>NC_067399.1:323107705-324546455 GCF_016432865.1 Antechinus flavipes | reverse complement strand
AGTTACAAAAAGGAGTTTTACTTGGTAATAGCAACCAAAAGCTATTCAATGAGGTTATAGCATTAATTCAATTAGATCACACTTCCTGAACTCTGTATTGGCCAAGCTGATTTGCCAATCAGAACTGTGAGCAAAGAACAGTGTTATGAGTACTGTACTTACACCAGTTTGTACTTAGGCCACCTAGAAGCTACTACATCAACTACATCAGTTGTTTGAGCCTTATTCCCCTTAAGTTTAAACATAAGTTAGGGAAAAACTAACTTAGATGCTGGGGGTAAGGCCTTCAAATAGTGTTCTTTCCCCAGGGTCATTGGAACATCTATCTAGTTTGTTCTGGTCAGCCAAGTAAAATGGAGACTTTTGCAGATACCCGAGGAAATTGCATTTGTCAAACATTATAGGGCACTAGGCAGGGTAAGGGAAATATCCACCATAATCCTGGGAATTTAACAGACCAGCATTAAATTTTATATTTAAAAGCCCTATGTGGCTTGTGTGAAATGACAAAGTAAATTTAGAGGCCTGTAGTTGAATAAAGTGGTGCGGTACATCTCTTCAAACATCATAAACATAATAACAATGGTGGAATGACTATAACAGGTGGTCAGGGAGTTATATAGGATGACTTCACAGCTCTTGCAAAGGCATATAAACTCCCTGGCACATTTAAGTAGATGGTATCTGAGGGGTGGAAGTTTGATATTCAGCGACACTGCCATTGCATAGATAATCTACTGATCGGTAGGATGAGGATATAAAGCTGTACATAATCATACTATATTATTTACTTTATCACCCCAAGCTACGGTCTACATTAAAAGATGTAATGGGTGGCAAGACAAATCCAGGGACTGTATGAACATAATTACAAAACTCTTTTCACACAAATAAAGACAGAGCTAAACAAATGGAAAAATATTGCTTATGGGTAGTAAGCCAAGTCCATATAATAAAAATGTCAATACTATCTAGAGTAGTTTATTTATTCAGTGTCATACCAATCAAACTACCAAAGAATTATTTTATAGAGCTAGAAAAAAAAACAAATCAGGATGAATAAAAGGTCAAGAATATCAAGGGAATCAATGAAAGAAAAATGTGAAGAAAGGAGACCCAGCAGTATCAGATTTCAAACTATGTTACAAAGCAGTAATCATCAAAACAATCTTGTCCTGGACAAGAAATAAAGTGGGAGATTAGTGAAATAAATTAGGTACACAATATATAGTAATAAATGACTCTGGTAAGCTAGTATTTGATAAACCCAGAGATCCAAGCTTTTGGGGTAAGAACTTATCATTTGACAAAAATTGCTGGAAACCTGGAAAGCAATTTGGTATAAACTAGTTATAGACTAACATTTTGAACCATATATTAAGACAGAGTTAAAATATGTGCATAATTTAGGAATAAAAGGTAATACCATAAGCAAATTAGGATTGTATGGAAAACTTTAGCTGTCCTATCTATGAAAGGGAAGATTTTATGACCAAATATGAGAAAGAGAAGATCACGGGAGATAAGATGGATAATTTTGATTATATGAAATTAAAAAACTTTTGCACAAATAAAAACCAATACAAACAAACCTAGAAGAAAATCAGGAAAATGGGAAAAAATTTCACACCAACTTTCTCCGATAAAGGCCTCATTCCTCAAATATATGTGGAATCGAACCCACATGTACCAATAATAGCCATTCTCCAATTAATAAATGGTCAAAGGATATGAACAGGCAATTGTCAGAAGATAAAATCAAAGCTATAAATAATCACATGAAAAATTCTAAATCACTATTTATTAGAAAACTACAAATTAAAACACCTCTAATTATACCATCTTGCCCCATCAGCTTGGCTAACATGATAGAAAAGGAAAATGACAAAAGCGGGAAGGAATATGGATAAGTAGGTACAACGATATTCTCCAGTGTATTTGTGAACTGGTCCAATCACTCTGAGGAACAATTTGGAGATATAACCAAAGAGGTATCGAACTGTGAATGCCCTTTGACCCAGTACTACCACAAGAAATCTATACCTCAAAGAAATAAAAGAAAAAAGGAAAGGACCTCTATGTTCAGAAATATTTATAGCAGTTCTTTTTTTGGTGACAAATAATTGGAAATTGAGAAAATGCCCATTAATTGGGGAATAGTGGAACAGGTTGTAGTATATGATTGTAATGGAATATTATGTATGGAATGAATATATATATATATATGTGTGTGTGTGTGTGTGTGTGTGTGTGTGTGTGTATGTATGGAAAGCTTTAATAAATGAAAAGAAGGATGGCTTAAAAAAACCTGGAAAGACATGAAATGATAAAAGTGAAATGAAACGAACAGAACTGAGAAAACATTTCACATAGTAACAGCAGTATTATAAAGATGATCTACTGTGAAAGACTTAGCCATTCTGATCAAGATAATCATCCTAGACAATTCCAAAGCACCCTTGGTGAAAAATGCTTTCCATCTCCAGAGAAGGAACTGATGAATTCTAAGTGTAGAAACAGTCTTCTTTTTTCCATTCTTTTGCAACTTGGCTAATATAGAAATATGTTTTACATGACTTCATATATATAATTATTATCCATATTACTTGCCTTCTCAATGTATGGGGGAGGAACTAAAGGGAAAGAAAAATATTGGAACTCAAAACTAAAAAAAGAGTGTTAAAAATAAATAAATTAGTTTTTAGAAAGAGTTAGAATAGGCTGTGTAGCCAAAAACTCTACATTTCCTTTCTAGAATTGACCACCTAAAAGTTGCAGTTGTAGCACAGAATGCTTCCAAATCACCATTTATTTAATGATGGTACCCATCATTAAGGGTGTGAGGGGTTCACAGTGGGAATTACCCCCTTATGAGAATGCCCAAGCCTTTTTCATTTTGGGGACTACAAAACTGGGGGATGCATCCCATTTATGTATTTTCTTATTTGTGAAAAAGGAGCTGCAAAATCTGTTTGAATTATTAGGAAAAATGGCCTTGCCCCAACCAAGAAAGTGTCCCTCAATTTAAAAACTAAACTATGGGATTGTTCAGGCAGTTCAAACTTGGGTAAGACCTTATCATCCACATCGTGCCCTTTAATTGAGAATGTTCCTCATGCATCTGAACTAAGCTTTCTTATTTTCCCCTTTCTACCTTCTTTCTTGGTATTCTCATTAGTTCTAATGGGCTTAACTATTATCTTTATGAAGATGATTTCTGAATCTATATCTTCAGCTCTATTCTCTTCGCAAGCTTCTTTCTTGCATCAACAATTGCTTATTAGACATTTCAAACAAGATATCCTGGAGACATCTTGCTATCAACATCTCTGCAGCTGAAATAAGTATCTTTCCCCTTAAATCCTCCTCTCTTCCAATTGTCTCCATTTCTGACAAAGACATCTTCATCTTTCCAGTGTCTCAGGATCATAATGTCAGTATTATCCTAGATTCTCCACCAATCTCCTATACTTCAATAATCCAATAGCATCTCTTGCAATCTTCCCCTTTTATTCACCTGCACAGCTACAACACTGGCTCAGGCCTTCTTCATTTTTTATCTAGGTGATTATAATAGCCTCCCAAGTAGTCTCCCTGTCTTATCTCTTCCCATCCTGGACCATCCTCTACACTCCTGCAAAATAATTTGTAATGTAAGTAACGTAAGCACATACTGACTGCATCCCTCTCCTACTCAATCAACTCTAGTAGCTTCCTGTTGTCTCTAGTATAAACTGAGGTGTGTGGAGTGTTCAGGGGGGACAAGCCCCTTTAGGGTGAAAGCCTGTTGGGCCCCTCTCAGGGCTGCTTATTCATCTTTAGTGTCTACCTTCATTCAACTCTCACCTGTGGCTCTAACAAGTTGTAGCATAGGCAGCATGCAAAATCATCTTGGGCTAGATGGGTTAAACGAAGTTGAAAGCAGGCCTTAACAGAACCAAGAGAACATTGTATACAGTAATCACAAGATTATGTGATGATTGCCTGTGATGGACTTAGTTCTTTTCAGCATTGAAGTGATTCAAGGAATTCCAATAGACTTGGGATGGAAAGTGCCATCCACATCTAGAGAGAGAATAATGTTGGGGACTGAATGTGGATCGAAGCACAGTATTTTTTTTTTTTTTTTTTTTTTTTACCGTTTTTTGTTGTTTGTTAATTAGATTTTTTTTCCTATCTCATGGTTTTTTCCTCTCTTGATATGATTTTTCTTGTGTAGCATGATGAATATGGAAATATGTTTAGAAGAATTGCAAATGTTTAAATTATATCAGATTGCTTGCTGTTTTGGGGAGTAGGCTGGGGGAAAGGAGAGAGCGAAAATTTGGAGCACAAAGTTTTGCAAAGGTTAATGCTGACAATTATCACTGCATGTATTTGAAAAAATAAAATTTTGTTGAAAGTAAGTAAAAAAATTTATAAAGAACAAAGAAAACATGCCTCAATCCCGTTGGTGAGTTAGGGGGATGTCTATCCCAAGTATATGAACATTTCCCCCAGAGGAATGGGCAGATAAGGACAATTTGTTTCAAAGACAATGAAGGCAATTAAAGAAAGCATTGTAGAGTGCTTAGAGTTTGGTCAAACTTCAGAGATCACAAGGTCATCCCCTGCATCCTGGGCCATAGCCAGTTATTTTGAATTTTTTTTTGTCACTGGAGTGTTCAGTGACTCTAAAAGAGTGAGGCTGACTACTTTGTACAACTTTACCTAACTTAAGTTGAATTCATGCATGTCAAGATAGTTTGTCATTATGTCATTGGTCCTCTTAAAAAATGAAGGACAAACAATAAGCATTAAACTATTATCTCTTTCCCTACTCAACTATCTCTAGTAGCTTCTGTTCCTAGGATAGAACAGAGACAATTATAATAACTATTATTTATATAGCACCTACTATGTGCCAGGATGTTGGGAGAAGTTAGATGGTGCAGTGGATAGAGCTCCAGGCCTGAACTCAAGAAGACTTATCTTAACTGAGTTCTTAACTAAGTTCAAATGTGGCATTGACACTGACTAGTTCTATGACTCTGGCTAAGTCACTTAATCCTGTTTGCCTCAGTTTCCTCATCTGTAAAATGAGCAGGAAAAGGAAGTGGCAAACTATTTCAGTATCTTTGCCAAGAAAACTCCAAATGGGGTCATGGGGACTGAGCAATACCACATATATATATGTATGCTTATTAACTTTATATTTATACTGTATATCTTTATATATGTACTTGTCTTCTCCATTAGAACTTAATCTCCTTGGGAGAAAGGATCTATTAATTCTTTGTGCTTGTCTTCCCAAACCTACAGTGCCTGACACATAATAGGTACTTAATAGATATTTATTGATTGATTGATTCAAACTACAGCAGCATATCATTAGTTAATAGAGATAATTTTTATTTCTTCTTTATTGATGTTTGTATTTTTACTTTTGTCTTCTTGTCATTATAGTTAGCATTTTAGAGATATATAAAATAACAGTGAAGAGAAGGAACATTGTTGATTTTACTAGGAGATTTCTAGTATTTTTCTCTTCTGAACAATACTAGCTCTTGATTTTAAATAAATGCTTTTGATCATATTAAAGCCCTGCCATGCTCTTTAGATTTTAAAAACATAAATCAATAACGATTGCTTTATTTTGCCAAAACACTTTAAAAAAAAATGATTGAACAAATCATATGGGTTTTGTCATTTTTATTGCTTATATAATTAATTATGCTAATTGTTTTCCTGATGCTGAACCCCTGGTATGAGTCCAACTTTGTCATAATGGGTTATTTAATGAATATATTGTGGTAGTTTCCTTGATATCCATTTCCTAGTACTGAAGCCTCCACTTCCATCTGAAACCAAAGGTCTTGTCCTTGTGTCTATCTGTTCTAATTGTTGAAATTTCATCTTATCTTGCCTGGTCTCAGGCCCATATTCCAATTCCTGGATATCTCTGCTATATTGCTAACCATGTACATTCCAGTCCCTTCTCTTCCCCATTCTATCTGTGACTTTAGCTTGGAAAATAGTAATCAAATGAACACCATCATTTCTGGTAGCAATTAAAAATGATCCTATTAATCCAGGCACTTATCTGACTGTCCAAAATACTCCTCTGTAGCTACTACTATTCTACATGTATTTTCTTTCCTTGTCAGAGCTCTTTGAAAGGTGTGATTGTTTTGCTTTCTTGTCTTTTATTTTTGTAGCAAAGGTATTTTTTTCTCAATAGTATTTTTTCCAATATCATGTAAAGATAGTTTTAAACATTCATTTTGTAAGGTTTTGAGTTACACATTTTTTCTCCCTTCCTGTATTATCTCTCCCCTCCCCAAGACAGCAGTCTGATGAAGTTTATACATGTGCAGTCATTTAAAACATATTTCCAAACTTGTCATGTTGTAAAAGAAAAATCAGAACAAAAGGCAAAAACTATGAGAAAAAAACTCACAAACACACACAAAATGGTGAAAATAGTATTCTTTCATCCATATTCATGGCCTCTGAGGTCTCCTCTATTATGACCCACACTCTTATGGATCCTAATTAAAACAACACTTCATTGACATGCCCTATCCAGAAATAGGGTATGTTCTTTGTCCGGATGTATATGGCATTTTCTGTAGCAGAAGTATTAATAGATCTTTGAATGGTAAAGTATTTTTATATAAATCTATTTAGCCTAAGGTTTCTTTCCCTTGATAATTCATTTATTGCTCATTCAATTTTATTTCCTTAGGTTAAGTTATTTACTATCTCTACTTCTTGTTTTTTTTTTTAATTTGGATATTTTATATTTTTTGATATTCATTAACTTCTTTTTAGTTCTAAATTTTGCTGTCACATAAATGTATATAATAATTTTTGATAATTCTTTTTATTTGCTCTTTATTGTGAACACACATTTAGCTTTTCTGTCTTTTATCAGTCATTAAATCCATTTTTCTAAAGTGTCCTTGCTATAATGTGTTTCTTAAAGTCACATCTTTTTCTTCATCCTATTTTCTAAGATTCCTCTCTTTGATCCCTAGGTTGATCTCATGAGGCTGATGCTGAAGGTATTAGAACACTGCTGAGGGGAGGGTTCTAAGAAGACTTGATAATCAGGCCTTTTTCCACCTTTCATCCTTCTGTTGGCTGCTTATTTCCCCCCGTGCTATGTGAAATATCTGTAACTTGTCCCAAAACATCTGTTCTCCATAGTCTTGTCCCCAGAATTCTATACTCTCCTACATTAACAGCTCTCTTTCCTTCATCTCTATCCCAGCTGGATTTATGGGCCTTAATTTGTCCTAAGTTGGGGACATAACAACAGGATTGTTTAGAACTGCTGTGAAAATGTTATGTTGTTTTTACATTTTCTATGAGAAGGAACAAAGACACCCAACATATGTATTATAATCCTAAGTTTTTGCATGGCATGTAGGGGCCTTTTTATTCACACCTTTGAGGACCTAGACATAAGCTTTAGCCAGATTATATTCTAACATTTGCTGGGAACAACCTTTGGTGGGAACAATATTGTGATTTTTGAAGTAGCCCCTTAAGATCAAACCTGTATCATGCAAGCCCAGAGCCTGTGGTCTTGGGCCACAGTACACAAATGTTAAATAAGATATAAAACAGAAAAACATGTGTTTACTAAAAATGTTCACCATAGTCATGGTTGATGTCCTGTATGAGATTCAATTGGAAAAATTATTCTAAACAGATGGGAAGGTTCTCCAGATGTTTCTTTGTGTGGAAGACATAGCGCTATTTGCTTTAAGTCCCAGAACATCATAGAGCTTCCCCAACATGATCCATGTTAATTCAGAAGAAATCGTTTTAAGAATCCACATAGGAAAAATTAAATTGATGAAAAATGTATTTTGTGTTGACTATGATTGAATAAATTAAAAAGCATTCTTTACATGCTTACTATGTTCCAAATACTGAACTATATATGCTGGGGATACAAATTAAAAAAAAAAAAGTAAAAATAGTCTCTGTTCACATGAAGCTTATAGCCTAATGGAAGAGACAATATACAAAGTGGGGTGGTAGTTAGGAAAGGGTTTTTTGATTTGGAAACTTACCTGGGTGATTATTTCTGGATAGGATATGTCAATGGAAGTGGTCCATAAGAGTGTGGGTCATAGTAGAGGAGACCTCAGAGGCCATCAAAACCCTCATTTTATAGTTAAGGAAACCAAGATACACAAGTCAGGTGACTTGCCCAGAGACAAACAATATTTGAGGTAAATTTTATTTTATTTTATTTTTTTTATTTCGTAATATTGTTTATTATTGCTTTTAGAGTGCTTGGTAGTCCAATGTACAAGCCATGCTTTATTAAATAAGAAGAAAATAGTGTAAGATATAAAAATTTATGTCCATTGTTTCAATTATCAATCCAAACTTCTAATCTTCATTATTCATTTATTGAATCAATGTCAATTAACACAATATTTTAATTTAAAAGGAAATACTCCCTCCATCTATGGGGGAAATAAGAAATGTCAGTTAAATAGAAAAAATACCATGTTGCTTTTTTTCCTTATGTAATATACTCTGCATGGTTCAACATCTTCTCTTTTTCTTTAAAACTTTCCAGCTATGACTATTTAGAAGAGTAGGATTAGCAAATAATATAAAGATCTTAAATACATTTACACAGAAATAGTATATCATGAAAAGAATATTTAAAAAACTGAAAATAGTCTCAATTTATTCACAATAATTTGTTGCCATTTTAGTTGGGAAGAAAAGGGGAGTAAGATAGAGGAGTAGAGAAGAAAAAGAGTTAATTTCCCCTCTTCATCTCAACAATAAACTTATTTAAAAAAAACCTCACAATTGTAAATAAGAATAAAATATAGTTGATAAGCAACCTTTACTTTATCTGCCTCTCAATGTAAGACTAGAGCCCCTTGCCATATTGACTTGGATCTGATATCACTTTGATAAATAGGAGATTACTAAAACAATTTTTCCTGAAAGATGGAAAACCACTGGACTCTCCATCTACCCTACCACTACAGCCTCTAAATAGGAAAGAGAACCTCAGTTATTATTTAATAGACTAAGGACAGGGACTATTCCTGAAATTACATTTGATATAGAGAATTCTCAGATGAATAAAATCCCTTGGCCAGTGCAAATTGGCACTACTTCTGAAATTTATAGTCTAAGAAGATTGCCTAGAACACTGAAAAGTTAAATGACTTGCTCACATTCACATAGGCAGTATGTATCAGAGATTTCATGAAATAGATAAAGCATCACACTTGGAATCAGGAAGACCATAATCTAAAATTTATATTGAGAGGCAGACAATGAACACCTTTGTTCTGGATGATGTCTTATTGAAGATCCAATTGAAAAAAATGGTTCCCAACAGATCAACACTTCTCTTTGTAGATGATATAGTCTTATTTGCTTTGGGTCCCAGAATAACATAGGGTCTCCTCAATGAGATTCATGCTAGTTCAAAAGAAATAATTTTAACGTATTTTTTTTACATTCTGAATATAAATACCTCCAAGAGGACCATATATATACAGTATGTACCTATATTAGCATATAACATATATACAATAAAACACAAAAGAGTATATGAAATCATGAATTTTCATTTTATATTGCTTATTTCTTTAAATATACAAGTTCCACATATTATTTTCAAAACTATTCTACTTATTTGTGCTTTACTCTCCCTCTAATCCCCCAAATGAAAAAAAAGACGAGAGAAAGGAAAAAACCTAAAACAAATAAGCGTAGTGAAGCAAAACAATTTCATCTTTTAAATATATATGCATATAGATGTGCCATATACATAGTTTTCTCAGTGATGTACATTTTTGAATACTGCAATATCATATCCTCGGAACAGTGAAAGTTTTAGGTGATTCAAAGGGCATTAGAGAGATGTGTGATGTGGGCAAGTAGATTGTAGAGTAATTACAACGATGACCTTTAAACAAGGAGTGGTATGAGTGTTCTTATCCATAAAGCGAACTGTAGCTAAAGAATAATGGGAAATTTCCTTCAAGGTGCTGATTTGAGGATTGTGCTTCTTCTCTATGGCAATCCTCTGACCTCATTCTTGCTCCTTCATGGCCTTTCATCTGTCCCATCCCATGAACCTTTGCATTTTCAGCAATACTGGTCTTGCACTTTTGTTTGGACCCAGGTTCATTACTAAGGATTCTGTTAACTGTTGTACTACTCTTTTGGAATCTCACTTACTTTACGGATGCATCTTTCTTTTTACTCTGCTCGTCTTCTGTGGGTTGGGTGATCAAAAATTGTTAGCTGTACATGTGAGCACAGATGGGACTCTGGGGACTGACTTCTTTTCTGCATAGCAATATTCTAAAGCAGGAATGGGGAATGTTGGGCCCAAAGTTCTGAGAAAAAATTTGCTAAAGCAACCACAGGTGATGATGCTAGGTACAATAGCATCTCTCTGCTTGAGTTTTATAAGTTGATAATTTTGTATGGCCCATGAATGATATTATAAATATATAAATGACCTTTAGAAAAGGTCCTACTCCTGCTCTAAAGGGACTGATTGTCTGTCACCTATTTTAAATTGAATTTGTGAGAAGCTAGAAAAATACAAGGAGGTATTTTGGAAAGATTTTCCTGTGTTCATTTAAAGAGAAAAGATTAATTCTGAGAAAAAGTAGTCATTTGTTTTCTAGAAGTTTTATATCATTACCTGGAATTAGTTGAAGGATCTGAGGCTGAATTTTCAAAAGAGTGAATAGGAATCAATGAGGGAATAAGGTAACTTTAGAAGTGACATTGGTCATAGTATTTACTAATGTAAATAGTGCACATATGTATATTATTGTTCAATTGTTAATACATTATAAATGTCTAGTCATCTTAATTTTGATATAATATGATATGGTATAAGATGATATAATGTTGATATAAGAGTCATGAATCCAATAGAGGTCAAAGAACAAAGATGGCTTACAAATGAGTGTAGTCAGATCCCAAACCCTGTATCATACCTTCTGTGAGTGAATTCTGAGATTGCAATTTATCTCATCCATAACTTATCTTTTGAAATTATTGTCTATTTTCTCCCATAAAACCTCAATAGAAGATTTACTCAATTAGTTGGAGACCTTTCTTTGGGCTCTTTCACATTCTGTGGATTCCTGTATTACTGATTTTGTTGCATGACTACCCCATATCCTTTCTAATTATTCACTAAATCACAAGTAAAACTCTTGGTGCAAAGAAAAATTCAATTTAAAAGAGCCATCTAGCTGCTCCCTATATTTCTCTTTATAAAGTTATTTTTATAATACCAATTCCAAGAGAGGAAAGTTTCCTCTTCATTTCCTTGCTGTCTTCTCTGCAGATTTTTCTTAGATCCTGATGGATCACAAAATGAAAACACACTTTCTTTCTGATTCCTTCATGAGAGAGCTTTATCTTAAGTCATTGCTACTACTCACTTTTCATAGATTTCTAAGGATTACAGATAAATAACTCACTTTTTCTCTAACTTCATAGGAAAAGGTGCTATACATCAAGACATTTCTCAAACATAGCATCCAAATACCAAACCAAGTCTTTCTCACAGATTCTAAATCTAAGTAGCAACATCTGAGTTCTTATCTCAACAGTCTTAATGGTGTCCATAAAATAGACTTTCATAGCAAATAATATGAATTATTGAAACATGGAGAATAAGTTAGTTTCTCTCTATGGAGAGAATAATAGAGCCTATTTTCTCTTTTATTTCCACTCATCTGTTCAACATTTTCAGCTTGTTATTTCTTACCTCAAAAATTTTCATTTGCTTCAAGTACCAAGAGCTTAATTAATTAACATTTTAAATTAGAAGATGTCTGCCTCAAACCTTTCTATTTCTGAGCATTCTTTTTTTTTTTTTTTTTGCTTATTTCCCCCATTTTTATCTTTTCTTAAAGCATAGACTCGGATAGATAGAGAGATAGATAGACCTTAGAGATTATTTATTCAATCTCTTCATTTTATAACTAAAGAAATCTTGGAATACAGAAATCAGGTGACTTGCTCAAGATTATGATGAGTTTAGGTCATTCTGGAAATATAACTAAGTTGCTGAATCTCATTCCAATAATCATATTATCAGATCATTTTGTCCACTTTAAAATTTTTCATTTTAATTATAGTCACCATTAATATTGCCTTGGGAAGCTTCCTTTAAAATTGTTACTGTTTGTTGTTTGTGGTGATTAATTTCTGGGCCTTTTTAAAGGAAAAAATTGAGGAATGTTAGTGAGAGAACATTTAATACATTAATGAGAGAGATGACATATTAGACACTTTTATTCTGGCTGATTATTTGATGATGGTGGTTCTTCTTAGTCGCAACATTTATCTTCTTTTTTACTCAGAAATCTAAAGGCACTTGATAGCCTTTGACTCTGAGATCTCCTCTCTTTAGGCTTCAGAATCCATTTTTCAATCAGGGACTTGTTAACAGAACACATTTCCCAACTAGAACATATTTCCCTGTGCTTACTGAGGGCTTTCCCCATCTGTGCTTTGGCGCATGCTGTTCAGCTGGCCTGGAATGCCCTCCTCTTTCTTCTCTGCTTCCTGGGGACACTGGGGATACCAGCCAGATTGGAGCAGAAAATTTATGTAGGGGAATAGAGCAATCTGAAAAATTCTATTAAAAGAAACAGTTTCCAGAATGAGGAAGGGACATGTCTCTCTATACTTTGTCCTGTCAGATTGTATCTGGAGCATTATATTTGATTGTGGATAGCGATTTTAGGAAGGGAAATTGCCAAACTGTAATATATCAAGAGAAGAGTAAATAAGATGGTGAAGGGACTGAAGACTTTTTAATACTAAGGTTTTTTCTTTTTTGAAGGAACAGTGAATTTTTAACCTGGAAAGGAGATTTAGGAGAGACATCATTGAGTTCTTATAGTATTTGAAGGACTGTCATATAGAGATGGATTAGATATTCTGGTTTTCCCCTGAGGGAAGGACTAGGAACAGTGGATAGATGTATAATGTTGTAATCAATCAATCAATCAAGAAGCCAAGTCTGAAGTACTTTGTGCCAGGTGTTAATTTAAATGCTGAAGATACAAAGATAAAAACAAAGTAGTACCTCCCCTCACTGAGGTTATATTTTAGTAGGGCAGAGTAATATGGGAGTGTAGGTTGTATGTGTGTAAATATGTATATATGTGTGTGTGTTCATATGTGTGTACATGTGTAGCAATGAGCAGATACTTGCTATATTGATGAAGAGGGCCAATCACTTCCTTTCACTGGCCTCTGCCTTCCTATGGGTTGGTCATTGCTTGCTTGCAACTGCCTCTTTCTCATTTCCTTGAATTTGGCTTTTCCACTACTCATATAGCTGCTTCCCTCCAAAGGAGTGAGATTTTCTTTCAAAACTAGCATGGGAAAAAAATGAGGAAAAAAAACTTGCCATTTCCAAATGAGTTTTAAGGCAAAAGGGAGAACTTTCAAAATAAGTCTCCACAAAGAGGAATTTTGCACTGTGTGTAGGGCAATTACAAATGAATTCACAAGAGGAAGGAGAGAAATTCCACAAAGAAATCCTTATGAATCTACATCTGCTGACTTTAATTCTTAAAGTCATTACTCAGCACTTCTCCCTTACCAGCTTCTAAATATCTTTTTATACACTGACAATAGGCATGTACCCATCTTGGGATACTTTCCCCACACCCCCTTTAGAGAATCTGTCAATCATTTTCCTGCCCTCCAACCTTTCAATAAGTAACAAATACTGATTCTTTTGGATCATGTGAGGAGGAAAGGAATGAAAACATGCTATATTTTGCCTGGCACATGGTACTAGAATGGGGGCCCTCTATAGCCTGTTATATACTTGTCTTTAACATCCTTCCTTTTTCTTTTTTTTTTCTTTTCTTTTTTTCTGCTGAGGCAATTGGGGTTAAGTGACTTGCCCAGGGTCACACAGCTAGGAAATGTTTAATGTCTGAGGGCAAATTTGAACTCTAGTCCTCCTGACTTTAAGGAAGGAAGGAAGGAAGGAAGGAAGGAAGGAAAGAAGGAAGAAAGGAAGAAAGAAAGAAGGAAGGAAAGAAGGAACAAAGGAAGGAAGGAACAAAGTAAGGAAGGGAAGGAAAGGAAGTAAGGAAAGAAAGGAGGGAAGGAGGGAGGGAGGGAGAAAACAACCTAGTTTTTGCCATCTCTTTATAAATAAATCCCAAATAACTCTGTCCACCTTTGGAAGCATATTAAAATGCTAAGTCTTTGATTGTGCTCTGGAGTACCTAAAGAATGCTGTTCTGAACTTAATTACCTACCTCTAATATCATATCTGATATGTTTTGAGTATTTTCCATGACTAAAATAATATGCCTTGTTTCTAATCTATGAGACTTATCCCATTAATTCAACTCAAAATATAATCTAAATCATGATATAAAACTTTTAATATGCAGAGAACAATAACTATGGAAGTTGGAAGCTTGATTTCATTTGTGATTAACCCATCCTGTGAACATTGTCCCTACAGGTATTCCAAACTATTAAACCAAGAGGCCACTTGCCTTTCTCTGTTCATAAGCAGACATCCCTCTGCAACAACATTAAAATTTCTTTGCAAGGTCTCTACTGGAAGCTTGAAAGGTCACTCTACCTTCTCCAGTTCCAAATACAACAGTTGTCCTGTTGCTCAGCTTTCTCCAGGAAGCCTGCCATTTCCCATTGCATGCAATATCATCACAAGCAACCCTAGAGGTCCTAAGATGGTTGGGAGGTAGTATAGATCAGTGGATTGTAAACAACAAAAAAGTGAAAATACTATGTTGTGATCCACAATCAGTCCTCACAACACTCCCTCTGAATGCAGATGGCTCTTTCCATCACAAGTTTATTGGAATTGCCTTGAATATTCACATTGTGATGATTACAATGGAATATTATTGTGCTGTAAAAAATAACAAGCAGTGTGGTTTCAGAAAATCATGGAAAGACTTACAAGAATTGACACAAAATGAAGTGAGCAGAAGCAGGAGAATATTGTAAACAGTAATAGCAATATTGTACAATGAAGAATTTAGCTATTCTCAGCAACACAATGATCCAAAACAATGCCAAAGGACTCGTGATGAAAAAAACTAACCAACTCCAAAGAAAGAACAGATATTGTCTGAATACAGATTAAAGTAGACTATCTTTTTCTTCCTTCCTTCTTTCCTTCCTTCCCTTTTTTTTTGTTCAAGTCTTTGTACAAAATGACTAATAGGGAAATGTTTCACACGAATGCACCTGTAATATTCTGGAAAACAGTTTGAAAATATATACAGAGGGGGCAGATGTGATGCAGTGGATAGAGCACCAGCCCTGAAGTCAAGGAGAATCTGAGTTCAAATTTGGCCTCAGACATGTAACATTTCTTTGCTGTGTGACCCTGGGCAAATCACTTAACCCCAATTGCAGAAGAAGAAGAAGAAGAAGAAGAAGAAAACTGTCATGTCCTTTGACCCAACAACACCACTATTAGGTCTATACATCCAAAGAAATCAAAGAAAAGGGACCTATATATACAAGAATATTTATAGCAATTCTTTTTGTATTAGCTAAAAATTGGAAATTGAAAGAATGTTCATCAGTTGGGGAATGGCCAAATAAGTTGTGGCATTTGTGCTGTAAGAAATGAAGAGAAGGGTCCTTTGCAAAAACTTGGAAAGACTTGCATGAACTGATGCAAAGTAAAGTGAACAGAATCAGGAGAATGTTGTGCCCAGTGTTGTTGTTTGTCCTTCATTCTTAAAGAGGACCATGAATCATCAAAGAAGAAATGCCATGACATCATGCAAGTGAATTGAATTTAAGTGAGGGAGAACTGTGCAAAGTCACCAGCCTCATTTTCCCCTCCAGAGTCATCTGGGTCCAGTGGCAAGATATATATATCAGGATGACTAGAGATGGCTCTGGATGCAGTAGGAGACTTAGCCTTTTTAAACTAAGGTCTTTGACGTGTTTCAGTTTTACTGAAGCAACACTCATTCTGTGATTAAGACTAGGTAAGATTTGAGATAAAGAATGGCCTCTTTTACCTAGACAAAAAAAAAATCCAATCTGGAAAGGGAAGATCCTCAGGGTTTTTTTGGCCAAAACAGATTTACATTCACTCTAATCAGTCTGGGCCCAAACAATGACCTTTACACACTAACAGTAATATTGTACAATGATTAACTGTAAATGATTTGAGCTATTCTCAAAAATACAATGATCTAAAACAATTCTGAAGGACTTAGGATAAAAAATACCATCCACCTCCAGAAAGAATGATAGAGTCTGATTGCAGATTGAATCATATTTTTAAAATTACTTTATTGTTCTTGGATTTTTGGTCTGTGTTCTCTTTATAATATGTCTAATATGGAAATGTTTGCATGGCTACACATGTATCATCTATATCAAATTGCTTGCCTTCTAAAGGAGGAGGTGGAAAGGAGGGAGGAAGAAAATGTAGAAGTCAAAAATTTGTTAAAAGAATTTTTTAAAACCTTTTGTTCCATGTAATTGAGAAAAAAATAAAATTAAAGGAAAGAGGGGGGAAAAGAAAACCCTGGTTAAAGTAATAGTTCCATGTAATTTGCCCTGTTCAAAAAATTTCAGTGATTAGCTTAAATTCTGAGTGCTTATCTGTTCACCCCAATTTTGAAGGCTTCTCTCCCATCCCTGTCTTAGTTTTGTATTTGTGTCTCCATTATTTAGCACAGTGTCCAGCACAGAGTAAGCACTCAATTATTGCTTGTGATTGATTGATGATTAAATACATGCTATAAAAATGCTATATGCTATAAATACATGCTATATTGTACTGCCTAAGTAAGTAGAGTATAATTAACATAATTTACTTTCTCTTATAACAAAGGACCTTAAAGGTATCCAAGAAAGTTCTGTGATGTAGCGGGAAGAGAGCTAGTCTTGGAGTCGAGAGAAATCAACTTGAGTACCGGCTCTAATGCTCATCATGTAATGCTATTACATTACAAACAAAATTTTGAGCATCCATCTCCTCACGGGAACGATGATGCCTATGATATAATGTAATATAATCCCACTTCCCAGGTTTGGTATAATGATCAAATGAGGCAAATGTTCATGTTATAATGTGGTGTAATGACCGCGTATTTAAAATCAGCCGGAGTCAGGAATTCAGATTAAGGGGAAAATCTTCAATCTTTATTGAAGTGAAGAGGTGAATAAGGATTGCGATAGCAATATGGGCAGCTGCAACAGGAAGCCAGCTAGCAGAGAGAGACCTGAGCTGAAAAGCTGTGGCAATGGCAATGCACACAGTCTCTCCTCCCCTTCCTTTTCCACTCCCCTGCCTCCACCCACCAAAATCATCATTTCCTATACAACACATCAGAACTTACACAAAGAGTGGGCGGGGCCATTCTTTATCCAAGCTTACATATTAATAGAGTATGGTCTAATTACTATTTAGCCTCATGTGCTTGGGACCTCAGTGCATCAACTCAAGCCTCAGCCCATTACAATGTGGCAAAACTTAAAGTGCTATGAAAATGTCAACTATGTATTATTTTTTTTCTAAATACCAAATTTTGTTATTAGTAATGTGATTTAGACTAACACGGATTTCTTTAGTATAAGGAACTCCCTCTACCAAGGGAGATTTATGATCTGCAAGTTTTAGTCTCAGAGAACTGCCTGGGCACTAAAAGATTCAATGATTAGTCCAGGATCACAAACACAATCAGAGGTAGCATTTGAAACCTGGGTCTTCCTAAATCCAATCCTTTATCCTCAATACCTGTCTTTGATGCCTAATACCTTAATAGTTCTAGGGTATGTGATTACACATGTATGAACAAGCCCTGTAATGAAGCAGATTTCAAGTTTTCTGTGACAAAGGAGAGTCTTGTGAAGTTGCCATAGCCAACAAAAAAATTCATCGCCCTGTGGTCAATCCCATAATAAACATCTACAGATTTAGTGTGATCTTTGTTCAACTGTATACAGTATATCATGTCTTCAACTTGAAGCTTTTTCAACTTGTAGAATCTTCCAGAGCTTGCAATCCTTGGTACAGCCTTCAAGAATCCAAGGTTTCATCCATATCACAAGGAGATTCAGATTCGGGGATGTGTTAGCAAAATACTTAACAACCAGCTCTCAAAAAATGTTTTCAGGACCCACTTTTAAGTTTCATTTATATTATTAACATTTTCTCCACCACTTTTTTAAAATCTAAGTAATTAATAAAATGATGTCAAGACCTGATCTGTATAGTTTCGGATTTCTAAAGTGTAAATGTTCACACTGAAAATTTAACAGCTAGTTAATAAGCTACTTCTAGCTGGTTCCAGCATATACCTGAGCTTTTTTTTTTTTTTTTGGCCAAGACCCATGATTTCGTTGTTATAATTTAGAGTTTGGGTACTGATAAATCAAATGACTTGACCAGGGTCACATATAGCCATTATAGGTCAAGGACTTGAACTTAGATTTTCCCAACTCTGAAACCAGTTATGCTTTCACTGTACCATGCTGCTTTTCAAATGATGATAATACAAAATAATAAATGATAAATCAAAAGAGGGGTACAAATGAAGCATAAGAATGTTCACATTCTTAAGTAAAGATAAGAGAAGGCTTCACAGAAATTTGAGGTAAGATTTAAAGAATGTGTAGGAATATGAGAAGAAGGGGGAAGTGAGAACAAATACACACTGGTGGAAGAACATAGAATTGGGATCAGAAGGAAATAGAAGATATCATAGAGTCATGAAGAAGGGAGCAATATAAAAGATTACTAAGAAGAAAAAATGTCAGCAGAAAGTAGAGGGCCTTGAATGTCAAGCTAAAATGTGAACTTTATGTGGAAGAAAACTAAAAACCATTGTGAGATTTTGAGCAAAAGAATGTCATGTTCTTGTTGTTCAGTTGTTTTCATGCCTATCCAACACTTTATGATCCCAGTTGAGATTTTCTTGCCAAAGATACTAGAGTGGTTTGCCATTTCCTTCTCCAGTTCATTTTACAGATGAGGAAACTGAGGCAAATAGGATCAATGACTTGTTCAGAATCACACAATTACTAAGTGTCTGCATCCATATCTGAACTCAGGAAGATGAGTCCTCCTGACTCTATGCATGTATATACTGTTCTACCTAGTTGTTCTAGAAATGACATAACTAAATCTCAGAAATCAATCTGGTGGTGATTTGAAGGAGGAACTGGAGGGAGAAGAGAGGAAATATAACAAGATCTGTCTGTAAGCTTATATGTAGTTCATATTAATGAGAGTGTATATATAATGAGCCCATGACATATCAGTGACTCATTATAATTTCTGTGACTTTACCCAGACTCTCACCTGGAATGTATTGTCAGCTCCTTTTGTTTCTTAAGTCCTACATCTTTCATGAGGTCTCCTCTGACTCCACATTATGGTCACCTTTTCTGAACTTTTGTAATATTTAAAAATAAACCAAATGACTAAAAAGCAAGTCAGTTTACCAAAATGGCATAAAATTACAGTGTCAGGTTTGTTGAGGTTTGATGAGGTTCCCTCTAGCTTTTGATCAAATGAAATAAAATTTGCAAAGCATTTAGCCCAGTGCTTGGCACATTTTTGTTGTCCTTGTTCAGTTGTTTAACCATATGTGATTCTTTATGACCCATGGGATTTTTTGGCAAAGATAATGATGTGGTTTTCCATTTCCTTTTCCAATGGATCAAAGCAAAGGCTTAAGGGGTATACAGGTTATTAAGGGAAGACTACTCCTCTGGTGTGAGGGATTGCTGATCCCTTCTTAGGTCTATTTATTCACCTTTGATGTCCAACCAGTTACTCAACTCTCACATGTGGCCCTAAGAAATTGCAGTATAAACAGTGACCACACTCTAGTGAAACTGTCTCAGCAGATGGGCTAAACCAGACTGAAGGTAACCAAGCCTAAACCAATAGGTTTCAACATTGGCAAGTTAAGGATATCTATCCCAACTGTGTGAAGACTTCTCTTAGGGAAATGGGCAGATGAGAACGATTTATTCCAAAGATCACAAAGGTGACTGAAATAGGCACTGGGGAGTGCTTAGAGTTTGGTCAGTCATCCACTGCAACCTAGGTCATCACCAGTCATCCCGACTTTTGTCCTGCCACTGACTATCCTTCCAATGACTTTGGAAAAGTGAGTCTGACTACTTTGTACAACTGTGCCTCAATTAAATCCAATTCATGCCCAAGTCATCACCCCATGATATCTTCTTCAAAAATGAGAGGCAAACTATAATAATAAGGAAAACAAGGTTAAGTGAGTTGACATAGTTGATAAGTGTCTAAGTCTAGATTTTAATTCAGTTCTTCTGGACTTCCTGAACCATTTAGCTGATTCCTAGAAAGCACATAGTCCCTACACATAATTAAGCAATAATAATATTACTTAATAAAAGTTATTTATTTCCTTCTTCCCCTTCAATTTGATTCAGTGACTCTATAATTTCTCAGTTAATTGCATCTATATATAATTGTACATTATACTTATAATTCCATGTCTATTATCTGCAAATATTATCTGCAAATAAATTAAAAGCTTCTTGAGGGCAAGAGCGTACCTGTAACATATGTTTTATGCTTCTTCTGCAAACCTGATAATACAGAATTAGGTCTGTAGTAGATACTCAATAAACACTTTTTCATGGATTTTCCCTAAGTCTTTCTGCCAGTCAAAACAGAACTACAAAGGGAAGTTAAAAAAAAAAAAAACTATACTATTTCCTATCTACTATTACATGCCAGTCACCCCATACATCAGGCTAATTGACTCTCCCTGAGTTCTATAACCTTGTTCAAAAGTTGTCCTGTGAAGTAATATGCCTGCTTGAATAACAGTAGAGTGCAAAAACTTCTGAGTCAGCGAAACAAGTCATTTTAGCAAGCTATTCCCAGAAGGCAGAAAAGTGCTTTTGAAAAAAATACTTTGCGTGTCACTGTCTCCTCTCCTGACCCTGATTTTAAAACATAAAAAATGTTAGTTGGAAAATATTTAACCTACCTTTTTTTAAAAAATCAATTTATTTTTGGGGGAAAAATAGCCAGTTTTTGAATGATTTTTCTCATAGAATTGGATGATTTCTACCACGCAGACTTACACAAGCTTTCAGGAACCCAGAATATCAGGCCAAAGGTAGCAGGTCATTGCCATTCTTCTTCCCAATCCTACTTTGCAACTAGAAAGTAAGAATGTCCTTCATAGAAGGAGATGATGTTATAGACCTACCATGAATTGAGTGAATTTAGAGGTCTTTTCCCAGATGTTGCAATGGCTTGCACTGAGCTATTTCCACTCTCTTGTCCTTTCATTATACAGGCAGAATTGTCATGGAAAGGACAAAGGCACTGTCTTCTGCCTAGGGATGAAATCTAGGAAATAGTCCTAGGCTTACTAACTGCACTTCTCCTAAAGCCCATGTTTCTTCCCTACTCGATTAACTGCTCTCTGCTATCTCTAGGATCAGTTATTTGTTATTTAAAGCCATTTACAACTTGTTTACCTGCCACTCACCCAGCATTAACATATATTACTCTCCTTCATGTAATGTACAATTCAACCATATATGTCTTTGCACTGACTGTCCCATATGTTCTATAATGAATTTCATTCTTACTTTGTACTTTTGCTGTTAAGTCATTTCAGTCATGTCCAACTCTTTGTAATCCCATTAGGATTTTCCCTGAAAAGATGCTGGAGTTGTCATTTTTTCCTCCAGCTCAATTTTACAGATGAAAAAAACTGGAGGCAAATAGGATTAAGTCCTTTGACCAGGGTCATACAGCTAGTGTGTCAGAGTCAGGATTTGAACTCAGGAAAATGAATCCTCCTGACTTCAGGGCCAGCACTATGTGCACTATGACACCCCCTAGCTGTCCCTACTTTTTCCTCTTAGAATTCCTACTTTTCTTGAAAACTCAGTCTGTTCATGCTTTCTATATAAAATTGCTGTGGTCATACTCCCCCAGCTATTAATGCTTCCCCTCTTCAACATACATGTCTTTGTTGCCTCCTTTGATAGAATGTGTATACTCCTTGAAGGTTAATACTGTTTCATTTTTATTTTTCTCTGCAATACCTAGGACAGTACTTAACCCATAACCCATACATAGTAAGCTCTTAAGTAAATATATTTGCTTGTTTATTGATTGATTGGTGATGATTATCACTATTAAGACTGTATTCTATGATTTCAGAAAGACCTGAAGAGACTTACATGAACTGATGCTGAGTGAGTAGAACCAAGAGAGCATTGTTCACAGCAACAGCAAGATCATTATGATGATCAAATCTGATGGACATGGCTCTTCTCAACAGTAAGGAGATTCGAGCCAGTTCCAATGGTCTTGTGATAGAGCCATCTGTACCCAGAGGATTATAGGGACTGAGAATGGCTCTCAACATAATATTTTCACTTTTTGTTGTTGTTTGCTTCCATTCTGTTTTCTTTCTCATTTTTTTCCTTTTTGATCTGATTTTTCTCATATACCAAGATAATTATGGAAATATGTATAGAAGAATTGCACGTGTTTAACATATATTAGATTATTTGCCATCTGGGAGAAGGGAGGGAATGAGGAAGGGAGAAAAAATTTGGAACACAAGGTTTTTCAAGGGTGAATGTTGAAAATTATTTATGCATATGTTTTGAAAATAAAAAGCTTTAATTTTTAAAAAAGACTGTATCCTAGTTACCTATACTAACAAATCCATACTATGGTAACAGTAGCTAAAAGAATAATAAAATAGTAAGTGGCATGTAGAAATTTAGGGCTAAAAGATAGAATGTTCAGTTCTATCTCTAAGAAAATAGAAATTCAAAGAAATTAAGTGATTTTCCCAAAGTCACACAAGTAACAAATAACAGAGCTAGGGTCTGAATTCCTATTCTCTGATTCCAAATGTAGCCTTTTTCCCCATTTGATGCTGCCTCATGAGTGGACTATTATCCTGTCTCCAGAAGGTTTAATGGACCTATTACCACTATTAGTTCTTTGACAAATTAGTCTCCTATAGATCTGACATTTCAAGAAGCAAGATAGGGAGGTAAAAATTTGCTATGTTGCTTTTTATTACAGTTAACTCAACAACTCACATGTAGATCATTTACTTTACATGTGATACTTGGCTAGTTTTAAATCCTTCTGCTTTTATCCTGCTCCTAAAACAATATCTCCACCATGACCAATGTCAAAAAGTATAGATGAATCTATAGGCTACAATCCCATTTAAGTGTTCCTTGTGGGTCACATGATCCCTCTGTCCTCCTCCCCCCCAGGACCCTGTGAAATACTGACTCAAATGGATTTGCAGATTCCTAGAGTGAGATTTCACCAGGGAAGGTAGAAGTCAGTCTGAATCCTAGTAAAAACACGAAGTCAGTGGGAACTTGGATCTGGCTCATCCCTGTTCTACTCCCTTCCTACCAGCCCCTATAATCTGCCACTCACAGAGACAAGATAGGGCCACACACACTTTGGAGTACTTGAACCAACATCAGGAAACAAGACCAGCTCAATGATTAGGCATACATGCCAGGACTTTGCTTTAAACCTAAGACCCACACAATCTCAGGCATCTGACTGGGGTCTATAAAAGTCACAGAAGTGAAAGGAACCAATCCTTTTTGGAAATTTATTAGTCAAAGAAAAAGATACTGAGAAAGACTGGGGCCAACAACTGGGGTCAGTGGACCACGAGGAGAGACAAGTAGAAACTAGGGAGTTTAGGGGAGGGCAAGGGCCTGGATCAAGCCACCTCAACTAGAATTAAAACGGCAGCTGCATCCAGAATACAAAGGAGGCAGGACCAAACAGGGCTTGCACACCCTGTCAAAAAATGCAAGAAGGAAAGGCATCTGTCCTTTATAAAGTCCTAATGTAAATACATAGTGGAGGTAAGAGCAAACAGAAGGAATCAGTAAACTGGAGGGAAAAGTATTATGATTAAAAGAAGCCTAAAAAAATAAGCAAAGGGAAGAGACTAATCTAATGAAGATAAAGTGGTATCCAAAGAAAGGAATAACTCCAAGAATGACCCAAAGAAAAGAACAAGAGATAAAGAAACAAAATTAAGTAGAGGAAAAAAACTGGACAAATAAATAACTTACAACATAAAATATGAAACATTATTAAAATAGTAAACATACTGGAAAAATAGAAGTCTGCAAAGAGTAGTCTACTTATTAAGACAGGAATTACATTGATAAAATGACAAAACACTTTTTATACAAATAAAAGCCAAAGTTAGATAATTGATGAAATATCAATGTGTTATAGTTGAGCTATGCAAATATTTAAAAATGACAATACTAAGTTAAATTATATATTTAGTATCAAACTAAAAAAAGGATTATTTTATGGGACTATTTAATATAATTAAACTGTAGGGGGCCACAGATAGTGAGAGAACTCTGGGTGAGGTATAAGACCCTTCAGCCCATGTCTGGTTCGGCTCCCCAATTCTCCTAAGGGCTCTCAGCCTTCCTGAGAAGTCAGGGGGCGGTGACAACCTGTGTTGTGATTGAAACAGAGTGATACTAGGTGACAGAGTGATACCAAGTAGCAAACTACATACAATAGCAAGTGCAGTATGTACTTTTTTTTTCTGGATAATTTTCTTTTTTAAAATAACTTTTTAAAATTTATTTTATAACTTTTAATTGACAGAACCCATGCCAAGGTAATTTTTTACAACATTATCTCTTGCATTCACTTCTGTTCCGATTTTTCCTCTCCCTCCCTCTACCCCCTCCCCTAGATGGCAAGAAGTCCTATATATGTTAGATATGTTGCAGCATATCCTAGATACAATATATGTCTGCAGAACTAAACAGTTCTCTTGTTGCACAGGGAGAATTGGATTCAGAAGGTAAAAATAACCCGGGAAGAAAAACAAAAATGCAAATAGTTCACATTCGTTTCCCAGTGTTCTTTCTTTGGGAGTAGCTTCTTCTATCCATCATTGATCAATTGAAACTGAGTTAGATCTTCTCTTTGTTGAAGAGATCCACTTCCGTCAGAATACATCCTCCTACAGTATCATTATTGAGATATATAATGATCCCCTGGTTCTGCTCATTTCACTTACCATCAGTTCATCTAAGTCTCTCCAAGCCTCTCTGTATTGATCCTGCTGGTTATTTCTTACAGAACAATAATATTCCATAACATTCATATACCACAATTTACCCAGCCATTCTCCAATTGATGGGCATCCATTCAATTTCCAGTTTCTAGCCACTACAAACAGGGCTGCCACAAACATTTTGGCACATACAAGTCCCTTTCCCTTCTTTAGTATTTCTTTGGGATATAAGCCCAGAAGTAACACTGCTGGATCAAAGGGTATGCAGAGTTTGATAACTTTTTGGGCATAATTCCAGATTGCTCTCCAGAATGGGTGGATTCGTTCACAATTCCATCAACAATGCATCAGTGTCCCAGTTTTCCATCCCCTCCAACATTCATCATTATTTTTTCCTGTCATCTTAGCCAATCTGACAGGTGTGTAGTGGTATCTCAGAGTTGTCTTAATTTGCATTTCTCTGATCAATAGTGATTTGGAAAACTCTTTCATATGAGTGGTAATAGTTTCAATTTCTTCTTCTGAAAACTGTCTGTTCATATCCTTTGACCATTTATCAATTGGAGAATGGCTTGATTTCTTATAAATTAGTCAGTTCTCTATATATTTTGGAAATGAGGCCTTTATCAGAACCTTTAACTGTGAAGATGTTTTCCCAGTTTGTTGCTTTCCTTCTTATCTTGTTTGCATTAGTTTTGTTTGTACAAAGGCTTTTTAATTTGGTATAATCAAAATTTTCTATTTTGTGATCAGTAATGGTCTCTAGTTCATCTTTAGTCACAAAATCCTTCCTCCTCCACAAGTCTGAGAGATAAACTATCCTATGTTCCTCTAATTTATTTATAATCTTGTTCTTTATGCCTAAATCATGAACCCATTTTGATCTTATCTTGGTGTACAGTGTTAAGTGTGGGTCCATGCCTAATTTCGCAGTATATACTTAGTACATGCACACAGTTTACTTTGGTTATATAAGGGTATGAGGGTATAGAAGGGGAAGAGAATTTGGAATAAATGGACTCCATTTTTCCACCATCCTTGAGAGTCTCGCCTCAACACTCCTCCACTAAGAGTATGTTTTAACCACCTGGCATGGGGACTCTAGAAAGCACAGTACATTTTGTCATACCAACTTGGGGGCTTTAGAAAGCAGGACACAATATAAACTCATCCTGAGAGAACAAGAGATCAAGAATTTCTAGGGAATTAATTTTTTAAAAGTGGGAATGTAGGCAGCCTAATAGTACCAGATCTCTAACTATACTACAAAATAATAATCATTAAAACTATTTGGTTTTGTGTTAGAATCCTAGTGTTAACTCAATGGAATTGATACAATGCTTATTGACTCACATATTAGAGCAAATCCTTACAAGTCAATAGAATTGGTAGAAACAATGCTTGAGTTTACATCTTTGAGAATTCACACATTGGCTCACACATTGGAGTTCACAACTATCGGAGATACACAAAACTTTATAACTTTGTGAATTCACACCTCCCATAATCCTACTCTCAGAGGAGGAGTCAACTTTTGGGTTCACACCTTTAAGAGATCATATATAAGAAGCTCTTAGAGCTTCAGTCAGTCAAGCAGTTCGGAAGATTCCCAGGAGTCAGAGTTGAGCTAGAGGTAAAAGATTAGCAACTAGAGCTCTCGGAACCAAAGAAAGCTCAAGTCAGTCAGTTTGGAAGATTGACAGAGATGGGAGCGTCAGTTGGAGATTGAGAAGCCGCGAGTCGGGAGTTGAGCTAGCGAGAGAAGCTGGAAGAGCTAAAAGACAAGCTGCAAGAGCTCTTGGAACCAAGGAGAGAAAGAGGCTTCTAAGAAAGCTAACCGGGCCCAAAGAAAGAAATAAGACTTGGAAGGAGAAAATAAACGTTTGAATTTTATCAGCTGGCTGCATTTGAAGTGATTATTACATTGAACTGAAACTAAGGCTGCCTCTAGAAAACCTCCCCAAGAAACTTGCTCCCAGAGAACCATTATATTATACAAAAGAAGAAGAATACCACATTTTTGAAGCATGAAAAGTTGAAAGTGTGAAAGTTGATAAATGAGGCACACTAGTATCCAAGACACAGAAGCAATAAAACATAACAGCATTCAACAATATTTAATAAATTTAAGGACAATTATTTGAACAAAAACTCACGATTCACTGAAAATTTCTGAAAAAACTGACAACAAATGTAGTTAAATTAGACTTAAACAAACCTCTCATATACCAGCATAAACTTCAAATAGATTCATCACTGATATACAAAGAGTCACATCATAAATAAACTGGAGGCTCATGGAATAACAATGAATAAGAGAAAAATTCTTCACCAAACAAGGTGACAATAAATTATAAAATGGCCAATTTTGATTTCTTAACATTTAAATGTTTTTGCATAAACAAAATTAATGCAGTTTTAATTAATTGAGAAATGGGAAGAGACCAGACAAGATGGTAGAGTAAAAGGAAATAAAATAATCAAATTCTCCCCAACAACTACTCCACAAATATCTAGAAGACATTCCAAATCAAGATCTGATTAGAAAATTTAAGAAAAGAAAAATTATAGTGAATCACTTTTCCAGCCCAGATCATAAGGACATAATTAGAAAGGTCTGTGGGACAGAAGGGAGAAATTCTAGTTAGGAATTTACCATGGAGAGCCTTCAAGCATGAGGACTGTTCTGAAGGACTGATTGTAGCTATATACCAGAACAAGAAGTTTTATATCTGGTACAGAAGTGCCTGATCTTGTACAAAGAACAGAAATAGGTGCAACCTGGAAGCTCTGTGACTTTATCACACAGATCACAGTTGGGACTAGAAAAGGGACCTACATTTAGAAGTGATAGTCCAGTGGCCATCTCCAGCAATGAGATGAACCAAATAAGTTCCAATAGAGCAGTAATAAATTGAACCAGCTACACCCAGCAAAAAAACTCTGGGAGATGATTATGAACCATTACATAGAATCCCCAATCCCTCTATTTTTGTCTGCCTGCATTTTTTATTTCCTTCACAGGTTAATTGTACACTATTTCAAAGTCTGATTCTTTTTGTACAGCAAAATAACTGTTAGGACATGTATACTTATATTGTATTTAATTTATACTTTAACATATTTAACATGTATTGGTCAATCTGCTATGGTGGGGAGGGGATGGGGGGAAGGAGGGGAAAAATTGGAACAAAAGGTTTGGCAATTGTCAATGCTGTAAAATTACCCATGCATATAACTTGTAAATAAAAAGCTATAATAAAAAAAAAAAAAGAAGTGGTTGTCCAGGGCAACAAGTGGTCACAGATCTTAAGCTGTTCTGGTCCTTAGGCATTAATCCAGGATCAAGTAGAGAAGTGAGCATTACTTGTATGGCTCTGACTATGGGAAGGGAATAGGCTCTCAATAGAACTAAGAATAGCCCAGATACTCAGAAACTGGCCTGAATATAATCCTGAAGTCAAAAAGTAAGACTAGGAAAAAATGGGCAAACAACCCCACCATAAAGAGCTATTATCATGATAGGGGCATCTACGACAAAAATCCAGATAAAGCAAATGATTCTAAAACATCTATGAGCAAAGCCTTAAAGAAAAACAAGGCTTTATCACTACAGGAAATAAATATACAAGAAATAAGAGCTATAGAGGAAAAAATGAAAAGAAAATTAATAGCTATCATAAGAAGAATAAATACTTGTTCAAGCAATTCCTTGAAAATTAGAATAGACTAAATAGCAGTTAATGACTCTTTGATACAAAAGAAATATTAAAAAATGAAGTCAAAGGTGGAAAAAATTAGAAGTTTTAAGCATATCATATCAAAAAACAACTGACTAAACAAACAGATCAAATAGCAAAAATTTAAGAATCATTAGACTACAAGCAAGTCACAACCAAAAAGAAATGACCCGCTGGCCACTTACTGAAAGAAGCCCCAAAATAATAAAAACTTCTTGGAATATTGTAGCCAAAATCCAGAATTTCCTAGTCAAAGGGAAAAAACCTGAAAGCATCCAAAAAGAATTAGGATTTAGTAGTCACAACGGTTAAGGAACAGAGAGAGTTTGGATTATGATATTCTATAAGACTAAAGAAATTATACTTTAAAAAAATAACTTACCTAGCTAAACTGTATAATTCTATAGAGGGAAAATGGAATCTTAATGAAATAGTCAATTTCCAAGCATTCCTGTTGAGAAGCCCAGAACTTCATAGAAACTTTGAAATACAATTACAAGAGTCAAGAAAAAAGAAGGATGGGGCAGCTAGGTAGCACAGTGGAAAGAACACCAGCCCTTCCTTCCTTCCTTCCTTCCTTCCTTCCTTCCTTCCTTCCTTCCTTCCTTCCTTCCTTCCTTCCTTCCTTCCTTCCTTCCTTCCTTCCTTCTTTCCTTCCTTCTTACTAGAGAAGTGCTGGAGCCAATTCAGACAATTTCATAAGAGTCCATAGTTAAAATTTCAGTATGAGCATTTATACTTCAGAAATTCAAAATATAACAAATTAGCGGTTCTTAATCTTTTTTGGTATGTCACTGATGTTTTTGACAGACTGGTGAAGCCTATGGATGCCTTCTCAGAATAATGTTTTAAAATGTATTAAAAAATTCATAGGATTACAAAGAAAACCACTTATGTTGGAATATAGTCCTCAAACTATCAAAGAGATGTTTACAAACCCTGGATCAGCAACTCTTAGATTAGAAGATCTCTAAGATTCTTTCAAGTCCTGAATAAGTATTTATTAAGCCCCTACTAAGTGCTTGGCAGGTGCTAGATACTGGAGATACAAAAACAAAAATGAAACAATTCCTACCCTCAAGGAACTTGCATTTTTTTTCTGGAGAAGAAACATACCAACAGATGTTTTTATGGAAATCCAAAGTAATCTTCTGATGGCAGAAAGTGAAGAGGAATTAAGAAGTGTCTTGAGAGTGAAAGAAGAGAGTATAAAAGCTGGCTTGAAGTTTAACATTAAAAACAATCACCAAAATCTAAGATCCTGGCAATTGGTCTCATCACTTCCTAGCAGACAGAGAGGGAAAAAATGAAAACAGTGTCAGATTTAACATTTTTGGGCTCAAAGATTATTGCATATGGCAACTGAAGCTGTGGAAATAAAAGATGCTTGCTGCTTGGAAGGAAAGCTGTGGCAAATCTGGACAATATACTAAAGAGCAGAGACATCACCTAGCTGACAAATATTCATATAGTCAAAGCTATATTTTTTCTGGTTGCTATTTTTTCCCATTACTATATATGGATGTGAGTGTTGAATTATAAAGAAAGCTGAGCACTGCAGAATTGATGTTTTCAAATTATAGTGCTGGAGAAGACTTTTGAGAGTTTCTTGGACAACAAGATCAGTCAATACTTAAGAAATTAATTCAGGCTATTCACTGTAAGGTCAAATACCCAAGATGAAGCTTAAATACTTTGGCCACATAATAAGAAGACAGGACTTGTTGGAAAATATCTTATGTTGGAAACGATTGAAGACAAAAGGAATAGCAAAGAATGAGATGGATAGATATTATCATGAAAACAACAAACATGATCTTGGACAGATTTTGAGAAATAGTGGAGGTTAGAAGAGTTTTCTATTGGTTCATAGGGTTATGAAGAGTTGGACATGACTGAATGACTGAACAAAAACAAAGTAATTTTAGGTTGAGGAGAAGGCAGCCACACCTGGAGAGGTTTAATAAATAGAAATATTTCATTCTATGGAGAGTTGTCTGTCTCATTAACTTCTGAGAATTGATAATAAAAATTATGGCAGAATACAGTTGCAAATCTTTGATTTGAGATGCATCAACCTAGGGAGGACATGTTTGTACCTTCCGAATAGCTGTTTTGATAATTTACTATACTATACCATTTTTTTTTAATGATTGCACCCTTGAGATTATGTTAATTTTAGTTTCCTCATCTGTAAAAATTAAAAATGACATTTTCTCTTCAATAATTCCAAGTGAAAGTTTTGAAATCTTTTGGTTAAAAATCCTGGATACCTTTCAGGATCTTAGATTTTAGTAAGTTTTCATCCTCAAGAAAAACTTGCAATGTGTAGAGACTTCTGAACATCTTGGAACAATATAGGAGGGATGTCCCTAAGGATTCCCCTAAATCCTCTACATAATAGTTTGCTAACCCTTATAGTGCCTAATGTGTTTTGTTATTAGCTGTTTTTTTTCCTGGTGTGAATTTTAATGGTTCCTTTAAAGACATTACTGTATATTTTGAGACTCCATAATGGACCATATTCCATTTTCAGTCATGTCTGAACAATTCCCTCTGGCTCTTAAGTAACTGGGGGCTAGAATTTAACCCATTAGTAGTAAGATTATGGTAGAGTATGTGGAACCCATTGTGGTTCATGCATATAAAATATGGTTGAAATCTTTACATTCCAGTCTACCTTCCAGTTACTATTAGGGAGGTCTGAAATGATTTCAGATTATCTTAAGGCAGCAAAATATCTCACAAGTTGCTTGTACCTTACCAAAAAGATCACAGACAGCATTTTTGTACAATGTGATTTAATGCTACTCCTTCCCCCATCCCTTCCCAAAGAAAAAACAAGAGTCATGATGATCTCCAAGTTATTTTATGATTTTTTTCTCTACTGATAATACTAAACAGAAAATTCCCATTAAAGACTGCTATAAAGGCTGCAGCATATTTGATGACATACCTACTAGCAAAAATTGAAAATTAATAAGACCAATATTATTTAGGAGGGTGATGTAACATAGGGCCCACTTGACATGAAGCTTTAAGTCAAGCCCTAACACTGGTATGGGTTGATAAACCTCTATGTGCAATTTCTATCTGGCTTCCTGAGCAAGTTTATCAGAACTAGTATAAGCAAGATAATGTCTTTAAAGGTAGGGTTTGAAGATGGGGGAGGTCTTTCTACCAGAGGGAAGTTATTCTCAATGGACTACACACACACATATTTATACACATTATATACATATATAGCCACCTATCTATAGCTATATATCTGCACTATTTATATACAGCTAGGTGGTTCAGTGGACAGAGTGCTGGATCTGGAATCAGAAATACTCATCTTCCTGAGTTCAAATCTGGCCTTAGACATTTATTAGCTTTGTGACCATGAGGAAGTCACTCTGTTTGCCTCAGTTTTCTCATTTGTAAAATGAACTGGAGAAGAAAAAGCAAATCACTCCAATATCTTTGCCAAGAAAACCCCAAATGGGGTCACAAAGAATTGGATCTAATCAAAAAAACAACGGAACAACAATTATATATATATATATGTATGTGTGTGTGTGTGTGTGTGTAGAGAGAGATAGACAATGCCACAGAAATTTAAGAAGCTGTTTCAAAATAATAACTTTACTGTCTGTAAAATAATTTATCTATGTTACTTGTATAGTAAACTAAAATAGGGTAATGATAATAGACTGGGAGTGGAGTAAGTTGAGTTGTGTATGTGTGTGAATATTTCTTTAATAATGTTTTGAAACTGGGGAGTTAATAAACAAATTGTATATGAATATAGTGAAATATTACTGCATTGTAATTAGTGATTAAAATAATACAGAAGAGAAGACACATGACTTGATTCAATGAAATAAGTTGAGCAATGGAAAAAAAAACATGTATGATGACTATAATAATGTAAATGAAAACTACTACCACCACCACAGCAAAACAAGTGAATGCTGTGTAATGATAATGATCAGGTATGGTTCCAAAGAAGAGCAATGTAGAAGTGGGGTACTATATAGTGTATCCTATTGGGTATACTGTTAGCCAATTTCCTGCTTAGTAATTCTTTTGAACTGATTTCCCCACCTTTTTTCTTATTCTTTGTCATAAGGAATGGCTTGTTGGCTAGAGAAATGAGGAAAGATATATCTGGAAAATATATATCTGCATCAGTCCTGGATCATTGAATCGTCTTGCTTGTGTCCATTTTATTCCAGAGACTTTCTAGTTTTAGACCTATATTTGTGCCCTCTGGCTTATCCTAAGTCCTTTTCCAGTGCTCTGGAGGCCTTTCTTACGTCAGATACAGTCCCCATTGTTAGCTCCTGTCTCCTGTGTTGTATCCCCTCCATTTGTTCCTGCATGTTGTGAGTCCCTCCTTCAGTGCCTCTCAGGATTCAACATTCAAACTGTTATGAGATTGGACTTTGAGGGACAGTGGTTTTGAACAGACCAATTACCTACCTCCCCTGAAAATCTGCTCGTACTCCTTGTTTAATGGTCAGTTAATACATTCCCATTGTCATTCTAGAAACTAAATTTCCCATTCTTTATTGTTTGTTTCCTTACTTCCACCTTCCTTAGTCCTCCCCTTCCCACTAATTGTATTACTTCAAAATTTCTTTCTTCTTCCACTGTGCTCTTTGGAATGGCTTGTTCCATAGTTAACAAAGTTACTTTCATTTTTACCTTTTTGCTTTTCTATTCCTTCTATCATCTGTCTCACACTGAGACCTGATGACTTGGCATCCCATCCACCTCAACAAATTCAGTGCCTGCTATCAGTCATCCCCTCCATCCCAACTCTTGCCCTCATATTAGAGGACTTTAATGAATATTCCTTTGACTGTCTCATATCTCCAATTCATCAATGTACTCAATTCTTTATACTCAAATATTCTTCTACTCTATCTCAGCTACATAGATAGATGTCCATACTCTTTATCTTGCCTAAACCATATTGCCACAACCCATAAGGAACTTCCATGTTCATAAATTATAAAGTATCTTTATTTGACCGTAATCGTTTATCACGCTATCTTTACTTCTGTTTTTATAATCCTTAATCCTGATTTTTGTTTTCAAGATAACCTTCAATCTCTCATTACTTTGTTGTTTCTCAGGCAATCACCCCATGCACTGGCCATATTCTTGTTTCTTCCCTGTCTTGACCCTATGGTGAACCAGTTCAACTCTATAGTAGCCTCTACACTGGAGTCCCTTGCCCCCTTATCCTAATATCAATAGTGCCTTTCTAAGCTCCAACAATAGATTATTCCCATCACCACTTGCATTTGTTTCCTTTCTGGAAATTCCTGGAAACCAGAGTTTGGACTCCATCCCTTATTATCCTGATCTATGGAAACATATATATTCATTGGAAACTCACATTCCTTGCTGATGCTAAAGGTGCTGCTGCTGCTGAATGCTTTGAGACATCAGCTCTGGGACCAAAATGGATCCTTTGGTCCCAGAAAATCTCTCCCTCTCAGAAATCCAAATAAAATATTAAAAACTCTCTGATCTCTATCTTGCCTTAGTTTCTCTGGCATTACATACCCACTAGATCATCTGCTCTATCATCTCCATTCTCTCAGTAATTTTCAAGATCACCTTATTTCTTGTATATATTTTCTTCTCTCTATTCACACAGCCACTGCCCATGTGCAGGACTCCATCCCGTCACTCCTATTCCATTGTAGTAGGCTGATGATTGCTCTTGCATCAAGTCTCTCCTCATTTCATCCCTTCTACTCAGCTGCCAAAGTGATCTCACTATAGAGCAGGTCTGAGCATGTCATACACCCCTCTTGAGCCTCCCCACCCAATCCATTCATTAAATGCCAATGATTGCTTATTTTCTCCAGGATTTTATATAACATCCTCGCTTTAAATCCCTTCACAACTTGACCTTTTTCTATATTTTATTTTCCTATATTTTCAGTCTTCTTAAGCTTTACTCCTCATTCCCACTAATGATTAATTCATTATTTTCCTATTATTCTATCATCTGTTTCACAGAAACAGATCCGATGATCTATGAATCTATGATTCAGCATCACTGGCTCTCTTGTTCCATAACTGGAATGTTCTTCCTCCTTATTTGTGCCTCCTGACTTCTTTGACTAGGATCCCATCTTCTCCAAGAAGCCTTTCCTGATTTCCTCCCCACCCTCATTACCAGTGCCTTTTGTTCCAAGGCTACCTTCGATTCACACTGTATATATCTTGTAGGGCAGTGAAGTGGCACAATGGATAAAGCACTGGGCTTGGCACCAGGAACTCATCTTCATGAGTTCAAATCTGGCCTCTGACATTAACTATGTGGCACTTAACCCTGTTTCCCTCAGTTCTTCATCTTTCAACTAAACTGGAGAAGGAAATAGCAAATGACCCCAGTATCTCTGCTAGGAAAAGCCTTAAAATAGGGTCATGAAAAGTCAGATGAGACTAAAATGGCTAAAAAAATCACAGCAACCAAGTTGAGTCTATAGGCATCAAGGTTTCATAGTGGATTGCACACTGGGCCTGGAGTGAGGAAGACTCATCTTCCTAAGTTCAGATCTGGCCTCATACTTATTAGTTGTGTCACTTGTTTCCTCTGTTTCACTTAGCTTTAGTTTTCTCATCTGTAAAACAAGCTGAAGAATGACAAGGCAAACCATTCCAGTATCTTTGCCAAGAAAACCCCAAATGGGATCATGAAGAATTGGCCATGACTGAACAATAAGAACAATATCTTACATATACACAGTTATTTCTATTTTGTCTCCTCCTTTAGATGAGTTCTTTGGGGGTAGGAGTTGTGTTTTTTCATTTATTTATAACCCTAACACTTAGCACAACATCAAGTACAGTGTAGGTGCTTAATAAATGCTTTTTGAGTGGCTGACTATAATAAAGACTATGAAAAAATGAAATATATCAGTACATTGAAAAAATTTTCAAAGTATAACTTCAAATATTGTGATGAGTAGATGGAGCTATGGTCTGATGGACAAAAAATAATAGTAGGCATGATATCTTGGAATTTGTTTAGGATTGGAATGGCTCTTTTCTAGCAAAGACATTTTTTGTTTGTTTGTTTTTATTAAAACTTTTTTTTATTTCAAAACATATGCATAGATAATTCTGCAACATTAACTCTTGCAAAACCTTGTGTTCTCCTTCCCCCCTTCTCCCACCCCTTCCCCTAGATGGTAAGTAATCCAATATATGCTAAATATGGTAGAAATATATGTTAAATCCAATATATGCATACATATTTATACACTTATTTTGCTTTATAAGAAAAATCAAATCAAACCAGAAAAGAAAATGATGAAGAAAATAAAATGCAAGCAAATAACAACAGAAAGAGTGAAAATGCCATGTTGTGAATCACACTCAGTTCCTACAGTCCTCTCTCTGGATGTAGATGGCTCTTTTGATCACAAAACCATTGGAATTGGTCTGAATCATCTCATTGATGAAGAGAGCCATGTGCATCAGAATTGAATATCATATAATATTCTAGCAAAGACATTTAAATAGACTTTAGGTTGATGAGAGTAGTTTGTTATCAGAGAGATGAAAAGCAACAGATGCTATAAGAACTTATAACAAAAAATCCAGTGACAGTTGTTCTGTGTTCATGACTATGAAAAGATTATGTTTAAGGCATCAATTTTTGCAGCTACTGACAAACATATATATGCACACACATTCATACATGTATACATATATGTATACATCTACACATATGTGTATATATGTATACACACATATACACAGAGAGAGGGAATGATCACCAACAATAGTCATTTTCAAATATGAAGGATTACAATATATACATAGTATTTTATACCTCACATGTTAAAGGAATGAGTTTCTATACATAGCAGGATTTTTTGCTAGTGACACCTGTTGAGTTCAACAAATCATTTGTTGTGCCATGTTATTATAGTTCTTTTAACAGAGTCTCACTTCTGCAGAAAAAAGTTTTAGTTCTCTTAACAGAGTCTCACTCAGATGTTTTTTCTATGTCAGGTAATTTTCTTAGTCTGTCACAGTGTTCTGCTGTCATTTCACTGAATAGCCTTTATTCCATCACCTCACTCAGATTTTGTTAAGCTAGCAGTCCTTCACATTTTATTCCCTTTCTCTTAATGGAATAGTATTAATGTACAAAATCTCTATTAGAGGGGCTATTTAAACTGGAATTGCATATATTACATATTATATATATATTCCCCAAGTGAGATTTAGGGAGATTTCTGACTACTCTGTTTTTCACAAATTTGTCCAAATTTGTTCAGTATTACTTGATTAGGAATCCAAATATGTGTGAATTGAATGATTAAAAAAATTTTTTTAGCAGTTAAATACTGCATTTAAATTTTTTAAAATATATTTTTATTGAATATTGCTTTCATTTGTGAATATATTCCCACTCATTATTCTACCCAATAAGCTATTCTCACAGAAAAGATTTCTAAAAGGGAAAAAAAAAGTAGTTCAACAAAACCAATGTTAACTGAGTATGATAGTGTATGAGAGATTCTCCCTTATCTCTGCAAAGAAGGAAGGGAGTTGCATTTTAATCAACTCCATTCCAGGACTAAGATTCCTTATTTTTATAATTACATGATGGGTTTTGTTGTTGTTGTTATTATTTGCATTAACACTGTTGTGGTCACTGTATATATATTTTCCTGATTGTATGTCACACTGCCCTAGTTCATATAAGTCATTTCATACTTTTCTGAATTCTTCATATTTATCATTTCTTCTAGAACACTATTGCAAGAGAGGCCTGACTTTAGCCAATTCCTTCATAGTTTAGATTTTATATTAGAAAAAAGGAAACATTCATAATTCACGTAAGTTAATCTAAGGCACTTCATTTGACTGTAGCAGGGGAAGACTGTTTGGCAAAGAATATTCAGTGAGAACATCCATTGATTCAGTTGAACGCAACTCTTTTGCCATTGTGGTATCCATGGTCAACACCCTTCATTCCCCTCCTCTCCCAAAGCATCAAAGTAAAGTTGGCACACCTTTTGACTGTTTGTACTCAAGCAAGAGAAATCCACATCAAATGCTTGAGCCTCAATTCTCTAAATCAGTTAAATCTTGAAGACAATTTCAATACCTTTGAAGGAAAAACTAGCCAAATTAGTGTGGGGATATTGTTCCTACCACACTTAACATTTTATCATATTCTTATACCACAATTTGCTTATTTATTTCCTAATTGATAGACATCTACTTTGTTCCCAGCATTTATCTTCCATAAAAACTGTTTCTATGAATATTCTGGTATATGTAGAACTATTCTTTTTTGTCTTTAGATTAGAGTATATGTGTAGTATAATCAAAGGTATTGACATTTTAGTCACTTTCTTAGTATAATTCTAAATTGCTTTCCATTGAATCAATTCATACTGTAGCTATCATTATTTTCATCTCATCATTTTTGCCAAAATGCTTTGCCAGGAAAAAATAAATTTGCTGAATATGAGGTGAAACCTTAGGGCAATTTTGATGTTCATTTCTCTTATTAGCACTAATGACTTGGAACAATCTTTTATATGGTTTGTTAATAGTGTGAAATTATTCTTTTGAAACCTGTTTATTCACATCTTTTGATTTATTAAGTAATGATTCTTAGTCTCATATATTTTTGTCAGTTTTCTAAATTGTCTGATTTCTAAATAAGGATCAGATCCTTATCAAAGATAGTTGATGAAAATGCTTATTTTCCCTTTTAAAGGCTCTTCTTTTCCTATTTTGCATTGAAATTTTTTGTACAAACCTATTCAATTTTATGTAATCAGGAGAGCTATTTAATCTTTTTGTGAGCTATCTGGAATCAGGAAGAAAGACTTGACTTCAAGTCTAGCCTCAGACAGTTACTAGTTGTGTACTCCTGTCTACCTTAATTTTCTCATCTATAAAAAGGAGGATAATAATACCATCCTCTTCAACATTCAGAGTTGAAGTGGGGATAAAATGAGATAATATTTACAAACTGCTTGCAGACTTTACTTAGTTAAGAACTATTTCCAGATATGGTTTTAAAAGTATGCTCTCATTCTTTTCTAATTTTTTTTAAAATTCTGTTATTATTAATGCCAAAAATCCATTTTGAGGTTGTTGTAGTATATGGTATAAGATATTTGTCTAAATCTAATTTTTGCATACTTCTTTCCGATTTTTAATGGTAATTATTTTAAAATAGGGTTTTCTTCCTTCCAAGTCATTTATTTTCATAAGTTTATTGAATATTGGGTTATTGATTTTGATGTTTTCTGATTCTTCCTTATATATGTTTCTAATTTTTATCTAGTACCAAATCTCTGTCATGATTACAGCTTTATAATGTAATATGAGATCTGGAAGTGCCATTCTCTTTTAATTTCAGCTTTTTTTCTGTTGTTTCTCTTGAGATTCTAAACTTTTGTTCCTAGAAATGAATTTTAATATTATATCTAAAAAACACCCCTTTGATAATTTGATTGGTATAGCACTTTAAGTCTATAAATTATTTTAGGAAGTAGCAATTTTTATTATATTAGCATTGTTAAACTATGAGCAATGAATAACTTTCCAATTATTCAAGAGAATTTGTTGAAGAGAATGCATATTCACAGAGCCAGATACTGTAGCAGACATTTTGGATAGCCAGAACCTAAAGACATTGTGGCACAGTGGATAGAGAATATTGCTGGACTTGGAATAAAAAAGACCTGATTTTAAATTTGCCTCAAACACTAGCTACCTAATTTTCAGCAAGTCACTTAATATCTCCAAGCCTCAGCTTCTTCATCTATAAACAGGTCAATAACAATATTTATCTCAGGAGCTAGCTACCTTATTTGCAGCTTGGGCCATTGTATAACATACATTTTTGATCAAAGAGTTTGCTCAGTAATTTGGTTCAAGTGGTATCACTAATGATAGCCTGTAGTAAAAACTATGGGACTTGTACTGAATCACCTGTGGTGATATCTATGCAGAATCCTAAAGCACTTTAGAGTTGAAAGGAAGCTCAGAAATCATCTTCATCTCAACTCCCAATACTCCTTTGTTAGGATTTTCTCTGAAGTATCTTTAACAAGTACTCACTTAGCATCCTCTTGAACCTTTCTATTAATAGTCAATCAATAAATTTATTAAGTGTCTACCATGTGCTTTTGTTGTTGATGTTTGGTTATTTCAGTCACATCTGACTCTTCAAGATGCCCATTTGGGCATCTTGGCAAAAATACTGGAGGAGTTTGCCATTTCCTTCTCCAGCTCATTTTATAGATAAGGAAACTAAGCAAACAGTTATTTGTCCAGATGTCTGAAGCCAGATTTGAATTCAGGAAGATTAGTTTTTCTGGCTCCAGGCTCAGTACTCTTCACTGTGCCAATATGTTAGGCACTGTGCTAATCACTGAGGATAAAAAGAAATACAAAAGAAAATCCCTAGCTTCATAGAGCTCGCAATATAATAGAGGAAGGCAACACACAAAAAGAAATTGGGGCAAGGGAAAGGAAGGTATCAGGTGCCAGGACATGATGAAATCTGGAGGACTGAATCAGAGTGAAGCAGGGTGAGTGGGTGAGGGGAATAAAGAGATGGCTGCCCTAGAAGTCCTCCTTAAATGGAGGATCTGGGAGGACTTCTTCAGTATTTCACCCTTCACTCTCTACAAATGAGGAGCAGGAGCAGGAAGTATGGTTTCTTACAAGACTATAAGATTCTGATGAAGTCCAGGACTGCAGCCTAGTGGGAAATGAAGAAGAACTTAACTGACAATGTGAAGCCTTTTGAGTTGGTCCATTTTATGATTGGATGGCTCTATTAGCTAGAAAGTCCTTTCTAATATTGACCTATCTTTTGTCTTTTTGTAAATCCTGTCCATTCTTTGAAGTTTTCTTCTCTGGAAACACACAGAATATGTTGAATCCATCCTCCTCATGAGTGCTCTTCATGTATTTGAATAGACTTCTTATTTTTTTCCTAAATCTGTTTCCCAGTGGTTTACAGTTTCTTAAACCATGTAATGATTTCCAATTTCTTCACTAGCTGTGAGGGATTTAACCCTAGGATGTAAATTTTGCTGAATGATGGCCAATCCCTTAGATCATCAGCTCCTTTCTTGAATGGCTTTCAAGGCCTACTGGTCTATTAATTTGATTAGTTTTTATAATTTTATAAAGATTGGTTTATCAAGGTTTGGATCAAAATGTGAGCCTTTAACCTTCTTAGGTCCTTGGGCCTACTTCACTCTCTGGGTTCAGAAAAATATGCCCCATGCAAATCTCAATTGTCACAACTATTGCTCAGTGCCTGATTCTAGCAGATACCCATAGCTAAGTGCCTGAATCTTGCCTAGGATTGCAAGACTAGTTAGTGTTTGAGGTTGGATTTGCATTCAGATCTATGTGATTTTATCTATTTTAATACCTAGCTGCCTGGAATAAGGTTAGGGAACAGCATAAATATTTCTGGACTTGGATTTGGAATCAGGAAGTCCCAAGTTCAAATCCTGATTCTAACACTTTCTCTGTTTGACTTCTCTATGTCTCAGTTTCTTCATCTGTAAAATGAGGATACTAACTTTAGGATCAAATCAGAGAAAGAGCATTCCAAATCTTAAATTGTTATATAAATGTAGGCAATTATTATTATTAAGGTAATTAGAAGTGTGTTAGAAAGAAAACAAGTTTCATATTAAGTAGTATCAGTTTGTCAATTTAATCTTTAAATGAAGCCTCCAGGTTTAGCTTGGGCCATGATTCCTCCTGGAATTCACATATGGAATTCTATTTTCATAAAATTCCCAAATAAGGATGATTACTCATATCCCACAAAGATATTGTAGACTCCAGCTTATTTGTTGGCTTACAATCCATATTTCCTTCTTAATCAAACAGGAAATTCTTCATTAGTAGCAGGCTTTGGGTGATACATTTATATCCCTATGAAATTTCTTAATAATTGTGATCAGGTAAGCTAAGGCACTGAATCCAATATGGGGAATGTCCACATTGGGAATTGAATTAAAAAAATCATATACCACCAGGAATTTGTTCAATGTACAGAAAACACAATAATTCTTTTTTTCCCATTATATGTATATATATATATTTATACAATTATTGTGCCACACAAGAAAAAATGAGAAGCAAAATAAAATGCAAGCAAACAGCAACAAAAAGAGTGAAAATGCTATGTTGTGAACCAGATTCAGTTGCCACAGTCCTCTTTCTGGGTAAAGATGCCTCTCTTAATAACTGAACAATTGGAACTGGTTTGAATCATCTCACTGTTGAAAAGAGCCATGTCCATCAGATTTGATCATTATATAATTTGTTGCCGTGTATAATGATCTCCTGGTACAAAAAGGGCTGCCACAAACATTTTTGCACATGTGAGTCCCTTTCCCTCCTTTAAGTCTCCTTGGGATATAAGCCCATAGAAACACTGCTGGATCAAAAGGTGAAAACAGAATAATTCAACTGGAATCTGAAGTCACTCCCCTAAGATAAAAAAAATTACAGCAGTTCTTTTCATTATTCAATCCTGGTTGCTCCAGTGTACTATAAGCTCCAGTGTACCACTGGGCCTCTTAAAATATGGCATCTCAAACTGGACACAGTTTTCCAGGTGTGATTTGGCTAAGGCAGAGATAGATGAGGCTCTCTTTCTTTTTGGACCCTATATTTTTAATCCATAATAGACACCTACCAGATCCTTCCAAATATATTTTCATGGAATTATAAAGTGTGCCAGCACATCTTCCTTTAATTAATTATTATATCAAAATTCATGATCTACACTTTACTATCTCTGTTATCCCTTAGATATCCCGGTTCTTATTCAGAGTATCTTTTATTACCACCATCTAACTCATTAAATGGATTTTTTCTTTCTTTATAATTGAGGGGGAAAAATCAGTGAAAAAAGTCTGTGAGAAATGTTCAACACCCGTGCTCCCTCCCTTCTTTCCTCGTTTTTTCTCTCTCTCCTGTTTCTCTTCCGCTTCTTCCTCGAAGTTAATCACCAGCTGTATTATTTAACAGGTCTGGATGAGCCGAGGGCTTCGTGCTGCGGGGATTCTTGTCCCCTCGTTATCAATTGAGACAGGATAGAGAATCCGGTTGCTTCCGACCTCACAGTGCCTAGCTTGACCCCTGAAACCAAGGGTGGGGGGAATGCTGTTTTTTCTTATGTAATAGGCTCTCTGCAATTTTCATTCAGATCTGGTTGGCTGCAAGCTGGCAAGCAGCCGGAGCTACGCCTCCAACTCAGATGAGCTCATCCATCCCCAGCTCCCAGTCTATTTATTTATTTATTTTAAGGAAATGGGAAGCTAGGAGGGAGAGAGTCGAGATGGAGGGGGGGGAATGCAAGGAGGGGAAGAGGAACTACTACAGCCAAAATCTTCACTGCTTCAACATTAAAGAGAAGGCTGCTACCCCCTACAGCCTACTCTCACTTTAAAATTTTTTCCTCATTGAATATAGAGACCCTTCCTGTCCTCGCCTTCTCCTTCTTTCCTTTCCTTCTCTTTCTACATCCCTTCTACCTTTTTTATTCCCTTTAAAGAAAAAGGAGGGGGCGGTGGGGGGTTGAGGAGGGAGTGGGAGCAGGAAGAAATTTACCGCAATGGTTTCACAGTTGATTCTCCTCTGGTTCAGATTTTAATTGCCAGTGGGTGTCACTGGTTAGGAATCGGCCAACGAGGGAACTCCCCCTCCCCCATCTCCCTCTCCAATTAGCAGAGGCATTCACTACCAGAATCACTTAGCCCTGTGCCTGTGCCAGCCCTTGCCAGATGCATCAGTCTAACCGGCTGCAAGTAACGCTTCGGCTACGGCGTGGAGGGAAATGTTTCATTCGGAATGATCTGATTCAGAAATAGAGCTGCCCCTACTTCTTTCCCCTGCCCTGCCTTATCCTGCCTTGCAAGGCAAGGCAAGGCAAGGCAGCCTTTACATCTCTCTCCTTCCAGCCCTTAAGAAGCTGAAGGCAGGTGTAATTAAAGGAGCAAAGTCCCGCGCAGACCTTCGGACTTCAGGTCACGGCTTCTGGAAATCAGTCCAGAGGCTCATTTCAGCACCTTGGAGAACTCCTGAATGTGGACGCTCTAGATGGCGCCTTAGCGGGCTGGGAGATGACAGAGAACCCTTTCTACAGCTTGCCCTGAGGAGGGACCCACCCGATTCCAGCTCTATATGGTCGAGCAGACGGAATTGAAGCACTTTGGACAGATCTTCTCATTCTATCTGGACTGAAGTTGTGGCTTTAGATTCTGAGCTGACTGCCTAGCTCATACAAGGGAGGCATGGAGGACGACGAAGAGAGAGATATAGACACATGCATTTTCTCCTTTCCGTCGGTCCAGGGTGACCTTTATCAATAGGAGCAGATCAGCTTCAATCTCCAGGATAGTTTCCTAGTAGGCGACTCTGTAAATCTGGGGAGAGCGACAACCGATAAACTCTCTACCCTCATGGCTCTGGGCGAAATTATTCATTCTGAAATGAATGTTGCTTATTTGTTTAAGTTTTATTCAAATGCATGTTTCTGGCTTTTTAAAGAGAAAATGCAACTGCCTCGAAATCAGAAACGGTAGAAAAATTTTAGACACCTATGATTAAGAACCTCCTGCCTGCTACAAGCTGAGACTTGGAGCCTATCTGAGGACTCTCAACTCCTGTCAGGGGAACTGCCTGCTGAGTGTAGAGCCCTTTAAACTGTTCGGGGTTTCATGCATCATTTTAAATGTGTACTTTGCCTAGAGTCTACTCCATTTTCCTCCTATTACCATTCCTGATAGAACCTTCTCTCCTCTCCTCTCTCTCGCCTCCACCTCCCCCATCTTTCTCCTGTGTTCTGTGGACATACGTAGCAAGACAGAGCTAGGGTTTGGAGCTCCCTGCAATTGCCTTGACTTTTGCTTTTTTAGGTTTTTGCTTTTTGTTTTTTTTTTTACTTCTCCCTGGATTACAAGATTGGATGGTGCACCGTTAAGTCCAGAAACCCTGATGAGCCGCAGTGTTAGGAAGAATCCTGGTGTGAGTGTGTTTGTACTGTTGTGTGTGTGGGGGTGCAAGAAAAAAACAACTTTGGATCCCCAAAGCCCCCCTTTCCTCCTCATGCAAGTTTCTTTGGAAGTCGTACGATGAGGAGTTCTTTTGCATATAGCTGAGGGCAAAGCCCAAACAGTACCTGGGGGAGGGGGGCAACGCTGCAACGGGAAGGGAAAATAATATTTGCCCCCAATATTCTCTACAATCAACGATGGCAAATGAACCGGTGATTTTGAATGTCTATGATATGGTGAGTATGAAACGGTAGGAGGTTGGGTGCAATGACAACATATATGCCCCTTGTGATTGGACACAGCCGGGCTAATAAGAGGAGCCCAGCGCAGAGTCCGGGAGAGACCGGCTGTCTGTCCGGACTGACAGACACATAGACCGATTGACACGGTGCTTGGCTCCTGCTGCTCCCATCGCATCTCTCAGGAATGGAAGGTAAAGCGCTCTGGTTTGAGTAGTTGGTGCGCTATTGGGGAGGGGGAGATATGATTACCTTCCTTTGCAGCTCAGGCTTCCCAGGAGATGCCCTTGAATTTCAAGGCGAGGAGAGCCCAGGAGTCAGAGAATTCAAGTTCCTGTAAGGAAGAGCAATTATTTAGGAATCTTAAAAGGAGAGTTCCAGTGTGGTGTGGACTTTGGCTTTGGAATGTAGAATCAAGATCTTGAGAGTGTTCAGTTAACAGTGGCTGTGGCATGTCATGAGTTCTGCATCTGGATGCAAAATTCACAACTTAGAGATATTTTCCCCAATCCTTCTCTAAATCTCCAACAATGCACCCCTCTTGATTCATTTTCCTTTGACATTCAAGTATGCAAATTTAAAGGGTTGAGGACACTGCACTTTTACTTCAGCACCTTCTCCCTAAGAAAGATAGGCAGATTGCCCAGTTCATATTGCACATGTGATCCCTTAAACAAATCCACTCCACAGTAGATTAAGGGTAAGAGGAAGTATGATTCTGAACCAGAAAAGGTAGTTTTGGGACCAACTGTTAGCCCTTTGCTTTCTTATACTCTGTGTAGAGGGCTTCCCTTATTCATCCTGACATTTATATTAGGAGGAGGTAAAAGGCTCCATAATAAAGTCTTCAATTTTTTTCAGGACATCTTTAGGATATTCACAAGGGGCACCCATTTTGAGATAATCTCACATTGAGAAAAATATAATGCTAATAGACAAAGGTGATGCCGTAATACCAAACTCAGGATCGGGAGGTAAAATTGGATAAAGATGCCAGTCAAAAAATAAGCTTGTCTAAAGGGCATGCAAAAATCACACACTGAATAAATGATAGGTGTGTTATAATGAATATAATGTACATAGGGCTTATGTTTTGGCATCTACCCACAGCATGGAACCCTTGTGTTTCTCTATGGGTGATATTGGTGTTTCTTTTTGGGGAGGGAAGGAAAACTGGGGGTGTATCTTAAAATAGTGGATGTGGAAAAAGCTGCCACAGTGATGGGAGCTCTAACACCCACTCCTGCTTTGATAATTACTTTTAAAATTTACCTTGCCTGTAAATGGTTTCAAATAATTGTCATCATGTAAATCTATTTTCACAATTTTATCAGCTCCATGTGCATTTCTTGTACAAAGAGATTTAAGTTCTTATATTCATTGAACTGTAGGACCAGAGTCAATATTAGCTTTCTTTTCTCCATAAAGGCCCCTCTTTTTCAGTGGGGTGGTCATCACAGTCACAAAATCCCCAACCTTATCCACTTTGACTTGAGTGAGCTGGATCTGTTGCTTAAGACCTAGTTTCTCCATTTACTCAACAAGGAAAGTAATGTTAACTATTGGATGATTTGGGGAAGCTGTTGTCCTTGTTGCCAAGAAGGGTAGAGTATTTTGGAGAGTCTGAATTGAAAATAAGAGCATTGGAGTAGATGACCTCTGAGGTTCTTTACAACTTTCAATCTATGATCACAAGTGTTCTTTTCTTCAGGCTATGTTTCTGAAATTTCTTTAACTAGTTCTCATGTGCTATGGCCTTCTTTCCCCTCAATATTGTGATCTCCAATTTCTGGATGCTCAACTAATAAATACCTTTCCTTAAACATGATAGCCAGAGAATGACACAGATGATGGTCAGTGCAAGGCAGAATATAGTAGAAATTTCCCTAATTTTGAACATATCCCTCTTAATGCAATTTAGGATTGAATTATCTTTTAAAATTTAAAATTTAATTTAATTTAAATTTAAAAAATTAATTTTCACCTATCACTGTTGAAATTGAGCTTGAAGTCCTTTAATTCCTCCTCCCCCCAAAACTCAACTTAAAAAAACATACATTGTTGTTATGATGCTTTCCTTATCTTGTATTTGTGTAGTAAATTTTTTCAACAAAATCTCTGTATTTACCACTATTGTCTTATTAGATTCAGTGCATAGTTTTCAATGATCTTTTTGGATACTGAATGTCATCCATTAAGGTAGTCATGCCTTCGATTTTGTGTCATCAACAATTTTATAAGTATGTTATCTCCACTGATATAGATATTAAGGAATACAAGGCAAAGGGCAAATCTCTGGGGCACTCCATTTTAAGTTGATAAGAATCCATTAATTACTACTTTTTGGGTCTAGTCTTTTGCCATTTGCTAACTGCACCTCATTTAATCCATAATGCTTCATCTTGTACATAAGAATAGTCTAAAAGGCTTTGCCACATATTTTGCTGAGATTCAGGTAAATTTTATCTATAGTTACCAGTCTAATTAATGTCAAAAAAGGAGCCCTTTACCTTTCTTGCTTTTCCAGTCTTCTTACACTTTCTTCTTCTCCACAATCTTTACTAAGATCTAGTAACACTGACCTCTCTGTTTATTGAGATACACTATCCCATCTACTGATATTATGTCTTGTTATTGGCTGTCCTGTATAGTGGGAATGAATGTATTCTCTTCGAAACTTCACCTTCCTTTAAGACAGTTAATATTTTACCTTCTGAAGGAAGCTATTTCTGATCAAACCTGCAACTAATGTTTTATTACATCATCTTCTAAGTACTCTATATACATATGTTTTATATGTATAAAATTGTTCACGTTAACTCTTACTTTAGCCAAGGGCTCCTTAATGATACAGATTTTTCTTTTCCTTCCTTCCTTCTTTTCTTCCTTCCTTTCTTCCTTCCATCCTTCCTTTTTCTTTCTTTCTTTCTACTTGTACTTAATGCTTAATAGAGGATTATTGACTGACTGGAGCCATATTGGTTCTTAGGGATACTTCCCCCCCCAATATTCATAAAGCATTTCTTAGATAATATGTCCTAAGTTTTTTTTTGGTAAAGAATTGAAATCAGGTTCATCTTCTTATAATTCAGAGATTATATTCCATTTCATATTTTAAAAACTTGGACAACCTTAGCCCATTTCCAATCTTGCAGGATCTTTCCTGTTCTTCACAATTTTTTTAAAAGATCACGAAGAGAGAAAACAATCACATCTACTAGATTTTCAAGTATCTTGAAATAGAGTTCATCTAGGCTTGGTGGCTCAAACTTATTGAGTGAAGTTAGTTTGTCTTTTACTATCTTTTTATTTCTGATTTTTAGTTTTTGATTTTTCTGACTGAATCTGAGTGATTTCTTTTAGTGATTTCACTAACTCCGGAGGATTTAATTATCATATTTGTATATAATATTGTCAAATTTACATATTCAGTTTTCATTTCCTTTTTGAACTCTAATACAATAGCCTAATGGATCACCACATGGACATTTCAATGACATCTCAAACTCAACCTCTTCAAAACTAAACTCATTACCTTTTCCCCTAAACTCACCTTTTAAACTTCTTTACCTCTGTACCGCTGTGCACCATTATTCTTTCAGGCACATTGGTTCTCAACCTACAAAGGAATCTTCTATTGTTCAATCTTATTCACTTTCCATATCCAGTCAATTGTTAATTCCATCTCCTCATCAACTTTTGAATCCTCTTCTCACTATTGATACCATAATCTGTGGCCCAACCCTATCTCTTGGGGACAGCTAGATAGTACAGTGGATCTCTAGAACACTGGCTGTGGAGTCAGAAAGACTTGAGTTCAATCTGGCCTCAGACACTTAACACTTCCTAGCTTTGTGATAATGGGCAAGTCACTTAAACTCAATTACCTTGGGGTAAAAAAATCCCATCCCTTGACTGGACTATTGAAAATCTTTCACAATTGATCATCCCCACAATGTTGTTCTTACTATGTAAAAGTTCTCTTGTTTCTGCTCACTTCACTTTGTATCAGATCATGTAAGTCTTCCCAGTTTTTCCTGAAAGCAACCTGTTCTTCCCTTTGTATAGCACAGTAGTATTCCATTATAATCATACACCACAACTTACTCAGCTATTCCCCAGTTGATGGGCATCCCCTCAATTTCTAATTTTTTGTGATCAAAAAATAAAAAGAGCTGCTATCAATGCCATTGTACAATTAGATTCTTTATACTTTTCTTTGATTTCTTTGGGGATACAGATGTAGTAATAGTATTGCTGGGTCAAAGGGTATGTACAAATTTATATATTTGGTATACTTCCAAATTCTTCTTCAAAATGTTTGGACCAGTTCATAGCTCTGTTAAGAGTGCATTGGTGTCCCATTTTCTTTCCCACTTCCCCTCCAGCATTTATAATTTTCCTATTCTGTCTCAATGTTAACCAATATGATGGGGTATGGTAATTTCTCAGTGTTGTTTTAATTTGTTTTTCTCTAATCAGTAGTGATTTGGAGCATTTTTCCATGTGATTATTGATAGCTTTGATTTCTTCTTTGAAAAACTACTTGTTTATATCCTTTGACCATTTATTAATTGGAGAATGGTTCTTATTTTTATCATTCTGATTCAGTTCCCTGAGTAGTTGAAAAGTGAGGTCTTTTTTCAGAGAGACATTGCAAATTCTCCCCTTTGCCCACTTTCCTGTTTTCTTTCTAATTCTGGTTGCATTAGTTATGTTTGTACAAAATTTCTTAATTTGATATAATCAAAAAATATTTTTCTTCCCATAATTCCCTATCTTTCTTTTTTGGTCATAAACTCTTCCATTATCCATAGATCTGATGGGTAAATTTTTTCATACCCTCCCCCTTAACTTATTTATGATTTCACCCTTTATGTCTAAATCATTTATCCATTTTGGACTTTATCTTGGTATAGAGTATGAAATGTTGATCTACCTCTAGTTTCTGCCAAATTGATTTCTAATTTTTTCAACAATTTTTGTCAAATGGTAAGTTGTTACCTCTAATACTTGGATCTTTGGATTTATCAAGCACTAGATTACTGTTGTCAGTTACTATTGAGTATTGTATGCCTAATCTATTCCATTGATCAATCACTCTCTTAATCAGTACAAGATTGATTACTACTTTGTATTATAGTTTAAAATCTGGTACTGATAGGCCTTCTTCCCCTCTCTCCTCCCCACCCCCCACATTGATTCTCTTGTTTTTTCTCAACCTTTTGTTCTCCAAATGAATTTTTCTAATTTTCTATTTTTTTTACTATTTTTCTAGTTCTATTAAATAATTCTTTGATAATTTGATTGTCATATTACTAAATAAATCAGCTAATTTAGGTAGAATTGTCATCTTTATTATATTGGTTCAGCCTACCCATGAGCAATTAATATTTCTCCAGTTGTTTAGATCTGTTTTTGTGTTAAATTTTTGTGTTTTGTAATTATGTTCATATACTGCCTTGATTTAAATCAGCAGGTAGACTCTCAGGTATCTTAAATGGTCTGCAGTTATTTTAAATGGAAATTCTCTCTCTCTTGTTGCTGGGTTTTGTTGGTGGTATTTAGAAATGCTGATAATTTCTGTGAGTCAAATTAATTTTTCTTAAGTACAAGGTGACATGTTATTCCTCAGCTCAAGAAACTTCAGAGGCTCCTCATTGCCATTAAAATAAAATGCAAACTTTTCTGTTTGACATTTTAAGATCTTCACAATCTCACTCTAGATTATTTTCCCAAGCTGATTGCATGTTGTCCTCCCTCATATATTATGTGCTGTTCTATTTGCTGTTATCTGTTCACAAGATGCTATCTCCTGCTTCTGTATCTTTTTATAGGCTGTTCCCCTTAAGTTTTAGGTGAAAGAGATTTATCTGCAGTATGACCTTATGAGTTTTAAAAGGCTAAGTGTTAATTGTCTTAGGTCCTGGATTCCAAGAGTGAATTCCATGCAATGCTTTTTAGCCAGTCTGGCAGTTAGGAGTGAATAATGATATTTGGAACTTAGTCTAGTAACTTAGATTGGAACTCATTTTAGAGTGATGCTACCTTTGGATGTGAACTTGATTGAACAATACCATGTAGAAAGTGTACTAGATTTGAGCCCATTCTCCCTGTAGATCAAGGTGGTTTAGGAGAACCCCTGAAGTGTTAGGAGAAATGTTTGTACTTGTGTTCTTGCTATAGCTTCAAAATGAATATCCTTTTGTAAAACTAATCTCTCTTAATCTTGGTTAAATGGAATTGGAACAACTAGTGACTGGTAGGTACAGTGAAGTAGACCACATTAGAATGAGAACTGAAGTTGATGGTATTAGAGAAAAAAACCTCAATGTTACCCCAGAACTCTGATGGAGAAAGATAGTATTATCTGGGATAATGAGCCAAGAAATATTTATTATTTGTTGGCCTCCGAGGGAAAGGGCCTAAGGTCTCTTTCCTTAGGTCATTGTTCCTTTTCTTTTTTCCTTGTAAATAGCATTTTATGTTTTCCTATTGCATATAAAGATAATTTTAAACTTTTTTTTGAATGGAAGAAAGATTTATTTTATTCTTGTAAGAATGGGTGTCTACATGTTTAACATATATTGAACCACCTGCCATCTAGGGGAGAGGGTGGGGGAGGGATTGAGGGGAAGAGAGGGAGAAAATTCCTGAAATACAAGGTTCTTCAAAGGTACATACCAAAAACCATTCATGCATTAACATTTGAAAATAAAATTTTATTTGAAAATAAAATCTAAATTTTCTCCCTTCCTCTGTATCCACCCTCTTCCTAAGATGGAAAATAATTTGATGTAGGTTTTATATGTGTAATTATGTAAAACATATTTCCATATTATCATAGTTATGAAAGAAGAAATAGAGCAAAAGGAAAAAAGCTATGAAAAAAATAAAGTGAAATGAGTATCCATCTGCATTCAAACTCTACCAGTTATTTGAATTTTATTTTCCATCATGAATCTTTTGGAATGGCTTCAGTCATTGGATTGCTGACAAAAGCTAAGCTAATCATGGTTGATCATTGTATTCTGTTGCTGTTACTTGTATACTGCTCTCCTGATTCTACTCACTTCACATTGCATCAGTTCATGTAAGTCTTTCTAGGTTTTTCTGAAATTCACCTGATTTCATTTCTTGTACCACAAAAATATTGTGTTACATCAATATACAACAGCTTGTTTAACCATTCCCCACTTGATGGGCATCCTCTCAATTTTCAATTCTTTGCCTTCACAAATAGAACTGCTATTAATATTTTTGTACACACAGATCCGTTTCCCTTTTTCCTTTATGATTCACTTTCTGAAATTGAAGTTTTAATTTTTTTTCTTATGTGGTAAGAGCAATATCTTGAGGTTTTGCCTCATGAAAGTACATTTTCCTTGAAAAATATTGAAATTGTTTTAAGGCCTTAATTAGCTCAGAGGAACTTTAGGACATTCTTATAGCTTCCTGGTGTAGGAACAAAAAAATCTGCAAACAGAGTCACTGCTAAACCTTTTTCAGGCTTTTTTTCCCTTCTGAGTCAATTGGAATCAAATGACTTTCCAGGGTCACAGAGCTAAGAAGTGTTAAGTGTCTGAGGCCAGATTTGAACTCAATGTTCTCCTGACTTCAGGGTTGGGCTCTACCCACTGCACCACCTAGCTACCTCCCCTCTTCCAGGCTTTTGACTGTGGATCATGACAGTAACACAGAAGTAGGTATCCAGCTGAACCAATAATATATCCTTGCTGATTCTCTCTCCCCACCCCACCACAGCTAAATAAACCTCTTTTTCTTAACTAAGATTTCCTTTGTCTCATTTCATTGTAATATCAAACTAGAACTACTTATCTGAAGAGACCTGACCTATCACTGTTGTGCCACAGTTCCCTTTTATTGTCCTGCCTCAGTTTCCCTCATTGTTCTGTCTCAATCCCCTTAGTTGCAGTGGTGAAGGAGTAACATGGAGAAAAGCAAGTTCCTGTAGCTTCTGTCCTGATTCTTCTAATCTCATGTTCCCCATTGACTCATGTTGGTAGGAGTAGTATATCTGTTAGCAACCAGAGAGAGAAGTGAATGTACTCTGCATTGTTAAGAACTATGCTCGGAAGATGATAAATGTTGAAAACCACTGGTGGTTGAATAATTGTATAATAATTTGTATTTGGTACTCAAAAGCCTTAAAAGAATTGCAAACAATTTAACCAAATCAAAAAGGAGTAGAGTGTGTCAAGATATTGTATGAAATGAATCACAGAAAGTGTATTGGAATTGCTTAAGGTTTCATCTATTTCTTTGATGCCTGGATAGAAGACCAATTTAGGACAAATCATTTTACTGTTAGGCCAGCAAAAATTTTTTAGCCAAGGCACTGATTGGTAATTGTTGGGTGTGTGTGTGTTGGAAGAACAATTCTATTTCTCCTCTCCTCCCACCTCTTTTGACATTAGGAGGAACTTAGAAACTTCAAAACATTGCAAAATTATGGGATTTCCTATAAAGATTCTAGTAATATCTCCAGATTATCTGGAGTTGGTGGTAGCATCTATATTGGGATTCAAGAACAAACTAGACATACCAAAGAAAGGCAGCTTGAGGATTCTACAAGGGTCTCAGCCCAAAGTTATATCATGCTTAAGGGGAACTTAATGAGACCATCACAAAGAGGAGAAAGAGGTCTTTAGCACTAGAATCTGTAAGCACATTCTTTTGCTGAATGATGTGTCTAAGCTCATTCTAATTACCCCTGCACATTGTATGTACATATGGGAGAATGTGCTCCCAATTTGTGGAGAGTCTGGCAGGCTAGTTAATATCAATAAGTAAACACATTGGTGGGGGCTCATAAGATGTAATACCGACTATTAAGTTTTGTCTTAAAAATGTGAATTTGTCCTAACTCAGATTTTGTATTAGGGAAAAAATTAAACATAGTATGGATTTCAAGTATATTTGTGCTTGATTTCGTCCAAAACATTAGGAATGTAGAACGCTGCACTACTTCATAATAACTCATAAGCTACAACTCTTCTACAAGCAAACTTTAGAACTTTTTCAAGTTAAAGCTATATTTATTATTTATCTTCTGGTGTATTTAGAAATTTGGGTGGAAGAGAGCTGGCTCTCCACTTTTCTTTGCCCCTGTAGCCAAGCCTCCAAGTCCTGCTTCTTTCACTCACAGCTTTCAACTCTGTTAACTTAGTCCCCTAAAAATAATGTGTAAGCTGAACAGCCATGTTTGCTTCCAGTATTTATTGTAGTATTTATATATATTTTATTTGTGCACTTCAGCATACATATAACTCCTTCAGCAGCCTACTCTCCAGATTCTTTACTATACTTCTTTCCCATGATGTATTCTCTTTTATTATTATAATAGCTTTTTATTTTTCAAGATATCTGCAAAGATAGTTTTCAATATTCATTCCTGAAAACCTTGTGTTTTGAATTTTTCTCCCTCTCTCCCCACCTCTCCTTGATAGCAAGAATTCAATATAGGTTAAATACATGCAATTTTTCTAAGCATATTTTCACATTTATCATGCTGCACAAGAAAAACATGATATACTCTTTTAGGACACCAAAGCAGAGCTACACACAGAAATGTTTATGTCTTTGATCTTGCCATCACCCACAAGAGCTTCATGCCTATGTTTATGAACCCTGAAATTCTTCTATTGATCATAATATGTTATTTTGCTTCTACCTCTATCTTGCTATTCCAAACCATGTTCTTCATTCTCATTATGAAATCTGATCTTTTGATCCTTTGCTTCTTTCCTAGGCCATCACTGCTACAATGGCTACATTCTCTTTCCTCCTATAGATATAGTTCACAAGAACTCTTATGATCTTTGTTTACCAAATGAAGAATTCAAGTTTAGAGAAGTAATATTCCTAGGGTTGAGGTCCATGGAATAATTGGATTAGAATCCTTAAACTTCTGGATTTATCAAAGATGTTAAACAGGTGACTCCCTGGCTGCATTGTAACACTACCAGTATAGGCTAAAGTAAGATTAAAATGTAATTAGGAACTATTTAATCAAAATTTAAAAAATGCAAGAGAATATAGTAATGTTAATATATGGTTTTTTAAATCAATAAGTAGTCAGCAGAAATCCTCATGTGCAACTTAGTAGTTGTACTTTCTGTTTGAAGACACTGGGATTCTGAAAAAAGTATAAAGTTAAATAATTAGGATGCTGGGGGTACTGAAATTAGACTTCAAAGTAGTACATGCATTTTTCATTTCTCCAGGTACCTTCAACTATTCTTTTACTGACTTGGTTTTAGGAGTGAGTGTTATAATTTTTTCTTTAGCTATATACTAATTGCTCTATTATTCTGATCCTTTTTTCTTTTTACATAAAGCATCTGTAGCCCATCCCAATTTGTGTATTTCCTATTGTACATTTTCATCTTGGTTAGACAGAACTACTGGAGAAAAAAGGCTTTACTTGCTAGCATGTGTGACAAGGTAATAATTTGAAATTAGTCTGGAAAGACAAGTTAAAGTCAGATTGTGAAGGGATTTAAATGGCAGAAGAGTTTGTATTTGTTCTTAAAGAACAAATTAAGGGAGCCATTGAAGCTTCTTGAGTAGGGGAGTGAACTGGTAAGATGTGGGGTTAAAAAATATCAATATGATGGTTATGTGGAGAAAGTGTTGTAGACTGAAGAGATTGGAAGCAGGGAGACCAATTAAGAAGCTATTGTAGTATAGTCCAAATGAGCCATTTGAACAAGGGTAATGGCCATATAGGTGGGGAGAAGTGGCAAATGTAAAAGCTGTTTTAGAGGAAAAATCAACAGGATCAGAGAACTGACTGGATATAGGAGATTAGTGAAATCAATAAGTTGAGACTGAATTTGAATGACTAGAAAAATTATGATGCTTTTGACAGATGTGGGTAAGTCCAAAAGAGAGATGAATGTAGGGGTAAAGAAAATGAGTTCCATTTTGGACATATTGGATCCTAAATACCTATTAGACAACATGTATTTATAAATATCTAACAAACTTATAATGTCGTCCTGGCACTCAGAAGATCATCTAAGGCTATTTATATTTAGATTCTGGAGTCATATTGATAAAGAAAATATTTAAATTCATGAGATCACTGAAAAAAAGGGTGTAGATAAGGAAGTAGGCCCAGGACAGAGTTTTTGGAGAACACTCAAGGTCAAGGATGGGACATGGATGAGCCCATTTCTTCTTTTTAAAAGAAATATATTTCTTGGGGCAGCTAGATGGTGCAGTGGATAGAACACCAGCCCTGAAGTCAGGAGTTCAAATCTGAGCTCAGACACTTAACACTTCCTAGCTGTGTGACTCTAGGCAAGTCACTTAACCCCAATTGCCTTAGGGGAAAAATGTATATTTTACTTTATTAAATATTACCCAATTACATGTAAAGGTTTTTAAACATTCATTTAAAAAATTTTTGAGTTTTAAATTCTCTCCCTTTCTCCTATCTTACCTTCTTTAAAAAAGCAAACAATTTGATGTCAAATATATAAATGAAGTTATATAAAACATAATCCATATTAGCCATGTTGCAAAAGAAAACACAGACCACAATCCTGAGAAAAATGAAGAAGGTAAAAAGTATGCTTCAATCTGCATTCAGAGAATTCATCAGTTCTCTCTCTCTGGAGGTGGATAACATTTTGCATTGTGGATCTTTTGAAAATACCTTGGATCAGTTTTGATTAGAGTAGTCAAGTCTTTCATAGGTAATCATCCTCACAACATTGCTGTTATTGTGGACAATGATCCCCTGGTCCTGTTTACTTTACTTTGTATCACTTCATATGAATCTTCCCAAATTTTTCTGAAAGCATCCTATCATCATTTCTGAGAACACAATGATATTCTATAATAATTATATACTACAACTTTGTAAGCCATTCCCCAATTGATGAACATCCTTTTGATTTCTGATTTTTTGCCCTTGTAAAAAGACCTGCTACAATTTGGAACTATGCTCAAAAAGCTATCAAACTGTGCATACCCTTTGACCCAGCAGTGTTACTACCGGGCTTATTTCCCAAAGAGATTTTAAAAAAGGGAAAGTGACCTGTATGTGCAAGAATGTTTGTGGCAGCCCTCTTTGTAGTGGCTAGAAACTGGAAACTGAGTAGATGCCCCTCAATGGAGAATGGCTGAATAAATTGTGGTATGTGAATATTATAGAATATTATTGTTCTGTAAGAAATGACCAACAAGATTTCAGAAAGGCCTGGAGAGACTTACCTGAACTCATGCTGAGTGAAATGAGCAGGACCAGGAGATCATTATATTCTTCAACAACAATACTAGATGATGATCAATTCTGATGGACATGGCCATCCTCAGCAATGAGATGAACCAGATCAGTTCCAATGGAGCAGGAATGAACTGAACCAGCTACACCCAGTGAAAGAACTCTGGGAGATGACTATGAACATGGAATTCCCAATCCCTCTATTTTTGTCTGCCTGCATTTTTTATTTCCTTCACAGGTTAATTGTACACTATTTCAAAGTCTGATTCTTTTTGTACAGCAAAATAACTGTTTGGACACATATACATATATTGTATTTAACTTATACTTTAACATATTTAACATGTATTGGTCAACCTGCCATCTGGGGAAGGGGTGGGTGGGGGAGGAGGGAAAAAGTTGGAACAAAAGGATTTGCAACTGTCAATGCTGAAAAATTACCTATACATATATCTTGTAAATAAAAAGCTATAATAAAAAAAGATCTGCTACATAAATTTTTGTTCTTCCCACTTTTCTCTGATTTCTTTGGGACACAGATTTAATATAGTATTGCTAGGTCAAAGGATATGTCGTTTTATACTTCTTTTGGGTATGCTTCTGAATTGTTCTGCTAAATTCTTAGACTAGTTCAGTGTCCCATTTTTTTTTTTCTGTACCCTCTCCAGCATTAGTGATTTTTCTTTTCTGCCATATTGGCCAATCTGGTGAGATGGAGGAAGTATTTCAGAGTTGTTTTAATTTGCTTTTTTAAAAAATCTAATCAGTAGTGGTTTAGAGCATTTTTTAATGTGACTATAGATAGTTTTGATTTCTTATTCTGAAAACTGCCTGATTAAATCTTTTGGTCATTTATCTACTGGGGAATGGCTCTTTTATAAATTTGACTCAGTTTTCTTTATATTTGAGAACTGAGGCCTTTATTAGAGAAACTTGTAAAATTTTCCCTCAGTTTCTGTTTTCCTTCTAACTTTGGTTTCTTGGTTTTGTTTGTGGACCTTATTTCTTCTTAATTCCACTACTTTCATGTGATTCAGTCTTTATTTTCAGATCTTTTTTGAGAATCTAACCCACTCAGGGCATCAGATAGCTAGGTGGTGCAATGGATAAAGTGATAAAGCATCAGCAACACTTAAGCTCAGATTTGACTTCAGATACTTACCAGTTATGATTAAGTCACTCTTCCAGTCTCAGTATTCTCAGCTGTAAAATGGGTATAATAATAATAATATCTCCCTCCCAGGGTTGTTACGAGGATCAAAAGGGATAATATTTATAAAGTACTTACTATAGTACCTGGCACATATTAGGAGCCTAATAATTGCTTGTTTCCTTTCTTTTTCGCCCTTTAAAAAAACTGTCAGGGTATGTTTTCAGCAGGAAACAGTATTGAAAAAACCTTTCTGCTTCTTCTCTCCATTTTGCTTGATAGGTTGCATCACAGAACCCAGCATAGAATAATAGGTGTCAACTAGAACCTCCCAAACCTGTTTAGAATACTTTATATGTTTAAGGATTTGCCAGAGATATACTCTTTCCTCAAAGCGAAGAAATGTTCTTAAGCCACTTTTTCATAGAAAATGATCTTAAGTTATTCTTCCATTGTGTTCATGGCAAGATCAAGGATTATTAAAGAGAGAAAGAAAAAGAAATACAATAGTAGAGAAATATAATTGAAATTCATTATGAGAGAAAAAGGAAAAGGAAAGAAAGAAGGAAAAGGGAAAAAAGGGCAGTAGAGAGTGCCTACATGGATCTTCTTCTGCCTCAAGTTTTGGAGTTGGCCCAAAAATGGAACTTTGATATAAGAACATTTTTCTGTTTTCAATGAACCTATTCTTTAAAAATAGAATTCTTTCTGGACATATAGAGGCACATAATTTGGGCAGGGAAGGACATTTTTTTCTTTTCTTTCTTTCTTTCTTTCTTTCTTTCTTAAATAACTTTTTATTGACAGAACCCATGCCAGGGTAATTTTTTACATTATCCTTTGTACTCACTTCTGTTCCAATTTTTCCCCTCTCTCCCTCCATCCCCTCCCCGAGATGGGAAGGACATTTTCAATATTGACATCATGAGGTCGTCTGTTTCAGAGATCTTTGCCATTGCAGGACCAGTGGACAGAAACCTACATCTAACTTTATTATTCTCCTGCCACAGTACCAGGACACAAATCAGGTTAATTAAACTAAGAGGAGAATTCACTCATTGAGGGCTAACCTACAGGTAGTACTCTTTCATAAATGAAACTTGAGACTGTTTAAATCTTATAAGCTTCTTCTTATTTACTCCTTTGGTTATTATCATTTCAATTGCATTTATTCTTTGTGACCCCATTTTAGAGATCTAGAGCATCTAGAGATGCTAGAATGATTTGCCATTTCCTTCTCTAGCTCTTTTTAGAGATGTGGAAACTGAGACAAACAGGATTAAGTGACTTGCCCCAAACTGCACAGTTAGTAAGTGTCTGAGGTCAGATTTGAACTCAAGAAGATGAATCTTTCTGACTCCAGGCCCACCACTCTATTCACTGTGCAATCGAGGTGCCCCTTATTCCTTAGAGAACTCATTTCCCTCCATAGGAGACAATACTCTGCTACTTTCCTGTACTTTTGTCTTAATTCACTCCAACTCTATTCTCTTAGGTTCTAACCTCCCCATCTATCACTTCCATTGGGACTCCTGAAACTCCCCCTTTCCATTGTTAACAAGTTTTCCTTCCTTTTCTTTCTTTTACATTTGTTCCACTTTCTCACAATAACCAAAATCTGACTTTTCCATGAGGATTCTACATCTCTATCTTCTTTTCTAATGCTGATCACTCCTCCCTTGGCTTATGAATTTTGGTATTCTTTGCCTTTCCCTGCCCATTCTAAAACACTTGCTTTGCCAGCAATCCCAGTAAAAACTATAGTAATAAATGATAAGTGAATCATAGTAATAAATAACTAATTAAATGATATTTAATAAATATGTTCAAATAAATTATTAAATAAACTTAATAAATACTTGTTGATTTAACTACCATTATGCAACAACCCTTCTTCATAGGAGCTTAAATCTACAGCTGTAAGGATCAGACTTCAGAGGTCATTTAGTCCAAGCTTCTTATTTTATAGATGAGGAAAGCTGAGCTTTCAATTGGAAAGACTTGCTCAAGGTTATCTTTGAAATTAATTCCATCTGATATTACTATTCTGTCCCAATCCTTATAGCTGCTACTCTCCTGAATACCCTCTCAGTTTTTTTCAAGATGTTGACACTTGGCTCACAGTCAATATTCACAATGAAGCCTCTTCTACCACACTATCTTGAATGTTTCAAGTTCTATGACTTTACTTCCACTCCATTTAAGAAATTCAGCAGGTTTTCTTTACCTTTTGTTGCTATTTCACTTTATTCCAGCTCCAAAATTTGAATTATCTTCCCTGGTTTCAGTATCTTATCTCTCTAATGCTTCTTGTCCTTTACTTACCCTATATCTAATTGCTTTTGTCATGACTATAACCTGTGGCCCAGAAGTGAAGTTCTTAATTTACAACAACTAGGTTAAATTTTGGGGACTTCTCAATAATCATACTCCTATTATTTCATGTTTCATCTAGTATTTTCTTTGGGAAATCAGAATTTGGCTTATGTCTAGATCTGTACAGAAGAGATTTTAAAAGTCCCTCAATTCCCATGTAAGGAATTAAATTAAATTTGAATTAAGTTTAGGATAGGCCATCTCTCATGCAATAACTATCACAACAAGCAAATCAAAGGATTGACCCCCTTGTACATGAACAATCAAAAAACTGTTCTTCATTCTTGAGTGAACTCTGTCTCTCCAAACTTTTCTCAATCACAGAATTACTATATTTGTATTTAATCCCTCTAAAATATTCCCAACAAGTATTCAACCTTCACTTGAAGACCTCTACTAAGGGGAAACTCATTACCTTCCAGGGAAACTCATTCCACTTTTGTGAAACTGTAATTGCTAAGAATTTTTTTCCATATATTAAAACTAAATCTGCCTCTCTGTAACTTCTAATCACAATTCCTAGGTTTTACCTCAGGGAAGAAGCAGGATAAATTTAATCTTTTTCCAGCATGAAAGTCCTTCAAATACTTAAAGATAAACATGATAATCCTCCTACACCTTCTTTTGTCAATACCAACACCCCCTTTTTTATGATTTCTTCAAATGATCTTTATATGGCATTATTTCCGGTCTCCTTACCATTCTAGTTGTGTCTCTTGATGCTTTCTTTTATCAGTCTTTCTTAAAATTTGACACCCAAATCTAGTTCATTTAGTGCAGCACACAGTGGAATGATTATATACTTGGATTAGGTACTATCCCACTCAATGGAAACTAAAGTCATACTAGTTTTGTTTTTTTTTGCCACATTGTATTATTGACTCACATTGAGCTAACAATCCACCTCAGGTACTTTTCTCTTGCTTTCAAAATATCTTATTGATTTTTCTATCATCAAATTTTATTTTAAAAATTTATTTAAATTACAATTTTGAGAAATTATTGTTTCTCAATATATGCCTTCTTCTCTTTCTTCCTCGTGAGCCTTCTCTTGCAAGGAAAAAAAAATAAGTAAAACCAAGTGATACATTTAGCTATGCAACATTTTGCATTCATATCCACTGCTGTCTCTTCAATGAAAATAGTACTTTTTGTACTTACACAACACCCCACCTCTTTATGCTAATTAGCTCATTAAAGCCTAGGAGAAATAAAATGTCTGCTAGGGTCCATGTGGTTCTTTCTTTTTGTACTTTAAAGAAATTTATTTTAGGTAAAATTCTATGAATTCAGTCAAGATTTTGGGGAGCCCCCTAGTTAGGAAAATTCCTAACATTTACTTTGCATAACTTTACATTTCTAGCTATTTTTAGTTAACCTCTGGTTTCTTTGTGGTTTGGGGAAAATTCGGTTTACTGGAATTATTTGTATAAAAATATTAAATTATATCATAGTTTTTAAGGACATATAGACAATAGGAAGAAAAATTAGAGGTAAGATAGAGCCTTTTTAAAATTTTTTCTCAGTCCAAGTTTTCTTCTCTGAGATAATGATTATCCTCTTTAACCTCAGTAACTTTTGCTCCTGATGGCTGTGACAAAGACTATACTTTGTTCACCCTCTAAAATTCATCTGGTTCTATCTAGTTTGTTAATTTATAGGTGACCCCTGGGGTTAGTTAAGTTTCCTATCTACAAGCAATTACTGTGCAACATGTCTACATTTTGAGGCACTTTTCCTCATGACCTAAAGGTTATGAGTGACTGGGCATCTTATCACTTAATTTTATCAGGATGGGGTTGAGTAAAATCAATCATCCCACCCTTACAGAGCAAGATAAGACATTATAATTCATCAACATTCAGTTTCATTTATTGTTCTTTTTGTTGATACCATTGGGATAAATTTGGTTCATACAATTTTATCTTGTTTCATTTAATTGAATTTTACTGTTTTTTTTTCATATAAATTGTTGACTAGCTATGTCTCCTTGTCTTATATCTGTGAATTTAATTTTTTTCCACTGTAGATTTAGGATTTTACATTTATCTTTTTCAAATTTCATCTTATTAAATATTGTCTATTGTCCTAACTGCTGAAATTTTTTGGAATATGACTGTTATTCAAAGCCACTTCTCTCAGTTTTGTATCATCTGCAAATCTGATGCTGTAGATCAATGTCTTCATCTAAATCATTGATACAAATGTTCAATAGTGTAAGGACAAGAATAGATCCATTAGAGACTGCCTTCCAAATTGATATTAACCTATATTAACTCTTTGGGTCAAGACATTTTATCAGTTTGTAATCAACATACCTCTATAAACCATTTTGCCCACATTTCTTTAACTTGCTGTAAGAATAGCATGAAAAACTCTCAAATATGTCAAAGGATATTATGGGTGACCCTTTCCTCCCATGGTTTCTCACACAATTATAAGGACAATAAAATTTAGTGAATGCCACCATGTAATCTTCTCCTTTTTCTTCCATCAAAGAAAATTTGAGTACCCAGACTCCTATATACAGCAATCAAAATCTCCTCAAATCCTTTGATGATCTTTTTTAGCCACATTTCACCCATAGAAAGAGGTTATTATGGTTTCTTCCAGTGTGGAGAGCTTGAGTCCCAGTTCTACCATTGATTCTGTGACCTTGATTTTAATCTTGTTAAGCCTCTATTTCCTTCTCTGCAAAGGGGGTGAGACTAAATGACCTCTAAGAGCTTTTCCTACACTGGATCTATGATCTAACATCAGGCAATAAAAATGGACAAATTAATGAGTTAGAATTTTCTGATCTTTCTTTTACTGTGAAGGATATTTATTAGTTTGAATAATACTTACAATTTTAATTATAGAAGATAAGATATAAAACTAACACTGAAATTTTAGCATCTTTTTAAAGATGTCATGTATATGAAAGCATTTTGAATGGTACAAAATAATATAAATGTAAGGCATACCGGTGAATTTTAAGTGGAATATCATTGACTAAATATTGACTATAAGATAGAAGACTTTTTTAAATCAATAAGTGGTTGGAATTAAAAATGGTTGTTCAAACAGGATCATTTTAATGTTTATATATGCTCATTGATTTTTTTTTATTTGTTTTTTATTGTTTATAGGTTGGTATGATTCAAGACTTATGCCTATATTCTGTGCCACGCATATACTTTAAGCTTTAATAGCTTAAAACTGCACTAAGACATTTAGTATACCCTCTATGTGTCTATACAAATAAATATATCTTACATATTTACATACTAGAAGGTACTAATAACAAACACTACATATATCTTAAACCTACAGCAGAAAAAATTGGTCATTATTTTGCTCCTGCAATTTCCAATATATATATATATATTTTGTATGCTAAAAGGTATGGATATTATGGATGGAGTCCACCTATCAACCAAAGGAAACTGTTGTCTAATAACAATTGCCTGGCAATACAGCAGCAGTAATACTGCTCACAATGCAGATTAATGTGTAAAGGGCCACCAGAACAGGGACATCCAGAAGGATACTCCATTAATGTTCATTAGATTATTGAAAATTTATTGAAGAACAACAATTTTATTCTAATTTTTAAAAGTAAAAGTCCATCTCTTTTGCCTTTTTAGCCAAAATCCCCTAAACTTGAATTCCTTCTCCATTTAGAATAGGGAAATTCTGGAAAATGAAGCTTTCTTTATTTTTGACTATGTTGTCTTTAGTCCATCTGTCCTCACCCACTCCTAATATGCTGGGGAACAGAGCATCTGGCATCAGGCTTTCAGAGATGCATAATTGACAGTATGACCTTATGTCCTATGCCAATATGGTACTAATGACCATATGACAAGACAGCATACCCTAAGGAATTCTCTTTATCAAAAATTTCTTTTTCCTTGACATTATTAAGAAAATAGTCTTTTTGTTTTTCTGATTCAGAAATCTCAGAATCTCCAAATTGGAATACATCTCGAAAGTATTTTAATCCAGCTGATATTTGAGCAGGGATTCTGCTCTATACCATCCCAAGCAAACAACGATCTAGTCTCTGATTAAAGGCTTTCAGTGATGGGGAACTCTCTTACTGTATAGTCCATTCTACTTTGGAAAAGCTCTAATAGTTTAAGAAGTTTATCTTGATATCCATTGCTCCTAGTTCCATTCTCTGGGACCCAGCAGAAAACAAAAGTCTAGTTTCTCTTCCCCATGGCAGCTCTTCAAATACTTGAAGACTGTTGATATATCTTTCCTAAACCTTCTATTTTTCAGCATAAAAATATCTATTTTTTTCAACTGAATGTCATATATCACAGTCTCTACTACTCTTCTCTGCTTCCTTTTCTAAATACTTGTAAATCATCCTCTAATTGTTCATTCTAGAAATTTGTTATGAATTAGAATAAAACTTATAGACTGATATTTAAAGGAATCTACCTTTTTTCTCTTTTTAAAAATTGAGACATTTGTCTATTTTTCAGGAGTTGGGACTTGAAGCTAGATCTTTTTGGCCACTAGTTGACATGTTACTGTTGCCTTGGTATTTACACATTCCTTTGAGTTGTGAAATTCAGTTCAATTCAACAGAGATTTTTATAATTGCTATCAAAGTAATATAGGCATTGGGAACACAAATATGAAAAATGACGCAAATATGTTTTGTATGATTTCACATGAATAGTTGGTATTTTTTGACTGCTCAGTGGGTCAAAATGAAAAAAAATGTTAAAGAGAAATAAATAATATAAAGAAGAAAAAAAGGAAGAAAAATGATGTAATCTTTGTTTTTAAAAAGCTTATAAAAGTGAATATGGCATATATGTGTAAGGGAGAATGAATTTATTATTTGTCCTTCTCCCCTCAAATCAGCTTATATATTCATAAGGATATAATTACAGATGGTGAGGTGTCCATGTGCTAACAAATTGCTAATACCCAGTGATCCCTTTGGGAAGTATGAACATCTCTCTTTGTCTGATTGATTCAGAAGGGAACAATATCACTAAATGACTGCCTCCCCTCCCACTCCCTATAATGGCTATGCCCTTGCAGGGGTTTAAATAACTAAATTCTAGATTCATTTTTCATTTAAGATTTAACATGACAGGGTCAAGACTTGAGTCCCCAGTTGGGAAGAAACAAACATCATTTCTTCAGGGGTGAATGAATTTTCTCTCTTTAACCTTCCCTCAATGATTGTAGGAGCAGATTTAGTCACCCAGAGGTAGATGCCCCATTCAGAACTTAGTTTGAAACAGTTTGAGGGCACCTTAAGAGAGATATTATCTTAAGAACATATTCTCCAAATAGATAGGTACAGTGAGGCATCTGAGTACACTTGAATCTGGAAGAAGCTTTTGAAGAAAAGAGCCTCTTAATAGAAGAAAAGAAAGATAGTTATACAGAAATTGAGAAGGGAACAACATGAGGATTTCTCAAAGAGAGAAAGGACATTGAAGCCCTGCTATAGCAGAGTGCAATTGTCTTGACTACATATGATCTTTATGCATGTATCTCACTGCCATTGAATTCTGAGTATATTATTCCAGTGGATACCAAGTGCATTTATGCTAGGGTGTCCAAAGTTTCTGAGTGGCATATGTTTTGGAGTTACTATTTTTGCTACATTACCTTTTCCCAAAAGCTAATTGTGATAATCTATAGGGTTAAGAATGAGTACTCACAAACTGGAGAGCTTTTCCATCTAGAACTTTCCCTTTTGGATGCCCTAGTTTGTAGAGATCCACTGAAGAAAAATGAGCATTTTGTTGTTGTTATTAGTAGACTTACCAATGTTACTGAATATCCTGATATGTCATGTGCATGTAATATGTCAATCTAGAATTGTAATAATTGGGGAGCTTCCTTCCTTCCTTCCTTCTTCCTTTCCTAGTAATTTGTGTTCCTGAATTTGTAGAATTCTTATGGTTGAGTCATTTTTCAGTGGTGTTTGACTCTTCATGATCCCATTTGGGCTTTTCCTGGTAAAGGTACTAGAGTGGTTTGGAATACTGGTGTATAGTTGTCTGCTTCTAGATCTTGCTGTCCAATCCCACTGATCTATTCTTGTATTTTATTAATTAGAACAAATAGGTATTGATAATTATTCATTTAGAATGTAATTTGAAATCTGATAAAGCTAATGTTTATTATCTCCCTAATAAATGTTTATTATCAGGGCAGCTAGATGGCACAGCAGATAGAATGCTCACCCTGAAGTCAGGAGTACCTGAGTTCAAATCCAGCCTCAGACACTTAATACTTCCTAGCTGCGAGACTCTGGGCAAGTCACTTAACCCCGATTGCCTCAGGAAAAAAAAATAGAAAAAGAAAACTCTTAAAAATGTTTTTTTCCCAGAATGAGAAATTCCCTTATTGGCTGTGTTCACAAAGTATGTCTCATTTCTCATTGCTTCTCTAGCAGGAAATAGGTGGTATGTTTCATTTCCTAATAAGGATTTTAGCAGATGGATATAAAAAAGCAACACATTTCCAAGTATGGCAATGGTCTATATGAATGCATGGAAGCAGGAGACAATCATAATAATAGCTAATATTTATATGATTTTTTTTAAGGTTTGCAAAATGTTTTATGTATATCAACTATGAGCCAGATGAGATATGGGAATTGCTAGTCATCCATTTTGACTGAAACATGAAGTGTATGCAGGAAAGCAGAGAGAAATATGTTTGGAAAAGTAGTTGGGTAATGGAATAATACTGTTTTATAAGAAATGATGAGCAGGCTGATTTCAGAAAAGCATGGAAAAAATTACATGAACTGATGTTGAGTGAAGTGAGCTGAACCAGGAGAATATTGTACACAGTAACAAGATTATGTGATGATTAATTATGATAGACTTAGCTCTTCTTAGACAATTCCAATAGATTTGGGATGGAAAATTTCATCTTTATCCAGAGAGAAAATGATGGAGACTGAATGTGGATTGAAGCATAGTATTTTCACCTTTTTGTTTCTTTGCTTTTTCTTTTTTGTGTTTTTCCCCTTTGTTATGATTTTTCTTTTGCAACATGAAAAATATGGAAATATGTTTAAAAGGATTGTATGTGTATAATTTATATCAGATTGCTTGCTGTCTTGGGAAGGGGAGAAGTAAGGGAGGGAGGGAGAAAAAATTTAGAACACAAAATATTACAAAAATGAATGTTGAAAACTATCTTTACATATATTTCAAAAAATAAAATACTATTGAGAATAATTAGTAATAATAATAATAATAATAGAAAGATAGTTGGGAGACAGATTTTGGAAGGCTTTAAAAGCCAGGCTGAATTTGATGAATGTATGACTATGAGATAATTGATCAGAATGATCACCAAATTGCACATATTTAAAAGATGAGATAATAGAGTTCAATTTGTGATATGTATGGGTTAAGGAGAATAGAACTCAGAGCCAAGAAATGTATAAACTTTAACTTTATTTAGGGGTTCATGGGAGCCCTAATTTAAAAGAGCAGATTGTTAAATTTTCAGTATAAGCATTTATACTTTGGGAATTGGTAAATGCTACAAAAAGTGGTATGGAAAAATAATAATTATGAATAAAGCAGGAACAGCTGTGAACGTCAGCATACATTAGTTTATCTCCTAGATCATCGGATTAAAAGGAACCTCAAGGGATTATCTAGTCTAGTTCTCTGTCTTTGCAACATATGAGATGTTATTCCTCTCTTAAAGATGAGGCAATCTAGGAAAACATCTCAAATATGACCTTTGACCCTCTTGGATATAGATCAGGGCAATGGAACTCTACCCTTCCCCTCACCCACCTCCATTAAATTTTCTCTTGTATATCTCTTTCTGCAGGGAACAGCTTTCAGCTAGCTGTCATTTTGGATTTAAGAGGATTTAAGATTGTACAGTATGGAAAAGGCACCATTCTCTTTTTCTTTTTCCACTATATGATTACTATGCAATCTTGGGCAAACTAAACCTTATGGACCTCAGGTCCTTTCTAGTGTTAAGATTTTTGACGAGTGAGTTCATGCTAAGGGATCAATAGTTGAATTGCACTTTAACTTTGGATCATAGATCATAGAATTATAGATTTATACCAGGAGATGACCCCAGAAGCCATCAAATCCATAGGTCCCATTTTATTGATAAGGAAATTGAGGTACAGGAAGCTTTGTGCCCAAAGCTACAAAAGTAGGTATTAGAGACAAATTTTAATCTAGGTATAACTCCAAAGTCATTAGTGTTTCTGCTGAACTGATCTATGATCCTGTAATTTTTGAGAGTGATATGAAGCTAGCAATATGGTAATAAATAAGCTGGTAATCTGAATTTTAAGTGACTATGATGTGGTTGAATTAAATGTTGTGTTTTCTTCTTTAGCCTTCTAAATTAAGGTTCATTTTTGCCTTTTTTTTAAACCAGTAAATGGTCTGATATTGTGCAGACCACTATTTCTGAAATCACTGATATGCCAATAGCCTTTCTGTATGGATTCAGATGATTTCATTTTTGTGTGTTCATTGGGGTTGTTGTGAGGAAGTGAGAGAATATTTTTAAAGCTCTTAGCACAGTGCCTGGCATATAGTACGGTTCTAATGGGAATTACCATTTCCCCTTTCCTTACTACACACCATGACCTCTGATTCTTCTAGAAGAAAATGTTTGTTTTCCATCTCTGTGGCTTTCTATTAATCTACAAGTCTTTGGATTCTTTTATTTCTTCCTGACAAAGCATAATCTTTTTGCTGCTTTTCCCTGTGCTCAACCTTGTACCAAAGCTACCATATTGTGGCTTGTGTGAATTGATTTCAGGGATCATGTTGAGTTCTTCATAGAATTTCTTCACCTTTTCATTCTCTGCAATAGATTTTGGTGCATATATAGTTATGAAATGGTTGACCACAATGATACCCAAATTGAACATATTTTAAAAGTAATGAGTCCAATTTGTGATACGTATAGGTACTGGGACAGAGTATGGAGCAGGTAGGTGGTACCATAGTGGAAAGAGTGCTGGGCTAGAGTCAAGAGACTGCTTTTCCTGAGTTCAACTTTGGACTCTTGTTAGCAAGTCCACTTACCCCTGTTTGCCTCAGTTTTCTCATCTATGAAATGAGCTGGAGATGGAAATGGCAAACATTCCAGTATCTTTGACAAGAAAACCCCAAATGGGATCATAAAGAGTTGGACATGACTGAAATTAGTCAACAACAAAAGGAGAGACAGAACTCAGGGCTGGGAATGGGCAGACTCTTAGGCTTTGCACAGGAATGTGCTGGGACCAGCTCAAAAGGACTTGAAAGAGTAGATTGCCAAAATTCTAGAGTGAGCATTTACATCTTGGAAATTGGAAAATGCTATACAAAGTGATGGAGAAAATAGTAATTCAGATTAAACTCAAAAGTGTGTCCTGGGTACATTTTATTTTAGAAAGCCAGTTGTTAATCATTTTTTACTAGCATGCTCTTATTTCTGCTCCTTATTTTACTAGTTGCCAGACTTAGTATTTTCATTCTGCATTTTAGTATGTTTCTGATTGACAAAGGGATATATGTATCTGCACAAAAGATGTAGAAAATACTATGTTTTCTTTAAAAATAAATTGTCATGACTCAGTAAATGAGCAAAAATGAACATTTTCATATACAAAGAACAACAGAGAATTGCATATGAAATAGTGAATTTCTATTATATATGGATTTTTAAAAAGCATATATTCAATTTAATGTGGCAGTATTCACATTTCTAATGATGCTTTTAAGGGTTTTTAAAAAAATAATGTAAATGGGTATTTTGTTTTGTCAAAAACTTTCCCTGTACTTATGAATATTATTGCATCATTTTTATATGTCTATTAATTTGGTCTACCATACTTAAGAGTTTTCCTAATATTGAACCAATCCTGCATTCTTAGGATAAATGAAACCTGATTTTAGAATGCTGTATAATCCTTTGACTTTGCTTCTTTGATAATATTTTATTCAATATTGTTGCATCAGTTTTCATGAGACATATTAGTCTATAGTTTCCTGCTTTTTTCTCTTTCTGGATTATATATAAAAGATAATTAGTAGACTATCCTATGTTTCCAATTTATTACATATATATGTATGTATGTATACATATGTAAAATAATTTATGTAATATTGGAATTAATTGCTCATTGGATGGTAGAATTAATTTATAAATTCATCTGGTCTTGATTTACTTCCATCTTCCTTTACCCTTTGGAAGTTCCTTTTTCACTTGTTCAATTTATTTTTATGATGCTGAGTTATTAGAATTCTCTATTTCTTGTTAGTTTAGGTATGTTATAGTTTTGTAAATATTCATCTATTTCATTGTTATCAGTTTTATTGGCATATAATTGAACACAACGATTTCTAATAATTTACTTCATTTCTTCCATATGTTTTTGCAATTTATTTTTCATTTTCAGTTTGGTACATAGAAAAAAATTATCTTTTCTGTTTTTTCCCCTGAGTATTTTGGAATAGATTATTCCTTACTCTTATTTCCAGTCTTTGAAAATGACTATGCCCAATTACCTGATATCTCTCAAAGGAAGGGAAAATTGGGAGTATCATGGCAAAACCTCCTTCAAGATAGGGGCATACATCACATAAAGATAGAGCATTGGACTCAGGATTGCAATATAGTAAGATACTTGTTGGCCAGCTGACAGTCAACAAGAGCATAGAAAGGATATATATCAAGATTATAGCATTGATTCAGTTGGGTGTAGATTCTGCATTTATCATTGTTGTGTGGCCATCAAGCCTGAAGAAAGTATACCTGGCTTCTCATGCATTGGCTTTTTTCTGTTTAGACCACAAGAAAGCTACATTGATAGTTGAACATTAGCCCCTTGAACCAATTAAGTGGGGAAGGTGATTTCAGTGCCTTTTAAGAAAAAAAATTAGCCTCACCTGTTTAGTATATCAATCAACAAATATTTGTTAAGCACCTACCATGTGTCAAGTACTGTTCTAAGCGGATATATAAAGGAGACAAAGGACAGTTCCTGTCCTCAGGGAATTTACAATCCGAAGGAAAAAGGGCTTTGAAGAAAAGTTAACTCAATCAATGTGACAAGAGCCTTAGGAAATATTGCTGTTACCACACATTATCCTTTGATGACAAAGTCCTAAAATTCTTTTAGAGAATTGTCCACAGTTAAATGACCATAGATTATTACTGGACAGCTCTAATCTTTGGGTACAAGAAACCTGACATAGTTCACACTCAAGGAGGAAAAGAAAAACTAAAACAGAAAGAAAGCAAAAACCAAAGACCATGTGCAATGCACAACCCTCTGAAAAATTGTCAGATGAGGAAGGAGAATGAAGACCAGAAATTCCAAATTTTATCTTTTCAGAATCTTTGATGTATGGATGATCTGAACTATGTGGTAGGTGATATTAAAACTGTGTTCACAGTGGATTTCCCAATATAAACGATGACTGTAGATTAGAGAAGCCCTGAAAATATCAGGGCTACAACAGATAATAAAGCTTTTGGCACTGTCTACAATACTAATCATGGATCAGGATCATCTGGATTGAAGGTAGTTAGATCATTATCTTCTTTCATGAAGTCTGTCCTAATAGTAGGGTTTAATATTGAGCATCGACCTGTGCTATGAGTAGTGTTCCTCATTCTACTAGCCAGTATCTCCCCCTATCTGAGAGCTTTATAGTGGTGGAGATGAAGGTATAGGATATCAGATATTTGTCCTTTTATTGGCTTTTGGTCCATTAGAACAAGATAAAGTTTCAATTCTACTTCTAGAACCCTGCTCCCTCTCCACCCTATTTCCATAAAGAAAGAAACCACAAGAACATCACCTCTTGGTCCTCCAAGTCCTTTTTGATGAGGAACTGTATAGTGAGTACTGGGTATTATACTGGTAGCAAGGAGAGGATTTGATCAGTTTCAAATTACACAAAGTAAAGGGATACTACAATGGGTCTGCTTGTACTGCTATCCATGCCATTACCTCTATCAATGTCCAATTGATATGTACTCTTTTGCAAGTGGGATCTGCTTAACCACCTCGACTTCCCACTCAGCAGCTGCTGGAGCCAATCTGTGTCTCCTGCCACTTTTCAATCCTGTATGATTCACAGTTCTTCTCACTGTGCTGGAGTCTAGCACCTCCCTCCTATACTAAGGCTGAGAACTATCTCTGTTCTAGTACAAGTGCAGTCATTGATGCCCCCACGGTAGGTCTGTGTCCACTGCCAGATGATTGCATTTTTATCCTGCGTGGTTCTCCGTCTTTAATTCTAAATATTTTCATTGTATATCCCCATGTCTACAACTCACTCCCTCCTCTCAGCCTTTCTTCAAGTCCCTAACAGTTTCATAGGTAACTTGGGGGATACAAAGGATGAGAAAACACTAAAATACATTGTTACTGCATAAGACAACAACAACAAAAAAAACCAATTTAAGGTACAGCAGGAGCAAGTAAGTGATAGTGTATCTAAGGAATTGGATTGGAGTGTGGGGATGAACCTGTGCCCTGGTCATTTTTGGGGACATTATTGTACTTACCAAAGGTTCTACTCAGCCTGATTTCTTTGGTCAAGATCTCCAAAATCATGGGCCCTACAAAGTCATAAGGTTGACAGGGGAAAAGTCAAGGCAACAAGCAATTATTAAGTTTCTTTGTGACAGGAACTGGCTCAGTTCTAGGATTACAAAGAAAGGTCAAATGCAATCCCAGCTGTCAAGGAACTCTAATGGTGGTGAAAGTGTGCAAACAACTATATGGAAACTAGTTCTGTGCAAGATAAATTGGAAATAATCAACATCAGGCAAGCACTAAAATTAAGGGAAATGGGGGAAGACTTCCTATAGGAAGTAGGATTTTAGCTGGGACTAAATAACCAGACTAATACCCTTATAAGAAAAACTCTCTATGTCTTGAGGTTAATATTCAAACCTCATCAAGATATAGTTTTTTTTTCCTTGTGAGGCTGCTAATTAGCTATTTTGTATTTCCACCTACATTGAACACAGTCTAATCAAACAACAAGCAAGATTTCTCTTCTGATTCTCTCTCTGTCTCTGTCTCTGCCTCTGTCTTTGTGTCTGTCCATGTCTGTGTCTCTCTGGCTGTCTGTCTCTCTCTTTCCTTTCTTCCTCTCCCTCTTCCCTTCCTTTCTCTCTGTCTCTCTTCTCCCCCAACTTGTGCCCATTCTTTTCCAGCCCACTCCTCCTGCTGCTGCCACAACCAGAATCATTGCAATAGGTGATTCTAGCCAGTACACTCATGTCTTCAAGGACATTTGGATTTCCATGAGATCAATATTAAAAAAAGAAAACAGAAGAGAGGCAAGAGACAAGAGTCAGGTAGAGACCCTAGTATACCCTGTATGTGGAAATCGTGTCACCATGGAAAAAGTAATTCTATCTTATCTTTTGCTGAAATCACATTTTGTCACCTGAGAAGTTGCAGTCAAAGAGAACCCTTACCTGAAATCTTCTTATTTTATCAGATGCAATACTTTACCCCCCTTTTATCTGTCCCAGGCTGTGGAGACACAACCAAGGAACCATTACAGCTCAATCACACCATTCCAAAGTAGCAAAAAATCCTTTCATCCCTGGGCCACCAAGTAGCCTGAAGTAGCCAGGAAATTCATCATCATCACCTGTCTAAGTAAATGAATAGCTTTGTTGTAAAAGTTCCTAAAAGTTTCTAAGGGAGCTCTGGGTACATTCCTCCCATTAAGGCCTCTCTAGACCCTTTCAGCCTTACTACATACATTTTACTTGAAAGGAAGTGGTAGTAATCTTGTGTCTCTTGGTGAAAATAAGGTAAAGTCCTCACAGAGGCCCCAAAGAAGAAGGTAACAGACCCTTAGCATAGGGCATTAAATGGACAAAATTTTGCATTCTATCCCTTACTACCAAGGGGTTCCCTGGAAAGGAGAGATCATGGCTGAGAAGCCAGAGATTATTGAGGTGAAGTTGATACAAGATAAAACTTAGCAGAAAATGTTACACTGGGTCAGATTATATACAGCAGGGTACCGACCTTCCAGAATGTCTCATTTCCTTACTACATATGATCTTAACCTATGATGAGAAACTGTGGATGTACTGACTTACCATCTGGTCTGTACTTCTGATATTCCTAGTTCTGAGCCACTCACTGTTACTACTTTATATCAGGACTTTAACTATAAACTGCTCACAAATTTCTTTTTGTTAATTGTTAGATAGTTTTTGAGAATTTCATATAATTCACAATCTTGAACCTCAACTGCTAAACCCTATTGAGTCAGGCCAGACTTATTACATAGCCTTTGCCTGGAAGGGACTAAATGCTTTTCCTTTCCCAGATATAATAATAACAACCTCTGACTGTAAGGCTGGGGGTTCATCCAGGATTATACTTAAATAAAACTTAAAAATATATGAAGTAATGTCTTTCCCACCTCTATCTCATTTCTAACTTCCATCAGTTCCCTTAAACTCATCTGTTGTGTCCTGCTTTCTAGAGCCCCAAAGTTGGGGTGACAAAACATACCATTGCTTTCTAGAGCCCCCACTCCGGAGTGATTAAAATATACCTTCCTAGAGGAGAAGTGATGAGGTGGGATTCCTGAGGATGGTGGGAAAATGGAGTCCATTTATTAAAATGTCTTTTCCCCTTTTATGCCCTCATACCCTTAAGTAACAAAAGCACTGGGCATGCTCCAAGTACATACTGCACACATGGGACCACATAAACAACTTGTTATTGTATGTAGATTGCCTCCTGGTATCATTCTTTGCCACCTGGTATCATCACTCTTCCACCTGGTATCATTCTGCTTCAATCACAACACGGTTGTCACCACCCCCTTACTTCTCAGAAAGGCTGAGAGCCCTTAGGAGAGATGGAGAACCAAACCAGACATTGTTATCAGGTTCTCTCTGGGCTTAAGGGTCTTATACTTCACCCAGATTGTGACCCTCTATACTCATCCATACAATATAAATGACTGTAATATTTAATTCCTACATGTTGCTCAAATGCCAAATGTTCCTTGTCTTATCCAGGGATGTGATCTCATTGAGAATTTTGGCAAATTACACACACACACACACACACACACACACACACACACACACACACATACACACACACACAATCTAAACTAGTTACTAGTTAGCAATTAATTGATCAGTCAATAGGCATGTATCAAATACCTATGTTCTAGTCACTATTCTAGGGGCTAAGCATACAAAGACAAAATTTAAACAGTCTCCGACAGGGAATTTTTCCACACACACATGCATATATCCACATATATGTATGTGTATATGTAGATATACATATATACATAATTATATATGAAATAAATGCAAGATAATTTTTGGGAGGAGACATCTAGCCTCATGTTTAAGTGTATTCTTGAGTTTAGCTTTCAAGGTACCTAGGGATTCTAAGAGGCAAAAGGAAGGAGGTAGTACATTCCAGGTGTAGGGAATAGCTTGGACAAAGGCATGGGAGATGGGATTTCAAATATGAGAAATATCAAGAAAGCTAGTTTGTCTGAATCAAAAATTACATGATGATGAATAATATAACTCTTGTCGGCTGGAGCAAAGTAGTGAAGGGAAAAAGAGGAAGAAGGAGAAGGAAAGGAAAGGAAATTGGGTTCAAAGAAGAACAAAATATAGCAATGATTGATATTTGGAGAAAGAGGTCAGGATGGATAGAGTATTTCAAATCATCTTAATTTAATGACAGAGTGGTATTCATGAGTTGACAATGGTAACAGAGCTCAGGACCATTTTATGAAAAGCTGGCAAACATTTAGTATTAGATCAGTAGAGCTTAACCATCTGTCCATTGCTACTGTATAATTTACTGCCCCCAGCAAGGCAGTAAATCTGGAAGGCTTGGTTCAATTAATAATTGCAACAGAAACTAAATATAATTTAATGATACAATTTAATTCCTGCAGTCTACAACTATAGAATTCTGATTCTGTTTCTCCCTGCACCTCAGGTCTAATATGCTACTTTTGCCAGGAATATTTATATGTTGATAGAGAAAAAAGGAATGAAACTGTGCAATTTCATTCATACAGCATAAATGACTGTAATATTTAACCAATGTTAGCAGTGTGGGGAAGGAGAGGAATTTTGGGGCATCCTTGCAATCCATCTACCCCAACTTCTCATAAGGAATTCCTGGGTTCTATTATAATTTTCAACTCATGAATTCTAACCTTCCATTTCATTAAGACAAATAAATAGTTGTACTCTTTCCAACCTGTTTCCCCTCTCTCTTACTGATGTCAATCATTGGCACACTTTATTTCGTTTAAAAGAGGCACTCGGATGGCCCAATGAATATTGTGATCTGGGACTTTAAATTCTGCCTCAGTCATTTAACAGTGTGATCAAAGGATATTGTTTTTACTTAATTATTTTCAGTCACATCTGACTCTTAGTGACTTTATTTGGGGTTTTCTTGGTAAAAATATTGGAGTGGTTTGCCACATTTTCTTTTCTAGGTCACTTTATTGATTTTAAATTTGGTTTTAGATACTTACTAGCTGTGTGACCATGGGCAAATTGCTTAATCCTGTTTGCCTCAGTTTTCTCATCTGTAAAATGAGCTGGAGAAGGAAATAGCAGTTATTCTAGTATCTTTGCCAAACTCCAAAAGGGGCCATGAAGTCAGTCATGACCGAATCCATTGAACAACAACTGCTATAAAGGACTGGGGGAAGAGTTAGCAAGTGGGGGAAAAGCCATCTGAGGAAACACTCAGGCTATACTTAAGAAGAGGATATAACTATATGGTAGCTTTCTATTTTAACTAATTCTTCTTGCTAGTCAGATGCTGACTCTTAGGATAGACTTTTGTCTCTAAAACAAACTGTAAACAAACTAGCTGTAATGATTTTGAGTCAGTCACTTAATCTCTTAATGCTCCAGATACTGAATCTCTAAGACTGTAAGTCAAGTAAGACTTAGATGGAAGTCTACACAGTTAATCTGTAGGCTAAGAACTTAAAAGTCTAAGACTACATTGTATTGTCCTGCATTGAAGAAAGGAATTTCTGTAGTAAGGGTCTATTATACTGGCTAAATTATTGGTCTATCAGTCTAGATTAATTGGATGCTGTTTTGTTGTTTCTATATTGTTGCATGATTGAAAAAAAAGGTCTTAACGTTCTTGAAATTGAGTGTTCTCAATTGTGGGAAAGTTTCCCCACAATTGGGGAGAGTCCTATCTAAGTTCAATTAATTAAGCTCCAATTATACTCTGTCCTAACAAATCTGACCCTTTTTTTCCCCTAACACTAACCACTTTTTTTTCCCCCAAATCTTCAAACTCTGTCAACACTATTGAATCAATTAGCATTTATAAAATGCTTACTATGGGTCAGGAATTAGTTGTACTAGATGTTGAAATATAAAAAAGCTAAAATTATCCTTGCATATAATTGCAACACTATGTACCAGTCACTGCGCTAACCACTTTACATTTATTATTTCATCTGATTCCGACAACGCTGGGAGGTAGTTCTATTATTCTCCCCATTTTGCAGATGAGGAAATGAGGCCTATGATCACATAGCAAGTAAGTGTTGGAGGCTGGATTTGAATTCAAGTCTTTCTACTCCAGGCCCAGCACTCCATGTACTGTCTACATATAATGTAGATGCATGGTAACTTTATGCAGAGCTGCCGAAGATAGCATTTGAGCTGGATCATCAAGGAAGGAAGCCAAGGATTCTAAGAGGAGAAAAAGCATTCCAAGTATAGGAGACAGCCATCGTCAAGGGATGGAAATGGGAGATAGATAAATATTATGTGTGAGAAACAAAGGAGGCCAGTATAACTCAATCAGAGAATGTATAGGGCAGAAGAATATAAAATGACTGAAAAGGTGGCAGGGTTATAACCTGTCATTGACTCAGTTAGCCTTCCTCAAGGCACTACTTTCATTAGATTGTGAGTTTCTCGAGGGCAGGGACTGTATTTTGCCTCTTTTTTTTTTTTTTTTTTTTTTTACTTCTCAGAGGTTAGAACAGTGCTTGGCATTTATATTACTGTTCAGTTGTTTTCAGTCATATTTGAGTATTTGTAACTCCATTCAGAGGTTTCTTGGCAAAGATACTGTAGTGGTTTGTCATTTCTTACAGTCCCCGAATTTACAGAACCAGAACTCTATTCTATTTTTTATGTTGTCCAACTCTTCATAACTTTACTTAGTGTTTTCTTAGCAAAGACATTGGAGTAGTTTGTTGTTTCCTTCTCCAGTTCATTTTACAGATAAGGAAATTGAGGCAGACAGGGTTAAGTGACTTGCCCAGGGCCACAAAGCTAATAAATGTCTGAGGTCAGATTTGAATTCAGAAAGATGAGTCCTTGACTTCAAGTTTGCCACTATCCTGCTACATATAGCTGACTTTTAGAACATAGTAGGTGCTTAATAAATGCTTATTAATTGAATATTTTATTGATATGCCAAACAAGTGAAGCAATTTTTTTCCTCCTTAAAAGTCACTGAACTCTTCTTCCCTACTTAATTGATACAGAGGACTAATGCTTAACCATTGATGTAGCTTTCTTGTGGTCTAAGCAGAAAAAAAATCAGTGTATGGGAAGTTAGGACCTCTTCTCTCAGTCCTGATCACCACACAATCATGATAAATGTAGAAGCTGCACCTTAATGAATCAATGTTTTATCTTTGCTATATATCTTTTCCACTCTAGAGCTAATTAATCTTCCTCTTGGTAACTGTCTTATAGTTTACAAGTGTCTTATTTCATTTCAGTTCTGAATCTTAATGACCAGACTGACTTTAGATAGGCCAATTTACAAGGAGAACATACCTCATAAGAATAGTCTTCTTTGTACCTGAACCAGACTCACATATCCAGGCTCTGCCACTCCATTACTGTTTATTATTGTACTTCAATATAAAAGACTAGCAACTTCCTTCACCAACATTGTCAGTCAACAAACAAGCACTTATTAAACACCTACCATGTGCAAAGCACTATTAAAAAAACAAAACATTGAAGGGGTAGCTAGATGGTCCAGTGGACAGAGCACCGGCCCTGACATCAGGAGGACCTGAATTCAGAAGTGATCCCAGACACTTAACACTTTCTAGCAGTGTGATCCTGACAAGTCACTTATCCCCAGTTGCTTCAAGGGAGGAAAAAAAAAAAAACCCAAACAAAACAAAAAAACACTGAGGATACAAAGAAAAACAAACATTCTGTCCCTGCCTTCAGGGAGCTTGCATTTTATTAGAGTTCAGTGGGTTTGAGTTGTATCCAGACAGAAGAATTTACCAGGCTCTAAAGAATTTTAAATGGAGGAGGGGAGGGAGGAAAAGAGGCAAAAGCCTTTTTGATCCTGGAGGTAATGGAGAGCTCTGCTGGAGTTTATTGAGTGTGTATATGGGGCATGATGTAATCAGATCTATGCTTTAGAGAAACCCCTTTGTCAGCCCAGTGGAGGAAGTATTGAAGTGGAGAAGAGACCAATTAGAAGGCTACATCAATAGTTCAGAACCAGGGATAGCAGATATACTGGGATATATACAAGATAAATTGTGAAGATTAAAGCAACAAGATTTGGCAACTGATTGGATATATAAGAGAAATAAGGAGTTAAGGATTTTGAATCTAGGCAATTGGTGCACTTACCACAGGAAAATTTAGAAACTAGGTATAGATTAGGGATATTTCAAACAAGGTGAGGCTGTGGAAATCCAATTTTTAAAAATGTCTGATAGGCAATGGGGGTTGTGGGATTGGAACACAGGAAAGAGACTAGGGCTGGGAATAATCTATGTTGTCTCCTGGTTTGATGGTTAAGAGTGAATTAGATTTATAACCCCTTTCTTCTTTTCCCCAGACTGGCGTTTCTATTGGATTTCTCATAACTGCTGGTGAATTCCCTCGGATCTATGAGAGAGCTGGAACTGGGGGGATGGATTCTTTTGATCTCTGGCTTTTGATCTCTAGCCTTCCTTCAGTATTCCAGTATTTCCTCGGTCTGTCTCCAGCTGGATGCCAAAGCAGGAAATAGGTAGACAACCCTGCTAAGTAACAGAAAAAATTGACCAAACTGTTTCAAATGTCACTTTTCATCTCCCCTCCCTCTCCAAATCAGAATTGCATTTGATATCCTGCAAGATCCCATCTAATTTTAAGTGTTTAGTTTTGGTCAGTTCATTTCCAAAAGAATTAGAGTGAAGAAGAGACCTATTAGAAGGTTACATCAATAGTTGTAACCAGGGATAGCAGATAAACTGGGATAGATACAAGAGATATTGTGAAGACTGAAGCAACAAGATACTTGTACATAGTTGTATAGCCTTGCTGATAATTCCTTACTTTGCATGCTAGGAAAATGAAGCAGATTTTATTTTTGGTTGAGGATAGTAGAATAGAAAGAGGCAGCTTGATGGCTCAGTGGATGGAGTGCTAAGTCTGGAGTCAGAAAGATCTCAGTTCAAATGTGGCCTCAGACACTTATTAGCTGTTTGTTCCTGGCAAGTTACTTAATGCTGTTTACTTCAGTTTCCTCATCTGTAAAATGATCTGGAGACGGAAATGGCAAACTACTCCAGTATCTTTGCTAAGAAAACCTCAAATAGTGTCATGAAGACTTGGACAACGATTTAACAAAAAAGTAAACAGAATGCTGCTTCTATGAAATAAGGGACTGTATTCTTTTGCAAAGTTGGTAGGGTAGGCTTCTACATTTTGGATTCTTTTTTGAAGGGCCAGTACAGTTTCCTGAGTTTATCTTGTTTCTTAGAACACCTAGTACATTCTTTGATATTTATTTTTGCCTCTACAGCATTTACTTCTCTCCCTCCCTGCCTATGTGTATTTCTGTACTCTTAAATGTATTCAGTTTTCATACATTAAGCAGGGACAAACTTTTATTACACCTGTGGGATGCTTGTGACACTTGAAGCTTTGCAGTAATGCAAATATATGCTATGTTCCTTGGGCTTATAGAAGGACAGCTTGTTACTATATTTATTATCCAAAGGGGGAGTGCAATACACCATGGGAGGGGGATATACCATGTGGCAACATACTTTGTTCTCAATTCAATCAAGAGGTTGCCTTGGTCTTGTGACTATGTGAAATAGACATTTTAAAAAGCTATAGACTTGTGATGGAGAAAGCCATCTGCTTCCAGAAAGTGGTCTGTGAGGATTGAATGTGAATCACAACATAGCATTTTTTTACCTTTTTTGTTGTTGTTTGCTTGTGTTTGTTTTCTTTCTCTTTTTTTTTTTTTCCTTTTTGATCTGATTTTTCTTGTGCAGCATGATAATTGTGGAAATACGTGTAAAATAATTGCAAATGTTTATCATATATTGAATAACTTGCTGTCTAGGAGAAGAGGTAAAAGAAAGGGAGGGAGAAAAACAGGGGTTTGCAAAGGAGAATGTTGAAAATTATCTTTGCATATATTTTGGTATTCCAAATACCAAATATGGTATGTGGCTTGCTAATGCTCAGACTACTCTCCTCAAGGAACTCACAGAAGAACAGGCTAAGTTCAAGATTAGGCTAGGAGATAATGAAATATTGCTCAGAATTATTTTTTAAAATAGAAAAATGTCTGATTTCCTCTGTTGTACATAAGGACTTTTCTTTTTCAGTCCAAAGAACTGAGAACATTTCTACATTTCTAGAACAACAATTCTTTCTAAAAACCTGAGTTCTTTTTCAAGATGTAGAACAACTCAGTGTTGAAGCACATAGTACTAAGGCCTCAGCTACATTATGAAATATTATGAAATGACATCTTGATAATGTATTAGTTGGAAGTTCTGAAGTAATCGAAGATCTAATCAATATTTCTTAATTTATCAATTTAAGGAAGGAGATCTTAATTCCCTGAAAGTAAGACTCACTTTTTTTTATGATAACCAACTAAAAGGAAATTTTTTTCTTGTTTAATCCAGTTAAAAGAGGTGTTTTTCTTTGTTCTTTCTTCACTCTCATCAAATTAGAGGTGAGTAATGAAAAAGAGAGTGAATGATTGGTTTTTAGCAAGATGTTTCTCCTCGGGGACATTGAAACTCACATTACTATTGTTTGGTTTAATAAAGCCAAAGACCCCAGAGCTAAACTAGGTATTTTTGCTTTATCTTGTCTTGGAATTTATCTTTAGTTTCATAATCACTACAAAAAATAATTGGAAATTGGGGTGAAGAAACTGTGCATTTGAACCTCTTTCCTAGTAGAAATGTTCATATATGTGAGTATTTTTAAAAAACAAACTTTAGCTAAAATGCATTTTTTTCAAGCAATTGAAATTAATTATTAGTTACTTAAATTGATTAATTAAATCTAGTTAACTGACAGGGAGAAAAAAAAGGAAAAGAAGTAGATCATATGCTCTTGCTTGGAGCATTTGTCCAATTATCTTCTCAAACTCTGCCCAGGCTCAAAGTTCAAGGAAAAAAGAAGGGAAAGGTATGTTTGTCTAGAACCCATTTCTGAGTTTAGAGAAAACAAGACAACACATGAGAAAGGAAGAAAGTTTTTTTTTGGTAAGCTTAAGATATTACCAAGCAATGGGTTTTTCAAAAACTGATAGTTCCCGAAAACTCTGTCCCTGTTTGGGTCAAACTCATCTCCAGGTGTGGGAGAGAGAAGCTCAGTGAAGGATCTGGTAGGCAGGTTTCTGTCTCTCATCTCATTAAATAATAAACTCCTTAAAGGCAGGGACTATCTTTTGGATCTTTTTGTATTCCTAGAACTCAGCATAATGTCTGGTATATTGTAGGAACTTAATAAAAATTGATTGAGTGATTGTGAAGTTTGATAGTTTCTATGCCATACTTTCTCTTTTCTAGGCCTCTTTTTTAGAAGAGGGAAGGAAGAAAGGAAAGGATAAAGGATTCTAATCAGACTTGAAAAGAGAGAGCTGCCATAGCATAAAGCTTCAGCTTTCTTTCTAACAGCTTAGCCAGGTCAGATTTTTATTGAATGATTCTAGTGACAATCGAGAAAATGATGGAGTCATTTTGTGGCTTGTGTGGGCAAAGGACCAGGACCCTGTTTGGCAGATATCCATAAAATAGACAGGGCAGAATATCATGTTGTCAGGCTAATAGATAATTTCTAGAGATATCAGGCCACTGACCACAGCTGTCTATATAAAGAAGCAACTGATTTTAAGGTTTGATTTCTTTTTTTTTTTTGTCTCAGCTTTTGACTGTTATCCAAGTCGAACTTTTTATTGTTATTTTTTAAAACAAAAATATATATTTTTAAATTTTTATTTAATAATTCCTTTATATTGACAGAATCCATGCCAAGGTAATTTTTTTTTTTACAACATTATCCTTTGCACTCGTTTCTGTTCCAATTTTTTCCCCCTCCCTCCCTCCACCCCCTCCCCTAGAAGACAAGCAGTCCTTTATATGTTGGATATGTTGCAGTATATCCTAGATACAACATATGTTTGCAGAACCGAACAGTTCTCTTGTTGCATAGGGAGAATTGGATTCAGAAGGTATAAATAACCCGGGAAGAAAAACAAAAATGCAGATAGTTCACATTCGTTTCCCAGTGTTCTTTCTTTGGGTGTAGCTGCTTTTGTCCGTCATTTATCAATTGAAACTCAGATCTCTTTGTCAAAGAAATCCACTTCCATCAAAATATGTCCTCATACAATATTGTTGTCGAAGTGTATAATGATCTCCTGGTTTTGCTCATTTCACTTAGCATCAGTTCATGTAAGTCTCTCCAAGCCTCTCTGTATTCATCCTGCTGGTCATTTCTTACAGAACAATAATATTCCATAACATTCATATACCACAATTTACTCAGCCATTCTCCAATTGATGGGCATCCATTCATTTTCCAGTTTCTAGCCACTACAAACAGGGCTGCTACAAACATTTTGGCACATACAGGTCCCTTTCCCTTCTTTAGTATCTCTTTGGGATATAAGCCCAATAGAAACACTGCTGGATCAAAGGGTATGCACAATTTGATAATTTTTTTGGGCATAATTCCAGATTGCTCTCCAGAATGGTTGGATTCGTTCACAACTCCACCAACAATGCATTAGTGTCCCAGTTTTCCCGCATCCCCTCCAACATTCATCATTATTTTTTCCTGTCATCTTAGCCAATCTGATAGGTGTATAGTGGTATCTCAGAGTTGTCTTAATTTGCATTTCTCTGATCAATAATGATTTGGAACACTCTTTCATATGAGTGGTAATAGTTTCAATTTCATCCTCTGAAAATTGTCTGTTCTTATCCTTTGACCATTTATCAATTGGAGAATAGCTTGATTTCTTATAAATTTGAGTCAGTTCTCTATATATTTTGGAAATGAGGCCTTTATCAGAACTTTAAGGTTTGATTTCAACTTAGCTAAGTAGGTCCATAGATAGTGGATACCATCCATCCTTTCCAGGGTTTCCACAATCTTAGAGGAACCCAGTCTGCCATGACTGAGGCATCAAAGCAGGACCAAGCTGAGTAGCCCATGTAATACCCTCTCTGGGATAATCATTCCCCTTCCCACCTAGAGAGATTTCCTGAAATGTCTAAGTAAGAGGAGGTGCAAAACACCTTCCTCATAAACTTGAACAAATCTCCCACAAATGCACACAATGTGTATACGAATAGAGAGAACCACACATAGGGAGCACACAGGACCAATGTAGCAAAGACTTGACATTGCGTGTCCCCATGACCTTTTTTTCTTTTATGACATCCTCTCATTGGTCTTTCAGGATTCAGTAATTCTACTGGGTTTGATATTCTATTTGGCTCATTGAGCCTGCTTCTTTCCATAGCTCCCCAAGGCACACAAGAGAAAAAGTGGAGAGAGCAATTCTTTCTAAAAACCTGAGTTCTTTTTCAAGATGTAGCTGACTTTCTTTTCAATTGCTAGGGATGACTCCTTAGAGAATGTATGTAATTTTTTTTTTTTGGCAAGGGAGTCAGGGTTAAGTGACTTGCACAGGGTCATATAACTAATAAGTGTCAAATGTGTGAGGCTGGATTTGAATTCAGGTTCTTCTGACTCTAGTGCCATTGCTCTATCCATTGCACCACTTAGCTGCCCCAAGAATATATGTTAAAAACAAAACAAAATAACCATCCCCACACCCAAATCCAAATCCCATTGAGACATCTTTATTAACAAAACTAAATCCAAAACCAATATTCATGGATAGCAACCACTTTTTTTTCCAAGTGTCCTCTGAGAGGATAAAAGTGGACTTTTAATTCCAGAATGTGCAAGGCTCTCAGCTTATGGAAAATTATATCAAAATTAGGTTGAGTTCAATACAGTAGGTCAATTTCATAATGACATGCTTGCCTGGGTACTGGACAATGAGCAATGCTCTGGAGCTTTCCCAATCACCAATGGAGTGAAACAAGGCTGTGTGATTTCTCCCATGCTTTTCAGCATAATGTTTTTAGCTGTGTTGTCAAATGCCTTTAATGAAGACAAACATGGCATCAAAGTCAACTACCACACTGATGTAAATTCTTCAAGTTGAAAAGGGTTCAAGTCAAGTTGGTAGATTTTTTGTTTGCACATGTTTGTATACTCAATGTGGCCTTTGAAGCTGAGATGCAACAAAGTATGGATCAGTTCTCTGCTATTTGTGCTAATTTTGATCCAACAATTAACACCAAGAAAACTGGTCCTCCATCAACCAGCATCATACTACCATATGTGGAACCGTGGGTTACAGCAAATGAAGAAGTTTTGAATACTGTGGATAAGTTCACTTATCTTGGCAATATACTTTCCGGGGAGGTAAATTTATAATGAGATTCACACACACATTGTCAAAGCTAGCTCAGTGTTTGAGAGATTCTGAAGGAAAGTGTGGGAGAAGAAAAGTATTAGTCTGACTGCCAAACTGAAGGTCTGCAGAACTGTTGTAATGATCTCATTGTTGTATGCTTGTGAAACCTGGACAGTAGATCAGTGCACATGCCAGGAAACTGAATCACTTCCATTTGAATTAGGAAGATTCTGAAGATCACCTGGCAGGGTAAGATACCTGATGCTGAGATCTGTTTTTTGAACTAAACTGTGGAATATTCAAACTCTATTGCAGAGAGTGCAACGCCATTGGTTGGCCACACTGTTGGAATGACAAATATATGCTTGCCAGAAAGACTATTTTATGGAGAACTCACACATGACAAATGCTCACATGGTGTTCAGAAAAGAGAATACAAGGACATTCTCAAGATCTCTCAAGATCTTTAGAATTGATTGTATGACATGGAAGATCCTGGAACACGACCACTCAGCATGGTTAGCCCTCATCAGAGAAGGTGCTGTGCTCTATGAGCAAAGCAGAATTGAATAAGTCCAGAAAGGATGTGAGATGCTTAAAGTTAAAGAATCCACTCCACATGTTTATAGGAACTATTGTGTCTGACCAGTGGCAGAGCATTCCACGCTCATATTGGTCTGATCAGCCACAGATAAATACATTAACTTGACTCTAACATAATGATGCTATTTTGGTCCTCTTTGAGAATGAAAGGCAACAACTAACCAAACAAGGAGCAAGGACAGTTGTCTTGGTTCTACTTCCTTCTGTACCTCAAAGTTTTATGTGAACACTAGAGATGCTAGATTTTTCCATGTCTCACCATCATCCCACTAATTATTTGACTTTTGCCACTTAGTTTCTTTGCCAGAAACATGAGCAAAGGTATCATTGAAGGAAACAAAACTATGGCTGACACCAAGCATATTTTTCCCCTAAGCAACCTAAGTACCAAGGCTGATGACCTTTCTTGCTTCTTACTTTTCCTTTCCCTTGAGGGTGAAGTGCCATTTTCATTCATTCACTTGCCCTAAGCACCTGAAAACTGGCTCACTTTTTAAAAGTCACTTCAGCCATAGTTGATTCTGTGGCCAACCAATGGCTAACTACCCTATAATTTCATTAAAATGTACAAAGGAACTTTTTTATGGCTCCTAAAAGAGAAAAGGTGGATACTTCTCTCTACTTTCTTTACAAGTTGAGAATTGGCCACTCCTAGATGCTAACACTTTTCTGTCTATGAATAGAACAGAGTGTGAATAATTTAAGGTCTCACACCTTTTACCTGCAAATCTGATCACTCTAAAGTTTAAAGGGACAGAACTTCTTTGTCATAATTATCTTCCCTTTCTAGTCCATAATCAAGCCAGAGAAGACTCCATTGAATAGGCCGCCCAGTTAATCCCTTCCCTTCTTCATCTGCCTTCAATTTAAATAAATTTCAACTATATAAATTTAGATGAAAAATTTCTGAAAAAAGCGGATGATATCTATTTATACCTTGTTGCTGTTCATTCATGTCTGACTCTTTGTGATTCATTAGGGGTTTTTTGGAGAAGATACTGGAATGATGTGGCATTTCCTTCCCCTGCTTATTGTACAGATGAGGAAACTGAGGCAAAAAAGTGAAGTGCCCTGTCTGGAGTCACACAACAAGTATGTGAAATCACATTTGAACTCAAAAAGCTGAGTCTTTCTACCTCCAGGCCCAGCACTCTATCCACTGCACCAACTAGCTGCCTAAATAGGATCAAATAGTGTTTTATTTTTTTTGTCTATGCATCTCCAACATCCAGCAGAGTGTCTGGAACTTGATTGAGTTTTTTGACCGTAGAGTGATCTTTGTGGCAATTAGCTTTTTTTTTTTTCTGGACTACTTAATATAATTTGTATGTAGGGATTAGCATGATGTAGTAAGCAGCAGTAGACTTGGGGGACACTGGACACTAGCTGTCCATAAGCTACCATAAGCAGATGATTTAATCTCTTCTTATTAATAACAATATCTATCATTGATATAGCACCCACTATGCGCCAATCACTGTGATGTGTTTAAGGTTCAACACCAAATGATGAGATTGTTGTAGGCACCAAATGTTGGCTTTTGATAATTGAAGAATTCCCAATGGCTATTCTTTCTGCCAAAAGATAGGTTTATTTAGGAGAAGAGATTACAGACAAAATGAAGAGATACAAAAGACTCCAGGAATGGTAAATATGAAATAGACTGGGGAGAGCAATAGAGTTACCAAGGAAAGGAGTTTGGAAGAATTATGAAGTTGGAGTATTCATTGATTGGCAGGCTAAATTCCTAGAGGCATTTAGCACCTTAAAAGAGTCACTTAGCTATAAAAAGAGAGATAATGTAAATATGAGGAAAGGATGAGGAGAAAGGCACCATGAGGCAGAGTGTAGTGGCAGCCTATAACCCAAAAGGCTATAATCAGCAAAGATGGCCTAAGCCTTGGATCAGCCTTGGATGGATTTATAAAGGAAATTTAACCTCAGAGGTTTAACATAACTTGGATTTCTGACTGGACACAGCAAGGTGGGACTTGCCCATGACCTCCACAGGGGTGGGACTGTAAGGCCAAGCTGATCCCCATCAGAGACCTTTCCTGCTTGCCTCAGGGAGTAATCTTATCAGTACTGCAGTCTTTCTCTGACAGCCCCACCTAGTTACTCAGGACCTCATCAACTATGCTAAGCATTTTATTAATATTTTCTCATTTGATCCTCAAAACAACTCTAGGAAGTAGGAGCTATTGTTATCTCCAAAGGACTATTGAGGAAAGTAAGGAAAACAGAAGTTAAGTGACTTATTCAGGATCACACAGCTAGTAAAAATCTGAGATTAGATTTGAATTCAGGTCTTCTTGACTTTAAGCCCAGTACTCCACCTATTGTGCTACCAAGCTGCCTCATCTCTACTTCCTTCATCTGTAAAATGAGAATAATAATATTTATACTTACTCTACAGGATTGTTATGCAAGCCTTAAAGTCCTATGTAAATACTTTTATTATTATGTCACAAATAATTTTTATTATGATGTGTAACATTACGAATAATGAGATCATCTTTTGGGTGCTCAACTAGTTTTTTTTTTTTTTTTTTTACAAATTTGTATTGTCTACAAATATGCACCAACAATTTATATAGGATTTTTATTCTAATGGGGGCAGGTAGGTAACATAGAATGCCAGGGCTAGAGTCAGGATGACTCATCTTTCTGAGTTCAAATCTGGCCTCAGACACTTATTGGGCAAGTCACTTACCCCTGTTTGCCTCAGTTTCTGTAAAATGGACTGGAGAAGGAAATGACAATCTACTCCAGTATCTTTGCTAAGAAAAACCCAAATGGGGTCAAAAAGAATTGGACATAACTGAAAACAATGGATAACACCCACAATTTATTCCAATGAGCTCCTAATCTTTAAAAAAAAAATGTTTTTTTCTTCATCTATGAGTTTAGTCATGCAGTAGCAAAGTTATAAGACAGGGAGTCCCAAATCTCAAATTCAGTTCTGAGTCTTGCCACTACTGATGGATCTTGCCATTTCAGTGTGAGGAGATTAAATGACTAATTTCCTGGATATATTTGTTTTCCCAGATATATCTTGGATTTGAGAATTTAACCGACCCCCCAGGGACTCAGGGCATTTCACATTGTAAGGATATATTTAGGTAGATAAGATATGAAATGCCACATTCTACATCTTCAAGGGATAATATGATTTCTAAATTTTAGTTGATCAGGAAGGGGACTATGGTAGACACTCATTCCTTCACTTTTCTATTTCCAAGAGATAGGTGTGAGTTTATCTTAATTGATTCATCTATCACTAAGAAGGGATTATACTCAAAGATCTTTAAAAATTCTTTTCAGTAATAATCTGAGTCTATCTGTACTCTCCAGAAAAAAAGACATTCATTCCTAACCAAAAGCCCATTGTACCTAGGTCTGAAGCCTTGATCAAAAAATGCAAATCCCATTCTTCAGAGCCAACTTTTTAAAGTAGATGTTTACTTTTTATATCTACCTTTTTTTCTTCTAGTGTCTCTATCAATAGCAGTGGTAATGGGCTAGCATTCTGTTCTACCTGGTGGCCTAGATGTATTTCTATCTACTACATTTAAGATATTTGCAGTCTAAGGGTATGATGCTCTTTTTTAAGTGTTTAGGATAAAAGTCATTTTCCTTTTTTGCTCTTGGTGAGAAATAGTTCCCTTTAGATCAGGAAGATAATATTGTTAGCTAATAGTCTTGGCCATCTTAGCTCCTTCTTCCCAAATACTTGTTTTACAGATAGCTTGAAATAACGTTTATTTAAGTAAACATTAAAACAAATTAAGAAAGTTATACAAGAATAATTGTTCAGTTGTGCATGATGCTTCATGGCCCCATTTAGTGTTTTCTTCCTTCTCCAGCTCATTTTACATATGAGGAAACTGAGGCAATCAGGGTTAAGTGAATTCCCTAGGGTCATATAGCTAGAAAGTGTCTGAGGCCAGATTTTAACTCAGGAAGGTGAGTCCTGGCACTCTAGGCCCAGCATATTATGCACTGTGCCATCTAGCTGTTCAGGCAATATAAAATACAAAAGAGTAAATAGGCTTCTACGTTTAGGAACAAGATAGAGTCAGCTCAACCAAGGAAACAACAATCTCAGTAGAGAAGCCCATTCCTAGTAGTATTTCAGGGAGCATGGTGCTAGGAGGCAAGAGTTTTATGGGAGGAATCTCTCCTTTTTAAGTTCATGTAGTAGATAATTGCTGCCTAATAAATATATTTACTCCAATACAGAAGAAATTATATGTTATAATGAGACAACTAGGTGGTAGGAGCCCACCTCTGGAGTACAGTCCCTAAAGAAAAAAAACCTCATCAAATATTATCATACAATACATTAAATCTACATTTAGAGAAGTCACAAATAGGCTAATTGAGGGAAAAGATTTACATGTCACCAAGGAGTCAGGGAAAACTGAGCTTCTTCCTCTGGCTTCTTCTCAAAAGAATGTTTAAGATTTAAAATGAGTTTCCATATCCCATGGGACAGGTTTTTGTCATGTAAGGTTAATATTAAGACAGAATTTTAATTAACTAAAATTTGCAGGATGAATGGTCCTGATTCCAAATAATTAAAGAAAATTTAAAAAAAAAAATTCCCATAACAAGAGGCATTTTTCTGGGGTTGACTCTCCTCATGTGCCTATGGCTCTGGGGATTACTATTAGCTATTCCTAGATTTGTGCCTTCTCTCTCACTTCATGTAGTAAACTTCATTGATATGCTATATAAGTGTCACACAGAGGTCTCAGTCAATGAAGCATACATGTCTCCAGGCAGATAGACAGGGGCTATCTTTCAGAGAACCACCAACCCACTTGGAATGAAGGAGACACAGAAAAAAATGGTGTTAACTTTATGGTCCCAGAGTCTCTGTTAAGCTTGTTTCATCATTGCTTCAACTTGAGAGGATTATGGACAGCTCAGATTTGTTCCAGACCCTTCCTCTTGCTTGTGAAAATACAACCAACACCATTACTAACACCATTGATTCATAAATCTGTTTTTGTAGTGCAGTAGATAAAATCTTGGGCCTGGAGACAGGAAGTCATCTTGAATTCAAATCAGGCCTTGGACACTTACTAGCTGTGTGACCCCGGGCAAGTCACTTAATCCTGTTTGCCTCAATTTCCCCATCTATAAAATAAACTGGAGAAGGAAGTGGCTACCCACTGCTGTATCTTTGCTAAGAAAATGGCAACCGGGATCACATAGAGTTGGACATGACTGAATTGTTTAGTCAAACAATAAAATCAGAGATATTCTGCCTTCCCCAGGAGCATTTATGTGTCCAAGATAATCCTACTAGAATTAGTAGGATTTTAATGCAATAGTGGAAATTCACAGAGAAGCAAGGCAGGGTGGGGGAAACCATAGCAAGGTTAGGAGAAAAGAGATACCCAGAGACCATGACCCTCAGAGACTCTAAACTTTACTGAACATATATCTATCATGGAAAAAACTCCCTTGGCATGCCAAAGGGAGAGTCCATATAATAAATATAACTGTCTGCTCAGATTTCCAAGTGAACCAGATCTTTTATGGACTTTCCTGTAATTGCTGTCTAGGAGAGAAATAGAAAAGAAGCCTTCCCAGCTGCGTTGGTCCAGAAAGATGCTGCCTTATGCACAACTCTCACCATTTTTTTTTTTTTTTTGACTTGTTCAACATGATTCTGGCTGAAATTTTAAAACTGATGAGTGGCTGGTGGCACTTAGCAGGAAAAGCAATGATTCCTAGGAACTAGTGGGCCTCTATTAAGAACAAGTCATCAATAAATATAATTGCCTGGAGCAAGCTAATAAGCATTTCTATGCATCACAGAGAGCAACTAAATGGCATATTGGATCTAGTACTAGACCTGGAGTCAGAACTAAACAACAACAAGGGATTATGGAGTTCTCTGGCAATAAATTAAAGACATTAATTAGTGGCTGATTTTTTTTTTTTTTTTTAATCACTGCTGTTGATTGAAGATAGGGGTTTTAAAAGAAAAACTTGGCTATAAAAAGTATCTACTTAAGAAGTTGGCTCTGAAGAATAGGATTTGCATTTTTTGACCAGCCTCTTGGTTAAGGAATGAATGAATCTAATAAAGGCTGGGAAGAATGTCTTTTTCTGGAGACTAGTAGGCAGTTGTTCAGTTGTTTCAGTCATGCCCAAATTTCTGTGACCTCATTTTGGGGTTTCTTTGGCAAAAATGTTAGACTGCAGACTTAAAGATTACTATAATTGAAAGGCACTTTTAGAGATCTTCTAGTATAGATTCTGTAGCTACAGATGAGACAAGTAAAGTCCCAGAGAGAATTAAAAGGTCTGTAAGTTTAAAATAGGGGGAGAGAAAAGGAAATTTTAACATGCACAGGGAATGTTGTTATGTCAAACAATACAAAGAATAGTAGAAAGGTCAGTTGAGAGGTCCAATTATGTACAAGATGCAATATTTAAGATGAGAGGGCAATCTCAGATGTCTTTACAGAAATATGTAAGCTTTGATTAATAATTGCAAATAAATATGTAAAGACAGAAAGAAAAATTCAATTTGATGGGATACTACTAGGGGTGTGTTGCTCAGTGTTTAACAACTTGGTTTCAGAAAAAAATGTACACAGAAACATTTTAAGCTTAATCAGAATTATTATTTTATCACTTTCTTAAGTTTGGATAATCAAAACAACAAATCAAGCTTGATTCGTATCATATACCAATATTTGAGATGTAAATACTTATTCTGAAAATTTAACGATTAATTCTACCAAGCTGGTTAAAGCTGGCTTTAGCACACCCTTATGTGTAATTCAATATTGGAATATATCAGGGCGAAAGTATTCCCTACTTAAGAAAAACAAATTACATAAAAAAGTTATATAAAAGATTATAAATAAAAGGATAGGAAGAATGGCAGGATAATTAAATGGGGCCACAGTGGATAGAGAATTGGACCTAGAATCAAGAAGACTCATCTTTCTGAGTTAAATTTGGCTTTATACGCTTACTGGCTGTGTGACACTGGGCAGATCACCCTCTTTGTCTCATTTTCCTTACTTGTAAAATGAGCTGGAGAAGGAAACAGCAAAACATGTTAATATCTCTGCCAGGAAAACCCCAAATGAGAACACAAAGAGTCAGAGCAATAACAAAAAGAGGAAAAATATGATGTATTGGGAAAATCCTGTGAAAAGATTCATATCTATCTTTGCTTAGTTGACAATTTATGTGAAAAAGATCTGAGGGTTTTAGTGCACTGAAAACTTAATATGACTTAGTTGAGCAGTTACACAAACTAAGATGACAAATTAATATATTCTTAGGTTGCTTTAAAGGGCCTGACTAGACTCTTTCGATAGAATCCTAGTGTCTAAAATAAGGTAAATAATGGTCCAATGGACCTTTATCAGACTATAACTGGAATATTATATTCAGCTTTAAGTGCTGTTTTTTTTAGGGAAAAAAAAACCTGAAAAACTAAAAGGTGAATAGATGGCATCAGCCAAGATGGTGAGAAAATTAGAAACTCATCTAGAGTACAATCAACTGAAGAAAATTTAGCCTGCAACAAGAGAAAGTTGGGAAGAGGGCACATGAAACTGGTCTTCAAGTATCTGAAGAGCTATAATGCTGTTTTTGATTTTAGCACCAAAGCAAAAGGAAAAAAGTATTTTAACCTGGTATAAGAGGGGAAAATGTCTTACCCATGTTTTGGACAGTTACATCCAAACTCAGTATCTCCTAAGATTGCTCATTCCATTTTTGGACAATTTTGTCCAAATGGAACGAGCAATCTTGGGAGATAGTGGATTTCATCATTAAGGATGTTTAACTGGAAATTATATCACTATTCCTTAAAGTGTATTAAAAGTTGGATTATACAAGAGGAAGGAAAGAAAAGTATTTATTAAGGACCTCCTGTAAGCCAAGCACTGCACTAAGTGTTTTGTTAATATTATTTCATTAGATATGCCCTTTGAGGTCCCTTCCAAATCTGGAATTTTAATTGTTATATTTTTACATTATTGACAATATTTACATTAATGTAGAGTCTTACAGATGTTGACTTGTTATAAGGAAGGTCATGTGATTAAACAGTAGGATAGCAAGCACTCTGTCAGAAAGAGAATGGTGAAAATGATTTTAGTTATCATTTAGTATGTGTGCCCTCCTTGTACTCATGAGGAAACTGAGAATCAGAGAAATGAAGTGACTGGCTAAAGATTATATAGTGAGTTAGAGACAGAACAAGAATGAAGACTGGTCTTCTTACTCTAAGACTTCAAGACTTCCTTTTTTAAGAGGCTCAAAATTCCTAGACTCTTGTTCTTTCTTAAATAAAACAAAACAAAAAGCCCAGGTTTATGGATACTTTTTTGATTTTCATATAACAGTCATCCCAGGATGCCATCTTTTTCTACATTAGTCCCTTCCTTGTAATAAAATAGAGGTGGATTTGTCCTGGGAATATTCACACCACCTACTGCCATCCCTTACTAAGAGGATGGGGACAGCCTCATTTAGTGGTCAATGTAGTCAGAAAGGTTGAGTCTTTAAAACTGGCTAATCTGGAATAGTCTTGCTTTTTCCTACTGCATCCAGAAAATGAAAAATCACAGTTCACCCACAATACAGGGTCCCTTCATCCTAGGAGGTCTGGACATATTGTCTTACATAAGAAAAGTAGTTAAAGAAAACAAACTGATAAAAAAAGGGATCTCAATTTGATATTGTATACAACTTTCCATCTTTGCCCTAAGCAGCTGAAAAGAATGTTTCCTCCTCTGACCTTCTGCTCCAATATCTATCATTGTAATCAATGTGAATGCTAGTGTTCTTTTTATTTACATTTTAATAATCATGTTGTTCTTCAGATTCTGCTTTCTTTCCTCTACATCTTGCTTATATCAGGCTCAAGAGTTGTCTTTCAATTCCTCATATTTGTTGTTTCTTATAGTACATTAGTATTCCATTTCATTTATATCCCACAACTTATTCAACCATTCCCCTATCTACCGGAAACTTCTTTGTTCCCCTTTTCTGCTTCTAATGCCATATGCTGTAGGATAGGTGATTTTTTTTTTCTGCTGTGTATCTGATTGCCCTCCTCCCCTTTTCTCTTTTCCTCCCAACTCTATGCCTTTCAATGCTCATTGATATCCCAAATCCTCCCAGCAGACTGAGGGCCCAGCTGTCTCATTTAAGTCACATTTCCTTCCTTGGGGGCAACTGTTCTATTCTTTCTTTGTCGAGCTACTGATGTATTTGGGTGCTTGGACTAAGCCCCACTGAATTTTCTAACCTTTTATATTGACATGAACCATGTCTTAGGACCCGGGAAGCAATAATTTACATGATGGGCAGCCCAACTCAGGGTGTTTGAGCTGCTTTTGTATTTGGTGAAGTTAAAAGCTCTTTAGAAAATCAAATTGAAGCTGACAGAGAGCCAGCTGCTGGGTCTAGAGAAAACTCTTTGCTAATGGAAGGAATGGGGCCAGGGTTAACCATTTCATCTGTGGTCAGAAGCCAGTAAAAACTTGAAAATAAAAGGAAGGAGCAGGTGTGGTTCCCCAGAAAGCTTCTTTAATGGCAAATCAGAGATAAAACCCATTCAAAGAATGCCTGATGAAATGAAAAGGGAGTGGGGAGAGGAGGAGGAAGATTACAATATTCTATTGCAGCCCTAGCCTTTCCTACCTTCCTAGGAATGAAATCCTTTAGGGTTCATGACAGATGGTGGGAAAATGAGTTATAAAAAGAGCACTCTGTATGTTTATAAGTGCTTGTTCTTTTTCTTCCCAAAGTAGCTCAAAACCAATTTTCATGTCATTCATCTTTTTTTTCTCTCTCTCTTTCTCTTTCATTCTTATGGCCCCTGTTTCTTCCCTGTGTGGGTTAGGATGTGCTCTGGCCCAGTGAACACATATTTATGGAGCCTCTGAGATAAGGTATCTTTCATATTATTCTTTATTCTGCCACATTTGTCTGGATCCTTGACAGAAGTTTCTTGGTCTAATTTTAACTAGCATTTACTGAAGAACAATTCCAGAAAAGGTAAGTTACTTACTGTCTGCAGATGGATATGTAAATGTTTAGTGCCTCCGTTTTGGGACCAATTGCTCTAAAATCAGACAGTTATTTGTGACACCACAATTAAATTGGCATGATAATATGTTGTTCTGATGATTTTTTTTCAGAACCACCTCTAAAATATTACAGGACTTCATAGAATAATAACTGACATTTATGTAAAGCTTTAAAGTTTGTCAGGTACTTTGCATATATTAGGAGGAAAAGATCTGATTTTTTTCTTTCTTCTCTCTTCCCTTTTTCTCTTTCTAGCTTAGTTGATAGTCATAAAATACAGTCACAAATGAGGCTTTAATGTGTTAACCTTTACTGCTTCACAAAGTCTGAATTCCAACTGAATTAGAAGGAAGCAACATCATTGGCTGAATAGTTGGCCACTTTCCTTCTAGGACTTTAAAGCGCTGTGCCCTAAAGTCCAAGTTTGACAATAGGAAGAGTCTGGAAAATTCAGATGAGTCCAGGTGGTCTAAATGGGAGTCAGCAGCCAGGTAAAAACCCAGAACTTCAATTCCCTTAATCCCCCAACTTTCATTGTCTATGACTTGAGAAACATATCTCTCTAGACAGACACTTGTGTACGTAGACATTATTGAGAAGGGTAATTTGGCTGAAGACTACTTTTCTTCCTTTCCCTTTGGGGAAACAACTCAGGACATGATATTCCCTGCTTCTACTTTCCCTTTCTTTTTTTTCTGGTGTCTATCTTAGCAAGAGACCTGAAGTCCCCCATGTTCAAAGGGACCTATCAGCTGGGAGATAAAGAGATGATGAGCTCATGACAATTTTAATTTAGGACAAGTATTCTGCTTCCATGTGGATTTTTTTCTCTGCAGAAAAAGCTTAAAATACATAGTATTAGAAATAGACACAAAAACCAATCATTTATACAAATGTGTAAATATGTTTAATATGATTGTACATGTATAGCCCATATCAGATTGCTGTCTGGGGGAAGAGGGAGGGAGGGAGGGAAAGGAGGAAGAAGAAAAAATTGGAATTCAAAATCTTACAAAAGTGAATATTGAAAACTATCTATCTTCACATGTAACTGGAAAAAATAAAATACTATTAAATGTGGGGGAAAAAACCCTAATCCCTTAGGTAATCCCTTTAATCATCAGGATGGAAACATGGCTTTCCATCTGTTTAAATTTGGGCTAGCTAATTATTTACTAACTTTTCCCCCTTAGTACATGTTCTATAGCAAAAGACATTAATATAGGAAACAATAAATTTATTCTGCTTTTGTCTAGAAGAGCATCAAACAACCAGTAAGAACATTTAAATAAATAAACACTTAGTGTAAACAATGCTGACCACATATAAGCAGTGATAAAATAAAAAAGGGAAAAACGGGGAGAGAGGTGATTTATCATCAGTGCCTTTCCTGATTAGTGGTTCTTTTCTTCCCTACTGGGTTCAGCTAAGTGGTGAGACTAGAGAAGGAAAAAGCTTTAGATACCATAAATTTAGAGTCTCCTGAACAACATTCTCCATCTCCTGTTGCTGTCATTCAATCACAGCTCTATTATCTCTCCCTGTGCTCTCTCACAGAACTTTTTAGAAACTGAGCCCCTCTGTTCTCTAGCTTCTGTCCAAGACAGTTTCAACTTTCTCAGCCTGGGAGGTATTATAACTTGCAGTTTAGCCATTTAGCTTCCTTATGGGGCAGTCAGTCCAATTGTTCTCTGAATGATTATTACATATAGATACAAGCATTTTTTGTAATGAGAAGTAGCTTCAAGGATCAGGGCTTCTGAAAACAAAGGAAGTCACTTTGCTGGTGAAGAGTTCAGCTATGAAAAAGAGTAGACTCTAGGAGACTGGGCAAGTAATCTACAAAGGTGAGATGATTCACTCAGGAGGAGCCTCTCTGTAGGTATTTCACAGGAAAGAAAGGACTTTGAGACAGAGTACTAACGAGGGGTGAGTTGGTTGGCCACATGCATTCCCCACATTTGTGCCTATCATTGTCTTTTATGCTCTCTTTTACCATGGGCAGTCTATATTTGTGAGGGATTGCACTTTAGATTTCAGAGTTTTTGTAGCTATCGTTCTTATTATGGTATCTTAATAAATGACTTTCCTAAAAATTAATTGTGTCTACTGGCTGACAATTAATGGGAAGACTCATTATTGGGATCATAAGCACCTATTACTAAGTGCTTCCCATTGACAGTTAGCCAGTAGACACAATTAGGTCTTCACAAAGGCTTTTATTAAGATATCATTGTAAGAACAGTAGCTACAAAATATTCCCCATAAATTTTTGTCTCATTTTCTCATAAATATATAGCATCAATGGAAGGAATAAAGTGGTTGATTACAAGGTCCCTTTTGCCTCTAAATCTATGACCTTATTCTTTAAGGAAAATTGAATCTTGATAATAGTATTAAGTAAGATATTTTAAGGGAAAGATAAATTGGAGGCCAAGAAGCTAGGTGTCCAATTCAAGTGGATAGAGAGCTGGACTTGGAATCAGAAAGACTCATCTTCCTGAGTTCAGATCTGGCCTCATACACTAGCTGTGTGATCCTGGCAAGTCACTTATCCTATTTGTCTCAGTTTCCTTAACTGTAAAATGAGCTGGAGAAAAGAATAGTAAAGCATTCTAGCATCATTTCCAAGAAAACCCCATGCTGGGATCACAGAGTTGGATGTGACTGAAATGATTTAATAAAACAACCAAAACAATTGGAAGCAAGGAGAACAGTAAAGACACTGTTACTGATATAGGCAAACCTCATTTTATTTTGCTTTGTAGATTTTATGTTTTTTACAAATTGAAGATTGGTGGCAAACTTATGTCAAATAAGTCTACCAGTCTTTTTTTTTCCCCAATAGCATGTGTTCATATCATGTCTCTGAGAGAATTTTGGTAATTCTCATAAAATTTCAGATTTCTTCATCATTATTATTATATCTGTTTTAGTGAATTGTGATCAGTGACCTTTGATGTTATTATTGTAAGACTTCAATCGATAAATATTATGTTATGTTTTGACTCTTCCACCAACGTGCTGTTCCTTGTCTGTCAGTCTCCTGGGGCCTTCTTCCTCTCTATAGACACAAAATATTGAAATTAGGCCAATTAGTAACCTTATAATGGCCTCTAAGCTTTCAAGTGAAAGGAAGAGTCAATCAATATGGTAAACATCATTGTTGTCTTATTTCAAGAAATTGCCTTAATCACTTCAACCTTCAACAACCACCACTTTAATTAGTCATAAACCATCATCATTAAGGCAAGACTCTCCACCAGCAAAAAGATTACAATTCACTGCAGGCTTAGATGATGGTTAGGATTTTTTTTGACAATAAAGTGTCTTTAAATTAAGATATACATTTTTAAAGATATAATGCCATTGAACACAATATATGAACTGGGGAAAAATTTGTGTGCCTCATTTTATCATGATATTTGCTTTACTGTGATGTTCTGGAACCAAACTGACAATATCTCTGAGGTCTAACTATAGGGTTTGGACTAAATGGTAACAAGGGAAAGAAGAAAGGTCTCATCTTTCTTCTTAAAATATCACTATAAGAACACTATATTCCCCATATTCCCCATAAATTTTTGTCTCATTTTCCCATAAATATATAGCATCAATGGAAGGAATAAAGTGGTTGATTACAAGGTCCCTTCTGCTTCTAAATCTAAGACTTTATTCTTTAAGGAAAATTGAATCTTGAATGTAGTGTTATGTAAGATATTTTAAGGGAATATCTGATGATACAAGGTCATCGGAATACATTTTCAATGTTTAAAGGAATCATCACTTCTGTCATTTAAAAAAATTAAAATGACATCAAATCTTTACAAGCTTCTTTGTAGCTTTTAGAAAGCCATGATAACCCAGGAATTTTTCTAAGGTTTTAGTGGCTCAGATTTAATTTTGGAATTTAGAAAGAGGTAATGTGGTCTAATGGAAAGAACATTGTGTTGGGAATTAGGAAATCTGGATTCTAATTCTGGTTTTGTCACTAAAAGCTTTATCACCCTTTATTTCACTTCTTTAAAGCCTCAGTTTTCTCCTGTGTAAAATGAAAAGGTTGGTCAAGAAGATCTTTGAGACAGCTGGGTGACATACGGGATAGGACACCAGACTAGTAATAAGAGAATCCTGAATTCAAAAGCCTCAGATACTTCCTAGCTAGTTGTGTGACCAAGAGTAAGTCGCAATTTCTAAGCTCAATTTAGCATCTGCCTCACAAGAGTCAGAAATAATTACAATAATAGCTGGCATTTATACAGCATTTTAAGGTTTGCAAATAGCTATATAAATATTATCTTATTTGATCCTCACCACAATTCTGGGAGGAAGTTGTTATGATCATTCTCATTTTATAGGTGGGGAAAATGAGGTTAAGTGACTTGTCCAGGATCATGTAGCTTGTAAATATCTGAGGAAGGTTTTGAACTCAAGTCTTCCTGATTCCCAATCCAATACCTTATCCCCAGTGCCACCTAGCTCCTCTACACAGCTACCAAATGCTAGCCAAATAATTTCCTGATGTTAAAAGAAGCTAAGAAGAACTCCAGTGTGTTAGATGAATTCTCTCTGACTGGTTAGGAAAACACATGAATGAAAATCCTATAGAATAAAGTGTGTGTATAGGGGGTGGGTGGAACAGAGGAGGTTGATTTAAACTTTAATTGATTGTTTGATATGAATTGATTTACAAATCCATAGCCTCTGCACTAATGAGGTCATAGATCCAGCTAAGTACTGTTACTCATTCCCTGTATGATCTTAAGGTAGTCACTTTTCTTTCTACCTCAATTTCCTGTAAAATCAGGAAATTGGACTATATGACTTCTATGGCTCCTTCCAACTTTAAATCCTATTATCTTTTAAAATATTTAATTTTTATTCCCGATTACTTGTAAAAACAAATTTTAACATTCCCTTTTTAAACTTCCTCCTTTCCTTCCACACAAGAGTAAACAATTTGACATAGAATATTTATCTAATCATGCAAAATATTTCCTTATTAGTCATGTGGGGGAAAAAAACACATACCAAGATTTAAAAGAAAACCATGAAAAGAAATAAAGGAAATGGCAAAATAGTATGTTTTCATTTGTATTCAGATTCCATTAGTTCTTTCTCTGGAGATGGATAGCATTTTTCATCATGAGTCCTTTGGAATTGTCTTGGATCATTGTGTTACTGAGAATAGCTAAATCATTCATGGTTGATTATCATATAATTAAATCCTAGGGTCTAAACATGGAACTGTCTCAGGAAGAGAAGAAATAAAAAAGCTGCAATTTCAGTGATTGGAAAAACTGAAAAATTATGAATTTCCAAATTATTGTATTAAACAAAATAACTCACATTTTCTATAGCATTTTATGTTTAAAAGCATTTTACATACATTAAGTTATTTGATCCTTATAACAATTCTATGTGATAAATAATGTATTATTAGTCCAATTTTTTCATCTGTAAATATACATTTACAAAAGAAATGGAGGGCTAAAAAAATCAAGAACCTTCCCAAGAACATACAACTTCAGCTGATCCTTATAAAACCTTAACAATTTTTTATTGATATTTGTCATTTTTTTATCACCTTCCAAATATGTCCCTCCCTTTCTCTCTTCAGGGAACCATACTTTAGAACAAAAAAAAAGTGAAGGGCTAAAGGGCAACTCAGCAAAAGAAGCTAATATATGAGGAGTTTGATAGTACCAGGTGATCTAAAAGTCTTTGCATAGTTTTAAGTTACTAAGATTTTTAGGATATTCTGCATGTGTAGTGTTCCATATCCACACAATCCAGTCTCTTACAGCCTACTAAATCCTTTTTACATATATTATCTCATTTTGTCCTTTCAAAACAACCCTGGGAAGAAAGTAATACAAATAATTTTAACCTCATTTTATAGATAAGAAAAGTAGGGAAGGGAATAGGCATTTATATAGAGCCAAGCCCCATGCTAATCACTTTATAAATATTATCATTTGAGTCTCACCACAAGCTTATGAGGTGGGTGTAATTATTATTTTAGTTTTCCTTTTGAGGAAACTGAGGTTAATTGATTGTCCAGCTAGGAAGTGTGTGAGGTCAGATATGAACTTTTATCTTTCTGGCTCCAGGAACAGTACTCTATCCATTGTACCACTTAGCGTCCTCTAAAATTACCTGTCCATGGTCACACAGAGTTAAGTCTCAAAGGCAAGTTTAAAGCCAAGTCCAGCATTATATCCCCTATGTCACATTCTAGAACTGAACCTGAAGTCTTCTGATATTCTGGAAGGTATTGTGTGAATATATGGCTTGAATTGTTTTGGATTAAGCCATGTTGATTGGCAGGGACACTGGTATTCCAGCTTCCCTACAATCACCGCCTTGTGCCCTCCAATGTCATTATTACATTCATCCTAGCTACCGTCAGACACTGAATCTGTGTTCAGTGCCAAGGAAGCCAGCCATCTGGTCACAAGTTCACTAAGGACCTGTCCAAGCAAGATCAGCTGGGGAGGGAGAATGCATCTTGTATTATTCATGGTTCTAAATGAAGTAGCTGTTGGGAAGATTTCCTGGCTTTCCTCAGCCTTCTTTAATCCTAAGGCCCTTCTTTATAATAATAGCCATAGAGCTAGATGTGGAGTAGGGATGGGGCAGCAGGAAGGGAAGGGAGCAACATTTATTAAACTTGCTATGCGGCTGGTACTATGCTAAGCACTTTATAAATACTATCTCATTCGACCTTAGCAATTATCTATGTCAAATTCCTTAGTTAGACTCATATTCAGACCCAGAGAGATGAAGTAACTCTTTCACAGGCAATTAGTGGCAGATTTTGAACTCGGATCTTCAGCTTCACAATTCTTTTGAACTTGCCCTTTAGAATATGTAGATGGAGAGAGGCAATGTCATGTAATGGAGAGAAAGATAGTTTTGGAGTCAAGAAATCTGCTTCTGAAACATACTGGTTTTTGTGGGTAAGTTATTTAACCTCCCTGAGTCTCAGGTATTTCTAAGATTATCTGTTATTTATTCTTTTGACAAACATTTTTTAAGTCATTACATCATAAAATATTGCAGTAGGCACTAGGGGAAGAAAAACAGGATTCTCTGATTTCAAGGAAGCTTGATCCTTAATCTCCTCCTCTCCCCACGAAGTAGGAGAGTAAAACACAGCATAAAATTAATTAAATGTAGCCTCTTGAAGGAAGTGATAACTCAACTAAACCTTAAAGGAAACTACAAAAGAGATTATTACAGGCATGGAGAAGGTTTGTGTACGAGGAATAGCAAGTAGGACATAAAACATATCTAGAATACACCTGGAATGTAGTTTACCTGAAGAAGAGTAAGGTGCAATAAATTTAGACTGGTAAAGCTGGAGCTGGATTAAGAAGGGTTTTAAATGCCAAAGGCTTTTTATAATTGATCCCAGATGCCACTGGGAACCATTAGAGTGTCTTGAGTGACATATTCAGATGTGTGCTTTAGAAACATCAGTATTATGGCTATGCAAAGGATGGTTTGTTGACAGAAAGTAGAAGCAGAGACGCTAATTAGGAAACCATTGTAGGGGTTTAGGCGATAAATGAAGATGGCTTGAATTGAGCTGTATGAAAAGAGAAAAGAGAATGGATATAATACACATTTTGGCAATAGAATTGATAAAATTTGTGTTTCAATCAAAATAGGGTAAATTGAGGCACAAAGTTCTGAGCATGACTGATTTATTAGTAAAGTGTGAATTTACCAATAAATAGGATCTCAGCTTCTTCAGCAAAGCTAAGACCCTGAATAAATGGGGACTACAGAACAAAGAACAAGACTTTGTAGGTAGAGAACATGTTATGATTAGTTACAAGAGCTTGACATCATGAATGGTAAAAATCAATATTCTTGGTTGTAGAACTGAGGTGTGGGGGACAATATGATTGGTTGGAAATCCCCTTCTTCCCTCTTATGACTAAGAAATTAGTCTTGCAACAACTTGCAACGTTAGAGAGAATGGACCAGACTTCTTCTTTTTTATTTAATATTTTTATTTTTCCCCACTTAGATTTAAAATGGTTTTTTACATTTATTTGTGTTTTTTTTTTTTTTTTTTTTTTTTTGGAAAGGCAATTGGGATTAAGTGACTTGTCCAGGGTTGCACCCTGGAATAGGAAGTATTAAGTGTCTGAGGCCAAATTTGAACTCAGATCATCCTGACTTTAGGGCCAGTGCTCTATCCACTGTGCCATCTAGCTGCCCTTATGTTTGTTTTTAAAACTTTGAGTTTCAGATTTTCTCCCTCCCCTTAAAAAAGCACATATGAAGTTATGCAAAATATTTCCATAAAAATCATGTTGTGAAAGAAAACTTAAATCTCCCCCCCAAAAAAAAAGAAAAATAAAGTTTAAAAAAAAAGAGTATATTTCAATCTGTATTCAGAAACAATCAGATCTTTCTCTGGGTATGGATAACAAATTTCATCATAAGTCCTCTGGAGTAGTAGTAGATCATTGTGTTGCTGAGAATAGCAAAGTTTTCCACAAATGATCATCACATACATTGCTATTACTTTGTACACAGAACATTTCACTTGTTTGAGTTCATGGAGGATTTTCCAGGTTTTTCTGAGTGCATCTTGCTCACCATTTCCCATACAACAATAATATTCCATCATAACCACACACCACAATTTAGTCAGCCATTTCTCAATTGATGGCTATCTCCTCAATTTTCAATTTTTTTGCCCTGAGAAGAGAGCTGCTATAAATAATTTTTTACATATGTTATGGACAAGACTTCTTTGGATAACAAACCAGTCATTCTTGAAGGATTGCTTGGGGATATAAAGATACTAGAGCAGAATCTTTGTTGTCCACCTGCATCCTTCAGGGACAGATTTCCTTGAGGCAGGACCAAAATAGTGATTAGTAGGAGAATTAGATTTATAAACTTAATATTATAGGTCATCTGAGTTTCTGAACTAAATTCAGAGACAAAGAATCATGACTTAGGCAGTTGCAAGACAAAATCAATTAATTGTAAAGAAGAGAAACATAAAAAAGGCACAGAATCACTCTGATCATATACACTTGTCAGCTAATTGGATACTAAAGTGGGATGAGAGATGGGGAAGAGATGGAAATGACCCTAAGGTTGTAAATCTAGATGTCTTGGGAGAAATTTCCAGGTGAAATTGACAAAGTAGGATTAAGGAAAGGTTTGGGAAGAAAGATAATGAGATGTGTTTTGAATATGTGTTTAAAATGGCTATAGGACATCCAGATGGTCCACGAGACAGTTCCTGATGTCCAAGAGTACTGGAACTCAGGAGAGACTGGACCTGGTAGGTATGTAAATGCAGTTAAGTTTTCTCTCCTAGACACAGATCAGATCCTCAAAACTGATTCATTTTCTTATATGGCAATCTGGGAGATATTTGCTGAAAAGGGCTTTTCTTGATGTAATATACAGACCTAATTTAGAAAGACTAAGATTACCTGTTGCATTGTGGATTTTTGCCAATCATCTTGACTTTTGGTTTGCTACTGGACTTTGATGATGACTTGAAGAGAAAGATTGATCACTTTGAAACCAATCTCATGATGTCATTGGTCCTAGTTGAGAATGAAGGACAAAAGCAGCAGCAATAGACTTCACATAACTTTTGATGAGGGTCTGATCATTCTTTATAAACTGAACTACTTGCTATACAGATGTACATATTGTCTCCCCCAATAGGATGTAAGGATTTGACATCCTTGTCTTTGTATCCCCAGCATGCATTATAGTGCCTGGCACATAATAGATTTTAAATAAATGATTATCTGTTGATTAATTGTTAATTGATATCTGCATGGATAGATTGAATCAATGGATCAAGTTTTCACCCAGGGAATTCCTTATATCAATGACATCACAGATCCAGATATTCTCTCCCTATCTTCTCCCTCCACCCCAGAGAATGGAATGATAACAATGGAAATATTGATACGAAGAGCATGTTGACAAGTCTGGCTTCATAAGGTTAAGATTGCCTCACACATAGGAGCATCATTATAGGATTTAGAGTTATAACAGACTACAGAGATCTAATCGATTCCTTCATTTTACAGAGGAAGACACTGAGTCTTAAAAAGATAAAGGGACTTTCTCATAGTCTAGCAAATAGCAAATAGCCCATTTATTTAGTAAACAACAGAATTTGGAGTCAAACCTTTTCCTCTAACTACAAATCCAGAGCTCTTTCCATTTATAACAACAAAACCAGTAATAATAATTAGCAATTTATATAGCACTTTAAGATTTATAAAGTACTTAATAAACACATTATTTCATTGTATCCTCACAACAATTCTCTAAGGCAGGTGTTATTATTATCCTCATTTTACAAATAAGGAAACTGAGGCAGTGAAGTAATTTTTTTCTGGGGTTACACAGCTAGTTAACTGTCTGAGGCTGGATTTGAACTCGGGTCTTCCTGTGCTCCAGTGCTTTATCCACTGTGACATTTAGCTGTTCTTAACAGATATTTGTTGAATAAAATAATTAGAGTAATATATTTTATATGCACAATATTATACTTCTGTGTGAATAGTAGCATAAAGGCACTATTATATATTTGTATATATATGTGTATGTGTCTGTATGTATATATGCATATATAATTAGAAAAGAGAAAGGACAGCTATATCTCAAAAGTCAGTTGCATCATTTTGCAGTCTTTTAAGAGGAAAGGAGGTTTAGTACAATCCTTTGCTAATGTCTGAAAAATAACTTGGCCCAGCAAGTTTGTTTTATAATCTAGAGAGAAAGCATATTTTAGCCAATAAATCTGAATAATTCAGAGAAAACTACTAGCAGATTCATTTTACATTCTCTATTTTACATTAGTAAGACTTGGCTTCCCAGATCTATTCTAAGGTTGACAGAATTCATTTGTCAAGATCTTTACTGACATGTGCTGTCTGAATGCCAAATAGATTTTATTAACAAAACTTATTATTCACTTTCTTTATTCCTGTTTCCTTTTATTCCTATCACCCTTCTCTCCATACCTAGCTCTACCCACTGATCTCAAGATGCACCCATCATGCCTCTTCTGTGCTTGTCATCACTCTAAAAACATTTGGAGACCACTAGGTTGGGTTGATTTGGGATATTTATCCATTAGACTGGTGAAAGTGGGACAGGGACCAGATAATAGTTGGGCTGTTAACCCTTCATCTGGCATGGATTTGGTCATCCTAGAGTGCCAACCAAATTTTAATAGAATTGGGAAGTATTTAGCAAAAAAGTAAAATGCAATGCGGCATAGATAATGTTAAATTATGGTTGTCTAAGTCAATATGTGGTGCAGGGATCCATTTCTTTTTGAGTTTGACACCACTAGGCAAGTTCAGAGGGGACATGGGATTTAGAAGAGAACCTAATTAGTCATCTAGTCCAATCTTTCATTTTGCAAATGTGGAAACTGAGGTCCAGAAGGGAAAATCCAGATTCAGACACGTACTAGCTGTGTGATCTTGAGCTGTTTGCCTCAGTTTCTTCATCTGTAAAATGACCTGGAGAAGGAAATGAGACACCACTTCAGTATTTCTGCCAAGAAAACCCCAACAAGTCGGAAATGACTAAACAACAACAAATTCTACTTTCCTTTGCATAGCATTTTCAGCCTCAAGAGAATCCCCAAAGCTCATTAAGTATTTCTCCCCTTTATGCCCTCAATGTTATGTGGCCATAGAAAGATGAACCACTCTCCCTCCCCCATCACCTGAGTCTTTTTTTTTTTTTTTTTTGCCTTTCTTTGCTTCAGTGTTCTGCAGGGAGGGATGAGTGAGCCTAGATCCACACCTGCCTGGTTGCCAGACTCCATGCCTAGGACCTCCTTCAGTTTTCTGAATCTGCCAGCTGGCATGACCCCTTGGCTCCCCCCATGCTTCTCTTCTGTTACAAGGATCCCCTGTGGAAAGCCTGCTTCTGGGTCAATGTTGGAGCAGGTGAACACCTTGAAGCTCTGTGGGAAAACTGGTCCATCTGTCACTACCCTTCCCATCCACATTTGTCCCTTTATTAGGCAGGCTTTTCTGTTTTTAATTGAACTTGGAGAATCTGTAGTATTTGTAGGCACCTTAGTCAGCTTAATTCAGGCAGCATTAATCACTGCTCCCTTCCTCTCCCTCCTTTCTCTCCCCCCTCCCCCCCCCAGCTATCTCAACCCACTTTCCTAAACTGTGGAATTTGGCTTGTGACCCCCTTGCCAATCCAAGTCTGGTGAAGTACCCATGTAGCCTTTAAAATTTTCTCCTCTTCAGCCTACAAAACTCACCCCTTGTTTCAGTCCTCGGGCTTCACCTTCCTGTAAATATTCACCAGTAACAAACTCAGAAAATAAAGGGATGATTCTGGGGAAAGTATTGTACATAAAAATGGAAGTAATAATATATACAATCCTACCTTATAGGAGAAAAGTGCTTGTTTTATAAATCTTAAGGCATTATATGTCTATAAGGAGTTGGTTAGGAAAATTCTTTGATCAACTTGATGAGGTTTCAGGAAGGTGAGCCTTGATCTGGTGCTTTAATTGCTTCTCCCTCTATGGGGAATTCCCACTGACAACATCCTTGAAAAGATCAAAGAACTCTCCTGGACATTAAGGATGATTTGGTGGACTTAGACTGGTTTCCTGGCTCCCCTCTATCCCCATCTCTCGTCTCCTGTTCTCTCCCCTCTTCCCCAGTTCTCTTCTTTTCTATTTTTGGGTCAGGCCCATAATTTTTTTTTCTTATAAAATCTGTCTTTTTTTTTGGGGGGGGGAAGCAATCAAGGTTAAGTTACTTGCCCAGGGTCACACAGCTAGTAGGTGTCTGAGGTTGGATTAAAATACAGATTCTCCTGACACAAAAAGTATCAAAATATTCTGCCAAGATTTAATTCTTTATGTAAAAACAAACACACCTGTAGAAATTTGCTTTCATTTTTAGTAAGTGATAGATTATGTGTATTCCAAAAACTAAATTTATGATTTATTATGAGTAAATGTTTGATTTGTTTATTTTATATACCTGTATGCCCAGCATCATATAAAAGTTTCTCAGGATAATAAGAACTTTTACTCTAAATCAGGACTTTTAAAACTTTTTCCTGTGGAAATCCCTTTCTCCCTTTTCTTGTTTCTAAGCTATTCTATTATTTGCTTCTATTTTATGGGTGAATTCAAGACTAATAATTCTTGATCTAGAGAAAGCTGAAATAAGACTTTTTAGAGCTAAATTTAGTCTTTGGAGTGGGGTGACTACCCTTTTCTTGAATCTGTGCCTCAGTGAAGACAACTTCTTGGTTCAAATGATATTGGCATCTCATGTAATGATGGAGTTATGAGTCTCTGTTTGGCAATCAGTTAATAAATGCATATTAATTGCTTACTTTATATGAGGCACTATGCTAAGCCCTGAGGATACAAAGAAAGGAAAAATCTTCTTTTGAAGATTTCAAGTCTGATAAGAAAGACATATTAAAACCAATTATGTTCAAACAAGATATACAGCATAAACTGGAGATAGTCAATAGAAGGAAGGCAATAAAATTGGAATTGGCTAAGGACTCCTTTCCTTCAGGAAAGAAAGTGAGATTTAGCTTGGATTTGAAGGAGACTAGGGAAGCCAGGAGTCAGAAATGAGAAGAGAGAGAATTCTATGGCAAGTAAGTGTTTAATAAATGCTTGTTGTTTGATTCCTTGACTTAAGTCATGGAGAGATACCAGAGGGGACCCACTGCAGTTATATCTACTCTTTTAACTCTCATGGCCTCAGGGGAGGAGAACCTCAGACTGTAGGATAGGGAAGGGGGAGATAAACAGTTCAAGTGCCTAGAGAGTTTCCTAGGGAACCTAGGGAACAAGGTTTCTAGAGGTAGAAAAGGAGCACTTGGGCAGTGGCAGCTTAGGTTTGACTCTAGCAAACCCAAGTCCAACGGTTCTGGGACCCAATGTGAGAGAGAGAGAGAGACAGACAGACAGAGAGAGAGACAAAGAGAGATGGAGATAGAGAGGGGGCGGGGACAGAGAGGGAGAGAGAGAGAGAGAAAGAGAGAGAGAGAAAGAGAGAGAGAGAGAGAGAGAGAGAGAGAGAGAGAGAGAGAGAGAGAGAGAGGAGAGAGAGAGAGAGAGAGAGAGAGAGAGAGAGAGAGAGAGAGAGAGAGAGAGAGAGAGAGAGAGAGAGAGAGAGAGAGAGAGAGAGAGAGAGAGATGGAGATGGGGGGACAGAGAGACACAGAGAGAGAGACAGAGAGAGAGAGACAAAGAGAGAGACAGAGAGAGAGAGACAGAACGAGAGACAGAGAGAGAGAGAGAGAAAGGGAATGAAAGAAAGAGAGAGAGAGAGAGAGAGAGAGAGAGAGAGAGAGAGAGAGAGAGAAGAAAGAATAGAGATTGAGATTTGAGCTGTGGCATATGAGGAAGAAATTTGTTATGTTGTGCAAGAAAAATCAGATCAAAGGGGAAATAGCACCATAGGGCATTTGCTCTCTGGAAGTGATCAATAAAACCCTTCTTCTTGGTGATTGCCAAAGGCTCCAAGAAGAGATATCAAAAACATCAGCACCAGGGAGTTATGAGAGATAAGAGATGGCTGGATGGCTGTTTTTAGGTTTTCCAGGGTTGTAGTTTGTTCTGGACCCTACTTGAAAAATTGCCAGTGACTCAGTAAATTGGTATCACCAGGGTACCCAGGTAGAGACAAAGACTCCATTAGTTTCTGGGCTTTTGTATTGATTTGTGGTGAAGTAAGCATCAGCAATTTGTTCAGATCATTGCCTGGAATAATGTGAATTCTCTCCATTCACAGTATTCCCCATTTTTTATTTTCTTTAGGTTGATCTCTTATCTTTTGTAGCCTTATATAAGTAGCCCTATATAGGCTACTTTCCAATCTAGAAGTCTTGGTCATCAGGTCCTTATCCAGTTTGGTCAACATGATGCCATCAATGTTGTGGTAGATCTCAAAGCCTTCAGGGAGTGAGATCTCTTTCAGGTCTTTGCTCACCAGACCATGGTTCTAGCAGGTAGAGTACAGGGAGCTGCAAAAGATGGTGAAGGTATACCCAACTCTTTCACATGTGAATGCAAACATTTTGTGGCTAATTTCAGCCACAGGGATAGAGAAAAAGGCATAACCCCATGCTACTTACCCAGAGCCTGGGCTGCCTGTTTTTACCATATATAAGTTTGGAATATTTACAGTAAATGACATGACTCTATTCTGCATCTTGGAGTCTACTCTCAGTTGCCAAATATCACTCATCTTTCTCATTGTGCTCAAAGGACTATCGTAAGGGGAGAGGTGGTAGTACATACTCTAGCTTCTTTTATCTTCCTCACTAGGGAAGAAATGGCTCTCACATCTCTGAGAACTTGGTGTTTGGTGTACCCAAAGGTACAAAGGTTTGCAGGAAAAGATACCCTCATCTTCTGTCCATCTAGTAGGATGGAGACCAGTGTACTTTATCCTGGTATCTCTAGAGTATCCCAAGTCCTTTTTTATGTTGATAGTTGCTGTGCGATATTGAAATTTGACACAATTAATATGCATGTGTGTGTGTGTGCGCATGTGCATCTGACTGCTTCTGACACTGACAGATCATAGGATCTAAGGGGCCATGGGAGAATACTATATGGCCAGACCATCAAACCTATCTGTTTTAGGAATTTTAGATCCTCCCTTGACAATACCCCGGTGGAGAACTTTTGCTAGGCAAGTACTTGAAACTCCCCAACTTAGCCATCTGGAAATGGACAGAGTCCAGTTCCCATCTGGGCTCACTAATTGACTTTGCAAATGTATCCTCTGTAAGATTCTCCAAACTAATAGAATTAGAAGCTGAGAGGAGCTCCAGTTGGACTATGACCTTACCAACCATTGTTCTAATGACTCATCATAGTCTTGTCTCTCTCTCTCTCTCTCTATCTTATAGCTCCTTGATTTTTTTGTTAGTCAAAGATCATATGCACTCTTACTCCCAAATTGGAAGTAACCCCTTTATGGGTAGTGATAGGATACAATTAAGATTTCCTTACTACTGGGGAAGGTTCTTCTTTTCTCTTCTTACTCTCACTCCTGTCATTTCTCCCTATAGCTCTGATTTCAGCTGGACTATTTCACACTTTTTAAAATGAGACTACCTGGTTAGAAACTATACTTAATGCTCTCTATTCCCATTAGTTTCACAACTTTTACTTGTGTTCTTATGAAATTCATGAATTGTTCCTCTGACTTTAAGGTACAGTTCTTAAAGACCAAATGCACATTCACATCCATTTCCAATTGCTGACAGCTTGCTTTTGGTTTCCTTAAGATGGCAATCCAGTTTTCCTAGGGTCATTAACAACAAACAGGGAATGAATGCCAAAGTATATCTTCATTCTGCCTGTCAACTTCCTGGAAAACCAAGGGGGCTAATCCAACTGTATCAATGAAGACCTCTTCTTAATCTCCCCTTTAATTTTCAGAATTTCAAATTTGGTATTTAATTGGAGGTTTTTAATTTATTCTTTTTCTAGCTTTTTTTAGTTGCATATCCAACTCATTGATCTTCTCTTTCTCTATTTTATTCAAATAAGCATCTAGAGATATAAAATTTCCCCTAAGAATTGCTTTGGCTGCATCCCATAAATTTTGGTATGTTGTCTCATTCTTGTTATTTTCTTGGATGAAATTATCAATTGTATCTATGATTTGTTGTTTCTCATTCTTTAGGATTAGATTATTTAGTTTCCAATTAATTTTGAGTCTATTTTCCCCTGGTCCTTTATTACACATAATTCTTATTGAATAATGATCTGAAAAAGATGTACTTACTATTTCTTACTTTATGTATTTGATTTTGAGGTTTTTAATGCCCTAATACATGGTTAAATTTTGTGTAGGTTCCATGTACCACCGAGAAAAAAAGTATATTCCTTTCTGTCTTCATTCAATTTTCTCCAAAAGAGAAAATATCATACCTATTTTTTAAAATTCTATTTATCTCCTTAACTTCTTTCTTATTTATTTTGTGGTTTGATTTATTTAGTTCTGAAAAAGCAAGGTTAAGATGAAGATCTCTTCTTGATTGCACAGAGAAGGCTTGCTAAATGTAGCTAAGAATAATCCCAATCACCTGAAGCTTCTCTCTTTTTCCACTTCAGTCATAAGATCATTTCATATCAAATTTATAGGCTATTCCAAATATTTAGGAGCAGGACCTAGTGTATTAGGCTAAGGATTAGAATAAAATGAGACATTTATAAATCATATAACATTTAACAAAAGAAGTTTATTCAGCAAAAGCATGGAAGAGAGAGATTCTCAGCAAGGATATAATGTTGGTTCATTTTCATTGGTCTCATTCCCTTAATTCCCTACAATGGCATATTCAGTTAGAAGCACATCCTGACCTCTCTTCCCCATAGTGTTTTTTGTTTTTTGTTTTAATTTTTTGTTTGTTAATGTGTAAAACACTTCAATCCTGTAAGGGGTGGGAGCTACTTCCTTAAAAAAGCTGTGTTCCCTAGTGTGGCCAGCTGTTTTGAAAATAAGCTTTGGGCAATCATGCCTACTAAAACTGGTGGGATTATTGGGATAGTGACACTGAAGCAAGCAAGAAAGGAGAGAGCATCAATAAAACAAGAAAAACATACCAGAAAAAACATAAGGATTTCAGAAGGAGAAACTGGTACTCAGGGAGGTATTGGCACTATTGTGTTAAATGCAATATATACTTTAACAAAAGAAGTTATCTGTAATGATGATTTACAGTTTCATATGCAACCCTCTTTTTCTGTTCTCTAAAATATGTTTGTTAAGTTCATAATGAATGCGTATTTTTAAATAAAATAATTTCTTTTATCATGAGTTATATAAAATGGAAAGGATTTTGCAAGAATCAATGTAATTAAAATGAGAAAAGAAACAGCTAATAAAAATCTTTGCAGCAAAATTTCTTTGATAGAGATCTGCTTTGCAATGTGTGTGTATATATATATATGGAATTGCTACAAACATAAAAGAAGAGTCATTGCTCAATAGATAAATGGTCAAAGGACATGAAAAATCAGTTCTCAAAAAAAATAGATAACCTATAGACAATTATATAAAAATGCTCCAAATCACTAACATGAACAAAAATTAAAATAAGAATAACTTTCTATCAGTTTGGCAAAGATGACAAAAAAAAGGAAAGTAACAATAGCGTGCATATGAGGAGATATTCAAGGAAAGACACATGTAGGCTCTATTAATGGAGTTTTGAATTGAATTAATCATTCTGGAAGGGAATTTGGAGCTATACACAAAAATTACTAAACTCTGCATATCTTTTGACCTAGAGATATCACTATTAGCTCTATGCCTTAAAGTAATCAAAGAAAGAAAGGGACTAATAATTAAAAATATTTATGACAGCTATTTTCATTTTAGCAAAGAACTAGAAACAGAGTGGATTCCTATTAATTGAGGAATGACAACAAATTACAGTATACGAATGTAATGAAAGATTATGTGTTATAAGAAATTACAAAAAGGATGGATTCAGAGAAACTTGGGAAGATTTCTAATGCTGAGTGAAATGAGCAGAACCAAGAAAAAATTTATTTAATTACTACAATAATGTAACGGAAACTAACTTAGAAAAGATCAAGAACTTTGGTTGCCACAGTGACCAATCATGCCTCATAAAGGAGTATAATGAATCATATTTCCCACCTCTTGGTAGAGCAGAGTGGGTTAGAGTTTTTAGATTGAGACATATATTTTTGGAGAGGGCCAATATATGAATCTGTCTTGCTTGGTTATGCTTACTTGTTACAAAGTAGGACTTATATTTCAGTGAGAGAGGAGAATTGGGAAGCAATTGTTAAAGTGAGGCAAAAAGGAAAAAAGAGCATCAATGAAACAAGAAAAATACAGAACATAAGGATGTTCAGAAGACACTGACAATCAGGGTAGTATTGACACTGTGTTAAATGTAATATATATACTTTAACAAAATAAGTTATGGTGTAATGGTGATTCACAGTTTCATATAAAATTTTCTTTTTCTATTCTTCTTTGTAAATATCAATAATGAATATATATTTTTAAATAAAACAATTTATATAACAGGGTAGGTTTTAAAATTTAAGAGTTGAAAGAGACTTCTAATATTGCCTCATTTTACAAATCAATAAGATGTGGATTTAGGAAGTAAAAGGACTTGGCCAAATTCATGCATCTAGATAATGACTGAACTGAGATTAAGAGACAAATGTCCAAACTCTCAACCTAGTGCTCCTTCTTTTATACTGACAAATAATTTATCTTCTGAAGTGAGATAATATTAATATAGTGATTATTCACTCATGAATAGCACAAAGAATTCTATAATTTCAAAATGTTTTAGGTTACTCCAGTTACTTTAATCTGTCTCTATATGGTGCTTGCCCTTTGCCTAGAATTCCACTTATGACTTTGATTATTTATGGATTTTTCTGGAATGGATTCATGAACTATGACTTTTCTGGGATTGTGATTGCCCTTCTAATGTTCTTTTCTTCTCCCTACAGTACTGGATCAATGAGTACACTTCTACTCTGGGCATTGGTGTGTTCCATTCAGGCATCGAGATTTATGGCCGAGGTAGCGCCTCCTTTACAGTTAACTGGGTGGAGGTGGGGGTGGATAGGATCTGTGCTGATTTAATTTGGGGCTTTTCCATGTGGGTTGTTGGATCTAATCCTATGAGGAGATGGCATGGCAAAGTTGGTGAGTAAACACACAGGGAACTGGGAAATGCAAAGGATAAGGACCAGAAGAAGTAATAGGTGTTTTCTGTAATTTTCTTAAAAACTTTTACCTGAGAAATGATGGGTGTGGGGAGGTAGCATGAGGGAAGTCTTGAAGGGGATCATTTTTAAGGCTCTGCTCAAGTCAGATACAAGGCCATCCCCTAGTCAGAATGAGACAGTTGCCCCAAAATATGGGGAAAATTTCATGATGCCAAACTACAAGACAGGTGGTACAGTATCTCAAACCACTATTGCATCCTGGAAAAGTGATCCAAGGGAAGGCTCCTTATAACCTCTAGACAGATTATAGGATAACAGATTTAGAAGGGGTAGGGGTCAGTTAGTACCTCAACTCCCTCATTTTACAGATGTTATAATCCTCTTGCAAAAAAGTAACATCCAATATCATTTTCTTTTAGAAATTATTTAGAAATTTAGAAATTCAAAGAGTACTTTGAATAGAATGGAAATAAAAATCTCATTAAAAAGAAGTCTTGGTAGTCACAAGAATTCAAACTCTTGAGTAGCTAACTATAACAAGATTTAAAATCTATACCAATTTTTACCAATCTATACCAAGATTTAAAAACTAAGAATTCTTAAGTAGAATAGTTACAAGATTATTTAGTCACGTTATTTGAGTATTTAAGTATATAATTTTATTATTTTGCATTTAAATAAAAGTTTCTTCTGCAAACAAAGAAATACAATTTAGTAAAGTTATACTATAGGAATCTAGGTAGTGCAGTGTATAGAATACTGGGCCTGGAGTCAGGAATGTTTGAGTTCAAGTCCAGTTTCAAACTCTTACCAGCTGTGTGACCCTGGGCAAGTCATCCCCTATTTGCTTCAATTTCTCACCTGTAAAATGGGTATACACTGGAAAAGGAAATGGCAAACCACTCCAGTATCTTTGTCAAGAAAACTCCATGTATAATGTCCAAGGGGAAATCTTTAAAAATTAGTTATTTGTGATTTGTTAAAAGCGGGGGTAGGGGGAGGGAGAATGAGCTCTGGTGTGTAGAATTCAAATTTATAAGCTTAAATATACTTTTGATGAAGAAATGCTCATGTTTAGATAGTCAATAGGATGCTTATGATGAGAGAGTTGGGAGATTTATGAAGAATGGGGGACTAGTGGGGAGACAGACAGAGTAGAAAGGTCCCAGAGGCAAAGGTAGAGACTACTGTCATGATGATATGGACCAAGAAGAACCTAATGGTGTTAGTCTCTAAGACACCTTCTTTGATTTGCTTTACTCCCATGATTTCTTCCTTCCTTGTCTAGAGTTTGCCTATGGGGGCCATCCTTATCCTTTCAGTGGGATCTTTGAAATTACACCTGGAAGTGCAGTGGAACTGGGAGAAACCTTTAAATTCAAGTAAGGACCCTTCTTCTTCAAGCCCTTCCCCAACTACTTTCCCAGACATCCTTTCAGAAAAGCTCCTTATGGTGGTCCACCCTAAGTGTTTTTCCTCACTTGGCTTAAACTGAAAGGTCTATCCCAGGGGGCTTCTTCAGTGAAAAAAGGTTATAAATGTGATCCAGAGAATGCTAAAGGTAGCAAACAGGAGACATAAGGGTAGTATTCAATGACATATATTTAGTGTAGGAAAAGAAAGGAGGATGGAAATGGAGTTTTACTCATGTCCTTAAATTAGAAGAATGGTTGTGCATGTTTACACATGATGTCACCCAATATCCTAAGTTATTCAGTGTCCCCAAGATATTCTTTTGAAATAGAAACTGGGAAAAGCTCAGATGTCCAAAATTTAAATATGCTAGAGAAGAGCTGATTTTATGGCTTTTCATTATTGCTGACTCCATGTTGGTATAACCTTAAGAATGAATGCATAAAGAGGAACCAGGTCCAAGTCCTACTTACAACCTGTATTCTCACCTTCCTGTTCTCCTCAGGACAAATAGGAGATTCGCTCTAAGCCTATTTTTTACTCTTGGCACTCACTCTTCTCTCATAAATCCTAAATGTATTGCGGTGGCTCCCAAGTTCTGCCTTCATATTTGCTAGCACTGATTCTCACTCCAGAATTCTCTCATTCAGTAGACAATATTTTTTAAGCTTCCATATTCCCAGCACCAAGGGCACAAACTACTACTTAAATTTGTATAGCATTTTACATTAAAAATGATTTCATCTGCACACATATATTGTATCTAGGATATACTGTAATATATTTAACATGTATAGGACTTCTTGCCATCTGGGGGAGGGGTGGAGGGAGGGAGGGGAAAAGTCGGAATAGAAGTGAGTGAAAGGGATAATGTTGTAAACAATTACCCAGACATGGGTTCTGTCAATAAAAAGTTATAATTATTAAAAAAAATAAAAATGATTTCACAAATATGATCATATATGATCTTGATAACCACATAGGGCATCAAGTAGAACAGAAAACTGAGACTTGGAGAGGTTGTGTCCATTCATGATCACATGGCTAGTGAATGATGGATTTGGAACTCCACTAGACACTAATCAATATTTACCACCCCTACAACTATTTTGAAGGCTTCAAGTATTCTTAATAAATATTTGTTGATCGATTTTAACTACTATGCTTCTCTTTTCCCTAACTGCAAATATTCATTTCTCTCCAAAAAGTTGGAGAAGGGAAGAAAGAGATCATAAAAGGGCAAGTTACTTCTATTGTCCTCTCTCAGAACCAGTGTTTGGGGTGTGTATATGTCGTCCATGTGGTGTGTGTGTGTGTTTATGAATATATTGGAGGAGACACAGCCTTCCAAGTTGGGGTAATTTTAAGACTTTAGAAGCTGGCCTGGCAAATAAACAGAATGATTATTCTCTACCACACTTTTGGTGAACCAAGTTCCATTTTCCCCTCTTGGTTCTCAGCCCTTTTGGTCAATGGGATCGTCCCTACTATCCACAGGGTTGGCTGTACACAACTGGAGGCTTTCTCTCACCTTAGTATTTCCTGCCACAGAGAAGCCATAGCCCTGGGTACCACTGACTTTACAGAAGAAGATGTGGACAAGATCTTGGAGGAGCTGGGGAAGGAGTACAAAGGCAATGCCTACCACCTCATGCACAAGAACTGCAACCACTTCTCAGACGCCCTGGCAGAGGTGAGCATCAGCAGGGGCATTGGGTTCATTTCTTCTCTTTATTCCTGGCCCAGGAGGGGAGCCAGGACACCTTGATCCTGGTGCCAGCTCTGCCAGTACCTGTGTAACTGTGTTTTAGTCATTACTCTGCATCTCATTTATAAAATTGTAAGGGGTTTGGCACATTCTTAGACCCCCTACCCCCCACCCAAATGGCATCATCAGCCTTAGGTAGTTTAGACATGTGGCAATATATATATACACACACACACACACACACACACACACACACACACATATATATATATATAGTATAAAAGTAAATGAGGTAGATTATATGGTCAGATTCAGCATAGCATAGAGCAGGGATTCTGAAACTGGGGTTTATGAACTTGATTTTTTAAAAAGTATTTTGATAGCTTTAATTTCCATATTTCTTTTATAATCTCATGTATTTAAAGACATTATTTTGAAAATACATCTTGAGGCTTCTTTGGACTGCCAAAGGGAACCATGACACAAAAAAGATAAGACTCTCTGGCATGAAGGATAATAGATCAACCAATCTTGACATTAGGAAAACCAGATTCAATCTTCATTTATGGTTGGAGTTTCCACACACAAATATTCCTGATATGAGTAGTTCTCAAACTATGGTCTGGGGATCCTTGAGAATCTCCAAGATCTTTTTAGAGGGTTTGTGAGGTCAAAACTATATGGGAAATATTGATAGATCACAAATAAATAAAAGCTTATGGTAGGGTTCCTCAATAATTTTTAAGAGTATAAAGGGATCCTGAGACCAAAAAATTTGAGAACTGCTGCCTTATATTGATGAAATGATAGGTCTAGGAGAAAAAAAAATCTAAATAATTAATTGGACCTCTAAGTTCTGTGATGGTGACTATTGACTGGTTACCATGAAATAGATTTAGATCAAAGGAGATTGATTCAAAGGAAGCGAAATAACTAGAATACATTGTGAATACATGAATGCTCTCTCTCCTCATTTCCATCTCCCCATATTCTCTGGCAGAAAGGAAATATATGATTATTATAAGTAAAATGAGCCTTTTATTGCTAAAGCTAGGCAGCTTGAAAGGGCAGGGCATTGTAGGAGCCAAAGGAGAAATCTTTCAAGCCTGACTCAGATGTCTTTCCTGGCAGCAGTCTCCTCTCATCACAGATAGGCAGCAAATTAAACCCTGCCCTTAGTGAGCTTTGCTCTTGTGACCACATTGCTCTTCTGGGTTTACATCTTGGTTCACTTAACACAGCTGTTCTCAAGGGTGATGTCCTCAACATCTGCTGGTCCATGATGCTCCTCCACGCATCCCATAGGCAATCAAAAATGCAAGCCATGGGAAATGGACTGCTGATGCTGTTGTTGTTTTTTAAAAGGTATTTTATCGTTAAAAATTTGACTCCATGATAAAGTTCAATGATGCAGTGAACTGGGATTTGTTACCAAAAGAGCTGACCCTTCCTTTAAGAGGTCAGGATCCCTTTCGGACTAATCTTGGTCCATTATTGAACAATGAGATTGGAAGTGAAAGAGGAAGAGCAAAACAGACTTCCCCCCTCCCCCCCCCCCGGCTCAAAATTGCTTTTCGTTCTTATGTTTTAAATCCTTATTCAGCAACAACAATAACAACAACAACAACAACAACAGTAACGATCTCCTTTTGGGTGCCATTTATGTTTGGGGATCATCTAAGAGGTTTTTTTTTGGGGATATACTTGTTTTTGTTTGTTGGTCCTATTGTGGGATGAATTCAGAACTCTATTGTTCTATGCAAAACAGGGATCCATTATGATGTCCTGGTTTTTTTCAGGGATCTATTGGGGAAGTTTGGGGTGCCATTTGTGTTGCTATGACTCAGACTAATTTTCATCCAGGACAATTTTGGTATTTTTCCTGAGAATGAGACTTTCAATTAATTCTAAATTTCTAGTCCTTAAGGGGAGAGGTCCACATATTCTGGAAGTTCACTAGAGACTAGAGTTTTCTCTGAGAGAGAGACTCAATTTTCTCTTCTGTATTTTTCACAAATGTTATTTGTTTGTAATATGTTCTAGTTTTCATTTCTTTTTAAAGTTACTTAAGTTGGGACAGGTCCTTATAAATACTAAATAGACAATAATAATCAATGATAAACTTTGTAAAATGACATTTGTTATAATGCTAAGCCTTGAGCCTCACAAAAAACCATTGATTTTGAAAATGTCTAACTGTGTTGAATAGAATGTTTGGGAGTTTTTACATGTCATTTAGGAGACCATTAAAGTTCTGCTCAGTGGAGTTATTGGCATTTTTTTAGGGCAAGGCACAGGAGGAGGCACTTGAAAAGACAATACTTGACTTCCATCCTCCTCAACCACTGCCCAGCTTTCAGAGAAGTTTTGAGAAGTGAGGACATGGTCAAGTTTTCCAGTTGCTCTCCAGTGTCTCTGTTTCCTCTCCTGTCTTTCACTTCTCAATTCTTGCAACATGGCTTTCAACCTCATCATTCAATCGAAACTGCTCTCTCCAAAGTTAACAGTGATCTGTTAATCTCCAAATTTAATGGTCTTAGCTTCAGTCTTCATTCTTCTTTATCTCTCTGTCACATTTGGTTACCTTTTCCTTTTGATTACCTTCTCCTTCTGGATTTTATCTCCTTTTTAGCTTCTCATGAAACTCCTTTCTCACGATTTTCTTTCTACTCATTTGACTGTGCCCTCTTTGATAGATTTCTAATCAAGTCATTCCCATTAAGCATGATTGTCCTATAAGGCCTTCTCCCCTTTTCTCTCTGTACCCATCAGTTTCCATGGGTTTAATTTCCTTCTATGTGGATAATTAGAAAATTTACATATCTAGCCCAAGTCTCTCTCCTGAGATATAGTCCCACAACACCACCTATTATTGAATATCTCAATCTGGATGTCCTCTATATATCTCAAACTGAGCAAAACTCATTATCATCCCCTTCTCTCCTCAACCCATCACTCTTCCAAACTTCTCAATTAATGTCTCAGACATCATCATCCTTCCATTTAGTTTTTCAACTTTAATGTTATTGTTTACTCTTTACTTAATCACCCCAAATATCCAATCCATTTATAAATCTTGTTTCTATAATCACTACATATCTTGTTCAGGTCTCCTTTTCTCTATCCACCCATACCACAATCCTAGTTCAGGTCCTCTTTACTTTTCAATTGGACTATTGCAATAACTTTCTAATTCATCTCCTTGTCTCAACTCTCTCCTTATTTAGAGTCATCATCCATACAATATCAAAATGATTTTCCTAAAGCACAAATGGCTAATATTATATATCACATTCCCTGTTCCCTGCAAAAGTATAGACCTTATCATGCCATCATTCTTTCCCCAACACTGTTCCCTCCCATATTTATTCCCGCTATTAAATAAATTCTAGTGACTCCCTAATATCTCCAAAATCAAATATAAAATGCTCTTTTTTGTTTTTTGTTTTTTTGGCATTTAAGATCCTTCACAACTTGGCTTCTTCCTATCTTCCCAATGCTCTTATTCTATCCTTCCTGTCTAATTGCTGATCCTTGCAGCAATACCTAATTTCTGTGCCTTTCCACTGACTATTCTCAATACCTGAATTTCTTTTCCAACTCACTTACTTCTGCCTCACACAATCCCTGGCTTCTTTGAATGCTCAACTTCCCTGCCTCTCAGAAGCTTTTCTCAGCCCTACTAGAGAGCCATCCCCTCTAACATAGATCTGCTCTATATAGATCTTATAATAAACTGCATATTAATGTGTTGTCTTCCCCATTAGACTGTGAGCTCCTTTGCTTTTTCTATTTGTATCTCCAACACTTAGTACAGTGTCTGTCACATAAACATGTTTGATAAATACTTGTTGACTGAAGAAAAATTGCTGATATTTCAATCTACATGAAGGTATTATTGCTCAGACAGAAATAGACTTGTTCACAATAAAAGAGCTTCTTGAAAATGCTTATTTGTATTTTTGGAAAAAATATTTATATTCCATTTATATTGTATTTGAAATAGCTAAGGAATTCATTTATTCAGTTTTATTTGGTTTTCTGAAACCCATTTAAAAACATTTGTAATGGGGAAAAAACCCATTACATTAGCTTTTTTTTTTGGTTGTCATTACTTTGACTATTTATCTTTATCTATTTTTTTTCAAATGAAGGGATCTACATTGTAGTTGTAAAATTATTTTTTGAGCCTTAATAGACATCTCATTTTATTTAGAGCTAATTCAGCATTCTAGTCTGTGAAGATCTTTCTGTATCCTGACTTTGCCCACTTGTTAGCTATCTCTCCTAGTTTTTTGTCACCTGCAAATTTGATTACCTTGACAAAAATGCCTTTATCAAGGAAATTAATGAACTGTTAAACATCCTAGAGGCACAGATCCCTGGAGTACCCAACTAAAGACTTTCATTGAAACTGACATCAAGTCTTTTGGTCCAGCTATTCAATTACTTTTTATTCTACTGAAATGTACTCTTGATCCAATTCCTTTTTTTTTTCACAAGGACCTCATGAAATACTTTGTCAAAGGATTTACTTCAAATTTAGGTAAGGTATTTCTATAGCATTGCCCTTACTTTCCCAATCTGGGAACGGCTCCCAATTGTTTCTATAAGCTGAAAAGCCATTAGTTGGACCTTGTGACTGAAAATCACCAAATGCTTTTTCCTTTTCTCTTTACTTATTTTGGACTTCAGTTTTCTACGAATAAGAGCTAGCATTGACATAGTGCCTCAAGATTTGCAAAACACTCCCACAAACATCTCATTTTGCTCTCACCACAACTTGGGAGGTAGATGCTATTATTTTTCCCATTTTACAAATGAAGAAATGGAAGTAGGCAAATATTAAATGAATTGCCCAGGATCGTACAGTTAGTAAATGTTTGAGGCCAAATTTGAACTCAGGTATTCCTAATTCCAGGTTTAGCATTATACCATTATACCACCTAGCTGCTTCTAGCCATTTTTTACTCTGTCCCTTTCAATCCAAATATCCTTCTTATTGACACAGAAAATGAAAGAAAAATAAGAATTAAAAAAAACTCTCTTCTCTGCCATCAGGTGTCTTTGTGTCATCCACCTTGAACAATAGTCCTCTCCTTTATTTGAACCTACTCTTTTCTTTAATATAGCTTAAAAAATAATCTTTCTGTGGTCCTTAACTTTCATTACCAGTTTTAACTCAGTCATTGTCCAATCAATCTTGAGTAGTATTTCTACCCTTTTTAAAAACTTACTCTTTTTCTCAATATAGCTAAGAAAATTAAAACTCCTTCTTCTTGTTTATAGCTTCCCTAACCATCTTCAGTTATCTGAGCTTTTATATCTTTGACTTGACATTATTCTCCTGATTGTACCATGTTTTTATCTTCCTCCATTTGTTACCAGCCCTTGCTGGTACCTTAAAATCTCAGTTGTTGGATGAGTTATATATTCATTCACATGTCTTACATTAGATATCACCTCGTTTCCTTCTTTTCATTCTCTAGAACTTTCCATCCTTTCTAGACTGACTTCCTCGGTAGTATTGTAGGCCATGGAATAATACTTTCTCTGAAGTCTTTGAGACCTACATATCAGATTATGCTTACTTAAAAAACATTTTATAAAGGGAAAAGGACACACATGCAAAAATATTTGTAGCAGACCTTTTTGTAGTGGCAAGGAACTGGAAACTGAATGGATGCTCATCAGTTGGGGAATGGCTGAATAAGTTATGGTGTATGAATGTGATGGAATACTATTGTTCTATAAGAAATGATCAGCAGAATGATTTTAGAGAGACTTAAATGAACTGATGTTGAGTGAATAGAACTAAGAGAACATTGTACATAGCAACAAGAAGATTATGTATTGATCAACTGTGATGGAAGTGACTTTTTCACAATTGTTATAGGTCAGAACTCTGAACTTGAAACAAAAAATGCTTACAAGGTACTAAGTGGAATTGATAGAGACATTGGTTATCTGGTTTAGCATGATTCAGATGATTGATTTAATCCTACAACAAATAATGGTTTCCTGGTGATATAATGATTGGTGTATACTCAGTGTGGAGCATATAAGCAGGGACTCACAGCCACAGAAGAGAAGCTTTCAGGACCAGAGAAGATAAGCACACTAGAAGCTCTTGGATACTGAGACAATTTATTCCATTTTTCACCTTTGTGGTGGCTAGAGGCTGAAGACCCAAAACCCTATGTCCAAAATGCAACCAAGGTTTCCACTGGGCCTCAGAATGTAGATGGACCCAGGGAAATGAGAAGGGGGGCCCAGTTTCAGGGCTCCAGATGGGGTAGGATGGCAGTTGAGGTTACACCTTTAGAAGTTCAGGACTCTGATGTGATCAATCAGCAAAAAAGCAATCAGATGGCAGAAAGGAATTACATGATCAATCAATCAACCAACAGAAGGGCAGTGTCCAGTGTGAGCAGCTCCAATGTGATTGCTAGGTGATGAGGAGAAATCTAGAAAGTGGTAAATAGAAGGAAATTAGGTTAACTGCTTGGGAGAAAGGGTTTGCTTGTATCTCTACAGACGGAGAAGGAATCAGATGGGTGTCAATGAGCACTTGGAGAGAGACAGAAAAGAGAGAAAAACCTCAAAACAAAGGAGAAGACCTCATAAATATCTGACACTGAAAGAGCATGGCTGATAATGAGACTGTTACAGAACTTCAGAACCAGGAGGAATCATTGGATTTTCTGAGATAAAAATTTTGATTTGATTTAGGCCAATTCCAACAGGCTTGTAATAGAGAGAGTGATCTGCACCCAGAGAAAGGACTATGGAGACTGAATGTTGATCACAAAATAGTATTTTCTCTTTTTTTGGTTGTTGCTTGCTTGCTTTTTTTTCTTTCTCATTTTTTCTTTTTTCTTTTTTTTTTTTTTTGATCTGATTTTTCTTGTGCAGCATGATAAATGTGAAAATATGTATAGAATAAAAAAGAGAAAATAAATATTCTTAAATTCTTGTCCTCTTGGGTCCCAGTATGTCAAATAGTTAATCTTATGAATTGATCCTTGTGCTAATATTGTAAAGAAAAATAATTAAATATCATGTATTACTTTAGATGCTTGAAGTTAGTTAGTGATCTGTTTAATTTATTTAATCATCTGATTATTCAATTTTTAAGGAATGAAAATTATTTTATTTTTAATTTGTGGAATAAAACAAGAATTTCACATCATAGTATAATAAAAAAGATTATTATACATGAAACTGTAAATCTATTATGTTCAGCTTCTTTAAGTATATAATAAGGTTACCCTTTTTCTTTTCCATTTCTCCCCTTTTTTTCTTCCCTTCCTTTCCCTTTCCTAAATATGACTACCATTAAACATAAATTGGTATATATATGTTTTTTTCTACACACACTTCTATTTATTAGTTCTTTCTCTGGAGGCAGATAGTGTCTTTCTTCATATGTCCTTTATTTTTAATTTGTGTATTTATAATAAACAAAATGACTAAGTCATTCTTAAAACAAAATTGCAGTTATTATATGCAATGTTCTTTTGGTTCTACTCACTTCACTCTTCCCCATTTCCCCCCTTCTATTACCAGTTCTAAGACATAGCAGTTATATCCCCGCAAATTCCCATCCTTTCTACACTGACAAGCAATTCTTTTTTTTTTTTTTTGGTTATAAAAATAATAATAATTCTCTTCGCTGTTCTTCCATCTTTTGAAAGATTAAAATATTGAGTCAAACCAAGAAAGTATTATCTATTTGGCTTTTTACAGAAAAAAGAATTTCAGCAAAGATATTGATAATGAACTCATCTATCTATGCTATTCCATCTTTCTGTTATAAGCTTATGAATTGTTAACCTGAATTCAGTTTATTTTCTCTTTCTGTACTTGTAGTCTATAATATATTCTAATGACAACAGGAGATTGCTTTGGTTTTAATTTTCAAGTTCTCCCAAATTCTCTCTCCATGTTTTTTTCCCATCTTGGTTACTGGAACTTTCACGTAAATATATCTCCATAATGCTACTATTACCATTTACTTGCCATTTGTTTTCCTTTTCTATTTCAACATGATTTATCATTTCAGATTCCTATTCCAGATGTAGATCTCAACCTACTAAATTTCATTGATACTTGACATCACTTATGCTCAGGAGAGGAACACACACACAAAGAGATGAGACTCAAGGCCCAGGCTTCTCTAGGTAGGAACTTTGCCTGCTACCAGGGTTGAGGAGGGTACCATCCTCTTCCTCCCTCCCTCCTGTTCCAGTGAGAAACTTGAAAAGCTCTGACTTATGGAAATGCTAGTGAGGATTAAATGTCTGAGGCCCAATCTGAACTCAGGACCAGGTCCTCCTGACTTCAGGGCCAATGCTTTATGTACTGCTCCGTCATTAAGCTGCTGCATGGGATTACTTCCTCTAAGGGCCATCAAGTGTTCCTAGTTTATTTGCTGAACCTCTTGTTGCAGTATCCTTTGCCACCATCATGGAACCGAGACCAATAACATAACTGCTTCATCTTGTCCTAAATTCTGAGTGCTTTAGAGTTGAGCCAGCCCATGTGGCTGGCCAGAAGCAGTCAAAGCAATTTAGTATAAGCTCCATGGAATATACTCCAGGACAACCCCTATTACTGTTCAGTGCTCCTTCTTCTCTCTCTTTTCCATGTCATATTCTTCTACCCTTTAACCTCTTGACATAGATCAGTATTCTTCTCCAGATCTTTTCTTTATTCTCTTTTTTTCACATTTACTAATAGTGTAATCTCAAAACAGATTTATGAAATATTTTACATTCAGAGTAATTTTGAACTTAGAAGGTTGGTCATGAAATGACTCGTGTTTGTACTCTAAGTTATAGAGCAAAACTTTCTAACAATGAGATAGAGGTTGAATCCCAAACCTTACCAAGAAAGATCTCCACCTCTTTTGTGGCTACCATTGCATGTTGCAAACAAAGGGACACCAGATAATATACATGTTCAGCAACAGAGAGTTATGTGAAATAATGTTAAAATGTATTCTTTATTAAAAAAACTTAAATTAACTTAAAACAAATATAAAATGTGAAAAGAAAAACTTCCATGTACATAAGAAAACATAAGAAAGGAATCAATATAAAACAATAAGTTCCCATTTCAAGAAAACCTGTGTTATAAATGCTATACATTGCTTTTAAAGCTACCCAGCTTTTCTCTTCTTTTTTTAAAATAAGTTTTCTTTTTTCTCTGCTGTATACTTTTAAATTTTATTTGTTTTCCTCCTTTCCAGAATGCTACAATTAAATGTGAACACACACATATAAATGCACACACATCTATCTATCTATCTACCTAACATACACATGTATACACATATATATTTATATATACACATATATACATGTAAAACCTCTATTTGTCAGTTCTTTTTCTGGATGTGGATAGAATCTATCTTCATATGTACAAGTCTTCCCATTTAAAAAATTAGCTCATAATTTCTTATATCACAGTAATATTCCATCCCAATCATATGCTACAGCTTGTTTTGCCATTCCCTAGTTGAAGGGCATCTATCATTTCAGCCAATCTGATAGGTGTAAAATGATATCTCAAAGTTGTTTTGAAAATTCTTGATCAGAATAAAAACAAACAAATAAGCATGATCAAGTGGAAGTAAGGCCATGGTGGGGAAGAGTTGGTCTTCTCAAATGACTTTTTTTCTCTCAGAGCTTTTGCTACCAGAGTGCTTATGATAAAAACAGAACATGTTCATTCATACCTCCCATCATCTCTCATAGTCCATTAAAGATAATGGCAAACACTGGCTGTTGCCACAGTTTTGTGAATGTCATGTCATAACTACCACTTCTTCCTTTTCTCTTCCTTCTTCTCAAAGCTCCTGACATAAGTGAAAACCTCCACCCCACTAAGAGCTCTTTTCACATTAATTTCCTTTTCCCCCAAACTAGAATGAAATACAAATCCCAGGACTGTATGTGTGAATGTATGTATGTTTTGTGTGTGTGCAGTCAACTCCTTGTCAGGAGTTAATAGTAATAATAATTGACTTAATACTAGCAATAGCAGTAGAGCAGCTTTTAATTATTTGGAGGTGTAGTGATTTCATTGATAAAATAAGCTGGTGAGAAATCATCCTTTACTATGCAGATTGGCATCTGCTCTGCAATTTATAATCTGCAACATATAATTTGGCCTCTGTCACACAGTGATTATGTGTCAGAGAAAAACTTGAATTTAGATCTTCTTGCCTTCAAAGTCTACTATATAACACTTAAAGTTCTCAAAGTGAAAAATGATTGTCTTATTAAAACTCAAAGTATTCAAAATTTTTTAAAGGAATGCATCATTCTCCTTCATAATCTAGTTAATGGAGAGACAATACTTAGAAGGATACCAACCTGCCTTTGATATTCTTTATAATCCCTTATACTCTGTATAACCCATGTACTCTGAATTATAGTCACTTAGGCTTGATATATTTGCATAGTCTAGGAAGGTCACTATAGTTTTCTCTCTGCTCTCCATATTTGATAGAAGTGAAATTCCACAAAGTTTGTCTTTATTGTTAGTTGCTTTCAGGAGAACTGCAGGGCAAGCAGTCTGTGGGGATTGCTATTCTCTTTTCTCACTTTGTTGACATTTCTCTCTCTCTCTCGCTTTTTTTTAAAACTTTGCTAAGATCTTGACAAGCACACTTAACTTCCTTTCTCCTTGTCTCACTAGTTGCTTAATTTTTCTTACCAACTTGTTTTATTTATCTGTCATCGACTTCCTTCTCTTTCTCACAGAGTTTTCTTCCTCTTTCATGAGAGACAATCAGATCTCTTACTAACTATATCCTTAAATTATTGGTATAGTAACTCTATCAAAATAGGAAATTATTCCTTTCTTGAAGGACTTTTCCTCAATAATCCTACACTGATTTTCTAGACAGATTATGATAAACTTGTTATGATAAACCAGGTGGATAGCTAATAAGAATTAAGAAAAGCCTGACACTTTAGAAATGAACTCCAAATTGTAAACTGTTGAACATTGGCAAGCTGGGGGGAGAGAAATTCTATGGTTCCTGAAGGCTTAGGTTTCTGTTCAGTAAGTCTGTCTTTGCGCTTACTAGCTGGTTGACCCCTGGACAAATCATTTAATCCTGTTTGCATCAGTTTCCTCATCTGTAAAATGAGCTAGAGAAGGAAATAACAAACCAATATAGTATCTTTGTTAAGAAAACCCCAAAAGGGTTCATGAAGAGTTAGACATGACTGAAAAATGACTGAACAATTGAATAACTGACTCTGAGCCAGAGTGATGTGACAGAACATGAAGAGGTAAAGGGAACTTTTCCCTTACCTTTATTTAGCCTGAGATGTGATAGATGAGCTGTTGCTCAAAGTTCCCTAAATCCTGTTTTCAGCTTGTTCTCTACTCAATGAACAGTCCCCTTGAGACATACACAAGCGAATCAGGGAAAAGCCAACAATATTTCTGGGCTGAAAGCCAGAAAATGGAACAAAACCCCAAACAGCTGCTGCTCCTGCTGCGTATTCCTAATGTGTACAAGTTCTTCAAACCTGAAATTCCAGGGCTACTCTTTGTCTGGCAACTTATTCCTCTCTCTTTCTATCTATCCTTTTCCCTGCTTCCCTCATCTTCAAACTTTATCAACTTTCCAGTTTTCTCTGAAGCATTGCATTCTCACAGAACCTAGAATGTTAGGTTTGGTTTAAGAGATTCTATTGACTAGCTCCCATTTTGTAGATGAGAAAAACTGGAAACTGGAGAGATAAATTGATTTGCCAATGGCAAGCCAAGACAAGATCTCTTGACTCCCAATATCATCTTATTTTTCAGTATCATGGGCAGTTCTGAGGTTGCCTCTTCATAATCACTGTTGTTTATAACATTACACTTTCATGTTTTAGTTTAATGAAAAAATAAAAATCCAAAATCCCAAGCTTTTTGTACAAGGGTTCCCTCATTTGATTTGCTAGAGTGGCTTATATTATTATTGCAAAAATGATGATCTATTTCAATGCCTTAAGACTCTGTGATTTCTATTAGTGTGCTTGCTCCCTCAATCACAGTCCCCTTTATGTCTTAGTAAAGAGTTTTTATGGCCTAAAATAACTCTATTATCTAGAGGCTCACTTTCTGCTGGTGTGTTTCCCTAAATTTAACTATATAAGTTTATATACTGGGCCTTAGTTTTTCATCTATAAAACGGGAGCTTTGAACTAGATTACCTGTAAAGTCACCTTGAATGCTAAATTTATGATTTTTTTTTTTATCACAAGGCTCAAGTTTTTCTTTGGTAGGACCAACTAGGCATAAATTTTCAAAAATCCAGAGTCAACTTTATGCCACAATGAGATAGTAAAGGAAGATTTAGTGAAGAAATAATAGCATGAAGTTTTGTAGCTCTTTTTTTTAAAAAGAAACTTTGCATCTTTTTTCTCTTTCCCTTCACTGACCAACATATTCTAGCGACAAGTGCAGTTTCTTGCCTATAGTAGATGCTTAATAAATATTTGATGAATTATCTTTCTTTGTAATTCTTATCTTGCCAAGCATAGTAATTTGCATGTAGAAAATGTACATATAGACTGTTCATATCCTTTAACTCAGAACTTCCATTGTTAGCCATATTTTCCAATGATGATTTATAATATAGGTCCCATATAAATCTAATTAGGCTAGAAATCAAAGTATTCATAGCAAATTTTGGAAGCTAAGTTAATGACCATTAACTGGAACCTAGCTAAACAAAATTTTCTACATGATAATAACAAAAATGTTTTTATGCTATTAGAAAAAAGCAATATGAACACACCAATGAAGCATAAAAAATACCAACTGATGAAGTAAGTAGAGTCAGGAAAACAATGTTCACAGTTACTGTAACAATACAAATAAAGAACAAAACAAAATAACAAATATAGCAAGATTGTAGTTAACTATGTTTGGCCTTAAAAAAGAAATTATAAAATGAAGCCCCTTTTCTTCTTTGCAAATATAGGGAATCATTGATGTGGAATCTGGCATCTCTTGTAACATATTGTTAATGTATTGGTTGGTTTTGCTGAACTGCTTCCCCTACTTTCTTCTAAAATTTTTGTTACAATGTAAAAACAAAGGATAGCTTTAAGAATAAGAGGGAATAAGAATAAGAATAAGTTATTGTATTACAAACATATTGATATAGTGCTTTAAAGTGTACAAGACACTTTACTTACAACTACTTAAATGTGATACAAATATTCCCATTTTAAAACTAAGAAAACTGAGGCACTTTGAGGTTGAGTATATAGCTATACAAAAGATTACTCTCATGGAAATATTTTAATTCTTGATAAAATATCAAATTTTCATTTCACAACTGTATTTCCTTAAAGAAGATGACTCAAAAAAGGGTTGACTAAAATCTATCTTATTTAATAACTTTCCTCTCAGCAGCTAGAAAAGGTTATGTGGACAAATTGAAATCATCTGAAAATGAGAAGGCTCTACAATCCTTCCTTCTCTAACTTGGCTTTGGAATTAGTGATTTTTATTATTCCCTTCATTAATGGTAAACAAACTTGCTTTTAAACCTGTCCCTCTTTGCAGGAGTAGTTGTCTAGTAGAGGAAATGCTGCCAGTCATTCAGTGAAACAGTAGATTAGTGTAACCATGCAGAAGTTTGACATTGAAGCTACGAAAACTTCTCTCTGGATAGTTTATCCTTCCAAGTAGTTCCACTAAGATCCTGAAGACAGAGGGGCCTGAAACTGGGAAGCAGAAGGCTGAATAGGGGAAGCCAGGATTTTGACCCAAATCATTTGCCCCTTCCTGCCAGCCACTTAGGCATAGCCAAGCCTATAGGCATTCCTGTTTGCTATCTGGCAATGTGTGTCACTACAGTAGGGGAAGGTGAGGAGGGAGAGGGAAAATTTTCTGGCCCAATTAAGACCCCAGTTCCCTTTTACTTAGAATACTTCCCAGGAGCTCTGTTAAGTTTTGGGGGAGCAGGGGGGTCACAATAATTCAAAGTCATATCCAGGATCTCCCTTAGTAGAAGTATGAGCCAATGATAAGATTGTTAGATTTTGAGTTAGAAGACCCATGTCTGGTTCTTCCAGATATTATTATTTGTGTAAGGCTATAAAATGACTTATACCTTTCTTCCATCTCTACATCTATGATCCTATGATCCCTTTAACTCAGAGGCACAGAGAAAAGAACCAGGGATTTGCCCTTGTGATGGTGGGTGTCTCTGAACGTCCTTTTTTATGTCACCATGTATCATTAACATCAAACCTGTCCTCTCTGTGTTTGCTTCTGCTAGATCCTGTGTGGTCGGGAGATACCTCGGTGGGTGAATCGCCTGGCCTACTTCAGCTCATGCATCCCTTTTCTCCAGAGCTGCCTCCCTAAGGAATGGCTAACTCCAGCAGCCCTGCAGACCCACATAGGCCTTGGTCTACGTAAAGAAGACTCAGGCACGGCAGTGGACGAGGAGATGCCCTCCACCTCAGGCGCCTCGAGGACCTGCAAACACACCCGCGTCTGAGCTGGGCCCTGCCACCCTCCTCCTCCCCTTTTTCTAGCCTCCTCTTCTACCCATGACTTCTTCTATTCCCTCTTATCCCTCTTTTCCTTTTCCTGTTCTCCTCCCAGGAGGCTGGGGTTTTCTTTGCCTCTATTGCTCTGAAAAGAAACTGAACCATCTCACTGTTCCTTTGGGCCACTGAAACCTCCATAACACTAGTGCAGTGACAAAATCACATGTGGATGAATGGGGAAGGGATCTCTCCAAATTGTTAGACTTTGGGGAACTGAGGTATCTTTGAAGTCTCTCTACTTCAGAAGAATTGTTCTTATTCTATAGTGAACCTGGACAATCCCCTTACTCCCTCCTTGACACAGCTTTACTGTTCCCTAAGCCCCTTGTTTTCAAAGGAGAGAAGAGGAGCTATTTGGGGCAATGTTTCCATCAGACCAGCAACAACAGCCCTTCCCTCCAAGTATTCTCCCATTTGGGGGAATCAAGGATTTTCTGAGGCATTTGGATAACAGGGTGACACTCTCCAGATTTCCCACTGGAGGATGTATGTATGTATGTATGTGTATGTTTTGGGTGGCATTTTATATTCAAAAATCACAGGATTTCATAAAGACAGCAGAGAGAGGTTCATTTTGTGGATGGAGCAGTAGAATTAGGAAAGGAAAGGAGGAGGGTTAAGCATATGAATGAAATAGGTTGAGAAATGTGTTAAAAAAAAGAGACAACAATTTCTGTGGTGTCTCTCTTTTATCCCTTGTTGTAGACTGCACAATACTGTAAAGCAACTGAAGAGAGCAGCACCTTTTCCCCTAATTGCTGACTTCCTCCAATACTAGATCCCAATAGGAAAAATGGAGAGCAGTAGAGAGCTATTTCTTCAGCTCTCCTTTTCCTTTTCCTTTTTTTTTTCTATCATTGAGAATCACCCTTCACTGGACTAAGGAAATACGCCTAAGAATTCTGTGTGAGTTTCTGAGTGAGAACTCTGAGGATATCATTTAATGAGAGGAATGAGAATAGGGCCAGAAAGATCTGTTTCCAGCAACTCATCAGTGATAACCCATTGAGGCACCTCAGCTTTCTCCAGAGGCTTCCTTGCATTGCAGGAGATCAGCCCTGTACTTTTCATAAGTCCTGTGGGGTCTGTACTTGTATGAGGGGACAAAAGATTAGGTAGTCATAGAATGTCATGATTGGAAGAGATCCTAGAAATAATAATCCAATCTTAAGATTTTACAGATGAAGTAACAGCACTAGGGAGATGAAATGACCTGTTTTCAGTCACATGGTTAATTAACTACAATGACAAGACTAGAATCCAGGTCACTTAACCCTTAATCTGAAGTGACTGCTCCATTCACCATAAGTTTAGAAAGTAGGTTTGGAAGGAATTAATTTTCTTCTAAAGTTAATACCACCTGGTGGTGAGTGTGTGTATATGAATGTGTGTATGTATGTGTATGTGTATGTGTATGTATAAAGAGGAATAGGTGAATGATCTTATGATCATTGCCCATGCATGGATTGGAGTGAAATAAAATGTTGTCTCTGTGTTAACATGAATGGTTATAAGCATGTGCAGCATGGGGAGAAGTTTAGAACAGTATCAATCTGTTTAGACAGGCAGTGTTTGAGTATATGGACTTAGGAAGACACTAGCAAGGACTACTATTCAGAAGGATCTATTTCTTTTGGGACTGCTGTGGTTAGCACAATCTTCCCAAAGAAAGCAAATGGTGGACTCTGGTATCCTTTGACATTACATCATGCCTCTGTGATGTATGGGAGATGTGAAGAAATAGGATTCAAGTCAGCTACCATTTGGTGAGAGATATTTGGTCTCTAAATAGCTCTTAGATGGCTTAACACTAATGGCAAAGACTCCTTATAATATACTGAGTGAAGTTTATGTGTCATGAATGATCCATTTGCCTCTCTGAAGGAGCTTTATTCCTTAGGAGAACTAGAGTCTAGGAATCCTATTAGTTTTAGTTTAAGACGTGTGTGATTTTGTGTGTGTGTGTGTGTGTGTGTGTGTGTGTTTAAAATTTCTTGCTTTTGTCATTCATTTCTCCTACTCCACAATTTTTCACCAATGTGAATATACATTTTCTTTCTAGTATTGTTTCATCTGGTAGATAATAGAAAAAATGTAAGAAGAAACACTGGATCCACTTTTCTGAGTCTTAACAAGACAAACAAGCTGGTATGGTATCCAGATAGCTCTTTCTGAAACTCTACCAGATTGACTAGCTTTCCTAATAGAAGTCTTGGGTTTCTGTTCCAAGAAAAATTAAATTGCCACAATGAGGAGAAATGCTTTGACTAAGTCAGACTTTTTATTGTTTTCTCTAGAAATGGGAATTAACCCAAACATAATTCAGACATTCATAAAATAAATTAAAAATAAAACTAAAATGAATTGGAAAGACAGTTTCTGTGGCTTACCATCATTTGCAGTGGGACTGCATGCATCACACAGTATCACTTTTATGCTCTTCTCGATATCCTAATCAATTTTTCTGATAATCAGTGGTAGTTTTCACATATTAGGCCTCCTTGCTCTAACAGAACTGATGGCACATTTTGTTGATATGAATCAGATCCATCCACAGAATCAGATCAAAATATTTGTTCATTTCAGGCAATTCCCCACCTGAAGTTCTAGCTAAACTCTGATTTTCTATTCTCATCCTATTTTTATAGTTTTTCTAAACTAAATGCAGGGTTTTTTATCTGCTCCTATTAAAGTTTACTTTGCCAGTTTGGTCACATTGTTTTTCCCTATTAAGGTGCTTAGAAAACATTATTCATTGAAGAAGGGCTGAAGGAGTTAGGATTATGTAACCTGGAGAAGGTGTCAATCTGAGGTGTCAGTCACTGTAATCAAGTTTGTGAAAGGTTTATGAGGAAGATACTAATTAGTTTTCTGTGTCTGTGGATAACCAAATAATAGGAAATGAGCCTGAATTAAGACCAAAAAAAGTTTGATCCTAAAGAAATGACAGAATCACAGGCAATTATAGGTTGAAGGAACATTACAGATCATTTGTCATAGAATCGAATCACTGAGTTGAGAGATGACTTAAGAGGTAGTGAGGTGGCACAGTGGCTAGGGTACCATGCTTGTTAAAGTCAAGAAGATTCATTTTCTTAAGTTGAAATCTGGCTCCAGACATTAGCTGTATGACCCTGAGCAAGTAATTTAATTCTGCCCCAGTTTCTCCATCTGTAACATGAACTAAAAAAGAAGATGGCAAACCACTCCCGTGTCTTTGCCAAGAAAATCCTAAATAGGGTCACAAAGTATTAGATAAGAGTGAAAATGACTGAACAACAAAGAATCTAAATATCTTTCTACAACATCCCTAACAAGTAGTCATCTAGTCTCTGTTTCTTTTTTTCTTAAATGTCATTTTTATTTAGTATTTATTTTTCCCAATTACATATAAAAACAATTTTTAGGCTTTAAAAAAATTTTGAGTTCCAAAATTTCTCCCACTTTCCCTCTTATTTTCCTTTTCATTGAAAAAGCAAGTAATTTGATGTAAGTATATATGTATAGCCATGCAAAACATTTCCATATTAGTTATTTTGAAAAAAAAAGCATAAAAAATTAGAAAAATAAAGAAAGTTTTAAAAAATTACATTTCGATCTGCATTTGGACCCCACCAGTTCTTTCCTTGGAGGTGAAGACCATTTTCATCATGAGTTCTTTGAATTTATCTTGGATTATTATATCACTGAGAATAATAATGTCATTCACAGCTGATCATAATACAATATTACTGTTACTGTATATAATGTTTTCCTGGTTTTGGTTACTTCATTTTGCATTGATTCATGTGAGTCTTTCCAGGTTTTCTTGAGAGCATCCTGCTTGCCATTTCCCAATTGATGGGTATCCCTTCAATTTCTAATTCTTTGTTACCACTAAATCAACCGCTATAAATATTTTTGTATATATAGGTCCTTTTTTTCTTGTTTATGATCTCTTTGGAATATAGATCTAGTAGTATTATTATTGGGTTATAAGATATGCACATTTATAGCCCCTTGGGCATGGTTCCAAGTTGCTCTGCAGAATAGTTGAATTAGTTTATAACTCCACAGAAAATACATTGGTATCTCAATTTTCCCACATCCCTTTCACTTGTCATTTTCCTTTTCTGTAATTAGTCAACTTGTTGGGTATAAAATGTTATCTCAAAATTATTTTAATTTGTATTTCTCTAATTAATAGTGGTTTAAAGCATTTTTATATGACTATAGATAACTTTGTGTTGTTTGAAAACTCTGTTCATATCCTTTGACCATTTATCAATTAGGGAATGGCTGATATCTATATCTATATCTATATCTATATATATCTCAGCCATACTCTAAATATATCCAAATATACATATATATATCCTATATATATATAAATATAAATTTGATTCTTCTCCACATCTTTGAGAAATGAGGCCTTTATCAAAGAAATCTGTTGTAAATCTTTCCTAATTATGATTATTAAGTATATTTCCCTCTATTGTATTTGCCCCACTTATCTTACTCTTTCCTTTCACTCTATTCTCAAAAGTGTTTTGCTTCTGATTACTGCCTTCATCACCCTCTCCTTTTACTTTGCTGTAGAATAAGATAGTTCTCTAAACCAACTGAGTATATATGCTAATCCCTCTCTAAGCCAATTCTGGTGAAAGTGAAGTTTAACCGTTACCCCCCCCCCCCCTTTCATCTTCCTCTCCAATGTAAAAACTTTTTTGTATCTCTTTTATGAAAGATAATTTACTTCATTTTATCTCTCTCTTTCCCCTTTTCCTCGTGCATTCATCTTTCTCACCTTTTAATTTTATTTTCTTAGATATCATTTTATCCTATTCAACTCACAACCATGCTCACTATGTACATCTCTTCTAACTACCCTTATAACCAAGCTTTAAGTACTATATGGCACTTGCTTCATCTATCTTCATGGCTATTAGACCAAATTGCTTTCATCCTCCCATTCCACCAGGGAAAGTCTTCACATGTTTGGGGTACATACCCCGCCCCCAAGTCACCATAGTGTTTGAGATCCCTTGTTTACCCTCAACCTGGTTTATTTCATCTGCCTATAGAATCTACTGTAGTGTGGGCACTGGTCATGCTATAGCTTTTTGGATTTAGTGGATCAAGTGGATATCAAAGGTGGAAAGCAGTTCTGAAATGGGCTCAGCACCTCTATACCAGAGGTCTTAGTCTTTCCTGAACACACTCTTCCTTTCTCAAACTAAACTGCCAAACATTCAAACTATATTCCAAAGAGTGCAATTCTGTTGGGTCGGACACATTGTTTGAATGCCAAACATGCTTGCCAAAAATACTGTTTTATGGAGAACTCACACAAGGCAAGCACTCACAAGATGGCCTGGAAAAATGATACAAGGACACTCTCAAGTTCTCTCTTGAGAACTTTAGAATTGATTGTATGACATGGAAGACACCGGCACAGGACAAACCCAGCATGGTGTACCCTCATCAGAGAAGGAGCTGTGCTCTATGAGCAAAGCAGAATCGACTTAGCTCAGAGGAAGCGCAAGATGCACAAAGTTAGATAATCCAACCCAAATGTTCATAGGAACTATTTGTGTCTGACCTGTGGCAGAGCATTCGTAATTCATATTGGTCTAATCAGCCACAGTCATTCACACTAATTTGACTAATGTGTGATGTTATTTTGGTTGGACCTTTTTGAGAATGAAGGACAACAATCATACTACACCATGCCTTAATAATGAGAAAATTCTAAGGAGTTACAAATGTCATCTTCCTATGTAGGAATATAAAGTTTAACCTTATTGAATCCTTTAGGATTTTTCTTTCCTATTAACCTTTCTATGCTTTTCTTGAGTCTTGTATATGTATGTGTATGTATTTAGTTCTGGTCTTTTCATCAGGAATGGTTAAAAGTCTTCTACTTCTTTAAATATCCATTTTCCCCTGAAGAATTAAACTCAGTTTTGTTGGGTAGGTGATTCTTGGTTCTTATTTTAGCTCCTTTGCCCTTCTGAGCCTTTAATGTAGAAACTGCTAAATCTTATGTTATCCTGACTGTGACATCTTGCTCTTTGAATTGTTTATTTCTGGTTACTTACAATATTTTCTCCTTGACCTGGGAGCTCTGCAATTTGGCTATAATATTTTGGGGATTTTTCATTTTGGGATCTCTTTCAGGAGGTGATCAGTGGATTCTTTCAATATCTATTTTACCCTCTCATTCTAGCATGTCAGGACTATTTTTGTTGATAATTTCTTGAAAGATGATATCTAAGCTCTTTTTTTGATCATGGCTTTTGGGTAATCTAATACTTCTAAATTTATCTATCCTCAAACTGTTTTCTAGATCAGTAGTCTATCCAATGAAATATTTCACATTGTCTTCTATATTTTCATTCTCTTTTGATTTCTTGGAGTCATTAGCTTCCATTTGACCAATTCTAATTTTAAAAGAATTTTCTATTTGGCCAATTCTACTTTTATTTTTGTTCTGAAAAGCTTTTAAAAACATATTTATTTAAAGTTTTGAGTTCTAAATTCAATCCTTTCCTTCCTCCCTTCACTTTCCCCTTTTCTCTTTCTCTTCCTCATTCCTCTTTAGAGGATGGTAAGAAATCAGATATAAATTATACATAAGCAATTATGTGAAACATTTCCATATTAGTCATTTTGTATGAGAAAACTCAAATAAAAGAAAAAATGAAAAAAAGTAAAAAATAGTATGCTTTAATCTGTTTTCAAAAAATATCAGTTCTTGCTCTGGAGATGGATAGTATGTCTCATCATTAGTTCTTTGTGATTGTCTTGAATCACTATATTACTGAGAATAGTTAAGTCATTCACAATTCTTCTTTTTTAAAATTTTATTCTTTTTTCCCCTTTCAATCCCCAAGCAGGCTATAGTTAAAAAAGGATATATTTATGCATATATATGTAGAAATATACATACACATACAGCCCTGCCCCACATATCTTCCCTATCCCTGCTGACTTTTTTGATTTAATTCTTTTTTTTTCTTTTTCTTTTTTTTTTTTTATGTTGAGGCAATTGGGGTTAAGTGACTTGGTCACACAGCTAGGAAGTGTTGAGTGTCTAAAACCAAATTTGAACTCAAGTCCTCCTGACTTCAAAGTTGATGCTCTAGCCACTGCACCACCTAGCTGTCACCTAGCTGCCCCCTCTTTGATTTAATTCTACTCCTTAATTTGCCTTACTTTTATGTAAGGCTCCCCGCCTCCTCCCGTTCTCTCCCTTTTCTTCTCTTCCTCTTTGCTTCCCTGTCCACCCACCCCTTCCCCCTATTTCTTTATAGATTTTGGAGAGTACTATACCCTTTATGGTAATATGTAGAGTTGTCTATTTAACCCATTCCCTGATATGAGTAGGTTTTTCAGAGCTATGAGCCCTGCTCCACCCCCAGTGCCTTTGTATCCATTCTTCCTTTTCATCTCTTTGTATAACATGATTACTATTTTTACCTGAACTCTGCCTCCAATCTTTCTTCTGAGCTACCTTATTGTTAATGTCAATCTTAAACATATAGCACACATTTCCCATATAAAAACAAAATAAAACAAAACATAAACAATTTGTCCATGTTGAGTTCCTTCAAATTGATCTTTGATATTGGCTCTTATACATTAAATTTTCTATTAAGTTCGGGTTTGGTTGATAGAAAATACTGAAAATCCTCAAGTTTGTTGAATGTCCATTTTTTGCATTCAATATTAGAGATAATTTTGCTGGATATGATATTTTTGGCCATAGGTTCTAGTTCTTTTGATTGCCAGTATACATAATTCTAGGACTGTGGTCTTTTATTGTTGCTGCTGATAAGTTCTGTAATAATTCTCTACAATTGTAGCTCCAGAATATTTAATTTTTTTTCTTAATTCTTGCACAATTTTCTCTTTGATCTGGGGATTTTGAAATTTGGTAATATTATTCCAATGTATTTTCCACAAACAATCTCATGGTGATTGGTGGATTTTTTTCTGTTTCTACTTTTCTCTCACATTTTATCATTCCAGGACAATCTTAGATTATTTCTTGGCATTATTGTGTCAATGTTCTTTTTTTTGGTCACAACTTTCAGGCAATCCAACTATTCTTATATTTTCTCTTCTTGAGTTGTTCTCCAGTTCTATTATTTTTCTTATAAGATGTTTCACATTCTCTTCTATTTTTTCATTCTTTATAATCTGTTTTATTATTTCTTCATCTCTCATAGCTTCACTGACTTCCCCTTGCCTGATTTTAATTTTCAAAGAGTTATTTTCATCTTCGAGACTCTATAGCTCCTTTTCTAATTGGTTAACTTTTTCTTCCATAATCTTTTTATTTTTCTTGGATGGTTTTTATTTTATTTTTTAGTTTTCCAAGTTCTTTTGAAAAGTTTAAAATTCTTTTTGAATTCTTCTACAAATTCTCTCAACAGGGAGCCATTTCATGTTACTCTTTGGTGTAGAAGACTTTTTTTAAATTCAGTGTCTTTTTCTAAAGATGAACCCCAGTCTTCCCTGTTCCCATAGTAAGTTTCTATGGTGGGGTTCTTTATTCTTTGCCAGTTCATTTTTTAAAAATAAGAATTATTAGTATAAATACCTCTAATCTTGGAGAGGGGGGAGATGGTGCTTCAGGCTTTACTTCAGCTTTCCCTCTGACCTAGAACCCAAATCAAGAACTCCACCTTTCATCAAGTGTCTGCAGCCAGTAGATTCTTTGCTCCACTATCTCTGCACTCATCTGGGGTGCTAGTTCCTTCTTGTCTAGGGCTTTGTTTCCACAGCACATCTGGGTCTGACATTCCTAATCAGCTAAAGTTCACTCAGTGTTCCCCAACAGACTCTACATGCAGTCTGGGAGGTAAAAATTTCTGTGGTTCTTGTTGAGGTTCTGGCCACACTCATAGCCCCAGAGTTCCTCACTTGATGTTTCAGTGGAACTAACATGGAGATGCTTGCACTTAGTACAGATTAATCCTAACCCACGGTCTTTCTGCATATCTTCTCAAATTGTACCTGGAGGACCCTTGTTCTGCCCCAAGACTTCTTGATTTTTCCTGAGGTGCAAATTTGTTCTATGTGGGGGACATCTGGAGAGCTTGAAATTTACTAACTTACTCCATCATCCCAGAATCTTCCCCCTCATTCACAGTTCTTCATTGAATAATATTGCTGATTCTATGTACAACATTCTCTTCATTCTTTTCATGTTACTCTGTATCAGTCTGTATAAGTCTTTCCAAGTTTTTCTGAAATCATCCTGTTTGTCATTTCTTATATCATAATAATGTTCCATTAAAATCATATACCATAGTTTGTTTATCTACCTTCAACAAATTATATATAAAGAGCTTTATATCTTTTAGGTCTTAAATTCTTCCCTTATTTATAAATCTGACAGATAAATTATTACATGCTCTCTTAATTTGCTGATGGTATTAACTTTTAGGTATAAATACCCATTTTTGACCTTATATGTACAGTGTGAGATGTTGGTCTGTAACTAGTTTCTGCCATACTGTCTTTTCAGTTTTCCTAGAAGTTTTTATCAAATAATAAATTTTGTCCCAAAAGCTTGGGTTTTTGGATTGATCATTAGGGCTTTTAAAACTTTTTTCCAGGTGTATAGAAACAGATGTACAAATCAAACATTTATTGATAATAAATCATAATTTCACAACCCTCACATTCAGTTATGTTTACGCTTTAAGAAATTTTTTAAGTTACTATAGTCATTTACTATAATGTAATTTGTATGTAATCTATTACACTGATCCACCATTCTATTTCTTAACGAGTACCAAATTATTTTGATGATTATTTCTTCATAATCATAAGCATAAGATGGGGCAAGATTATCTTCTTTTGCATCTCTTCCATTAGTGGTAACTTCAACTCTTTCATTTCTTGATACTAATAACTTTGTTTTCTTTTTTCCTTTTAAAAATCAAATTAACCAATGGTTTCTCTATTTTATTGATTTTTCTCCATAAACCAGCTTCTAACTTAATTTATTAACTTACTTACTGCGCAGCTAGGTGGTACAGTGGATAGAACACCAGCCCTGAAGTTGGGAGGATGTGAGTTCAAATCTGACCTCAGACACTTAAAACTTCCTAACTCTGTAACCCTGGGCAAGTCGCTTAACTGTAATTGCTTTAGCAAAAAAACAAAACAAAACAAAAAACAACTTACTTAGTAATTTTATTACTTTCCATTTTATTAATCTCTCCTTTGATTTTCAAGATTTCCCAATTTGATGTTTATTATTGAATGTTTTTATTCAGCTCTGATCTTTTAATTAGAAATGTATAAATACTCTATTTCATTAAAATCGGATTTTTAATTTGTTATTTTTCTAGTTTTTTTTGATTGCATGCTCAATAAATGGATCTGCTTTTTCTCTATTTTGTTGATATAAGAAGTTTTATATTATATATATATATAATGATACTTAGGAGGGAAATATATATAACATATATATATATTTTTTTCCCCTCCTAAGTACCATTTTAGCTCCATTCCATAAATTTTGGTATGTAGTCTCACTGTTGTCATTTTCTTTAATGAAATTATCGTTTTTATGATTTGTTCTATGATTCACTTGGTTTTTAAAATTTGATTATTTGATTTCCAATTAATTTCTCATCTTTCCATTGTCCATTATTGAATATCATTTTTTTGTGTGTTATGATCTGAAAAGGATGTGTTTGCTATTTCTGCTTTTCTGCATTTGTTTGGGAGGTTTTTAATGTTCTAATACATGGTCAATTTTTTTGGGTGGGTGCCATGTATGAGATAAAGTACATTACTTTCTATTCCCATTCAATTTTTTCTTGTGATCTATCATATTTAACCTTTCCAGAATTTCATTCACCTTTTTAATTTCTTTATTGCTTATTTTTTTGGTTAGATGTATGTGTTTCTTATGCCTAAAGAGCTAATAAACTATGCACTCCCTTTGATCCAGCAATGTCATTGATCCCAAAGAGATCATAAAAGAGGGAAAAGGACCCACATATGCAAAAATGTGTATAGCAGCTCTTTTTGTGGTGGCAAGGAATTGGAAATTGAGTGGATGCTCATCAATTGGGGAATGACTTAATAAGTTATGGTATATGAATGTAATGGAATATTATTGTTCTATAAGAAATGATGAGCAGGCTGATTTCAGAAAATCCTAGAAAGACTTACATGAACTGTTACTGAGTAAAGTGAGTGGAACCAGGAGAAGAACATTGAACACAGAAACAAGACTATGTGATGATCATCATAGCTCTTCTCAGCAATGACTGCAAGGCAATTCCAATAGACTTGGGATAGAAAATGCCTTTTACATCCAGAAGGAGAACTATAGAGACTAAATGAAGATCGAAATATACTATTTTACCATTTTTTTTGTTTGCTCTTTTTCCTCATAGCTTTTCTCCTTTTCCTCTGATTTTTCTTTCACAACATAACTAATATGGAAATATATTTAAACTGATTGTACATGTATAATGTATATCAGATTGCTTGCTATCTTGGGGGGAAGTAAGGGAGGGAGGAAGAAAAAAATTTGGAATTTAAAATCTTACAAAAATGAACATGAAATTTATCTTTATATGTAATTGAAAAAACAAAATACTATTGAAGGAAAAAAAAAGTATCTAATTCAGAGAGAGGAAAGTTGAGGTTGTCTACATTTTCCTCCCATAGTTTTACTATTTCCTCCTATAATTAACTCAACTTCTTCAAAAATTACAATGCTATACCATTTGGTGCATATATGTTTAGTGTTCATATTACTTCACTGTTTATGATACTTTTCAGCAAGGTATGATTTTCCTTCTTTATCTCTTTTAATTAGATCTATTTTTGCTTTTGCTTTGTCCGAAATCATAATTGCTAATCCTGCTTTCTTTGCTTCAGTTGAAGCATATAGACTCTGCTCCATATCCTTATTTTTACACCATGTGTATCTCTCTGCTTCAAATGCATTAACAAGTTATTGTAGGAGTCTGTTTTTTTTTTTTTTTAATCCATTCTGCTATCTACTTCTTTTTTATGGATGAATTCATCCCATTCACATTGAAAGTTATAACTATGTATTTCCCTCCATTCTATTTTTCACTTATTTATTCTCCCCTTTCTCTTTTTAAAAAAACCATTTCTTTTTATCTTTTATGAGACAATTGGGGTTAAGTGACTTACCCAGGGTCAGACAGCTAGCTTCGGAAGTATTAAGTGTCTGAGGCTGGATTTGAATTGACCAGGTCTTCCTGACTCCAGGGCTCTATGCCATCTGGCTGCCCCTATGCTTTTTCTTTTAACCCTTACTATTCTTTGCTTTTTCACAAGTGTTACTTCTGATCACTACTTTCCCCAATATACCTTCCCTTTTAATCAGAGCTAGATTCTCCCATTCATTATCCATATCCCTTTTTACTTCCTTATAGGATAAAATAGATTTTTATATCCAGCCAATGTGCATGTTATTCCCTCTTTGAGCCAACTTTAATGAGAGTTAGGTTTAAGCTTAGCCTGTCAACCTCTTATCATTTCTTCCCCTCAATTATAATAGTTCTTTTATGCCTCTTTCATGTTGGATAATTTATCCCATTCAAACTCTCCATTCTTCTTCCTTCAGTGCAATTTTTTTCTTATCCCTTTATTTTGTTTTTGTTTTTTTCTATCATCCCACCAAAGTCACCTTATATCCACATCCTCTGTCTACATATATTCCTTCTAATTACTCTTAAAATAATAAAGCTGTTGAGTTGTAAATATTATCTTGCCATATAGAAATATAAACAGTGTAACCTTATTGAATTTATGTTTTCTCATTCTTGTTTCCTTTTTTTTTTTTTTTTTTGTCTTTTTATGTTTCCCTTAAGTTTTGTATTTGGAGGTCATATGTTTTTATTCAGCTCTGCTCTTTTAATTAGAAATGCATAAAGTACTCTATTTCATTAAAATTTCCATTTTTCTTTTTGAAAGGTTATATTTAATTTTACTGTGTAGGTGATTCTTGGTTATAATCCTAACTCCTTTGCCTTCCAATAAATCATATTCCAAGCCTTCCAGTTCTTCAGAAGCTGTCAAATCCTTTGTAATTTTTTATTATATCTCATGATATTTGGGTTCTTTTTTACTGCCTTCAATACTTCTATCTGTGAGCTCTGGAATTTGGTTATGATGTTCCTGGGAGTTTTCATTTTGGAATCTCTACAGATGGAATTTCTATTCTGCTTTATGATTCTAATATATACAGCAGTTTTCTTTGATAATTTCTTGAAAAATGTTGTTCAGGCTTTTTTTTTTTTAAATCATGACTTTCAGATAGTCTAATAATTCTTATATTTTCTAGGTCAGTTTTTCCTATGAGAAATTTCACATTCTAATTTTTTTTACTTTTTTGATTTTTGATTTTGATTTTGATTTATTGTATCTTGATGTTTTATAGAGTCATAAGCTTTCATTTGTTCAGCTGGCTACTGTTGCCACTGGTGCTGTTGCTGTTGCTCTTGGACTTCACTCCCTTCTCACCCCAGTGGAATAGACCTTTACTGCAGTGCTAGTAAACTGCCTCCTTGTTCCTGAGGTAAATTCTGAGGCAGATTTTAAGTTGTTTGGAGGTAATTTGAGAAGGATTCAGAAGATACCTTCCTCAGTCCACCATCTTGTCACTGGAAGTCCAGATTTTACTTTTTCTTTTCTTTTCTTTGTTTTTATATATAGATACGCACAGACACAGACACATCCACCCATATGCAACAATGCATCCAAAACATATCAGTGTGGCTGACATATAATGTAGATTTCTCTATTAATTGAATCTTTAAGTTTGATTTATCTCTTCTTTCCTATTCCTACTAATTCTTCTGCTATAAACCTGCTCTTTAAGTTGTCTTACTATTGCTTAACCTCTCCCCATTTATGGATCCCTCCCTTATCTTCTTTCACTTTTTGTTTTTCCCTCTGCCCATCCCTCCATGCCTTTTTTTTTTCATAGATTTTGGAGAGTGTTATACCCTTGCTGGTATATTTGTAGTGTTGCCCATTCAACCCATTCCCAATCTGAGTAGATTTTTAGAACTACAAGCTCTCTTCCCCACTTCCATGCCTGTGTCTATTACTCCTCTGTACCTCATTTGTACAACATAATTATTATTTTTACCTTTTTCTAGCCAGTTTTGCTTTATTCATTTATTTATTTTTTAGAATCTACTCAACTCTGCCCCTGAATTTTGCTGGATATGATATTTTTGGCCACAGGCTTAGTTCTTTTGATTACCAGTATATAAGATTCTAGGACTTGTGATCTTTTGCTGTGACTGATAAGTCCTGTATAATTCTACTTAGAGCTCCAGCATATTCGAATTTTTTCCCCTTATTTTCTGCACAATATCTCTTTGATCTGTTTTTTTTTTCAAAATTTGGCAATAATATTCTTGTTTTCCACAAAGGATCTCTTTGAGGTAGTGATCAGTGGATTTTTTTCTATTTCTATTTTCCTTTCATGTTCTATCACTCCAGGACAATTTTCTTGGATTATACTTGTATTATTGTGTCAAGGTTCTTTTTTTTGGTCACAGGTTTCCGGTAGTTGAATTATTTTTATAGTTTCTCTTCTGATCTGTTCTCTAGATATGTTATTTTTCTTATAAAATGTTTCATATTCTGTTCTATTTTTTCATTCTTCATATTCTGTTTTGTTATTTTTTGGTCTCTCATAGCTTCACTGGTTTCCACTTGTCTGATTCTAATTTTCAAAGAGCTATTTTTATCTCTGAAACGCTGTATCTCCTTTTCTAATTGGCTAACCTTTTTTCCCTCATAATCTTGTTTTTCTTGGATAGTTTTTATTTTATTTTTTAGTTTTTCCTCAGTGTCTCTCATTTGATTTTTAAATTCTTTTTAAAGTTCTTCTATAAATTCTCTCTGGGCAGGGAGCTATTTAACATTATTCTTTAGGATAGAAGAAGCTTTTTTTTTTTTTTTTTTTTTTTTTTTTTACTTCATTGTTCTCCTCTGAAGATGAACCCAAGTCTTCCTTATTCCCATGGTAAATTTTTATGATTGGTCTTTTTTGCTGGTTCATTTTTTAAAATGAGAAGGTATTAGTGTAAGCACCTCTCATCATTGTGGCTGGGGGAGAAATGATGTTTCTAGCTTCACTTCAGCTTTGGTCTCTGACTTAGAACCCCAAGCCAAAAACTCCACCCTCCCACAAGTGCCCACAGTCCCACTGCTTCTGCTCTCAGCTGATGTGCTGATTCCTTCTAGCCCAGGGTTTTGTCTGTGCAGCACAGTTGGGCTTGTGTTCCTAATCAGCTGAGGTTCCCTCTATCTTTCTGGACTCAGATACCAACTCCATATATAGTCTGGGAGATGAAAGTTTCTGTGGCTCCTGCTGAGGCTCCAGCTAAACCCAGATAGCCCCAGGGGTCTCTATTTGGTGCTTTTATGGAGCTATCCTGGAGGTATTTGCACTTCATACTGGTTAATGCCCAGCCTGGGGTCTTTCTTTGGGTCTTCTTGGAGTATACCAGGAGGATTCCTGTTCTGCCTCAAGTCTTCTCAAGTTTTCATCTATGTTTGCCCTGAGATGCAAATTTGTTGATTATGGAGGAAATCTGAAGAGCTTGAAATTTACTGACTTACTTGGCCATCTTCCCAGAATCCTTTTTCTCAATTACGTTTTTAAAGAATTTCTTTCCTTAGTGAATTTTTGTATACTTTTCTATTTGGCCAAATCTTTCTAAGGCATTTTTCTTGCCATTTATCCTATTCTGTTTTTTAAGGTATTTTTGCTTCAGTATTTTTTTTTTTGGTACCCCCTTTACTAAAGTATTTACTCTTTTTTCAAAATGTTTTTGCATCACTGTCATTTCTTTTCCCGTCTTTCTCTATCTCTTTTATTTGATTTAAATAATCCTTTTTGAATTTTTCCAGGAATTCAGGCCAATTCACATTTTTCTTTGAGGATTTGAATGTAGTAGTTTTGATTTTGCTGCCTTCCAAGTTTGTATTCTGATTTTCTGTCACTATGGTCAGGAATTTTTTTGTTGTTTGTTTATTTTCCCAACTATTTTAAAAACTTTTAACTTTATATCAAATTTAGACTCTGCATCTGGGATGGGAGGCACTATCCAAAGCTTCAAGCTTTTTGATCAATTATTTCAAAAGTAGTTTTGAGAGTCTGCAATCTTTCAATTCTAATAAGGTGGTATGACTTAAGGAGAGATGTATTTAGTACTCTTTTGGCCCATGAGTGACTTCAAACACTCTTTTCTGTCTTGGAACTATGACCAGGATGCCCGCTCTTCTGCAGTCAGTCACAAGTTCTGTTGTGCTAATGCTTCTTCTTACCCTACGACTGCCACTCAGGACCATGCGCTGAGAATGAGTAGCTCAACAGAATCTTTCACCAAGTGGCAACAATGGGACTCCTGTAATTTTCTTTTGACCACATGTCAGAACCCCTTATTTTCTGTGGGGTGAGATCTTCAGAATCAGCTACTCCCACTATTGATTTAGTAACTCCCAAGGCCTGCTGCTAGTTTCCCATGGTATAGTCTGTGCTGGTGCAATCCTGTATTCTACTCTTATTTTACTGCAGTAGACCTGCCCACCTTCTAAGTGGGCTTAGGCTAGAAAATTGTTTCATCTTACCCTTTAGTGGATTCTGTTACTCTAGAATTTGTTTTGAAACATTAGTCATAGTTATTTAGAGGGGTGTTCGGGAAACCTCAGGCAAGTCCCTGCCTCTGTTCTACCATCTTGGTTCCACCCCTCCCCTCAGCCTCTATTTCAATAACTCCCATTGAAGGAGTTATTGATATACAATATATACAATATCTGATTATATTATTTGATCTTCACAACAATCCTGAGAGATAGCTGCTCTTATTATTCTGTCTTACAATTTAGGAAACTGAGGCAAACAGGATCACACAGCTACTGTGTCTGAAGCTGAATTTGACTATCTTCCTGATTCGAATTCCAGTGTTCTGTCTACTTCACTCCTAGCTGCCTAGGTGAAGGTCTAGAAATAAAAGATGAACGATGGGAGGGAAACACCAAGAAATTCACTTTGGCTGGATCAAACAAATGTGTTAAAGGAGTAACATATACAGAGAATGAAAAGGCAGGTTACAGCAAGATTGTCAAGTGCTTTAAATGTTCTGGAAACTGTACCTCTTTTTTCATGTAACCTAACTCTATGATAGATTTTTTTTGGCTATCACCCTAAATTGTTGACTTGTAGTTAACTAGAACCCTAAGCTCTTTTTCACAAATTTCTACCCTATAGAACCTTACATTTTGCTAGGGGAACACAACACATACACTATGTAAATATAAATGTGGGCAGCTAGGTAGATAGAATGCTAGGCATGAAATTGGAAAGATCTGAGTTCAAATCAGCCTCAGACACTTACTAGCTGTAAGTTGGCCAATTTGTCCAAATTGAAGGCCAATTTGAATGGAATGAAAAGAGCCTACTATTTAGTAACATTGGAAAGTTATGTGGGAGGCAGATTGTGGTAGCTTAAATGCCTGAGAATTTATTTTATCTTCAAGACAATGGGGAACCATTGAAGATTTTTAAAATGGGGGGTTGGTTAAATCTGTGTTTTTGGAACATTAGTCTGATCACTGTGCCGAGAATGAGTTTAAAAGGAAAGATTTTTAAGCAGGCAGATCAATTACAATAGGGTGAGAAACAATGAGGGTTTGAACTACAGTTGTGGCCATGTGGAGAGAAAAGGATAAATTCAAGAGATGTCACAGAAATAGAACGAACAAGACTTGGTAACTAGGATTAGATATGGGATTGGATATTGGGATGAGGGAAGAGTCAAGTGTGACATAGTGACATTCACCTGGGTGAATGAAAAATAATAGTACTTTCAGTAAAAATGAGAACTTTGGAGGAGGTATGAGTTATAGCATCATAAACTTGAAGGGATCTTATAGTTTTTCTTATCTTATAGATATATATTTATGGAGAGTTTTGTTGGGATTTCAAAAATATTTTCCTATGTTGGCAAGGAATAAGTATTGTCAGGAGTAACTATTCATTTCTGTATTCTAAATTTCCAGTGCTGGACCACAGGAATCACAGCCCTTGTCAAAAATCTAGTTGCATCAAATGTGACACGAGTACATTTAGCATAAAGAAAGCTCCCTCTAGTGGATACTTAAGAGCTAAAAGATCCTTGTTTAAAAGTAAGAGATTGGCTTTATTTCAGATTTCTGGTTTGACTATCAGTTTTTTTACACTTGCAGGATCAGCCTAACACATAACACTGCTCAAGAAGAGTGATGACCACAGGAATTTGTTCAGCTTTCACAGATTGAATTTGTTAAACGAGTTAACAGAGAGCAGGGCTTTTAGATAATTGGAGACAGACCAGGTTAATTTTTATTGAGGAGGAAGACAGAAGAGGTGGGAAAGGCCCAGTACATGAGGCTCCATTGCAAATGAGTCTCATTTGGACATGGTGGTGGTGATGTCCTGGACAGCCTCAGTTCATAATTAGAATATAAGCTCTTTGAGAGCAGAGTGGTCTTGTTTTTCATTTTGAATCCCTACTGTGTAGGCACAGTACTTTCACCTAAATAGTGGTTAATAAATGCTTGTTGGCTTGATTCATTCATTATGTGGGGCTCCAGATGTCCGGAGAAGGAAATATTGTATTCTTGAGAGGTTACTCATCCTTCCTAGCCTGACTTCTCTTGTAGAATTTTAGAAAATGTCTTCCCACCCACCTCACCACCATCTCAAACGGTTTGAAATCTATTCTCCTCAACTCTAAAGTGCATGTCACACTCTATTTGGAGTTTTGCTTCCTGATTCCAAACTCAAAGAAGAAATAGTCATTCCCACCTAGCTCAATTTCTCTCTGTTAACAAGATGCAGCAGCAGACTAGAATTTTCCCATATTGCTTCCACCAGGTTTTGAAAGATGAAATCATGCACTATGCAAAGAAAACCTATCTATGGTCCCATGGTGGATCTATGATAAGTCAAAGTTCATCCTTATTATTGCCATCATAATAGTAATTTTTATGTCATTATCACTATTACTAAGGGTTGGTATTTAGAGAGATAGTGTGATTGTGAAAAGAATTATTGTAATATAGACACTAATTTGTATTCTGAATAAAAGTAATAAGTGGGAAAAAGTAAACCTAATACATATATTCACATGTATACTTGCATACACACATTTATATAGCTAGCCATTTTTTCCCCCCAAAAACCAATGTGCTTCGATGTCTGGACTAAATTAAAAGCCCACGTTATACTTAGTATCTGTGTAAAGGCAAACAGCTTAATTTCTCTGTAATAGTGCTATATAAATGCCAGCTACTCCAATTTATTATATGTATATCTATAATCATACAGAGAGGCAGCATGATAAAGTGGAGAAAAAAAATCATCCGGGGTTTAAGTTCAGCCTCTGACACATTGGCTGTGATATCTCTTCGCAAATTTTATCTGTATATGTTCTGAGAAATTCCGAAGACTCTGACAGAGAAATTGCTATCCTGCATCTAAGTGATGCTCCTCACCAGGGCGTTTCCAGGGAAATCACAGATCCAGCCTCTATAACCCCAATTGTAGTCCGGAAATTTCATGGAAGCAGAGATGGACTATTTTTATTGCCCACTTCCTATTACTTGGTGCTTAATAAATGTTTCTGGAAGAAATAGGAGCAATAGCCTGGGTTTAGTTGTGACACTGCTCAGTCTTTATACAAAATTAGGTAGGAACTAAAGTATTGTGCTTCTGCGCGTCTTCGAACTCTGATTTCGGACTGAATAGCCCTTCCCCCCCGAGTTACTATAATCAGAGTGTAGTGGCCCTCCCCGGAACATAAAAGTCGCTGGCTGACTTTTCTGGGCGGAAAGGATCTGATCCGGACTTGGTCCCCGCACCCGGAAGTTACGAGGGAATGCCGGAGTGCAAAGACTCCTTTATTTATGAACGGATTGGTCAGGCGGAGGCTCCCTAGCTGAAAGAAGGAAGGAAGTCATGTTCGCTCCTACAGTGAGGCGCGCTCTGAAAAAAAGCAAGACGCTGCGCTACGGTGTACCCATGATGGTGAGTGCAGGCGGAAGGTGACTAAGGACGGGAGAGCTCTATCTTGGACATTGAGAAAGAGCTCTTTCGGAGAGGACTGGGGCGGGACTTCTGGAGAAGGTTAGACGGGGCAGGTCTTCCGGAGTGATGGAGGACGGGGGCGGATCTTCCGGAGAGGGGGAGGACTGGGGCGTGGCTTCTGGAAAAGGTGGGACGGGGCGGGTCTTCCGGGGAAGCGGGGGCGGGACGGAGATTGTAGAGGGAGAGAAGCAGAAGGAGGGATTCCTGAAAGAGGAGGGGAGGTTGGTGGTTGAAGATTTCCGAAATGGGAATAAGACCGGTGTTATCCTGTGGAAAGGGAAGCTGGCGAACGAATGGATCTGCGGGGCGGAGACTCCTGAAGCTTCCTTTCATGGCTGCCTAGTTTACTTCTACCCTAGAAGGAGCCAGGGGTTCAGTGGAGTCAGGAAGACCCTAGTTCAAATCCAGTCTCAGACACAGCCACGTGACTGTGGAAAGCAGCTTCTGTCTCAGTTTTCCTCCACTATCAAATAGATATAATAATATCACCTACTTCTTAGGGTAGCCGTGAGGCTCAAAAGAGAGATTTGTAGCGGCACATAACTAGGAATGTTTAGCGAATTTAATTTGTAAAGCATAAAGTGCACATAAGTGCATTTTTAAACGCTTCTTTCTTCGCTCTTTTTGGGAATGACTAGATTTAGCCCAACATTTATTAATTACCCATATTGCCAGGCACTGACAAATAGCCTATATTGCCAGTCAAACCCTGGAGATACAAAAGTCAAAACCAACTCTTTCCAGCTGGAATTAGTTGGAAAAGCATCAAAAATGTCCTGGAAAGCGATACCCAGATTTGGAGTTAGAAGACTTGAATTACACCTTGACTTTTCTGAGGTTTAATTTTCTTATCAGTAAAATGAGATTAGCAGTACTTGTACTACTTATCTGGGAGTTATTGTGAGGAAAATGTTGCAGACTTAATTTTTAGGGACTACTGCAGTCTATAGAGGCATTTTGGTGGTTGCAGTGGAAAGATAGCTGGATTTGGAACCAAAATATCTGGTTTCAAATTCTGGTTTTGTCACTTTCTACTTAACCTTGATTATCAATTAAGTCTGAATCTAAACTTTCTTAGTGATTATAAAATGAAAGGATTACACTTGACCTTTAAGGTCCTTCCCAGCTTTATGAACTTGTCCAAGTTTTAGAAGTGGGGAATGAGACTTTGTATCTCTACATATTGCACTCATTCTTTATTAGACAGACTTCCACATACCCAGTATGAAGGCTTCTGTAGACCATATGTTATATATATTTGGGGTGACCAATTTCCAGGTGGTGGGGGTTTGACTTTCCTCATGGCTTTTGCACCTCATTCCCTATCTCCTCTTCTAGTATCTTCTAATATGAGTTGTTCAGGCAGTCAACAAGCTTTTATTAAGTACCTACTAAGTGTCTGAAAACTGTGATAAAAACTGGGGAAGGAAAAGCAAATTATTATCTAATCGGTATTTTTGATCCTTGATGCCAACATCCTGCATCACTTACTGAGATATTGAAAATTCTGGGAACAAGCCCCACATCTTATTCCAGGAGTTCTTAACCTTTTTGGTGTGTTGTGGACTCCTTTGGAAGTCTGGTGAAAGTTATGGCCTTTTCTGAAAGAAATGTTTTTAAGTACATAAAAAAAGACATAGAATTATATGGAAATATGTCATCAGAATATAAAATTAAAAACAAACCTGTGGACCCCAGATTAAGAACATTTATTTTATTTATATTTATGGCCCTTATTATTTCCTACACATAGTAGCTTAAATTATTGTTGAATAACTGTCTGACCTTTTGTTGTTTAATACTTTTCCAATTGTGTCTGACTATTTGTGTCCCCATTTGGGATTTTCTTGGTAAAAATACATTTCCTTCTCCAGCTCATTTTACAAAAGAGGAAATTGAGGCAAAGAGTTAAGTGAAATGCCCAGGGTCACACAGCTAGAGTCAGAGGTCAGGTTTGAACTCTGCAAGATGAATTCGATACTTTGTACACCATGGAGCCACCTAGCTGCCTAGGGTTTAGTATAATAATAACAAAAGAAAACCACTTTGGTTTTTGCAGTAAAAGATTGAATTCAATCTAGTAAGATAAATTACTTTGAATTTCTTGTTAAGCCTAAGAGCCAAGGACAATTATAGTATTTTATGTTCCACAGTCTACTCTCATTGGGTAAACTTGTAGGTCAAGGAGAACTGTTCTCCCTCCACCCCTCCCACTCTCTGGCTGTTAAACAAGTCAGTGCTCCTTGAGGAAGGGACCTTTCCTAGTTTATCTTTGTTATCTCTCTCTGGACTTGGCACTGTTCTTTGAACAAACTAAACTCTTAAGTGCTTACTGAAAAGATGTAATTAGTGAGTGTTTCTGTTCTTGTGTCTGGAACATATTCTAATTATTCTACCTACTCCTGCCATCCATCAAACTGCTCTCTTCTGTTGTTATAGCTCAGTAGAGAAATGCTTCTTCCTGTCCTTCTTTCCCTCCCTTCTAGATTTTCAAACAAGGCAAAAAAAAGTGGTTGTTAGGAAGCATTTCATGTCATTTTGTATATAAAATTGTTTAATGAAGCTGATGAAAATGTGATAGATTGGGCCCTTATGTCACATTAGATTTTTCATTTTGCTTTGTAAACTTTAGCCTTCTTTGCATGTCTAATTAATTACATTAACTCTGTTCTATTTATCTGCATATCCACCAAATCAACTCTCCCCACCTCTCCACCTCCCCCCAAAAAAAGATTGATTCAGCTCAAAATATCATCAGCTGTTTTAAAATAATGGTGCCATGGATAAAAGAAATACACACAGCTGGTAGAGAGAATTCTGGTGACTTCAGAGGGGGAGAGTAGTTTTCAAGCTTCTATATATTTCTCTAGATTCCTTGAAAGTGGTCATGCCACATATGATTGTGTTTGTGTACACTAACCTGCACCTTGGGGATGCTGAAGAATAAAAAACAGGTAAAACATGATAGCCTTAAATTTTTTTTGAGCAAATGATGAATTAGGAAGGCAAATGAATGGTTTCTGTATTGCACAAAATGCAATTGAGTTTTTCCCCTTTTCCAGTTTCTTCAAAACTTTGAAAATATAAGTGCTATGTCTAGAGAACAAAGTCTTGGTTGATGATATAGGCAAGAGAGTCATTAAGATACAAAATTAGTCACTGTTGATGAATTTGAGGTTGTTTGGGAACAGAAAGATAAATTCTGGCTCATTAAACCAGTTTGTTTTCCTTCTTTTACATAGGAATAACTGTGTTTTTCCCCCCTGAGGCAGTCAGGGTTGTTAAGTGACTTGCCCAGGGTCACACAGCTAGGAAATATTAAGTGTCTGAGGTCAGATTTCAACTCTGTTCCTCCTGACATTAGGGCTAATGCTCTATCCACCATGCCATGTAGCTGCCCCAGGAGAATAGTTGCTAAAAAAAAGTTCTTCCTAATTTAATAGAAAGAAAAAACCTAGTCCATGAAGTACTGCAATCTCTAAAAATGAATCAATCTCAACATTGTCTGGGTCTTGTAGTTACTATTCTTTGTTCTGGAAACATGCAACTTTAAGTGAATATGGGAAAGTTTAATTTGGAATTTGATATAATTTTGGAATTAATTAAATTGGAATTTTAATTTAAAGTGAAAACTTGTATGATCTAAAATAAGTCAATTTCAGAAGAATTGAGAAAATAAATTTTATTCTGATTGCATTTTTAATTGATTCTATTTTATATTACCTCTAACATGTTGTAAAATTGCCTTATGGAGTTTTGACTGAGGAGTCAAGAAACTCTTTTTATTGGTAATTGCTGACTTTACCAATAAAGCCCATTGTGCTTGGAACTTTGTCTCAGTTTACTTTAATTTTCAAACAGAGCAGACCCTTCAGAAAAGCAATGCTGAAACTGCTGTCGTAAAAAATAAAAATGAAAGTTGATGCCTTTTTAAGATCTGGAATGCTTTATTAATAGTAGAAGAAAGGGTAATCATGAAAAAACAAACCACAGAGAAAAGATCTAATGAAATAGCTGAAGTGCCCCTTTTCCCAGCGTTTAATTTACAAATGATTAGTATGAAGCCTTCGAGGTTGATAACTGATAAATCCTAATACCTAAACTTTTTGGCAACTGAGATAAATTCCTAGTGACTTGACTGGGTGAAATGTTTATTTTGGTTCTCATATTGACATAGAGGTATCCTTTCACATAGAAGACTTGATTTGGAGCAGGAAATTTGACTAAGAATAGTACTCTGAATGGGTCAGGACCAAGAAGTGACCTCAAAACTGGGTCACAGGAAGACATATAAGAGCCTGCACCGCCATTTGCTGCATGGTCTTGCTGACTGGAGAAACAAAGGCTTTATTCTGCCACCTGTTAGAGCTAAGTGGAGGAAGAAGGTTTGCTAACTGCTGCTCCGAACCAAGAAAATACTTCCACTGGACTTGAATACAGGCTTTAGAGCTTTTGTTTACTTCTGCTTGAAAGGAGTTAACATGGGAAAGCTTTATAGAATTCAAATTTAGGATTTCTGTTTTGCTGTAAGAACTTAAGGCTGGTCTGGAGCATTAATTTTTTTTTTTAAAGAAAGATGTTTTGTAAATAAAGTTTTTGGAACAAGCTTCAGATATTCTCCTATTCATAAGAAACATCAGGGTACACAGCTCTTATGATGAGAGGCTTTAGTCATTAGATTTTACGTCTTACGTGACAGAAGACTTGTATTTTGTGTAATCACTCTTGTCATTTTGTAGGCCTACAATTTGAAAGGACTCAGTTCTATAATCGAAATCACAAGTTTCAATATGTGACTGCTTTTGTGCTCAAAATCTTTATGTATCATAAATTATGAGAACCAAGTTAGAAAGACTTTCAGCAAAGAAGGTGATATGAAAGGTTCTAGTTGAGTTCTTTCTTTTCTCTCTCTCTGTGTGTGTGTGTGTGTGTGTGTGTGTGTGTGTGTGTGTGTGAATTGCCATTATATGGTTTTCTCAAGGTCACATAGCTAGGAAGTATAATATGTCAGTTTCATGATAGCATGTTTGCCTGAGTTCTGGACAATGGACAATGCTCTTGAGCTTTCCAAGTCACTATTGGAGTGAAATAACCCTGTGTGCTTGCTCCCATGCTTTTTATTTTTATTAAAAATTTTTTAATAATAGCTTTTTATTTTCAAAATGCATGCAAAGATAATTTTCAATATTCACCCTCCCCTAGACTGCAAGAAACCCAATATAAGTTAAACATGTGCAGTTTTTCTAAACATATTTTCACATTTATTATGCAAGAAAAATCAGATCAAAAAGGAAAAAAAATGAGAAAGAAAAAAGCAACCAAACAACAAAAAAATAAAAATAGTATGTTCTAAATCCACATTCAGTCCCCATAATCTTCTTTATGGATACAGATGGCTCTCTCCATCACAAGTCTATTGTAATTGGCCTGAATCACCTCATAAATGAAAAGAGACAAATCCATCACAGTTGATCATCACATAATCTTATTGTTATTGTGTACAATGTTTCTTGGTTCTACTTACTTGACTCATCATCAGTTCACGTAAGTCTCTTCAGGCCTTTCTGAAATCATCTTGTTGATTGTTTCTTATAAAACAACAATATTCCATTCCATTCATATACCACAAGTTATTCAGCCATTCCCCAACTGATGGGCATTTACTCAGTTTCTACTTCCTTGCCACTACAAAGAAAGGTGTGCTACAAACATTTTTGCACATTTAGATTCTTTTCCCTTTTTTATGAAATCTTTCTCCCATGCTTTTTAGCATGATGTTTTCAACCATGTTCTCAAATGCCTTAAATGAAGGTAGATCATGGAATCAAGGACAGCTACTTGCATTGATGATAAATTCTTCAACTTAAAAAAGGCTACAAAACAAAACTAAAGAAGGGGAGTTGGTGCATGATTTTTTTTTCTTTGCAGATGATTGTGTACTCAATACAGCCTTGGAAGGGGAGATGCAACAAAGTATGGATTAATTCTCTGCTATTTGTGCTAATTTTAGCCTCCCAATTAACACCAAGAAAATCCAGTCCTCCATCAGCCAGCATCACACGATCCATATGTGGAACCATCAGTTACAGTAAATGGTGAAGTTTTGAATGCAATGGATAAGTTCACTTACCTTGACATTGTTCTTTCCAGGGGCGTCCACATTGAGAATGAGATTGACACATATTGCCAGATCCACATTGAGAATGAGATTGACACATATTGCCAGAGCTAGCTCAGTGTTTAGGAGGCTCTGAAGGAAAATATGGCGAGGAGAGACTGACTGCCAAACTGAAGGTCTACAGAGCCATTGTGCTGAGCTCATTGTTGTATGCTTGTGAAACCTGGACAGTATATTAGTGCCTTGCCAGGAAACTGAATTACTTCCATTTGAATTATGTCAGGAAGATTCTGAAGATCACCTGGCAAGATAAGGTATCAGATCCTGAGGTCCTTTTTTGAACAAAGCTAAACTAAAGCCTTCCAACTCTATTGCACGGAGCATAACTCTGTTGGGCTGGCTACATTGCTTCAAATGCCGAACATCACATTTGCCAAAAAGACTATTTTATGAAGAACTCACAGAAGGCAAGTGTTCATAAAGTGGTCAGAAAAGATGATACAAAGATACTTTCAAGATTTCTCTTAAGAACTTTAAAATTGATTGTATGACATGGGAGACATTGGCACAGGACTGCCCAGCATAGCGTGTCCTCATTGGAGAAGGTGCTGTGCTCTATGAGCAAAACAGAATTGAATTAGTTCAGAAAAAACATGAGATGTGTGAAGTTAGAGAGTCCATCCCAAATGTTCATAGGGATTATTTGGGTCTGACCTGTGGCAAAAGATTGTGAGCTTGTATTGATCTGATCAGCCACAGTAACTCAACTCTAATATAATGATGTAATTTTGGTCCTCTTAGAGAACAAAGGATAGCAACCAACCAAGTTGAGTCCAGTTCCTGTTCGAAATACCCTAACAAAGATACAGAAGGGAGCCTGAAATAGTGATCCAATAAAACAAAAGAGAGACATCACTAAATTCTCTCAGCATTGCAATAGAAGATGGCTGGAAGCCTGAGGTGGTCAGAGAGAAAGGGATGAAAGGGGGAGTAAATCCATTGGAGTCTTATTTTTAGCTTCTTGATGCCACAGTAGCAGACAAAGTGTTGGTTGTGATTGTAACAGAACTGAGGCTGATTCTCATGTTGTCCAACAGAAATCAAGATTTGAAGCAGAGAAGGGACAGGTGCAAGTTCTAAATCTTGCTGCTTCTCCCAGGCTAAGAGGCTGCCCTTGTGGGGCAGAGGGAGGGAGGTTTGGAGGGTAAGGCACAGATAACTTGTTGAAAATTTTGGCAGGACAGTGATATCCAAATTGCAGCGGGAACAGATCTAAGGGCTATTCAGTCCATTCGAGGAGAAGATTCTGTTCTTGGCACAAAGTCCTAATCTGGAAATGGAAGACAGAGATATGAGTAAATAAGAAAACTAGGATCATAACACATTGAAGAAATACCATGGGTTAAGAGAAGCCTAAGGGAGAAATCCAGAAGAAGAGTATAACTTCAAAATAAGTATAAATAGAGCTTCAGAAAAAAAAGATTTGGCCACAAGGATGAAAGAAATGGAACAAGAGATTTTAAAAGATGTAATTAGAGCATTTGAGGAAAAACCTAAAGTGGAATATACTATTTTTTTAAAAATAACTTTTTATTGACAGAATCCATGCCAGGGTAATTTTTTTTTTTTACAACATTATCCCTTGCACTCGCTTCTGTTCCGATTTTTCCCCTCCCTCCCTCCACCCCCTCCCCTAGATGGCAAGCAGTCCTATATATGTTAAATATGTTGCAGTATATCCTAGGTACAATATATGTTTGCAGAACCGAACAGTTCTCTTGTTGCACAGGGGGAATTGGATTCAGAAGGTAAAAATAACCCGGGAAGAAAAACAAAAATGCAAATAGTTCACATTCATTTCCAGTGTTCTTTCTTTGGATATAGCTGCTTCTGTCCATCATTTGTCAATTGAAACTGAGTTAGGTCTCTTTGTCAAAGAAAGCCGCTTCCATCAGAATACATCCTCGTACAGTATCGTTGTTGAAGTATATAATGATCTCTTGGTTCTGCTCATTTCACTTACCATCAGTTCATGTAAGTCTCTCCAGTCCTCTCTGTATTCATCCTGCTGGTCATTTCTTACAGAACAATAATATTCCATAACATTCATATACCACAATTTACCCAGCCATTCTCCAATTGATGGGCATCCATTCGATTTCCAGTTTCTAGTCACTACAAACAGGGCTGCCACAAACATTGGCACATACAGGTCTCTTTCCCTTCTTTAGTATTTCTTTGGGATATAAGCCCAGAAGTAACACTGCTGGATCAAAGGGTATACACAGTTTGATAATTTTTTGGGCATAATTTTAGATTGCTCTCCAGAATGGTTGGATTCGTTCACAACTCCACCAACAATGCATCAGTGTCCCAGTTTTCCCAGTGTCCTAGAACTCCAACATTCATCATTATTTTTTCCTGTCATCTTAGCCAATCTGACAGGTGTGTAGTGGTATCTCAAAGTTGTCTTAATGTGCATTTCTCTGATCCTGATACCTAACTATGTGATACTGGGCAAGTTACTTAACCCAATTGTCTCAGCAAAAAAGAAAAAGAAAAAAAATGAGGTTTCTACCATTAAAAACAGCCAACCTAGGAAATAAAATGAGGAGGTAATTTAAGAATCTGCAAACTCTGAAAAACATTACCAGAATAAAGAACCTGAATAGAATATTTCAATGGATTGTTAAAAAATATTGTCCAGAACTGTTAGAACTTGAAGGAAAAGTGAAAATAGAAAGAATTCAAAGATTACCACTTGAGTGAAACCAACCTTAACTCACACAGTAGGATCAATAGGAGTATTAAAAGAAAGGAAAGAAAATATAGGACTAGTGGATCTGGATATTGGGACAGAATGAAAAGAGGAAAGTAGATACTCAGAAGCAGATCAGGCCAATTATAGATCACTGATGATAATCCTGTTCCTTTTTCTTCCTTACTTTAGGATTCTTTATAAAGAGAGGGCAGTGGGCAAAGAGAAAAAAAAAAGAGAGAATTTGATGGAGGAAGCAATAATGATAGCATTTATATGGCATTTAAGAGTTTTCACAGTGCTTTAATATGTTCTCTTATTTGATAATGCAGAGCAGTCATAACTGTGAATGTAAATGGGATGAACGTATACATAAACATTAAGGGAGAGAATAACCAATTAGATGGCGGAATCCAGCAATGTTATTTATTTAAAAAAATGCTCAAACATAAAGATTCACATAGAACTAAAATGATGTCCTGAAGTAAGATTTATTATATCTCAGGGGAATTCTCAAAAGATGTGGTGGGCATGGTTTTGAACAAGGCATCAATAAAAAATAGATATATTTATTTAGAAAAATAATAATTTTACTTTATTGTTGTCTAATTATGCATTTGATTAATTAGCACTTAATGTTTTTTAAACACATCATAGTCTCTTTTATTAATAACCATTTAAATGAACCTACAATTAGGATGTTTTGTAGAATTATGAAACTGGCACAAATGAATTATTTAAGTCTATATTATAAAGAAATGATAACACCATGGGTAGAGGTTTTAAACATTCAAACCTTTTGAGGACTAATGAACCTTAAAGTCACTTTAGAATGGTCTTGGTGTATTTCCTTCTTGTTAAAACCAACTTTAAACTCTACCTCATTGTTTCTTATAATATACTAATATCACAATAATATAATACATATAAATGTATATGCTATGACTTTTCTTTTTAGCTGTTCTCTAATGGACATTTACTTTGTAAAGTACCTTTTACTATTGTGAAAATGTTGTTATAAATATTTGTTTGTTATGGAAGGTTTTTTCTTTTTTCTTTTTTTGGTCATTCATCTCCTTGGGATGTATGCCAGGCAATGGAATCACTGAGTCAAAGGGAGTGGGTATTTTAGTTATTTTCTTTGTACTGTGTAAAATTGCTTTCCAAAATTGTTGAACCATTACACCACCAGTTCATTTACTTGCCTGTCTTTCAACAATTCCTCTCATGTGTCCTTTCTCTGATCTTCTTTTCTACTCTCAACCCCCAGTTGAGTTCAAATGTATCTATGATCTCTTCAATTGAAGAGTTCCATCCATTGATGCATATTACAGTCTATTTATGTCTGCCCAGTCTCTGCAACTCATGTCCATGTTATTCTCTAAGTTTGTAACAGGAGGAAGTCATCTTTGCTTTTTCCTGACATTTTGAGTGTACTAGTAGAGCACTTTGACTTTACACCTGCCATTGCTTCCCAGCTGTGAAAGTTACCTTAAGCATTTCTCATAAGACTTATTTCATTCTGGGATGTTTTGAACTGTTATTATAAGACTGCTTTTCTTGAATTTGTTTTCATTTTTTTCTCAGTTATATGTCCTTGATGCCATATTCTTATATTTGATTTAAGAAACATTGATTAAGTACCTATCATGTATCAGGTAAAAATATAAAGTATTGCAAAGTATTTAAAGAGGGTAAGATAAATAACAACTAGGAGATGTGGAAACTCATCTTTTAGGTAGCATCTGAACTATGAATTGAAGAGAACTATGCATTCTAAGTGGTGAAGATGAGAACAGATTGTATTTTAGTCATACTGTACTACTTGGATAAAGGCACAAACTCAGGAGATATGGAATATAATATATAGGGAACATCTGGCAAGTTTATTTAGTACAGAGAGTGCTGCAAGGGGAATAACATGAGATGAGACTGGAAAAGTAGATTAGAGCCAAATTATAGAAGGCTTTAAATGCCAAGCTGAGGATATTATATTTTGAAAATTTTTGAGTACCTTCTTCCTCTTTTTCTAAAAAAAAAGTTATAATAAGTAGCTTTCCACGAGGAGGCAGTGGAGAGACACTGAGAGAAATCTAGGAGATAAGAAAACAAAAGAGAATTATATATACTCACATACACATATATATGTACATGTAAGAAAAAAAATCTGTATATGTATGAAACATTTTTGAATAGAAGCATTCTTGTCAGTTCTATACTGTTGATCAGCATTTCATTTTGACATAAATTGAACTTCATTTATGCTGGGTAGGTATGTTATATTATTTTTCTCCACTAGTTCATGAAAATTAAAAGCTTGTCTATTATGTTGAAATTTTGTCGTGAGGTAACATTGTCATCATTAAGTTTGCAAAATGGCACCTCTTCCTTAACATCAATTTCAACATATTATTTTTTTGTGTATAAATGATCTTCTTTAACTATATCCATTTGCATTTACTTTCAGCACAAAACTTGAATTCCTCAGTGCAATTTACCACAAAATTCTTCATACAAACAGGCAATGTTCTTTCCCACTGTTTTTCTGAAAGTGGAATCATTTGAAGTTGCTTTACATGTGCTTCACTGAGCATTGTTTTAACCATTATCACTAATCATAGGTCATACCAACATTTCTTTTTATATTAAGCAATTCTGTAAACAGTCTTAGGGATACAAACTGTCCTTTTGGTTTTTTGTCTTTTTTCTTGGATGTTTATTTTTAGAAAAGAATTTTTTTCATTTATGAAAAACATTTAATTTTATCTGGAAAAATTGTTTTTTAAAGATTTGGAATGGTTGTTTTCATAATGTTCAATTTATTGTTTCATCTTACTCATCTAAAGCATTCACAAATATAGCAAACTCTAAGGTTTTTCTTTACTTTTTATCAGTAACAATATTTGTAGATGCTAATGCACTGCATTTTCTGGATAGAGGCTTTTTACTTTGAATTTCTGGTACATATACATTCATTTGTTTATTAGGATGCATGTTTCTTGTTTTTGCCTTTCTCTGTATCCCCAGAACTTAGCACAACTTGCATGTGCAAGCTTTTAATAAATTATTTTGAAGGGTCCAGCTTAGATCAGAGAGATCTAAAAGATCTTAGAAGAGAGTTTCCTCTTCTAAGAATTCCCCCTATCAGTGCCACTCTCTATCCCTCTCTTGGTTAGTAAAAAGATGAGTAAAACAAGCTCTGTTCCTATTTAAAAAAAAAAAAAGGATGTATTATATTGCAATATGTCGCTAATGGTATTATGTTGTTAATGGTACCCCTTGACTATTTTCTATTTGGTTTAGTTATAGGAAATTGTTTGACTTTTTGTGTGTTAATAAGAATTAAATACATCTTTCTGGAATGTTTATTGACTAGATACAAAATACTTTTCCAATGAGACTCCTGCAACATCTCTCATACTTCATTTGTTTGAGGACTGGTTTTAGGCAGTGGGCTATAATGTATAATAGAAATTATAAATGGGAAAACTAACTTAATTGAATTCCAGCTCATTAGCACTTTAACTAGTGAGGCAAATGCTCAGGTTATTACACAGTCATCATTAAGAAAATATCTTCCTTCTTTTTCTCTAATCTCATTACTGCTAGAGAAACTTAATCTGGGTTGGAGCAGCAAAATTATCTGATCCCTATTAAATAACCTATTCATAGTATGAGAGGTGTCATTCTTTCCCAAATATTTAGTCTTCCCCTTTTATCTTGGCCCCTTAAAGGAACAACTAGATTATAATTATTAGAAGCTAACCCACTCTTAGGAAGACATCCTTCAGTTTACCCAGTTTTATTTCCTTGGGCCACTATTTTAGCTCATTTGTGCCTGGAGGAGAAATATAACATCTAAATAAAAGTGGTTTTGCTCTGTTTAGTTACTTTTACAATCAGGAAGAATCTCCATCTCCAGGAGCCCCCAGTTAAGAACTGTTACACCCTGCAGTTCAGTCTTTTCTGGCTGTCCCTGTGTATAACCTGCCTTACTATCTCTTTTTTTTACAACGTCCTATTCACATTGAAACAGGGAGTTTATAGTTCAAAGTTTTATCTAAGCTAGAGGTAAAACTTTTTCAATAGAAAATACAAAGTAAACTTTAAAGAACAGAAGAACTTTAGGTTTAACATGTCTCTCCTTTCATTCCTTCTGCCTTCCCCTACATTCCTGAGGAAGAAGAGGGGCAAGGAGAGAGATAGGGAGGTCACTATCATGCCTTTCTGAGGAAGTATTGTGCAATAATCAATATACAAATTTGGACTGTTCCATTTGGCTACTGCAGTATTGCCCTATTTGCAGCTTAAATTTTAGCCATATTGGCTGCTGCCTCTAATCTCTCTCTTTTGAATTTCCATTCTGAACTCAAATGCTAATCATACTCCTGGGTCTATGTTCTCAGTTCTTGCAGTATTTCTTCTCTAAGGTGGAGCTGGGGAAAGCAATACTAGTTCCTTCAGAATTCACTTAGTTCCACTTAGTCTGACAATCTAAATTAAATCAGACAAGCTAAAGAATTCTATTCTGGCCATCAGAACTTTATATCTTACATACTTTTCCCTATGTCAGAAAGGGGTACTGTTTTACATTTTACACACACACACACACACACACACACACACACACACAATATGTGCAGCACAAATGTATACAGGCATAGTTTATTTTATTGTGCTTCACTTTATTGCACTTCACAGATAGTATTTTTTTTTTTTTTTACAAATTGAAAGTTGATGGCAACCTTCCATCAAGCAAGTCTGTTGATGCCATTTTTCTAATAGTATATGTTCATGTTGTGTCTCTATGCCACATTTTGGTAATTCTTGCAGTATTTCAAACTTTCCTTATATTATGATGATCTGTGATCAGTAGTCTTTGATGTTACTACTGTAACTGTTTTGAGATGCCATGAATCATGCCCGTGTACTGTGTTAATATAAATCAAAAGCTGTGTATGTTCTGACTGTTGACCAGGTGTTCTTTTGCCTCCTTTCCTTGGGACTTCTTATTCTGAGACACAACAATATTGAAATTAGATCAGTGAATAACTCTACAATGGCCTTTTTAAGTGTTAAAGTGAAAGGAAGAGTAAATTTGGTAAACTTCATTATTGTCTTTTTAAAAGAAATTGCCACAGCCACCTTAGCCATCAGCAATCACTAATCCTGATCAGTCAGTGGTCATCAATATCGAGGCAAAATTCTTCACAAGGAAAAAGATGATAACTTACCAACTATTCAGAAGATGGTGGGCATATTGTGTCAATAAAGTATATTTTAATTAAGTTATACATTTAAAAATATACTTTGCATGCTTAATAAACTTCTGCATAATGTAATCATAACTTTTACATATATTGGGAAACCAAAAAATTCACTTTTCTCTGGAACTGAACCTACAATATCTCCAAGATATGCCTGCATATGTAACATATGTGTGTGTGTGTATACACACACACACACACACACACACACACACACATATATTGTTTGTTATTGATATTGAATTATTTTCAATTGTGTCCAACTATCTTGGCAAAGAATGGCGATTTGCCATTTCTTTCTCCATCTCATTTTACAGATGAGGAAAATAAGACGAACAAGGTTAGGTGACCTGCCCAGTCACATGGCTCTTACCGGTCTGAGACCACATTTGAGCTCAGGAGGAGGAATCTTCCTGACTCCAGACCCAGCATTCTGCACTATGGTGACACCTAGCTGCCTTGAATATGTGTGTGTGTATACATACACACACACTTTTTATACATATGTATAATTATATAATATGTGTAATTATATATACATATACACACATATACATAAGTGTGTGTGTGTGCCCCTTAAACTTCAGTCTCATACAATCACTTTTTGTTGTACATTTCAAACTGGATGTCATATAGAAATCTTAAATTTTAAATGTCCAAAACTGAATTCATTATATTTCTTCCTAAATCCTGTTTTCCAAATCTCCCTATTTCTTTTGAAGGCACAACCATCTTCCATTCTCCCAGGTTTCTAATCTTAGACACTTCATTCTTCTTTACCACATATATCCAATCATTCATAACATCTCTTGCATCTGACCCCTTCTGTCCTTTCCTATAGATTCCACTTTAGTATAGACCTTCATCTTCCCTCTTAGATTATTGCTACTGACTCTAATTGGTCCCCTTACCATTCTGGTCTGTCCTACTCACTTCTGCCAAAGTAATTTTCCTTAAGCACCGAACTGATCATGTGACTCCTCTATTCAATCATCTCTAGTGGCTTCCTATTGCCTCTAGGATAAAAATATAACCTTTATTTAGCTTTTAAAGCTCTAGGTCCTAGCCTGCCTTATCAAATTCATTACACTTTACTCCCCCTAACTTTAAAAGTCAGCTAAACTGGCCTTTTTATCCTTCACATCCCACATTCCAGTTTTTGTCTTTGGGTACTTGTTCTGATTTTCTCATAGTGATCCTTATTTCCCTCTTGTAGAACCCCTCTCTTCTTTGAGATGTAACTCCAGCACTATTTTCTGCACAAAGCATTTACAGTTTTCCCCCGAATACTAGTGTCCTCTTTCACCATCTACTTTGTATCTTTGCATCCTCTTTCACCTTCTACTTTGTATCTTTGTATCTATGTGGCAGATACTTGGATTCTTTAAACTTTGTTTTTATGTTCTAAATTTACATGTGTCTTTGTTTCTCCTATGTGTGAAGATGTGAATTCTCTTTAAATTGGGATTTTTTCATTCTTTATATTTGTATAATCTAGCATAGAACCCAACAGTGTTGGGCATATAATAAGAACTTAATAAATACTTTTTTGATTTATTTGTCTTCTCTATTTCTTAAAATGAATGAATGAATGAAATAAAAAAGCTGTCCAGAAATGGTTATTCTTGATAATGAAACAACATTAGGGACATTAGTTCACCTACTTAGTGTATGAAACCAAAAGGCATAATCAGCTTCACAGGAAAACCACTCCTTTCGTATATATGTGTGTATTTATATTCATAAAGTTATTGTGAAGCTCAAAAATATCAAGTATGTTGAACACTTTTTAGGTTTTAAGGTACTTATCTGAATGTCAGTTGTTGCTTGATGATATTATCATCACCACTTTGGAAATAATTTAAAACTTCATCCTTCTGATAAATCAGTTGCCATGTAATGGTTTTAGAATGGGTTGGATCTTATTCTTAGCAAGCTCAGATTTCTGAGTTGAAAATATAATTTCATGTTTGCTATTTCACTCAATCAATCAACATTTATTTTTAAAATGAGCTCATTGTATTTCATTTGACTCCCCAGAATTCATCAGTTAATAATAATTTTTTGAAATGCTTGACAGTTCCTTTTATATGCATAAAATATACATACCTGTGTTTAGATTTGTAAGGGTTGGTTTGCAACATCGCTACATTATTAGGAAAGGCCATTTTTCCTCACTGTTTCCTCAAACTAATATAAATTGTTAGACATCAAACGTGATCAGAGCTATGTCATAGAGATTGTTTTCTTCATTTGAATAGTTTTGAATGGCAGCAGCCACTTTTAAGAAGAGAGGTCTTTTAAAACTCTCCTGATATCTAGAAGCTGTGTTATATGCCAAAACTTTCTTTGATAAAACTGAGAGTAGCAGCAATCAGGGACTTGGGTTTCATAATATTGTTTGCTGAGATAAGAATGATTTCAACTTAATTTCCTGTTGACATGTGAATCATTAGCCAGTATTTGCCTTGCATATTGTGCATTTATTATTTTCACAAGCTTCGCTCACAAAGTTGGACCTGCAGCACAACTAATAGTGCATTAATGAAAATCCAGGTGCCAAAAGTTTGATTTCTGAAACCTGGCAAACCCTTTTTCCGCTGAATTATTCTAAGACTTTAATTAGGTCCTTTATATAGTGATGTTGGAATTAGCCAACAGGGTGTTGTTAGTTTCCCAATAAGAATTTTGAAAATGGGGAAAATAAATCCTACATCTAGGAAATTACAGCTCCCCCAATGCTAGTAAATTTGAAAAAGGCAAAGGGAGAAAAATATTGAGTAAAAATAGAAACAAGAATGGAGGCCTAGGTAAAAGCTTGTATCTCTTTTGATCTCTCAATGCTAATGAGAAATTGAGAAATCTTTATAGATAAATAACTACGGAATATAAATTTTACCAGGTAGTTGTAAGGTATCAAGGTCATTTGGTACCCTTGTGTTGTTTTTGGCATTCCAGGTGATTGCAGAAGATTCTCACTGAATCTTATTCTTCTTGCCATAATTCAAGGCTACAAGTCAAATACTAAATCTTATTGGTGTATGTAAACATGTACCCCATCAGTTGGTTTGAGAAAGATACAAAATAATTAATGATTTGGTTTATTTTCATGTTATATGGTCATTATAGGCAACAATAAATAATATTGTATCAGAATTGTCTTTAGCATCCGATTATGGAAGTTTGGATCTGCTTTCTTTAGCTCTCTATTTCTGTGGAAAGCTCACAGCATGAAAATGATATATAATACCCAAATCATCACCCAAATCAGATATCAAAACTTAATCTACTACTATTAAACATGGGACTAGACTAAACAAATGCTTGTTTAAATAAAAATATTTTTGAGTAATAATAACAATTCATATAACTCTTTAATTTTATCTTTTTATATAGTACTTTATATGATTTTTTTTATAAAGCATTTTCTTCACAATAAATCTGTGAGGTAGTTTTTCTGGGTTCAAGGGGCTATTTTTTTTTGCAAAGTTGAAGAGGTAATTAATCTCTCATCCATTTCTGACAATTTAGTAACAAAGGCTATCTGATATTTGTAGATAGTTGCCCTACAAGCTTAGATATTTTAGCAAGATGGTAGATTTTGAGTGAAGGAGGAGGTATTATCAAGGAATTATCAAGTTATCAAGGGCAACACCCTCTTTTATAAAATTAGAAAACTGTGACCCAGAAAGCTTTAGTGAGTCTACCTGGTCAGGTAGAAGAGGCAGATGAGGATCTGAATTCAGGATTGCTGATTCTAAAAAAAACCTGCTTTGTACCACCCTGGTGCAGCTAACTAGGTCTTCATTGAAAAGCAAGAGCTAAAAACATTTCTACCTGACTGAAATCAGTCCCTTGCCCATTATTGGTGCCCATGAAAATGCCAGGGTCCACAGATTATGAAATGCTAGTAGCTCACATGATGGCCTAGCTTCCATGGCTTTTATAACTTAAGTGGCTTGCTTTTTGGAGTTTATCCCAGTTTCGCTTGGGACTTTCTAGTATTTTAATTAGTGAAGAGACAAGGTATTTGCTTCCTTTCTGTATTTTGAAATTTGCTTGGGGGTGTGGGTATTTAGAAAAGAAAGGAAAGTAAGGGCATGGTATCTGATACCCCTTTTTATGTTTTGTGTACACTGAAAAGAAGATACAGACTTGTTCTCAGGGCCTTGACCTAGAGTTTTTGAGACTCTTTTATCTGTGTATTCTCAGAGCTAAGAATCTTTACAAGTGTACACAAATGATCTTCATTTATTCTATTGCAGTGCTTAAAACATTTGTTGGTTGATAAGTTGTCTTTCCTTCTTGAAGAGAATCAAAATGGTATCACTTTTAGAGTCAAGTTAGTGTATCTGACTGACTGAGCAGATGAATATGAGCTCTGCTTATCTTCTAAGCTGATTCAATTCTGCTTTGCTCATAGGGTACAGCACCTTCTCCAATGAGGGCATGCCATGCTGGGCACTCCAGTGCTAGTGTCTCCATGTTATATAACCAATTTTAAAGTTCTTAAGAGACCTTGAGATTGTCCTTGTATCACTTTTTCTGATCACCATGTGAGTGCTTGGCTTGTGTGAGAGCTTCATATAGTCTTTTTGACAAGAGTATGTTTAGCATTTGAGCAATGTGGCCAGCCCAATGGAGTTGTGCTCTTTGCAGTAGAGTTTAAACGTTTGGCAGTTTAATTCAAGAAAGAACCTTAATGTCTAATGTCTTATCTTGCTAGGTGATCTTCAGAGTCTTCCTAAGACAATTCAAATAGAAGTGATTCAGTTTCTTGCCATGATGCTGGTATACAGCCCAGGTTTCACAAGTGTACAACAATGAGCTCAGCACAATGGCTCTGTAGACCTTCAGTTTGGTAGTCTGTCTAATACCTCTCTTCTCCTACATTTTCCTTTGGAGACTCCCAAACCCTGAGCTAGTTCTGACAATGCCTGTGTTAATTTCATTATCAATGTGGACATCCCTGGAAAGTATATTGCTAAGGTAAGAGGACTTATCCATAGCATTCAGAAACTCTCCATTTGCTGTAACTGATGATTTCACATATATAAGGTGTGGTGCTGGTTGATGGAAAACCTGTTTTCTTTATTTTAGTTGTTAGGCCAGAATTAGCACAAGAGGCAGAGAATCAATCCATGCTTCTTTGCATCTCTTTGCAACATGGAGATTTCATTGAGTGCATAATCATCTGCAAACAAAAAATCATGCATCAGCACTCCTTCCTCTTTAGTTTTGGCTTGTAGCCTTTTAAAAATTGAAGAATCCACCATCAGTGAAGTAATGATACCCTTATTTGTGCTTATTTAAGATATTTGACAACAAGAATGTAAACATCATGATAAAAAGCATGGGAGCAAATATATAGCTTTTCACTCTATTAGTGTCTAAGAAAGCTTAAGAGCATTGTCCATTGTCCAGAACTTGGACAAGCAAACCATCATTAAATTGATGTACTGAACTTCTCTGGATAATCAAATTTTGATGTAATTGTCTTTCTTCTTCTTTTTTTTTTTCTTTCTTTTCTTTTCTTTTTTTTTTTTTGGCTGAGGCAATTGGGGTTAAGTGAGTTGCCTGGAGTCACATAGCTAGGAAGTATTAAGTGTCTGAGGACAGATTTGAACTCAGGTCCTCCTGACTTCAGGGCTGGTGCTCTATCCACTGTATCACCTAGCTGCCCCTGATGTAATTTTCCATAATCCCTCACAACTGACAGCTCCAAGGAACATATAGGAATGCCTGAGTAGCAAAGAAGAAAGCATGTAACATAAAAAGTATTACAAGTGTAGGTTGGGGCCAGTGGTGGTTTTATCAGGGGATCAATTGAGTTTTCCCCATCCACTTGATGAAATTACTGAGTGGAACAGACAGTAACTGTGAGGTTTTAAGATTTTAACCCTTTTACTCTTTCAGTGATTGTATTCATGGCTTATAAACCTTAAGCAACTCACTCTGAGTGACCCAATGAAAGTAGCCATCAAGTCTAGGAAACTGGGAGTAGCCCATTCATATCTTTTAAAGAATGTATCCCTTTCAGACTTTGATGGACTAGTGTAAATAAATATTTAGATTCCATTAGGAGGTATGAAGAAGTTTTTTAATCAACTTGATGGAATTATAGTATAATTCATATAGAAATAATTCATTTCCCACTGTATTCCCTATTTCTCTACCTTGCCCCAGAAAGCTCTTCATCCTAAAAACCTCACTCTAGTCCTAACATTCACACATTTAGAAATACTCTCTTTCTGATTGGGTGGTTCTCCCCAAAGTTTCATTTAATGAGGATACCCAGCCAGGTCTTTCTTTCTTATCAGGCTTCATTCTATACTTCTCTACTATGGCTGGAGACCTTGTCACATCTCTCTCCCCCTTTTCAGCTTGTTTTAATATGTGTGTCCCCCCCATACCCTCATTAGAATGTAAGCTCCATATTGTGTATATTTGCCTATATTTGTATGCCCACCATTCACAGGGTGTCTGATGCATAGTAAATCTTTAATAGATGCTTTTTAACCGAATGAATAATAGGCAAACTAATCATCATTGGCTTTCTGAAGGATCAGAAGAGGTGGTTTCAGTTTGAGTTCCAACTTTGAATGCCTAGTTCTGTATTACTGGGGAAATCGTTTCACTTGTCTTAACCTCGGTTTTCTTTTTTACAGAATGAAGGAGTTGGATTATATGAATGTCAGGCTTCCTTCTATCTTTGATTAATTTAAATGATACTATTGTGACCAATTCATTGTGGTGACCAGATCAACTAGTAGTATCAAAAAAAATTTAAAAACTTGATAATCAGAAAAATATACAGATGAACAATGAGATGAAGCACACAATATTAGAGGGTATTTTATCAGAATAGGATACCTATAACTTCAACTGTTCTTTATTGGATGCTCCCTTTATATTTGCTTTTTTAAGTTTACTTTCTCTCTCTACTAATTTTTTCCTTCTTAACTTATAAAAATTGTGCCCATTGTACATATAGGGCTTCTGTTACCTAAATGAAAGAAATGGAGCTCTCAACATGAATGTATCTCTATTTGGTTTCTAGTGGCTTTATAATTATCTGTGTGAAATCATTATGGATAATAATGAAAAGTAAACTGACTTGTCAGGCACTTAAATAAATATACTTAGAAACTTTGCTTCCAATAAAGACCCCTCATCACTTCCTGAATATTGCAAAATGTAACTTTTACCTTTTTCCAGGGAAATTATTCCCCTTTTTGGGGGTGGGGAAGTTTCAGAATTAAAAAAAAATAAATCTAAGGCTTCTGTCTTAAATTTCTCCGTTCTTAAGGCATTTTTTACCCTTATAAACTAGAGTAGACACTTGGGCAAAGAGATTAAAATCTTTGTGACCCTAGAGCTGAAATATGGAACAGAACAATCCTTATTCTAGAGGTAAACTATAACAAAATGAAGGGAGATGGAGAAATTGTTTAAGGAATTTTTTTGTGAATACTTTCAGTTTTCTTAAAGAATTTAATCTGTAGCACTTGTTAGCCATCTTCTTTATATAGGCCACTACACTCGATGTTTTCAGCTCATGGAAAAAAGCAGAAAAAGGTGGGCCTACCTGTATGGAATCTAAAGTCTAGTTGGGTAGATTAACACAACCAGCTAAGCATGATAATAGTGTTGGGATACAAGAATGATAAAAACATAGTTTCTTCCAATGTGCAATAGATGTGTACGGAGGGAGGGATGAGAAATATTTAAAAAGCTGACATAAAAATAAGCATAGTGGCTTAATCTACTTAATTGAAAAAATTGAAACCATTCTATGGGAACTCCCGTGATGCTCTCTTTCTGTGTGGGTCAAAGTCTTTAGCATTATCACTCACTCCTGTATCAGAGAAGATAGACTTCCTTCTTTTTAATGCTGATCCTTGTAGCTGTACTCTTGATTAATAATAACAATAATAGCTAGTATTTCTATAGTACTTTAAGGTTTACAAAGCACTTTATATATATCAATTTCTTTGATTCTCATAATAATTTTGTGAGATAGGTCCTGTTATTATCCCTCTTTTACAGGTGAGGAAACCAAGGAACAGATTTTTCTAGGGTCACATACTTGAGAAGTCTGAGGCAGGATTCAAACACAGGTCCTCATAACTTCAAATTGTGTCCTTTATTCACAATGCCACCTAGATTCTAGTCTCTTCTACTCTCTCTACCTTTTTCTTATCTGTCTACAAATATAATAATAATAATAATAGCTAACATTTACACAGTACTTACTGTGTGCCAGGACACTTTACAAATGTTATCTCATTTGATCTTCACAACAACCTTGGGAGGTAGGTCCTTTAATTATCTCTAATTTAAAACTGAGGCAAACAGATGTTGAGTGATTTGCCCAGAGTAGCATAGCTAGTGTCTTGAGATATGTGTTCATATGTATATATGCAAATATATATACACACATATTTATGAATGTTATGTATATATACATAAATAATTCTTGACACATAGTAGACATTTGATAATTGTTCATTGTCCATTGATTTCCTTAATATCAGATTCAGTAACATTTTTTTTCAGCCCTTAACATCCTTGACCTCTCTACAATATAGTTTTGCATGAACAGTATTGAATTTGGAATCAGAACAGCTGGATCCTGCCACTTATTAAAGGTGTGCCTGTGGGTGATTGTCCTTGAAGGCCCAGATCAAATGCCACCTTTTTCCATGAAACTTATCCCATTTGCCAGTTTTTCTCTCAAGTGAACTGCAGTCTTTATTATTTTTTGATCAGTATTCTCCCTTATTTATAATTTATTTATAATTTCTTTTGTAGTTATATAAATCTTTTATATAATTATTTATAATTACTACCTATAAGTTAATTTTATAAGACTTATTACTTTGTATTTCAGTTATTTATATATATGTATGTGTGTGTGTGTGTATATATATCTTTTCTAGATTGCAACCTTTTAAGAGTAAATGTTTTACTTGCTTCTCTTTGTATCTCTCCCAGCAACTAGCGAAGTCCTTGAGAGTAGGAGAAAGGCTAGACAAAAGTTCAGATGAAAAAATGATCTCAGAGTTTTAGTGGGAGGCATGCTCAATATGATTAGACATTGTGAAATGGGAGCCAGACATAGTGTCTAGAATTAGGGAGGTAATAATTCCATTATACCACCTGCTCTGTTCTATTTATTGTCTTTGCTTTTGGTTACTTCATTTTAGGAAGGATATTGATAAAGGGGATTGTTTTCCAGGTAAGAGCAACCAAGGTGGGAAGGGGTTTGAAAACTGTCCCATGTGATGATTAGTTGAAAGGACTGGGAATATTTAGGTTGAAGAAGAGAAGACTTGTGGGAGATATAATAGATGTTTTCAAGTATTTGAAGGGCTTTTTTGTGGGAAAGGAGTGACATTTGTTTTGTTTATATGTAGATGTAGAAATGGGATCAATTAGTAGAATTTACAGATGAGTAGCTTTGGACTTAGTGTAAAGAAGAAGCCCCCTAGCGATTCAAACTATCCTAACTGGGATGGGTTGCTGTGGCAGGTTGTATTACTTGTCCTGGCCACAGTCTGATCTAAATGCCCACCCCTCGGTGGCGGCCAGCTCACCTGCCTTTGGGCTCTAACCCAGATCATAGAGAGACAGACCAACCAGGAGGTGCAAACATTCTTTATGTGAATAGTCACCCTCTCAGTGGGGATAGCAGGAAGCAAGAGGGCAGGAGCTCAAGAGATCGGAGTTCTGCCCAAGGCTGTGTATTTATACTGCTTCTCTTCCAGGATTGCCCATGCCCAGCTCACTCAGAACTGTGTAGGTGGAGCCCCAAAAGGGCGGCTTCTGGAGTTAGTGCTGCATCCCAGGAGGAGATCTAGCAAGAGGACACGCTCCTCGCCATCTCAAGAAACCTGTAGCAGTTTCTTAACACAACCTCCTGCCTCAGAGGCCAAGCCCCTTTTTACCTCTTGGGCCCACCCTACCAGCTAAAGTGGATACAGGCTCTATGACACATCTCAAAGAGAGAGCAGTGCCTCTTTGCCTCTAACACTTACTGTTGAAAGTCTTTAAAGATACTAGGTGTGGATTTTACTGGGTGATCTCTGGGCCCATTTTGTATCCCCAATACTTAGCATAAGGCTTGGCACAGAATAGGAAGAGATATATTGACTCTCTGAAGTCATTTAATTTGTTTGAGTCTTAATAACTTTTTTAAAAAGTAAAAATCAAGGTTTTCTTTGTTTTTCAAGCTCCTTGTTTGTAGCATTTGTGTAAAAACATTTTTTTTCAATAGTATTTTCACCTTTGCAAAACCTTGTGTTCCAGATTTTTCTCCCTCTCTTTCCCGTCCTTCTTCCCCAAGACAGCAAGCAACCCAATACAGGTTAAATGTGGGCATATTTCCATATTAGTCAAGAAAAATCAGATCAAAAGGGCAAAATCATGATAAAAAATTTCAAACAAACAAACGACAACAGCAACAACAAAAAGGTGAAAATTATGCTTTGATCTATATTCAGTCTCCATAGTTCTCTTTCTGAATGTGAATGGCATATTCCATCTCAAGTCTATCGGAATTGCCTTAATCACCTCATTGTTGATCATCACATAATCTTGTTATGGTGTACAGTGTTCTCTTGGTTCTATTTATTTTAGTCAGCATCAGGTCATGTGATTCTTTCTAGGCTTTTCTGAAATCAACCTGCTCATCATTTTTATAAAAGAATAATATTCCATTACTTTTACATATCATAATTTATTCAGCCATTTCCCAACTGATGGGCATCCACTTAATTTCCAGTTCCTTGCCACTACAAAAAGGGCATGCAAAAGCATTTTTAAATTTAAACTTTTTTTTAAAAAGAATACCTTGACTTTGACATCCAATCAAATGAAAGAATTTGGCTTTTAGGATATCAAATACTGGATAAATATGAAGCTTATAATTTATTAATCTTTTAAAAAAAATTACACTATGTCATTGTATGGGTGACTTGTATTATGTATATCTTTTAAAGCCTGACAATACTATGTAATCATTGTAGCTCATGCATATTCTCTTTCTTGACTAAGTTTGTCTTGAGTAGGAGTATCTCTCATGCCACTGTTTTTGGTAGTTGTTAATTGTGAGCCATAATCTCTGCAAAATGGGAATAATACTTATACTGCTAAATTTGTTGAGGGCCCAGTCAGGAAATTAACTTGAAGATATTAATTATAAATAAGATAATTATATAAAAGAAATATATAGCCACAAAAGAAATTATAAATAAGAGAAAATGCTGATCAATTACAAGGAAAATACTTTGTAAATCTTAAAGTTCCATATGAAATATTAATAATAATTATTTTGTTATTATTAGCCTTCTGCCTTTTTGACCTCAAGTACCACATTCTAACCACTCCTTCTCTTGTTATTCTTCTTTGTCTTAGCCAATTAAGGAAGATATTTTCTAAGTGTTGACTTTCTTTTCTCTCTGCACTCTCTCCCTTAGAAATCACCTTCTTTTTTACGCTTCAATAATCATTTCTATGTAGATGATTCCCAACCAATCACCAAGCATTTGTTAAGTGCTTATAGTTGACTAGGTACTGTACTAAGCACTTGGCATATAAAGAGAGGCAAAAGCAATCCTTGTCTTAAAGGAGCTTACATTCCAAAGGGTGATTTTATGTATATATAATGCATACATACATACATACATATATAATATGTGTACATATATATAAGGTACAGTAAGATACATAGAGAATAGATAGGTTATCTGTTTTGAAATACCTAATAGGCAATTGGTGATGCAGACTGAAGCTTAGAACAGACTAAGGGATAGAAATAAAGATCTGGGAATCAGTGCTTATGGACATGATAATTAAATTGATAGAAGGTGATGAGAGAAAAGGACTTGAGAATGAGACTTGGAGATATGAAATATCAAAGGAGGCTGAGTCGGAACAGTTTGGAAGGTAGGAAGAGAAGAAAGAGAGCAGTATAACAAAATGTCAGAGAGGAAAGATGATTCAGATGGAGAAGATGGTTAGCTGTGTCAAATGCTACAGGGAGATCAAGAAGAATGAGAATTGAGAACAGTGCCATTGTATATGGAAATATACAATGATTACTTTGATAACTTTGGAGAGAGAAGTTTCATTTTAAAGATAAGATCAGAAAGCAGTGAAAAGAGGATGTTGAAAAATATATAGTTTTTTTCAAGGAGTGTAGCAGAGAAAGGAAGGGAAAATATAGGATGATAGGTTTTTTATAAGGATGTTTAATAATTGGAGAAACATGGGTGTGTTTGTAAGCAGAAGGAAAGGAGTTAGTAAATAGGAAGAGATGGAAGATTAGAGAGAAAGGTGAGGTGAGAGAAGGGAGATTGAGAATATGGAAAGGGAGAGAATTCCTATTTCATATAGAAAGGTTGTCTTTGAAAAGAAGGCTACATCTTCATCGCAAACTGAATACTGAAAGATAATGAGGATAACGTAAGTGGGATATGAGATGAAAAAGAAGGGAAATTTCTTAAGGAATAGCTTCATTTGTACATGTAGAGTGGGATTTGCCTTGGCTAGGGGAAGGGCCACATTTTCATCAGAAATGGGAATGAAGTCAGTTAATCAGTAATTATTTATTAAACACTTATGTGCTAGACACTGTGTCTAAGCACTGGGTTACAAAGAAAGGCAGAAGGAAGTTCCTGCTCTTGGAGAACTCAATCTAATGGAGGAGACATGTAGACAACTCTGTACAAACAAGATATAGACGAGATAAATTGGAGATACTCACTAGAAGAAAGGAAGGGGAAATCAGGAAAGGCTTCTCAAAAGAAGATGGGAGTTCAGCTGGGACTTAAACGAAGCCAGGAAAATTAAGAGGTAGAGAGAATTTCAAGCATATGTGATAGTAAGTGAAAAAGCTTCTAGTCAGGAGATGGAGTATCTTGTTTTAGTCACAGCAAAGAGGGCTATATCCTTGAATTGCAGATTTTGTAGTAGAGGGCACAGGAAGGGAGAGAGGTATAAGGTGACTGAAAAGGTAGTAGTAGGGGATGAGTTTGTGATTGACTTTGAATGCCAAACAAAGTTTTATATTTGGTTCTGGAAGTGATAAGGTGACCCTAAACTTTATTGAATAGGGACAATGACATGGTCAGACTTCTGCTTTTGTAATATTGCTTTAATGGCCGAGTGGGGAATGGATTGTAGTGAGGGGAGTCTTGTGCCAGGGACACCAATCAACAGATTATTATAGTATAAGGTAACGATGACTTGCACTAAGGTGATAGCAGCAGAAGAGAGAAAAGGACACATATGAGTGATATTAAGAAGGCAAAATTCATAGAACTTGGCAGCAGATTGGATACAGGAGTGATGAGAGAGTGAGTTGTAGGTCCAGGTGACTGGGAGGACGGTAGTACTTTTAGAGAACGTTTGCAGTGGACAGATATTGAGTATCAGGTTCAGTCAAGAAACAAGAAGTGGCTCACCTTTCTGAGATCCTTTCTAACTCCTCATAAGATCCATGCATAAATCTTTTTCTAGCACCTTAGACTCACTAAAAGTATGCTGAATGTTTTTCTCCAAAACTCCCCTTCTGAGTTTATCATTTAACTCAATGGTTGAGCCCAGTGGGATTATCTTTTATACTTCCTTCTGCCTTACTTCATTTATCAAGATTTGTGAATTCTGTCTTTGCCATGTCTCTACTATCCAACTCTGTTTGCATTTTCAGTGCTTGCTATCATTATATACCATTCATTTCTACTATTGGGCTCTTAATAAGTCTTCCTAATTGTATTTTCTCCTCTCTCTTGTCAGATTTCCTTAGGAATATATGATCCTGTCATTTTGTCAGAACCTCTTAATGCTTGCCTATTGCTTACCAAATAACCTCATATTTCTTTGAGTGTCTTTTGTGATTGTATGTGTATTGTATGTGATTAGTTTTCTAACTTTATCTCATCCTGCCAGCTAAATTCCAAATAATATGAAGTTTTTGACTTCCTCCTTATACTCTTTCTGTTCCCTGTGTTTGGATTTTCCCTAGTAAATCCCTACTCATCCTTATATCCAACTCATGTGCTACCTCCCTCAGAAATTTTTCAGTGAGTCCACTTGTCTATAAAGAATTTTGTTCCCTTCCCTCTTTAGACTCATATAACATTTTGTGTTTGATCAAATAAGATATGTTCAGGAATTGGTGTTTGTAATGTCAGCCTTTTTTTTTTTGTACCTCTCATGGAGTAATTGCATTAGATTTTTATTCACCACTGAAGTTTTACTTTTATGCCACACCATGTCATTGAATTCTTAATGGTTTTGCCAAAAAGCATAAAGCCCTGTGAAATGACTTTAGAGATAGTTATAGCAAGAGATGGTTCTTGTAGCTAGCATCCGGCTCACTAAGTGCAGAGGCTTATCATCATTTTCACCACCAGATGGCATCATTCTTTGGTCACAGTACCTCATAGCAAAGGCTTCTAAGTTGTGACACCATGTGAAACAGGCAATTATAAATGCATTTAACTGTAGATATTTCCATGTTGTCATCAAACTAAGCTGCGTGATAGTAGGAACTGTATCTTATATAAACTTTAAAATATCTTACATTAATGATATATTTTTAAATTAATTGACTTAAATAAAATAGATTGCACATAGGTATGGAAAGGGTACAAAGTAAGAGTGACTATAGTCTGGTGGGATTAACTGGGGAAGGATTCAAGAAGAAGCAAAGTTTGAGAATTGCCTGAATCCATTATTACATAATTAGTCAGTTAGAAAAGACTTCAAGCTTCTGATCTTTCATTTCCTATTTCTCTGTCATATGCATCATCTACAAAGTGGCAGTTGTCTAGAGTGGTTTGAAATTACGCTAATAATGTGGATATGCATATTGGTTGGAGTTTTATAGTGTTTTATTTTTTCTTTGTATTGAATAAATATAAAAACCTCAGATGGTTGAAATGCTCATTTTTTTTTAGTGAATTGACAATAAAAGCTTCACTAGAAATTTACTGTTAATTTTTATGTAAATAGTAAAGAGAAATACTCAGACAAAGGTCCTGTTTTGAAGAGCTCAAAGACAAGAATATGAACTTTATATATTCATGCTTTGATAGATTCTGTAAAAGGAGCTTATTTATTTCTCTAGCAATCATAGGTACACAACAACTAAAGTCTAGAAGATAGACTGCCAGTTAAGTTACTGAAGGACACAAAAACACAAGTATTTTCACAAGTAGCATCAGTGATGTGGAGGGAGGGGATATTTAAGGCATAATGCTGAAGAGAACTGTGGCTTGCTCCATGAGAGTTTCATAAACCTTCAAGAAAAAGTAAATAAGATTATTTCTGCTGAGGAGATTTGTATGTGAAATAACTATATTCTAAGAGCATCTTAAAACATTAAAAAAATTTTTATTTTCCATTTAAAAAGCATTTATTTTCTTTCCCTCTTACCCTCATTTAAAAAAAAAAAGAGAAAACCCACAGTGTCCATGTTAAAATATCTATCTGTCTATCTATTTATCTATCTATCTTTTATGAATCTTGATCCATTACCTGGAAGGTAGGTAACAGGCTTTATCATTGATCTTCCAGAATTTTAGTTGTTCATTGCATTGACCAGTATTCTTAAATATTTCAAAGTTATTTGTCTTAAAACTGTTGTTATAGTGTAAATTATCCCTCTGGTTCTCCTCACTTTATTTAGCATTAGTTCATGTAAGTCTTCTAAAGTTTCTCTGCGATCTTAAAGAAGGGAAAGGGACCTGTATGTGCAAAAATGATTGTGGCAGCCTTTTTGTTGCGGCTGGAAACTGGAAATTGAATGGATGCCCATCAATTGGAGAATGGTTGGGTAAATTGTGGTATTTGTTGTGGTATTATGGAGTATTATTTTTCTGTAAGAAATGACCAGCAGGATGAATACAGAGAGGCTTGGAGAGACTTACATGAACTGATGCTAAGTGAAATGAGCAGGACCAGGAGATCATTATATACTTCAATAACAATACAATAATAACAATAACAATACTAATAAATACTATATGATGATCAATTCTGATGGACGTGGCTCTCTTCAACAATGAGATGAACCAAATCAGTTCCATTTGTTCAGTAATGAAGAGAACCAGCTATACCCAATGAAAGAACTATGAGAAATGAATATGAACCACAACATAGCATTTCCATTCCCTCTATTTTTGTCCACTTGCATTTTTGATTTCCTTCTCAGGTTCTTTTTACCTTACATTTAACTCTGATTTTTCTTGTGCAGCAAAATTACTGTATGGATATGTATACATATATTGTAGTTAACATATTCTTTAACATATCAACATGTATGGGTCTACCTGCCATCTAGGGGAGGGAGTGGGGGAAGGAGAGAAAAAGTTGGAACAGAAGGTTTTGCAAGGGTCAATGCTGAAAAATTACCCATGCATATATCTTGTAATTAAAAAACTATAATAAAAAAAATAAAGTTTCTCTGCACTGATGAGGAAGCTGATTTCAGAAAAGCCTGGAAAGATCTATATGAATTGATGTTGAGTGAGGTGAGCAGAACCAAGAGAACATTGTACACAGCAAGAACAAGATTATATGATGATCAGTTCTGATAGATATAGCTTTTTTCAATAGCGAGATGATTCAGGCTAGTTCCAATGGTCTTGTGATGGAACGTGCCATCCGTATCCAGAGAGAGAACTATGGAGACTGAATGTGAATCAAAACACAGTGTTTTCACTTTTTTTGTGTGTGTGTGTGTGTGTTATTATTTGTTTTTTTCCTTTCTCTCTCTCTCTCTTTTATTTTTTGATCTAATTTTTTTTTTTTTGCTCAGCATGACAAATATGAAAATATGTTTAGAGGAATCGCACATGTTTAACCTGAAACAGATTGCTTGCTATCTTGAGGAGGAGGAGAGGGAAAGGAGAGGGAGAAAAATTTGGAACATAAGGTTTTGTAAAGGTGAATACTGAAAACTTATCATAGCGTATATTTAGAAAAAATAAAATACTATTACAATAATAAAAATGTTTTAAATGCACGAACTCTTTTTCTTCTTTGATCTCCTTGGGGTACATACATAGTAGTTGCAGAGTACTTCCTAAAGATCTTACATGATAATAAGCTGAAGGTAATAGCTTCAAGCTGGAAAGATGGATATAAACATTCTGGTCTTATTATCTTTTAAACCTGCCGTGTTATCTTTCCTTGTCTTATACAGTAGCTCTGATTCAAAGAAAACTTGTTATTCTGCTTTTCTGACCATATTTTCCCTTTGTTTTCATGTTTTAGGTACTCATTGTTGGAGGTTCTTTTGGTCTCCGGGAGTTTTCTCAAATTCGTTATGATGCAGTGAAGGCTAAGGTAAGAGTGTCTGTTGGAAAAGAGCTGTAATCAGAGTTGACAAAATGTGTATGTGGTGAGAATATATATACTACAGGAAGAATAACTTTAATATTGGAAATTCTGCTTTTATAACAGACAGCTTCTTTTATCAAGGACTTAGTGGCCTTGCTAGCTCCTTTCCAAGCAGCATCATGTCTCATTGCCCATGGTTTCTATTCCTGCCACTTCTGAGTCACTGGGTAGCCTTGAGTCTATTTCCTAATCTTTAAAATGACAATAGTTATCGCATACAAGGTCATTGTAAAGATTTATGATGTGTTTTAAGGTATTCAGCAATTCTGCACTCTATTTATTGAAAGAATCTATGTCTAAAGGTATTTTGGTACAAAATAAGCCTCAGCAGAGTTGGTGTTAGGCTTTAATGAAAACCAAAGAATAGAGACAGTTATTTTAGTTCCTAAAATATAGTTAATTAAACAGTCTATATTAATAGATTGTTTAAATAATCATAGATTTGTACATCTTCTGTAGTTGTTGTATATTAACATTTTGTGCAACTATTATAAAATCCAGACCAAATTTCACACAAGAATGATATATACCTTTAAAGAGAGATACATATTTGATGTCTGTAATATAGACAGGCAGAATATTTCTTAATTTTTCCTTTCTAGGAAGCTTTCTTAGCAAACTTCATTACTGTTGGGTGGGAAAATAAAATTTGTATTTGAGAATAGCATCATCTTTGTTCTCAAAGACAAACCCCTTCCCCCCAAACTATAAGCTCATTTATTCAGCATTAAACCAATATTTATTAAACTCCAGTGATGTACAAAATACTATGATAGATGCTAAGAGAGATAATAAGTTAGAAGAGATTTTCCTTGACCTCATAGAGCTGACAGTCTACTAGCAGTTTAAGACACAAGCTAAGATAAGCACAATACATGATATTCTTTAATCAATAGATTAAATCAGTAGAATCAGTAGATTCAAAACAGAGTACTATGTGAGGTCAGTGGGGGAAATTTGTTACTATTATAGGGTAATCAGGGAGAATTTCTTGGAGAAAATGGCATTTGGATTAGGCTTTAAAAAACACATATATTAAGGCTAGTTTGGAGGGTTGGGAGAGAAAGTGGTGGTAAAAATATCTATTGGAAGATATTTTGTAGGAGTCAAGTAAGGTAGCAATGGAAAACCTGTTCAGGGATGATGACATTATGTTGTGATATGAGAGCCACCTACCAGTGGCTGCTGGAGGTCTAACTCAGACCTGTAGAATGGATCGTGTGAGAGAATGATGATGATGCAAGGAGATTGAGAGGCAATTGTGTTGTCTCTCCTTTTCCCTCTGCCTCCAATTTATTTCATTCCCAATCCACAAGGAACACCTGCATCAGCAAAGGCTGCTTTGCAACTTCTTCAAGTGTTATAATCCACAACTGCAGAGGCTCTTGTAGAGTTGACCTACCCCTTCACCTAGGCATGGTCCTTAATAACATTAGAATAGAGAAGAGGAGAGATATTGTGGAACTAGAATCAATAAGACTTGGTAACTGATTGTCTATAAGAGATAAAGAAGGGGAACAGTCAAAGATAAAACCAGTATCCCATGTATTCCTCTTAGATTGTAAGTTATTGAGGAGTTGCTGATCTATCTGTCTATATATATTCAAAGTCTTTTTTTTTTTTTTTTTACTGAGGCAATTGGGGTAAAGTGACTTGCCCAGGGTCACACAGCTAGGAAGTGTTAAGTGTCTGAGGCTGGATTTAAACTCAGGGTCTTCTGATTTCAGAGTCAGCACTCTATCCACTGCACTATTTAGCTGCCCCTCTATTCAAAATCTTAGGGCAGTTTTAAGCTTAAAAACTCACCAAGCCTTTTGAGACAACCCTATATAACCTCAAGGTCTGAAATGTGGGAAGCAGAGTAAATGGTGTTTCCACTGACTAAAATAGTGAAGTTGGAGAGAGGAACAGGCTTAAGGGTAAAGTAATAAATTGTGTTTTAGATGTGTCTAGTTTGGGTCTCTGGTGGAATGTCTAGGTTGAGATACTGGTCTGAAGCCCAGAATAGAAGTCAGAACTGCAAACACATATTTAGGTCTGAGTTACATAGAAGTGGTAGTACAAACTGGGGGAGTGAATGAGATTGCCAAGGGAGACAGAGAAGTGCAGAGAGCCAAAGACAGACTTTTGGGCAACATCCAAATGAAAGGATTGGGAGAGGAGGAGAATCCAGTGAAGGAGACAGAGGTGTTTAGAGGGATAAATGAAGAGCCAGGATATTACATTGACTCTAATGCCAAGAGAAGAAGGGATATTCCAGTAGAAGGGGAATGGTCAGATGGAGCAAGGAAGGTAACAGAGTGAAAATTGCCAAAGAAAAGGTTGTTGGATTTGTTCATTACTGAGAAAGCAGCTTAAGGTAGAATGGTGGGACTGAAGTTTAGTTGGGGGTTGGGCTGCAGAGCCAGTGGATATTGAGGAATTGGAGGCCTTGGGTATAAACAACTCAAGAAGTTGGAGGAGATGGAAGGTGGATGGACCAGAAGAGTCAAGAAAAGACTTAAAAAAAAAAGTGTTATGGAGACAAGATAGAGGAGAAGGAGCCAATGGATAGAGATTAAAGGGCCATCATTGCTAGAACAAGAAAGATCCTGGGAGAGGCAGTAGAGTGTGGGCCCTAGGCACAGGTAGGAAGAAAAGTGGTGAGGTGAGGAGTAGTGATGCCTTTTCTGTGAGCAGAAAATGTAGAATTTATAATGTGAAAATTAGGAATAGCATTGGGAGGGATTTTGTTAGCATATCATGTATAGTTCAAAATGCATTGGTCACAAAATCAAAGTTTGATAAATTTTTTCTTAATGAAAGGTTTTGTGAGGGTTATTTGGAAGCATTTGATGTCTCAAAACAAAATGAATCAATAAAAAAAAATTAAGGGGGAAAAGTTTCATTTATCAAGAGAAAAAGAAAAGAACAAAAAGAACATGGACTAAATGACAGGATACCTAGATTCTCACATAGGACCCATCACTTATTAACGGTGTTATTTTAGGCAAAAAGATACTTAATTGATTTCCCTAAGCCAGTTTCTTTATCTGTAAAATGCTAATTAAAAAGTCTGCCTCATGGTTTTTTTTTTTTTTTTTAATGAGATTCAAGTGAATTAATATATGTGAAAATATTTTGAAAAGTGCAAGGCATTATATAAATATTCCAAGTGAGATTTATTGCCAGAGCTCATACTTCTTATTTTACTTATTCTAGTAATTTTATCTCAAGCTATTCTTTTCCAAATACTCTCTGCTCCAGAAAAGCTCCAATAATAGTAATAATGTTGACTATGATGGTGATGATAGTAATAATTCATATATATATATATATATATAGTAATTTAAAGTTTACAAAACACTATTCTCCCAATAACCCTATGAGGTACTCACCAACTTTCATATGCCTTCCATTTTTTCAACATGCTTTTGCTTTTGTTTTTCTGTAAGCTGAAAATAATCTGCTTATTGAATTCCTGCCTGTATTTTGAAGTCAAATTCAAATGCAGCCACTTTTAGGAAGTTTTTCTTGAATCATTAATAAACATTCCCCTGGACTCCACATAGCATGTTGATTGAACCACTCTGATGTCATTTATCTTGAATTATTTTTACTGTCATTATTTGTGTCTGTGTAGTTCCTCAAATCCAATATCCCATTAAGCTGTATACTATATGAGGGCAGTGATCATGTCTTAGTTAAATAGTTTGTCTTAGCTAAATAGTTTATCTTAGCCATTGCCTAACTAATGTGCTACACACAAATAGATGTTTAATAAACGTGTATTGATTTGTTGAAAACGTAAGATAATATCATTGGGGCAAATGGGATTTCTTCTTAGAATAATTTTGAGTTTTCTTGTTTATAAGATGTGATTTGAAACTACCCTACCTTCCAGAAGTAGGAATTAATTAGTAAGATAAGTTGCTTCCTAGAATACATTTAGTTAAGTTGAGTAGTATAGTAACTTTGGAGGCCCTTACTAATGAACAATAGAAATTAAAAAAAAAAAAAAAAAAACAGATGTTTTTCACCTTATTTTGAGAAGTCAAATTTAATTCCAGAAGGAAAATATTACATACCTCCTGTGTCTCCAATATTATATAACTCCTGTGATTCCAAACTTATGTCTCATAAGTTTTTAAAATAGGATCCCAGTGAATTCCCAAATCTAAATGAACATTTAATCACATATGACCTTAATGACTTTTACATTTTTTTTAAGACTTTGAATAGTGACTATATTGGTCTTTATCTTATTAGCAGGGAAAGACTTTGTCCTTAAAAGTAATTCCCTCTGAATGTCAGAGAATAATCAAGCCATTTTGTGTATGAGGACTGTACACACTTAATTATTTTGAGGGAAATGAATCATAGTCATATTGTTCAGTAGGAGGATTTCTTTTACTCCATCCTTGTGATTCCATTGGTTTAAGATAAACTCCTTCTGCCAATCCTGATCGACAACTCTTTGGCAACTTGCAGTCTTAGGAAGTTGCTTGGGGATTTTGGGAAAAAATGGCCATGTGAAATGTTCCAGTCATGTTCACCTTTCCTGAGAGATAATCTAGTAAAGATGAATTGGTCAATAAAACCCAAGAGCAACACCAGTAATCTCCTTCATCCAGTCCAATTCTGTACAATGAGACAGCATGAAGCCTAAGGGGATTCTGGTCAAGGGCCATGAAAGGGGGCTATAGACAAAGTGATTTTCGATAAATGGAACCTAAAACCAGCAGGATCTTTGTCCCAGGCTGTCTGAGCCACACAGCAGAGAACAAAACTAGTTATAAGCATTTCCTAGAAAAGGAGATAAGGTAAAGGGGCACTTCAGGAGATATGAAACTGCATGCTCATCACATCGAAATGGGGCTTCTTGGAGCTGTACCAGGGAACAGAGTCAGCTATTGATGGAAGCTTGCATAAGGACACAGAGAAATGGAACTGAGGTAGGCCTTCACATTAAGCTTCTAAGAAACAAAGACAAAAAGAAGTCAGAGAATGAGAACTTTTGCATGAATTAATAGAATTAGGTAGATTAAATGGATAGTGTTAGAATAATTTGTATAATTATTAAAATATTGTAAGGAAAAACAATTTTGAAAGATTTAAGAACTCCTATCAACTGTGACCAACTGTGATGTCAAAAAAGTGGTGTTAATCGTGCTTCCCAACTCTTGAGGGAGAAGTGATAGGTTAGAGATGCAGAAGGAGACAATATGGTCAGGATGCCAATTTATTTTGCTTGACAAGTCTTACTTTTTAGAAGAGAGAACTTCTGTATTGGAGAGGAGGAGTTAGAAGAAAGTTGATAGTGATAGTGAGGCTAAAAAAAGAAAATAAATAAAACAACCTTGAAATGCTTAAAAATATATACAAAAGAGAATGAAGGGAAATTCAGAAGGGGAAAGAGATAAGCAAGTTGTTTCTTTTAGGATGGAAGGGTTATTCTCTTTAGCTGTTATGTTAGGTGATCCACATCTTTGTTGCTTAAGAGTCTTTATAAAGGCCTTATAAAACTATCAAAAGGAATCAATAGGACTTGAGGAATTGCATGTATTCCTTTTTCCAGTTATAATTAGAGTGTCTCTACTTTTTCATCTTCTCCTTTACCAGCTCTGTGCCAGAATATAAGGGTGAAACAATAGAGGAGATGCCCAGTCTTGCCTCCTTTACCATCTATCTCCCTAGAGAAATTGTGAAGGCAGCCATAGCGACTCCTTCCTAACTTCCTTAGTTGGCTGGAGCCATAGTCACTTTCAAAGCTCAGAAGCAATGGTAGCTGCCTTTTAACATTTCTTGTATACAAGTTGGCTTATTTCAACCTGATAGTGATAGCATAATCACCTTTCTCACATAGGGTCTGTTTATGACCAGGAATGACTTATTAGGTATTCTAGTAAACAGTCAGTTTCTATACTTTTTATTACAGCAGAAATATAGCAGCTACTTTGAAATATACCAGTGGTGTGCTGGAGATAGCTTGTAGTGTCTCAGGAAGGCTGATTGTTAAATTTTCATTATGAGCATTTAAACCTCAGGAATCATCAAATTTTACAAATTAGAGCTTCAATTATTTATGTATTTGTTTTGTGTAGTCTAAATTTAAGAAAGCAATGGAGAAAATATTATTACAGAGTAAACTTAAAAGCAAAGGTGTGTATTTATGTGTGTATATAAACCTAAAAGTGTGGTATACTTTAAAGTGTGTTTTATGTGTGTATATATATACATATGCATGTATTTTTATATATACATACACACACATATATATTTATATACCCATATGTATATAAATATATATGTGTGTGTGTGTATAAACTTAAAAGTGTCTTTTGTGTGTGTGTGTGTTACTCTTTTTTTGGAGAGCCAATTGTTAAATATTTGCCAACATAGCAATGACATAAACCTTCTGAAAAACCAGACCACAGAATCCACATCAACATCTCAGATAACTTCACCAAACCTTTGTCATATACTTAGTATGTTTAGAATGTTCTGCTAGGTACTACTTGATTTAGAAAGTTTATGTGAAACATGCTTGGTGATGGATCCTTACTGTTTTTTTTTTTTTTTTCACTGTATCCTTCTGACTCCAAGTGCCCCATTATCTAAGATATGGCCTTCTTCTAATTATGCAAGGTCAGGAAACCCAACAGAACTAGGGTAGGATAGCAGGAAGAATACTGTTTCTAGAAATGGGTTCAAATTCTGTCCATGAAGCTTATTACTTGTGTAACTGTATAATTCATAAAACACATTTTTTTTAAATCTATGAAATAAGGAGGTTGGACTAAATAGCTTCTGTTTCTCACTGTCTCTTTGTTTCTGTCTTTGTGTCTCTGACTCTCTCTCTCTTGAAACTGGGTCTCCTTATTTCTCTTAAGCAATACAGCAACCAGTCATAGGCCTGAATCCATAGTGAGGTAAAAAGAAAGGAATAAGCATTTATTATCCCATTTTGTGGCAGGCAGCACTATGCTAAGCACTTTTTACAAATATTATCTCATTTGATTCTCACAACCACCCTGAAAGGTAAGTGCTATTAATTTCCCCATTTTATAATTGAGGAAATGGAGGCAAACAGAAGTGAAGTGGCTAGCTCAGGGTCACACAGCTAATAGGTGTCTGAGGCCAGATTTGGGCTCACATCTTCCTGATTGGGAATGGTCCCAGTCTATTTGCTGGGCCTCAAGGTAGCACACTGATGGAGTGATCAGGGTGTGAAGTGAGGTTCTGTACCAGAAAAGTGTCAGTGTCAGAGAAAAAGAGAGTGCAGTGGAAAGATAGGCCTTGGTAACAGATTAAATGTGGAAGGTGGATGATTTCTAGTTGAGGGAGCAGAACTTAGGGGCAAAGATAATGAATTCCAGTTTGGATGTGTCATATCTATTGGACATCCAGTCTGATGTGTGTGAGTGGTAGCTGGAGAGACCAGGTTAGAGGTCAGCAAAGAATTTGAGGCAGAATAGGTAGATTTGAGAATCATGAGTATAGAGATGGTATTCCACCAGAACTGAGGAGATCATTGAGTGAAATAGTGCAGAGGGAGAAAACAAGGGGACCCTGGACGGAACCCTGAGGAATACCTCTAGTTGGAAAGGATTGTTGGGAAGATTTGGCAAAGTAGACAGAGAGAGAGAGCAGTCAGATAGGTAGGGGGAGCATCAGGAGAGCAGGGTTTTAGGTAGGAGCTAGGGATCAACAGTGTTAAAGGCTGCAGAGAGATAAAGGATTTTAAGGGTGGGGAAAGGGCTGCTGAATTTGGCAACTAAGAAATCATTAATAACTTTGGAGAGAGCAGTTTTAGTGGAATGATAAAGTTGGAAGCCATATTGAAAGGAGTGAAGAAGAGGGTAGAAGGAAGGAAAGTGAAGTTATCTATTGTAGATTGCCTTTTTGAGGAGTTTATCTTCAAAGGACAGAAGAGAAATAAGATGATAATTAGTGGGGATACAACCAATTTAGGGTTTTTTAAAAGATGGGAAACATGGGGATGTTTGTAGGCAGAAGGAAAAGAATCATCAGATAAGGAGAAATTGAAAGTAAGAGAGAGTGGAAAAATCAGAGATGGCAATCTATTGGAGGAGACAAGATGGAACGAGATCACTTAAACAAATGGAAGAGTTAAGGAGAAAGAAAGGCCACTTTATTATGTAAGATGGGGTTGAAGGAGGAGATAGCAGAAAGTATCTGAGAGATAGGAGATGAGGAAAAGAAAAGAAAAAAGGAAAAGGAAAGAAGAGAGAGTTTGTGGTAAATAGCCTTATTTTTTTTCTTAAAACATGAGGCAAGTTTTTTGGTTAAAAGAATTAAGAAGTACATGAGAGGTTTGAGGAATGATAAGAAGGTTTGGAAGACATACTTTGGAGAGGGTGATGTTGAATTGATAAGGAAGATGCAGTAGGTTTGCCCAGCATCAGTGAAGGCCCAGTTGAATTACATATCATAAATTTGAGGTGGATCCAGTCAGAATGGTTGTATCTCTGCAGCAGTCTGCTGGTGGATCTGCCTCTTTCAAATCTTTTCTTTCTCTAAATTACTTCTCCATTCACCCACCAAAATGATTTTTCTAAAGTGAAAATCTGACCATGTTGACCACCTCCTTACTCAATAAACTCCCATTGGCTCCCTATCACTTCGAGTTTCAAATCCCAAATCCTTTGTGTTTGACATTCAAAACTCTTCATAAACTAACTCTGTCCTTTCTTTCCGGTTTTTTTATACCTTACTTCCTGATACATACTCTTCCATCCAGTGACCCTGGCCCCTGGCTATTCTACAAAGGTGATACTCCACCTCTTGTTTCTGGGCATTTTCTCTGATTTTTCTCATATCTAGAACATTTTCACTTCTCAAGTTCAGAATAACAATTTCCCTAGTTTCCTTTAAGTCCCAAATATTCCCCTCTCCCTCCCCTTCCCCCCCCCCCCCCCCCCCCCCCGCCCCTTTTTTTTTTTTCTGGAAGAATTTTCTAATCCCTCTTAATTTCAGTGCCTTCCCTTTGTTAGTTATATCTTATTTGTCCTGTATATTGCTTGTTTGTATATACTTGTTTGCTTATTGTCTCCCCCATTAGATTTTAAGGTCATTCAGAACAGATTCTGTCTTTTGCCTCTTTTTGTATATTCATAGAGCTTAGCTCAATGCCTAGCTCATAGTAGGTAACCAATAAATGCTTTTATTCCTTTTTTTATTCCTTTGGTTTTGTAATGTATTCCTAGATTAAAGGATATGTACAATCTAGTGACTTGGGGGGTCATAACTCCAAATTGCTTTCTAGTGCCACCAGTAGTGTATTTGCATTTCTGTTTTCCCACAGCCATTTAAATAATTGCTAGTTTCTCTTTTTATCATCTTTGCCAATCTGCCAGGTGTGAAGTAGAACTTCAGAATTGCTTTTTTTCTTTTTTTCTTTCTGTTTCCCTCTTTACAAAGAAGAAGAAGGTGGAAAAAGAGTAGATTGCTTAACATTAGTGATGTGTAATTGAAGTAATCTGTTTCTGTTTTTTCCCCTCTTCTCTTTGCCCCACCTTTATAGTCTTCAACTCATATATCCCTATTATGTAATAAGATAGTATCTTCCTTCCCTTTCCTCCTTTTCTCAAGAGTGTATTCCCTATTGCTGTAATTTCCCTCTTCTCCTAAAACCATCAAAATAGAACAGAACAGAATCCTGACTTTCTGCTTGCTTTATTTAACTTGATGACCCTTGAAGAGTTCCAAAGGACATTTTTTTCCCTTCCTCATTAGAATGTAAACATTTTATTGTCATGTAGCCCCTTGTAATTTATCACATGTATTTTCAGTGATTCTCTTGATTCTTGTGTTTACTGTTTCATAGATTCTCAGTTCTGATCTTTTCATTAGGAATCCTTGGAAATCCTATATTTCATTAAAGGTCCATTTTTAATCCTGTAGTATTATATCCAATTTTGTCATATAAGTTATTCTCAATTGTAAGCCTTTATCTTTTGCCTTTTAAAGTATCTTAAGATTGTTTTCTCATATAAGTAATGACTGCCAGTTTTTATGTGATCCTGACTTTAGCATCGTGGTGTTTGAACTGCTTCTTTTTGGATGCTTGCATTATTTTTTTTCTATATATCAGAGCTCTGGATTTTGGATATAAAATTCCTGGGAGTTTTTATTTTGGGGTTTCTTTCAGGAGGTGACTGGTAAAATCTTTCTTTTTTTTTTTTTTTCACTTTGTCTTCTATTCAGAAATCATATACTGGAGTGTTTTTGAGGAGGGCAGGTAGGGGAGGATCTTGATTTTTCAGATAGTCCAGTCGTTCTTAGATTGTCTCTTTGACCTATTTTTCAAGTTTCTTATTTTTGATAACATATACCTTATATTTTTATGTTTTTCTTTAAAAATATTTATCTTGTTTTGATATTGATTGTTGTCTTGAATTGTTTTCTATTTGGTTCATTCTGAATTTCAAGGAATTAAATTCTTAGGTAGGTAAAGCTTACCTTACCTCTGTTCTAAAGTATCTGTTCAGAGCAGCTAGGTGCCGTAGAGGATAGACCACCAGTCCTGAAGTAAGGAGGACCTGAGTTCAAATCTGTAGCTATGTGCCCCTGGGCAAGTCACTTAACCCCAATTGCCTCAGCAAAAAACAAAACAAAACAAAAAATTGCTAAATCATCTGTTCTAAGTTACTTCTTTGTATTTCTACCCTCCCTGTTATTATTTCTTTTTATTTTATATCTTGTTAATTTCTGTTTGGATTTGTGGAGGTTTTTTTTTTTTGTTTGTTTGTTTGTTTTCAAATCTGGACTCTGGAAAAGCACATGGAGTAATTTTTTTTTAATAACTTTTTATTGACAGAACTCATACCAGGGTAATTTTTTACAGCATTATCCCTTGCACTCACTTCTGTTCCGATTTTTCCCCTCCCTCCCTCCACCCCCTCCTGGAGATGGCAAACAGTTCTTTACATATTAAATAGGTTACAGTATATCCTAGATACAATATATGTGTGCAGAACCAAACAGTTCTCTTGTTGCACAGGGAGAATTGGATTCAGAAGGTATAAATAACCCGGAAAGAAAAACTAAAATGTAAGCAGTTTATATTCATTTCCCAGTGTTCTTTCTTTGGGTGTAGTTGCTTCTGTCCATCCTTGATCAATTGAAACTGAATTAGCACTTTTTATCGAAGAGATCTACTTCTCTTTGTCGAAGAAATCCATTTCCATCAGAATACATCTTCAAACAGTATCGTTTTTGAGGTATATAATGATCTCCTGGTTCTGCTCATTTCACTTAGCATCAGTTCATGTAAGTCTCTCCAAGCCTCTCTGCAGTCATCCTGCTGGTCATTTCTTATAGAACAATAATATTCCATAATGTTCCTATACTTAACTGGGTTTATCTTTTGAATTTTTGTTAGTTCAAGATGTTTATTCATTATATTTAGCATCTTTTCTCTTTATTCATTTTGTCCTTCAGTTCTTCCTTTTGTCACTTTTTCTTGATATTCTATAAATCTAAATTAATTTCATTGTCATTTTATCTAACTTTAAAATATCCTTTTGGTAGTTTGGTATTACATAAAGTTGATAAATTAACTTTGGTAGTATTGTCATTTTTATTTTGCTGGCTCAGCTCATCTTTGAGTGCTAAATATTCCTTAGCTATTTAAGTCATTCTTTAATTCTTTAAGAACTATTTTTAAATTGAATTTATACAAGTACTGAATGTGTTTTGGTACTGCCAAATGTTTTCTATATTTTGTAGTTTTGAATGGGACATTCTTTTCTATTATTGTCTTCTGAATTTTGTTATTATATAGAAAAGCAATTGATTTGTTGAAAGTATGAATTTTCTTAGTTTCCTTGATGATTCTTAAAAATTTTCTAAGTAAAAAAAAGTTCTAAGTAAAACTATCTAAGGATAATTTTGTCTCCTTTTTTGCTTCTCTTTCTCTTTAATTACTTTTTTTTTGTCATTTTGTTATTGTTAACATTTCTAGAACTGTTAAAAATAATAGCAAGGGAAACCTTGATTTATTCTTTTTATTTATTGGAAAAGCTTCTAATGATTCCCCACAACATATAATGATTACGTTGGGTTTTAGATGGATAATTCACACACACACTACACACACACACACACACACACACACACACACACACACACAAGATCCTTCATATGTTGTAGAGTTTTAGCATCAGTGATTTTTGTCCTTTGTCAATGGCTTTTTTTTTTTTTTACCTAGTAAGATTTTTTGTTTTTTTTAATATGATTATGTTGATTTCCCCCCTTATTTTAAATTGCCCTTCCATTCCTAATATAAATTGAACTTGATCTTAGTTGTCTTTTGCATAAATTGCTATAGAGATTTTTTTTGGGGGGGCAGGATTTTATTTAAAATTTTTGAATCAGTATTAGATTTTATAGAACTATTTCAATTTATCCTTAAGAGTATAGCATTTCCAGATGTCAAACTATATTATAAACCAGGCCTCTTCAAAATCATATAGTATTGTTTAAAAATGGAACCAACTAGAAAAGGAAGATTCAGAAATAATGGAACTCATTACTCAATTTTTGATAAACCTAAAAGCATGAGTTACCTAGAAAGAACTCTTCATCTGATAAGAATTTCTAGGAAAACTAGAAAGCAATTAGAAAGAAATTATATTTAAATCCATCTTATACCATGTATCTATGAAAACTCCAAAATGGACATGTGACCTGACAATTTTTAATTAACTTGATCACATGAGATTAAAAAATATGAAGAAAACAATCATGCATATCAAATAAGAAAGGAAGTGATTTACTGGGGAAAATCTTTCTATCACATATCTCTGGTAAAGAATTGGTGTCCAAGATGTATAGATAACTAACAGGTATCTAAGATAAAAAAGTTAGCAAATATTTGTTAGGGACCAACTATGTACCAGGTATTGTACTTTGTATCACATATCTCTGGTAAAGGATTGGTGTCCAAGATGTATAAATAACTAACAGGTATCTGAGATAAAAAAGTCAGCAAACATTTGTTAGGGACTATGTACCAAGTATTGTACAAAGTGCTACACTTACAAGTACGCATACACATACAAAGGGATACACATACAAGAAGAAAGAAAGACAGTTCCTGCCCTCAAGAAGCTTATTAAATTCTGATGGGGGAATACAACACATAAAAGACATTGGATGCAGTATGGAAAATAGGGAGAATAGAGATGGCACAAGATACCTGAGCCAGGGTTAGATAGACATGCTGGGGCTGGACATGTGGGCAAGTGGGCAGAGTTGGGCAAAGGTCTCCTTTACACCTCTCCATTCTGCTTTTACTTGGGATAGAGGTGGAGGGTGTGGTGCCCCACAGTACTGAGCTGAGGGGAAGGAGCAAAGAGAGAACACACTATTGTAAACTAAAATTAACAAAGGTTTTTTTTTTTTTTTTTTGAATGTGAATCTTTCAGACTTCTTTACATAGTCTAATTTGCATAATACTAATTTATGTAAAGTGAGAGCAGTCTGTATCTGCACCCATAATCACAAAATGGTAATATATCCTGAATCAGGAAATGCCATCTGGGCTTTACTGTCAGGTCCTTTTGTTCATATACTGTGCAGATCTCAGACAAGTTTCAGATACTGGCAAAACAACAAAAGGTGCTGATAATTTTGAGATAATATGGATATGTTAATGAGCTAACCCCAAGATGGCAAGATAAGAATCTGTTCCCTTTCTCCCAAAAGACCCTATAAAAATGAGAACTCAAACTCCCATCTCTAACAAGAATGCTGCTGAATGCTCCTAGTGCTAATCCCTGGTTATGTGAGTGATACTCTCTGTCTCTTTCCCTCCTCCTCCTCCTTCTTCTCCTTCTCATTCTCCTTCTTCTCCTTCTTTTCCTCCTCCTTCTCCTTTTCCTCTTCCTTTTTTTTTTCCTCCTCCTTTTCCTCATTTTTCCTTCCTTCTCCTCCTCCTCCTTACATTGTCTGCCTTCCTTTCACCACCTCACCACCTGTCCCCATTGCTTCTATATCCCTTTTTGCTATTTGTCTATATTTTTTTTTTACCGTTTACTCCACCTCCCTCTGTGCCTTATTAAAGTTAGTTTACAGGCTCATTTCCTGCTATCATTGTGGTCTTTCCTGGCAAGTACCCATCCCCATTTCATAATTTCCATAAATTAACAATTCAGAAAGGAACACAGGCAGAAATATAAGCAATATAAAAACAAAAGTTGTCAATAAAATCTACTTTAAAAAATAAAATGAGGGTAATGGAAATGCTCTCTAAGGATTCTTCCAGCTATAAGGCCCTGATCCTAAGCTTTATATTGTGGAGATTGAATAGATAGAATTCTAATCCAATTCTCTTATTTTGCTGTTAAGGACAATTAAAAATAGAAAAATAAACTTAAGTTAATAGGATGTGCCCACCAAATCATTGGAGAACTATTTATGAAGCTCCTCCTTTGTGCCAGGTAGTAAGAGGCAAACAAACAAACAAAAAAATCAAACACCAGTCCCTGTTCTCAAGGAACTAACAGTCTGGGGGGGAAGGGGGGGCGGGGAGGGCTATAACATGCAAGCAAATATATACAAAGTAAGCAATATACTAGATAACTAGGAAATGTTCACCAGAGAGAAGGCACTGGAATTAAGAGAGATTGGAGAAGGTTTCCTGTAGAAAAGTGTCTATATCTCCAGACTTAGTGCCTTAAAACAAACAAACAAATAAACAAAAAAAAACACAGCTAATTTTGGTGCATCTCTGTCAGTAGAAAAGGGGAATGAAAGATAGGATCATCGAGGGAGGGTTTCAGTTTTTCTATACCCAACAATTTAGGCCTGAATTTTGTTGATAAAACTTAGGTCCATTTCCCCAACATGGGGAGCTTCCTAGCTTTTTCCAGGTGGAAAAGGGTGATTGTGGGCTATAATGATAAATAATATTTAACATCTATTTCTGTCCTAGCTTGGACCACTCCACAATTATGTGGTTATATTGGAGCAGCTCTAACTACTGTGCAATGTGAACATTGGCCAAGTCTGTCACAGTCAGAATTTAGTGTCTTCTGGGATAGGGAGGTCCCCCTATTATAGTGATTGTAGGAATTTTGAAGCAAACAGTTTTCTCCCTATTGTTTTTTTTTTTGTGAGAGGTTGCATTTTTTGCCGTCTAGGGGAGGGGGTGGAGGGAGGGAGGGGAAAAATCAGAACAGAAGTGAATGCAAGGGATAATGCTGTAAAAAAAATTACCCTGGCATGGGTTCTATCAATAAAAAGTTATTAAAAAAAAAAGAGAGGTTGCATTTTGAAAGGGTTTTGCATCCCTATCATGGGTATGAGATGTATTGTTTACAGAAATTATCTTTTTTCTGATATTTGTGAGGAAGGAAAGATTATACAAAAAAAGCTATTAGTCTTTTAGACTAATTATATTCATATACAATTAAGAGAAAGATTGTTTTTAGGAAACTTTGAAGAACTATTTTCTCAATTCCTTGGTTGCTATAGTGACATTTAAGAAATATCATATATGTCTTTTGGTCAGAGTTCTCCCTAGGTATGGTAAATTGGGGTGATTATCCTGGGATCTTTGCTTTGTAGAGGGAAAGAAAAAGAATAATATAGATTGTAGCAGGAGTGACTTTAGAGGTCATCTAATTCAACTCCTTCCAGTTTACAGGTATGCATCAGAGAAGAGATTGAGTGGATTTGTCCAAAATCTCACAGGTAGTGAAGTGGCAGAAATAAGATGCAAATTCTGGGCCTCAGATACCATTTGCAACATTGTATTGCTTTACCTAAGAAAAGGATATATTGCTTTTGGAATGATATGACAGAATGTGTGGAGAGATAAAGAGAAGGAAGTACTTAGCAATTGGTGCTACTAAAAAAAAAGAAGAAAAAGATTAGCAACCTATAACCTGTTCTAAATAATGTTTACCTGACCAATGTAATTGCAAAACAGTACAATAGTATATTATCATCAAACACTACAATGAAGTCAGGAAGTATTATGATTGTATCATTTAGCCAGTGACCCATTTGTAGCATTTACAACTAATTTCTTCTATATTGTCATTTTATTAATGACTATTTTCTTAGAATCTATATGTGCATATACCTTTATTTTTAATCCATTTATAAAAGGTATGACATACACGCACACATACACACAGACACTCTTCTCTCCTTTTCATCCTGTATATTTGGGTTTTTTTGTATTGTCTTCTCTTTTTCCCTTCAAAGCTGCCCTTGACATTCATTTTAATTATATTTCACCTAGATGAAAATGTTAAGGAGTGAGAGGCCTACATGTTATGATTTGCCTTGGATTTGAGACTGCCCTACCTCATTCTCCATTCATAACTTGTGAAACTCCGAGCTGTCATGGACAAAGTCCATTCCTAAGGGGCTTCCCTAAAAGGATCATTTTTCTCTTTTTGGCTTATCATTAAAAATTTCTTAGTATATTGCTAGCATTCCTCAATCTAGTTTTCCCCAAATGTGGGAAAAATGTGGGCAAAGGAGGATCTCCAAATTTTCTGTAAGCATTCAAGGTAGTAGATGAAAATTAGATATAGGATAGCCATTCATTTAAAAAAAAATACATAATATACTAAAGACTCCTAAAAGCCCATGAATAACTGCAGGAAGTACATAAAACGTTGAAATAAAGCACTGACCCCAATTTGGGAAGTGAAATAACACCCTGACATTCCAGAAAATTCTCTCTTGCAAATTTTTTCTGAATTCATAATGCAATCCTGTAAACTACAGAACAAGAAATTCCCTTCCTCCAATATTGTCCAAGGAAGATGCTGTGAAGAATTATGTAAATGATGCTTTTCTTCCTCCAGGAAGTGTACTGAATCAAAAAATCCCCTTATCTGTATACAGAGTTTAAACATAGAAACTCTTGTATTGGGAACTCTCCTATATTATCTGTGAGACCAATTTGAAAGCTAGTGCTATATAGAAGAGCTTTCTTCTCAAAAAATCCTATTTGTACAAAAATATTTACAGTAGCTCTTTTTGTGGTGGCAAAGAATTGGAAATTGAGGGGATCCTCATCAACTGGGGTATGGCTAAACGAATTGTGACATATAATTGTAATGCAACATTATTGTGCTTTAAAGAAATGACAAGGTTGGGGCAGCTAGGTGGTGCAGTGGATAGAGCACCAGTCCTGGAGTCAGGAGGACCTGAGTTCAAAAATGACCTCAGACACTTAATACTTCCTGGCTGTGTGATCCTGGGCGATTCATTTAACCCCAATTGCTTCAGCCAAAAAAAAAAAAAAAGGGCAAGCCAGATGATTTCAGAAAAAACTAGGAAGTCTTATATGAACTGATAAAAGGTGAAATGAGCAGAACTGAAGGACATTGTACATAGTAACAGCAATACAGTTATCTTTTTCACATAGTGGGGATTGGGAGCACTGTGCCCCCATGATTTGGAAAATCTGCTTAAAACTTTTTAGCCCTCCCTTTGTAACAGAGAAGGAGAATGATTTTTTTTTTTTAAATAGAGGATTTATAGTTCCTTATTGTCAAACTCGAGTTAAGTATTTGATCATAACATAGGTCAATGTTAAGTAAGAGTACTATATGAAAAATAAATTTAAAAAATGAAAATTCTAAAAATGGAAACATTTAATAAGAATAATATTGAACATACAGCATGTATAACAAGACATTTCTAGTCTTTGTATGTTGGCTTTTGTGTTGTTTTTACAAACTTTAACTCTTACTTATTTTAACTTTAAAAAAGAAATTATATACGTTTATGATATTAAAAGATATAAATATGTTGATATTATACAATACTATATATATATGTCTATATCTCTCTACATATACATATATGTGTGATGCATTTCTGAGTTTCTTAACTTTTTCTGTGTCATCAACTGGCCTTCATGTGTCATCTGCAGCTCCCTCCAAATTCCCATTTAGTTTCTTATTCTGATCCATAATATATTGTAATAGTAATGGGGAAAGTCATGATGTGGAAGAGATAACTGTGTTGTATAATGAAGAATTGTGAATAACTTAGCTATTCTCAGAAGTATAGTGATCCAAAATAATCCCAAAGGATTCATGATGAAAAATGCTATCTACCTCCAGAGAAATGATTGTCATCTGAATACAGATTGAAGCATACTATTTTTCACTTTCTTTTTGTTATTGTTTTTATTTGAATTTTCTTGCACAAAATGATTAATATGGAAAATTTGACATATTTAACAAGTATAACCTATATCAGGTTACTTACCATCTCTGGGAAGGGGGGGAGCTAAAAAAGAGAGAGAAAGAGATTTTGGAACTTGAAACTTTAGGGAGAAAAAAGAATGTTAAGAATAGTTTTTACATGTAATTGGGGGAAGAATAAGATATTATTTAAAACTAAATAAAATTTTAAATGTCATTTTGGCGGTGGGGACTTCTTTTTCTAGATTCTAGGATCATGTTGTCTGGGAAATTTAGAATCCCTCTTCCTCCACACAGGAGTTGGAATATACAAACGTTGTGCATGAACTAAGTTTTCAGACACTGTGCTGGCATGTTTAATTCTGCTATGTGCTTCTGCTACAAGCCAGCTGTTCCTAAGGCGAAAAATATCACATGCGTATGTTGAGGTCTAGCTTTGGGGTATCTAAATGAAATTAGGGTTAAGGTCTAGTGGCAGGTTTGGGATACAGATTCGGCGCAAGGGGGTCTAGTAGCGGTGCGAGGTCCCAATAAAAGCATTTATTGGCCCGGAGAGCTAGATTGAGGTTTATTATTAGATAAGCAAAGTTAAAGTATAGGCGAAGGTAGAGATAAAAAGGGCACTGGACAGGGGGTCCTCACATGGCGACCATGTTTGGAATCTCTGCAAAGAGGGGTTCCCAGCGTGGCCTTTTTATAATAGGAGACTTAGCTCGAGGGGCTTTTGGATGTAGCCCCAAAGTTGGCTCAGATCCGGGTGGGGCTGGGAACAGGTCAGATCTTCTATTGGAATTCAAAGGGACCAGGATTTGTGAGTTAAAGGGCAATTTATATTATTAACTAGGAGAGGGTGGGATTCCCGCATCAAGTAGAGACACCCTCCTTCCCTTCCAGATTACCCATGAACACAAGTATAATCCTCTTTGTGCTGGACTGTCTTCTCAAAGAAAACAAGAAAAAGAATTGTTTTGTTAGCTTGCTTATGTAATCCACAGAGAGTTCATTCCTGTGAATCCCAATGAGCCAATCATCTTAGAAGTAGCTCCTGTCACAGAAATGATTTATATCCCCAGTGATCACGTCTGCCTCCATGGGGAAGTGACTCTTAGATACCTATAAACAAAAGGCAATGCCCTTTAATCTCACCATTGAGAACTCTTCAGGTTCATGAAGGAACCCTCTCCCTATCAACTCTTTTTAGTTGGGATGTGAGGAAGAGACTGTGCCTCTGAATTTTGTCCAGTACAACTTTAATTCCCTCCCAAATTCATGAGAAAACTTAAATGCCATATGTCTTAGAACTGACCTGATTACTAACAATGCAAGCCTGGGATACATAATTCAATGATCATAGCATAGGGATCCCGATGGAAATTAAGATGTTTTCTCATCTGACTCCTCTTTAATTTTTATAGGAATAGGACGAAATAGTACATATTATTTTAGGAGATGATAATATTTTTGTAGGTTAGCTCAAAAACAAGTAGTTTGCAAAAGTACAGCATATTTTGGATTTCCATTTAATTATACAGAAATGCACATAATTGGAATACTTGCAATTCAGGAAACCTTATTTTCTATGACAATATAAAACTGATAATCTGCGACAAAATATCTATTTTTTACTAAAAACTATATAAAGATAAAATAAGCATAAAACAATTTTAGAATTTATGAAGATTAATTATATAAAATAGCAACTTTTTTCTTACAAAGGTACCATTTATTCACAAAATATTTTGAAGTTTATGTATTAGTGCATCCTTTGATCCTCAAAATGACTACATATACAAATGTATGTTATGTGATATTGATGAGGTCTAGATTTAGGGTAGTCAGGGAACCAAATGATGAGATTAGGTTCAGGGAACCAAATGAAATTAGGATTTCTGGTGGTCAGGGAGTTAAATGAGGAGGTTAGTAGCAGGTTCGGGATTCAGGGAACCAAATGAAGAGGTTTGGCTCCCCTAAACCCTTGGGATTCAGCACATGGGTAGGGAGTTTTAGAACCCCCCTTCTGGCAGCTCAGAGATTCTTCATAAAGGAATTTACAAACCCGAAAAGACTAGACTGATAAAAAGAAGTTTATTATAGACATTGGGAAGTCAGCCTTTACTATGCATGAATAGAAAGACTGAATTTCTTAGTGGCAAAGTCCTGACAGGGGAGAAAAGTAATGGAAGAGTCCTGGCAGAGAAGTGAAGTTTAGAGAAATTCTGCCAAAGAGGCCTAAAGTCTTGTTAGGGAAATAGGTGAGGGAGATAAAAAGAGGGTAGTGCTAGAAGAGAATATTATTCCAGTGGGCAGAGGTTTCCTTGGCATAGCATGACATAGCATAGTATAGCATGGCATGGCATGGCATGTTAAATTCTCTGCAATGAGAGAATTTAAAATTGCCGTTTTTATTATAAAATTCTTTGGCTACAAGCCAAGGCCTGCTCCCCATCCTGATGATCTTGTTAGGTGGAGTTTGAGTTGGAATTGAATAGAAAATCTTCAGTTGAATAGGGTGTTTCTCCAACTCAGTAAGATTGGTATCTCCAGCTCCCACTCAGCTATAAATTATAGAATGAAGCTGTTTGTCCTTGGGCAGAGTCTTTACAGTATCAGTATTCAAGGAGAATTTCTCTTTCTAGGAGTTTTAGAGTTTTGAGGTCTCTTTACTACTGTTTCCTGATGGAGTTTTTAAGAGTTAAGTTCTTTTTTTAAACTTTAAGTAAAAATTGTATATAGAATTAATAGTAAGAACTAACTTTGTTATATTTTTAGAGAGGGAAACAGACACCACAAAAAAATTATATCGTCTTAAGTGGCTGTAAGCAATGAGCTCAGCATGGATCTAATGTGGCTGAGTTCATGGGTTCGATCACCTCATGATTTGGTTCTGTCTTAGGGGCACACAGACTACACTTGTTTGCTGGCTACATACCAACTACTGTAATGCCAGAGAAACTGAGACAAGATAGAGATTAGAGAGTATTTAATAATTTATTTAAAAGGGAGAGATTTACTGGGACCAAATGGATCCATGGTTTGGTCCCAGTGCTGAATGAGGCTATTGTCTCCAAGAATCCAGCACATAATGTGAGTTCTCAATGACATATATACTTGTGGCTCAGATACAGGGCATAGACAGAGGCAGGGCGGAGTCAAGGTGCTGAGAGCTGAATGAGACTGTGACAGGATGGAGTGAGCCACCGGAGATGGGATGACAAAGGAGATGGGGTGACCTAATGGGGGGAGGAATCCCAGAGATGGGAAGAGGCATCTTGACAAGATGGTATCTGACATTTTGATAGCTTGGGATGGAGAGAGACATTATGATATTCCAAAATATAAGATATTTTATCCTTATCAAATATTCTGATAAAGAGGGAGGGGAGGTTTCACAGGACTGACCAGACAATTATAAACTGAATCAGAACAATTAGGGAAACTGAGTCAGGACAATAAAAGAGAACTGTGGCATAACACTACCTACAACCATACCTTTACCTCTCCCATCCTTAAAAAACTCATTTGGTCCATCCTGCTTTGCTCGCTATCATCCCACATCTCTTTTCTCATTTGTGGCTAAACTGAGGAGGCCCTCTATAATTGGTATCTGTATCTCTTTTCCTCTTACTCTTTTCTTCACTCAACAGGCTGAATTCTGACTTTATCATTCAATTGACATTATTCTTCCTGAAGTCACTAATAAGCTCGGATGCCAAATCTAATGACCTTTTTTCTAACTTCATCCTTCTTAATCTCCCTACAACCTTTTACACTCTAGATCATGCTTTCTCCCGGACATGCCCACTAATGGTGGGGGTTCCACAGACTTTTATCTTGAGCCCTCTTCTATGTTATCTAGTTTGGTGATTTCATTAGCTGCCATGGATTTAGTTGACATCTCCAAGCTAATGATGCTTATCTCTAGTTCTCCAGCCCTACCCTCCTTGCTGAGCTATTGTCCTACACATCTTACTTATTTATCATTGTTTGCTTGGTATTTCTTTCATTAGACCCTTAGCTCCTTGAAAGCAGGAATTGCCTTTTGCCTTTCTTAATATCCCTGCATCTAGCACAGTGCCTGGCACATAATAGAGACTTAATGTTTATTGATTAACTTACATATTATTATTGTTGTTAAGTTGTTTTTCAGGCCTATCCAATTTGTTGTGGCCCCATTTGGTATTTTCTTGGTAAACATCCTGGAGGCATTTGCCATATCCTTCTTTAGATGAAGAACTGAGGCAAATAGTGACTTGCCCAGAATCACACTGCCATAATAATAATAAGTGTATGAGGCCTGATTGGAACTCATGAAAATAAATCTTTCTGATTCCAAGCCCACATGTCTGTCCCCTGTTCCACCTAGCTGTCCTGTGCCACCTACCTGCCCCTTGGCTGTAATAGTTGTTCACATATAGGTAAATTAGTCACAAAAGCGAGGCCAAGAATGACTTCTCATTCTATTTATTATGAATACCACTCATTTTGGCATATCATCATCCAATATTTAAGTATTTCATTTGTGTCTCTAGTCTTTGTAATAAAATAATCATGCATCCTGACCTTAGGACACATGTCCTCAAACTTCTTTTATATTCCTTACAATGATCAGTAGTAGCACTTTGCTTAGGCAGGATGTCATAAAAGTCTTAGTGCAGTAGTAAGTTTTAATAGTTTAAATAGCTATTTATTTATAAATTTTTAATTTTTTATAATATAAATATATCTGTGTGTAATAGTATTACTTTTATCATTTACAATATAACATTACTTGTATATAGTAGAATGAATTTATTATTTATTATATTTATCTTAAGCTTTAATAGCTTAAAACTTCACTCAAGCTTTTGGTGCACCCTGTTTCTCATATATTTATTATACTGTGTTGTATACTTTTATTATTTGTGTACTTGTCCTATCTTCCTCTTTAGAATTCAAGTTCCTTGAAGGCAGTAGTCTTGTTATCTTTGTGTATCCTTACATATTTCATTTACATATTCTTATTATCACAATCAATATTATTATGTTCATAAAAATTCTTAATGAATGTTTGTGGAATGACTAAATTTTGGCTCTGCGACTTGAAAGCTGAATGATATTAAGGAAGTCACTTAAACCCCTCTAGATCTCATTTTCTTCATCTCAAAAAACAAAAGGTTTGAATTAGATAATCTTTAAGAACTCTTCAGCTCTAAATCCTATGATTCTGTGAATCCCTGAGTGAATGAATACCCTGCTGTTGGTATGTCTATTAGTGTTATCTTCATATATAAAGGACAGCATATTTTATAACCTTGAACATTTCTATTTCAATTTATGGCAGAATATAGGAATTTATCCATATTTCTCGATCCTTTGCTCAGTATTATATCCAATAAATGAGGCAGAATTTTGCAATAGTTTTATAGAAGCAGTTCTTTATAGCAAGAAATTATGCATCTACAATATTAACTCAATTCTTATATGTCTGTGCCTGAGAACACCCTGAGCTGTAATGAAAGCAATTTGGAAAAGTAAATGTAGAATCAAAATTAACAGGAAAAAACTCAAAGACAATTTTGATGTTCCCAATAAACCAACCTCTAATGTCTATTTGCAAGAGACTAATAAGGACATACATAAAATTTTCTACTTTTTAAGGACTTCAAATTTTGTAAAAAGAAAATATCACTATCTTTCTCTTAATGTAATGCCCATTTCAAGGTGGAAGAAAAGAAGAAAGTTTTAAAACCCAGATTTACATGAAGGTTTCTTTTCTGACCCACGCCCCAAAGGCATTAGTGTAATTGAACCTTTTCCATGTTTTGAATTGCTTGACACTAGACAGAAGAGCATATTACCTTGAAGGAGACTGTTTTGTTGTTTTAAATTGAAGTGCCTTCATTTATCCTTTTTATTGTCATCATTATCATCCTTATATTCATCATCAACAATAACAAGCTACTTATATCAATAGAAACATTGTATCTACTCTTGTCAAGTTAAAAAGACTTGAATTCAGATTCTGAGAGACTTAATTAATTGATCATCATATAGTATTGTTGTTGAAGGATATGATGATCTCCTGGTTCTGCTCATTTCACTCAGCATCAGTTCATGTAAGTCTCTCCAGGCCTTTCTGAAACCATCCTGCTGGTCATTCTTACAGAACAATAATGCAATAAACCCATTTTACAGCCAAGGAACCAAGGCAAACTTTTTTTGAGTGACTCATGCAGGGTCACACAACTAGTACACTCTGAGGCTGGATTTGAACTCATCCTCCTGTCCACTACACAGCCTTGCAACACAATTAGAGCAACACCTTGTACTGACAGTAATTATATAGCTAAAATAATGTTTCATCATTTCTCAGAGCCAAATCCCAAGAAAAAGATTCAAGAAATCAAGGAAAAAATATTGTGATTCTGCTGCAAGGAGGTTAATAGTTAACATAGAGATGTTACTAGTTTGAAAGAATCAACTGACGTCAAATTAAAAGGAAAAGCAAGAAACTCTTGACATTTGGAGTAGTAGAAGGTTAAGGTTGACATTTCTGGGAACTAGGCCAGGAACATGTAGGAGAGAAGGGATCACATTCTAATCAGTCTTGTAACTGTTGCTGTGTTATGTGTGTTTGTGGCCTTGTCTGCAGCCAGTGGTGAGTCATAATTGCAAATAAAATTAATATTAATAAGCTTATAGGCTTAGTGGTATTCCAAGAAATAACACATTTTGGAAGTAAAATAAGTACTTAAATTGGCAATTTTGGCATGTGGGTCTGTATAGATGCTGTCAATCTTGCTAGGCTATCTGAACATTAGATTATTCATATGCTACCCAGTCATATTTCCTAGCATCTTCCAGTGTTTGAATATTTGCTATCGGCTGCAGTTCTTTGTAAGTACTACTAAATTTAATATTTCTTATTTATCAAAAACTTTATAGCTATTGATAATAATAAAATATATGAAGAATGTTGGAAATATAAGGAAGTCATTCAGTTTGTTGCCAAATATGTTTTAAATCATTGTAACAATAAAGTGGTTAATGATAATAATAAAACATGTATTTATTATGTCATTTCTGGGAAAACATTTAGTATAACCCTATCACAAAAATGGTTTATTGTTTTTTATTGTCATTTCTTATTATTTAAAAATATGAAAATACAGAATAACTTGTATTTGAGGAATTCTGATATCTTTTTTTTTCTGAATCCTGAAGATTAATATCTGTCAGGAATTTAAAAGCACTAAGCACAGGAGAATTCACCCAGCCAAAAGTATTGATCATTAATAAAGAAGTGAGAGTTATTACTAAATTCCGTTGCCTGTCTGGCATACTTCCCAGTGGTACTTCAGTTAAATTCAGACTTCTTAGTCTAGCATTAAAGACCCTCCATAATTTGATCCTTTCTTACTTTTCTAAAAATCTCTCCTTCTACATATTCTGTTCTCCAATTAAACTACTTGTTATTTGTACATAACCTTCATATTTTTGCTTTCCTGTCTTAACTCATATTAAGGAATAAACCTTCAATCATTACCTGTTGAAATCTTGCCCACTTTCTTTCTAAAGCCCAGGTCAAATAATTCTACTTTTACCATAAAGGCTTCTTTAATTTCCCCTCAAGTTAGTAATGTTTTTTTTTTTTTTTAATCTCACTAGTCATGTTGACACTTTTCATATACACCTATTATACATTTCTTGTACTTTCACTGATGGTGTCAAATGATTCTTTATGCCATGAGCTTTCCATTTCAATGACTTCTTTTTTCCCTAATTTCATATCTTTCAATCAGACTAAGTGGGAAGAGTTCTAGATTTGAATACTATTTATACACCATTAACTGTTAAGGCCCTTCTCTTAATGTTTGTTACCCTGAGTGTCAGGTTTGTTCTGTATAGAGAATCCATGAAAAAGAGTTTTGTGAAATTAAGTCAGCAAGGAAAATGGGAACTAAATTGTACAGTCTTCTGTGCAAGACTGGGGAGTTTGTATTTTATCCTTTAAGTGATTGGGAGCTATTGAAGGTTTTTTAGAAAAAGAGTGTCAGTTCTGTTGAGTGATTAATTGGAAAGGGAATTAGAAAGGGAGACACCAGAAAAAAGGAAAACTAAGTAGTTTTGTTATAATACTCTAGGCAAGGAGTGATGAAGGTCAGAACTCAGTGATAGGCTCATGAACTGGGATGAAGTGAAATTATTAAATTTATTGGCTTTTATAATAAACCTTATAACTTTTTCAACAATGTTCTCCTTTGTCATAATCACTTTTTTTGCCCAAATGATTTGGCCTTAAATTCATAAATTTTATATACTTTAATTCTTCATCACAAAGCCATCCTTTTATAACATTGGCTGTTAAGTGCACCATTAATGAATGGTTCATTTTTGAAATCTAACTTTAATTATAATAGTCCATGGGTTTTCAGTAGGATTTAAATCAGGAGAATTGTGATAGCATTGATGCAAGTTTATCTCCATCTCTTGGATGAATTTCGTAACTTTTCAGGATGTGTGTCATCAAACAAGATAATGTTATATTTCATCTCTATTGTAATTCTGGAATCATTGTGGTTTTCAGTATATTATTTTTGTTTAGGACCAGTTCCTCACTGGGAACAAGACTTCAAAGCCCATTGGAAGTAAAAAAAAAATCCCCCAAACATTTTTTGAGTGGATATTTTACAGTCACATGAAGATGTCTAGCTCTTAAAGATTTACCTGGACTACTTTTGACAATGCTTTTGATGTAGTCTTGAATGATAAAGTGAGTTTCATTAGTAAAAAATTATCTTTTTCTAAGCTTTAGTACTCCAATCTTTATATTGTCTTGTTCTTGACAAACACATACTTTATATAATTATTTATATAAATATTTATAAATATGATATATATATATATAAATGTTTATATGTTATATAAAAATTTATAAATATATACACATATATTTATAGCACTGGTTAGTTATTCTTTAATGGTCTTGCTCTTCCATATTTAGGATGCTTATGTCACAAAATAGAGAAATCAGTAACACTTTGTCTAGCTATAAGTTTCCTTTATTCTCTTGTCTTTGGGGAATTAAACTATTTTAGTAAACCCTTCTGTGGCTTTTTAATGACATTTTCATGAACTTAAGATATATAGTGTAGTAGTAAATTATGTTTTTAGGAAATCATCAATAAGTTGTCTGCACCATCCTCCTGCAAAAAAAAAGGACCAGAGTAATTTTACTTGGAGAAACCATGAGCTTTAATCTAATAGCATAAGATTTAGAAAAAAATTGTGGATTGTGATAATCACTTAAGTGACAATTTTGAGTGATGCCTTCGTTCCTATACAATCTGGTGGGAGTTTGACAGGGTGTTGGGCAATTCCTTTTTAGAAATCCTATCTAGTTAATAGATTTGCTGTAGTGGAAGATAAAACATTAGGATATAACAGTATTTAGTAGGAGCCTGTAATAATTAATAGAATAATTAGAGTGAGAGAGATGAAGGGCTATGTAGCACAGAACAGAGGTAGAATATGAATAGCAATGATTGGGATAAGGCAAAAGAGCAAGAACAAGAGCAATTGTGTCCCCTTCTCTTCACTTCATATAATCACTCTGTGCCATCTACTGTAGGGAAAGACTGAACAATTACAGTAGAGAATGACTGAAGCATACAATTAATCATAGAGAAATCCACTCAGTTTTTTCCTTCATCATTTATTCAAAATTGAATTTGTGATTGTGGTAGAGCGCAACAAATAAATGCTTGAGAACAGATGTACTCTCTCTCTCTTTTTTTTTTTTTTAATATTTAAGCCAGCACTGTTTATAAATTCTATCTACCAATCCCATAAATTGCTTCAAAAAACCAACTGATTAAAAAAATTATATTGATCACCTTAATAAAGTTTCAACCATTGAACATCTTATAGTTTTAAGTAAAATATGCAAAGTGTAGTAGTTAATACAAACCTTCTCTTTAGCTTAAATTATTCAGTGCCAAAACTTGGGGTTAGAAAAATAAGCCTTGGAAAGCTTAAAGGCATTCAGGGATCAGCACCATGCAATAAGGATTCTGTTTTTACATGGTAAAATAACCACATTTCATATAGGCTTTTGATCTTGGCTAACAAACAGTTCACAAATAGAATTGTATCTATTCCAGTTTTGTGGGTATCTACCACTCGAAAGGTCATAATTGTGCCTTTTGTCGGTTCCATTTTCTCTTTCCTTTGAAATACTGAGGATACAAGGAAAAATATGCAGTGGGACATTTTGACTTGTTTTCCCTGACCATAACACCAAAATACTTTAATTCATAGTCTTTGACTAGGCTCTCCTACCTGGAAATTCAATCTTAAAAAAAAAAAAAACCAACAACATTATTTACTACTTTTTTTTTTTTTGTACTACTACACTATATATCTTAAATCATGAAAATGTCATTAAAAAGCCACAGAAGGGTTTTTGAAAATAGTTTAATTCCCCAAAAGACAAGAGAATAAAGTTTTTTTTTTAAATTAGAATTAAGGACAGTCCAACTTCTGATCTTTGTTATTGTTATCTGTGAAAGGCTCTTGCCAGTAGAAGGAATAAATATGGAAGCAGAAAGGCCTAGGTCAATTTCTAGCTGTGACATTTACTACCTGCTTGGAGCAAGTCATTCTGGACTTCCATAAAGACATCTCCTCTAAATCTGTAATCTTATGAATGAGAGGAGAGAAGAGTAAGAAAGAAAGGGGGGAATCATTAAAAAAAAAAGTTTTTTATTTTTTCTATGTATGTAGAGATAGTATTAAACATTCATTTTTGTAAAATTTTGTGTTCCAAATTTTTCTCCCTCCTTCCCTTTCCTTTCTCCTCCCCAAGACAGCAAGAAATTTGATATAGATTAAATATATGTAATCCTTTTAAATGTATTTCCATATTTGTCATGTTGTTCAAGCAATCTGACAGATTAAACATGTGCAGTTCTTTTAAATATAGTTCCATATTTGTTATGCTGTGTGAGAAAAATGAGATCAAAAAGGAAAAATCATGAAAAAAAAAAAACCAAGCAAACAACAATAACAACAAAAAGGTGAAAGTACTATGCTTTGATGCACATTCAGTCTGCATAGTTCTCTCTCTGGATGCAGATGGCATTTTTCATCAAGGGGGAATAATTTTTAAAGTTGATTTCAGAAACATTTCAATCCAGAGTTAATCATGTTAATTCTTGCATCTTGATGCAATATTAAAGTTTTCTTGGCTTCTGGGAAATAAGATTTTTTTTTCCTTTTGTGCTTTTGAAGTGTAGCAAAATGAATACAAGTTGGAGACCAGAAAAATTGAGAACCAAACTGAATTTTCAACTTGTATTCTTAATATATTGTTGAAGTGCTTTGTAAAATGTAAAAAGTACTATGCAGCCATAAGCTATTATTATCATTATTAAAGCTAGAATCAAGTTCAAGATTACTTGTTTGCATTGTGAAGAAGGCTATATATGTGTGAATAGTTTCAAAGAGAGAAGGAATACTAATGCAACATGAGAGTTAACATTTAAATAAAAATGGGATTTTTCAAGTCACTTCATAATTAAGAATAAGTATTTAGAGAGCCTGAGCAGAATGAATAGTTTTCTTTCAAAACAGCTAAGAGACCCAAATTGGATCTCAAAAAGGTAGATCTTCCAGCTGTTATTGTTAGACATCCAGAACTTTTGAGTCAAAGATGAATAGACCACAGCTGATTAATATTTTGTTTTGAAAACATAATATTCAAAGAGAAAACTAGAAAGCCAAATATATTTGATTACTTGAATAGGTTACATTCTGTATGCTTACAGTTTTTGGTGTATTGGGCTGATTTCAGGCCAATCTGGTGCTTCATATTTGAAATTCAGTTAAGTCCGATAGGCCCCTTCATTTTGGTGGTATAGCCATGACTTGTGTAATGATTAAGTGATTTGCGCACATGCATGCCCGCGCGCGCGCACACACACACTTTGACTTGTGCCAGAGTTGAGCACTATCGCCATGTTCCAAGACAGTTCTGCTACTGTTCCCATTTGCCAAGGTCTGATTTTGCAAATGCTGCAATGATTGAGCCCTAATGCCTGCTCCCTGTACCTGGCTGTGACACTACCATAGGTGGGGGTATGTCATTGTTAGGACATGAGTATTGCTTTGGGCACTGCTATTACACCCTTGTTTCCAGTCTTAGTACCACTGCAGTCCCTGCCACTACTAGAGTCTGAACTCTTCCCCACTTTGCTGAGCCCCACAAGCCCTGCTGAGGATAGCCAGTGATGGAACATGAATATTCTTCCTTGGAGCTGAGGCTACTATGGGTGCTGATTTTGCTGCTGGGCCTTATACTGGGGCACATACTACGGGGCTGTCTCTTACCCAATTCTCATTGGAAGTTAGAAAGAGAAAGTTACAGAGGAAGAAGGAAAGAAAGTTGTTTTTCCTTTTAAATTTTTTAAACTGATGGAACACATTCCTCCACAAAATAAGTTTTTATTGCTATCTTTTGTTATTATATTATTTACATTTTCCTTGGAAATCAGTCCCTCTATCTTCTATTCTAAGAAAACTATCTTTATAACAAATTAATCGTTTTAAAGAAGAAAAATGCTGAAAACCAATGAACACTGAAAAAAAGCCAATATTCAATATTCCTCATATATGGAACCTTTCTTCCTTTTTCTTCTGCCCTCCATCTCTTCCTTTTCCCCTCCCTCTGAGCAATGGAGAAGAAGGAGACATCTTACATCTCTTCTTTGATGTCAGATTTGGTCTTTATAATTTCTCAACATTTAATTTTGTTTCATTTATGATTTATTCTTTCCATTTACATTGTTGTAGTTATCATTTATACCACTTTCCTGGCTCTGCTTACATTACTTCAGTTCATAAAGTTTTTCTGTGCTTCTCTATATTCATGATGTTTTCCATTGTTTATATAACAGTATATTTTAAATAAATTTTATTGATATCTTTTGTTTTTATATTACTTAAGTTTCTCAAAATTGCCACCCCTCTTTTAACTCTCAAAGAGCTATCTAAAATAGAGAGTATTAAAAAAAATTTTTTTTAAAGTGAAAAAAAAATCAGTAAAACTAATCAGTACATTGAAAAAACTTGACAATATATACAGTATTCCACACTCTTGGAATTCTCACCTCTGCTAAGGAGTAGGAGAAAATACAGCTCTTTTTCTGGGAGCTGTGCTTTTTTTTTTGCCTTTTTTTTCCGCCTTTTTTTTCCCCCAGTGTTGACTTTTGTGATGATTGTTCTTTCCATTTACATTGTTGTGGACATTATGTATGTTATTTTCTTGGCTCTACTTAACTTTATTCTCTATCAGTTAATGCATATCTTCCCATGCTTCTCTAGCCATCACAGTCATTTCTTACAGCATAGTAATATTCTGTTAGAGTGTTTAACCATTCCCCCAATCAATGAGCATCTATTTTGTTTCCATTTATTTGTTATTATGAAAAATTACTATCAAAATATGTAAATATTTTGATACATATGGAGTCTTTCTTTTTATTGCCAACTTTCTTGGGTTATATGTCCCATAGGCAGAATCCCAGAGTTAAAGGGTATGAACATTTTAGTGATTTTGTTTGTATAATTCTAAATTAACTCAGACATATTGTTCATATCACAAATTCTGGATGAGTATCTGGGTTCCTGGAGAGGATCAAGAATTGTTTTTTCAAGTGAATTCCCTCAATGTTTTGTACCAAGAGTCCTACTTGGCACAATTCCCAGTGTCTCCTAAATGTCATATTAAAAATCCTGAGCTGTTCTTTCAGTCTAAACCTGAGATAATCCCTAAATTCCAATTTAGAATTCAAGTTTAAGATCCTACCCTCCCTGACTTTAGTGAGACCATTTCAATCCTATTTTGCTAATTTACCAAATGATGTAGGCTGGGCCTGATTTAGGTCAGTCTGGTGCTTCAGTTTGAGAATTGGAATGAAGTGAGATATTAGTAGACTAACAATTATAAAAAGATTTACTTAGACATAGAAGGAAAAGAATATTCAACAAGGAAATGACATTGATTTGATTGGCATAACTTTCCTGCTTTTGTGTTCACAATGCTGGGTAGAAGACCAAGGAAGAAACTTTTGATTTATTGTGTGATATCCTAGTCCTCTGGTAAACTTTGATCTGTACCTTAGTTATATGCCTCAGGGAAATAGGGAAATTTGGAAGTGAGAGCAGTGTGAGGGGAAAGGGAAAAAAAAGGAAGACAAAAGAAAGGAAATAAGTATTTATATAGTGTCCACTATGTTCCAGGAGTAGAGCTAAACTAAGATGAATTCTATTTTAGCTCTTTTATGTTTGAGAATTCTATAGGATATCCATTTCAAGATATCTGATCAAATGAACATAGTAGTTCAGTGTTCTATAAATGCAAAGAATGTGAATCCTGCAGTTAGAACTCATTATTTAACGAAACCTCCTGGAACACTAGAAGCAAGATGATGGAAATGAGGTTCACAACACTATTTCAAGCATATTTCATAGTAAGTACCAAATGAATGTCATAAACAAATTAAAAGAAATACATTTCAAAATTTTAGATGAAGGCAGAGGTATGTTGACCAAACAAGAGGTAAAGAAAACTAAATGATGAAGCAATTTTAATTATATAAAATTGAAACATTTTTACACAAAATCATTACATTTAAAATTGTAAGGCAAACTGTTAATTGGGAATAGCAAACTTCCCTGATGAAAGTCTGATTTTCAAGATGTATGGGGAATTGATTCAAATATATAAGAAATGCTATTCCTCCAATAAATAAACAAATGATAGTTCTCAAGAGAAAAAAAAAAGGAACTACCATGTAGCATATAAAAATGCTGTGAATTAATACTAAGAGAAATACAAATTAAAATAGCTTAGGTGCTCCTGCACATCATCAGTTTGTCCAAGATAACAAAAAAAGGAAAGTGAGAGTTTTGAAGGACAGGCACCCTCCTGAACTGCTGGAGTCGTAAATTATTTGGTCGAGGTCTTTGGGAAACAAGTTGGAACTGTATTTTAAAAATTACTAAATAAATGATGTATACTTTTGACCTAATAATACCAATATTAGTCAGACCCCAAAGAATCAGAGATATGAAAAGGACCCATGGGCATAATTTTTTTTTGGGAGGGGGAGAAGCTGCCAGCACCACTCAGGGTTTATTCTCTCTGATTTCACCCAGCACTTTTTTATAGTATCAAAATGCTAGAAACTAAAGAAGTACTTTTCAGTTATGGAATAGCTGAATAAACTATGATATATGAATACAGTAGAATAATATTGTGCTAGAAGAAATAATGAAAGGAAGAAATTCAGAAAAACCTGAGCAAACTTCTAATAATTGATGCAAAAAAAAATGAAGTGAGCTTCTGAATTGGAATAACAATTCTATAGTAATTTCAACATTATGATGGAAAACCACTTTGAAAGATATAAGAACACTGATCAAAGCAATGATTAACCAAAACTTCAAAAGTCTAGTAATGAAACCTACTTCTTATAACATGAATATATCAACCATAGATAGAGAATGAGAGCTGCATTCTCAGACATAGCCTGTGTGGATTTATTTGGTTGACTATGCATATTTATTAAAAGGGAGAGCTTTAATTATTTAGGGTGGGAGGTAATGATACTAAGATAACAAAAAAGCCTAAAAGAAGCAAATTCCATCATGAAATATTTTTCACATACACAGAAGAGAGCAGAAGGAAGTTCAAAAAGATACAAATAGAACTAGTTGTGGAACTACCATGTCATATTTATTATTTACATTTTTAACAAAAAGTTTAAATAATAGAGATTTAGATTCATATAAACTCTTATTCTTTTCTTTGGTATATATGAAAATGATAAATGTTAATGGGATCTGGTTTATATTTTTTAAATAAAATTTTAAAAAATAGGTTTTCCTTTTCTTCCACATTTGGAATCCCTGCACACAAATAAGCTTATCTGAACCCTAGTTGATGGGTATTCCCTCAATTTTTAATTCTTTGCCCCCAGAAAAGAGCTGCTATAAATATTTTTTATTTATATACATCCTTTTCCTTCTTTTTTTTTTTTTTAATCTCTTTTGGGATACAGATCTAGTAATGGTATTGCTAGGTCAAAGAGTTCTCATGGCATAGCCCTTCAGACATAGTTCCAAACTGTTCTACAGAATGGTTGAATCAATTCACAACTCCACTAACAATACATTAATGTCTCATTTTCCCCACATTCCCTCCAACACTTGTCATTTTCCTTTTCTAGCCTATTAATTAATCTAATAGGTTTGAGGTAGTACCTCAGAATTGTTTTAATTTGCATTTCTTCAATCAGTAGTGAGCTAGAGCATTTTTTCATATGACTATAGATAGCTTTGATTTCTTTATCTAAAAACTTCATATATTTTGATTATTTATCATTTGGGGAATGATTGAACAAATTGTGATATGTGATTATGGTAGAATTCTATTGTGCTATAAGAAATGATGAGCAAGGATGCTCTCGGAAAAATCTGGAAAGACATAAACTGAGAGAAAATGAAATGTACTTACTGTATACAAAGTAATAGCAGTATTGTAAGATAATGCGAATGACTTATATGTTCTCAGTAATAAAATGATCTAAGACAACTTTGAAGGACTTATGATATAAAATGCTATCCATCTACACTTAGAAAAAGAACTGTTCATCTCTGAATACAGATTGAAGCATACTTTTAAAACATTTTTCTTGAGGGCTTTTTTTTTTATGTTTTCTTTACTATTGGAAGTGACTATTATGGAAAAATTTTTCTTTTTCTTTTTCTTTTTTTTTTTTTTAATTTTTTATTTAATAATTACATTAAATTGACACTCGTTTCTGTTCCGATTTGTTTTTTCCCCTCCCTCCCTCCACCCCCTCCCCTAGATGGCAAGCAGTCCTTTATATGTTGGATATGTTGCAGTATATCCTAGATACAATATATGTTTGCAGAACCGAACAGTTCTCTTGTTGCGTAGGGAGAATTGGATTCAAAAGGTATAAATAATCCGGGAAGAAAAACAAAAATGCAGATAGTTTACAGTCGTTTCCCAGTGTTCTTTCTTTGGGTGTAGCTGCTTTTGTCCATCATTTATCAATTGAAACTCAGGTCTCTTTGTCAAAGAAATCCACTTCCATCAGAATATGTCCTCATACAATATCGTTGTCGAAGTGTATAATGATCTCCTGGTTCTGCTCATTTCACTTAGCATCAGCTCATGTAAGTCTCGCCAGTCCTCTCTGTATTCATCCTGCTGGTCATTTCTTACAGAACAATAATATTCCATAACATTCATATACCACAATTTACCCAGCCATTCTCCAATTGATGGGCATCCATTCATTTATGGAAAAATTTTTCATGACTACATATATATAACCAAATATTCTGCCTTCTCAAAAGGGGAGGGAGGAAGGGAGAGAATTTAAAACTCAAAGTTTTAAAAATGAATATTAAAAATTATTTTTACTTATAACTGGGGAAAAATAAAATAATAAATAAATTTAATTTAAAAAAAATAAACTTTGCCCACCGCATCATAGTGGCTATGATAGAGGTGATTTTCTCATAAAATATGCTTTATATTTTCATACTAAAAAAAAATTAAAGCCTGCTGGGTACATTATTTGTTTACCTGGAAGGTAATAATAGATTAGGCTGGAAAGGGACAAAATTAAATAACACACAGCATCCTACCTTTAAAGCTCTCTCTACTCTTCCCCTGGAACAACCATACCCTCTCAACTTTTACAAAATAAAAGCAGACCTTTCAGGCTTAAATAACTCATGTGGTTCATTTTCTGTTTGTCTACAGCTTGATCCAGAATTTGAAGAAAAACTGAGAAGGAATAAGGTGTCATTGGAATCTGAATATGAGGTAAAGTATTTTGTTTATTTAGAAGAGCCAATGGCCTGTTTTTGACTGTTTTTTCCTAGTCAACATCAAGGAGAATCTACTGCCTGTGGCTAAACTTAGACTGTGTCTCCTTCCATGGGCTTATTTCCTTCCAACAAAACTTCTTTTTTTTGTTCCCTGGATAAGTATTTTGATCATGTAGTGCCTTTTAAATGTGGAGCTCTTTTCATGTCTGATTACTGAAGATACAGATACACTTTACTAATATTTAAGTGTATTGATTACCAGTTAATGAAAATATTGGATTTTGTATTGGCACATTTAGTTGTGTTCTAAATCCCCACTAGATATCTTCAATCTGGCAAAGAAAAAAATTAAGATAGCAACTGCTGCCAAAATAACTTGATAGTAAATTTTGTCATGTGACTTCCCTTCTTGGATTGTTTTGGCCTGAATTACTTCAGGCAAATAGATACCATCTCTTTGAGTAGGATTGGAAAAAACCTCAGCTTGAAATTCGTAGCATACTTATGTGACATTGTAGCTTTTTTTTGAATTTGGTTTTGAATTTGAGGGTAAAAGAAAAAAGAAATCTCCTTTCCCCTTACCTCCCACCTTTGGAATTTGGTGTTAACCAACCAGAAACAACCACATGCTTTCCCTTCCCATAGGATAGTTCTTTTTCTCTAGTTACTGCTTTTGATTCCATTCCTTCAGAAATTTTTCTCTGTACATGTGTTTGGTTTGGGAGGAAAGGCTGAATCAGCCCAGGTGACCCAATAGTTCAACTTTTATCCCAGTCAGCAAAAAAAAAAAAAAAAAAATTCTAACTTGGGTTAGCTGGAGGGGGGTGCCAAAGGAAAACCCTAAATCCAGTTTGGTTCTTTCTTTTGGGAAACTTATTCACAATCAATAAATCAAATTTCTTATGATCTTTCTTGATTTGTCTCCCAATCAGAGGAAAGCCTGGCATTTTTGGACCAGGTCTAAATCCACAGTCCTTTCCGAATCTCTGCAAACTGAAACCAAACACTATTCTTTGTTCCTTAAGTATCCATTGGCTGTTAAGAACATATATGGGTTAAAAGCAGTTACCATATCTCAGATTTTATCTATAATGAACTAGCTTCTAAAAATATTCTTTTATCAACAAATAAAACTACTTTAAAGAAAAAAAAATTCTTCATTATTTATCTGTCCTCTTATATAGAAATAGGAGTAGGAACAAAATGACTTCCTTGGCCACCTAGATCTCAGTCAAGACCAAGTTCACCAAAGCTCAGATTCTCTCCACACTCTTGTTATAGCTGTCCCCCCAGTACTATTAGACAGAGACTGCAGTTCTGTATATTGTACATGCTGATAACTGTAGCTCCTTCTGCCACTAGCATTTCCTTCCTTTCCACTTCTGCAGACTCCCAAATTCCTACTCTTGGAACACCATTCCTGTGAGAAATTCTGAGTCTTTTCATGAGTAAGACGAAATCTGCTATTTTCTTTAAGATGCAGTTCCCATAAATCTGTGCATCTAGATTCCATCCCCCAAATCCACTACATTCATCCCTGTGGTTTGAAATTTTGCAGTTTCTGCAAATCAGTTGTAGTATACTTGACATTTTTAATTATGAAGTACAGCATCACCATGAACATCAGCATATAATAAAATAAATATGATTAACTTATGTGTCCCAGGTGCTATTACAGTAAATAGACATTAATAAAACATACAAAAGATACAGGAGTATAAAGTATTGCCTGAAAACAGCAAGGCAGCAAGAATTTATTGTGTTCATTATGTGCTAATACAAATAAATACCATTTATACAAATGGTAATACAAATACAAATAAATACCAATACAAATAAAAGCCAAAAAAGCCGGGGGAGCAGAACAGTCTGCCCTCAAAAATCTTTCATTCTACTTAAGGGGAAGACAATACATAAAAATGAACTGAAGAGGTGAGGGTGGGAGGAGAAGGGGATGAGAGAAAGTTACTGCAAAATCCAGAGTCAGAGGAAGGGGAATGAAGAGGCTTAAGTCTATTCCCAAAATGGAGGTTAAAAAGAGCTCTCACTGGAAGAAGGGGACCAGCTGTTGAATGAGTGAGGAAGTCTTGCCATAAGTAGCAGAGTCAGTTTTGTTTTATACTGCCAAGGTAAGTGTCTATTAGTGGCTGTCATAGATTATCTTTGAGGGGCTCATTTCAGTCTCTGCGAAGATTTTGCAAGTTGCCTAGGTTCTCCACACCTAGGTATGTAGTAGCTTTCCATTAGTTGGATAATTTGTATGTTCTATGGACACCAAGATTGCTCAGTAAGACTTTTGCCTAATTGGAAGTCTTGAAAATGAACTTGGGCATCATACTACTATTTATTTCTGTCAGTATTTTTTTGGCTGAACTAGGAGATAAGCTTCATTTAGCTTTTCTCTTAGTCGAAATATATGCTTGATTGTGAATGTCTTCAGTCTCTCTTAACTCAGACTTCAAAAAAAAAGTTAATAGGAAGGCTTGGCACATGAAGCCAAGGGCACAACCATTATCAGGTAGCATGAAATTGTGCCAGTAGGATTTTTCCTCGTAGAATTGTACACATATTCCAGAAAGCATAATAGTGAAATTTTCATTCTACTCTCAGTGCCTCTAACATGTTCAGCAATATTCATTCAAACTTTTCAAGTTGGAGGTCTTTTTAAGGGCGGTGTAGTGTTATTCTAGACTGATGCCAGGAAAATTTAATATCTCCTCAAGTAGGATACTTTTAATTGTCTTGGTCATTGTGTGATTGTGTGTTAGCAGGAATCCTACGTACTAAGAAATGCTCCTTTACCTTTTTCGGAAGTTTTCTGTTTTGTGGTTGGGTGTGCTTCACAAGAGACAGCAAGGAGGCTCAGTGGATTAAGGGCTCAGCCTGGAGTCAGGAAGAGAGGAGTTCAAATGTGGCCTCAAACACTCACTAGTTGTATGACTCCATACAAGTCACATAACTTCTGTTTCCTTTGATCTACTGGAGAAAGAAATGGCAAACCACTCCATACTGTTTTGCCAAAAAACCTCACAAACAGCCTTGACATGGAGTCAAAAGAGTCAAGTATGGATGAATGACTGAACAGCAACAATGTCTTTTTCAGACCTTGTGAAGTACATGGTTATCACCAGTATATGGATTATGGTTTTCTTGTCCCCTTGATGAGATAGGAAGTCAATATGGACAATTTTCAAAGGTTTACTAAGTATTTATGTTTGAGAAATATGTAGTGCTAGTTGGTGAGACTTTTCTTTGTATACAACAAGCAGAAGTTTCACACTTCTTGGTGACACTTGTAGCCATATTGAGCTAAAAAAACTCAGACACTTAGAAGCTATGTGATCCTGGGGAAGTCACTTAAGTTCTGTCTGCCTCAATTTCCTCAGCTGTAAAGTGGAGATAGTAAAATCCTACCTCTCAGGATTGTTAAAAGAATCAAATGAAGTAAAATTTGGAAAATGCTCAGCACAGTGCCTGACATATGGTACATATAAATGCTTATTTTCTTACCTTTCACTTTTTTATTATATGAAACTTTTATGGCCTTAGGATGTTATGTACTGCATACTGGAATTGGGATCAGGAATGTCCATTCATAATTTCTGCCATTGTCTCAGCAGTAAGGTACCTTCAAAGGAATTCTGTGGCATTGCCACCTTGTTTCTTGGCTTGTATCTTCCCATAGATGTTAATCAGATTGTTCTCTTCCCCAGTTATCCATAGACAGTTCAGATTGAAATCTCACCACTTCTACTCCTTATTTGTATGATCCTGGATAAATCACTGAACTTCTCTGGACCTCAGTTTCCTCATCTGTAAAATGAGGGACTTAAACTAGGTGGGCTGTAAGATTCCTTCCAATCCTAAATCTGACAGTCCTTTGAATGAAGTGCAGTTCATGTATTGTATTGGCTACTGTCTGATGGAAGTCCCAAATTTTCATCTGCATTGCTATTTACTAGTAATCCATATTTTTTTGATTTTTATATTTAGCATTCACTCCTTTTTGTATCATCATGGCTTCATTGTTCTGTGTCTTCCTCAGCTCATCTTCATTCCTATTAGCCTTCCCTGGCAGTTGTACTGAATTTGTATTTGGCTTTGGCAAGCCACATCAAACTTGGCATTGATCAAAATATAAGTCTTGTCATTCAAAACCTATTTCAAAGCCAAGCCTTCCAGCCTGTATTTGGGCTAACAAGTTTTCTTGTTATTAAAGCCTCTGTTTTTAAATTCAGCTGGTTTCTGGTGACCATCTTTTTCTTAATGGAGAATTGCATGTAAGCCTTCCAAGCTGGCACTGATATATAGGACAAATGTCTTGCTTGAATCTGCATAAGCCAGTGCTGGTACATATGAGGTGCAGTAGACCAAGTCGTAAGTCTGTCCAACAATTTCTGAAAGACTTAATGGATTAAAAATTTTTTTTTGCATTTCTTGTCTTCCTGCTATTTGTAACTCTTTACTCATATATGTGTGCATATGAATTTTCCTCTAGCTAATCTAATGCTATCATCAGTGATTCCTTTTTTCTTCTAGGGTCTTCCCAGAGATAATGAATCTTATCAAGGTTACACTAACATTTATAGGTAGCTCATGTTTTCAACTTTGGAAAGTAGTAGATGCTCCAAAGGTACTTGGCTCAAACTTGTAAAATCAATCAGTAAGCATTTATTAAGCACCTATTATGTTCCATACACTCTGCTATTCACTGAAGATACAAAAAGAGTCAAAAAATAATCCCCTCTCTCAAAAAGTTCATAATCTAATGGGAGAGACCACATGCAAACTAATACAGTTATCCCTTCTACATTGTGACTTCCCCTATCTTCCTTTTGATATATTGCATGTCAGCATAAAAAATTAAATGGGAATTTCTAGGGAGTTTAGTAGATGACATTTTACTTAGGGGAAGACAATACATAAAAAGGAACTGAAGAAGTGAGGATGGGAGGAAAAGAGGGTGAGAGAAGGTTATTGCAAAATCCAGAGTCAGAGGCATTGCTGGAAGGAGAATGAAGAGGCTTGAGTCTATTCCCAAAATGGAGGGCCTGGAAAGAACTCTCAATGGGAGAAGGGGACCAGCATGGGTAGCTGTTGTCTGAGTGAGGAAGTCTTGCCATGAGTAACAGAGTCAATTTTGTTTTATTTTGCCAAGTATTTGCTAGTAATTCATCTCCTTGAGCATTTTATGTAGCATTCATTCCTTAAATGTTTAGAAAACTTAGGAAAAGTTTAGAACTTCAGAAATGCATAAAATGTATGCAGAATATTATACAGTGCTCACATATTTTATTTTTTAATACCATAATACTGAAGACTTCTTCTCTGGTATAAAAGGGAAGGCCAAAAAATTTCATGTGGATTTTCTATATCCATATCCATATCCATGGAGTGCATTGTAGTCTTGGCCTTGAAGGCATAATATACAATCAACCTATTTATGGGATAAAGAAAAAATAATTAATAGAAGAAAGGCCCTAAATTAAGAGAGGTTGAAGAAGACTTCTTGTAGAATGTGATCTTTTAGCTGGGATATCCCTTTCATGCAGTGATAACACATTTAACTTTTACTTAAAACTTCTTTTGCTTCAATCCCTTCTTCCATTGCTCTGGTATTGGATAAATCTTCTCCTACTCCCTGGGAGATTTCTCTGGATCCACACTTAGGAAGCTGCAGAGCTAGTTCTCTTGTGATGTTCATTGCTACCATCTGACTCTATGCTCTTTATGCCTTCATAAAGACTCCATAGGTAGTTTAGGTGTGCAGATATTGGGGCCCAGATTCTTGTTGACAATGTTCTGTTAATATTCTGAACAGATGTGAATTGATTGCAGTGAGAGCTGACACTCCTCTGATACGTGGTGGATCTGGATATAATAACACTAGATTAATATATTCCTCTGGGAAATTTCAAGGTTATCTCAGTGTTTCCCAAGTATGATTAATTTTTGTTCTTCTAAAGCCAAATCCTTCTAGAAACTGTAATGATATTTGCTTCAAGTGTGTCTCATAAAATTACTGGAAAATGAGGATCACTTGTGCCCCACTGTTTGGGATAGCAGTGCAATCCACATAGTTAATATTTTATTACAATCTCTGCACAGGGTAATAGAATCAGGGGATCTTAGATCAGAATTTGAAAAGATCTTAGAGATCTTTGAATCCAGCCCATTCATTTAACAGATGAGAAAAGAGGCTTAGAGTTCCATGAGACCAGGTAGAGAAGACACAGTAAGAATTGCTGATGAACTTGATGAATATGGAAATATATTTAGAAGAATTGGACTTGTTTAACTTATTTTGGATTGCTTGCTCTCTTGAGGAGAGGGGAGAAAGGAAGAGAGGGAGAAAAATTTGGAACACAAAGTTTTGCAAAGGTGAATGTTGAAAACGATCTTTGTGTAAATTTGGAAAAAATAAAATGCTATTAAAAATTGTTGATGAATTGGCTAATATGACAAAAAAGAAAAATGATAAATATTGAAGGGGATGTAGGAAAATTGGGACACTAATACACTGTTGGTAGAGTCGTGAACTGATCCATCCATTCTAGAGAGTAATTTGAAAGTATAAAAAGGACTATAAAACTACATATATACCCTTTGATCTAGCAATACTACTACTGGGGTTCTATCCTAAAGAGATTCCAAAAATGGGAAAATGATCTATTTGCATAAAAATATTTATAGCAACTCTTTTTGTATTGGAATTGACAATTGAGGGAATGCTCATCAATTGGGGAATGGTTGTACAAGTTGTGGTACATGATTATAATGGAATAGTATTCCACTATAAGAAATGACAAGCAGGATGCTTTCAGAAAACCTGGAAAGACTTACACAAACTGAGGCAAAGTGAAGTCATCAGAACTAGGAGAACATTATATTCAGTAATAACAGTATTGTATGATGATCAACTGTGAATGACTTGGGTATTCTTAGCAATACAGTGATTTAAGACAATTCTAAAGGACTCCTGATAAAAAATGCTATCCTTATTCAGAGATAGAACTGTTGGAATCTGAATGCAGATCAAAGCATACTATTTTTTACTTTTATTTTTTCCATGTTTTTTTCCCTTGGGTCTGTATCTTCTTTTACAGCATGATTAGTATGGTAATATATTTTGCATGATTGAGCATCTATAACTTATATGAAATTATTTACTGTCTCAGGAAGGTAGAAGTGAGAAGAGGGAGGAAGGGAGAAAATTTGGAACACAGAAACTTTTTTAAATTAATGTTTGGAGCAGCTTAGGTGGTACAGTGGATGGAGCACTGACCCAAGAGTCAAGAGGACCTGATTGCAAATCTGGTTTCAGATATATAACACTAATTAGCTGTGTGACCCTGGACAAGTCACTTAAGCCTGATTGCCTCACTCCCTCTCCCCCCAAAAATGATTAAAATTATCTTTAAATGTAATTGGGAGGAAATAAAATATTTTTCTAAACAAAAAAAAAGTGAGAAAGAACTTGAAGGTGAAGAGTGAGGTGTGAAAAGAATAGCATTATCTTTTCTTTTTTTTTCCTGTTGTTGGTTCTGTAGTTGCATCATCAGCACTACATTCTCACAGGTGCATGCATCCTGTATCTTTTCCTCAGTTGCAACAGAAGGTAGTTCCATCTGTTTGATTTTCTCCAGATGGCAGAATTCATGTATCATTCTGTTATGGTGTCTTTTCCCATGTTCTTGTACCTTTCCTAGGGGAATGGATTTGCCCATGGCACTCTCCTTCAAAAGGCTTCTTCTGACTTAAGATCTGTGTGTCTAGTGGGACTTCTATGCCTTGTTTGTTTGTTTGTTTCTTCTTCTTTTTTTTAATAGCTTTTTTATTGACAGAACATATGCATGGGCAATTTTTCAACATTGTCTCTTGCAATCACTTCTATTCCAATTTTTCCCTTCCTTCCCTTTACTCCCTCCCCTAGATGTCAGGCAGTCTCATATATATTAAATATGTTAAAGTATATCTTAAATACAATATATGTGTACATATTCCTATAGTTCTCTTGTTACACAAGAAAAATTGGATTTAGAAAGGTAAAAATAACCTGGGAAGAAAAACAGAAATGCAAGTAGTTCATATTCATTTCCCAGTGTTCTTTCTCTGGTGTAGCTGGTTCTGTTCATCATTTATCAGTTAGAACTGAATTGGATTTTCTCATTGCCAAAGATAGCCACTTCCATCAGAATTGATCCTCATATAATATTCTTGTTGAAGCATATAATGATCTCCTGGTTCTGCTCATTTCACTCAGCATCAGTTCATGTAAGTCTCTCCAAGTCTCTCTGTATTCATCCTGCTGGTCATTCCTTACAGAACAATAATATTCCATAACATTCATATACCACAATTTACCCAGCCATTCTCCATTGAGGGGCATCTACTCAGTTTCCAGTTTCTGGCCACTACAAAGAGGGCTGCCACAAACATTCTTGCACATACAGGTCCCTTTCCTTGCTTTAATATCTCTTTGGGATATGAGTCTAGTAGTAACATTCATGCCTTGTTTCTTGAGCTCATACATTGACACATGTTCCTGAGATATTTGCAGATGGGACTTCCTCAATGAGAAAACTTCCTAACATCTTTGAGATTTTTCATTTCATGTATTGAGTACAGTAAGTCTTCCAAACCTGGTGAGTTCTATTCATCTTTTCTCTCCCTCCCTTCTTCCCTCTTTTTGTCTGTGTGTCTCTCTCTGTCTTTATGTCTATGTCTCTCTCTCTCTGTCTCCCCCCTCCCTCTCTCTGTCTCTTTCTTTTTCTCCCTTTGTCCATCTCCTACCCCTCTTTTGTCATCACCCTGCCCCATGTAGCTCAGACTGGAAGTATAGTGCCTATTCCTGAGCTAAGCCCATTGTTAATCAGCAGAAAGCTTGACCTAGGCCTGTTCGCCCCTTCTTAGGGAGCCTGGTGAGCTTGTGTTCCAGATGGCTTACCAAACTGGTTCCAGATTTAATGATAAGGACACCTTATTGGCTTTAGCCCTACTGCAGTTTAGAACTCCAGAGTTCAAGAATTCATTGTGTCTCAAGCTCATGCTCACTTATTCCATCTGACCTTGTTCTCATTTTCAGGTCTTACTGTTCCTATCTTTGTCATTCTCTAAAATCTGGAGTCTATATGAATTTTAAAAGGTAGATGGCGCCTGCACTGAAATGTTGATTCAATGAAGATAATAACATTTACTTGGTCTGATACTTTATCACCGCAAAATACTTTTCAAGTTTTTTTTTTTTTTAAACAAGTTTACCATGTGATATCTGAGTTAAGTGGCATCATGCATAAGTCTATAAACTTCCCTAGGTAGGCTTTTCATTAGCCTGACCCTCTTTTTAGTTAGTTCTCTTTGAGAATGAAGGATGAATAAGAAAAACAACAGACGACTTCCAATTTGTCAGTGCCACTGATGTATGATCTAAGATTCTCCAAGTTGTTCCTCAAGAGAATCCTTTCTTAGGGAAATTCCTAATTTGAACTATAAAACTATGCATACCCTTTGATCCAGTAATACCACTACTAGCTCTGTATCCCAAAAAGATAAAAGAAAAAGGAAATCTACTTATATATATATATTTAAAAATACAGCTTTTTTTTTCCTGTGGTAGCATACATTTTCAGGGGGTTTCCTAACCTTCTTTAAGTCAAGTCAATTCAACAAGCATTTGTTAATTACCTTCTGAGTGTCCTGTACTGTGTCCAAAATAAAATTGCTAGGAAATGGAATTCTACAGCACTGTGTACATGATTCCCAGAAGAATCCACTCCCATCTCTCTTGCCTCGAGCCTCCCTGATTCCCTGCCTTGAATCTCCATTTTTCTTTCAATGATGTACATTCTTCACCACCATATATAATCCAAAGAGATTGATACAATTTAGAATGAAGTTTTCCTGCCAAGCTTTCACCTCATCCAAAATACTGTTGATTTTCTCTACGTATCTATCCCCATTTTTGCTTGTGTGACTATATCTGTTGTTAGACCATTTACCATATATTGTATATTCTAAATAATTTTTGTTAGTATAATGTTAATGCTTAATAGATGGGTGGTAATCATTATTAGCACCATTACCATCACATTTTAGAAAAAAGTTCTATCTGATAAACACAAATACCAAACCTATAGCATTTTTGCAGGAAAATTCTGCAATGAAGGAAATAGGATAGTACAAAAATAATGAAAGAAGATCTACCCCTCTATCTAAGCTACAGAACATCCACAGATTGATATTGGCAATAATTGATTGATGTTGGCAGTTTTTTTATTGATTTTTGGCAGATCTTCTAGATGGTGGAAGTGATTTTAGTACATTTTGGCTGCTCAAAGAATCTGCAGAAAACGGTAGTATGATCCTGTGTGGATCTTTGTTGTGAAAGGTTGGCATAAAAGCTCTCTTATAACAAAATATAACAATGCCATGACCTCATCTCAAAGAACATTCCACATCTGGAGCATGCTTAAAAAAAAAAAAATGAACAGAAATCTATTTTGTCTCCCACCCTAATATGTTGAAGAAAAAAGGGAAAGAAATTTCTTATGACGAATATGCATTGTTATGCAAAACAATACTCATTAACTGTATTCTGAAATCTTTGTCTCATTCTAAACCCTAAATCTCTCACCTTTCTCTCAGAGGGGGGCAGTGTGGTTTATCGTGGATCCTCTGACATCATAGACGGTAGTCAGATTGGTCATAGTTCTTTCAGTTTTCAAAACTGCTTGTTTTTGCAGTGTTGATAGGTAATTGTGGGATGCTGGGCAAGTCACTTCTTTATGCTTCAGTTTCCTTAACTGTAAAATGGGGATGATAAAAATAGCATCTACCTTTCAGGATTGTTGTGAAAATCAAATGAGATAATAATTGTAAAGCACCATAGTACAATACCTGATACACATAGTAGGCAGTTGATAAAATACTTGCTTCCCCCCCACCCTCCACGCTTTCCTTTATATAAATTATTCTTCTGGTTCTGCTCATTTAATTCTTAATCAATTGACATTGTTTGTTTTCATAGTATTGATACTTTACTATAAATTGTTTGCCTTATTCTATTTTCTTCACTCTACATCACTACATATATGTTTCCATATCTTTTTCAAATCATTCTTTTTCCTCATTTCTTTCAACATAACAGTATTCCATCACATTGATTTACTATAACTTATTCAACCATTCATTAGTTTCCAGGGTGTTTTTTTAAATCATTAAAAGACCTGCTATAAATATTTTTGTACATAGAAGACTTTTTTATTTCTTTGATCTTTTTTAAGTATAGGTCATTTAGTAGTAAAGCTGGGCCAAAAGGCATGCACTATTTAGTAATTTTTTTGTGTATAATTTAAAATTACTTTCCAGAATAGTTGAATCTATTCACAAATCCATCAAAAATATATCATTGTGCCTGTTTTCTCAAAGCTCCTTCAGCATTTATCATTTTCAGTCATTTTTGCTGATCTTACAATATGAACAGAATCTCATAATTCCTTTAATTTGCATTTCTCTAATTAGTAGTTATTTGGAACATTTTTTTTTTATTAATAGCTTTTTATTTACAAGTTCTATGCATGGATAATTTTATAGCATTGACAATTGCTAAACCTTTTGTTGCAATTTTTCCCTTCCTTCCCCCTGCCTCTTCCCCCCAGATGGCAGGTAGACCAATACAGGTTAAATACGTTAAAGTATAAATTAAATACAAAATAAGTATACATGTCCATATCATTATTTTGCTGTACAAAAAGGATCAGACTCTGAAATAGTGTACAATTAGCTTTGTGAAGGAAATAAAAAAATGCAGGCAGGGAAAAATATAGGGATTGAGAATTCTATGTAATGGTTCTTAGTCATTCCCCAGAGTTCTTTTGCTGGATGTAGCTGGTTCAGTTCATTACTGCACCATTGGAACTGATTTGGTTCATCTCATTGCTGAAGATGGCCAGGTCCATTAGAACTGATCATCATATAGTATTATTGTTGAAGTATATAATGATCTCCTGGTCCTGCTCATTTCACTCAGCATCAGTTCATGGAAGTCTCTCAAGGCCTTTCTGAAATCATCCTGTTGGTCATTTCTTACCAAACAATAATATTCTATAATATTCATATACCACAATTTATTCAGCCATTCTCCAATTGATGGGCATCTACTCAGTTGGAACATGTTTTTTAATATGACTGCGGATGACCTGGATTTCTGACTTTCAAAACCATCAGAATATATATTCTTAGACGATTTTTCAATTGTAGAACAATTTTTAATTCTTAAATTTGAATATATAAGTTCCATAGATAGCTTAGAAATCAAACCTTTACCAAAGAAATGTGTTGCAAAGATTTTTTTCCCTTTAACCTTAAACTTCCTAGCTTTTTGAATTTGTGCAAAAACTTTTAAATTTTATGTAAAATTTTATGTAACCAAAATTATACCTTTTTTTCTCCTGTGATTCTCTCTTTCTTGTTTGGTTATGAATTTTTTTTTTCATATTTGTATATGTAGGTAATTTTCCCTATGTTTTCCAAATTTGTTTATAATATTGACTTTATATGATCATATATCTATTTGGAATTTATCTTGGTATAAGGTATAAGTTAAAATCTAATTTCTTTCATACTGGCATAATTTTTTCAGCCATTTTTGTCAAATGCTAAGTTTGTGGGCTAGTAGTAGGAGTCTTTGTATTTATTGAATACTACTTTAGCACTTATGTTGTATACCTAATCTATTTTTTGACCAGTATTAAACTTGTTTTGAAAATTACTGCTTTGTAGTATAGTGTGAGATCCTGGCAGTGCTAGAGGCACTTTGTTCCCATTTCTTTTCATTATTTCCCTTAAGATTCTTATCCTTCTTTGCCTCCATATGAATTTTTTTTTCTAGTTCCATAAAATGATCATTTGATTGTTTGATTAGTATGGCAATTGAATAAGTAAATTAACTTAGGTACCATTATCATTTTTATCACATTTTCTTGCCCTAGTTATGAACAATTGATATATTTTCCAATCATTTAGTTTTGTCTTGATTTCTATAAACAGTGATTTGTAGTTCATTTGTATAGTTTTTGTGTCAATCTTGGTAGGTAGATGTCTAAGTTTTGTGATTATTTTAAATGAAATTTCTCTTTCTGTATCTTCCTGCTGGATTTTATTGGCATTACATAGAGATGATAATGAACTGTGTGGATTTATTTTATATGCTGAAAGTTTGCTGAAGTTATTATTTCAATTATTATTTAAGTTGACTCGTTAGGGTTTTTTAAGTACATCATATCATCTGAAAAAAATGATTTTTTTTCTTCCTTTATCTGTTTATTCACTCAATTTTTTTTTCTTGTCTTATGACTATAGATAGCATTTCTAATACTAAGGCAACTAGAAGTGATAACAATAGATAGCCTGTTTTATCCCTGATTTCAAAGGGAGGGATTCTAGTTTACACACAACACATAATTGTAATCTGTGTATTATAGTACATACAGTACAGTACAGTACAGTACAGTAATAATACTATAATTGTAATCTTAGTATTATTTATTATTTTAAGGAAAGGTCCATTGATTTCTCTGTTTTCGTGAATAGAGCCCCAGCCCTGAAGTCAGGCACAAGCCCTGAAGTCAGGAGGACCTGAGTTCAAAATAGGCCTCAGATATTTAACACTTCCTTAGCTGTGTGACCCTGGGCAAGCCACTTAACCCCACTTGCCTCAGCAAAAAAAGAAGGAGGGATGGGGTGGACATTAATTTCTCTGTTTTCTAGAGTTTGCTTTTTTTTTTTTTTTTTTTAAACAGAAATGAATGTTGCAGTTTGTTAAAAAGGTTTTTTCTGTCTATTCAAATAATCATATGATTTCTATTCATTTTGTTAATAGTTGTTGATAGTTTTTCTAATAGTAAATCAATTCTGCATTTCTGATATAAATCTAATTTGGTCATACTATATAATCTTTGTGGTATGTTATTTGAGCTTCTTTGCTAATGTTTTGTTTAATAGTTTTGCCTCTGTAGTCTATAGTTTTATTTTTAGATATTGATTCTCCCTGGCTTATATATCAAGACCATGTTTGTGTCAAAGAAGAATTTGGTAGGATTCCTAATTTTGGTGTTTTTTCAAAAGTTTATATAGTGTAGGAATTAATTGTTCTTTGAAAATTTTATAGAATTCATTTTTAAATTCATGTAGTTCTGGAATTTTTTCTTTGGAACTTCATTTATGGCTTATTCAATTTCTTCCAAAAATCTTGTTTTATTAATTTGAATACTTACTATTTTTGTAAACATTCATTTATCAGTTATCATTTATCAGTTTTATTGGCCTATAGTTGATCAAAATAGTTTCTAGTGATATCTTTTATTTCTTTTTTTATTTATTGTGTATTCTTTTTCATTTTTGATGCTGGTGATTTGATTTTTCCCTTTATTTTTAATCAAATTAGCTTTTTATTTTATTATTCTTCCTGAATAAAACCTGTTTCTAATTTTATTAATTCATTTTTTAAAAAAAATCAGTTTTATTAACTACTTTGATTTTCAGGATTTTTTATTTTGATATTTAATTGGCAGAGTTAGTTGGCTTTCTTTTTTTCCTTTTATCCAACAATATGTTCTTGGATTTTGTTTTTTAATCTGTTTTGATAATCTCTTTTATTTTATGAATAAATCCATCCCATTCATAGTTATAGTTATTTATTTCCCACCATCACATTCTCTTATACATTATTTTCTCTATACTTTATTCCTTGTCTACTCTAAGTATTTTTAGTTGCCTGTTCAGTTCATTGATTTATTTTCTCTTCCTTTCTCTCTCTCCTTCCTTGTCCCTCTATCTCTCACTTTTCTTTTCCCTCCCTCCCTACCCCATCTTTCTCTATCTTCCTTTCATAAATAAAATGTTTAGAAATTTATAATAGGGATTTGGTTCACAACATGAAGCAACCGAGACAAGACATCCATCACAGGTTACAAAGGTTTGCTATTTATTTAATGTAAATTGTTTCACAGATTCAAGCAGATACAACATAGGAGGCAGTCATACTGAATGAGCAATTTGTATTTTAGGGTTCACAACTTTTAAAGTCTCAGGGAAGAAGAGGAATGTGGGAGGCAGGATCTATGGAGTTAAGAGGAAGGAATCAAGGAGGAGCCAGACCGAATCCATGTGACTGACCAGACCACAGAATTGGCCAAAGATATGCTGATCAAGATCTCACAGGTTGTTGTGACAATCTCAGAGGTTGGAAAACCAAATGGGCCCAATTTACAAGGTTTAGCCCACATCACTGAGAAAATAGAGGCTGAATGGGAAGCATTTTAGCCTCTCATTAATTTATACAAATAGGACCATATGGGAAAATTGATCTGATTATGATGCTTATTTTAACAATTCCTGAGAATAAGCTAGTTGAGGGTTCATGTCATGGAGGGTGAGGTAGAAAGTATGGCATGGTGGTTTTAAAGCTGCATGAAGAATGTGTATTCTCTAGTCACTGTGTTGACCTTAGGGTAGTCATAAAATAGGCTAGCTTGGTGATTTCCTCTGTTTTGTTGCTTTAGGAAATTGTCTTTTGAGGACATGTTCCAGGATTGGTTCATTTCATAGTTTGATTGAAAAGTACTAGACTCAAAATAAGGATTGGAATAAATGGGAACAGCAGTTGCTTGGTGATAATCACCATTTGGTAACTCAGCTGTCTTCTGTTTATGTAATTGAGAGTAGTGATCCCAGGATAGATCATCTCTTTCAGTTCCATGAATGGTATTATTTGTTCCACATTCTTGCAGCAATATAACATGGGCTGAGCTGGGAAACAATCGACAGCATAACACCTTGAATCTTGTTAGGGTTCATTATGGGTAGATCATACATCTTTGTCAAGTGAGATTCCTGGGATGAAATGTTCATCTGTTTTTTCCTCTTAGTTCTCATATTCTAGAACTATTTTCTTAATTGCCGGTGGACAATCCCCAGTCTCCTAGATATTTGTTCCATTTGTGGGTTATTAAGATATGCATTCTGATTGAAGTAAATATGCAATTCCTAAAGTTGTGTTTGGCTATAGGCCATACTTTTTCTGCCATAATTTTCCTTGTCGGAAGTATTATTCAAGTATTTTGACTTGGGTTCTACTGTTGAGTTTCCCATGAACCCCTTGGTATCACTATATGTCCATGGGCCTGAATTTGAAAGAGAGGTTCCAGAGCAATACATGGTTTTCACAGGGAATTAAGTCCTTTAACTGTTGTGTCCTGCTTTCTAGAGCTCCCAAGTTGGGGTGACAAAGCATACCATTGCTTTCTAGAGCTCCCACACCAGGGTGATTAAAATATTACTTCCTTGTGGAGAAGTGATAAGGTTGGACTTCTGAGAATGGTGGAAAAATGGAGTCCGTTTATTTCAAGGACCTTCCCCTTTATATAATGTAACAAAAACAACACTGTGCATGTGGGACCTTGCTATTGTATGTAGTTTGCCACCTGGCATCACTCTGCTTCAATCTCATTACAGGTTGTAATTGCTCCCTGATTTCTCAGGAAGGCCAAGAGCCATTAGGGGAGATGGGGAGCCAAACCAGACATTGTTAGCAGGTTCCCTCTGGGCTGAAGGGTCTTATACCTCACCCAGAGTTTCCCCACTGATTGTGACCCTCTACATCTCGCCCCTTCTTTTGTTTTAATTGAAGCATGAATATACAAGTGGTTGAATCCGTTACCATGGGAGGAATCACACAGGCAAGTTGTAATATCATACAAGCAAGTAGTAACATAACAAATAATATGAATAAACAAAATACTATAAAGATTTCCATGAGTCCCAGAAGGAATGTGTAAAAAATAACTATCAATTCACAACCACACATACACCTCCTTCAGCAGCCAAGAGACAGTCCAAAAATTAATCTATTGTCCATCACTTCATGGGTCAGGGAATCCAATGATTTCTGCAGGTTTTGAAGTCCTGCATCAGTCTTATTGAGAATTATTTTTGGTGTTCATGAGAACACAAAAGTTTAACTGCCAGGCTCTTTCAGTGGTGGGCACAGTCAGCAATGGAACCACCTGATGCCTCCCAGGTCCCTCCCTTTGCCCCAAGGGTCCTCTCTCTTTTGTCTCTCTCTGATGGATAAGGCAGATACAGCTCATTGGTACTTCTCGGATTCCTTCTCCATCTGTTGAGATACAAGCAAACCCTCTCCCCCAAGCAATTAACTTATCTGGTCCCTTCCATTCACAACTTTCTGGATCTCTCCACATCACCTGGAGATTATTATCTAAAGATAGTGGAGCTGCTTGTACTGAACACTGCCCTTCTGGCTGTTATGAAACCGGTTTGCCAGAGCCAGTGCATTTCCATCAAAAATCAAAAAAATTTTAATACATAAAGTTAAATTTAGAAGTTTTCTAGGGTAATCTGTGGCTCTCCCTCTCTTTTATTTTTGGAGGAGTGTCTTGATCCTGGAGTCTGTTGTTGGGAGTTAAAATCTGGATAAATATCACCAAATTGCATTTCAGGAGTGTGTATCAGTAGGCCTGAATTTTTTCATTGATTAAGGAACACTGTTCCACCCATACCAGTGTATTTATTTTCCATTGAATGGGAAAGGTAAGAGTGCTGGCAAGCCTTCTACCTCAGCCTTGCCTAAAAAACCGAAGTACATAATTGTTTCCTACCTGTTGTAAGATGTCTCTTCCCCATAGATTGATGGGGATCCTCTTTTTTTTTTTTTTAACACTAAAAAAGGAGCCAAATCCCCTGCTCCATTCCCGAATCTTCACCCCAAAGGGGCAGCACCAAGTTCAGCTGCTATTGATCCTTCTACTCCAGATATATAGGTGTTTGCTGTAATCTTTGGTCAATGAAATCAGTAAAATGCTAAAAAAAAAAAAAAAAAAAAAAAAAGCTTCCTTAGCTCTGCCCTACATGCTGTACTCTCCTGGGCTATAGATACCAACTCTCTGCTTGTTTTTCTCTTCATACTTCCTGGGTTTGACTACCCAAATTAAAATCTTTCCTCTTTTTAAAACTTGTGGGATTCATTAAAACCAATTTTACTCCATTGTATTCAATTATTTGTTCTTCCACTAATTTCTACATCTCTGGTTCCAAACTCTTTTTCTTACAAAGCTACAGAGACTTGCACTTCAGAGCATCTGAGAACTCACTGATCTGCTTCTGGGTTACCAACAAACTTTGCTTCTAATCTAACTAAACCTGCTTCTTACTTCCCTCAGAAAGGAGGCTTTTTTCTTAGTATTTGTCTCATTTTCATTGAAAAACTAAAGTGACTAAATTAGTCCTTACCGATTCTTCCCATTTGCCTATTTCTATACTTACCCTTCTGGGTCATGGGGACTTCTCCACTGAACTCCGCCGATCATGTCAGTCGAGCTGATTTGTATAGGACCTTATCTAGAGCCCCACTTTGGGTGCCAAATGTTGTGTCCTGCTTTCTAGAGCCCCCAAGTCGGGGTGACAAAACATATTGTTGCTTTCTAGAGCCCCCACACCGGGGTGATTAAAATATACCTTCCTAGTGGGGAAGTTATGAGGTGGGACTTCCGAGAATGGTGGAAAAATGGAGTTCATTTATTTCAAGGACCTTCCACTTTATATAATGTAACAACAACACTGTGCACTTGGGATCCCATAAACAACTTACTATTGTATGTAGTTTGCCACCTGATATCACTCTTCCATCTGGCATCACTCTGCTTCAATCACAACACAGGTTGTCACTGGCCCCTGACTTATCAGGAAGGCCAAGAGCCCTTAGGGGAGATGGGGAGCCAAACCAGACATTCAGGTTCCCTCTGGGCTGAAAGGTCTTATATCTTACCCAGAGTTTCCCCACTGGCTCTGACCTTCTACATTTACCCTATTCCGAGGTTGAGCCAGGAATTGGGCTGGGTTGGACTGAGATGAGCTCAGATGAGCAGAGCAGAGCAGAGAGGAACCTAAACCATACCAAAGAAAAAGGGTAAATGGTTCATTAATATTTGAATTTTTTTCTTTCTGATTGCTTGCAAACCTTTGTTTGCTTTGCCTGTGAAGTCTGAATTTTGGTAGTGATGTTCTTGAGAGTTTTCATTTTGTAGTACTTTAAGTAAGTAATTGGTGGATTCTTTCTATTTCGTATTGCTCCTCTTGTTCTGTTTTGTCTGGGCAGATTTGCTCTAATGACTTCTTGAAATAAGATATCCAAATTCTTTCTTTTGGTCATGGTTTTCAGCTAATCCTGAAATTTTTGAGCTATTTCTACATCCATATTCTAGGTCAGTTATTTGAAATGAGGTGTTTTGCATTTTCCTTTATTTTCTTATGTTTTAGATTTTGTTTTAAGAATTATTGTTTCCTGATTTCTATTTGGTCCATTCAGATTTATAGAAAGTTTATTTCTATTTTTTGTACCTCTGCTATTAGCTTTGGTCCTTTTCCCAAGTCTCTCTCCTCTATGGCTCTCATTTTATAATATCTTTTTAAAATCCTTATCATTTCTTTAGAGAATTCTTGTAGGCAAGCTGTTTTTTTATTGATAATTTGAATGTGGGTATTTTTTATTCTTTGCTAGGTTTGTGACTTGGTCATGTTTTGCTTCATGAAAGTCTGTTATTTCCATATATTGAATTGCTTGCCTTCTAGGGGAGAGGGTGGGGGAAGCAGGGGAAAATCTGAAACACAAAGCTGTGCAAGGTTCAATGTTGAAAAATTATCCGTGCATATGTTTTAAAAATAAAAAGCTTTAAAGAAAAAGAAAGGCTGGAAGTACATTTAGTCCTAAGAAATGCTATGTCCAGTAGTGATTGAATTGAAAAGATGACTCTGTGTCTGGAGTATAAATGCTGTGCCTCCAATATTATCTGTCTTATGTGTATCTATATATGTATCTCTATTCCCTAAGTGTGTATCCATGCATCTCATATCCCCTAAAACTTTGTATTCATTGAATTTTTGAGTAGTGGGAAAAAAAAAAAAAACAAGTAAGTTTGTTATTTCCTCTCAAGAATTGAGTTCTAAGTCTCACTTCCCTGGGGATCAAATCAAGTTGGAGAACTTTCTTTTGCCTGAGAGGGCCTTCCTTTTGACCAGACTTTCCCCTCCATAAGACAGAGTTTCAACTTGTTCCTTTTCTTTCACTAGAAACCCCAAACCCTTCCTCTCCTAAAATGGACCTTAATGGAAGGCCTTTTTTTTTTGGATAAGGAAAGAACCTTTTCTTTGATTTTCAGATAAATCTAAGGTTGCTTGCCTTCCTTTGATGAAATAGACTTAAAGTGTTCACCTTGAAAGGGGAAGAGGTAACAGAAGGGATTTTTTACTTTTTATTTATCTCAAATATTTTTTCTATCACATTTAGCTACTAGGTATCAACCAATAATCGACTAGAATCTGAAGACTTTCGTCTGAGAGACAACATCAGAACAAGAAATAGAGATAAGAAAAGTTCATCAGAAATACTGTATCTTATCAACTTGGATAACCACAAGAAGCTGAGGCTAGATAAAAATATTGGTTTAGACCCTTCTTCTTCCTCTCCAAAAAAAAGGTAGAAATAGGATAAATGAGGTATTTATCAAATATAAAACCAGACTCATAGTTATCAGAGAAGTTAGTTGAGTGAGCAGAGTTTTAAATTGCCAATATATTGGACAATTTGTTATATTAGTGAAGCCATCCATCCTCCTTTTTGGGGGGGGAAAGGGGGAAAAGGGCTGGAGGGAAACCAAATGCATTTACTTAATAGGCAAAGCAAGAATAATAATTCTATAATATTTCACCCATAATCATAGTGCTTATTCTTCCATCTCTAATCCTCAAACACCTCTCCCATCCTTTGCAATCTTTCAGATTTTAGTCAAGAATTACATTTAGCAATTCTTTCAGTGTCCTAAGATATATAGTTGATTTCAACCAAGCCTTGTCATTAAGGGCAGTGAGGTCTTTTTTTTTTTAACCATCCATCTTCCTTATCCAGGAGTATCAATTCCCTATTTGCTTTATATATTGTCTTTTACTTTCTAAGTTTCATTCTTCTGAATAGAGAAAACAAAAGGAAAATGAGAGTTAATTCAGTCTTTTTTTCTCTTCATTATCTCCATCATACCTCAAACAGGCATCTTTTTCTTTCGGTGATTATCCTTTCTTAACCATAAAGCTTGAAAAATACTCTCTTCCCCTCCCCCGTCTTTTAACTTTCCTCTTCACCCTCAACTCATTGTAAGATTTGGCACTTCTGTACTGTTCATATAAGATCATGCCACACTTTTGTATTCATCCTCCTTTATTTACTGGTGCTTCCATTTTCTATACATGGTTTTGGAATTTGTTGGAGAATACTCAAGTTGTCTCTTTAGATGACTTCACTTTTTTTCACATCAAAATTGTCTGTGCATCAGAATTGCATGTTTGAGCATTTCCTATTTTTTGGTCTATGTTTCCATATAGAATTTTTAAGTCATGGAATTCTTTTACCTAGATTTTCTCTGAAGCCTTTAAACATACATACATACAAACTAATATATAAGAATCAGTATAGATAATAAATGATATAACACTAGGCTGTAAAGCTTCTTGAGATGAGAAACCTTCTCACTTGTATTTTTGTATGTCCCAAAGTGCTTACTCCAGAGCCTTGTACAATATGTTTCTGGTGGATGGATGGATGGATGGATAAATGGATGAATCCAGAAAAGAGAGAAACAATTTCACATGGGGATGATGAAGGGAGACTTACATAATGAGTAACTGCTAATATAATATCCAGGAGACTGGCCATTAGCCTTACTTTTTCCTTGCCATACGTTTTTGAGTCAATCTATTGGGGAATAATAGCTTTTTGTTTTCAAAATATATGCAAAGATATTTTCAACATTCACTCATGCAAAACTTTGTATTCCAAGTTTTTCTTCCTTCCCCCAACTCCCTCCCTTATTGTTAAACATGTGCAGTTCTTCTGTGCATATTTCTACATTTATCATGCTGCACAAGAAAAATCAGATCAAAAAGGGAAAAAAAGGGAAAGAAAGGGGAAAAAAACCAAGCAAACAACAACAAAAAAGGTGCAAATAAATGTTGTGATCCACTTTCAATCCCCATAGTCCCCTCTCTGGGGGCAGATGTCTCTCTCCATTACAAGGCTATTAGAATTTGCCTGAATCACCTCATTGTTTAAAAGAGCCATGTCCATCAGAGTTGATCTTCACATAATCTTCTTGTTGCTGTGTTCCATGTTCTCTTGCTTCTATTCATTTCACATAGCATCAGTTCATGCAAGTTTCTCTAGGCCTTTCTGAAATCATCCTGTTGATTGTTTCTTATAGAACAATTATATTCCATGGCATACAGATATCATAACTTATTCAATCATTCCTCAACTGGTTGGCATCCACTCAGTTTCCATTTCCTTGCCACTACAAAAAGAGTTGCTACAAACATTTTTTTCACACATGTGGGTGCTTTTCCTTTTTTATGATCTCTTTGGGATATAGACCCCAGTAGAGACACTGCTGGAGCAAAGGGTATGCACAGTTTGATAGCCCCTTGGGTATAGTTCCAAATTGCTTCTCCAGAATGGTTGGATTTAAAGGAACTTCTTTTTTCTCATAAAAATAAAATTTTATATCAGAAATCTGTGAAAAAATAGAATATACTTTATAATCACTTTTGTCAAAATTTCTTTTCTGAGAACCTAATAATACCCTATTTGAACTTTCTTTTTTCAACATCTATGCCTCTATTTCTTAATTTTATCAGCTGTAGATAATGATACTTTCCTTTTAGAAATGTGGTAAAGTTAAATCTCTTGAAAGGACTTAAAAACCACTGAAATAGAATCACCACGCACATTCATAATATCATGACTTAGTTCCTTTTAAGTATTTAAGCAGCTGTTGATGATCCAGGCCTCTGGCAGCTGTGGTATTATTCCTACATAGAATGAGAAAAGTCTTAGTCAGAATCTTTGTAGAAGCTGCTCTTAATATTCTAGGACATATTAATATTTGCCAAATCCATTTGTTTAAGTTGAACCTAGCTGTTCTCTTAAACTCCTTCAGAGTTTTCTTCCATTTTGTGTCCTAAAACATGCTGAAGGATTGAACCAACCTCACACATGTCCATCTGCCTTATTTAAGTACTTCTCATCTAAATGTAGCAAACCATACATTTCAGAAAATTTCTTTCATTTCTACTTGTATCATTAATCATGATCCTCTCCATAATTGAAACTGCTAGTGATAATGGAATTGGGCTTTCCTCAAGTACAAGGATTATGTTTATAAAATATATCTTCATTGTTTTAAAAACATAAAAGTACTCCCAAATTTTTAGCTCATTCTTTTTTTCCCTTTTTTTTAAAGGTTAATTTCAAGATTGTTTTCTTTTACTCAGTATGATAAATAATACATGTATTTTGTCATACTAAAACAATTTAAAGATTTGCAATCTGATTATAAAACATCATTTCACACTGATGAAATTCCTTTATCTTTGGGATGGGACAGAACAATCATTACCAGCTTATAGAAGATTTGAACTTTTCTTAGTGATAGCAACAGCAACAAATAATAAATGATAGACATGATTTCTTTTTTCCTTTTATGTGTAAAAAATCTCTAATATTCAAGAATTCCTTGATAGGACAAATGCCTTTGAGATACTTGATGGTCAGTATATCATCTAGATATAAAATTGTTTCATTTCTACATCTGTGACAGTACTTTCTGCTCTCACCTTCCTAGTATTTCATGCAAGGGTCCTGGAAGTGTGCTAAATTTACCTCATTGCTTTATGCCTTAGCCATGGATGTTCCAAAGAATTCTCTCCCTTTTCTATGACAGTTATAGCTCCTGGTAGTTGGGCTTATTACCAAACATATTATGTATCTATCTCTTTGAACTTAAAACGGATAGTATAAGCCTGTTTATGTGTAAAAGTTCTTTCCTTTAGTTACCTGGCTAATATACAGTGATTGTCTAGTCATATTCATATCAGCATTATGTGTTATCTAAAGACTAAAACTCAAGAAACATATATTCCAAGCCTATCTCTTCTACTACCTGCCAGTGTAATTTTTGACAAATTACTTAACCTTTGTGGTTTTCAGATTCCTCATATATAAGATGAGAGGGTTAATCTAGAACTAGATGATTGCTAAGACCCCTTCTAGCACTAAATCCTATCATCTTTAAACTAAATCTTTAAACTTAATGACCTGTGACCCATCAGGAAAGTTTTCTGTGACCCCAAAGAAATAGTTTCCCACTAGTTTCTCCCCTTTAATCTTTTTTTTTTCTCTCCTGTACATCCTGTTGAAGATATAAGAAGGAAAGGCAAAAAAATATAAATGAGAAATGTTAGAATCTGATGGAAAAAGAAAGTATCCATTTTCAAGTGGGAAAGGAATTAATACTTCCCTTTGGGGGCAACAATAGATCCCATTAATCCAGTCTCTTATTTTGCTACTCTTTAGTGATGCTTTCCCTGAAGGTGGCAGCATTAATCTAGACACAGTAATTCAAGGAAGTATCTGATGGTTATGAGCCAATATGTCTTTATTAAACAGAACTTTATGATACAGAGGTTCTGGGACAAAAAGAGGAGGTGCAAACTGTCTAATGTTACCCTGTAAGTTTCCTTCTTACGTGATGAAAAGTGTAAGAGTAGTAATCTTTCATCAGCCTTCACATATCATATGCTTGACATTCTGCCTCCAAAATAGCTGGTGAAACATCAAGTCCCAAATGGGCCAGCCACTTCATTTTATAGGATTACCTATCAAAAAATAAACAAACAAACAAACAAACAAAACCAAACAAACAAAAAAACAGAAACTGGAGCTTACAACTGCCTCTCTATTCCTTTTCTAATTTTCCTGATTTTCATTTTAAAAAGCATTATCAACCATATAAGAGAAATTGTCAGAAGTACACAATCTTTGTTTTGGTTAATGGTGGTGAATTCTTTCTCAGATAGGGTTAATAACAACCAAGAAGGATAGAAATCATGCTGAAGAATTAAAAAAAAAAATCCTTTTGTAGTGTGTTTGAATTTACAAGATTTTAATTTTCATCTGAATTAAATATCCCTAAGGGTTTAATATCCTGATAAGATTAAACTGAGATTTAAAACATGCACATTTAAATTTTTTAAAGTTTTACTTGTCTGAAAACTTAGTCAGAAATACATTCAGAGGAGAGAAGTTTAGAAATTTAAATCTAGGCTGAAAATGACTGATAGTTGTTTCCACAGAAGAGTTAGTAGACTGTTTTGTGAGAGGGTCAAGATCAAGTGAATTTGTGAAAATAGAGAAAAGACCATGTCCAGAACTTGTAATCACAGTTTGACTTACTTGTTACTCATTTTATTAGAAGTCTTAGCAGCAAGGTTTAAACCCCTCATTCAAGTCAAGATGAGAATTGTAGTATAATTCTACAAGGGAGAATTGAGATACTCAGTCACCAAATCCTACTGTTCATTTTTTGATATCTGGAATATCTTTACCATCTCCTTTGCCCCCTTTTAAATCTAGGCTTAAATCATTTAATACTTAGATTATTGTAGTTCCAGTCCTTTCCACCCTTTCTCTTTCCTCACCGGCCAAACACCACTTTTATTATGTTATCTTCCTACTCAAAACTGTCAATGGCTCTCTATTGCCCATGAAGTAGAAGTTCAAACTACAATTACCTAACCATTTAAGGATGTCAACTGTCTGACCTCAATCTCCCTTTTCAGTTTTATCTCCTACCTCCTAATTCTACTAAACTGTAGCCTGCACACAACTTCCTCTGTTCCATCCCTATATTTTTGCCCTTGTGGTTATCCCTACCTAAAGTATTGTTTTGTTCTCTTCTCTCCACCTGTCTAAAATCTTCTTTCAAGGCTTAGATCAAACCCAGCTTCTGAATAAAATGTTGGCTAGGTAACTCCTCACCACAATTAACTGTCCTTTTAAAAATTATTCTTGTATGATTTGGCAATTATATTATTATTAGTTTAATTATCACTAATTAATAAATTGCCTTTTTTTTCTTTAATTATCCTGTTTCATTCAATATCAGACTGTTGAACATCCTAATATCTATTGCCTTGTTTTTGAGTTATCTCAAACATTTGTTTTGTCTCAATTATGAGGTTTTTATATGCTAGAGCCTTCCATAGCATCTTATACAGTGCTATCTACATATTTGGCATTTAATAAATGATTAATTGATAGAAGACCAGATTTGGGATAAGAAGATCTGAGTTCTAATCTCCCCTTCTACTACTTACTAGCCATTTTGACAATTTCCTAATTGAGTTCAAGGTCCTTTTCTATACTTATCCCTATTAGTAATAGAGATCTAAAATTCATTTCAACAAACACATTAGAACTTTGAAATTGTATTCAGTTTTCACTTTTTAGCTGTATCTTTTGATTATCCTTTCTTTTTCTTCCTTCTCTGTCTTACTTTACAGATTTGATGACCACAGATGCATCTTATAGGTGATTTCTCTGTCTCCAGAAAGGAAGTCTGCCTGATAATTCTTTATAGCCCATCTTTTAAAGAGATCTTAAATCAAATATCATCAAATACAAAATTTTGGGAATCTAAAATTAAGATCCAACACCATTTTCCAGTCTTTAATATTCTTCTAAAAAGATAAGAATTAGGACATTTTATAAATCATATGGAGTTGTGATTAGGACAGTGCAGTATGAGTTAAGAACCTAGTTTTAAATCTATCTCCATCAATTCTGAAACTTTCAGCAAGACATTTTTTTTCTCTGTAACATGAGAATGGGGTGAAAGGGATGTCAGAGGGTTTTTCCCCCCCTTGTAGAATATACCACCACATGAGCAAGAATTCTTTTTTAAAAAATTTTTAATAGCTTTTTACTTACAAATTATATGCATGGGTAATTTTATAGCATTGACAATTACCAAACCTTTTGTTACCATTTTTCCTCTCCTTTCCCCCACCCCTTCCCTAGATGGCAACATGTTAAATATGTTAAAGTATAAATTAAATACAAAATAAGTATACATGTCCAAACTGTTATTTTGCTGTACAAAAAGAATCAGACTCTGAAATATTATACAATTAGCCTGTGAAGGAAATCAAAAATGCAGGCGGGCAAAAATAGAGGGATGGGAATTCTATGTTGTGGTTCTTAGTCATCTCTCAGAGTTCTTTCGCTGGGCGTAGCTGGTTCATTACTGCTCCATTGGAACTGATTTGGTTCATCTCATTGCTGAGGATATCCAGGTCCATTAGAACTGATCATCATATAGTATTATTGTTGAAGTATATAATGATCTCCTGGTCCTGCTCATTTCACTCAGCATCAGTTCATGGAAGTCTCTCAAGGCCTTTCTGAAATCATCCTGTTGGTTCTTACAGAACAAAAATATTCCATAATATTCATATACCACAGTTTATTCACTCTTTCTCCAATTGATGGGCATCTACTCAGTTTCCAGTTTCTTGCCACTACAAGAAGGGTTACTACAAACATTCTTCCACATACAGGTCCCTTTCCCTTCTTTAAGATCTCTTTGGGGTATAAGCCCAGTAGTAACACTGCTGGATCAAAGGGTATGCACAGCTTGATAACTTTTTGAGCATAGTTCCAAACTGCTCTTCATAATGGTTGTTTGTATTCACAATTCCACCAACAATGTATCAGTGTCCCTGTTTTCCCACATCCCCTCCAACATTCTGCATTATCTTTCCCTGTCATTCTAGCCAGTCTGACAGGTGTGTAGTGGTATCTCAGAGTTGTCTTAATTTGCATTTCTTTGATTAATAATGACTTGGAACATCTTTTCATATGGCTAGAAATAGTTTCAAATTCTTTGTCTGAGAATTGTCTTGAGCAAGGGTTCTTAATCTAGGATCCACGAACTTGTCTTTTGTTTTGTTTTATTTTTACATTTTGGTAACTATATGTCAATGTAATTAATTGGTTTTTTTTTTTTTTGTAATCTTGTGTATTCTATTTTAAGCATTTGAAAACCTTATTTTGAAATGGGGTTCATAATTTTTAACCAGATTGCCAGAAGAGTCCATGACACAAAGGGTTAAGAGTCTGTATTCTACATCCTGTCCTAATTTCCTGGGAAAGTGGTTGGACCAAATTATGTTTAACATCTAGAAGAGAAGAAAATGAACTGGTTGTTAAAAGTACAGTAAATAGCCCTCAGATTTTCTTATAGAATCTACCTGTAGTTGGTGATTTTCTCTGTTATTTGTTTTATGACCTGGTATTTTCCCTCCCATAAATACATGAAAAGAAAGGTTCTCAGAGACAGCTAGGTGGTACAGAGGGTAGAGCACACAGCCCTGAAGTCAGGAGGACCTGAGTTCAAATGTGGCCTCAGACACTTAACACTTTCTAGCTGTGTGACCCTGGGCAAGTCACTTAACCCCAATTGCCTTAGCAAAAAATAAATAAATAAATAAAGAAAGAAAGAAAGAAAGAAAGAAAGAAAGAAAGAAAGAAAGAAAGAAAAAGAAAGATTCTCACAGTATGGTAGCACTGGAAAGATCCTCAGAGGCCATCTAGTCCATAGATGTCAAATGCACTTCCCTGTGTGGCCTGAACCAGATGAAAATTTAGTTGAGAAGTATTTAACAAAATAAAGAAAAATACAATAGAACATAGATAATGTTAATATGCAGTTTTCTTTATCTTCTTTAAAAATTTTTAATAGCTTTTTAATTTTCAAAATACCTACAATGCAAAGATAATTTTCAGCCTTCACCCTTGCAAAACCTTGTGTTCCAAATTTTTCTCCCTCCACTATACAAGTAATCCAATATGGGTTAAATATGTACAATTCTTCTAAATACATTTCTTTTTTTTTTAATTATAACTTTTTATTGACAGAACATATGCATGGGTAATTTTTTACAACTTATCCCTTGCACTCACTCCTGTTCTGACTTTTCCCTTCCCTCTCTCCATACCCTCCCCTAGATGGCAGGCAGTCTTATACATGTTAGAAACAATATATGTTTGCAGAACCGAACAGTTCTCTTGTTGCACAGGAAGAATTGGATTCTGAAGGTAAAAATAACCTGGGAAGAAAAACAAAAATGCAAGTAGTCCACACTTATTTTCTAGTGTTCCTTCTCTGGGTGTAGCTGATTCTGTCCATCATTGATCAGTTGGAACTGAATTGGAAGAGATCCACTTCCATCAGAATACATCCTCATACAGTATTGTTGTTGAAGTGTATAATGATCTCCTGGTTTTGCTCATTTCACTCAGCATCAGTTCATGTAAGTTTTTCTAAGCCTCTTATTATTCCATAACGTTCATATGCCGCAATTTACCTAACCATTAGAGGGCTGCCACAAACATTTTGGCACATACAGGTCCCTTTCCCTTCTTTAGTATCTCTTTGGAATATAAACCCAGTAGAAATACTGCTGGATCAAAGAGTATGCACAATTTGATAACTTTTGGGGCATAATTCCAGATTGCTCTCCAGAATGGTTGGATTCGTACACAACTCCACCAACAATGCATCAGTGTCCCAGTTTTCCCGTATCCCCTCCAACATTCATCACTATCTTTTCCTTTCATCTTAGCCAATCTGACAGGTATCTCAGAGTTACCTTAATTTGCATTTCTCTGATCAATAATGATTTGGAACACCCTTTCATATGAGTAGAAATAGTTTCAATTTCATCATCTGACAATTGTCTGTTCATATCCTTTGACCATTTATCAATTGGGGAGTGGCTTGATTCCTTATAAATTAGAGTCAATTCTCTATATATTTTGGAAATGAGGCCTTTATCAGAACTTTTAACTGTAAAAACGTTTTCCCAGTTTGTTGCTTCCCTTCTAATTTTGTTTGCATTAGTTTTGTTTGTACAAAGGCTTTTTAATTTGATGTAATCAAAATTTTCTATTTTGTGATCAATAATGATCTCTAGTTCTTCTTTGGTCACAAATTCCTTCCTCCTCCACAAGTCTGAGAGCTAAATATCCTATGTTTCTCTTATTTATGATCTCATTTTTTATGCCTAAATCATGGACCCATTTTGATCTCATCTTGGTATATGGTGTTAAGTGTGGGTCCATGCCTAATTTCTTCCATACTAATTTCCAGTTTTCCCAGCAGTTTTGCCAAATACTGAATTCTTATCCCAAAAGTTGGGATCTTTGGGTTTGTCAAACACTAGATTGCTATAGTTATTGATTATTTTGTCCTGTGAACCTAATCTATTCCATTGATCAACTAATCTATTTCTTAGCCAATACCAAATGGTTTTGGTGACTGCTGCTTTATAATATAGTTTTAGATCAGGTACAACTAGGCCACCTTCATTTGATTTTTTTTTCATTAATTCCCTTGAAATTCTGAACCTTTTGTTTTTCCATATGAATTTTGTTGTTATTGTTTATAGATCATTAAAATAGTTTCTGATTGGTATAGCACTAAATAAATAGATTAGTTTAGTTATTGTCATCTTTATTATATTCTCTCAGCCTATCCAAGAGCACTTAATATTTTTCCAATTATTTAAATCTGATTTTATTTGTGTGGAAAGTGTTTTGTAATTTTGCTCATGTAATTCCTGACTTCCCTTTGGTAGATAGAGTCCTAAATATTTTATGCTATTGACAGTTATTTTGAATGGAATTTCTCTTTGTATCTTTTGCTGTTGGATTTTGTTGGTGATGTATAAAATGCTGAGGATTTATGTGGATTTATTTTGTATCCTGCAACTTTGCTAAAGTTGTGAATTATTTCTAATAGTCTCTCTGGGGTTCTCTAAATATACCATCATATCATCTGCAAAGAGTGATAATTTGCTTTCCTCATTATCTATTCATTCTAATTCCTTTAATCTCTTTCTCGACTGTTATTGCCGAGGGTAGCGTTTTTAATACAATATTGAATAATAATGGTAATAGTGGGCACTAAAAACTTTTCTACATTTATCATGCTGCTCAAGAAAAATCAGATCAAAAGGGGAAATAATGAGAAAGAATAAAAACAAGCAAGCAAATGAACAAACAACAGCAACAACAACAAAAGGTGAAAATATGCTTTGATCAGTCTCTAGAGTTCTCTCTCTGGATGTGGATGGCTCTTTCCATCACAAGTCTATTGGAATTTCCTTGAATTTCCTTTGTTGAAAAGAGCCAAGTTCATCCATCACTGTTGATCATCACATAATCTTCTTGTTACTATATACAATGTTCTCTTGGTTCTGCTCACTTCACTTAACATTCAGTTATATGAGTCTTTTCAGGCTTTTTCTAAAATCAGCCTGTTCATCATTTTATATAAAACAAAAATATTCCATTACAATCCTATACCATAATTTATTCAGTCATTCCCCCACTGAGGGGCATCCACTCAGTTTCCAGTTCTTTCCCACTACAAAAAGGACTTAATATGCAGTTTTCTAAATAATTTTGTGACTCACAGGCATCCTTTTGTAGAGTTTAATGGTCTCTTTTCTACTTGAGTTTGATATCAGTGAGCTAGACTAATCCCCTCATTCTTCAGATGTGGAAACTAGGCCTATGGAGATGAAATGACAAAAGTCATACAATAATTAGTGACAGAAGCAGAACTAAAACTAGAACACAGATCTCCTAACTCCCAGGTAAGTGCCCTTTCTATTATACCATGCTCTTTTTTTTTTTTAACTCTTCCTTCCAATGCCATATTAACAGACTTTCTCCCAGACTGATTTTTTTTTTTTTTTTTTTTTGCTGCCCACTTTTTCAGTTTTATTGCAAGGGTCTCATGTTTTCCTCTACTGAAATTGTAGAAGTAAGACATGGTGTTAGGCTCTTAATTTCTCTCTCAAAAGTAAAAAAGTGAAGGTACCTATTCTCACCGTTGCTGTCAAATAGCAAAAAGAGGAAGTGGAAGGTGAGCCAGTATGGAGGGGAGGAATGATCCCCTGGTGTTTGTCTTTTAAAAGCTAATCAGGGCAAAACCTCTTGGGAGTTTTAGACTATTTGAACTTCAGCCATAAACAAGATTCATTGATCTAGAGCTCTTTAAGTACAACTTCAACTCGGGACCAAAACACAAGTGGGCTGTTTTGCCTTTTAATTTATTGGCCAGGGCATTAACTGTTAATGAAAATAAATGCTTTTCTTCTTTACATTTTTATCGCACCAAGATGTCCCAGCAAAACTGAGTTGGGAAAGGAAGTAGGTTGCTACATCTTTATGCATTGGGATTTGGACTGGGCATTATCATTTGCAAGATTTTATAGCAGAGAGAATCCTAGACTTGGAAAATGGATGATCATAATTCCGTTTCCTACTCCTGGATTTTCTAGTCATGGGACTCTCTGCTGACCCTCAGTTTCTTCATCTGTAAAATGGGAATAATAATAATAGCACATAATTCTTGGAGTTGTTATAAGGATTAAATTAGTTACATATATACATATATATAGTAAGTGCTATAGTAAGCTGGGAATAGTAATAATAATATTTGTATAAATTTGTATAGTGGTTCACATTTTTAAAAACTATATACGTTTACCTCTTCCTAGCATAGGAGACCTTATGAGGTAGATAAAACTCTCAGATTTTTTGCTGTACTAAGATTCTATAGCGTTTTGATTTGCTTTTAGCCCTAAATGAATCACAGTGGTTTAGCACATCACAGATAGCTAAAGATATTTTCATCTTTAGCTAAAGGCTTATCCAAATTTTTTGGCAAGCATCATTCTCACTGCAGATGGGTTAACTTATCAGCATATGTAAGCTTTACTTTCAGAACACCAAGCAGAATTAAAGGCTAAATAAAGAAGATAACCCTGGGTTTTTGGCTTAGAAGATAACCCTAGGTGTTTCTATTTCTTGATGCTTAGAAGAATCCCATTTGTTGGTAAAAGTAACAATAATAGCAAGAGTATTGCTTCTAGTTGCTCTTCTCGTTTTTTACTAACAACCCAGCATGGAGAGAGAAAAGTAACATTCTGTTATAAAGATGCTGCATGCTGTATTTTACTTTGCTCTAAGTTTTCTCCATAGCACAAGCAAAAAAGTGAAAGTTAATTTAGTTTTTGAAACATTTCATTGCTGAAAGAATTGGAGTCACTGTGGAGTTGAGTACTGCCAAGCTCAGTTACTATGATGGGTAAAAACTGTATGGTTTGGACTTAAGATTGAATTGTATGTCCAGCTGGATGTGGAAAAATACTTTATTAAAGCAAGGATAAGGAAAGCTGTCTGGAAGAGAGCTACCATCAAGGATCAGCTTATATCACTTTAAACAAACTAATATTGGGCACTTAAGAGTGCCATCAGGAATTAATTAAATCAATGTTTTTTTTCTTCTAGATGTTTTAGAAATCACTGATTAATTTATATCCTTAATATAGATCAGTAGTATGGGACAGTCCTGGGCAATAGAGGCCCTCATCTTATTTTCAGTTGACAGACTGAAAAACCACAGTACAGAGGAATAAAGCAAAGCACCCAAAGACACATACTAATTAAGAAAGGCAAAAAAGACGACATTATGGTTATTAGAAGGCATTTTTCCTTTATTTTATCAGGCTGGAATCTAAGAATGAGCTATATACCTCTCAAAGCTAAAAGACCCCAAAAGGACTAAAATTCTCTCTTTTGGAGGTTGTGTGTGTGTGTGTGTGTGTGTGTGTGTGTGTGTGTGTGTGCATGTGCACAGGCGCGTGCATTTTTAAGCTATTCCCCAATGGAAAGCTATGTGAAGGAATGCCATCTCCTAAGTAGACTTGGAAGGCTGGCTCATAAATTGCACACATATAAACAGAAGCTATATATCCAAAAACACAGTGATGCTAGAGGTAAAATGAAAGTTGTCTTTTGTGGGCTGGTTAATTATGACATCTTTTTCAAGCCAAGATTATTTTGGGTTTATGGTGTTGATGATACTTCAGAGAGTGGAAATCTTGGGCCCAAGTTCTGTAAATATTTTCCTAGCAATAAGACACCTTATTTTTGGACTCTACAAAGAAGGCGAGGAAGCTTCATTGTTGGAAACCTTTAAATCAAAAATACAGAGAAACTGAAAAGTAAACCTGGAGGATAAACTGGAAAATCTAAATAGTATGATTTTTATGACTCCAATTTTCTATTGACATTGGATTCAAAGAAATGATTTTTGCATATATATTAATTCATTGGGGAAATATTTGAATATTTGCTGTGTGAGAACATATCAAATCTTTCTTCCTCCTCCGTCCCCTTGGCTTCCATTGTTATTTATTTTTAGTTTTATTTTTCTTTGGTCTTTTCCAGACCATCTCCACCACACTGTCTACATACAGCTTGTTTTATGGACATAGAAATCAGGATGAATAGGTAAAGGATTTGGTTAAAATTTCATAATGCTCTTGGTGGTTTAATATAAAATACATAAAATAGATACTTGATGACTGGCAAGTTGATATAGTGCATAAATAACTGGCCTCAGTGGCAGAAAAACCTGGGTTCAGGTCCTGCCTTTGTAACCTTTAACTTTTTAATATCCCAGGTATTGGAGAGAAGGTGCCAATCTGCATGTGTAATATTAATTTCTCCCTAGCAATGCCCTGTACCAAATAAATCATAGTTCTAATGGGGAAAAATGATATTTCATATTAAAAAACTAGAACACCATGACATCTCTCTAATCTTCACTTTCCCCATTTCTAAAATACTGAAGGGACTGAGTTGGATCATAAGATCCTACCTTTATACCTAGAGGAAACCTTTGAAACTAATGAATCATTTTACATATAAAATAACTGAGAGAGATAGTTTGCCCTGGGTCACACATTGTAAAGTGTTTGAGGTGAGATTTGAACCCAACTTGATCAGAAGACCCTTATTCACTCCCAGATACTCTCTACGTCCTCTCCTAGTATTGAAGTCCTGTGCTTTTGAAAAGTTTTTGTAAAAATTGTAATAGCAAAGCTCTTGTATTGGGAAAACTGAAGTGAAATGATTTTTATCCTTAAACTCAGGTAGTTTGATAGTCAGATAGGATCTGGGTTTTAGGTTGTCATGTTCCCAAACTTGTCTTCCATATTACTTACAATTAAAGCCTAGAGATCATGATTTTTTCCTATCTCATGATACATAAAATAAAGAATTGGTATTACATATGATTTAGACATAATGTCAATTCTCAGTTGTTCGTGGAATTGTTAATTGGAGGAGGGGAGAATAGTGAGAATAATCCTGCTCCTTCTCTACTGAAGAATCTCAAAGGAGTCAGATGATTCATTATGGGAGTGGGATTATGGAAGAAATCTTTTTAATGGGGAAAAAGAATCTTGGAGGTCATCTCAACTAACCCCCTTATTTTAAAGATCTAGAAACTGAATGAATGAAGTAATGAAACGATTTTCTCAAAGACATATAATTAAGCTGGGTAGTAGGATATTACCTAGAATTCAGGACTGCTGTCACCTTCCTAGTCAATAAACTCAGTAGCTCTCACCTTCAGAATCAAATGTAAAATCCTCTTTGGTGTTCAGAGCTCTTCATGACTTATTGTGGCATTTTAAAAGTTTGAAGCATAGTTTCTGCATAATTTTATTATTTTATTAGTAAAGTTAACATGGTTATTAATCGAAGGAAGTCAATTGCTCTTTTGAATTTCAAAGACCCCCTCATGGTAGTATACTTACAGTTTATGCACTCTTTAAAGAGTAAATAGGTATTCCTGAGGGTGATGATCAACTCTGATTGTTTAACAATTAATGACAAAAATGAATATGATAGTGAGGGGCTGGGCTGTAAAACAATATTGGTCCTAGGACAGAAGACTTGAATCACTCAATTTTTGGTCACTAGGCCTGAGTAAATCTTTTAAAAAGATGAATTCTCACACTGATCTCTAGATGAGGAAGTAGAAAAGGGGAAAAAAACCTTGGTCCCAATATTGTAATTAGTTATTAAACACAAGAATGAAATATAATTTCTCTCACTAGTCTCCTTCCCATCTTTGTAGGTTTTTTATTTCACTGAAATCCACCTCCCCACCCCCATACTCATTGATATAGTGACTCCAGTCTCTTTCTCTTCTCAGGACAAAACTTTCCATTTCTTAACTCTGAGCATTTTCATGGCTGCCCCTCATAGCTGAAATGTTCTCCTTCCTCATCTCTGTCTTCTGGCTTCCCTGACTTCCTTCAAGTCCTACTAAAACCCCATTTTCCATGAGAATCTTATTCCTATTCTGCTTACTTGTATCTTTTGTTGATTTATTTCTTACTTATCCTTTATAAATCTTGTTTATCTATTCTTTTCCTGTTGTCTCCCCCATCTGACAGTGAATTCCTTGAGAACAAGGCCTTTCTTACCTTTCTTCATACCCTCAGCACTTAGCACAGTGCCTACTAATAGTAGTTGCTTAATAATACATAGCAATTGATGGATTCTGTGTCTAGTGTTTTTTCCTTTCGAGAAGTAAGAAGTCTACAGTCTTCGAGCTGAGTAATCAGTTGCTATACAAAATCCTAATGACCAGATAGACCTTGAGGAAGAAATTGAGGCACACAGAACTCTGGGACTAATGAAAGTAGAGAGGCCATTCTAGACTACTAATTTCCTTTTATTGACTCTTACATTATTACTCCACTTCTTTAAGTAATTATCATGTTTCTAGACATAGATATAAATAGACTTTGCATTCCTAACCTTTGGGGATTCTAATTTTTGATTTGATCTACCACATTATTTTTTTTTACCATATAAACCTTATATTATTCCTCATTAGTTCATTTGTTCTACAAGAATTAAATGTTGTGGATGAAAGACGAAATGACTGAAGAAACAAAGATTTGAACTAAAGTACATATTGATTTATTAAGCAATGTATGCCAGTTGCTCACAAACAAGAATCAGGCCTCCTCAACTTCAGTGCTAGACCCTAAATACAAGCAGAAACAGATTTCCATTTATTAAAAGCAATTGAGCAAATAAGACCAATTATTAAAAGAGAGTAATGAAGATCATAATTATTAGGTATATTTATCATATACCTAATTAATATATATAATAGGTATATAGGTATAATTAGGTAATATGATTTTTAATTGGAGGAAAGTTTGGGGACTTTCCAAGTTGGGAAGAGGGAAGCAAAGAGGTACAGTTCCCTGAAATCAGATAAAAGAGGTGTCCCACTTCCCCAAGTGTCTGTAAACAATCAAAAGAACATAGAAACAATAACTGATTGATCAATATAGGACCAGTGTTTACATAAAACACATGGGTTGATTGAGATGTGTAATTGTGAGAAGAAAAAACAAAACTCCTTGCATCAGTCTTTGGATCTAACTGGGTTTCTGGTAAGCATAACCTACGTCCTTCATTAAGGGCCTGTCAGCAGCAGGTAGAGGTGGTCTAGCTTCCCAGCTACATAGGGCTAGATTCAAACAGTGCAATAAAATTTTCTCCTAATTCCCACAGTTAAATATAGTTTTCTCATAAGACAGAAATTAAATTAGACCTATAACTGAATAGAAAAGAAACTGACTTAGCCCCAGCATTGAGTCACAAGATGGAGTTAGTACGGTTTGCCCAATTCCCACTACCACTTGTTGTTCCAATGTCCTCATGCGGTATAGACTTTAACACTCGTAGACCTTCTCTAAATCAACCAGCAAAAGTACTTCAGGTGGGGATGCTCAAGGCATCTTTTTGTACTTCACACATAGTAGCTACTTCATAAATATTTGTTGAATGAATGAATGATATGCTTTTAAAATTACTTCTGTAAATTGAGCTCCAGAAAAGAGAAAGTCACTCTTCAGTCTGGCTCTGCAAAGCTGTGTGAAGCATATTCTCTCTGACAGAGCATTTCCAGATATGTGTTCCTATCTTGAAATGAAAATCTTCTGTCCTATATTTTGAATTTTCCTTCCCATCAATATTTCAAGTCCTTGTCAACTCAGATATACAAGAAGAACACAAAAGGACAAAAAAAAAAGAAATGCCTTTGGTTGGAAAATAACTGACTTCATTATCCCTTTTGCCGCTCTGGCCATTCTTAGGCTTGTGGATTTAGAACTGGAAAGTCATCTAAGAGTCAAACCCTCAAAAAAAAAAATTAAATAAATAAAAGGGCAAAATCATGTAAGCCAAGGGAAAGCAAGCCATTGATGAAGGGGTAGTTAGCAATATTAGACATTGCAGAAAGACCAAGGACTAAGACGAGATCTTTGGTTTTACCAATTAAGAAATTACTGGGGCCCATGAAAAGATCATTTTCAATACAAGTGGGAGGCCATGGGAGGATGAAGGTTATGTAGATACAATTGAAAAAAAGAATTTAATGAAAAATGATTTTTCTCCGACAAGAAAATGTTATCATAAATATTATTTGAAATATTGGCTTTAAATTTTGAACATTTATAATACATGTTGTACTTTTTGTTTTTCATTTGGCTTATGAGTTTTCTAGAGAGTGTTTCAATATGTACCATACTGAATAAAAACTTTGAGATATTGGTAAAAAAAAAAAGGAGTCAAACCCTCTTATTTTACAGTAGAAGAAATTGAGGCCCAGAAATGATAAGTCATTTGCCTAAAGTTACATAGGTAGTAAAATTGGAAAGCCAGAATTTGAACTCAGGTCTTTGATTTATGTCAGTAGTTTTGTTATTTTATTAATATTGATATAATATACCTTCCAGATACAGCTCACAGCCATCTTATATTTTATCCCATGTGATTCTTGTGCAAATTCTCCTGTATAGCTTCCACAGCTGTACATCATGTCAGAGGACTTCTAGATCTTTTTAAATAACAAGCAATTGTTCATTTTTTATTGCTTCCTCTGACTACTAATGGTCCTTCTCTCTTCCGGTCATACATTTCCTTAATACCATTCCTTATTCATTTCTTACATGGGTGCTCTTTTTGGATATTGTTGCATTCTTACATTCATTAAATTCTCTCAATTTTCTCTATAGGACACCTACAACTTTGATTTTTCATAAGTTGCAGTATTCTAAGATTTACAACCATATAGCATCACGAGGAGAGCACTACTGGTGACAACAAAGATGGGGTGATTTAATCATCATGAACTTAGAAATGCAATACCCTTATTGGAGAATAGGGATTGTTTTATCCTTAGAATTTATATCTCCAGCAGCTAGCATTGTGCCTTAGTGAATGCTTGTTGATTAATTCAAGAGTTGTTCTGGCCCAAGCCAACCTGGGGAGGAGTCTTGCCTGATTAGCTTGGCTGGTTCATGGATTGATGGACAGTTAGTCACTGGGCCTAAACTGAAAGCCTTCCAAGCTTGATAGAGTCTACTTAAGCATTGACATAGCCTTCAGGAACCTAAGGTTCCTCCATGCCTTAGAATAAGACTTTAAAGGAGAAAAATACTCAGTAAAGCTGATTAAGTATTTGTGCTTAACATTAAACTAATTATGACAACTTGCAGACAAAAGCAGAGGAAGGGTTCTTCTATAGCAACAAAGAGATGCTTAGGGCCTTGGGTTTCATCTAGCCACTTCCGTTTCTTATCTCCCAATTTCTTTCTTGTGGGACTTATCCATTCTGGTCATTTCCCTGTTTCCTGGCTATTGTCAGTACCATTTCCTGATCCCTTTTGTCAGTAAGGTGTAGAAAAGAAGAGTCTCTTGAGTTCTTAATCTTTGGTTATTATATAATCCTTTGGCAACAGTATATGAAGCCCATGGATCCCTTTTCAAAGTAATGCTTTTAAATAATTAAGATAAAAACAAATAGGATACAAAAGAAACCAATGGTATTATAATAAAGGCATATATATTTATAAACAATTTGTGGATCCTAGATAAAGAACTCCTCTTTTAAGATAACTATTGATTTTCTTCTCTCCTACCTCTGCCCGTCAGTAATGGTGCTCAAGCAAGGGATAAAGCAGAAAGCACATCAGCAGCCTGTGATTATCCTTGTTCTAGCTGTTGTTCATCTGTATTTGCTTTCAACAAAGATTCCAACCAAGAACTATTCAGTGTTATTCTAACTAATTTAGCTAAGGAAAAGACAGAAATATAAATACTGTATTTGCACTGTCCATTTATTTGTATGAGTTGTAAGAGAGTTTTTCATTTCTTGGGGTGAAATTTGGAAAATGATTCTAAACCTCTCAGCACAAAGATAGCTTTTGTATGGTTCTTTCCATGCCAGTATCAGCTTGGAATTACTTTCAGTGCTTTTCCAACTAAAACTTATTTCAGACTCCATCCTTTTTTTTTCCAACATGGGAGAAAGACACATTGAAAAAGTCTAAAGAAACTCAAATAATTCAAATGGTTATGATGGTCCTCTGTTGCTAATGATTTTTTTGACCAACTACTATAAAGAGGTGCATTTCTTTCTTCTTTAAGGATAGAGGAACAAAACATGAAGCAGCACAAGATATATTTATTGGTGACAGATCTAATAGTTTAATCCTGTAAAGTGCTAAGCTTTTTTCATGGTTGTCTCCATTTTGAGTTAGCTGTGCCATTCTGACTCTGGCTATTGATGATGGCTAAACTTTCTTTGTTATTTTCTTTTTCTTGTTATTTCATCTACCTTCTGGTGGAAGGAGGGAGGGATTTCAGCAGCTGTTTAAACCAAATCATACAAGCCCATAATAACATACCTACTAAGTGCTTTTCCCACTTCTACTTAAAGACCTTCAAAGAAGAGGGCTCTACCATTTCTCAAGACAAGACATTCTACTTTTGGACAGATCTGATTGTGAGGACTTTTTTTTCCCCTTGACACCCAATCTAAATTAGCCATTTTGTTATTTCCATTCCTTATTCCTGGTTCTGCCAGAAGGACAAACAGAACAAGCCTAATCTCTCCTCCAAATGACATTTCTTTTTCTTTTCTTTTTTTTTTTAATGTGAAAAAAATTTTTTTAAATAACTTTTTATTGATAGAACCCATGCCAGGGTAATTTTTTACAGCATTATTCCTTGCACTCACTTCTGTTCCGATTTTTCCCCTCCTTTCCTCCACCCCCTCCTCCAGATGGCAAGCAGTCCTTTACATGTTGAATAGGTTGCAGTATATCCTAGATACAATTAAGAGAACCGAACAGTTCTCTTGTTGCACAGGGAGAATTGGATTCAGAAGGTATAAATAACCTGAGAAGAAAAACAGAAAAATGCAAGCAGTTTATATTCATTTCCCAGTGTTCTTTCTTTGGGTGTAGCTGCTTCTGTCCATCCTTGATCAATTGAAACTGAATTAGCTCTTTTTAACAAAGAGATCCACTTCCATCAGAATACATCCTCAAACAGTATCGTTGTTGAGATATATAATGATCTCCTGGTTCTGCTCATTTCACTTAGCATCAGTTCATGTAAGTCTCGCCAGTCCTCTCTGTATTCATTCTGCTAGTCACCAAATGACATTTCTTAAAATCTTTGAATACAGCTCTCATTTTCTCAGAAGTCTTTTTTTTTTCTCCAAGTTAAAGCTGCTCAGTTCTATTAACCAATCTTCATATGCCATGAACTCAAAACTATTTGTCATTCTGGTTGTCTCTTTTTGGACAGTCTCTGGCTAATCAATGTCCTTCTTAATCATGGTACTCAGAATCCAACATAATATTCTGTATGAGGTCTGACAAAGACTGAGTACAGAGGGATTATCACTTCCTTATTGGAAGCTACCTTTTCCTAAGGCATTTCAAAGTAAGATTTCTTTCACTTTTTTTTCTTTCTTCTTGCTGTCACATCATGTTGCTGACTCTTATTGCACCTCCAGTTCAGGTCTTTTCAGAATAACTGCTTACCTAGCCATCCCTTCACTGTTGTACTTTGTGGAGTTTAGTTTTTTTTTTTTTTTTTTTTTGGTAACCAAGTGTTAAGAATGTAATCTCATTAGATTCAGCTCAGTGCTCTAAAAACCTTTGAGAATCTTTTTGGATTATGACTGTCTTTCATTGTATTAGCTGTCTCTCCTAGCAATGTTTTTATACAAATCATTGATAAAAATATTAGTATGGGTCCAGCAACTTGGGATGTCTACTAGACACCCTTTGCCATATTCATACTGGACCATTAATAATTATATTCTTTGAGTCTAACCATCCAGCCAGTTCTGAATCCACATAATTGTGTTTTTATCTAATCCATATTTTTCTATTATGCTTTTCAAATTGGCAAAGATGATAAAAGATGGTAATAGTATTAGAGGGGTTGTAGAAAGACAGGCATACTGGTGCATTATGGGTAGAGCCGTGAATTGGTCTGACCAGTCTGGAAAGCAATTTGGAATTATGTGAAGAAAGAACCCAGAGATTCTACCCAACACCCTGAGGATAAAATCCAAAGTTTTATGGCATTTAATGTTTTTCACAACCCTAAGGAAATCACTGACAAAAAGGAAAGTTCCTATATATACTAAAATAATTTGGCAACTCTTCTTGTGGTAGCAAATAACTAGAAACAAAGTACATGCTCATTAGTTAGGGAATGGATAAATAAGTTATGATGCATGAATGTAGCATAATATTATTTTGATTTAAGAAGTTATGGATGTGATGAATACTGAGACATCAAAAGATCTTTATGAACCAATGAGAAGTGTAGGAAGCAAAACCAGCACGGAAATGTAAAGAACAGCAAAGCAGTTGAAACTGGGCACAATAAATCATAATGACCAAGCTTGTTCTCAAAGAAAAGAAGAAAGAAAAAAATATTTCTCTCTCCTTTTGTGAAACATTGATGATTTGTGTTGCTGAACTTTCTGCCCTTTCAAAGAATTCCTTATTATACATAGTAGCTTTCTAGGAAAGAGTGAGGAAGACTTCAGTAGTAAATGTAGGTGAGGTTAAAGACAGAAAATAAACAAAAATTTATTTTAAAAAGAATTATGAATAATCACATAACTGTTTTCCAGGTGTGTAAGTAGCATGGAAGTTTTACATACTATTAATTACCAGCAACCTTCCTTTCCTAAATGATAACTGCACAAATATGTGGTAACTTACTGGTTTTAATGGATTCTCAGAGATTCTCAAAATACTTCCACTCTATTTTCAAAATGTTGAAGACAGAAATGAATTACATTTCATCCTTTTTGTTCAGTAAGATAACTTAAGGGATTATAACATTTAAAATCATCATTTTGAAAGGGACCTTAGAGCTCTTCTAGTCTAAACCGCTTACTTTTACACCTGAGGAAACTGAAACTCAGGAAAGTTGTGCCCAAAGCATTAAGTTAATTAATGGTAGAGCCTGATGCTTAATGCTGTGTTTTTTCCTACCATGCCTCTCAGGGTAGCCAGATTTACTTAGCTTCTAGAGGCCAATTTTATTGATGATGTCAGGAAGTCTTATAAAGGCAGCAGAACAATTCTGAGCTTTTGCTGTTGTCTTTTGCATTTTTCCCACATCTGATACATCTGAGGTAGTAATTTTGAAATAACTGAAAAAAACTGAAAATTTTCAGATGTAATACCTACATGGAGTTCTATTTAGTGGAAGTAAAGATTTAACTTCTATACTAATGACAGCTTGGAATGGGAAGGCGGCAGACCTAAACAGAGCAGCAGGACAAAAACACCCATCAGACAGTGTCATATATATGGGAAAGATCTTACTTATGCAATTTAGTTGGATAATAGTCCATCCTCTTTGCCCAATTAAATAACCTATTCAGAATAAGTACATGAATAAATATCTTTTAATGTTTTCTGGCTTTTTATTTATGATGTTTTATGGCATTTAATTATGTTGCTATGTAGCAGTTGTTTGTTCAATGTGTGTGTGTGTGTGTGTGTGTGTGTGTGTGTGTGTGTGTGTGTGTTGAGGTGGGGAGCCCTTACTGATTTCTCTCTGTCATTCTTAGAGTTCATCTCACCAAAGAATCATGGCAGTTCCTATTTCCTCAGATCACCAGGCAACCATCTTTTCTTGTTCTTCTCTGATACAAGAACATGAAATTCTTCTCTATGTGGGGATTCAATAACTATGCCTGAAATAATTTCCCCTTGAACTGTCATTGTGAATCACTGGCATTGTAGTTATCCACCATGTGTAACAACAGATCTGGTTTCCAGTCAGGCAAGACAAAGCAGTGATGGAATTATTATCATTAGTGAAATAATGCTTTATGGCTTTCTCTTTGCACACCTTGTCGCATTTGATCTTCATAGATGACCCTGTACAAGCTCTGTAATCCTGGAGAACAGTGGTACTTGCTCTTTCATCTCTTCTTGTAGGGAACTTTATTACATGCCGATGGGCAGCTACAACACCAGCTCTAAGACAACCGTCTGGCAAGGAGGCACCAGAGAAAGAAAATGCAGGATTTTCAGGCTGAGAAGGGCCTTAGACAGTATTTGCCCATCATTTGTTCTCTGAGTAGGGAAGGGGGAAAGATATATTTGGAAAGTGTTATAAGAACAAAAATAAGAATAAAAAAATGAGGCCAATTTCAATCCAGATGGCTAAACTGAAACCCAAAGAAGTTAAGAGGAATGCAGAAATAACTGAAGGTATTTACTGTAGAGAGGAGAATACTTAGGGAAATATTATGCTTATCTTAACATTTGAAATTCTGTCATCTTGTAGTTTATTCTACATAGCTACATAGAATAAAGCTTTACAAGTTATATGGAAGTAGGGTTCCCTTCAAGATAAAGAAGATCTTTTATTGCCCCAGAATAGAATAGATATCAAGTTCCCTAATATCAGAAATGTTCTAGCTCAAGCTGGGTACTAACTTTCAAGGATGTTGTAGAGGGGTGAGGAAATGGACAAGATGGCCTCCAAAGACCTTTTTACTTCTGAAGAGTTTGATTTCATAATAGTTAGCATTCATATTTTGCTTAATATATACATAATATATTTACATAATAACTTTAAGGTTTGAAAAATACATTATAAATATCTCATTTTTCTCCTTAAAACAATCTGGGAGGTAGGTGCTTTTATTATTCCCTATTCTACAGAAGAGGAAATCAAGACAGAGATTAAGTGACTTGCCTAGTCATACAGCCAAGACAATGGTGTTCACTATGTAATTTCTAACTTACTCAGAGTTGTAGAGCTGGAGCTACAATCTTGATGTCTAAGTAGTATTAATTTTCTTCTGTTTCTCAGAAGGTATATTATATTCATTGTTAAAAAACTTTATCCTCTTTCTGCTCCATTTTTTCTTTCCCTTATTTCATCCTGCCATAAAGACCAAAGAGGCAAAATATGGACAGATACATAATCAATCATGCTTGGTAAAGGAGAAAGAAAGGAGAAGGAAAGAAACATTATTATTCTTTTTTCCCCATCACCTCAAGCCTTGTGCTGATGAGCCACTTAGAACAAAGTAAAAGAGGATAATTCAAACTAGTATGGATTAGGTCCAGATGTAAAAAGTACCAAAAACTTTTGTTATTCTGCTAGAACGTCTTTCCATGGAGAACAAGCTTCCCTAATTTGACCTACTTACTGACTTACTGCTAGTTTATGGAAAGCCATGTGGTGGATGCTTGTTTCTCAAGATGACATTGACCTTTAACATATATGAGAGTTAACTTCAAAAACTATTGTTAAGAAAAACTCTATATCCTATGTGTTATCTAAAGGTTATTTAGATATTAGATATTTAGATAAAGGTTATTTATTAGAACCATTCCTGATCCAAAGGACCCAAGGTAATTGAAATTCTTCATGACCCAAGCAGTTTTTACTTAAAGAAATTCTAAAACAAGAATCATATAGTAAGCTAAAACAAAGATATATGTTTTAAGTCTAATGGTTGTTTTTTTTTTTTCTTACAGAAAATAAAAGATTCGACCTTTGATGACTGGAAGAATATCCGAGGACCTCGACCATGGGAAGATCCTGATCTTCTCCAAGGAAGAGACCCACAAACTGTTAAGATTAAGCGAACCTGAATGTGCTGACTCAAGTTGATTTTTAAATCAAAATGTCATTATCTGGCTATCCCTGTTTGCTCCTGTGTCTAAGAAGGCAAATATTATGTGTAGGAATAAGCCAACACATGAGTAATTGAATGGCAAACATGTCTTTAAAAAAAAAAATCAAATAGCAGAGCTCTTTGTACTTTCCATCTGACCTATTTGCACATGGAAGTAATTGCACTGAATGGACACTTTTCAATAAAAATAAGTCTAGTTCATTGAGAAGGATGTGAATATTTTTGGTTCTTTCTCCATTTTTCCTCTTAGGATTTTCTGGAACAATATTTTGACACTTCAGACTACTTCATAATGAGAATATTCTGGGTAGTAACAGAAACTACAGAAACCAAGAAGTCATGACTGTGCTTATTCTGTGCAACATCATAGAGCCGCCCCCCCCCCTTTTTTTTTTTTTTAAAGTTTTTGCTTTATTTTTAGAACCCGGCTTATTTATCATTTTCAGCAATGTCAGTAAGTGATTGTTTAAAGGCAGTCATTTAAATGCCATCAGTCTCTGTGAGTACTTGATCTACAGATTATTTCAGGCTATGTATTTCTCTGTAGAGCATCGTAGTTTAATATTTGGAACTAAGAAGTAACTTTGGGAAAGCTTTACATTCATTAGCAAATCTCTAAGCCTTTTGCTCATTGGGCTGAAATGAGCATCTGCAGAAATTTAAATGTGAATATTTGGTATTAAGATGTAGTGGCTCTCTGGAATCAAATACAAAGTCTTCTTTTTGGTATTCATTACTAAGTCAACAAGCATTTATTAAGTACCCGCTATGTGCCAGACTCTATAATAAACTTGGGATTACAAAGAAAGGTAAAAAAGTCTTTCCTTTTAAGGATCTCACAGTCTAATGAAGAAGACAACATGCTAACAACTATGTACCAACAAGATATATGTGGGAATAAATTGACCATAATCTCAGAGAGAGAATCAGAAAAGGCTTCTTGTAGAAGATAAAGCTTTAGCTGACACTTGGAAGAAAACAAAAGGTGGTGATGGGGAAGGCATGGGGAACAGCCAGTGAACATACCATGCGATGTCCTGTATGAGGACCAACAAGGAAGCTGATGTCACTGGATCATAGGATACATGGAGTCAGATGCAGGTCAGAAAGGTAGAAAGGAGCCAGGTTATGAAGGGCTTTTAAAAACCAAACAAGTAATAGGGAGCCATAGGAGTATATTGGATGACTTGGGCTTTGGGAAGTTCAGTTTGCCAGCTGAGCAGGTGATCAATTGGAAGGAAGAGACTTGAGGCAGGGAAACAACCAGCAGGCTATCGAGGAGTCTTGACATGAGGTGATGAGGGCCTGCTCCTGGATAGTGGCAGTGTCAGAGAAGAGAAGGGGTCATAATGCAAGATTTGGCAACTGAGTTGCCACGAATGTGAGGAGTGAATAAGATTTATGTCCTGTGTGACTGTGAGGATTGTTAGTGTCTTCAACAGTTGTGGGCAAGTTTGAAGGAGGGAAGTCTTTATTTATTTATTAAGATAATTAATTCAGTTTTAGACAAAGTTGAGTTGTCTATAATATATCCAGTTCAAGATGTTTAGCAGGCAGTTGGAGATGAGAGAATGGAGATCAGAATAGAGATTAGACAAACAGAAACTAAGACAAAGCTAAGAATTATCTGCATAGAGATAATTGAATCTGTGAAGAGCAGATGAAATCACCAAGTGAAATAATAGAGGGAGAGGAGAACCCAGACATAGCCCACAGTTCTTTCAATAGTGTTGAGAGAGAGGGGTTTTTCAGAGCTAATCACTTAGAAGTGGAAATCATATAAAGCTTAGGGCAAAGAAACTGAGAATTGGTCAGACAGATAGCAGGGCAGCTGAGGGGGGGAAGGGAGGGGGAGAGGGAGAGGGAGAGGAAGGAGAAGGAGAAGAAGAAGAAAAGAAGAGAGACATGGGGAGGGGGAAAGGGGGATAGAAAGGAGAGGAAGAGGGGGAAGAGGAAAGGGAAGAGGAAGGAGTGGGGGAGAGTGAAAGAGGAGAAAAGGGAAAGAGGGGAGAGGGAGAAGGAAGGGGAACAGGAAGGAAGAGAGGGAAAGGGAGCTAGAGGAGGGGAGAGAGGGGGGAGAGGGAGAAAGATTGAAGGAGGAGGAGGAAAGGGACAGGGAGGGAAGGAGAGGAAAAAAGTGAGGTAGAAACAGGAAGGGAAGGAGAGGAGAGGGAGGGAGGAAGGGAAAGGAAGAGGAAGGAAGAGGGAGAGAGACACATACACACAAGTAGAGATAGAGAGACACAAAAAGTGAGACAGAGAAAGCAGTGTCCTAAAAATTCAGAGAGAAGAGAACATCAAAGAAAAATGGATCAACATTGCCAAAGCTATAGAAGGATTATGAAGGATGAAAATTGGGGAAAATGATGAGATCAGAAGCCAGACTGCAGAGAATGGAGAAAATGACAGGAAGGCAAGTAGGACACTCACTTTAAGTGGCTTTCTGAAGGAGTTCAGTCACAAAAAGGAAAAGAGATGTTGGACAAGACATAGCAGGAGTGGATGGATCATATGAGTTGTGTTTTGTGTTTTTTTTTTTGTTTTGAGGGTGAGGGAGACATGGACATTTTTGGTAGGTTGTAGGAAAGTAGCCAATAGAATGGGAGCTACTGAAGATAAGTGAGAGGGACTTCACAACCAAGCTCCAGGTTTATGACACATTACTCTATTTGCAGTCCAGTTCATGCTAAACCATTCATCTATCTTCTTCATATGATTCCATCTCCTACCTTGATTATTCAGTTCAACAAACAAAACATATTTGTTCAAAGCACTCTGGTTAAACTCTTGTTTTAGGATATTAAAGTCTTTTATACTTCTGTATGATTAGGAAATGGGCTATACCTTCCTCAAAGCTTTTTGCATTTGTTAAAAGCACTTGCCCATACAGATGTATCTCTAAATTGTTGGAGAATCTTACAGTTATTTTCATACTTAAAAGGGTTAAAAAATTGTCACAGTATTCCTGATCATTCCTACTACCCTTTCTGTTCTTTCAAGAACTGAGATCATTATGGCACAATTGGTTTCTTAAAGACTGCCTATCCTGATAAGCTTTGGATTGCTAGTAGTGGTGATCAGGATCCCAGGGAGGGATCGAAGAGAGTTGTGTCCTCACAGGGGGCCAATGGTGGGTCAGTGCAACATGTGCATATTAAAATCACACGAAATTCAATATACTCTCTTAAAGGCATACATATATTAAAGTTCTGTGTGGAAGTCACTGTCTAGCTACTGCAAATTCAGAGACAGAAGAAAAATTAATCTTTACTATCAAGGAACTTATTTGACTAAAAAGGGGCATGGCATTTGTTATCTAAACCAATCTTTTTTTTTTTTTTTTTTTTGCTTTAAGCACTGAGATTACATTTAAATATTATTACATGAAAATAGGCATATTCTATGTATCATAGCCATAAATCCACATTGTAATATGCAACTATACCCCACTATAGTCTGACCTGCAGCAAAAAATGACCTCCAAGACAATTTTTTCCACTTTCCTGGGAACTGGCAAAATTTCAATAGATTTCTAATTTCTTACTAGTTGCCTAATTAAAAGACACTGGGTTACCTACTAGTACTGTTTACCTTCTGATGGTGTGTCAGCAAACAGATTTAATCATTGGGTTATAGCACAGAGCCCCAATTATTGTGAATTATTCATAAATCCATTCCATCTTTCAACTTTGCTGAAAGGTGGTCTCTTCTTTAGATTCTTCTCCTCCTCCTGAGGGAGAAGATTGTCTCTGCCTCCAGGCTCTGTCTTTTAGAAAGGGAGTTATTCTCTGCCAAGGCAACCAAGTTTATACCCCTAGGATATGTCTAGATCTTGGAGCCTTTTAACTACTGGTTCCAAGACTGACAAATCTAGGTCTATAAAGTAAAGAAACAGCTTCCTTCCCAGCTTCTAGGCAGCTGGCTGGCTGAGTACCGGCCTAGAGCAGATGTTTATTTTAGACAACTTCCAAGGAAATTTCCTTCATAAACAGTCCTGGTTCCCACTGCCCCCCTTTAAAGCCCCTTTTAGTTCCTTTCCAAAGCTAAGAAATAATCAAGCCTTTGACAGCAAAATAATAAAATGATGTTTCTCCTACCGTTTGCTCCCCCTCTATTCATGGACACTTTCTTTTAAATTATAAATAGACTGAATCTAGGTAGTGCCATTTAAGGTTAAAGAATGAAAAGATAACTAAGGATTTAAAGGAGATATAGATTTAAAAATGGAAAGAATGTTAGAGATCATCTAGGAGGTGACACAGTAGCCTGAAATCAGTCAGGAGGACCTGCCTCAGTTCATATTAGCTGCCTCAGTTACAACTACATCTTAGTTGTGTGACCTTGGGCAAGTCATTTTACTCTGCCTCAGTTTCCTCATCTATAGAAATGAGCCTTAAGAGGAAATGACAAACCACTTCAGTATCTTTACTAACAAAACCCCAAATTGGGTCATGAAGAGTTTGGTACGACTCAACAACAAATTCAGCCCTCTCACATTACAGATGAAGAATCTGGTCTTGGGGTCAAATGACTTCAATCAATCAATGCATGTATATTAAGGGCCTACTGTATGCCAGACACTGTGACAAGTGCTAGGGATACAAGTCCAAAGAATGAAACAATCCCTATTCCAGAGAAGCTTATATTCTAATGAGACAAGTACATATATAAATATATGTTGCCTAAATTTAAAATGAATAAATTCAAATTATGCAAAATAATTAAATACAAGGGAATTTGGAAGGAAGTGGAGAAAGACCACTAAAAGAAGTGTTTAAATTGCCTCTTAAAAGAAAGAGAGGGACTCTCTAAGAAAGAGGGAGAGAAAGGAATATATTCCAGGCACTCGGAAATCACATCTGTGACTTGCCAATGCAAAGCCACAAAGATGGCAGATGGGAGATAGTATGTCCTTGTGAGAAACTAAGAAAGGTCAGTTTGATTGGATTGCAGAATACCAGAGGGGAAGTAATGTTCTATGAAACTGGAAAGATAGGTTGGAGCCAGGTTGTATAGGGCTTTAAACATTAAACAGAAGAATTTATATTGGATCACAGGGGCATTAGGAAGCCATTAGAAAGAGTTGACTAGGTGTCACAGGATCAGATCTGAGCTTAAGAGAAAATTACGCGGTGATTTGATTATGTTTCTCAAAGCAAGAGTTAGAAAGCTGATGGGAAATGGCAGTACATAGGTGGTAACAGAGCAGAAAAAGACTAGGGTGAAGAAGTATGGTTGGATAGGTTTGGAATTAGCAAGGTAAAATGAGCTGTCATCTGTCAAAACAAAGGGAAGAGAAGTAGTAGTATCAGTGATACCCTAACAAGGTAGAAAATGGTAATGGTGAAGCATTATGTGTCTAAGATCAGCTAGATATAGAAGCAGAAAATGCCAGTGTAACACCCACTCCCACCTACCTAGAGGAGATAGGGAGGGAGAGTCCTTCCCAGCTGCAGAGATATTTCAACAGAAGAATTTAAGAGAACAGAGTCAGAGAGAGATTGTTGTTTGTTCTTCCTTCTCAAAGAGGAACATGACATTAGGGAGTGACATACAAATGAAATGGATTGAAGTGAGGGAGGGCTATGCAAGGTCACCTGCCTCACTTTCCCCTCCAGAGCCATCTGGGACCAGTAGCCAGGTGTAAATCAGGATGACTGAGGATAGCCCTGGATGCGTGGGAGACCTTGGTCTTTTTAAGCTAAAGGTTTCAACAAGTCTCAGTTTGACTGAGGCAGCACCCATTCAGTGAATAAAGCTAGGTAGTAATTGAAGCAAAGAATCTCCTCTTTCACCTAGTCTAAAAAAAAATCTAAATAAGAGCTTGTATCTCTCATAGCATGAGACATTTTTTTAGGAAACTGACCTCTTTCCTTGTACTCTAAAAACTGCTAAAAATGAACTGGTGAAATGGTTTTCTCTTGATTTGAACTTAGATTTTATCTTGCTCCCAACTGAATACCTAGTTTGCTCTTTATTATTTTTGACACATCTAATCTGTAGAATTTCTTCAATTTCTGTTTACTGTTTTGCTTGAATAAATGAATTTATTCACTGAGAGACAGAGACAGAAAGACAGACACACACACACAGACACAGAGACAGAGACAGACAGAGAAGAGAGAGAGGAGAGAAAGAGACAAAGAGAGACCGAAAGAGACACACACAGACACACAGACTCTATCTGAGAGAGAGATAGACAGAAAGACATTGGCAGCAATGTGAAGGATGGACTGCAATGGTAAGAGTTTAGAGACTATTTAGGAAGCTTTTGGAATAATCTAGGTAATAGGTAATGAGCCTGAATTTAAGTGTGGGCTTCAAAGAATGAGTCAAATACAAGAGATTTTATAAAGACAAAAACAGCAAGATTTGGCAGCTGATTGAATATGTGGGGTAAAGGAGAGTGAGGAGTCAAGAATAATGCTTAGGTTATGACTTGGGAGACTGAAAGGATGATTTGATGGACTTTCACAGAAATAGAGAAGCTTCAAAGAGGGGAATGTTTGGGATGGGAAAATACAGAATTGAGTTTGAGATCTAACTAGGACATCCAGTTTGAAATGTTCAAGAGGCAATTGGTGATGGCTGACTAAAGCTCACAGGAGAGATTTGGGCTTGAGAAAGCTAGTTAACTAGTAGATATTGCACATATACACATATGCCTTTTGCATAGAAATGGTAGTTAAACCCACCAAAATTGATGAGATAAGAAGAGATTCAAGGGAGAAGTAAAGTGAGCACCCAAATCACACTGGTTGCAAGTAGTAGAAATAGTATTCAAACCCATGTCCTCTGACTCCAAACCCAGTGTTGGATACTGTTTAATCTTTTTTTTTTCCCCTGTGATGTGGACCAGTGGGAATGCTCATTTGGAGACTTATGTCATCAGTACAGACCAATGACTCTGCTCTAGTTTATCTTAGATGCAGGAGTTTTTAAACCTTGTGTCTAAACTTTTTTTTTTTTGTTTTAATTTGGTTAAGTACAGTTATTTCAATGTGTTTAATGTATTTCAATCTAATAGATTTCTCTTTCCTTTGTAATCTTCTGAATTTTATTTTATTCATTTGAAACATTCTGAGAAGGAATCCATAGACTTTACCAGACTGCCCAATGAGTCCCCAACCCAAAAAAAGTTAAAAATCTCTGACTTAGAGAGTTATTGTTGTCCTTGGTTCTGGAAAAGAATCAAGATGATATCCCTACGTTAGAGTTGAGTTACGGATTGTCCAAATGTGGCTAAACAGACCAATACAAGCTCAGAATTCTCTGCCACAAGTTGGACACAAATAGTCCCTATGGACCTTTGGGGTGGACTCTCTAACTTTGTGCATCTCATGTTTTCTGTGAGCTAATTCAATTCTGCTTTGTTCATAAAATACAGAACCTTCTCAGATAAAGGCATGCCATGCTGGTTACTAAGAGAGAGGCACTCAGAATTTAAATTAAGAGCTGATGAGCACTTGAATTAGCATCTAGGTGTTTATAACTATGGAGAGAAGTTGACAGAAGTGAGAGGTACCATGGGAAACTGCAGACATGAAGAATTCAAAGAAATGTGGAAAGACATATGAACTGATATACAATGAAATAAGCAGAAGAAAGGAGGCAACATAATTACAGTAGTGAAGAACATAAAAACAAAACTGTGGTAATTATAGCCTAAATTCACTCTAGAAAAGAATTGAGAAAATGCGCTTCTCTCCCGTCTTTGCTGGGAATGGGGTTTGATTGGTGTGGAATATCATAAATGCTGTCAAAAACTACTGATCCGGGGCAGCTAGATGGTGCAGTGAACAGAGCACCTGCTCTGAATTTAAGAGGACTGAGTTCAAAGTCCGTCTCAAACATTTAATATTTCCTAGTTGTGTAACCCTGGGTAAGTCACTTAAAGTTATAGTCATAAATGAAGGTTATGTAAAACAAAAGATATCAATAAAAATAAGATTAAAAAAGCCCTTGATAGGAGCATTGATACTGTAACATTGCTTACTTCATGACTGTCAGATTAAGGACTCACATGTCACCATACTATAATAAACTGTGTGAAAAGGAGTGATGACCAGGCTCTTAAGAAATGTCAACAGCCCATTGATTTTTTGCACCTGTCTATAAGACTGAAGTATTCTCTTCCTGTACATGACTCATAGAAGGGAGTGTTGCTCAGAGAGCTGACAATGTGGTGGCACTAAGTGCAACCCCAATTCTAGTAACAATTTGAAAAGCCACTTTATCTATTTGAGTGGGATGATCAAATCAAATAAAAATTATTCACATTGATGAAGGTAGCATAGCATTCCATAATCAGTAGGGACATTAGAGCCCAGGTAATGCCAATATCTCTTATTTGACAGATGAGGAAACTGAGACTTAGAGAGATTATATTTCTTGCTCGGTGTTGTGCATTATAGTCACTGGTCGAGTTGAAGCTTGGAACTAATGACTCCTGGTTTGAGGATCTTTATACTCTACCTTGTAAAGTTCTATTCATCCTTCAAGGCTTGATTTAAAGCCTGTTCCTGAAACATTCTAACCCATAATAATCTCACCCTTCTCGACATCAGTCAAACTTTCATAATCTGAATCATATACCATATGACACTTGAGTGTTTACATTTTCATATAGTTCTCCCATTATTTCATCTATAATTTTCTTTTCTTCCCAACTCCAAATGCTTTTGCTTCCCTTCTATCTGGGAAAAGCAGCTTGGTATGACTAGACAATGGTAGATTTAAAATCGTGAGACTTATGTTTAAATCCTGTTTAAGTTTCAGTTGCTCAGCTATAAAATTCAGATAATAATACTTGCAACACCTATTGCATAGGATTTTTATGAATAAAGTGATTGGTGGGATTTCAAGGTATTCCCCCATTTTATTTTGTCTATCAGTTTGAGAAGTTTCAATGTGGAAACTCCATTAGATGAAAACCTGCAAATCCTCCATAATTTATAGTATTACAAAATTACCCAGGGCACTGAAAGATTAAGCAATTCGTATATATGTGTCCTAGAAAGTCTCTGGGGCTCAGTTTTCTCATCTGTATAAATAAAGGATACTGGGTATAGATAGTTTCCAATGCAATTCCCAGCTCCAGGATTTAGACTAGCAGAAAAGAGGGAAGAAAGAATTATGGCAAGGAGACAATATGAGCAAAGATGTAGAAAAAAGAATGAGTCCAAGGAACGTGTAGATAGTACGGCCTTTAAACCCAAGCACATGGGACCTCTGCCCCTGTACCACAGGGCTCTCTCCCCTTTGGAGGACTCCGCACAAAATTATTAAGTGATGGGGATAGTCTGCCCTGGGAAGTCTCTGTCAGGACAAGATTTAGGACCAGTGAATTTCCCCTGGGAAGTGTGAGAGAAGGGAAATTGCTATTATTTATCGTATTTTACAGGTGAAACTGAGGAGGAAAGAATTTTTGATATAGCCTGTAAGTGACTGAAGCAAGATTCAGATTTAGAACTTCCAGTCCTACAAATCTAGAGATGTCTTCACTGCATTGCCTAGATTAGACATCTCAAGCACTTCCTTTGAAATCAAAGACTTTGTTAATTTGGTTTTGGAAACACATCTGTCAATTTTCTTTTGCTTCAGAGAGGAGGGACTAGAAGTACATAAGAAAGGGGTACTGCAAGGAAGTAAATATCAGTTAATACAAAGGGATGTTGACAGATAGGTTGATTTAGAGCAGGCTACCCCCTGATATATATTAGTCACTTATGCTCCAGGACAGAAAGTATTCTTCTATTTTGACTATTCCTATCAGTAAAAATGTTATTTACTAAATTGTTTGCATAGATGATATATTTATATACATATATATACATATATACTTATTCTATTAATGTTATATTAGGATATACAAAAATGTCACTAAAATGATATTGAAGTGAAATAATAATTTTAAAATATTAACAGTAGAAAACCCTTTTTACTTTCACTAAAATATTAATTTTTAAAAATGAGAAGTGTGATTAAATATGCTTTATTATTTAAAAAAAAAGCACAACCCTATTGCATGTCCTAATAACTAGACTTATACATAATAATTATTTCAGTAATTAATCTTCAGCTAATTTGATTTATGTAGTTAGCCAAGCATGTGAATTTTTAAAGCTACTTTGTTAAACGATACTCAAGATAAGAATCAATAATAATAAATCAGCCAACATTTCTATATTAATCCCTATTAACTATGAAATTAGGGACTGAGCTATGAATTCACTCTCCTAGGGAAGTCTAATGTGAGGAACTTCCCTCTACCAAGGCAGGCCTACATCTTCTCTGCAAGTTATAGACTCAGAGACTTACCCAGAATACCCAGAGACTTAAGTCTACTCAGGGCCACATGGCTAGTATGTGTGAGAGGCAAGACTTGAAATCCATGGCTTCCTGGCTCCAAGATCAGCTCTACTGACAATACCAAACTGCCTTTTCATAATTTTTTTTACTAGTTTTTATATTATTTCTCTGCTGTAGTTATTTCCTTCCATACTTTATTCAGAATTGGATATTGCTTCTTTATTTCATTTGCCCAATTAACTTTACACAATTCTATTCCAGCCACATAGGCTTAAGAACTATTCTCCAAACTCCATTTTCTCTGCCCTCGTGCCCTTATATAGTCAATTCTCCAAGCCTAGACTGTTTTCTATAATCTGAGCTCGCACATATTGTATCCTACCCATCATTATAGTTATCAGTATATGTCATAAAATGTAAGCTCCCTGAAGGCAGGGATTGTATTTTTGTCTTTGTAGTTTCAGTGCTTAATCTATGAGCATGGACTTAAGAGTTTACTGAGGTGATGCCCTTGTCTTCATATTTTATCAGGGGCAGGCAATTTATTCCCAGATTATTAAATACAGGTTACAAAAAAAAAAAAAAACCACTCATTTGGAGTGAGGTTAACAACTGTGAGGATTGGGAAAGGACTTTTTAGCCTTGAAGGATAAAAAGTTTTATGAGATAGAAGTAAAGGGAGAGGACATTTCAAGCATGAGGGGTGTAGCCTGTGCAAAGAGATAGAAAAAGGAACTAGGATGTCACATATTACATTGTTGCATGAGAACATTAATCTTTTTTCCCACTCTCAATTGACGATTTTTTATAAAAAATATTTCCATAAAAATCATGTTGTGAAAGAAAGCATAGATTTCCCACCCTAATGAAAATTAAAACCCTCAAGAAAAATGAAGTTAAAGAGAGAATGCTTCAATCTGTGAGAATATTAATGTTTAAATACTGATATTAATAACACACTCTCTATGTTCTGAACAGTTCACTGCTTTTGATGTCCTGCGCTTGCTTCTTAGAATTTCTAATACATCCCATATTGGCTGCCCTCAAATTCTGGATGATTTACTGCAATTCTTAATAATTCACAAAATTAGTTACCATTTCAAATTTGTTCTTAAAATATATTGTAATGATATTACAGCAGTAATCAATTTAAATTTTAAAATTATTCTGTTTAGAGAAGGAACAAATTGTTGTTGTTCAGTCATTTAGTCATGTCTGATTCTTTAAGACTCTATGAATGATAGTGCACCAGGTCCTTTTATCCTCCACTGTTTCTCAAAATCTTTCCAAGATTTTGTTATTTCCATGTTTTTTATTTCCATGACATCATCCATTGACAACTGCCATAAAAAGTATGCATGCTCACTAATTCATTCTATTGTGTAGGATAAGGTCTTTTGTTATATAATGTTTTATTATAGGCTGGATAGTTTATATAGAGAGTGGAATATTTTAGTTTTGTACATTTCACATTTGTATATGTATTTAAACTGTTATAAATCATAGTTCCTTTAAAAAGGCATAATTTTAATATGGAAGTATTGTTTCAAGTTTGTATTAACGTTTGAAACATTAGTTCTATATGATTTCATTTTCTTATAATTTTATGGCTTTTGTACATTTAATACAAAGTGACTACTATTTTAATTTTGAGAGAGATAGTTATTTTATCTGAAGTTTCAAAAAGCAGAGCATGAAAAAATGCAAAGACATTAGACTCAGTATTCCATCCTGTAGCTTATTTGTACTGCTAACACAACAAATAGTATTTAAAAATGACGATTTAAACTCTAGTATGACACAACAAAAATTATCTTTAAAATTACTTATTATTTCATGAAAACAAATATTATTGGGTCCGTCTATGGAAGTTTTGGGTTTTTTTCCTCCTCATGAAACAGAATTCTGGTCTGTAATAAAGTTTTTTTTCATTGTATTTTATCCTTAGGCTAAAAAGGGAAGCATTTTCAGTTTTTCTTGGAATGTATGTTATTGAGGAGTGACAGAAGATCATTTGATATAGTCTAACTCCCAAATATCAACTATTGAGTGTTGAGAACAATTTCTGAAAATGAAGTCATGGATATTTATAGCATGCTAAAGGACTATGGGCAGTGTAAAAGTTAATGAGATACATCAAGGTATAAATGATTTTTGGGAGATATTTGAAAACTAGTGTTTCAAATAGCCAGGAGGGAGGGATGTCTATTCTGTAACTTTCAGTGTTCCATCTTTACTACCTGGAATTATCTTGTGGTCCAGTAAATTACAATAGTTATCCAAATTAGGCAGTCATTTCAGATCTGTGCATTTCAATGTTTTAAACCATAATATTTCTTAAGAAAAGGCAAATGTTTATAACTTAATTAATCTTTATTGATAAGTCAGAATGTCTCACAAAGGTCCATGAATTTTATGATACATTTTAAAAATCAAACTGTATATAGACAGAGGCCTCATTTCATATACAGAAATGTTGCTCAACACATCATGGAGGTAGCCCCCCACATATAGATGTAGGATTTGTGTTGAGTGACACTGAGAGGTATAGAAAGCAGATTCTCTTTCTTGCAAGAAGTGCTTTTCCACTGACCATGATTTATGTCTCGGCTATAATTTTATACCTGAAAAGAAAAGGAGAACCAATATAGCTTTTTTGGTACCAGGTTGGTAGAAAGGTGAAATGGAATACTGGATAGGTTTCTTAAGAGTCAGGAAAACATAGATTCAATTCCTACCTTAGATGATTTCTTAGCCATATGGTCCTTGCTGAGTCATTTAACTTCTCTAGGTCTCAGTTTCTTGATTTATAAAAGGAAAATAAAAATAGCACATACCTCTTAGAGTTGTAATGAGGATCATATGCAGTGGGCTATTTGGAGACCATTTCTGTGCTTAGAAAATGATATCTTCTTAAGAATACAAGCCATTCCCCAATTGATAAATGGTCAAAGGATACGAACAATTTTCAGATGATGAAATTAAAGCCATCTATAATATGAAAAAGTGCTGTAAATCACTATTGATTAGGGAAATGCAAATTAAAGCAACTCTGAGATATTACCTTTCACCTTTCATAATGGCTAATATGACAGGAAAAGATAATGATAAATGCTGGAAGGGATATGGGAAAACTGGAGCACTAATGCTTCCACTAATGGTGGAGTTGTGAACTGATCCAACCATTTTGGAGAGCAATTTAGAACTATGCCCAAAGGACTATAAAATTGTTCATATCCTTTGATCCAGTAGTGCCACTACTGGATCTACATCCCAAGGAAATCATAAGGAGAGAAAAGGACCCACATATGCAAAAATGTTTGTAGCTACTCTTTTTGTGGTAGCAAAGAATGGCTGAATAAGTTATGATATATGAAAGTAATGGAATATTATTATTCTATAAAAATTATGAACAAACTGATTTTTAAAAGGCCTGGAAAGATTTTCACATACTGATGGTGAGCAGAACAAGCAGAACCAGGAATATATTGTATACAGTAACAGCTTGATTGTGCGATGATTGACTATGAAAGACTTGTTCTCAGTGGTTTAGTGATTCAAGGCAATCCCAATAAACTTTGGATAGAAAATGCCATTTGCAGCCAGAGAGAGAGAACTATAGAGACTGAATGTAAATCAATAATGCTATATTTACTTTTTTTCTTTTGTCTTCTGTTTTTTCTTCTCTTGTGATTTTCTCCCTTAGAATTGATTTTTCTCTCCCAACATGATTCATAAAGGAATGTGTATAAAAAGTGAATGTACATGTATAAACAGAAAAATTAAAACAATATAATAATAATAATAATAAAAAGAAAGTTATATCTTTATCACTAACTTAAGCCTCTGCAAATATTAGGACTATCACTGCCCTGGGGAGAAAACAATACAGTCTTACCTCATCCTGATGAAAAGGAAAAGGGAAAATCTTTCCAGGAGGGGTAACAAAGGAGCAAACATGTGAAGGTTTTGACCTGAGAAATGACACGGACCATTCAAGTTTGAGTTTTGATTTCTGTTTGGTTTGTATAGGAAATGGGGGAGATGTTCAATGATTTTAGTGACAGTGGACAGGAGACAAATCTTAACATGGCACTGAGACTTCAAGATGCTATTTAGAACTATGATTTTAGGGCTATGATCTGTGACATTTACAAAGGCTCAAGAGATAATTTATGTATTAACTTAATCATTTTGTTAATCATGCCAGATTTTAATAAAAATATGGTCATTTGGCTGTCTTTCTCTTAGACCAAAGACAATGTGGTGGCAGCATTGGAAGGGAGTTTTTTCCTGAGGTGGCAATCAACTCTGACTCTTTCACAATTAAGGAGAGAATGAATATTACAGTGAGGTTCTGGACCTGAACTTTGATTATGTCATTTACTTCTTAAGTTACCTCTAGCCTTGGGAAATCTATTCAAAGAATTATTCCTCACCCAAACCTGAGGAGAACACAATGGCTACCCTCCCTGCATGAAGTTAACAAGTTAGTCCAATCTCATATCAGTAACATTCATTAAGAGACTGAACTTTTAAAATCAGGATTTAAGAGAGCAACTCTGGCTCTTTCCAAATCATTGGTTATTAATAATTCTCTTAGCCAGAATGGACATGCTTTGATGGACAAAGAGCAGTTCTGAGTATACTGAACTTTAGCTTTTCAAGAGAACTTATGCAGACATTGAAGTCTCTACATCTCTTCTTCTGCCTGCTTACTCCAATACTGGAGAAGGCAGCTATTAAATCAAGTTTTCCTCTTATTTGAAGTTTATTTACATTTTCTGTTTGAATTAGTCTGAATGCTGGTTTTCTTTAGGATAAAGATTTGATTGTTTGGGCCAAAATCGACTCAGTGAAGGTAAATAGCAATTATTTTTGTGTTGGCCACAAACCCTGAAGGTCTTCCCTTCCCAGATTGATTTTTTTTTTGACTAAGTAAAAAGAGGCCATCCTTTGCCTATCCTTAACCGCTGTCTCAGTCAAACCAAGACCTGTTAAAGGTCTTAGCTTAAGAAGGCAGGGTCTTCCACTGAATCTAGGACCATCTCCAGTCATCAAGCTCTTTATTTCACCACTGGACCCAGATGGCTCTGGAGGAGAAAGTGAGGCTGGTGACTTTGCACAGCCTTCTCTCATTTAAATCTAATTCACTTGTATATTTTTGCACCACTTCCTTGATGTCAAGGTCCTTTTCAAGAACAAAGGACCCGGAGGTTTCTGGGAAGATGGCAGAGTAGGTCAGAAAATTCCAAACTCTATATTTGCCCCACAAACAAAACAAAATTATGCCTCAGGGTGAAAAACAAATAAGACTTGGGGAACAATTGTAGTCTTTCCGGGACAACCAGAGAAGATCTCAAAGATCCCAGGACAGATGTTCCCCTAATGTGAAGTATAAAACACCTCCAGACTAGCTCCACTGAAACAGCAAGCAAGGAACCCTGGGGCTAGCTGGGTTGGAGGTAGCCTTATCCCCAACCATGAGAACTTTCACCTCCTGGACAGTGTGGGGAGTGAGGGGTCTGAGTCTAAGAAGACTGAGGGAACCTCTGCTGATCAGGAATGCCAGACCCAGCTATGCTGCTGAGAAATGGCCCTGAGGAAGAAGGAATCAGTATGTGTCTGGTGAGTGCAGAAGTAGTTGGGTCAGGGAAGCAGGGGCTACCGTTAGTTACAGGAGGGTGGGGTTCTTGGTTTTGGGCTTCAGGTCATATGGGAAAACTGAAGTTAATCTATAGGTACAGTCCCCTCTACCCCAGGACTAGAGGTGATTACACTAATAAGGTTTTTATTTAAGAAAACAAGCAGCCAAAGGAGGAAGAACCCAACTATAGAAAGTGACTGTGGGAATAGGAAGACCAAGGTTCATCTTCAGAGCATATTGAAGTAAAAGAAAAAAAGCATCCCCTATCCTGAAGAGTAATGATAAATGGTTACCTGCCCTAAAGAATTCATAAAGGAACTCCAAAAAACAAAACAAAACAAAGCAACTTTTAAAAGCAAATGAGAAAAACTGAGGAGAAACTAAATTAAAACAAAAACAAAAGAAAAACAAGATTACAAAAAAAAAAGTCAATCAACTAGAAAAGCTTCCTTAAGGAAGAAAATTAGAATTGGACAAGGGGAAGCCAGTGAAGTGATAAGAAACCGAAATAACAAAACAAAATATAAAGAATGAAAAAGTAAAAAAGAATGTGAGACATTTCATAAGAAAACCAACAGATCTGAAGAACAGAATAAAAAGAGAAAGCATAAGGACAATGGGACTACCTAAAAAATATGATCAAAAAAGAACCTTGATACACAATGTAAGAAATAATTAAAGAAAATTGTTCTGAGGTGATAGAACAAGAAGAGAAAGAGATCCTAAAAGAAAAACATATAGGAATATTATTGCTAAATTTCAAAATCCCCAGATCAAACAGAAAATTATATAAGCAAAAACAAAATAACAATTCAAATATGCTGGAGTTGCAATTAAAATTACACAAGACCTATCAGTGACTACAGTAAAAAAAAGCGCAACTCTGGGAATAATATATACTGACAATCAAAAGAATTAGGGTTGTGGCTGAAAGAATTATGTCCAGCAAAATTAGGTATAATATTGAATGGACAAAAAGGATTCAATGAACTAGATTTTCAGGATTTTTTTTGAAAACAAACATGAATTTAATGAGAAATTTTACATGTGAGATTAATTTCAAGGGACTTAATAAAGACAAACTATATTTTATATGTTGAAATATAAACCATATGTCTAAGATGTCATTAGTAATTGCGTAGTCCAAAATAAAGATTGGGATAGAGCTGAATATGATGTGACTCTAAGAAGCAAAACCATGTAGGAAAAAATAAAAACTATAATTATTGTTAAATGAATGAAGTTAGAGAGCAAGAATGGACACAAAGAAATCAGATGGAAGATGAGGGCTGGTGGTTCTGAAATCCTACTCATATTGGGAATGGGTTAAAGAGGGGACATTATATACACTTAGAAGGGTATAACACCTTATAAAATGTATAAAGAAATAAGAGGGGGAGGAAATAGAATAAAGCAAGGTCCAGAATTGTATGTAGATTAATGGGAGTGGGATAAACTGTGTAGATTAATAGGAATGGAATAAAGAGAGAGGGAAAAAGTGGGAGAAGAAGATAAGGGAGGGATGGAAGGGGGGAAGAGGTTCAGTAATGGCAAAGCAAGTTAGAAAGTAGAAATAAAATAAAAGTTAGCTGGGATAAGAAACAAAAGCTATACCCAAATACAACAATGATCAGAAGTAGAATTTATTAGAAAAAAAAGTAAGGATAGTAAGGATTTTAGACAAAGTCAAAGTTAAAAAAAGATTCAATAGAGAAATCCACATTATATGTTAGTCATATTAATATTACTTTAGATGTATATATATATGTATGTGATATATATATTTAGTAGATGTGTGTGTGTGCTTATAATATATATAATATGTGTGTGTGTGTGTGTGTGTGTGTGTGTACATATATAAGTGTATATGAATACATACCTAAATATACCTGTATTACCCAAAGCCTGCTTTGGGAGATGAGGAGAAGGGGGAAAAAAAGAATAAAAAAAAATACATAGCAGAGAACAAAAGAAAACCTATCAAGGAAGCAAAGAAAAGATCGACATTTCTGAATACAATGTCTTCTATTATTATATATGCTTTCTTGAAGTGGAAATTTATTGTTACATATTTTGAATCCTCCTTATATTCTCCTGTGCACATGACAAATTTTTCTTTTTCTGTATTTTTTCTCTATTTTGTTTTTTGTATTTGTTTTAAATAAATAAATTTTGCATTTAAGTTTTAAATGAATAAATACATTTAAAAAATAACAAAGGACAATGAACAATGTTGGCTTTTTCTGGATAAAGATTTGATCAATCATAACTGCTCTAATTTGTGTCTTTCATTGTTTATGAGACTGGCTTGGCATATAGGTAAAATTAAAGGGATAAGAGAATAAGAACTCTGAAGTGTTTAAGAAAGAGTAATTTCTCTGACTGGGGGCTAAGTAGTTAAATGAAAGACAGTCTTATTGAAACTGATTTGCTATTTTATAAGCCATTCAAAGTACAGCAAGCATAGATACAAGTCTTTCCTAAGAGCTAAAAAACAGCAGAGGTTTTTCAATGCTGGAGAAACTGAGGCAAGATAGAGATTAGAGATTTTTAAAATATTTTATTAGAGGGAGAATTTGGACCGGATAAGCCATCTTAGCCAGCCGATGGATGGGACTATTGTCTCAAAACATCCAACCATGAGTGAGGGATTTCAGAGACTCTTATAAGGCTGTAGCAATCAGGGAAACAAAGGCAAGGAGTGGTAGAGCACTGATGAGTGGGAGTTCCAGGAAAGTACCATAAATCCAGTTCTGACAGGTTTGGGGTAAGGATCAAAATTCTGATAAGTTGGAAGGCTAGGAGACACTAAGTCTGAGATAGAGATATGCCTAAACATCTGAGATAAGCCATCTGGAGTTTTATGACTATGAAATGCCAGAGTGGCCAGAGCTCCAAAGCCCTCATTATCTCAGTCCTAATGGCCAGGAAGGGGGATTGCCACCAGGGAAACTGAGGCAAAAAACAATTCAGGGAAACTGAGGCAGAACAATTCAAGGAAACTGAAGTAGAACAATTCAGGGAAACTGAGGCATAACAGTTTTGTGATAGGGAGTTGAATGGTATTGTAATCACTCGGCCTTCTCCATTGTTTTCCTCTGCTATGGAGAGAAATCACTCTGTACGGCTAGAGCTTAATGTCATAACTAGAGAAGAGGTCATGCAGGTAAGAGGGAGGAAGAGTGACTGGACAAAAATAATGATTTCTTCATTCCAGAGGTGGATAGAGGAGGAAGGGAAGGAGTAGCTGTCTCTTGCAGGACTAATCCAACAGATGAATTTGTCTACTTCAGAGAACCAATCTTTATTGGCACTCTACTATGAATGTAAAATGTTTTGTGAATTTTAAAGCTACATGTTACTATATTATTAATTATTATTGTTATAACTATTATCATCATTCTATAGTTCAGTAGAAAGAACACTACCTCTGAAGACAGATTCTTAGTTCAAATCCAACCTTTGAGGCTACTTGTTTGATGAATGAATCCTTTACCCTCCTTGGGCCTTAATTTCTTTTTTTTTTCCCTCCAATAGTATTTTATTTTTTCCAAAAGCAGGTAAAGATGGTTTTCAACATTTATTTTTGTAAGACTTTATATACAAAAATTTCCTCTCTCCCTCCCTTAGTTCCTCCCCTCCTTAAGAGAGTAAGCATTTGATATAAATTAAATATGTGCAGTTCTTTTAAACATATTTCCATATTTGTCATGTTGTACAAGAAAAATCATTCCAAAAGCGAAAAACATGGGCCTCAATTTCTTTTTTTTTTTTTATAATTTATTTTATTTTATAATAACTTTATATTGACAGAATCCATGCCAGGGTAATTTTTTTTACAACATTATCCCTTGCACTCGCTTCTGTTCCGATTTTTCCCCTCCCTCCCTCCACCCCCTCCCCTAGATGGCAAGTAGTCCTATATATATTAGATATGTTGTAGTATATCCTAGATATAATATATGTTTGCAGAACCGAACAGTTCTCTTGTTGCACAGGGAGAATTGGATTCAGAAGGTAAAAATAACCCGGGAAGAAAAACAAAAATGCAAATAGTTCACATTCATTTCCCAGTGTTCTTTCTTTGGGTGTAGCTGCTTCTATCCATCATTTATCAATTGAAACTCAGGTCTCTTTGTCAAAGAAATCCACTTCCATCAGAATACAACCTCATACGATATCGTTGTTGAAGTGTATAATGATCTCCTGGTTCTGCTCATTTCACTTAGCATTAGTTCATGTAAGTCTCTCCAAGTCTCTCTGTAATCATCCTGCTGGTCATTTCTTATAGAACACTAATATTCCATAACATTCATATACCACAATTTATCCAGCCATTCTCCAATTGATGAGCATCCATTCAATTTCCAGTTTCTAGCTATTGCAAACAGGGCTGCTACAAACATTTTGGCACATACAGGTCCCTTTCCCTTCTTTAGTATTTCTTTGGGGTATAAGCCCAATAGAAACACTGCTGGATCAAAGGGTATGCACAGTTTGATAACTTCTTGGGCATAATTCCAGATTGCTCTCCAGAATGGTTGGATTCGTTCACAACTCCACCAACAATGCATCAGTGTCCCAGTTTTCCTGCATCCCCTCCAACATTCATCATTATTTTTTCCTGTCATCTTAGCCAATCTGACAGGTGTGTAGTGGTATCTCAGAGTTGTCTTAATTTGCATTTCTCTGATCAATAGTGATTTGGAACACTCTTTCATATGAGTGGTGATAGTTTCAATTTCATCCTCTGAAAATTGTCTGTTCATATCCTTTGACCATTTATCAATTGGAGAATGGCTTGATTTCTTATAAATTAGAGTCAGTTCTCTATATATTTTGGAAATGGGGCCTCAATTTCTTTATATAAAAATGAGGGAGTTGAAATATATCACCTCTGAATTCTCTTCTCATTCAAGCTCCTATGGATAGAAACTATGATAACACAAACAACATTCTGTTCTTATAGTTTGTCATCTTTCAGCTCACTGCAGTAACATATGACTCATTAGTTGTTCACCAGGACAATTGCTTGTAAATTTTCTTTTATTATTATTGATATAACAAACATAAATAAATAAACATTTCTAGATATGAAGAACAGAAAAAGATGATAATATAGGAAACTCTGGATCCCTAGGTTTTAGAAATATATTTTAAATTTAGCACAACAGTACCAGCGTTATCTTGCTTTTCTATTCCTTTTTGAATTGTTTATGCTCTCCCATGTATTTATACTTTTTAGATGCTCATTTTTTTGGGGGCATAACTATCACTAGTTAGGCCATCTCATATCACTCTCCTTCCCAGTTCTTTATATCTGTCCTTAAAAATAAAACCTTTTCTAAATAGCAAGTAAGAATAGCAAAGCAAAATAAGGGGAAAAATTACATGCACTGACTATGTTTGAGAATATATGGCTTGTTTTTTACCTATGGAATAGAAGCTTTGTCATTGAGCTTCTGATGTTGTGATTTGTCTTAGCATTGATCATAATTCTCAAGTCTTTTAAAGTTGTTTGCTTTTGCATTATTCTAATTATTGTCTAAATCGTTCTCCTGGATTTGGTCATTTTATTCTGCATCAGTTCACACTGTTGTTGTTCAGTTGATTTCAGGCATGTCTGACTCTTTGTGACTCCATTTGTGTTTCCTTGTCAAAGATATTGGAGTGGTTTGCCATTTCCTTCTCCAGATTATTCTTATAGATGAAAAAACTGAGGCAAACAGAGTTAAGTGACTTGCCTAGGCTCATATATCTGCTAAGTGTCTTGAGGATGGATTTGAACTCAAGGAGTTGAGTTTTCTGACTCTCCAGCTTGGGTATTCTAACTATTGTGCCCCTTGGTTCCCTCAGTTCACAAATATTTTCTATATTTCTCTAAATTCACCAATCCTCCTGTCATTTCTTATGACACAATAATGGGCTATTATATTTATGCATCATAATTTGTTCAGTCATTCTTCAATAAATTGAAGGCACCTACTTTATTTCTATTTGTTCTTATTTTGTTTTGTTTTGTTTGCTACAGGTGTGGCTATAAATATTTTTGTATTTTTACCTCTGATTTGACCTCTTTGAGGTGTGTGTTTAATGCTGTCATCTCTGGGTCAAAGGTTATGCACAATTTAGTGACATTTTAAAGGATAGCTCCAAATCACTTTTTGGAATGGTTGGATCAATTCATTGCTCCAATAACAATGCATTAGTGTGTCTATCTTGTTACAATGTCCCTAAACCCATTCCCATTATAATTTTCCTTTTTTTAAAAAAAACATTATCAATTAGAAAGATGTGAGGTAGAATCTGACTTGTTTTAATTTGCAATTCTCTTATTATTTGTGATTTGATGCATTTTTTATGCTCATTGGTAACTCTAATTTCTTTCTTTTTTTTTTTTTTGAGAACTGCCTGTTTCATCCTTTGAACATTATTGAAGAATGCTTCATATTTTTATATTAGTTCTCTCAATATTTTAGATTTCAGATATTTACCAGAGACATTTCCAGCAAAGTGACCTGGGCAAATCATTTAAATTCTAAGTTGCAGAAACCTGCGCTAGTGGAGAAAATTTCCTTTTTTTTTTTTTTAAATAATAGCATTTTATTTTCAAAATATATTCAAAAATGGTTTTCAACATTCACCCTTGAAAAATCTTGTGTTCTAAATTTTTTCTTCCTCCCTTTCCTCATTCCTCCCATAGACAGTAATTAATCCAATATATGTTAAATACATGCAATTCTTCTATACATAGGAAATTTCCTTTTTCTGTCATTTTTCTAGTCTATCTTTAGTGCACCTATCTTCCCCAAACTCTTATAACATTGACTATTATTTTTTTTGGTCACCTTTGCCAATTTAGAGGGTATAATGTGCAAATATAGGTTTTTGGTGTTTTTTTTCCCCCCCACAAAAAATATTGTGGTATTTTTTGGAATTACTTCTCCCCCTCAGGAACCTTGGTCTTTGGCCCTGGGAACCATTTTGGGCTCTGAAAAATGACCTTTCACCTAATTTTGCTCAGAAACAAGCCAATATCTCATTTCTTTGGCAACCATTTTGAATTATGACCTCCCCCCTTCCCTTCTAGCTACCCTTTATGTCTTTCCTTTTTTCATTAGAATGTAAGTACCTTGAGGTCAAGGACTATCTTTGCTTGCTCAAATTTAATAGATGCTATTGTTACCCCATTTCAGAGAAGAAGAAACTGAGGCAGACAGAGGTTAAGTAACATGTCTGGGGTTATATAGCTAATAAATATCTGAAGCTAGATTTTAATTCAGGTCTTCCTGACTACAGGCCCAATATGTTTTTCCTTGTATCATGTAGATGCTGCTATTGCTAAACATAGTTCCTGTTATATTAGTAAGCCTTAATAAATATTCCATCTATATCTTTTTCTTTACCTTTATCCTCCATGTGCGTACATATGTGTATATGTATCATCTATCTTCCCTGTAGTACTGAGATTGCTAGAATAAGGAATATTAATAATTTAGTGATTTTCTCACATAATTCCAAATTGTTATCCAGAACAGTTGGAGCATTTTCTAGTCTAAGGCTTTTGAAAATTTTCCACTTGCAACCCCTTTTAGCCCAAGAAAATTTTAACACGAATGGAATATTATTGTCTTATAAGAAATGATGAGCAGATTGATTTCAGAAAAGCCTGGAAGATAACATGAACTGATAGAGAGTGAAATAAACAGAATCAAGAGAAGATCGTACACAGAAACAAGATTATGTGATGATCAATTGTGAGGGAAGTGGCTCTTTTCAACAATGAAATGATTCAAGGTAATTCCAACAGATTTGTGATGGAAAATGTCATCCATACTTAGAGAACTATGGAGACTGGATGAGGATCAAAGCATAGTTATTTTACCTTTTTGTTATTGTTTGTTTGTTTGTTCGTCTTTTTCTTTCTTGTGATTTTTTTCCCCCTTTTGATCAGATTTTTCTTGCACAGAAGGACCAATGTGGAAATATGTTTAGAAGGATTACACATGTTTATTAACCTCATTGTGCCAAGATATAGAGACAAATTGAGAAATATTAATTTTTAATCAGAGGATTTATTAAAGTTGACTTGGCCACACAGGATTAGTATCCAAAGTGCGTGGCCCCCAACAAAAGGACATAAGACTTTTTATAGGTCCAGCAAACAGGTTAGCTTGCTTCCTTATCTGACATATTTGCAACTATTTGTTAAGGGGATATATCAAAAACAAGGGCAGGCAGACAGCAGTCTTCTATGAGATTTCCAGAGCTATTTTTATACAGGAGGGTTCTGACAGAGAAAGAAACCAGGGTTTTTTGGATGTGCAAAAGGGAGTTTGGGATTGCTGGACCATTTTAAGTTCTCAAACCCAGTTTTTCTGGGGGGTTGGGGCTATGATTGTAACAACCCATATCTAATTGCTTGCTGTCGTGGGGAGGGGGAAGGAAGAGGAAAGGAGAAAAACTTGGAACACAAGGTTTTGCAGGGGCAAATGTTAAAAACTATTTTGCATGTTTTTGGAAAAATAAAATACTACTGTTGTGCCTCAGTTTCCCTCCATTAGTTTCCCTAAATTGTTCTGCCTCAGTTTCCCTGAATTGTTCTGCTTTGATTTTCCTGAATTGTTCTGCCTCAGTCTCCCTGGTGGCAAACCCCCTTCCTGGCCATTAGGACTGAAATAATTAGGTCTGGGAGCCCTGACCATTAGCATTCCAAGAAGTCATATACTTCCCAGATTGCTTATTTCAATATTTGGGTATGTCCTGTCTCAGACATCCTGGGTGCTAGAATTTATGATCCTTCTTTACTCCCGACCTGTCAGAACTGAATTTATGGTCCTTTCCTGGAACTTCCACTCACCAGTGCTATTCCCCCACCTTGCCTTTGTTTCCTTGATCGCTGGTGCCCTGTAAGAGTTTCTGGAATCCCTTGCTACTTGCTGGATACTTTGAGACAAGAGTCTGATCCAGCCAACTGGGGTCAACATGGATCCTGTTTTGCCCCAAGTCCAAACTCTCCCTCTAATAAAATATTAAAAAAAACTTCCTAGCTTGCCTCAGTTTCTCTGGCATTACACTATTTAAAACATTTTATATGACCCAGGTATAGGTATATAAAATAGGTATAGAAATCAAACATTTACTGATAATAATTCATAATTGTGTGATCCCTACCTTCAATTATGAGACTTCATATGAGGTCACAACCCACAGTTTTAGAAGCTAGACATCTAATTTTTCATTAATGAGACTATCTTCCCATAGTACCCGCAACATTGACCATTCCCTTTTTTGGGGGGGTCATCTTTGCCAATCAATTTACAGTGTGTAATGTGAATCCTCAGAGTAAAAAAAAATCCTACTTTTAGTATTAGTGATTTGGAGCATATTTTATAGGGCTGTCTGATCATTTATGATTCTTTTGGAGTTTATATCTCCCCTAATGTTTAACATAGTAATGTGTATAGCATAGGCTTTAAATATTTGTATAAAGAATGAATTAATAATTAAATGATGTCATACATGTTTCTTATCTGCTTGGATTATCCTGTGTCCTGACTATATCTAATGAATTTAAGTGCCCTTCTTGTAAGAGGCAAAGAGGGCAGTATGGGGAGGAAAGTAAAAAACTTCCCCTTTCCCTGGTGGTTTCTCCCAGGGCTTAAGAACTGGTTTTCTACATCATTACAAGGAGGAGTCCTGAAAGCTGTGATTTCAGTGCCTGGGAACATGCATTGGATTTCCTCCTGTCAGGTGCTGGCCTGGTGGGGCAGACCCAGTCTATTTTTAACCAATTCTGTGTGCTGACTGAGCAGATCATTCCTAGGAGGTTTTCTCTGCTTGCTTTATTATATTACAAACTAAAGGGTATTTGCTGGAACAGCGGCTCTGCTAAGCAGTTCATCTTTGGGCCAGGGATTTTCTGCTTTGTCACATTTCATACATCATGCAAGACCTTGCACCACCCCCTGCATTTAGGTAAATAACTGGGAATAATGATATCCTGTCTGGTTCCTTTTGGCTTTCCTTTGCAGGAGCCCATCAAAACCTTTATTATGCTTTCAAACATCAGCTCTATTTATAGCCATTTGAATGGTTTCAGTGCTGCTTCCTTGTTTCCATCTTTTCATCTTCGGTTACTACTGCCTATTCTTGCCCCCTTCCCTAAAGAATCCTTTTAAAACTCCCAATAACCTCATGATTATTCACAAGAAGGAACTGTCTTCTGAAGCTAACAGACCTCGTAGATAAACTTTCATTTATTCTTCATCCCTACTGTCTAGTCTCCTCAGGCAAATTCTCCACCCTTGCTTCATTCTCAAATCCAGAGAAAAGAGAAACTGGACAGCCAGCAATAGATCATCCTCTATCAAAAACATTACTAGTGGATGGCTCCATCCATTCCCTTTATCTTTATATCCGGATCTCTCCCTATTTCTGAGCTATGTTGATTTGGTCCATGTAAAGTCCATGTAGAGTACCATGCATATGGTACTTTAAAGATTTATAAAGCAAACTTATGTATCTAATGGGAATGGGCAGGGGAAGCCACTGATCTGCTAGACTGGGTCACCTTCCATGGAGCTGGACAGGTGCTTTGGTCCCTTCCTATGAAACATATATTCCGGTTCTTTGAAAAAGGATATGCACCTAATTGAGAATGTATGGGACAGTATCATCTATAAAAACAATAAGAGACACTCAAAATAAGAAAAAGCAAAAACAGATTTATTACGTTCTCTCAAGAAAGGGCATCTCCCATCCAATAAAGTGATTGTCAGTAAGGAGTGGCAAGTATAACTGAAACCCAGGATTAAACTGCCTAAATGCAGAAGTCCTCTGAAGGCTGGCCTTTTCTCCCATTGTTTGGGGGAGTCCAAAATTACATTCCAATTGGAAATCTAAGCCAGAAATAAAAGAATACAAGTCAATAATAATAAACTCTTAATTTAAGTTTCCCTAGAGAACTGATATATAAGCAGATGTAGAATTCAAAGCCAACATCACCTTTAAAAGAAATATTCAAATGCTAAGTAAGAAGTGGTGGGAAATAGGAGGGGACAATACCTGCAACTTTTTAGCCATATCTCTATTTGTTATCATGAAGTCTCAAGTCACAATTAAAGTATAGCTTAAGTTGGTAGGTAAAAAGAGGAAATATTTTGCTTTCTCTTTAGAAACCCCTTTTGCACCTTCCTTTGGATTTTAGCATTATTTGGGATGGTGGTAGGATATGTCTACCCCAGCTCCAATGACAATGATGGTGCACATGACAATGGGAACACAAGCTTGTCCAGACAAGTCCTTTGTCACCTTTTCCTATTTTCCATTTTCTGTTTTTGACGTTTTGGTTTGTTTTTTTAAATTTTTTTTTTTTTTGGGTGTGTGATTTGAAGGCCATAGCTAGTTGTGCAGGATAAATGTGCAATTTCTGTTTTCTTTTTGCGATTTTTTTTAGCTTAATAGTATTTTATTTTTCCAAATACATGCAAAGATAGTTTTCTTTTTTTTTTTCATAATTATAACTTTTTATTGACAGAACCCATGCCAGGGTAATTTTTTACAACATTATCCCTTGCACTCACTTCTGTTCTGACTTTTCTCCTCCCTCCCTCCACCCCCTCTCCCAGATGGCAAGCAGTCCTTTACATGTTGAATAGGTTACAGTATATCCTAGATACAATATATGTTTGCAGAACCGAACAGTTCTCTTGTTGCACAGGAAGAATTGGATTCAGAAGATAAAAATAACCCGGGAAGAAAAACAAAAATGAAAACAGTTTACACTCATTTCCCTGTGTTCTTTCTTTGGGTGTAGCTGCTTCTGTCCATCATTGATCAATTGAAACTGAGTTAGATCTTCTCTTTGTCGAAGAGATCCACTTCCATCAGAATACATCCTCAAACAGTATCATTGTTGAGGTATAGAATGATCTCCTGGTTCTGCTCATTTCACTCAGCATCAGTTCATGTAAGTCTTGCTAGTCCTCTCTGTATTTATCCTGCTGGTCATTTCTTACAGAACAATAATATTCCATAACATTCATATACCACAGCAAAGATAGTTTTCAACATCCACCTTTGCAAAACCTTGTGTTACAATTTTTTCTCACTTTCTTCCTCTCTCCCTCCTTCCCAAGAGAACAAACAATCTGATATAAGTTAAACATGTACAATTCTTCTAAATATATTTCCATATTCTTCATGCTGTGTAAGAAAAATCAGTGCAAAATCAGGAAAAATCTAAAAAGGAAAAACCATGAGAATGTTTTCTATTTTCTTCCCTCAAGCAGGGTTAATGACTTGTAATACTGAGGAATGGACATTTCTAGCCTTAATGATAACCTCCTGCATTTGAGAGGTTGAGAATTTCTGAGTAGGATGCTTCCTGCCCAGTGGAAGGTAATTTCTGCAACCACAATGCTTTCAGAGGAAAGGAGGTATGATATTGTGGCTAAAAGGTGAAAAAAAGCCTAGCCAATGCTGGGGTTGGCTAATATATCTGGGCCTTGAACATTGCTCAGACAATACAGATCTGGGGTGAAAGTGAAATCTCTATTTCAGCAGCCCACAGAGTTGTCTCTTCCATTCAAGAGACTTGAATGTATATTCAAGTGTATAATGGGCTAGTTTATGTTTCTTCATTTATTAATACATTTACAAGTCTTTTATGCTTTAAACATATTCAACAGTGATTGTACTAAATGAAAGTCAGTTCGGGCAATATGTTCTCATCGGTTTGCTAAAAAGCAAACTTTGTTTTCTCATATCTCCAACAGGGTATAGCATAAAAGCCTAAAATTTAAAAGACCATTCCTTTCAGAATCATAGAATTATAGCTAGAAAGGACTTTGGAGATCATTTAATCTGTCCCTTTTCAGTTGAGAAAACTGAGGCCCAGGAAAGTTGTTACATGTCCAAGGTAAGATAGGAGGTTTCTAAAGCAGGGTTTGAACTCAAATCCTCTGACTTCAGTTTGAAAGTTCTTTCCTGTAACAGGGTCATTTACAGTAAAGTGGCCAAGAGATCATAAGGCTTTTACGGGCAACTGGGATCTAAGTTGCTTCTCAGGCTCAATCTGTACTCACTTAGTATTACCTGTTCTACCTGGCAGAATATCCCCCTTTTTAAGTGCTTCAGTAAGAGGATGATATAAAATCTTTGCCTCTTTAGAGAAGATGTCCCCTTTCCCATGGTGGCTAAATAAGGACCCTCACTTATCCTCATCCAGTGACCCCAAATTACTACCAACTCAAGTAAGAGAATTCCCTTTCTTCCAGGTAAATATATATGTTCATAGTATATTGGTGCATGCCCCATGGGGATAGAGGAGACCCACAGCTAAAGTCTGAAGTCATTTGGATGGGGTTCCACTCAGATGGTAGAATCTAAATGCCTTTTAGACTGGCTGGGTTTGGATTTGGCATACTTGGGGAAGTGATTCATGAATACAATCCATCATCATAAAAGAGGGAAAAATCCCATATGTGCAAAAATGTTTGTAGCAGCTTTTTTACAGTGGTAAGAAACTGGAAATTGAGTGGAGGTCCCTTAGTTGGAGAATGGCTGAATACATTGTGGTATATGAATGCTATGGAATATTATTATTCTGTAAGAAATGATCAGCAGGATGATTTCAGAAAGGCCTGGAGAGACTTACATGAACTGATGCTAAATGAAGTGAGTAGAACCAAGAGAACATTGTATACAGCAACAACAAGGTTATGTGATGATCAACTCTGACAGATGTGGCTCTTTTCAACAGCGAGGTGATTCAGGCCACTTTCAATAGATTTGTGATGAAGAGAACCATCTACACGCAGAGAGAGGACACAACATAATATTTTCACTTTTTTTTTGTTGTTTGCCCTTTTTTTCCTTTTGAATCTGATTTTTCTTGTAAGCATAATAAATGTGGAAATATGTATAGAGGAGCTGCACATGTTTAACATATATTGGATTGCTGACTGTGAGGGAGAGGAATGGGGAGAAGAGAGGAAGGGGAATTTGGAACACGGAGTTTTGCAGGGATGAATGTTGAAAACTGTCTTTGCATGTATTTTGAAAATAAAAAGCTATTATTAAAATTAATTACTTAATTTTGATGATGAACAGGCTGATTTTAGAAAAGCCTGGAAAAAACTTACATGAACTGTTGCTGAGTGAACAGAACTAGTACATAGTACTAGCAAGATTGTGTGATGATCATCTATGAAAGATGTCTTAGCTCTTCTCATCAATATATTGACCCAAGATAATCCCAATGTTGGAGAGGTGGAAAATGCCATTTGTGTCCAGAGGGAGAACTATAGAGGCCAACTGTGGTTTGAAGCATATAGTTTTCAGCTTTTTTTGTTTGCTTTTTTTTTTCTCGTGATTTTCCCCTTTATTTCTGATTTTTCTTTCACACTATGAAAAATATGGAAATGTTTAAAATTATTGTATATGTATAACCAAATCAAATTGCTTTGCTATCTTGGGGAGGAGGAAGGGAAGGAAGGGAGGGAGAAAAAAATTGGAATTTAAAATTTTACAAAAATGAATGTTGAAAACTATCTTTACATACAATTGGAAAAACTATTGAGAAAAATCTATCATATTTATTTCCTTTACAATCTTCTCTTCCCTTGCAGAGCCTCATTTGCCAGATACCTGTAAAAGGAATTCATCTTTACAAGGAATAATGTGAACAATTCCCTGTTCAAGCCATCTAAAAAATAGAAAAAGAACATTACCTCTCTGGAGGCTCTAATAAATTTAGTTGGTTCTGTAAAAATCAGCCCTTAGAAAGTTTCCCATAGCTATGGAAGTGTGCAGGTTAGAACTTTTCAGCTTTGGTTCCTTTAGACCACATTCTCAGGAACCATTGCTCCAGGGACTTCTCAGATTTTCTATTTAATGTCTCTGTAATCACCTTTGCTCCTTGGAGTTCTCAGTCTCTGATAAAGTCACCATTTCTAACACCAGTTGGACCCAGGCAAACATGATTTCTAATATATTGTACCATTTCTATTTAGCAATAAAATCCAACTCTCAGGATCCATCCATGTCTTGTCTCCCTTCTGAGAGCCTGGGACTTTCTTGCACTGAGAGTTCCCCAGTCTCTGACCCAAGGCTGTCCTTCTCATGTCTCATGGTTCCTACCTATTCGGGAGAATCTGAATTTCTTCGTCAATGACCATAGGATGGCTCCCTAGCTGAGGACCTTCAGTCCCCACCCTCACCAAGAAGGATCTCTTCCCTCCTGTAGTCACCAGCTCTATAAGCTATCCCTTAGTTTGTTGCAGGGTCTCTGAAAGCCAAGAATTCTGTTTCTAGCTGCTGAATGCACTATTTTACATACTATTTTAGCAGTCCAATTTATGCAGCACAGTCAACAACAACCATTGAATATTGATGCTGGCATTTTCTTTACCCTTCTGGGCAGCCTCATCCAGACACCTACCACTCATCCAGCATCTGCTTGAGAAGTAGTTTTTTTTGCCAGTCCCATAGACAGGACTCTCCATTCACAATCAGGAAGGCTCTGAAGAATTCAGGTAGTGTCCCACTTCCTATCAGACTACTTTCCTCAATATTTACAAGGCTTTCCTCCTAACTCAGTCATCACTAGAAGGAGCCAGGGGGCCACTTCCTCGACCCCAAATCTGCTAAAACTACACCAAACATTGTAGGCATGGCTCTAACACCGGAATCCTTTTAATTCAGAATTTATGCTGGAATGAAATGAGGCAATCTCAAGTCACTAAACATTTAACAAAGAAGGAATAAGTTTATTTTTCCCTAACAACAATGATATAGTGGCACTTAGCTTCTCTGGATGGGGACCCCCTTGTTTCCAATAATTGGAGACTTAGATGGTTTTAGGCATCCATCAATTCTGAAAGAGCCAGACTACATGCTTCTGGGATTTTTTATACTCTTGCTTAGGAATCTGCATCAAGGAAATCAGGGTCAAAAGAAGTTGAATCACACATGTTATGACATTTTGCACAATTTCTGCCTTTTCCTTGTGAAATCTGCAGTGATCAATTATAGAATCCTTAAAGATGATGGATGATCTTTGAAATTTCTGATAGCAATAACATAGTCTTCTATTGTTATCTCAAATCCCTCCATTTCTGTAAACAAATCTGAATAATTCAGGATTTTTTTTTTTGATGTTACTTTGTTAATGTGCTTTTTGTTGAGTTCATATAGATGTTGCCCAGAGGTCTTTGGGTTCTATTCTTAATCTTAATTATTACATAGGCTTCACCTAGAAATAAATTTATCAGTTATATTAAATTAGTCTAGTGGCATTTACCTATTGCTAAGCTTTACTATTATTCTGCAAAGTATTATCTGTTTATTGCAGTAATATTTCTATAATTTTTTTATTACATGATATGATAACATCTATCAATCTTCTTACTTTTTGATGAAGAAATATTAATCTAGGGGCAGTTAATTGGTGTATGTATAGTATGTATGTATATGCATAGATAATTTTCAATATACACCCTTGCAGAACCTTGTGCACCAATTTTTTTCCCTCCTTTCCTTTCACCCCCTCCCCTAGATAGTAAGTAATCCAATATATGTTAAACATGTACAATTTTTCTATACATAATTCCATAATTATGAGAAAGAACAAAATGCCTCAAAAACCCAAAACACTCCACAAAAGACAGATTTAAATAATTGGAGAAATATTGATTTCTTATGATATACCAAGTTGATGTAATTAAAATGACAATACTTCCTAAATTAATTTATCTAATTGATTTCATACTAATGAAATTTCCCAAGTGTTACTTTATAGAACTAGAAAGAATAATAGCAATATTCATCTGAAGAAATAAGGGGTCAAAAATATCAAAGAAATCAATGAAAAAAATCAAGGGGAAATAGTGATATGAGCTCTCAAACTACACTAAAAAGCAGTAATCATCAAAAACTTTTGCCTCAGCAAAAAAAAAGTATTATCTGCCTATAGTATCTTGGAATGATAAATACTATTTTTGGTCAATATTTTAAGATTTTTATTTAGATGCTTCCCAAATAATATACTTCTAAAAGTATATGCCAAGATTGGTATTACAAAAGTTATAATTGGTTTAAATGTGTTCCTGTATTATTGAGCTTTGTTTTCGGGATGTTGTGAAGTACTTGACATTACCAGCCACATTTTTTGCCTTGATAATTTTTTCTTTGATTTGTGTTTATAGAAGGCTATTGTCTATTAAAATGTCAATTGGTTCTATTTTACCTCTGGATTCAATCTCAGACCTTGTATTCAATTTCCTTCTTTGGCATACATGAAAAATTATTTTGGACTTGTCTATTGGATTTATCAAGTCCAAATGGTATTTTTATATTATTTAGTGTGTTTTTCAGTGGAACCTTCTAACTTGATTTCATCTGTTTACATAAGCTTGGTACAACTCCCTCAATCACTTGGGAACTTGTATTTGGGAGAGATTTTAATGGATTGAGGGCAGAATCATAATAAGCTTAAAATGCCTTTTGAAAATGTCACATTTAATATCAACTGTTATTGGCTTTATTGTATTGATGACATGGTTTAAATGGAGAACCACTTTCCATATAGACATCACTTGTTCTAGTGATTTCACTATATTTTAGATCTAGTTCATCATTTGCAATAGAAAAAAATATCCATGAGTTAAAGCTTTGAGATATTTTATAAAGGCAGTATAAATATTATAGTGGTTTGGAAAAGCTTGTTCAATCATGAACAAATCTATAATGAATTGTTCTTTATGCACCTATGACCTTTAGGTCATTTTTGCACCTCAATTAATATATAGTTTTCTTTTAAAAATAATTATTAATAATTTGTTATTAATTGGGCAATATAATTATTTATTATTATTAATAAAAACATAATAATGTTTTTATATCCCCTAGATTTTTTTCTGTTTTCTGGTTTCTATCCAGCATGGGGTGGGGCTATGTGTTTATTGGTTGCTTTTAATCTGGTGATATGGCATTCAAGTTTTCTACTGTGAGTGCCAACCATATATTGATATAATCTTCCATTATTTCTCCGCAGGTCTTTAGCAGCCTTTTAAAACTGCTTCTGCCAAGGCTACATTTAGTGATTATCTTTGTGAATATAACATTATAGCCCTATTAATAATAAAAATTAGCATTTACATAGCACATAAATGTTGACAAAACACTTTACAAATATCTAATTTTTATCCTCACATCAGCCTTGGGAGAGAGGTGCTATTATAACCCTCATTTTGCAAATGAGAAAAGTGAGGCAGGTGGAGGTTATGTGATTTGGCCAGAATCACATACTAAGAACCATCTGAAGTTGGGTTTGAACTCAAGTCTTTCTGACTTTGGGTTACTCTATCTTTAATGCTGTGATCATACAGAGACTACGGCTGAAGCATATACATTACATAACAGTTCTGAAATATTTTTGTTTTCTGCTAAGTATTGTGGAAGAATGCATTTGATCATGATTCTTATAGCAAATATCAAATTTTTAAAAAGTATTTTGTTTTATTATCTATTGTTGGTTTTAGATAGTTGATCTCAAAATGGACTTTTCAAAATTACAATCTTAGGATGCCCATCTCCTCTTCCAATGTGATGCATAAGCATTGGTCTAGGGTAACATTGGTCTACAGTTGATGTTAAGTAAAGATCTTCAGCGACTCAGTCTTTTTGTCTTCATATTTAAATAAACTTCTCAATTTTGACTTTTGTTTCATTTAATAGTAATGTTATAATCATGATGATGGCATTTATTTTTATTTATTTATAGATGCAAATGTTAAAAGTTTGCAAAGTGCTTTCCAATGATTATCTCATTTGATCCTCACAACAAGTCTGTTATCCCCCATTTTATAGATGAGGAATTTGAGGATCAAAGACTTGTCCAAGGGGGCAGCTCGATGGCACAGTGAATAGAGCACTTGCCCTTATGTTAGAAGGATCTGAGTTCAAATCTGGCCTCAAACACTTAACACTTAGCATCTGTGTGACCCTGGACAAGTCACTTAACCCCAGTTGCCTACACTGCCCCCCCATCCCTCCCACCCAGATTTGTCAAAGATCATACAGCTTTCAATAGCTAAGACAAGATTTGGACTAAGGTTTTCCTGACTTGAGGTCTAGCACTATATCTGCCATGCTGCCCAGTTTCCTAATCTGGACTTAGAAATGAAATTATTTCTTACAGTTTTCTGTATTGATATATTGAATAATTTGGAAAAATCAGCTAAGAAATAGGATGATGCTCTTGCCTGTAGCTAGTAACACATTTCCAGTTTTGTTATCATGCAGAATTGGCACATGATAGGGACATTCATATCCTCAGTTCATCTCTGTATGCTTTTCTTTTAAAGCCCACTTTAGTGGTCAGTGCCATCTGCATTTAAGTGAGATATTTTTATTTCTAATTTTTTCCAGGATATTCACCTTTCTTGCAGTGCTCATATGTGAAGAAATGTCATTCATTCCTATGTCCTTTGTGTCAAACTGATAATCACAATGGTCCCAAGTAGGCCTTAGGCTATAATCCCTGATCATGCCTTTGGTGCTTGGAAACAATTATGTTGCATTGACCAATGTGCTAGTCTAATCAGTGATTTCCAGAGCCTAATTTACCAGTGTTTCAGGTTTCATTCCAAGTTTTCACAGCTTTCTCTATGGCAATCCCAGGGCTCACAAATTTCCCATCATAAGTTATGGGTGGCAATCCACTACTTGGTCATTGCTGCCCTTTTTCCTCCACAACAGTAATGAGGAGTTGGACTTTTAAGGGGCTATTGTTATTAATATCAGCAATGATGAAATTCTATGGTGATCCCACTGGAACTTTGTTATAGCAGCAGCACTCATATAATGGTTGTTCTGGAAGATTTTGGCTAACATTAGGACCTCATTATAAGGGAGTCCATATGAGGATCTCACATATGGGTCTAGATTCTTGTAGTAAGTATATTAATACTTTACATCTTGTTATATAGCTATTAATTGGTAGTATGACATGCCCAAATTAAAGCAATAGGATAGGACCATCTTCACATTCAGGTTAATTGCAAATTATATTGGACATTTCAAAATACAGAAATAATATCATCAGTGAAAGTGAAGTTTAATGCCATACATTGACTACCATTAATATTCAACATCAACTTGGAAGGATGTGGAGTTCCTAGGTCCATATTGAACCATTGATATCTCCTCTTTAGGCCTCATCTTTCAACTGATTCTGAATGCATTCAATGCATTCAATAGACCATTGTCTAATTCATACATCTTTCTATCTTATCCACAAAAATAGCATTAAAATTTGGCCAAATGCTTTGTTAAAATTTATGTCACTCATTGATACATTGTTGGTGGAACTGTGAGCGGATCCAACCATTCTGGAGAGCAGTTTGGAACTATGTTCAAAAAGTTATCAAATTGTACATACCCTTTGATCCGGCTTATATCCCAAAGAGATCTTAAAGAAGGGAAAGAGACCTACATATGCAAAAATGTTTGTGGCAGCCCATTTTGTGTGACTAGAAACTGGAAATTGACTGGATGCCCATAAGATGGAGAATGGCTGAACAAATTGTGGTATATGGATGTTATGGAATATTATTGTTCTGTAAGAAATGACCAGCAGGATGATTTCAGAGAGGCCTGGAGAGACTTATATAAACTGATGCTGAGTGAAATGGGCAGAACCAGGAGATCTTTGTACATGGCCACAGCAATATTATGGGACGATCAATTCTGATGCACGTGACTCTTTCCAACAATGAGATGATTGAGGGTAGTTCCAATGATCTTGTGATGAAGAGAGACATCTATACCAGAGACAAGACTGTGGGAACTGAATGTGAATTATAACATAACATTCTTACTCTTTTTGTTGTTGTTCACTTGCATTTTGTTTTCTTACTCATTTACTTTCTTTTTTTGATCTGATTTCTCTTGTTGCACAAGAGAATTGTATATATATGTTTATACATATTGGATTTCACATATGTTTTAACATGTTTAATATATATTGGATTGCTTGCCATCTAGGAGAAGGGATAGGGGGAAGGAGGAGAATATCTGAAACACAAGGCTATGCAAGGGTCAATGTTGTCAAATTATCTGTGCATGTGTTTTGAAAATGAAAAGCTTTATTAAAAAATTTAAAAAAATCTGTCATTGACCTTCACAATCATGTAATTTAGTTCCCTTATTATACAGATGAAAAAAATAAGGCTTACTTTCCCAAGATCATATAACAAGTTAATGATAAAGTTGGAACTAAAGCCAGCTAATCCAATATTCTAGGTTATTGTGATATAGTGGGAAGAGCTTTGTCTTTGGAGTAAAAAAATATGAGTTCTTACCTCAGCACTAGCTCTGTGACTGTGGACAATTTATTTAACCTCCAAGTAGCCTTAGATTCCTCATCTATAAAATGGGAATAGTAATTTCTGCCCCATTTGCCCCATAAGGCTATGGTGAGGAACAGATGAGATAACTTGTATGAAGGACTTTATTATGGTAAACTGTTATATAAATGTGACTGATCTTTCTTATCTCTAAAACAGCTTGATGTCTTTTGTATTCAACCCACATCACTACAAAAATGTCAAGCTGCCCCAGAATGGAATATGGGCTTAAAAAAATCAGTAGCTTAAACCACAGAATATTAGGGCTGCTTATCTCAGAATACTCACAGCCCTGCTCATCCTTACCTAGACTTTTAGATCAATGTGAACTGAACTGGGGGTCATCAGTGAAGAGTTTCATGATCGCAACAGCATAATCCCATAACCCAGTCCCACTGAGGACTTTTTATCTTCCATGTTTCAGTTCAGCTACAGCTTTTCTATTCCATGGATTTTTATATTTCAGCATCCAGATGGAGAAAGAGCACAAGCATCAATAATCAGCATTCAAAAGTGGTTCTCATTAAGCTGAGATCTCCATCTTTTAATATTAGGAAGCTGATCAAAAGGTGCCTTGAGGATAGACAGACACAGTGTGCTTATCAAAGGCAAAATCAGAAGGCAGTACAATACTTTAGACTTTCATATTAACAGCTAGTGAAGTTAAAATCAAAACCATTTATTTAAAAATAATGGCCTGACCCAAATTAGGAATACAATGGCAAGTTTCTAAGAGTCTCACAAGTTGTGTGTGGGTTTTTTTTTTTAATAGCCTCGCTGACCTTGTACCACTAAGGTTGTCCTGTTTATCCTGTGTTCTTTGTTCCTTTGGAATATAATGTTATTAAATTTCCATTCAGGCTACTTTCATTTAAAGCAAATGGAAGGCTTTAATGAAAACAGTATTCTTTGTAGGTGGGGGACTTTTCAAAACATTCATATGCTATTTACCATGTACCTAGCTAAACTAACAGTGAAAGGGTGCTTAGCTGATTAGCCAACAAAGAGCCTACATTCAAAGTAGAACAACTGTTTTCTGTGTCCCTGACTCTAGTGAAATTCTTTAGTTACCAAGCAGATTTTCCCTAGATTCCATTTAGCTCAGCATGGGAATAGCAAGGCATCTGACGTCCAATTCATTGAAACTTTCCATTCTATCTATGATTCTTACAGCTTATGTTTCCTTCACAGCAACCATAGGGAGATAGGCTATCCAAATGTGATTATTATTCCCATTTTATAGATGAATAAACTCTCAGAAAGACTAAATGATTTTTTCATGGGCATGCAACTAGTGAGTGGGAAAGCCTGGATTTGAACTAGGGTCTTCTATTTCTAGAGTTGGATATTCTTTTACTGCACCATGCTACCGCTCACTGTAGAATTTTGGTTCTTCTGTAATCAGGACTGAGATTTATAGCCTAACCTATATGATCTAGCTCCAGCAGAAGTATATATAGGTGTTAATCTCACATGTGAAAAGACTAAAATTGCTTTTGTCATTTTGGCCAAGTCACTTCTCTTCGGGGTAATATTCAAAGTTCTCTCTAGATTGAAATCCCATGCTACATTAACCTCTGTCACAAAATTACCAAGTCTCAGAGCTGAAAGAGATAGTCAAGATATGTAATCCAACATATACTTGAACCTCCCTGATCAGAGACACCTTGGCTCTTGGACTCTCAATGGATCCTATATTACACCACTTTTTTTGGTTGCCATGTAACACTGTTTACATATGCTAAACTGAGATTTTCCTCAGTCACAAAGTGGCCTTGCCTTGTCCCTTATGTCCTTTATGGCATTGATTAAAATTTGAATTTAAGTTTAAACATCCATATCTAAAGGGAGTAAGTGGAGCAACTGGATAGAGTGCTGGATCAAGAGTCACAAAAACCTTAGTTCAAGTGTGGACAGGTCATTTAACCTCTGTCTGCCTCAGTGTTCTCAACTGTGAAGTGGAGATGTTAATATCTTCCTCCCAGGATTATTGTGAGGATCAAATGAGATGATATTTGTAAAGTACTTAACACAGTACCTGGAACATAGCAAGTGATAACTAAATGCTTGTCCCACCTTCCCGATATATCACTAGGTGTCCCTGTGTTAGGATTGTGGTCTGATGAAGCAGCTGTAAAGACTCAAGTTCATAGTGATTCTGTATGTAGAAGGATAATTGTAAATCATATTAATAATTCCTTATTATGCCCCCACTTCAAGAAAATTTTCTCAAAATGAAGTGGAGTTGGAATACCTGCTCTGTTCTAGGAAAAGCCACTTTCCTCTGAGTGGCTCCCAGAGCCATTCCACAAATAAAAGCACACAAGGAAATACAAAGGACATGGTCAACCATAGATTTATAAGAAATAATTGAAAGATTAAAAGACAAAGAAAGATTAAATGTGCTATATTCAGCCTTTTACAGAATAAAAGGATACTTATAAATGGGTATTAGTTACACTCAGCTGAAGTAAGACAAGTGAAGGGGATAAAGACTCAGGTCCTCTGTGTCTATTTTTTTTTTAAATCAATGCTCTAACTACATGAACAAATGTTCCTGATATATTCATACACATACACAGACACATGGATTTTTATGTATATATACATATATATACACAGTATCTCTGTGTGTGTATCAATATCAGTATGTGTGTGTATACGTATATATTCTTTTTTTTCTTGAGTAGAAATGGATCACTTTATTAAAAAAATGTTTTCATAAAGCATAGTTCAAAACTACAAAGTATGTTGGAGGTCATATGTTCATAATCTGGGAGCAAAGATTTCCAAGGAGGCTCTTTGAATGGATTTCAGAAATTAATACGTATATATTCTTAAACTTTGTTGCTTTCTATTTTAGCTCTCACTCTTACCAGAGGCATGAGTTTTAGGAAGGAGACCGCTTTTTTTTTTTTTTTTGAATCACCTCTGTGACTCCATATATCAGGAAAGTCCTGTCACCTACTTACTATCTGTCTGTCTATCTGTCTTTCTCTCTCTCTCTCTCTCTCTCTCTCTCTCTCTCTCTCTCTCTCTCTGTCTCTCTCTTTTTCTCTCTCTCTCTTTATTTCTGTCTCTCTCTCTCTCTCTCTCTCTTTGTCTCTCACTCTCTCTCTTTCTCTCTCTCTGTCTCTCTCTTGCTCTCTCTCGCTCTTTCTCACTCTCTCTTGCTCTTGCTCTGACTTTCCTTTTTGTTCTCCCTTAGTCCAGAATCATATATCAGGAGATTAACAAAAATTCCAAATTCCAGAAATCTATGTAGATGCATTTCTTAGTAAGTCTAACATTCTTACTCCCTCCAGAGGAGGCATTATAGTTGTTAGATTCCATTTCATTAGACTCAACCAGATGGTCCATCTTATCAAGATCTTAATTTGCCCTCCCCCCAATATCTGATGCATGCCATGCATTTGACAAAGTTTTTCATGGCATTTTGTGGACAAATGAAGAAATATATGGATTAGACAATAGTACAATTGGATACATTCAGAATTGGTTGAATAGCTAGATCAAGAGTTCATAGCTCAATGCTACTTGGAAGAATCATGCCATCCATATTTTTATGTCTTCATTGACAAAAGCATTGAATAGCACAGGTCTCTGGGGGCACTCTGCCTTCTTCCAAGTTGGCATTGAACCATGAACTCTTTAGGTCTAGCTATTCAACCAGTTCTGAATGTACTTAATTGTACTATTGTCCAATCCACATATTTCTCCACTTTGTCTACAAAAATAGCATGAGAAACTTTGTCAAACATTTTGCTAAAATCTAAATAAAATATATCTTCTACATTCTCCTAATCTATTAGTCACTTTACCCTCTAGAAATGGAAATGAGGTTGGTCTGGCCTGACCTTTTTTGAAGCCATGAATATCCTTTATGATCACTGCTTCCTTTTTTAGATGTTAACCAGGTCCTTAGTTAATAATAACAAAAATTTTTTTCATCTCTGCTGCCAGGAAAATGTGAATTATAATAAGTCATAGCAGACAGAGGGCTGACCAGGAAAACCTGGGTTCAAGAACTTCCTCAGAACATTTATTATCTCTGTAACCATGAGGAAATGGTTTAACCTGTCAGTGTTTTAGGCAATTCTCTAACTCTGTAAATTACAAAGGAGGTATCAGTGTGCATAGGGAGCTAAGTGGTGCCATAGTGGATAGAGTGCTGTGCCTGGAGTCAGAAAGATTCATTTTTCTGAGTTCAAATCTGGCTCAGATGCTTTCCAGCTATGAGACCCTAGCTAAGTCACTTAATCTGTTTGCCTCAGTTTCCTCATCTGTAAAATGAGCTAGAGAAGGAAATGGCAACCCTCCCCAGTATCTTTGTAAAGAAAATAACAAATGGGATCATGAAGAGTTAGACACAATTTTTAAAAAAAATGATTGAAGACCAGCACTAGTCTGCACAGAAAGAAAAAGCTACTGTGTGGGAGTGCTCCAAACAAAAGAAATCTTAAAGCCAGGTCAAACAATAGCAACAATCCCATGCATACCTGTAGCATTTTATAGTTTACAAATTATTTCATACCCTTTATTTCATTTAATTCTTCTAACAATCTTGTGCAATTATTGAAAGACTATGACATATCCCTGTTCTTACAGATGAAAAAAGAATCAAGAGCATGTATATAGTCAGAGGCAGAATCCACATTCAAACTCAGTTCTCTTAATTTCAAGCATCCCTTATTCCCAAATGTTGTCTGAAAACAGTGATAATTATGATACTATTTTGGTGCCAAAATCTTTCTTGGGACCCATTTTTGACCCAATTAAAACCTTAACCCTAGAAATGTAGCATGAAATGCTTTGTGAATGGATGGTCCTAACATATAGCACCTCACACCCCTCCATTTAAAAAAAAATGACCTGGGGTGACAGTATACCTGGAAGAAATTTTGCTAGGGGAGAGACAATCTAGTTTAGATATTTAAAAAAAAAACGATCTGTGATTTCATCAAGGGCTCTCAGCAACAAGGGCTCTTGGCAAAGAATATGTTCATTCATCTGTGACTGACAGATCCAAAACAAACAGAAGTTTCTACTATAGGTTGGGCACAAGTAGTCCATTTGAACATTTGGGATGGCGATGTCTCAAGATCTGTGCATCTCACACTTACCTTGCACAACTGCAATTCTGCTTTCTTCATGGAAAACAAAGCCTTTTTTGAGGCAGGTTGTCCTGTACCAGCATCTCCCAAGTCTCACAATTGATTCTAAGGTTCTTCAGAGAGATCTTGAGGGTGTCCTTGCACTGCTTCTCCTGGCCTTATGTGAGTTCTTGTTAACCAGACTAGAAATAATGCCTTTACATGCTCTGAAATCCATATGGGACATTAAATCAGGTAGTGTTCACTGCAGATGGGGCTCCCATTAGACAAGACCTCTATTACATTTGCAAATGAATTTAAGCTAGGAACCTCCCCTTATCCCCCTAGAAAACAAAGGAGTAATGGTCATTGCTCTCCACAGATCTTGCTTCTGGATTCTGAATTCCTGCTTCTATTAGGTATATCTATCAGCCTAGTTGAACAAGAGTATTTTGGATAGTAACCAATTTTGCTTTTCCCAATGGCAAATCTGTATTTGTATCTACACCTCTTTATGTATATATATATGTAAATGTGTGCGTGTGTGTCTGTGTTTATACATAGCAGTCATTTCTGCTTTGGTCAGAAGCCCCCAGGGTCTATCCCTCCCAGATTCATTCATGCATTTATTAATTTATTTAGACTTTTTGAACTAGGTAAAAGAAGCCATTTTTTTTTGCCTCAATTGCTACCTAACCTTCATCCCTAAATGGATGCAACCTCAGTTAAACCGAGCCATGTTGAAGACCAAAGCTTAAAAAGACCAAGGTTTCCCACTGCATCTAGGGTCATCTCCACTCTTCCTGACCTATATCTGGCCACTGGACTCAGATGGCTCTGGAGGAGAAAGTGAGGCAGGTGACCTTGCACAGCCTCCCTCCCTCAAATCCAGTTCACTTGCATGTCATGGTAGCACATCCCTGATGTCATGGTCCTCTTCAGGGATGAAGGACAAATGACAACTTTTGTGTATTGTATATAAAAGTATGTATTTGTGTGGGAGTATGTGTGTGTTCCTACAAGATATCTATTACCTTTCCTCCCTGGATTATTTGATTTACTATTTGACTACAGTAAACTCTTGAGGAAGATGGGCTTTCACTTGGTGACATTTGTGTTTCTCCTGCTTTTCTCCAAGGACTTCAAAGCATGATGAGCTTGTTTAGCAATCTCCCCTGAACCCAGAGGATTAACTTTGACCACAGACTATCTTGATCTGGTACAAGAAATGTTATTAAATAAAAATACAAGTAAAGGCCAGATGATCTAGGAGATAGGTCAGTGCCCAGGGAGTTTGAAATCCCATTTTGATTCTTGGTCTTTCCCAAGGACTCTATAGAAACTTAAGGGTTTTCTCTGTGCCTCTCTTCAGAATAAAATGTGAAGAAAATATTCTTTGCCCTTCAGGTGAAAGATGCTTAGTGATCATCTGACCCAATTGTTTCACTTGACAGAGGAAAATAAGGCTGAGAAGAAATTAAGTGACTTCTCCAAGGTGATATAATTAAGCAGCAGTCAGGATTATAATTTAAATCTTCAGATTACCCTTTTTACTACTTTGTTTTACTACATTTTCCCCAATTTTCATGTAAATTTAGCTCAGCGGAAATAGCATTGGCTCTTGTGAGAGGACCTGGGTTCAGATCTCATCTGTGAAGTTAACTATGTGACCTTGAGCAGATCACTTAAGCTCCCCAAGATATAATTTTTTCATATGTAAAAAGAAGTGTTTGGACGACATTGCCTCTGAGGTTCCTTCAGTTCTAAATCCGTATCTTTTAGACTGGCTGAATCTGGAATGTCTTCATTTTCTTGGATATTCTGACTCTTAGAGAAAATATAAGGTAGAGAATATCATGTTTCTTGCAATAGTTTCCTGCTGTGCAGATGTTTCATGCGTCTGCACTGTCTGCGTTTTGAAGACTATAGAAATGAACAGTACAAAGTAGCCTCTGGAGATTAATGTAAACCAAGTGTCTATTGTGCTTATATGCCACTGTGAGGGAGGCATTTTTAATTTTAATTTTTAATACTACTTTATTTGTTCAAATACATGCAAAGATAGTTTTCAAACATTCATCTTTGTAAAATCTTGTGTTTCAAGTTTTTTCTTCTTCTCTCCTTTCTACCTCCCTAAGACAACAAGCAATATGATATAGGTTAAACATGTACTATTCTTCTATACATATTTCCATATTCATTATGCTGCACAAGAAAAATCAGATCAAAAGGGAAAAATACATGCAAAAGAAAAAAAAAACTAAGCAAACATCAACAACAAAAAGATGAAAATATGATGCTTTGATCCTCATTCAGTGGGAAGCATTTAAAAAAAAACAAATTTTTTAGATATCTTTTGTTTTTGCATAGTCTAAATTCCCCCCATTCCTCTCTCTTGCTCATCCCAGAGAGCTATGCAATGAGATGGGGTGAATGGAATAGTAGTGAGACAATCACCTCTTTTTACCTACCCCCACTACAATCCCTGGAGACTATGAGATTAAATTCCACTTGATATAAGATCTGGAGTATTTGTCTTTTGATGATATTGAGTGGCAGAGTCCAAGAAAAGAAGATTAGAAGTCAGAAAGTTGACTAACACAAATAGCTACCTTCCTTCCTTCCTCCCTCCATCCCTCCCTTCTTTCCTTCCTTCCTTCCTTCCTTCCTTCCTCCCTCCCTTCTTCCCTCCCTTCCTTCCTTCCTTCCTTCCGATTGGTGCCACTAATAATTGGAGCCCCTGATATAGCATTTCCCCGAATGAACAAATAACATGATTTCTGACTACTTCCACCATCATTCCTTCTCCTCCTGGCATCTTCAACAGTTGAAGCAGGCACTGGAACAGGGTGGACAGTCTACCCACCTCTAGAAGGCAATCCTTCCTTCCTTCCTTCCTTCCTTCCTTCCTTCCTTCCTTCCTTCCTTCCTTCCTTCCTTCCTTCCTTCCTTCCTTCCTTCCTTCCTTCCTTCCTTCCTTCCTTCCTTTTCTCTCTCCCTCCCTCTCTTCCTTCTCTCCTTCCTTCCTTTTCTCCCTCCCTCCTTCCCTCTTTCTTTCTTTCTTTCTTTCTTTCTTTCTTTTTCTTTCTTTCTTTCTTTCTTTCTTTCTTTCTTTCTTTCTTTCTTTCTTTCTTTCTTTCTTTCTTTCTTTCTTTCTTTTCTCTCTCTCTTTCTTTCTTTTGTTTTTTATTTTTAAAATACATGCAAAGATAGTTTTCAACATTCTCCCTCCCTTCCCCTACCTCCTCCCCTAGACAGCAAGTAATCCAATATATGTTAAATGTGCAGTTCTTCTGTACATATTTCCACATTTATCATATTTTGTTTTTTTTCTATCTTAGCAAATGGAGACCTGTTAAAGACTTCAGTTTAAAAAGGCCAAGGTATCCCATTGCATTCAGAGCCTTCTCCAGTCATTCTGATCTTTATCTGGCCCCTAAACCCCAATGGCTTTGGAGGGGAAAGTGAGGCAAGTGACTTTATCCAGCCCTTTCTCACTTCAATCCAATTCACTTGCATGTCAGGGCAGCACCTCCCTGATATCATGATCCTCGTTGAGACTGAAGGACAAACAACATACTAGCATAGTATCTGGTAAATAGTAGGTGCTTAATAAATGGATGTAGACCATCCAGAAGGATTTATCCTTCTGAGTCATGTGAATTTGAGGAATAGATTAAAATCCTGTGAAATAGGGGAGATCAAAGTCAGGCTTGACTTAGGCTTTCAGTGCTTTAGGCTTAGAACTGATATGAAATGAGACACCAGAGTGAACCACTCTGGTTCATTTTTTTCACTCATTCCTGATTCTTTGTGACTCCATTTGGGGTTTTCTTGGCTAAGATCCTGGAGTGGCTTGCCGTTTCCTTCTCCAGCTCATTTGAAAGATGAGGAAACTGAGGCAGACAGGGTGAAGTGAATTGCCCAGAGTCATACAGCTAATAAATGTCTGAGGTCAGATTTGAACTTAGGAAAATGAGTTTTTCTGACTCCAAGCTCAGCACTCTGTGTCCCAATAGCCTAGTTAACAGTTAATACAAGGGCATTAACTTAAATATAGCATGGAGAGGATATCTAGCTCAGATTTGGCATTGATTCATTTAGCACAGATGGCAAAACAGTAAAGCCTGGAGGAGGAGCTATTCCTGCTTCTTTGTAGGTTGGCTTTTGTGTCTGGAGTATGAGAAAGCCATGTCCATTGTACTGGCTTTAGTACTTTGAGCAAATATAAATTCTGAAGATGGCTTCAGTATTATTATTTTTTTTGCAAGGCACTCAGATTTAAGTGACTAACCCTGGGTTATACAGCTAGAAAGTGTTAGGCGTTTGAACTCAAGTCCTGACTCCAGATCTGGTATTCTATAAATCCCATCACCTAGTTGCTCTTAATCTCTTTTTAGGAAAACCTCGTCTAACCTATAAGTCAGATATCATTTCTGACACAACAGAGTAGAGATCTCTGAGATGTTACAACTTTTATTCATATTCCTAGACTATTCAATTTCAGTTCAAGTCAATAAACATTTATTAAATGCCTATTTTATACCAGGTGCTATAATAATAAAATATAATAAGAAAAATAAAAATAAGAAAGAGAAACACAGTCCCTGCTTTCAAGGAATTTACAATTTAATGGGGGAAGACAATAGACAAAAGAAAGCCTGGGAAAGGCAGTTGAGGTGGGGAAATAATAAAAAGAGGCAGGGATGACTAAGCATGTTCAGTTGGCAGTAAGCAAATCACTTAAGGTGGGAAACAAAGAGGCATTCACAAGTGTGGAAAAAATTTGAGCTATCTCATAGCTTATATAAATATCGCACTATGTGTAACTAGCTATTCAACCATCTTCTCTTAGTACTCTTGAACACATCCTATTTATATTTTGGGGGCTAATCTAGGATCCCCATCATGGAAGCCCTGGTACTGTAAGGATCCACTGGAAAAAATATTTATTTATTTATTTTAATAATAGCTTTTATTTTCAAAATACTTACAAAGATAGTTTTCAACATTCACCCTTCCAAACCTGGTGTTCCAGGTTTTTTTTCCCTCTTTTCCCTCCACCCCCATCCTAGAGAGCAAATAATCCAAAATATGTTAAAATTGTGCAATTCTTCTATACATATTTTCACATTTATCCTGCTGCACAAGAAAAAATCAGATCAAAAAGGGAAAAAAAGGGGAAAAAACAAGCAAAAACAACAAAAATGGTGAAAATACTATGTTATGATTTACATTCAGTTCCCACAGTCCTCTTTTTGGATTCAAATGTTTCTATCACAAATCTATTGAAATTGTCTTAGATCAGCTCTTCATTGTTGAAAAAAGCCAAGTCCATCAGAGGTGATCATCACATAATCTTGTTGTTGCTATATATAATGTTCTCCTGGTTTTACTCCACTTAGTATCAGTTAATATAAGTGTTTCCAGGTCTTTCTGAAATTATCCTGCTGATCATTTCTTATAGAACAATAATATTCCATAACATTCATATACCACAATTTATTCAGTGATTCCCCAACTGATGGGTATCCATCCATTCAATTCACTGGAAAAATTTTAAAGTCATTTTTGCATGACTGTATACTTAATTACTAATAACTTGTATTACTATGTGTATTATGAATTTGACTTAAACTGAAATGAGCCATACAGATTTTGAACTTTTAAAACACTTTTGTGCAGAGATGCACCTAATGTACAGAGATTGCAGCTAGTTAAAGCTAGCCTAATGAACTAATGGATAAGTATATTGTGGGCACTCTGATAAAAGCTACAGCTGTTTTGGAGATATGTAAACAAATATGAGACTGACCATACTATGTCATTTTCTGTATATTACCTGATAAAGTACAATATTCTCAAATAAATCTGAAGTTCCTGTTGAGATAAAAATTTTTTTAATGACAATTGAAATCTGGACACTAGTCTTCTCATTGAGAACAAGAAGATTTAGGCAATACTCAATCACAGAGGGGGTGGTTGACAGAATATTGATGAGATTCTGCCAGGAATGTATCCCAAAGAGATTACAAAAGAGGAAAAAGGACCCACATATTCAAAAATGTTTGTTGCAGTCCTTTTTAGGTGGCAAGGAATTAGAAGTTAAATGGATACCCATCAATTGAGGAATGCCTGAATAAGTTATAGTATATGAATGTAATGGAATAATATTGTTCTATAAGAAATGATGAGCAGTCTTATTTCAGAAAAGCCTGGAAAGACATGAACTGATGCCAAATGAAGTAAGCAGAATACAAAGAGAACATTGTACACAGCAACAGCAAGATTATATGATGAGCAACTAAGATAGACTTAGTTCTTCTCAGCAATGCAGTAATCTAAGACAATTCTAAGAAACTTGGGATAGAAAATGCCATCTGATCCAGAGAGAGAACTATGACGACAGAATGTGGATTGAAGCATACTATTTTCACTTTTTTTTGTTTGCTTTTTCTTTCTTTTCCTTTGTTCTGATTTTTCTTTCACAACATGACAAATATGGAAATACCTATTTCTTGCTGTCTTGGGAAGGAGGCAATAAGGGAAGAAAGGAGAAAAAATTTGGAATTCAAAATCTACAAAGATGAATGTTGAAAACTATCTTTATATGTAATTGGAAAAATAAAATGCTACTGAGGGAAAAAAAAAGAAATATTGATACAATGGATCCTGGAGAAAGAGACATACTATGAGATGAAGAAGAGTTAAAGTTACTGATAGGATTCTGTCTTCCCTTCTTCATAAACATTAATATCACAAGCTGAGACTTCTCAGAAGAAGTTCCATGTCCCTCCTGGGAAGAACCTTTTGACTCCTGGGTAGGACATCTCACTGAAATACTACAACAGAGCTGTGGAATTGATTTGTAGACTAACTCTGACTTGCAGTAGGCTGAAAGAAATCCATAGGGGAATATCACTTGGTCTGATATCCTGAAATAAGTGGATCCTGATATCACTATGCTAGAATATGTTAAAAGATTAGACTTAATTTGACTGAGCAAAAACATTGCAATAAGCCTATATTATAGTTTTCAATATCTTTTCCTAGGAATGTACTGGTAAATGTTTATAACTAGGTCTCTGAAAATACACAGGATACTTTTAAGTTCAATTTGCCTTATTGACATTTTCTGCATCATTTTCTTAAGTCTAGACAATCAGCAAAATTGTAAATCAAGCCCTGATTTGCAATGTTTACTGATTTCTAACAAAAATTCTCAATAAAAAATTAACAGTTGGCTCTAAAGAGCCAATTTATGCAGACTTCAACATACCCTTAACTATGATATTAAGAAGAGAAAGCATATGATTTTGTAGTGTAGGTAGACAGACTGCTTTAGAGCTTGGTAGACAAAGGAACCATAAAGGCAGAATATATTTCTCATCTATTATGTAACCAATAATTTGTTTATTAGACAACAGAGACTTGGTTGATATTTTAGGGACTAGAGATCATATTGAGAATTATTAGATGTTACAAAGAATGAGATGCATTGAAAACACATTAGTTATCAAAGAAAGACATATGTAATGAAGAAAACCAAGTAATTACTGGCTCCCAAACATCTTTTCAGGAATGAACCACGGAAACAAAGGAATCCCAAGTTACCCAGATTTGAAAAGAAGACATCAGGAAAAGTCTGATGAAAAAGGAAATGAAATGAAATTACTCCATTTGGCAAGATAGAGGATCAGTTGTTTTACAGCTCACAGCTCTAAAAATCCCACCACAGAAGAGAGGGAGAGGGAGAAGGAAAAAGATAAAGAGGAGGAGAGGAAGAAGGAGGAGAGAGAGAAAGGGAGGGGGAAAAGGGGAGAGGGAGAGAGGGAGAGGGCAAAGGTAAGATAGAGAGAGACAAAGAGAGAGAGAGACAGATGGAGAGACTGAGAGACAGAGAGACAGAGAGAGGGAGAGAGAGAGGGAAGGAGGGAGGGAGAAGGAAGAAAGAAAAGGAAAGAAAGGGAAAGAGAGAGGAGAGATTCTTCTAAAGAATCTCTAATTCTGCTAAAATATAGACCAAATGATTATATGTAAACATGCATTCATACATCTATGTATCTATATATTTCTCTCTCTCTCTCTCTCTCTCTCTTTCTATCCCAATTTTTAAGAATTAAATAACAAAACTTAAGGAATTTCTAAACCTAAGTCAGAATATAGCATTTGATAGAGACACATCTCTTACTGAACAGGAAGTAGAGATTTAAAAAATTAATAAATGTAAGCCTGAAGGCACTAGTTAGCTGGAGTTGTTGGACGTTTCAAAAAGTTTGTCTTAGGGCCAAAATTCTCCTTTAGGAGGTGAGAAGATCTGCCTTGGGAGATAAGAACTCACATCAGGTGCAATGAAAAAACATATTTACAAACATGTGATATCCCCTCATGGATAGAGTCTTTTGCCAGTGTATCCTTAGTACTCAACGTAATTCTAGAAACATAGTTGGTGCTTAATAGTAGGTGCCATTAGTTCCTTCTCTGGAGGATAGCATTTTATGTCATAAGTCCTTTGGGATTGTCTTGGCTATTGAGACTACGAAGTAATTCATAGTTGCTGTTACTGTGTACTATGTTTTACTGGTTCTATACACTTTCTTTTGCATCTGAAGTTGATTAGCCCATAGTATTAGTATCTGTTGGTTTCAACATCTACAAACCTGTCTGAATTCCTGGAATTAGAACATTATGCCAATCGCTATGCAAGCAAACAAGATGATCCCTATCCTAAAAAGCTTACATGTGAAGACTCTCTCTCCTCTCTCCTCTCTCTATCTCTCTCTCACAGAGTTTTAGGATGGAGGTTTCCCCAGGGAGACAAGGAATAAACATGAAGTAGGATAAGTGAGTCCAGTGATGCTGTCTATCTAGTTGGCAGAGATCAAGCTACACTCTGAGCAGGACTGAGGAAACTATGTGTCATGTGGGAGGAAGGTCCTTTTCTGGCTGTTTGGTGCCAGAGAAAGAAAACCTAATGCCTGGGGTTTGCTTCAAGTACACTGTTGCCTGTGCAGAGGCTGTCCCTTGGTCAGTGGAAGATTATTATGGTTTCCTAGCAACACTTTCCTCCTGGCCCAGATCAGCTTTCTTGCTAATGTTGAAGTTTTGTCTATAGGATTCATATTCCCATCTTATGCAGCACCAAAGTCTCTCAGAACACAGAAAATAGAATCTCACAAGTCAAGAGTTGGAAAGAATCTATCTCAACAGCCATATAATAATCCAACTCATACTCAAAGGGAATTACTATCATGATGTATTTGGCAAGCATTCTTCCATCCTTTGCTTGACAATTTCCAAGCAAGGGGAACACTTCATGTCTCAAAGCAGCCTATTGTGCATTTATGCATTTATTTGCACAGTTCTGACTTAAAACAAAGGAATACTTTTTTTTTTTTAATTCCAGGCTTCATCAAGTAAAGGTGGGGTGGAGGAAAAAGCTTCTCTGAGGTGAAAGGGATTTCAGCAACCACACTAGTGACTAGATTCTAATAACGAGATAACTCATCCCTTTTCCCATCAAGTAATAGTGAACACATAGGTGGAGAATTCAAGAAATCATGGTCTCCTTTTTCTGGTGCCCCTAGACATTCGAACTTGTTCTAACACTATCCTCATCCTGATTCCACATTTTCCTAGATTGTCAGACAGGGATTCTGCAGCTTCCAGGAAGACTAAACTTTAGGGCTGGGAAGAAAATGAAAGAACCTCCACTGAATGCTATTGTTACTATTGCTTAAGAAAATTTTACAACTCTATCTTCCTCTTTGAAAGGCAGAGAAGATTACCCTTGACAGGGTGATTAGCTATTGTATACAGGTGGGATGAAGAAGTCACATCTATAAAAATGAAGTCCAGTTTAATTCCCTTTGTGCACTTGTCAAAAGATGGTGGGATCTTGAGTGTCAAGAGACTGAGCAGCTGTGTTTCTTAAGGTAAGTTAGGATGTAGAATATTAGCAATTTGTTTCTGGAGAGAGTGACTTGCCTCTCACAGGAGTTCCCTCTATCAACTATTTGAGAAGTCTCTTGGGAGAGGGTAATCTGTATGCTAGCTCTCTACAAGTTCTTCATTTTCCTTTGATCTGGAGAAGAGAGGCAAATCCATGTCTAGAATAGGAGTTGTTTAACTTGGGTCTATGGTTAGATTTCAAGGGGTCTGAGAATTTGGATGGGGAAAAATTATACTTTTATTTTCACTAGTCTTTCCCTGAAATTTAGCATGTTCTTCAATTATCTAAAACATTCTGAAAAGTGTGTCTAGACTTCACTAGACACCAAAAGAGTCTAACACACACACACACACACACACACACACACACACACACACACACTCTTAAGAACTTTTGCCTTAGAAGGCTTGGGATAAATCATACGCTGCCACCTCAATCATTTTTAAATAGCTGAAAATAGTTCAAAATGAACACATAGGGTAGCCTTAGAAAAGAAAAGAAAGATAACTTAAAATGTTAGTGTCTTTTTTTTTTAATGTGTGTGAAACAGAAAGGGGCAAGGGATCAGTCTTACTCCTGAGTCTATTAGCAAGTGGTGGAAAGCTATGTACTATATATAAGCCTCAAAACCATTAAAAAACATTTGCAGGTGGCTTCCGGATTTTCTTATCACTCCTGGGAATACTCTGCAACTCATACAAACAAAACTACAAAAGAACTCAAAGCATTCTTTGAGTTTGTATGTCTTCAAAACCAGAGCTCAGGAGCTCCCACCTATGTGTTTACTTTTAATAGACAGTCAGAAGATAGAATTAGTTAGAAACAAAGATACTTAATTGTAACCTATCACTTCCTAGATGTGTTTCTATGGGAATATGGGATGCTAGAAGTAACCATGGTAACCTAGCAGATTTTACTCAGAGTTCACAAGACCTGTGATATTTGAATTTGATATTAGAAGAGTATTCTGGGGAAAAGGAAGACAGAGGGAATCCATATTGGTCAGGAGTTGGGAGCAAAGGGATCAGAGAGCAGGGGTCAATGGGATGAACCCTGTCCCTGAGGACTTCTGAAAATTGCTGTTATGAAAGATGGCGATCAAAGCTAAGAAACTAAACCAGAAAGACGACTGAGAATTTATGGGGTTGTGTTGGGTGAGAGTGACTGGTGGACACTTTTGTTTTACCATCTTGAGTTCCAGATGTTTACTTTTCCTTTCCTTTTTATCCAGAAAAAAGTAGTAGTGGAGAGAGGAGAAGAGAAGCAGAGAAAGGAGAGGAAAGAAGAGATTCTCATTTCAGTTTATTTTGATCATTTGTGTCAATGACTTTGATAGTGGGAAAGGATGACTCAGAAAGATACATAGTTGTTGACTGAGCTTAGTACATCATTATATTCATTGAAAAAATATACCCACCACTTATGAAAAGGTTTTCTTGAAATTGAGCTAGAAAAATTCCACCTCCCTTGATGTCAACCAGTTATCCTTGAAAACTAATCTGAAAATGTTGAATTTTTTTGTTTTTAACAAATTGGCTCAGATCTCATTGAAACTCTTCATTTGAAAAAATTTTAGGCAGATTAGAAAATTCTATTTCCAGGCTTTAAAAGTGGATAGATATGAGAATTTTTAAGTGACACTCATTGTTTCTGACAGCAAAATAATCTCATGATATGAAACTTTTCAACCATCCATTTTCAATATATTCTCTCCATATGGTGTTTCTTTCAAAAATAGTTACGCTTTAATTACTTTTTCATATCAAACTTTGTCCAGGATTAAGGATATATAGGGAACTAAGACCAATACAATTATATAATGCCAAAAGCCATTGCCAGTGGGCGCAAAGGATAGGAACAAAGAATTCTCAAAAGAGTAGTAAATGGTTAATCAATTCTCTAATTCAGTAATAGTGAGAAAAATATAAAGAAAACTTTTCTGAGGCTTCAACTCACACTTGGTTCACTGATAAGTGACAAAAAAGTAGGAATAGTCGGTGTTGGAGAGGTTATGGAAAGATAGGTACATTAATATTCTCTTGATAGAGCTGTGTTCAGACTAATTTGGAAAGTAAGATGGAATTATATGATGACTATAGTTTTTGATATAGAGAGATTCCACTCCTAAATATATAAGCCCAAGGTGGGCAAAGAGAGAAAGCAAAGTTCAACATATATCAAAATATTTATAGCCAGGACCTGCTAAGTTTTATCCCAGATAATGCAGATATAGTTTTTATTATACTGGGTTCTAGTCTCAACTTTGCCACTAAATTGCTCTGTTATACTATAACTCTCTTTGGACTTCAGTTTTCTCATCTGTTAAACAGAAAGTGGGAAAAGAAAATTTAGGAAGTATTAGAATAACTGATTTCTACAATAAGCAATCTGGTATAGTGCATGGAGCCCACTTAGGTGTATAACAGTCTTACCTTCTGAAAGCTTTTGTATCTGTACTTGTAAAATGGCAACAGTAATACTTAATATACTTATCTGATAGGATTGTTAAGAATAAAACATTTTATAAACAATTAGAAGAAATATGAGCTTTAAGATTCTGTTGGCAGGCAGGACAGAAATCAGAATGTCACAGGAGTAATGTCTACTAAAATCTCATTAGGACCTTGCCATCCTTTAGTGGATATGGTAGGAGAACATCTACTACTAATATGGTTGGGACCCATGACAATTAAACTTGAAATTCCCTGACATATAAATTATATTTTCCCCTAAAAGCCATTGAAGTCATTTTTGAGCTTAATTGAACCCATGGATTAAGGTGACAACCTCAATATAACTTCTTGGTCATTTGACTTTAGTGCACAAGGAAATGGAGTTACTTGAGGCATGGTTTGACAAATGCTTTTAACCAAGCAAATTACCATGACAAATAACAGGGGGCATGAATAAGTGCTAACTTTTCACACTATTATTAACTTAACCTTTTGTTAAATATTAAATTGCTTATGTGCATCTCATTTCTTTCCAATGTGAAAGACTAATATTTTTATAATTCAGTCCTGGTTCAGAACAAGAGATCTGGTAAAGAGAGAAGGGAATGATGAAGAAGGACTGGAAGGCTGTTTGTTGATTTTTAAGGTGCCGTCACTCTTATTCATCTTATATACCATTTATTAATTCATCCTCTTAGAAAAAAAATTTCTCTCAACTTTTTTTCACAGCCTCACTGATCTTTTGGTTTCATCAGCTCTAGATTGTATCATGTTTTGGATCAGTGAGCTACAAAAACTGTATCTTTCTTTTCCTCACTCTCCCTTTCATTCATTAGGATCACAGATCTAAAGCTGGAAGGGACTTCAGAGGATATTAAGTTCAACTCCCTCATTTTACAAAAATGGGAAACATATTTAAAAGAAAATAGTGATCACAAAAAGCATCATGACTGCATAAAAAAATCAATAGCTCATGTGGAACTAAGATATAGTCCTCTCATCCCCTACTGTGGTTTTTATTTTACCAGTTCCCACAAACTTAGCACACTGGATTTCCAGACAGGTAGTTTCAAATACTTTTGAGCACAAACATGCAATAGAAGCAGTTAATTCGTTAGTTAACCTTTATTCAAATAGCATGAAAAAAATAGTTAGAAAGCATTTTCCCCAATATCAAGGTTATATTCTGCCCCCAAACCTACAGAGTCCTAGAGGGAGAGAAATGGGTGTGAACTTAAATTGTAATGGTCGTGAAGCATACAGGTTTGAATAATTCAGCCACTGTCTCATCTTCTTATTACTTTTAGAATCTTAGATATATAAGTTTGGGGAACAAAAGCATAAATGCAGTCTGTTCTCTGGAGACAATTTTCTCATTTTTTTCTTCAGATACAATTGAACAAATTGTTCAAATCTCAGACTCTTTCTATGGTGAGAAATGTCTATTTTGCATCTAAAAATCTTCACATTTCCCTATCTGTTATTTAGCCCCCTGGACTTCAGCTTTTTCTAAAGTTTTATTGGAAAACATTCGTACAAATGTTATATAATTTTTTGATGGGTTCAGTATACTGGTAGATCATGGGAATACCATACGAATAATTGACCTAGATTATATCAAAGTTTTTCATGACTTTTTTTGGTTGTTGTTATATGGAATGAAATGATGCTACAGTTACAGACTATTTCAGAATTGGTTTAATGTTTGGACACAAAGAATAATGATTAATGATTTGACATCAGCTTGGAAGGAAGTCTATAGTGAAATGTCCTAGTAATCCATCCATACCTTTGTGCTCTTTACATTTTTCCCTATTCTAAGTTTTTCTTATGCAACCTAGTTGAATGTTTTAGCTTGTCAAGATTGTTTTGAATATAAATTCTGTCATCCTGGGTGTTAGTTCTTCCTCCTAGCTTTGTGTCATCTTGAAATTTATTAAGTGTGTCATGTATACCTTTAATAAAATGTTTAAGCCTTACACTTCCAAAAAACATTACAAAAAAGAAGAGATATGGTTAGATAGAAATTCATTTTAAAAAATATAAGGGTTTCAGTGACTTTCAAGTTTAAAATAAGTCAACAGCAGTCCCCCCAAAAGCTAGTGAGGCATTAGATTGTAACAGGAGAAGCAAAGTACTTAGAATAAGGAAAGAAATACTCTGCAGAATGCACTACATTCTGTTGACTTCTGAGATTATGTTTTAAGAGGGATGCTGTTAAGCTGAAGAACATTTAGAAGAAGGGTGACCAGCATGATTAAGAGTTTTAAGATGAGGCCATTGAGGACTGGTTGAAGGAACTGAATTTATTTAACATGGAGAAGAGAAGATAGGGGATAGAGCATAAGAGCTTTCAGTAAATTTTTTAAAGAGATGCCATATCAGATGAATAGGAGTCATAAGTGGAAATTTCAGGGTATCAGATTTAAGTTGAATGTAAATGATAAGTGTATGTATCTTTCTATCTAAATATAGAAATATATAGACATACAGCTTTTAGATGATATGAATAGACATAGTCAGAGGTCTAACCTCTTCTGCAGAGTGTGAAAATGTCCAGCATTGTAGCTAGGGGGAAGATAGGTAGGATTTAGGGCTATAGGCTGGGTAATCTCTTCTCCACTCTCCAAAATGGAATATAGAATTATATCTATCTGATATAGACATAGGTATAAAACTCTGGTTATGTAAAAGACCATCATGTATAGCAAATAGTAAGAAAACACATTTATCCAAGGAAAACAAGAAACAGAAATCAGAGAAGTTCTACAAGTTAGAATACATTAAAAAACAGACAGAAGCTCTTTAGCTGGAAGTAAAATAAGATCTTAGCTCAAACAGGGAAAAAAAAATAGTTTCACCCAGGGGTGAAAAAATAATTTCACTCTCAGAATTAGTTACAATTACAACTACTGGTGTTCAAGGGACACACTGAGGTTGGCTTCCCATATATGACTGTGGTTCCAGGGCTCTAGCCCAGCATTCAAAGGTTAACACTTTTTTTCTTTGTATCTGTCTCATCTGACTCTGTCTTTCTTTCTTTCTTTTTCTTCTAAATTCTGCCTCCTTCAAGGTTCTTTATTGAAGAGGCTGAATTGTTTGACCTTTATGCAAATACACAGGATCACATAGCATTTTCTGAGCTATTAGGAATTACTCTCTCTCCATCTGTGAGGATATATCTCTCTCTATCTCACCTGAGTCAGAGTGGATGTCACATCAGAAAAAATTTAACAAAGCCATGGGTTACATCATGAAATATAGGGGCGGGGTCTTCTCACTAGAAATAAAAGGTAAATGACTATTTGCCATCTAATTTTTTAACAGGATGAAATTTCTTGTTAATACACATTGTTTTATGAATCATGTTGGGAGAGAAAAATCAGAGCAAAAGGGAAAAACCATGGGGGAGAGAGAAAAAAAAACCAGGAAAAAGAAGTGAACAAAGGATGTTTGATTTATATTCAGTCTCCTTAGTTTTTTTTTTTTTTTGTGGATGCAGATTTACCATCTAAAATTGTAAAGGGGATTCTTGCTCAAGTGTATATTAGACTAGTTGGTTCCCCAGATGTCTTCCAGCTCTAAAAGTCTTTAATTCAATGAACTCAGTTAAATTCTGGCTTGACCATTTACTCTTTCTGTGATCTTGGGCAAGTCATTTAAGCCATTCCTCTTATTCTCTTCATTTGGGTATTAGTAGCCTTTCACTTTGGCCCCTTGCAGGTGTAATAGCATCTGGGGTAAGGTTGAAGGGGGAATGTAAGTAAACTGAATTATGCCTTTTCTAGAACTTTGGGGTTCATAGAAACCTCAACATTTATTGTGTGAGGATCACCTTGATCTGGAAGAGGCTGTGGATGTGTAGCCATTTGGGAAATGTTTTAATCTTTTTTTTTTTTAAACCTTTATTGTTTCTATGCTAAGAGTGTGGCATTACATACAATATGAGAATGTTGCTATAGGAAATTATTCTGTAATATAAAGATCACATGAGAAAGGGGTAGTGAAATATGGCTGGTTCATGGAGGGAGTGGTATTGAAGCTCATTCTGATTAAAAAAGTCCAACAGTAAAATATATCACCTGATGAGATGGTATGATCAACAATGAGACCTCATGTCCCCAGGAGCCACATCTCTGGGAAACCCATTATATTACAAGATTCAATCAGCTTTAGTACTCACATATTATCAGCATCCTCTGCCTCTGTGAATGGAAGATGGAGCATGAGCTCCATAATCTCTGTTTAAGGACAAGATAAAGGACTGCCATCTTTTCATTTCCCACCTGGATGTTCTTCTTTGACTTCTCCATTATGTCATGGAAGTAGGGTGCCTTTTCTCTCCCTTTTAAGTGTTGTGTGTTGTTCCCCTATTAGATTGTAAACTCCTTGAGGACAAGGAGTGTCTTCCCTTTTCCTATTTGTATCCTTAGCATTTAGCACAGTATCCAGCACATAGGAGGCACTTAATAAAGCTAATAAGTATTTATTGATTGTCTGACCCAGAGAGAGATGGAGCTGGCAAATAGATTTTCACTCTGAAAACCATAGAGAACTTAGCATATCCTCATTACTTCTACTGGTCATTGTGAAGTGCTGTGTCAGTGAGAGACTCCCAATTTCTGATTCTTCTCATTGAATAGGATCAGATTGGTTGTTGGCAGTGCCATCTGATTGTTAAATATAAAATAGAGATGTCAAGCTGATATATGGGAGGTTGCCAATTTTCAATCCTATGATCCCCTTGAATCCATCTGATAATAAGAATTGAATGGTGCCTAATTTGAGATGGGTCAATGATGATGTGGAGGACAACTCAGATCTGTACTCTAGCTTTATAAAAGAACATTTTTTCCATTAAATTTTTTGGAACCCTAAAAAATCTTTCTGTAGCAAGTATAATCACTTTTCTAGATTTAAAATGAAGTCAGTTTTTCTTTTTTTTTTTCTTAAAGCTTTTTAATTTTCAAAACATGCATGGATAATTTTTCAACATTAATCTTTGCAAAACCTTGTGTTCCAATTTCCCCCTTTCTCCCACCCCTTCCCTAAATGGCAAGTGATCCAATATAAATATGGTAAAAATATATGTTAAATCTAATATATATATATATACACATATATATATACAATTATTTTGCTGCACAAGAAATATTTAATCAAAAAGAAAAAAAATTGGAAAGAAAATACAATGCAAGCAAACAACAACAGTGAAAATGCTATGTTATGATCCACACAGTTCCCACAGTTCTCTCTCTGGGTGCAGATTGCTTTCTTCATCGTAAGATCATTGGAACTGATCTGAATTATCTCAATGTTGAAGAGAGCCATGTCCATCAGAATTGATCATCACATGATCTTGTTGTTGCCGTGTACAAAGATCTCCTGGTTTTGCTCATTTCACTTAGCATCAGTTATGTAAGTTTCTCCAGGTCTCTCTGAAATCATCCTGCTGATTGTTTTTTTATAGAACAATAATATTACATTCATAAATCATAACTCATTCAGCCATTTGCCAACTGATGGGCATCTAGTTTCCAGTTTCTTGCCACTACACAAAAGGCTGCCACATTCTTGCACATGTGGGTCCCATTCCCTTTAAGGATCATCTTGGGATATAAACCCAGTAGAAACTGTTAGATCAAAGGATAGGTACAGTTTAATAGCCCTTTGAGTGTTGTTCCAAATTGCTTTCCAGAATGGTTGGATTCATTCACAATTTCACCAATAATGCATCAGTGTCCCAGTTTCCCACATTCCCTCCAACATTCGTCATTATCTTTTCCTTTCATCTAAGCCAATCTGAGAGGCATGTAGTGATGCCTCAAAGTTATTTTAATTTGCATTTCTCTGATCAATAATGATTTAGAGCACCTTTTCATAAGTCAGTTTTTCTTTTTGACAACTGTAGGATCTTCTTTCTGCAGTGGTGCTTAAGAGTTTAAATATGCTTCCCTAGCCGTACTCACCATCACTTTTTGTTAACATCCCTATATTGATCAATGTTCTCACGTTTCTGACCCCAGTTGGAAGTCAAAGAGGCTTCTAGCACCATGGCTAGCCAAGAACTACTAGGCTAAGGCCACAAAGGTTGGTGACCCTTGCTAATCCTTGAACTTTAGGTGTCCATAGTTTGTCTTGGCTTTTTGCCATGGGTTCACCTGTCTCCTTAATGAGGGAACTAAATTTCCAATGTTTCAATTATATCTCATTTTAGATGACTGAGGAACATGTTTATTTTTGGCTGTAGTCTAACGGATCCTTTCTAGCAGAGGGGGAAGAAGTACAAAATAGTACCCAAAGAAGAAAACTGAATTGGTATGGAGTACATAGTTTCATTCCCATACATACAAAAAGGAACTTTGAGCAAAAAATAAACATGGAATGATCATAATTAGCTGAGATATAAACTTGCTATTCCTTGTTAGGATATTTGCAATGGGGGTTATTTTATATCTCATATTACTTAATTCAAGTACCTGGGAAAAATAGTACAGATATTATCATTCCCATTTTCCAAGTGCAAAAAATGAGGTCAAAAAAAGTAAAAATTACTTGTCCAAGATCATACAACTTGAAAAGTATAGCACACAAAAGAAAAAAAAATAGAAAGAAACTAAATTGAAAACCTCTGATAAAAAACAAATATTTTCACACATTCTGTAGATATTTAGATACAGGGATTTGAGTGGGACAGTAACACATATATTATGTATGATTTATGGTTGCCCGTACAATAAAAGACAAAAGGTCAGGGACTATGTGAAGCCTAGTTCTGGTGATCACTTGAAGCAGTAGGAAAACATTTTGTAGATAGCTTATTAAATAGTTTCCTGGGTCCTCTAAGACTCAATTTTTCTTGCTCACTTAACTATATTAACTGTGCTATATTTATATATGATATATATGTCAATTATATATATGTATATAACTGACTATTTATGTACACTTATGTATATATATTATAGCCATGTGTATATATCACTCACATACATATATGTATATCTATTTCCCCATATATGTAAGTATGTACACATTATGTATAACCAGAGAATAGTACTTTAGCCTAGCATCTGGCTTACTAATTTCTTAAAAAATTAAGTCTTTTATTTAGAACTTACCCTTGAAGTTCTAATAAAGGCCTCATTTCTAAAATATATAGAGAATTAGATCAAATTCATATGAATTAAATTATTCTCCAATTGATAAATGGTCAAAGGATATGGACAACTTTTAGAAATTAAAACCATTTCTAGTCATATGAAAAATGCAAATTTAGACAATTTTGAGCCACTACTATACAACACTCAGATTGATTAAGGTGACAACAAAAGAAAATGATGAATGTTTGAGGGGTGGAACACAAATTCAATTGTTGATGGAATTGTGGACTGATGCAACCATTCTGGAGAGCAATTTGGAACTATGCCCAAAGTCTATCAATCTGTGCATACCCTTTGATCCAGCAATCTCTCTACTGGACCTGTATCCCAAAGAGATCTTAAAGAGGGAAAGGGACTTACATGTGCAAAAATGTTTGTGGAAGCTCTTTTTGTAGTGGCAAGAAACTGGAAACTGAATGGATGCTCATCAGTTGGAGAATGGCTGAATAAGTTATGTTATATGAATGTTATGGAATATTATTGTTCTGTAAGAAATGACCAGCAGGATGATTTCAGAAAGTCCAGGAGAGACTTACATAAACTGATGCTGAGTGAGGTGAGTAGAACCAAGAGAACATTGTACACAGTGGTCTTGTAATAAAGAGAACATCTGCACCCAGAGAGAGGTCTATGGGGGCCTGAGTGTGGATCACAACATAGTATTTTCATTTTTGTTGTTGTTTGTTTGCATTTTGTTTTTTTTCTCATTTTTCCCCCTTTTTAATCTGATTTTTCTTGTGCAACATGATAATTGTGGAAATATGTGTAGAAGAATTGTACAGGTTTAATTTACCAGCTAGGGGAAAGGGTAAGAGGAAAGAAGGGGAAAGATTGGAATACAAGGTTCTGCAAAGGTGAATGTTGAAAATTACTTATGCATATATTTATTTTGTTTTTGTTTTGTTTTTTTCCTTGAGGTAATTGGGGTTAAGTGACTTGCCCAAGATCACACAGTTAGTATGCGTTAAGTTTCTGAGATCAGCTTTGAATTCAGGTCCTCCTGACTTCAGGGCTGGTGCTCTCTATCCACTGTAGAACCTACCTGCCCCATGCATATATTTTGAAAATAAGAAGCTTTAATTAAAAAAACAAAAGAACTTGCCTTTGAACATCAATCCAACTAATTAAATATGCTTAGTTACTGTTTAAATTTAAATTACTACATTCAGAGTATGAAGTATCATTACAATTTTGTGTCACTTCTTCTAATTCCTCATTGGGATTCTTTGTCTACTCATTCTCAATCACTTTTCCTCTCACTTGATTATCTTGCCAGCATTTTTAAAAGTTATTTAAATTTCTTGTTTAAAATTACAAACTTGACAAATACAAACAGTTCAAAGGACAGCTAGCATATTAAATAGTGAATTTTTATTATTTAAAGCCCAAGATTTTAGAAAAAAGTTTGTAATAACTTTTTTTGTAATTTTTATTTTTGTATTTTGTAATAAATACAACATGGTAGGACCAACTTTGCCTAACAGATAAACATGTACATGGAACATTTTAAATTTAAGATGTAATAAATACAACATGGTAGGACCAACTTTGCCTAACAGATAAACATGTACGTGGAACATTTTAAATTTAAGATGCATTATTAAAATTTTTAAAATCCATAAATCCACAATATAAATGAAACCCTGGTTTGTAGCATTTGTTGATTTCCCAGGTATAACTGCTCACACTGACAATTTAACAATCAGCTTTCTGGTTTGAGATGGTTTCTGTGTACCTCTGACCCAGCATTTTTCATAATATTAAACTAGGTATCTTATTGATCTGCAGGAATATAAGGAATAAGAGGACCGTTCCTTTTTATATATTTTATATTCCTTTCATAGAAATGGTAGGTTTCAGAGCTGTGAATGGCAAAGCTTATGTTTCATTTGCTTAACCATAGGAAGCTAACCAAAGGATTCTTACCCTTATTGTTCTTTGTTATGGTGACTAAGTTTATTGTAGTGGAGGTGACTCAATTACATATAAAGTCCCCCAGCTATTTTTTTTGTTGCCCTTCCATCCCTTGTCATCCCTCAGTGAGTGGCCAATGAGTGACCCTGGTTGCTGGTTTGTGGCCTTTCTATTGACCCATCAGCCCATGTGGAAGTTATGACATTTGCTTGTCAGTTCAGCCCATGCCCATTGGTTTGATAGGACCTCCTAAAGGGTCAAGATAGATCTGTTGATGTCTGCTTGCTAGTTTTTCTACCAATGAGATTCTGTATTTTGTATAGATCCTCTTAGAAGGTTCTATCAACCAATGAGATTTTGTATATTTGGTCTATTTTACCTGTATTCTTTGGGTATCAAGCACTATAAAAGTAAAGCCTTGGATGAAGAGGCCATCTCTGATCATAGGTAAGATTTAATGTTCACTTTGTTGAGGGGGCCATAGAGCCTTTAATAAAGTGTCATTGACTCAGAGTTCTGCTTCAGTGGTTTTTCTTGCTTATTGGACAATTTTGAAAATCCCTACATTGAGTTCTTTCACATAGTCCCAGTGAATGTATTAATTCTTCCTTAGTTATAGGTTTCATCAGATAGGTTAGATTATTGTTTTGCCTATCATATTAGGTTCCCTGAAAAAGTAGTTAGACATGCTTGGATAACTTGGAAAAGTTCCAAATTTGGCAACTCCTACTTCTTTACCTATTTTTTTTTCTTTCCTATCTTATATCCTTGTAGGTTAGTCATGTCTAACTTTTTGTGATCTGGTAGACCATAGTATATCAGGCCCTTCTGATCTAAGCAGCTCATTTTCTGATGTCATGTCTTTTAGAATTTTGATATCTGTAAGGTTTTCTTGGTAAAGATACTGAAGCGAGTTTGCCATTTCCTTTTCCAATGGATCACTTTTTGTTAGAGTAGAGCTACTGTGACCTGTCTGTTTTGGATAGTCTTGCCTCCTCATAGTTCCATTGAACTATATAAGTTCCTCTATTATGACAAGGAAGTGATCCAAGAGGAGATGCTATGTTCTACCTTTGGAAATTGTTGATAACTGATAATTTATTTGTTAGCCAATAATGGCTTACAGGTAGCAATAGAGATGTTGTGAAGCTCAAATGATGTAATCAATGTAAAGCACTTTGCAAACCTTAAAACACTTCACTATATCAATACCAGTGATGATGAGGATGATGATCTTACAATCATTAGGCTTCTGATGAGATCACTTAATTCTCTGAGCCTTCTACTTCACTCCTGTTGAATTCAAGCAATGTTTATGGAGCAATATAGAAGGGTGCTGGTAAATCAGTGGGGTTGGCATGGGGCAAGAAGAATTCACACACATACTTTTAAATTTAATCTGTCTTGTGTCTGATTCTTCATGCCCTCAGTTAAGGTTTTCTGGAGTAGTTTGCCGTTTCCTTTTCTAGCTTATATTACAGATGTGGAAACTGAGGGAAATGGGGTTAATTGACTTGCCCAAGGTCAAACAGTGATGTGTACACTGATCTAGCTGCTCCATAATCTGTATTATTAACATGGAAATCTAAATAATCAACAAAATAATAAATCAAGTTGTCATTTATAATGATTCCTCATTTATGAGTTATAAATGCTCACACACAGAAAATTTAGCAATTATCTCTTAAAAGTTTAGATCTGACTCTAGCATACCTTTAAATATAGCCCTTGAAAAGTATACTTCCTTGGTATCTCCTAAAGATATCTGGAAGATTCAAAACCTTCAAACTTCAATGCAATAGTGATAATCCCAAAAGATGGGGTTAATGCTTGAGGTTAGACGGTACAGAAAGTTATTTTCCTGTAAAGGGCAGCCTGGGATGATAGATGGTAACAATAGCTGACATTTACATAGTTCCTTAAGAATTATGAAGTGTTTGATATGATTTCATTTGATCCTCAAACTCACAGATAGTATAACTTTTTCCTTATTATCTCTATTTGACAACTGAATAAGCTGAAGCCAATAAAGATGAAGTGACTTCCCCAAGATCATACAGTCAGTAAGTGGCAGAGCCAGGGTTATAATCCAAGTTTTTCCAGAAGCAAATTAATTTCTCTTTCCAGTATACCAAAAGGTACTTCCTCCTATCCCTCTTAAGGCTATTGAAGACATTTGGAACTGAGATATCAAAGTACCTTGCCTTCAAGGGTGCTGTAAATAGCTTACATTTCCTAAAGGAAAATTATAGCTCATTAGAGCATCCAAAGCCAAAATCATTATACTACTGAAATGTCTCATGATCAAGAAAAAAAGTCTATAGTCTATCACACATTCCATCAAGAAAAAAAAATCCTGATTTTAAAATCGACTTTATATAGACAATAGGAATCACTATCCCAACTTCTACTTGCAGAGTTGGGTTACTAGAAAAATGGCTACTTATATCTTTTCCTTAGGTTTTAGAGATTCCCCGAGGAAGTTATATGAGTTTCCTTTAAAACTGCTGACTTGAGCTCCCATTCTAAAGTGTTCTTTTCTTATTATTAATCAATTACCACTTAATGGTATGTCTCCGTATCATTTAAGTGCACAATCATCTGCAAACAAAAAATCATGCAGCACTGCTCCCTCCTCTTTAGTTTTGACTTACAGCCTTTTCAAGTTGAAGAATTTACCATTAGTGTGGTATTTGATTCCACCTTTGTTCTCATCAGAGGTGTTAGACAACATGGCTGAAAATATCATGCTCACAGACATGGGAGCAAAACTTCCTTAGTCTGGCCAAATTGTTCAAATGCCAAATGTCTGCTTGCCAAAAGATTATTTTATGGAGCACTCACACAGGGCAAGTGCTCACAAGGTGGTCAGTAAAAGTGAAACAAGGACACTTCTAAGATTTTTCTAAAGAACTTTAGAATTGATTGCATGACATGAGAAACTGCTCAGCATGGTGTGCCCTCATCAGAGGTGCTGTGCTCTATGAGCAAAGCACAACTGAATTATCTCAGAAGAAATGCAAGAACCACAAAGTTAGAGAAGCCACCCCAAATATTCATGAAGATTATTTATGTCTGTCCTTTGACAGAGCATTTCAAGCTCATAATGGTCTGATCAGCTACAGCCAGACCCACTGCAACTCATCTCTAACAGAGTGATGTCATTTTGATCCTCTTTGAGAATGACAGATGACAACCAACTGACCTTATCATTTATTGACTCAATGATTAGTGTCCCATATCATTTAAATTTTTTAAATTATTTTTTCTACCCAATATAATTTTATCAAGAATTAAATTACATCAGTTAGCTTATGCAAAGAGCTATTTTTAAGAAGATGCAGAAGTTCAAGTACAAAGCATTTCACCCAAGGCAAAGAGCATACTTCCCTAGTTACCAGATCAATCCTATGGGAGGATGTGCATAAATTTAAAGCAATTACTACAAAAATTTGGCTTAGATGATGGACAAGTTGCTTTCCTGCTGCAGGACAGAGCTTCTTGACAGTCAGTTTCTGGTACACTGTATAAGACTCCAATTCCCGAATCTCTTGATCTTTCAAAATTTCACAATTTACAAGGATGAAACTGTCTCTAATATACCTTCACCTAAGAGCAGAATAGGCATCGAAAAAACAACTATGTTTGCATAGCTTCGTGGCAACTGGGTGAGGAAGACCTCATTTTTTCCACCAGGAGGCTCACAGAAATTTGTAGTTTTCACCTGAACACAGTAAAGTAAGAAAAGGGCTGATTCATCCTGATGGGAACAAGTTCAGTTGTGGCTGAGCAACCAGTTGAAAAGTCTTCTTCCATCACATGGTAAGTGGACAAGAAACAGCCATAGACTTCTACTTGCCCATGATATGAGTTGAGGAACTGTGTACTTTCATTAAACATGCCTATAATGTCTACCTGGGTATTTAGCAGGAAGAATACTGTACATAGTTAAATGAGAGAACTCCCATTGACCCATCCTCATCCCCTGTTACATCAAAAAACAGAAAATCCTGTTAGAAGTTACATATGATTATAATAATGCTTTATATATTTTTAATATTTATTTTTCTCATTTCTCAAACACTTTTTTTTCTTCCACTTTCCTTCCTATTAAAAAAAACCAAGGAAAAAACCCAAATTTCTTTTTGACAAATAGGTGTAGTCAAACAAAATATATTATATTTACCATGTCCAAAATGTGTGTCTTATTCTTCTTATTTAGTTCGTTTACCTCTCTGTCAGGAAATAGGTAAATGCTTTAGACTTATATAAGTTTTCTGTTTCTCAAAGCCCTTTCACATTTTCTACCTTATATGGCAGCTAGGTGGCACAGTAGATGGAGTGCTGGGTTTGGAATTAATAAGACTCGAGTTCCTCTATACCTCAACTATACAACATAGGCAAGTCACTTAGCCCTATTTGTCTCAACTTAGTTTCTTTATCTGTAAAATGAGCTAGAGAAGGAAATGGCAAATCACTCCAGTGTTTTTTGCCCCCAAAAAACTTCAAATGGGGTCACAAAAAATCAGACATGACTGAAACAAATGAATAAAGCAAAATCACTAGTTAGGTGAACCTAGGCAAGAACTTAACATTTTTCTATTTCAGTTTCTTGAACTATAAAAGGAGGATCATAACAGCACCTGCTTTTCAGAGTTATTGTGAGGATCAAATGGGCTTATATTTGTTTTTGTTTTTGTTTTTTTGCCAGAAAAAGTTATTTATTTAATTAATAGTATTTTATTTTCCCAAATATATGTAAAGATAGTTTTCAACTTCACCTTTCAACTTCAACCTTTGCCAAACCCTATGTTCCAATTTTTTCTCCCCCTCCTCTTTCTTCCTCCCTTCCTTAGACAGCAAGCAATCTGATATAGGCGAGACATGTATAATTCTTCTAAATATATTTCCATATTCATCACATTGTGCAAAAAACTCAGATCCAAAGGAAAAAAAAAAACATGAAAAAGAAAAAACAAACAAGCAAGGAAGCAACAACAATAATAAAAAGGTGAAAACACCATCCTTTGATCCAGATTCAATATCCATAGTTCTCTCTTTGGTTGTCAGATGGCACTTTCCATCACAAGCCTATTGGAATTTGGATTGTTCCTTAGCATAGTGTTTATTACAGAGTAGGCACTTAATAAATGTTTGTTTCTTCCTTCTTCTCCTTGCTCCAGTTGATCTTCATTATCATCCTGTGAACTAAAGTGAGCAGGTGTAGAAGGAGGAAATCGAGGCTCCTGGAGATTAAATAATTTATTCCAAGACACCCAATGAGTTAATGGTAGATTGGTGGGAGCGGGTGGGCTGCTGGAACTCAGAATTCCTTATTCTAAGTCTGGGGGTCTTTTCAGTGAGGAAAGTAAGAGACAGATTTAGAACATGTTCCCACAGAAAAGCACATTACATGATGGTACCAGAAAAAGCCAAAGACTGCTTCCAGAATAACTGAGCAGTCTTGTGTGCACTGTGTCAGAGCCAAGAGTCTTGATAGTTGGCAGGGTCTCTGAAGGGTATGGCTGGGCAGGCATCCATCTGCCCTGCTCTTTCTTTCATATTGTGGTTGGCTGCTACAACCACTGTTGCTTGGTTTTTTTTTTCCCCTTCTTGGAGGGAGGGTGGTGTTTGGAGTATGCCCAGAAGCACACCTTCTGGACAGCTAGCATGAACTGTTTTGCATTAAGAAAAATGGCCAAGTTTGTCTTGGGCTCCCCCTGCCTTGCCTTTCTCTGCTTCTGTTACTATCTTTCTTCTTCTCAGGTACCTGAGGGCTCCTACTCATAGTAATCTGCTTTCCATAGTGGTACCCTATATTCTGCAACTCTTCTCATTATTTATTAGAGGCAGAATGGCAGAAAGAATACTCAACTATATATGTTCTGGTTCTTCTGATTCTGACCAAATGTACGTCCTTGGGCAAGTTATATAACAATTGAGCCTATAAATTAGTCATAATAATGCCTACCTTACAGGGGAGTTATTGTCATGGTGAGGATCAGATGAGATATGAGAGTAATTTTTAAAAAATTACTGACATATTTTGTTTTAGTTCATCATTTCTGAATGGATCTCTTATAGCAAAGTATTCCTCATAACAAGAAACAAAAAAGAAAGAAAAGAATTCCCCCACAGTTTGGCAAAACCAACCCAGACATTAATTGTAGATAACTTTATCTGTATTAATAGTTCCCCATTTCTGAAAAAAGCAGAAACCACATCTCTGTATATCATTTCTTTAAATAAAAGCATGATCCTTATAATTATACATTGTTTAGTTTCAGGGTTTTTCTTTCTCCTTTCATTTACATGGTTGTAGTTATTGAGTATGTTTTTCTTGTTCTGATTATATCGGTTTGTATATTTCTCCCTTCTCTGAATTCTTTATATTTATAATTTCTTACAGTACAGTGATATTTTATTGTATCCAAGTACTGTGATTTGTTTAACCATTTCCCAACAGACATTTATCCACTTTGTTTCTAGCTTTTTACAAAGAGTGCTGCTTTGATCGCATATAGGAGCTTTCTTTTGGTCTTTGAGGAAGATGCTTTTTGTGAATGAACTTTGTAGCATAAAATCACAACAGCAGGAACTACATCCAATAGAGATAAACTTGAAGGTGATATTCCATTGGGTGTTTGTTAAGTTTCTCTAGCAATTTCTAAGAATATGTATGGATCATATTGAAGGATTTGTACTTTGGGATGATAAAGTAATATAAATCCACTTAGTGGTCACTGAGCATGCAAGGCCACTAACTTCATTGATGTTAAAAAGAGAGCAGTTTCATGCTCTCTTTCTTTGTTTTAATCTGTGGCAACTAGCTTTACTTCTCTAGGTGACATTTCCCCCATTCCAGGAGAAACTGAAAACTGAGAGGACATGGTAGTTAAAATATATTTGTGGCCTCAGAAGGGCCGAGCTTTGTGGAGCCCTTAGCTGCTTCTTTTGTTTTTGTATAGGTAACTGAATAACAATAATGAGATACATGTTTCTAGCCTTGGAGGCTACCTGAGTTCAGGAGATCTGGAATCTCTCCATCAAATCTGACTGGTATCAGAATATTGAGAGGATGACCATCATCACTAAGGTGAAATGCAAAATGCCTATCCAATATTCACACATATTGTTCATGTTATGAAACTTTAGTCCCAATGATCTAGGAATATCAGTATTTATATGAATGCTACCATTTGTTTAGTCCTTTATCAATTCATGTCTGTGGGTCTCTTGGGTTATGAAACCATAAAAATCCATTTTATGCTGCTACCTTAAAAAAGAAAAACAGAATTCTTTTGCTTTCAAAACTGTCCTGCTGACTTGAGCTTCCTTCTGAATTTTCTTCTATTTTTTCCATGTGCCAAAACTATTACAATGATCATCCTTTTTTTGTATCACTACTGCTAATTCCTTTCTTCTGACACTCTTTTAACCCCACTAAAATATGACAGAAAATGGGGAAGCTCTTTTTTGTTTTTTATTGTTTTATGTTCTTAATATTTTATTTTTGTCTCCAATTACATGTAAAGACAACTTTTAAACATTCATTTTTTAAAGAGAAAAATGCTCTTGTGACAAATATGGTGAATTGTAACAACTAAGTCTAGTTAAGCAAAATTCATCCTCACAGCAATCAAAAATATGTTTCTGTATCCATTTTATGAATTCTGTATCCATTTCTGTATCCATTCTGTGTCCATTATCACTATGATAGGATATAAGTAACTTACTTCATTCTATATACTCTGGAGACATGGTTGGCCATTGCATTGAATAAAGTTAAATCTTTTAGAGTTGTTTTTCTTTACAATGTTATTGTTGTCCCGTTCTAAATTGTTTGGGTTCTGCTCAATGTACTCTATATGGAACATTCTTATAAGTCTGGAAAGATAGGATGAAGCCTTGAACTCTGAAGATGATGGGAAGAAGAGGAAGTAGCAATACCTATTATGTCAGTAATATTGGAAGATCTTGGCCACATAAGTTGGCTTTTTCTAAAAGGGGAAATGTAATCATTCTTGAGATTTAATTGGTTCGGGAACTTAGGTTCCAATCACTGTCTTAGATTTCTGATCGCCTAAGGTAGTAATATTCAGTTCATAAAGAGCTAGAATTCCTCAGATTTGTTAGACTTCCCACTACCATTCAAGTCAAGACACCAACCTAAACATGTTACATTATAATAAATGTGAAGTTGAGGGGAGTTGTATCCAACTATACCAATAATGTACTTTTGCAGAATTCTATTTCTATGCTATTATTGAAAAACTTGCTTTTGTTAAAGGTTATATGATTTACAAATGTTTCATTTTATTTCAGTCAGAAACATGAATGAGTCAACTGAATGAAGCCTGGCATAAAACTTTTGACATACTCAACAGAATTGGTTTGGAATAAACTCAAGGATAAAATAGGAGAAATGTGATATAAAGAAAGAGAAACTCTAGGTGATTAGGTGGCCAGATTCAACTCAGGACAAATATGAGGTATTCTTACTGTATTAGAGAGGGGTCCTCACTGACCTGGTAGAATTGACATGGATGATAATGGTATTGCTAGGGCCAGTCTTACCTGGCTGTTTCTAATAGGCCTAGAAAAGATGGATTGATAGAATTAGAAAAATGTGTTGAAATCTGACAAAAGTGGGTTTAGAAGGGAAGAAGACAGAAGCAGGAATGAAGATAAGATCTCTTATTCTAGTAAGAGAGCCATGGGTTTACTATTGCGTGGAGAGTGAGAGGGTCAAAGAACATCCAAATTTTCACCATCAGGAACTTGAGAGACTGTATTATAACCTGAAACAGAACTTGACAAATCCCTAGAATAATACCCTTCAGCTCCTTAGATTCTCAAGGGCCCCATGATTAGCTAGATTCTAGGGATTCTGTGAACTTGGATAGGAAAACAAAAATTACATTTTTATTCTCAACAACCTTTAACCATAGGGAAGTGGAACAACTACCTTCAGAAGAAAAAGTGTAAAAATTAGGAGAAAAAATTGATTGTTTTTACATCTCATATGAAAATCTCACAACAGGCAACCAAGAAAATTATACATTTTTGTGGAATAAGCAACAGTTCGAAATTATTCAGTGTTCTTAATTTGAAAGAATAAGGGTCAAAACCTTAATGTGGGACAAGAGCACTGATTCTTGAAACCTTTAGTTGCCTTCAGACAGCCCCCCCTCCCTTTTTTTTTTTTTTTACCATTGTCACAGCTTTGGTTTTGCCCAGATATTTCTCAAATTAATAAATACACACACACACATACAGAGGTATCTTTGTACATTTGTATATATATGTCCAAGAGGTTTTCAAAAGACAATACTTTAGTTGGTAAATTAATCACATATCTAGCAAGTATTTGAGACATTATCATCATCATCATCATCATAGCAGCTAACATCTATATAGCACTTACTATGTGCCAAGTACTGTTCAAAGCACTTTATAATTATTATCTCATTTAAACCTCACAACAACCTGGGAGGTAGAGGCTATTATTATCCCTATTATATAGTTGAGAAAATTAAGATAAACAGGAATTAAGTGACTTACCCAGGGTTTAAGGCCAAATTTAAACTCAGGCCTTCCTGACTCCATGGCTAGAACTCATCCACTATAACATTTAGCTACTCCCCTCCAGCTTCTATTTCTTCTCCTATAAAATAAGGTGATTGGACACCTCCAGACACCCTCCTAGATCCAGATATCTATAATTGATAAATCTGATGATCTTTTTCCACCAAAAGACTTTAATAGCTTCACCAGAAGAAAAACAGAAATATATAAAATATAAATGTTTTATACCCCAAATCATTTAATCAACAAGCAGTTATTTTTAGCATCTACTAAGGGAAACTTGACAAAAAATGTCAAATTAACAAGTAAGCATTTATTAAATACTATTTACCAGGCACTGTGGCAAGTAGGCTTTGCCTTCTAGGGGCTAACATTCGAATTCGAGAAACAAAACATACAGAGCCTATCAAAAGAAAAACAAGATGAACACAGGGTAGTTTTGAAATAGAATGTTGTAGTAGTTGGGGAAAACTAGAGAAGATTTCATGAAGAAGGTAGTTCTGGTTTGAGTTGAATCATGAAGGAAAGGCAGTGTTCTGAGAAGTAGAGGTAGGAGGGAGTATATACCCCAAGCAGAGAGGCAGCCTGGATAAAGGTATAGAGATGGGAAATGATGGTAATATATGTAATATTGAGAAGGCAAGTATGGCTAAAAGGCAGAGTTCATGAAGGACAGCAAAGAGTAGGAAGAGACTTGGTTGAGAAGAACTTTAAAATGCAGACCAGAGGAGTTTATATTTGATCCTGGAGGCAATAAGAAACTAAGTTAATAAAGAATGATTGATTGAATTTTGATTTCCTGGTGGAATCTCACATGAGTGACTTTAGTTATGGGCCTCTTCCTAATATCCTGAGATCAAGAACATCTAATACTGGTGATGACTACCCCTAAGGCCATAGATCAAAGATCCCTTAGAAAATCTTTAGGAACTTGCCACTAAGGGCAAGTATGTGGTAGGATTTAGATTGTGATTCATGGTAACAAGATTAGAAAGTCCCTGCTATTTAGGCTAATTTTTTCTGAATTTACTAATTGTGTGATTTTAGGCAAATCACTTAACTTCCTCCAGCCTCAGTTTCCTTATCTGTAAAATGAAGAGAATAATAATATCTACCTCACAGGGTGGTTGTGAGGATCAAATGAGATGACATTTATAATTTATACTTCGTAAAACCTTCAAGTGCCATATAAGTGTCAAATACTGGTTATTGAATCACAAGACTGGCTTGAGAGAGGCTTGGCTCAGAATAGATGGATATAAAGAAAGCAATTTGGGGAAGATTATTTTGACTAGGGCTTGGAGGGAAGGAAATCAGTTTGAAGGCTACTCCAGTCATCCATGAATGAGGTAATAAGGCCTTAACTAAGATGATGACTATGGGAAGAGAAATGGAAAAGGATGTTACAGTGACTTTGTGAAAGGACAATGGTCCATCTTTAAATAATTAAAAAAAGGTTTTCTTTTCTTTACAAGCTTTTTCCCTTCCCAGGGCATTCCACATTTGGGACTGTCAAGTGATAAATGTCAGAGAATCTTCCTCTTTCTATTGAGAGGAACAGAACATCTTTCTTCCATGAGCAAATGTAAAATTACTTTTTTGTGTCTATTATAGGTATGGTGCAATGTTAATTAAGGGGAGGTCCAGAAGTCATCCCTGGTGGATCTAAAGACATTTTACACTTAGCAAGTAATTAAATTTGATCTGCTCTTTGGGGCTGTTCTGTGTGTAGATCTGGCTGAAGCAGAGATGTGAAAATTCCTAAGTGGTCCATTCCTCTTTAGGTTTCTCAGTGTCTGCAGTCTGTTTTGTGGTCCATTCACCTGTTTTGTATCCTGCTTCTTCCCTCCACACTGAATTAGAAATTTCAAAGAACTCCACTGAAAACATAAGGTTGAGAGATTGAGGGGGAAGTGACTCTTCCTGTAACATGGAGGGTTTGTAAAATCTTAATTAGAATAATGAAATGTTATATTAATGATTACTAGATTATATTATACTTATGTTATATCACTATATTGGCTAAAATTGGTCCTAGGCCAAGCCCAATTGGTTATTTTTTGGGGCCTTGATTAACTCAGTGTGAATATGAATAGCAATTGTCTCTTTTTTGGTTGAAAACCTGAAGGTCTTCCCCTCTCAGAATGGATTTTTTTTTTTTTTTTGGTTTCTCTTGTAGGTAAGAGAGGCCATTCTTTGTCTCAATTCTTACCTACCCTTAATCACTGAAATGGGCATTGTTTCAATCAAACTAGCCCTAGAAAGACCTTACCTTAAAAATGCCAAAGACTCCCTCTGTATCCAGGGCCATCTCTAGTCTTCCTGATCTCTATCTGGCCCCTGGCCCCAGATGGTTCTACAGGAGAAAGTAAGACAGCTGACTTTGTACAGCCCACCCTCACTTAAGTCCAATTCACTTGCATGTCATGGTATCACTTTCCTGATGTCATGGAACTCTTTGATAATAAAGGACAAACAAGAACATTAGTAATTATATAAACAATATCACATTAATATTAATTATAATATATAATCATATTATATGACATAATATATAATCATTAATATAATAATATAATTAATTAATACTTAATATAATAACCTTCTTAGGATAAAGTACATGTTTTATTTAAGCCATCTCTTCCAACTAATATCTCTCTTAGTATTTTTATATTTATTCCAGCTTTGCATGCAGTAGGTTTGAAATAAATTCTCACTGAGTTGTGACCTTAGAATCAAAATTTAGTGCTTCCTTGGAAGCTACCTTAGAAATCATGAAATTAAGCATTCTAATCCCACTAGACTTCAGCCTCAGAATCTAATTAATATGGGGTGAGAGCAGCTTTGCCTTAGGACATGGAAGCCCCAGAGAAGACAAATAGAACAACTGTCATCCCCACTTTTCACCTTCCATTTGTCTTCCATCATTTCACACAGTTGTGCAGCACAACTGCTCCCAGGTTGCCTTTTCTACCGCCACCCCCAAAACCAGTATTCTAGAATGAAGTCCCACTTTCCCTCCCAACCTGCTGAGCATCAGACCATTCTATCTCTCTGTGTACTTTATATTTATAAATTGGAATGTCCTCAGTACCACCATCAGTCCCATCTAAACCTTTAATTCTTTTCTTTCTACTCAACTGCTTTGGCTCAAAGTTAGAACATTGAATTAAGGTTATAATATTCCTAGTACTATCCTTGGTAAATTTATGGTTCTAGTCTAGGCTTTATCCTTGATTAGCTATATGACCCTATGTCAGTCACTTCTCTTTGGACCTCAGCTTCCTTATGTATAAGATGAAGGAGCAGCTGTTGAAATACATGGAAGCTGTTGGAATACACGGGAGCCACTTGACAATGGCTGCTGGAGATCCAACCCAGAATGGATCCCCTCTTGTGAGAGGATGATACAAGGAGACTGCGAGGCAGTTGCTGTTCTCTGACCTCTCAATTGAGAGGCAATTTCATTGTCTGACCTCTGTCCTCTTCCTTCTGCCTCCAATTTATCTCATCCCCAGTTCGCAACACCTGTGTCCTCAAAGGCTTCCCTGCAACTCCTTCAGATGTTATGATTCACAGTTGTGGAGGCTCTCAGAGAATTGACCTGCCCCTGCCCCTTAATAAGTAGTCAGCTCACTGTGTGGTCCATAACATTCTGCTGGTGTGGTTTGAAACAGATTAAAATACAATTGACAAATATTTAAGAAAACAAATAGGAATACTATAAAACACATATAATGTTAATACATGGTTTTAAAAGTCCTTATATAGGGGTCTTTATGTAGGGATTAGTGGGCCCCATTTTTCTTTGAATTTGACAGGACTGATTGGAATGATTTCTGAAATCCTTTTCAGCTTTAACATGTTGGAATCCTTAGAACTCTGATAGATAAACAAGACAAACTTTGCCTACTTTGAAATTAAACAGAGAATTGGCTCTGTCCATTCTGAGCTTTTTAGACCAATGATTTGACCTTGCTCTAAAAGAGAAAGAGAAAGGGTAAAGTAAAGCAAAGAGGGATTTTTTTGAAGTAAGAGTGCCAAGAAAAGTTCTGTAGAAAATATTACCTGGCTTTGGGTACCCAAAAGTCTCCTTATTTCTGGAACTGCCCCATCTAGGTTTTAGAGAGTTTGGAGGACAATTGTGGATCTTTATTTTTTCATCTTGTTTAGAACATGAGGAGCTAGTTTGGTAAATGAGAACAAGAATAAGGCAGGAAAAGATGTGATAAGAATATATATACATACATTTTTTATTGTGGTTGTCACTGAAGATCAATGGAATATGATGGGTGGAGTGGATAGAATGGCAGGGTGTGTGAGAGCTTATTGAGGAAAAGATGGGACCAGAGTCAAATAGTAATCATTGTCTCTCAACCATTTTGAATTTGTTTGTGCCATTATCTTCCCTAGTCATCTGAAAGAATTATTTGGATTTTTCAAGCTTTTTGATCCCTTCATTGTGTCCTCTGGGTTCAGCCCCTTCCTCCCTGGTCTCTTCTCCCTCACACACATGAGCTTCATAGAAATCTCTAAATCAGCCCATTTCAGATTCCTGCCCAATCCTCCCAGAAGGAGAACAGAAGCAGGAAATTGAGCCCCAGCCTTTGCTGCCAAGAGGATGACTGCCTGACAAAACATCTCTTTCTGGTCACTCTTCAGCCCCCTGGGACTCTATACATAACCCTGAATCCAATTTCCTGTTCTTTGTGAGTCAATGTGTTCACCTCAGAGCTGTTGTCTGTCACTATCAGGGAATCCATCATATTAAAACGGGGCCTGGGGAAAAGGTGGGAATAAGAAAATGAAGAAGTAGCCAGGATTTCAGAGAAAGAAATCACAGGTGCTTTGCTGCTTTTTTCATACCAGCTTAAAATGAAATACTGGCAGGAAGGGACACTTGGTTCTTACCAACTGGACAGAGCATTGGGCTTTAAGCTCAGAACCACATGGAGGAACATATGATACTAGGCGAGTCAATGAAGGAGGAAGTAGGGCCTAAATGCAGAAGAAAGAAAGGAAGAAGAGTTTGGACTGAAGAGCTTCTTAAAACAGATCTGGAATTTCTACCCAGGATTATATTGTTTTTTCCAGACCCTGGTAATTTTTTTCCAGTGAGAAAGAATGATAGTGTCTTAATAGTAATATTATCTAATATTAATATAGAATTTTTAGGTTTGCAAAGAACTTTACTTACATTCTCTCAGGAGACTCTTATAACCTCTGGAAATAGGTGCTATTATTATTCTCATTTTTCAGATAGGGACTTGCCTAGGGTTATGCTTTCTGAGTCAAGTTTTAAATCCATTTCTTATTGGCTCTAGGTCCAGCACTCTAGAAGTATCAAGTATATGGTTCATGTGCTCTGTAATACTTCCAAGTATAGTAGGAACCACGTAATTGTGAAGTATTTAATAAAATAAGTTAAAATACAATAAAACATAGATAATATTATGTGGTTTTCTAAATCAATATGTAGCCTGAAGAGATCCTTATGTATGGTTTTGTAGCCTCTTTTCCCTTTTGATGTTGACATCACCTCTCTATATTACTATATTATGCTGCTTCTCACACCCCCCTACCCCGCAGCTCCCTGCCTTGCCACAACAATGTCTATGTAACCACTAGAGGGCAGTATCTGGTAAGGTTAGTTGTATAGATGAGTGATTAGTCCTCACCTTTTGGATGGGGTTGGGGAGGGGATTATCACGTAGAAAATACCACTTTTTTCAGGCAATACCTTTCTTCTTCTCCTGAGCATCTCAAAGGGTGCTTGGTTCATGACTCTATTTTGTTTTTAACCCCAGAGACCAGAAGATTCAATAAAACACCTGCCACTCTTAGCCACATGAAACTTGCTTATTCATTACTCCATAGCCTAGGGATAAATTGTCTTGAGTTACATGTTTCATCTCTCTTTCCTATTTAGAAGTTTATAAGAGTTTAATAAAATCAAAACCATAAGATTCTCTCTCATTCTATTCAACCCTCATCTAGGGAATAAAAAACCATAGTGTTTTGGACCAAAGTACAAATCTCTGTCCTATTTATGTATTCCAAGCTATTAACTGGCTTCTCCCACCATTTCAAGGCTGCTGTATACAATTACTACAGATACATAAATCACAAATAAATTATACCCAATCATAGTTTTATATGAAACAAATTAGAGATAGTTCAAAAAATAGAATAATTGTGTAGAAATACCTGACTATCCAAGGCATTAGGAAAGGGAAAGAAGGGAGTGAAACTTTTACTTTCCTTCCATTTATCTCAAAAGAGTGACAACATAGAGAAGATTCAGTCTTTTTCAACTACATTCATCAGAAGTTCCTACCTATTCTTTTTTTTTTTTAATGAATGTAGAAGCCTGCCTGGGACACTGGAGCCTCTCTGTCTCTGTCTCTGTCTCTCTGTCTCTCTCTTCTCCCTTTTTTCTCTACCTCTATTTCTGTCTACATCTTTGAGTTTCTGTCAATGCCTCTGTCTCTCCCTGTAACTGACCATGAACTCTTACTTCTGCTATTGCTTTGAGTCTTCTTCAAATCTGAGCTCTGACTGAACTCTATCACTCAAGTTTCAGCCTTCTCCTCCAGATAATCTCTCTAGAGACTGGGTGGAGGGGAGAAGACAGCTGTCTGTCAGGAACTGCCATTCCTAGGTTGATGCAATTAGGGTTCAATTCCCTGCTCATAGGGAAACCATGAATACTTGGTCACACCTAACAAATAAGAAGGCAGTCGTTGCAATTCCCTGCTGATCTGAATAGAAAAGAATACCCTTTTTTTTTGGCAAAGGGAAGGACTCATCATGCTGCAATAGGGAAAAATAAACCAAACTTGTGGCTCTGGGGTCAGAAGACCTGAATTCAGATCCTACTTCTAATGCTTAATACTTCTTAGGCAGATCACTTAATCTCCATGGATCTCAATTTCTTATCTAGAAAATGAGGAGGGTTGGATTAAAAGAGTTCAGAGTGCTTGAGTTAAAGGCATTTAAAAGTGCCTCAGAAATCTGAAATCAGGAAGGCCTGAATATGAATTCTGTTTCATGTGCTTTACAACTATGTGGCTTTGGATAAATCACTATTCTATTCTCAGCCTCAGTTTCCCTATATATAAAAACTGGATAATAATAGCAATTACCTTATGTTATTGTAAAGATCAAATGAGAGAGTATTTGTAAAATGCTTTGCAAATTTTAAAGTGCTTACTATTGTTGTTGTTGTGACTATTGCAACTATTAAAAAATTCATAGAAAAGCATGGTCTTAAATTAGAACTAGAAAAGACCTTAGAAGTTATCTAGTCTAATTTTCTCATTTAAAAAAGTTAGCTTTTCATTTGTATCTTTTGTAATTGCCTTCATTTCCATATATATCCCTTTCTTTTTCTCTCCCCAGAAAATCATAATCCCTTGGTTTTTTTTAAAGGATTAAAAAAAAAAAGAAATAGGGAAAAAAAGCTGTTCCAAAAAGCTAACCAACCTATTTACTGAGTCTAATAGAATATATGATATTTTACACCTATGGTAGCCTACCTCTGCAAAGAATCAATTCCCTCTTTTATGATTAAGCTACTGTAAATGACAGAGTTAGGATTTGAATCCAAGTGCTGAATCCATATTTGGTGCCCTTTTGGTGTCCTATTGGAAGATCCCTTTTAGTTGCAGAACTTAGGGGGCCATAAATTCTGAACCATAGAATATTGTCCAACATGCCTTCACTTGACAGCTGAGGAAACTGAGGAACAAGAAAATGGAGGCCATATAATTAATGGTAGAACTTAAACTGGAACCTTTATGTTCACTAATGTTCTTTCTAAGCTTCTAAAAAGCTAAAAAGAAGCTATTTCTTCCATTGTGAGGTTTCTTCCCTTAGCTTTCAAAGGAGGCATATAATTAATCTCTTAAATTCTCCATGTCACTTAATTTACTGGACATGTAGGCATTTGGCCAGTGGTCCATGGGTCACCTTTTGCTTTTTCAGGTGGGAAGAAGGAGCAGCAATTGCTGCTTTCTTTTTACTTACGGGTGGGAGGAATTTGCCCCTTCCTTATGACTAGAAATTATCCCACTTTCATGGCTCCCTCCTCATCCATCTAAGTGAAACAGTGCTGAGAGCCTGTCAGCAAGCCCATATTCCATCATTTATGTATTACTTCTAAATGATATCTTAGGAAAATATTAGAGATTGATATTTTATCTGGGTGATAATAAGACCATTAAAAAATTTAAAAACAAAAACAAAATCAAGACCTTTGAAAATTTTGAAGCCCAGAATAACAATTGTCCAATAGATGGAGACTGAAGCACTGTGATCTTCAGTAAAGGAGCAGAATCTAGCTTTTGATGCAGTACTTTTCAGGACTTTCTAAGTTAGCTTCGTATGAACTCTCCTCTGATGAAAAAAAGAATTAGGTCTAATATAGGAAGAATCCTAAAGAAGAAAGTAACCTAGAAAAGAAATGAGGGCCACTTCTTAATAACTGACATATATGTGGCTCCTTATAATACAATCAAGGGTAAGGTAAGGGTGTTTTTGATTTTGTTTCTGTCCAGCCCCTTTGTTTCACTGATGACTATAAAAGATATTCCCTGTATGGAAATTCCCTTTACTAATGCAAATGACTAACTTGTCTGTGACTTAGAATTCAAGAGAGTTAGCTAGGGCACTGGGAGGTCAACTAACTTGACCATGGTTATACAGTTAGTATAAGGTAGAAGCAAGACTTGGACCCAGGTCTTCCTGATTCAAGGTTAAACTTTTATCTGCACTGCCGTGTTGCCTCAGGCAGCTAGCTGGCTCAATGGATAGATTCCAGGATTGGAGTCTGGAAGACTCATCTTCCTAATTCAAATCTGATTCCAGATACTTACTAGCTGTGATTCTGGGCAAGTCATTTAACCCTGCTTGCCTCAATTTCCTCATCTGTATAATAAGCTGGAGAAGGAAATGGCAAACCACCCTAGTATCTCTGCCAAAAACTCCCAAATGGGGTCACAAAGAATTGGAGGTGATTGAAACAACCAACCAACAACAACATGTTGGCTCTTATGAGAGAAGCAGTGTAAATATTTATCCCAATTTTATAAAAATTTTGAAATGGCTGAGTGTCCTATGAAATTATTCTTCGCATTACCTTTGGATGCATGAAAAAAAAAACATAAAACCCCAAAATTATCTCCAAGGAGAACCTGTGAGCTATCCTTCCATTTAGCTGCACCTTAGTTGTTTTCATTTATGTCAAGATTGATGGTATTCAGTTTTTTTTTAAATAAAGCTTTTTAAATTTAAATTATATGTATAGTTTTCAACATTCACCCCTGCAAAACTTCTCCCTCCTTTCCCCTTTCTCCTTCCCTTATGGCAAATAATCCATTGAGTGGCAAATAATGTTTAACATGTGCAGTTCTTCTATACATATTTCCACAATTATGCTGCACAAAAAAAATCAGATCAGAAAGGAAAAAATGAGAAAAAAAAACAAAAAGCAAGCAAACAATAACAAAAAAGGTGTACATGTATGTTGTTATCCACATTCAATCCTCACAATCCTCTCTCTGGATGGCTTCCTTCATCACCAGTATATTGGATTTGGCCGGAATCATCTTGTTGTTTAAGAGAACCAAGTCCATTAGAATTGATCATTGGATAATTTTGCTGTTGCTGTATACAATGTTCTCTTGGTTTTACTCACTTCACTTAGTTTCAGTTCATGCAAGTCTCTCCAGATCTCTCTGAAATCATTCTGCTGATCTTTTTTTATAGAACAATAATATTCTATAACATTCATATACCTATTCAGCCACTGTCCAACTGATGTATTCACTGTTTCCAGTTCCTTGCCACTACAAAATGGGCTGCTACAAACATTTTTGCACATGTGGGTCCCTTTCCCTTCTTTATGATCTCTTTGAGAGACAGACCTAGTAGAGACACTACTGAATCAAAGGCTATGCACACCTTTATAGTTCTTTAGATATAGTTCCAAACTGCTCTCTAGAATGGTTGGATCAGTTCACAACTCCACTAACAATGAATTAGTGTTCCAGTTTTTCCACATTCCCTCCAACATTCATCCTTATCTTTTCCTGTCATCTTAGCCAATCTAAGAGGTGTGTAGTAGTACCTTAGAATTGCTTAATTTAAATTTCTCTGGTCAACAGTGATTTAGATCATTTTTTTGTATGACTAGAAATGATTTTAATTTCTTCACCTGAAAATTGTCTGTTCATATCCTCTGACCATTTATCAATTGGAGAATGGCTTGTATTCTTATAAATTTGGGTCAAATCTCTATGTATTTTAGAAATGAGGCCTTTATTAGAATAGGGTTCAATTCTTCAAGTAGCATGTCCACTCTGTGAAAATGGACAAGGATCTTGTATTTTGAGTACCAACCCCTAAACTTATATTTATAAATCATCTAAAAATTGTGGGATTTTTGGCATCCTCTGCTACTCGCTGCCACTATCCAAGTGGAAGAGACCAATACAGGATTAAAGTCCATTTTGTATCTTTTTTTTTTTTTCATTTCAGTCTCTATTGGCATCTTCAGCTTGTTAAGAATACATGAAAAGAATTGTCTTCTTTCCCTTTATCCCCATTTTTGCATCTCTCCATATTGGATACTTAAAAAATTGCATTGGATTAAAAATACCAAGTCAGAATGAAGGCTGACCCCTTCAAAGTGTGTGAATTGGCTTATTGTCTCTAAACCTAGTGAGGGGGAAGAGTTGGTTAGGGGAAATATTTTATTTAGCTTAATCCCTTTTAGTGTGGTTTAATGGAGCCTTTTTTGAGAAAGACCCATTTTTAGCATTCACCTAATATTTGAATAAACAAGAATCTCTTTGATGATAATTGACTGTGGCAGTATCTGGAGGACAAATGGGCCTTGAAGAGGCTGATGTTCCCTTCTCTCTGTGCAGGGAAAATCTGTAAAGGAATTATCCACTGGTGAAAGGGGTGGGACCTGTAGCATCAGAGTTGAAGTTTTTCTATTGATTTCCCAAGGGAATAACTGCTCAGGGAGCTATGGGACCTCCTTTCCTGCCCTGCTAACTGTTTCCTGCCTCTGGGTGTGTGTGTGTGGGGGAATTTAATGACTTCTGTATTTCCAATACAGTAGTTTTCAGTTGTCCATAACACTCCTGTGGCCTAGAGAGGTTACTATACCTCGGCTTAGCACATAACCTGGCACAAAGAAGTATGCATTTAATAAATGCTTATTGACTGACTAACTGGTAGGATAAAGAAACATGTTAATATTCCTTTTTTTACATCTAACATAAGTCTCTGCTTAAGAAACATAATAATGGAGAGGGTGGTTACTATGTGGAGAAAATTGTGTTCATGAGATCAAAGAGGTAAAAAGGTTTCCAAAAGGTAAAGGGTTTAAACATATTTAAGACATTATTTTAAGGAGATTCCTCTCAAGATGCAAGAGAATCTTAGAAAGGACTATCTTTTATATAAGATGGGATATCTAGAACAGAAGGTCAACTCCATTCATTTATTTTAAGAAATTATTTATTTAAAACTAAATACAAAATAAGAAAGAACGAAATAGAAAAAGCAAAAAAAAAATTGCCATTTGCCCAGCAGAACATCAGGGAAGACTCAAAATATGTAACAATAAATTTCCATTTCAAGAAAGTACATATAATAATAAAAGACATTAGACTCATGACTATCCATTTTTTCTTTGTAGATTATTCTTTTGTTCTCTGCTGTATACTTTTTACTTTATTCTTTTTTCCCCTTTCATCCTCCCCACTTCCACAAAGCAGGCTACAGTTAAGCACAGATATAGTTATATGTGTTGTATATATACTTTCCCCAAGCAGGCTAAAGTTAAGCACGTATGTATGTATGTGTGTGTGTATAGCACATATATCTCTGTGTATATATATATATATATATATATATATACATATACATAATTTGGATTATTTATGCCTTCTGGATGATTAGTCAAAATAAATGCTTTGAGGGGGTCTGTGAGCTGTGATTTAAAGTTATTTGGACCAGAAGAGTAACTTGAATCTGGGAAATATATACATGTGGGTATATATACCCACATACATATACATATATATATATATATATATATGTATACATATACACACATACACAAATATATGTATACACACACACACACAAATATGCACAATCAAGCAAAACAAATTCCCATAATGTCCATGTCCACAAAATGTATGACTTATTTTCCTTATTTAGTCTATCACCTCTCAGTCAGAAGGTGAGTATCATTCTTCATCATCAGTGCTTTGGAAACATTACTGATTGTTGCATTTCAAGATGAGGAGATTGAGGCCCAGAAATTACATTACTAGCCTGTGGTCTTCCAGGTGGAAAGTGGTAGATCTAAAATTTAAATATGGGTTCTCTAGACTTTAAATCTAATAATATTTCTACAATCTAGAATAAACTTCTAAAATTTATGAAATTAGTATCTCTGAAAGGTGAATAAATTGAAAAGGACTTAAACCAACTGTAGTCAATTCTAAATAGCAGCCTTTTCATTTTGTTCTTTCTCTGCATCTCATTTTCAATTGCATGCTGCCTTACATCTTTGACCCAACGTGTTCCTTAGTGGTATCTCCACTACCTAGTCAGGAGCACTTCTCCATAAAGAGCTTATATTTTAATTGGCAAAATAAGATCTGGACATATATTAAGTGGCTCAAAGCTTGAAATAACTTTTGTAATATATATATCTGTGTCTATGTAAATATCTATATATGTGTGTATGTATTCACACACATAAATCTATATACTATAACACACTAATCATGTTTTTATATTTATATATATATGTACATACAACACACACACAAACACAAAATCGTGAAAATATTATATATTGATTCACATAAAATCTCCATAGTTCTCTCTGGATATGAATGGCATTTTCCATCCAAAATTTATTGAGATTGCTTTGAATGATTGAATTGCTGAGAAAAATCAAGTCTGTCAGAATTGATCATCACACAATCTTTTTGTTGCTATGTACAGGTATGATGCTGGGCAAGTCATTTAACCCTCTTTGTCTCAATTTCCTCATCTGTAAATGAACTGGAGAAGGAATGGCAAATGACTCTAGTCCTTTTGCCATGAAAACTCCAAATGGGATCACAAAGAGTCAAACATGATTGAAATGATTGAATAATAACCCAGCTTAAGACTCCAAATAAATCCAGAAGCTGGAAGAAGGATGTGGCTTCTCAGTAACATGCCCTGAACCCCTTCCTGCCAGTAGTCTGCAGTGACAAGACCAATAGAAAAAATATGGACTATCAGCCAACCTACCAGGAGAGAGAAATGCCTGGTGGAATCTGTATAGCTAGAACAGACTGTAAGCCTGGCAGTTAGTAGTCTGTGCCAAATGAGACCAGCAGACATAGGCAGGAGTAGCAAAGATCCCTAAAGCATCATCAGAAGATGAGGACACCTCCAAAGCATTGGGGATGTGCAATACTTTTTTCTTCCTTGTACCTTGGCTACATACGTCCCCTACATGCAACTACTTTTCCCATTGTTGGTACATGCATTTGTGAGAGTGTGACCTAGGTTTTTTGGGGGATTTTTTTTTTTTTTTTTACTTTTTTACTATGGTATTTAATTAAATGACTTTAATTTAGATTATTTATATTTTCTGCATGATTAGTCAAGCTAAATACTTTGAATGGGGGCCTGTGAGCTGTGATTTAAAGTTGATTTGGACCAGAAGAGTAACTTGAACTTGGGAAAGATTCAACTGGGGAATCTATTCTGTAAATTAATTTAATAATTAATTACATTAATTATTAAATATAATAATTAATGAAAAACATTAAGATGCAATAAATACATAGGAAAGGAAACAATAAAGTGCTTGAAGAGATTTAAGTTGGAAGAGAGGCAAGGGTGTACCAGAGCCTGGTGACTATTAAATTTTTACCATGAACATTTATATCGTGGACATCAGCAAATACATAGTTAGGGCCCAATTTATTATTTTATTAATTATGTAGAACTAAGAAAGTGATGGAGAAAATATTAATAATGGAATTAAATTTAAATGTTTGTCATGCACACACACATATATTATTATTATTATTATTATTTTTTTTTTTTAGACAAACTGGTTGTTAAACATTTATCAGCATATTCCAGGAGAAAGTTCATTTCTGACTGATGATAATCAAGGAAGGATTCAAGGAAGAAATGGCATCTGATCTGAGCCATTTAAGAAGAAGAGGAATTCTGGAAGGTGACATGTGGAAGGGTGATTGTTTGTTTCAGGAAGGCATTTAACCATGCAAAAGCATGAACAAAAGCATTGGACAAATCATTCAATTGCTCTGGGACATAGTTTCCCTCAACTACAAGAAGATGGGATGGAACTAGATGACCTTACAGAGGTTCCTTTTGGCTCTAGTTTGGTTCTTTTAGGACTGTACTACTACCTTATTCTTTCTGGCCTCCCAGAGACTAACGTCCCTTTTCCAATTATAAACCATATGGTTATATCTGCACCAACTGTTGCTAGACCTGAGGGGAAAATTAATTAAAAAATTTTAAATGATATTTAAAATTTTTCTCAACATACATTTCTATGGTAGGGGGAAAAAACAAACCAACCAGTTTTTTTTTTCCTAAGGCAGTTGGGGTTAAGTCACTTGCCCAAGGTCACACAGCTAGGAAGTATTAAGTGTCTGAAGCCAGATTTGAACTCAGGTCCTCCTGACTTCAGGGCTGGTGTTCTATTCACTACATCAACAAACTGCCCCATCAACCACCTTAAAAAAAAATCATTCCTACTCTCTCCCCTTTGACAAAGACAAATAATGCAGAACTTAGCATAGTGTCTGGTACAAAGTAGCTGATTGATAAATGTTTATTGATTGATAAAAAAAAATCAAACAAGTAATCTGATGAAGTGACCACAATGTATATCTCATTAAATATTCTGTTCTAGTAATTGTCTTCCCATTTGTTCAAAATCTGACTTCCTTTTAGATGTCTTTAAAATTTACATTGTATATGATGTTATTTTGTTTGTTTCTGCTTAATTTGTTCTGATCAGGTCCTATAAAACTTTCCACCTTTCTTTTAATTCTTTGTGTTTATCACATCTTCCTGTACAATAATATCCATTATTAAAATTTTCATCTGTTCCCCTTTAATGGACATTCATTTTTTCTATTTCTTTACTAGCACAAGACTGTTATAGATAGTTGAATATACTTTAGACTTTATTCATATCTTTGACTTTATTGGAATATATGCTGATTATTGAGATTGCTTGGTGAAAATCACTTTTCTTGAATAAATCTGAATTGAAATTCCAAGTGGTTGGCTTGGTCTATGGCTCCACCAATACGGGTTGACCAGCTCAGTGGTCTCACTTTTGTTATGAAAAGTCCCAAGTTCAATCCTGGATGAGCCCAGGATCTGTCTGCCTATAGCTTCTTAACTACTCATTGTTCCATTAAAAAAAAATCATAATATGAAATATAGTCATGTCTTAATTTTCACTTCTCTCTTTTTTAGTGATATCAAATTTATTTTGCATATGGTAATTCTTTTGAAGACTATTAATATCCACTATTTATTAAGAATTAATATTTTAATGAATTTGTTGTATATTTTAAATTAGCTTTATATAGTCAATTTCTCTTCTCATTTATGATCTCATCTTCTGAAAGATGCTTCTTTTAGGCTTCTTTAGTAGTTTTCTGATTTTGTTTCATGGGGTTTCTTTTTATAGTCAGGTTGCGTATATGTTTTAAGCTTATTGTAATATAAAGTACAAGATATTTCAGTTAGGTCCTTGTTAATGTGAATAGTGAATTTTGTGAAGTGGTTCTCTGTATTTAAATTTACACTATTTGAAGTTATAATTTTGTAAAATATGGTAATTGGTTCCATTCCAATGGAAATATGTAGTGATTATTCCAATAATGTTTCATTTGATTCATTATTGACACTAATTGACACCTAATTCTAATCTAAACTTGACAGATCAAATTATTTTAGAGTTTCCCAGAGGCTCTGGCAAAAAAGATAGTTCTTTATCCAATAATTTAAGTCCATGGGATTTACTGTTTTTAATTGCTTATCTAAATTTTTCATAAATTTGACTTTTTTTTTAAACAGTTCCAAATAGCTTTGATGATTACTGTTTTATACATCAATATATTTGAATCAGGTAATTATATGCCTAAGATACTACTAGCTATGTGATATTGGGCAAGTCATTCAATTATTTGTTTCAATTTTTATTGTCTCAATTATTAATCTGTAAAATGAAATAGAGAAGGAAACTACTCCAATATTTTTGCCAAGAAAACCCCAAATAGATCTGATAAGAATCAGATATGACTGAAATGACTGAACAACAAAAACATGGTATGCCTCCTTGATGTGTACTTTTTTTTCTGTTCTTTCAAATGAATTTTGTTGTTTTGTCATACAATATTCCAAAGGTATTTTGTTTGGTAAAATGTGAATTTGATTAGAGAATGATCTTATTTAAATTATTTTGGCAAAGGCCAGTCCATAAACAGTCTAATATTTCCTGCTTGTGTTCAGAAAATAGATCTTTGATATCCTTCTTATTTCTACATCCAGGATATCCAACTTTGACCAGTGACTTTATGTCTGAGAAGATATATAATATTATACCTCTGTGGTCCTCTTTGCTGAGATCAGGCACCATATATTTCATGACCCATTCTTTTTTTTTTTTTAATAACTTTTTATTGATAGAACGCATGCCAGGGTAATTTTTTACAGCATTATCCCTTGCATTATTCTGTTCCAATTTTTCCCCTCCCTCCCTCCACCTCTTCCCCCAGATGGCAAGCAGTCCTTTACATGTTGAATGGGTTACAATATATCCTAGATACAATATATGTGTGCAGAACTGAACAGTTTTCTTGTTGCACAGGGAGAATTGAATTCAGAAGGTATAAATAACCCGGGAAGAAAAACAAAAATGCGAGCAGTTTATATTCATTTCCCAGTGTTCTTTCTCTGGGTGTAGCTGTTTCTGTCCATCTTTGATCAATTAAGGCTCTCTTTATCGAAGAGATCCACTTTCATCAGAATACATCCTCAAACAGTATTGTTGTTGAGGTATATTATGATCTCCTGGGTCTGCTCATTTCACTCAGCATCAGTTCATGTAAGTCTCGCCAGTCCTCTCTGTATTCATCCTGCTGGTCATTCCTTACAGAACAATAATATTCCATAACATTCATATACCACAATTTACTCAACCATTCTCCAGGATGGACATCCTTTCATTTTCCAGCTTCTAGCCACTACAAACAGTGCTGCCACAAACATTTTGGCACATACAGGTCATGACCCATTCTTTAGGGACACATTAAAATCTTCTTTTAAAAAATTAAAACATAACAAACATGGATATTTCCACCCACAAAGAACAGAAAAAGATTATATATGAAAACATGAATTACATTGAACATTTTAACGTAGAGCTTAAGCTCTACTTTAAGAAGAACTAAGAGCTAAGTTAAATTTAACATGATAGCATCAACACTGCCCTGCTTGTCCATATTCTCTTTTGAACTTTCTTCTATTCTTTTCTCTTTTTAACACGTTTGATTAATATGCTGTTTTAAAAGAAACATTGCTATTATTGCTTCCTCATTCATTCAATTTCAGTTCTCCCCTCCTCCAAATAAAAGCCTTTCTTATTAACAAATAAATAATAGTAAAGCAAAATGAAGTTCCACATTGGTTGTATTTGAAAATGAATGTCTCATTTTATACATCTAGTTCATCACTTCTCTGTCCAGAGATGGGAAGCATGTTACAATAATCATCAGTGTTATGATCAATTCATAGCCCTATCAACAGTGCTTTAGTGTACTATTGATGCAGTTGTGAACCAGTTCAAACATTCTGGAGAAAAATGTGAATCTTGAGCTATAAAACCACACATACACTTTGACCCAGCAGTACCATTACCAGGTTTGTAGACAAAAGAAATCAAAGAAAAAGAAAGAGGACCTATATGTACAAAAATGTTTATAGGAATTCTTCCCCCAATTAATATTTAGTGTTTTTTCCCAATTGCATGTAAAGATAGTTTTCAACATTCATTTTTATAAGATTTTGACTTCCAAATTTTTATCACTCCTTTCCCTCCCCCATCCCCAAAAGTACAAGCAATCCAATATAGACTATATGTGTACAATTATGTTAAACATATTTTCACATTAGTCTTCTTGTAAATGAAGAATCAGAACAAACGAGGAAAACAAAAACCAAAACAAAGTGAAAATAGCATGCTTCAAGTCTACATTCAGACTTTATAGTTCTTTCTCTGGATGAAGATGACATTTTTCATCACAAATCTATTGGAATTAACTTGGATCACTGTATTTCTGAGAAGAGCTAAGTTTATCATAGTTGATCATCACACATTGTTGCTATTATTGTGTCCAATGTTCTCTTGGATCTGCTTAATTTACTTAGCATCAGTTTATATACGTTTTTCTCAAACTTTTCTGAAATCTTTCTATCAGTTCTTTTAGTGGTGACAAAGAATTGGAAATTGAAGGGATCTTCATCAATTGGGAAATAACTGAACAAATTGTGGTATATAATCATGATGGAATGCTATTGTACTATAAAAAATGACAAGTAGGATAGTTTCAGAAAAACCATAGGGAGATCTATATGAACTGATAAAAAGTAAAATGAGCAAAACCAGAGTATCAATATACACAGTAACAACAATATTGTAACGATGACTAACTGTTGAAAGATTTAGCCACTCTGATCAATACAATGATCCAAGACAATTCCAAAAGACTTGTGACAAAAAATGCTATCTACCTTTATAGAAAGAATTAATGAACTCTGAATGCAAATTGAAGTATAATTTTCTCATATCCTTTATTTTTTTTACCTTTTTTATGATATGGCTAATATGGAAATACGTAATGTATGTTTTCACATGTATAATTAATATCAGATTGCTTGTCTTCTCAGTAAGTGGAGCCTTCTCCACTAAAGACAAAGAAAATCTGGAACTCCAAAATATTTTTTAAAAAGTTAAAAATAAATATTTTTAAAAGAAACAAAAACCCAGTGTCTTTGTATATCTATTCTCCCATAGTCCTTTAATAATTGTTGCTGTTATTATTTTTTATGTTGCCTTTGCCAAGTTGATAGGTGTGAAGTAGATAGAACCTTGGAATTGTTTTAAATTTGAATTTCTATTGTTCATGACTTGGACCATTTTGATTCCTTGAATTTCTAGTTTTTTAAAATTGCCTGTTAATATGATCACTTATCTCTTGGAGAATAATTTTTCTTATATATTTGTGTCAACTTCTTATTTATCTAGATAGCATATCTTTATCAGATAAATCTATTCAAATATTATTTTCCCTATTGTTTCCCTTCTAATTCTAACTGCTCTGATTTTGCTTGTGCAAAAATATTTTAATTTTATATAAGAAAAGTTGTCCACTTTACATTTTATGATCATCTTTATCCTTTGTTTTATTGAGAATTCACTCTCTCACTCCAACCATAATTTTGGGGAAAAAAACCTTATTTAATTTGATTATTATATAATTTTTTATAGGTAGGTCATGTATCCATTTGGAATTTGTTGTAGTGTAGGGTGTGAATTGTTGTCCTAATCTTAATTTCAGTTAGACTACTTTTCAGGTTTCCCAGTAGTTTTGTCAAGTAGTGAGTCTTTACTGCAGTAGCTATTGTTTTTGGATTTATCATAGATTGTGTTACTAAATTTCACTACTTTGGGGTCTTGTTTGCCATATCTTTCTACTGATCACTTAATTCTTCTTTTTAGAACTTAACTACCCTACCAATATTAAATGTATTTAATAATCTTTTTTTTTTCATTGTCTATAGGGCTACCATACCAATATTAAATGTATTTAATAATCTTTTTTTTTTTTCATTGTCTATAGGATCTTCAAGTCCTTGTTTTGTCTTCCTTGGCATTATCAATTTGTAATTGTCCCCCTGGATACTTTTTTGATGAGGTATCCTGGGAAATGAAGTTCTGTTGGGTGGAATCATTTTATTCAGCATGACCGACCTATGGACAAATTGTAGTTAGCTAGATGGTTTAATGCAAAGAATACCGGACTTGGACTCAGAAGACCTGAGTTCAAATGTGGCCTCAGACACTTACTAGTTGTGTGATCCTGGGCAAATCTCTGTTTGCCTTAATTCATTGAAGAAAGAAATGGCAAATCACTCCAGGATCCTTGCCAAGGAAAAATGGTTTGGTCCATGAGGCCATAAATTTGGACATGACTGAAACAACATGGACAAATTAAGTACTATAGGCCAGGCTTTTCTTAGGCTGGCCCTGTGATTTATATTTAAAATTAGGATGAAATGAGATACTTAAATACCCCATGGTAGTGAGCAAAAGTAGGTTTACTAAATTATTGCATATAAAGGATATCAGCAAGTATACAGCATTGATTCTGGAGGGTAGAGCTACATGTTGGCCATGTTGGTCCATTTGGCAACAGTCTGAGGGAGAGGAACTTGACTCCTTGGGAACTGGCCTTTGAACTTCGGCCTTCAGGAGATACTGAGCTTTTAATCTCCTGAGCCATTTAAGTCTTGTAGCCAATTTCTATCTTTTAAGGAAAAAATAGCCCAGTCTTCATGAAGTAAGGCCCTAGGGAAAACTGGCCTAGTGTATGTGATAGGAAATTTTGTCCTTAACAGCAAAGGGGTCTAGAACCATCCAACTCGACCTATAAAACTCCTGAGTATGGTTAGAATTGGATTAAAATGTCATTGAGAAATGTTTAACAAAATAAATAAAAATACAACATAGATAATATTAATTTGTGGTATTCTAAGTCAATATGCAGTCCTCAGCCTATATGAATTTAATATCCTCATACACCTAAAGGAACAATGTTTCATTTTTTCCTTAAAGAAGAGTATGCGCATGGGTACAGAAGGTAGAAAAATAAAATCATTGGTTCTATAAAAGGTTTTGAAATGAGCACTTACATTTAGAACAATTTGAATTCAGGTTATGAGGAGCTAAGATATGGGGAAGGGCTTGTAGTCACTACCATGATTAGTGTGTACTCTGCTCAGCATGGAGATGAGACCCATCACTGCTTGAATTATCTGGGAGGGAGGAGGGAGAGATTTCCCCCCTTTTCTCTCTCATTCTTAGCTAGAATATTAAATTCCTATTCCAAAGCTTATCTCTGTTATTCTCCTTTTATTAATACAAAAAGTTATATTAATATTTTCTGCTTAGCTAATTTGAATTTGCTATCTATAGAGTGACATTATAGATAGATATATAGATAAGCTATAGCTTATCACATAACTGCTGCTTCTGATCTATGTATGTCATTATTGGTGGTGAATAGGGAGTTGTAAAAAAGAAAGTGTAAATGAGACACATGCAGAGAGACACTGAAAGGGATAGAGAGCATGAACGTGCTGAATTTTATCAGGGTGATCTGGCTGGTGGCTCAGAAACTATAAAAGAAGGAATCTTATTGATTTCCTATTTTTGGAAACCTTCCAAAGTGGGGCAAGCATGGATCTGGGGCTTGGATGCTAAAAATAGCTGGCTGATGGTGTTGGTAGTGATGAGTATGTGTCTGTGTGGGGGGCGAGTGTTGCTGTGGTCAATCTGCCCTCTCCTTTGTTTCCTTCCAAACATTCAAAGAGAAATCCTTTTGTCGGCAATGGAGCTGAGGGTGGTGATTAGAAAGTAGGTCAGGCTTGGAGGGAAGAGGAAAGCAGCTGGATGAGGCTGGTGATGCCGTTATTTCAAGGCTGAAGGCTTAGGAAGGAGACCCCTTCCTTTTCAAAGTAATTCAACAGGTAGATTTTCTTACCTCATACAAGTAACCCTCGCAGGCACCTGTATATTGCAGCTGAGATCATAATTGCAACTCTAACTTTTTTACAATTGCCTGAAGCATATGATATTTTGTTCCATTCTCTTTGTTTTGTCATGTGTCTCTATGTTTTAAAGGTATTTCTCATATATCACAAACAGCTAGACTTTATTTCTTAATTCTTGTATGAATTCCCTTTTTATTTATTGGGAAACTTATTGATTCACATTTAGGGTTATAACTGTTGAGTCTATGTCTTATTCCAAGATACATGATATACATATACATACACATATACTACATATGTGCTCTTTTCCAGTTCAAATAAAAATAAATATAAAATAAATAAATAATAGGAATGTTTGTCTTTCCACTTTCCTTCCCCAATTCATTTGTTTATTTCTTCGACATTGAATTGTAATGCTCCTTTCCAAAAAAGTGGGTTTTTTAATTTCTACTCCCTCTCCACACTTTTTTTGGGGGGTTTCTTTTCCCCTTTGGGATATTATAGGATTTATTTCCAAACACGTCAGAATTCTCAATAGAGGGAACAGAGTGCAGCGGGGAGTATTCTGTGATTCTAGTCTAGAAAACTTGATTTTATCCTGTGCCCTTTTCCTCATAGCTTAACCCTTTTGATGTTATACTGTATTTCCTTAAATTTATGATTCTGTCCAATCCTCTCTGCATTGTGCCTCTCCAGAGTCCCAGATATTTCCTCTCTCCTGGTTAGTAGAGACACACAATTCTGTCTTTTAGAAGCTGATCTTCTGAAGTGCTCAAACTCCCAACAGCAAGATACTTATCTCACTTCCCTTTACCTCTGTGAAGTCATTTTTAAATGTTGCCAGATTGTTCCCTTTCTGTTGGCTGTACCCAATTCCATTCCCTCTATGCTCCACTGTGAAGATGGAGGATATGAAAACCCTCTCATTCTTTCAAGTCCTGTCCCATTTTTAGCTAGTCTTATCCTACCTTCTCTTCTCCCTATCTGAAAGGTGTTGTATTATCCCAACATGCATAATTTTAGATTAACTAATGGAGGAATAAAATTTCTCCTTGAAATATTAGTTATTTTCTTCCACTTACTATCTTCTCAGTTTTTCTCATCATACCCTTTGCTCTTTAGATTCTTATCTGTTGATGGCCTTCAGAAAATAAGCTGGTTTAAAAAATCAAACAACAAACAAAAAGACTTCACTCCCCTCCATTTTCATCTTCTCTTGGTCTAGCCACATGAAAATAAATATCTCATTTCTTAATCATTCTTCGTTATCACAATTTAATTAACTTTCTTCTATTTAGTATTTAAATCCTTTTTTACTTAATACCCAATTATTTTCTTTGGTGTTTGACTCAGCTTTGCTGGACATGTTATTTGGGGGGTATCAATTGATATTCTTTGTTATTGAGAACACCAAGTTAGTATTTTCTCTTATTCTTGGTGATAATGGAACAATAACATGCTGTTTTGGATGTTTGATAACCTCAAATTCAATTTGTCCAAAAATGAACTCATTATCTTTTCTTTCCCAGTTTCCCTTGTTAACTTCCCTATTACTATTGAGGGCACCACCATTCTCCTAGTTACTCAGATTCTAAACTTAGGTACCATCTCTCTCACCTTTCCTTTTGATATGGGCCAGATCCTATGAGTTCTATCTTTGTCATATCTCTGCTACATGTCTCATTTCCCTCCTCTCACACTGACAAAGCAGACCCTCAATTCCTCACATCTTGATCATCATAATAGTCTGCTAGTGAGTCTGCCTGCCTCAAGTCCTTCTCCACTCCAATATGTCCCCCAATCAGTCGCTAAAGTGATTTCTTGATCATGTTCTCCTTTGAGGTTTTTATTTAATAAACTCCAGTATTTTCTTATTTCCTTAGGAACAAATAAGAAATTCTCTGACATTTAAAGCTCTTCATAATTTATGTCCCTTCCTACCTTTTCCGTTTCCTTACACCTTACTCCCTAACATGTATTCTTTGATCCAGGGACATTGACCTGGCTGTTTCATGAACAAGGCATTTTATGTCTTGGTTCGGGGTATTTTTTCTGGCTGTCTCCCATTCTTGGAATCTTCCCACTCCTCCACTATAGCTGTTAACCTCTTTGCCTTCCTTCAAGTACTAATTAAAAATCCTACTTTTTAAAAGAAGCTTTCCCTAATTCCTTTTAATTCTAGTGCCTTCCTTGTCTTAATTATTTATTTATCTTGCATATAGTTTGCTTTGTATATATCTGTTTGCTTGCTAATTTCTTCGTTAGATTGTAAGCTTCTTGAGGGCAGGGACTGTCTTTTGGTTCCTTTTGTATCCTCAGCACTTAGCACAGTATCTAGCACATAGTAGGAACTTAATAAATGTTTATTTAATAAATGAATGTTGCTGTTGCTTCTGAATATCATCATCATCATCATCATCATCATTATGACAAGCCTTTCTTGTTCTATGAAATGCATCTGGAAATTCCATTTTTTTCTTTTTCCATTTTTTTCTCTCTTAACCCCTCTGATACAATCAACCTGGAACTGGAATGAATACTTAATGGGGAATGAAACAATTGTTCTTTCAATGAGTAATCACCCATCTGAGACCAGGCATTCTGGCAAATGCAGTGTTTTTTATCCATTTGTCCACAACTATTATAAGTAAAGAGAGAAGAGTAAAAGTCTCATGAGTGACATTATTTTATATTAGTATTTTCTTGAAGTTAATATGTGACTAAATTTAATGGATAGCTGAAAAAGATGTGAAATTATTGAAATATTTGTATTTAAACAGAGACTTCCAAAAATCTATAAGGGTGATTCAAAGATATTTTTCCCCCTTAAGAAGATTCAAATTCCCCCTACAATCTTGTTACAAAACCTAATTAAATTTCATTACAGTCTCTGTCCCAGTGATCATAACCTTAAATTAATGGAATACTATTTTTATTTCATGACATCAATTGGTCTGCCTCCTTTCATTGCTTATACTGAAGTGGGTAATATTAAATAACAGCATAGAAATCCAAAGTAGAGCAACAAAGGGTAGAGTTCAAACTTTACCATTAATATTCGATTATTTCAAAGTTCATAGGGTTTAGAATTGGAAGGGAATTTTGTTTACTTATTTAATTTTACTTATAGTGAAACTGAGTCCCAAACAACTTAAGTGATACCTATGGATATGGGGCATCCTTACTTACCAGTAAATATCTAGATCTCTAGATATGGATATATAGATATGGATATAGAGTATCCTTACTTACCATTAGAAAGGAAGAGAACCAGAGAAGAAAAACATTGTCTCTGATTCAAAATCTAGTTCTCTTTGGATTGCTATGTGGAAGAGGATGAAATGTATACTGGGGGCAGCTAGGTGGTGCAGTGGATAGAGCACTAGCTTTGGAGTCAGGAAGACTAAAGTTCAAATTTAGCCTCTGACTCACTAGCTGGGTGAGCCTGGACAAGTTCCTTAACTCTGATTGCGTCTTAAAAAAAACAAAAAACAAAAAACAAAAAACAAAACCAAAAAAACCAACCTCAAAACAAAAAGAAAAAAATATATATACTGCTAATTTCACTTTGCAGAGCTAAGACGCATACGTAGAAATGACAATGGATTTAATGTAATGGGAAACTCCTAGTTAACAATTACATCAATAAAAAGTAGGGCAGTGGAGAGAGTATTGACCTGGGAAGAGAGAACTTAAACTTGTATCTGGGATCTGCCTTTTATTATGTAGCACTATATGGATGAGTCACATCATTTTTCTGGGTTTCAATTTTCTCATCTATAAAATTAAGATGTTGGACTAGATAACTTCTGAGTTTTCTTCTGACTCTCTAATGTACAAATGCATTGTAAATTGTGAGTCTGAGTAAGTCACTTGGCCTCTCAGAGTTTTCTCACCTGAAAAATGAATGACTTTACAACTTCTTTCAACTCTGAAGCTATAATTCTATGATCCTGCAAGTTTAGAGTTTAAAAAAATCAACTTTGTATTTTCCATATCTATAAATGCCCTATTGTCCTCCTCTCTTTATACAAACTTCAACAACAATGACAAAAACAAAACAAAACAAAACATTTTTTTTTCTTTCTTCCTTTCTCTATAGAGAGTTGGAGTAAACATTAGAATTCCAGATAGAGTTCCATTCAAGAGCCATATACAAGATCAGTGTTTTCTGGAACATTGTTTTTGTTTGTATATTTTGACATTTCAAAAGTGTGACATCTTTCTTTTACTTAAAAAAATTATTTTTTATTGTGAATTTAACAATCATCAATAAACATAAACATTTCAAGATACAAAGAACTAGAAAGAGGATTATTGTGAACTGTTACATACAATTAGGTTATATTTATATAGAAATATGGAAATCATATAGTTTATACTTAGTATTTAATAACCACAACATATAATTTATATATAATCATTTATACATAATTTACATTTAAATATATATTTTTACTTGTTAATAATCTAAGTTTAATTTGTTATACAATCTTCTTTTTTGTGTCTTATAATGTTTACATATGGATACATGCATATGTGACAAAAACATTTCATAATTCATATACATCATACATATATAAATATATTTACAGATAGATATATAGATTTAATAAGGTGGAAGATGTTTTTTGATTGTGATTCTTGTCAAATTAAGATTCTCTCTCTGATAAAGATTATTTTTGAAAGTTATGGTGCCAAACTAGTAATAAGGTCTTCTGAATTTAGTCAAGCTAGTCTTAAGACAATAGGTATACTGTTGGTCACCATTCTAATACTCAACACTTTATAGCTTGGTAAGGTCTTTCAGAATTTATACTATTTTCAAGTACCTTGACATAGTAAAGCATCAGAGTTATTATCGATACGTCATTCTCAAAGAGAATCAATGACATCATGAGGATGATATCTTGATTTGCAAGTGAATTGGACTTAAGTGAAGCAGAATTGTGCAAAGTTGTCAGTGTCATTCTCTCTTAAGAGTCATTGAAGGACAGCGGCAAGACATAATTCAAGATGACAGAGAAAGTTTTTTAGGAAAGATTCTCCAGCTTCCCTACTTCTTCTAACCACTACTTCCTTCAATCTGCTCTCCTCCTTTAAAACCCCTCCTCCCTTTCTTATTCCCTTTTACTTCTGTTCTCCCTTCTATTACCTCTCCCCTTTTCTTACCCCTTTCTCCTCCTGTAAGATGAGACAAGTTTCTATATTAAACTAAATATATCTGATATTCTCTCTTTAAGACAAATCTGATGAGATTAAGGTTCACACAATGCTCATTTCCCCTCTTTTCTTTCCCTCAACTGCAATAGATCTTTTTTGTCTCTTCACATCATATAATTTACTTCATTTTACTTCCCCTTCCCTCTTCTTCCAGTACAATCCTTTTTCCACCTGTAGCTTCTTTCTTATATAATCACAGTAAAGTCAAATTATACCCATAACCTCTAAGTATACCCCTAACAAATACACAGTTCTCAAGAGTTAAACATGACATTCTCCCATATAGGGATGTAAACATTTTAATCTTTAAAAATATAGTTATTTTCTTCCATTTTTATCTTTTTATGCTTCTCTTCTCTATTATTTTTTATCTTTATACAGAGTTCTGTATTTGAAGATCAAATTTTCTGTTCAGCTCAGCTTTTTTCATCAAAAATAAATTAAAATCCCCTATTTCATTGATTGTCCATCTTTTTCCTGAAAGATAATGCTCAATTTTGCTGGATACTTGATTCTTGGGTACAGCTCAAGTTTCTCTGCCCTTTTGATCCTTTAAAGTAGAAGTTGCTAGGTCCTGGGTAATCCTGATTGTTGCTCTTCGATATTTGAATTGTTTCTTTCTGGCTGCTTGCAGTATTTTCTCTTCAATCTAATAATTCAGGAATTTAGCTACAATATTCCTTGGAGTTTTCGTTTTTAAGTCTCTTTCAGGAGGTGATTGGTGGATTCTTTCAATGGCTATTTTACCCTCTGGTTCTAGGACATCAGGGCAATTTTTTTTCATGATTTCTTGAAACATGTTGTCATGGTTTTGAGGTAGTCCAATAATTCTTAGGTTGTCTCTCCTGGATTTATTTTCTAGATCAGTTATTTTTCTGATGAGGTATTTTACATTTTCTTTTCTTTTCTTTCTTTTTTTCTTTCTTTCTTTCTTTCTTTCTTTCTTTCTTTTTTTTTTTTTTTTTTTTTTTTTTTGGTTTTATTTGATTGGAATCTTTACAAACTGTTAAGTCATTAGAGTTGAGATGTTTTGGGCCAAAACCTGAAACAAAGTACTAAGTAGAACTAATTGATACAATGCTTGTGTTTACACCTTTACTCATTGGAATTCACAAGTATGGGAGATTCACAAAGTTAACTATGTAACTTTGTGAATTCACACCTCCCTTGAAGCTCGTAGGGCCAGAGAGCACGCTGGGAAGAAACCCATAATCCCTCTTTCTCATATCCCACAATCCCTCTTTCTCAAAGAAGCATAAATAGAGCTTCAATGGGCCAGTCAAGAAAGTTTTTCAGAGTGAAGGAGCTACTAGTCGAGAGTTCAGCGAATTTAGATTGAGAGGGGAGCATCAAGTGAGTTCAGCCAGAAGCCCTCTCTGAGTGAGGAGTTTTACTTCGGAACATTGACTGGGGTTGGAGAGGAGCACTCTGGGAGATTGAGAGCCAGAGCCCTCTCTCAGAAGCAAAACAGATTCAACTTGGTCCTGGCTCTGGAGGCTGAAGAAAACAGAGGCAGAAGCAAAGGACAAAGCTGCAAGAGCTCTTAGAACCAAGCAGAGAGATAGGCCTAAGCTAACCGGGCTATATTGGAGGCAATAAAAGATCTAAACTTTTAGCACCTGGCTGCATTTTGGGTGATTATTACTTTCAACTGAAACTAAGGCTGCCTCCAGAAAACCTCCCCTGAGAAACCTGCCTTCTCCCAGAGAGAACTATTATTATAAAGAAGAAAAACACCACAATTCTTGATGTCTCATTGAATCATTCACTTCCATTTGTTCAATTCTAATTTTTAGTGAATTATTTTCTTCAGTTATCTTTTTTATCTCCTCTAACATCCCTCTCACATCCCACAATCCCTCTTCTCAATTTGGTCAATTGAACTTTTAAATGAGTTGTTTTGTTCATTGGATTTTTTTTCCATTACAGAAATTCTGTTTTTCAAGGAATTGTTTTCTTTTTCCATTTTTCCAAAACTATTCTTTAAAGGAGTGATTTTATTCAGGCAATTTCTTTGTTTTCTTTTTCAGAACTCTCATTTTCTTTCACCATTTTTCTTCTCTCTTTTAAGATTCTTTTTGAATTCTTCCAAGAGAGCCTTGTGAGATGGAGACCAATTTATATCACTTTTTGAGTCTTTATCTGGAGATGCTTTGTCTTTAGTGTCCTCAGGGTTTGAGGTTTGTTTTTCTCTGTTTCCATAAAAGCTATCTATGATCAGAGCTCTTTTTGCTTTTTTGCTCATTTTTAAAGGTTGAGGTTTTCTCTTAGAGCAAAGGGGAGATTGTCCCAAGCTTCCTTTACAGGGGGCACAGGGGCTTCACACTGCGCTGGGGCCAGTGCTGTCAGCTTCCTTCCTGTTCTGGGTGGGCATGGCCAAGGCCCACATTATGCTAGGGTTCAGGGACTCACTATTTGCCTTCTGTAGTTGTGTCGAAGGTCTCACAGATAATCTGTTGATCCACTGGCTTCTGAACCAGGACAGAGTAGCAAATACTGCTGTTATTTTGTTGTTTTGGCTATGAGTCTCCCAGTAGATTCCCAGATTGAGAAAGTCTTTTTGCCCTGGGTCTCCCTGCACTGCCCTGCCCTGTGCTGCACCTGTGCTCAGCCACCCTACTTCTGCAATCCTATTCTCTTTCTTTTTTCTCTCACTACTTTTAATTTATTATTTATTTTATGGTAGACAATCTTCATTTTCTGAACTGAGAAATTCATCCTTATTCTTCATATTACTTCAACTTCTTGTAACAAAATTTCTCATCGCAAAGTGCATTATTAGATCACATTCTTTTCATTACTAGAACTTTCTAGAAAGCCACTTTCATCATATCACTTTCTTTTTTTTATTTTTTTATTTTATTTTTTTAATTTTTAAAAAATTTTTTTAATAACCTTTTATTGATAGAACGCATCCCAAGGTAATTTTTTACAGCATTATCCCTTGCATTCATTTCTGTTCTGATTTTTCCCCTCCCTCCCTCCACCCCTTCCCCTAGATGGCAAGAGTCCTTTACATGTTGAATGGGTTGCAGTATATCCTAGATACAATATATGTGTGCAGAACCGAACAGTTTTCTTGTTGCACAGGGAGAATTGAATTCAGAAGGTATAAATAACCCGGGAAGAAAAACAAAAATGCAAGAAGTTTATATTCATTTCCCAGTGTTCTTTCTCTGGGTGTAGCTGCTTCTGTCCATCTTTGATCAATTAAGGCTCTCTTTATCGAAGAGGTCCACTTCCATCAGAATACATCCTCAAACAGTATCGTTGTTGAGGTATATAATGATCTCCTGGTTCTGCTCATTTCACTCAGCATCAGTTCATGTAAGTCTCGCCAGTCCTCTCTGTATTCGTCCTGCTGGTCATTCCTTACAGAACAATAATATTCCATAACATTCATATACCACAATTTACTCAACCATTCTCATATCACTTTCTTAGTGAATATAAAAAGATTCTTTATTATCTATTGCAGTGGTTTTCAAACTTTTGTTTTTAATATCTTTATATTATTAAAAATTACTGAGGATCTGTCCAACTGTATAACTGTGGGTTATACCTATAGATATTTATCATATTAGAATTAAAACTAATTTTGTATTGGTAGATTCCCAAAAAGGGTTTCAGAGACTCCCAAGAGTCCCACACTTTGAGAACCTTTGATCTGCTGTATTCTCTTCTTACCTTTGAGACCTTCTATGATTTGGCACAACTTTAGATATATAGTCTAGTTTCCTTCTACTTCTCAATAGCTACCTCTTATTTTTTCTAGTGGAATCGTTCTCCTCATTGTCAACAGCAACTCTGACCTTCCCTACCACCTCTACTTCCCTGCCATGTTTGTTAGAATCCCTGTGCTTTTCCTCATGCTTTGCTACTTTCTAGCCAAATCATACCTATACCTCCAAGCCAAATTTAAGCCCTTCATATTCTTTGAATAACCTAAGGCATTTCAATACACAGATTAGCATTTTAGTATTCTCTAAAAGTTTGTTATGTATTAGAGTTTTCTTATGGGTATAGTACCATGTATTTTTATTCCAAATTCATCTGCCCATAGTAATCTGTTCTTTCTTTTATTTTTTCCTGTTTCTATAGATGACACCATGACACAATCATAGTATTTAGAGTTGGAAGAGACATTAGAGATCATCCTAATAAGAAATTATTCCTAATTTTCTGTGTGAGATACTAAGAGTCAGAGAAGTTAAGTAATTTGCTCAAATTCATATAGGTAGCAGATAGCAGAGTCATGATTCTAATCCATTGACTCTAAATCCAATATTCTTTCTATCTCATCATATTGTTCCTTTTTTTCTCCAGTACTTAGTACAGTCTCCTGCACAAAATTCACTTATAATAAATGCTGATATGATATACCCTTATTATACTGTACATTGTGTCATACTGATGTCTGTATCTCATTTACTCTACTAGCTTAGGGACTTTTTATGGAAAGGGATGATGTTTTATCCCTTCTTTTTTATCCCCAGCTTCTAACACAATGTCTTGCATACAGTAGATACTTAATATACATTTATTGAATTGAATTATTCTGTAAACTTGATAGACTATAACATAGGATTTTCAATATATACTTGTTGATTTATTGATTAAAGTTTTTATTTTGAGTCTGCATTAGTTCTATGATGACACTAGTTTCTCTGGTTTTCTAGAATCATAGAAAGAATTCTAGGATCCTTGGAATTCAAGGGTCCTTGGAGATCAACTAAGTCCCATCTTTTTGTGTATGTGATGAACCCTTTAAGCAGTGTAGTGAAACTTATGGAATCCTCCTCAGAATTATATTTTTAAATGTGTAAAATAAAATATAAAAGATTACAAAGAAAACCAATTATACTCAAATACAGCTGTCAAAATTTATATATTTTTAATTCACGGACTCCAGGTCAAAAGCTTATTATCTAATTCAACTCCCTCATTTTACAGATGAACCCCCTCCCCCCCAAAATATCAGGGAAATTGATTATCTTTTCAGGGTCATACAAACAGTAAGTAGTAGGTCAAGGACTACAACTTAGGTCTTTTGACCTAGGATCTTTTAGACAATGGATCAGAAGAAGCCTAAAAATGTTGGGCTGAACCAGACTTCAGAGTCATCTTTGTAAGAGTTGGCAATAGCACTATTACATTTACTTTACTGAAGAACCATTTCTGATTTTTATTCCTAGCCCTGTATAATATTCTGGAAAGGCCAATTACCTCATTGTATCAGTGTCCTATGTTCCTCCTCTATAATATGGAATGAGATTTTTGTCTTGTCCTGATGGCCGGCTCCTTCTTGCACTGGAGTGTTCTAAGAACATTTTTACTTAGATCCCATCCCCAATATCCATAGATCTTTCTGCCTGTAGCAACCAGGCCTGGAACAATGACTTACTATGATTTTTTTCTTGAATTTTATGATTAGGATTGAATTTTCTAATTCTCTTTGGAGAAGTCTTATTGGGAGGGGGGGGTGCAGTGGAGAGAACTTACTATACTTCTTCCTGCTCTTCCACTACGCTGGTACCTGATCTGACTTTTGCCTTTTCATATTTTCATCAGAGGTACCCTCAATATGTATCAAGATCATTTTAATATAGATATTGTAGAGATTAGAAAGTAAAGAATTGCTCATATCTTCTCTGTGACCTTATTTGGAGAATAATAATGCTAACTCTGTTTTTTTTTTTTTTTTTCTAATTTTTTGGACACTTTTGCTTTTGAATATTCGTATAGTGAAGGCATTGATCCTTTAATGATTTATTTTTCATTTCTTCAATATTTTCTCTCCTTCCCACATTTCTAGTTTCCCACTGAGAGAAAAAAAAGAAAAAAGCCTTCTAAGAAATATGCATAGTCAAGTAGAACAAATGCACCTTTGGAGAGAGAAAATGGTCCTGTAAATATAAGGGTTTAATTTTATTTTATCCCTCCTTTTTCAGGAGGAGTGATATATTTTTTGAACTCAGTTCTCCAAAAATGGCAGACAGTATTTAAAAATGAAAGTGAATTTACCTGTTATTCCTTCCCAATCCCCAATCTCACTGGATCCATGATGTACTTCCAGGAATAACTAAATCCCAAATTCATATGAAAGGCTTAATAACAAGCTAGTAATATTCTTCTATTCTGTTCTAATAGTTCCTGCTTACCAAGTGTTTCAAAGTTTTTGTTTTTTTAGAATAAGGAATGCAAATTAGAAACCAAATACATAGGTGGCATATGTATAGCATTTTTATATTTCCAAAAGGGTTTTATAGTAGGGAAATGAGATTTAAATAAAAAGTAACAGCCAAAGAACAAAAGCAAATACAACTGTCTAAGCAGAAGAGGGAAGAACAGATTTGATACCAAGTATAATGACTCCCTGGCTTAGTCCCATCTCTGTGGTGAGAGCTCATACTTATCTGGGTCCATAGATTTCTTGAAGTTGCCACTATCTAGCTCTACCTAATCACTAAACAGGGGGGGGTCCAGATATTTTTGATAACTCCTTAATAGTTTATATCTCAGTAGTATTTGTCAATAGAATAATTACTATACTGGGGTTATTACCCCACCCATCCTGGGATTGTGGAAACGTAGCTCATGATTTTGTGCTGCTTTGAGTTTCATCTATGTCACTGTCCTTGTAAGTCTTTTTGCTGCTGTCTCATAAACACCTCCTATTTCAGAGTTTTATTCAGAGCGAGCAACCAATGAATGGAGAAAACAGAATCATCTTTGTGGACATGGCAGGTCGTCATTTCATGGAGGTCATCTCAACATCTAGGTAGAAGTGTTCTTTGAGGCAAAGATGGATGTCACTGATTAGCTGCCATTTTTTGAAAGACAAAATATATGAGAACATCTTTTTTCCTGGGTTACTTTGTTTTGTTAGTAACACTAGGTGGTCATTAAAGAAGGAGGATACCCATAAGCAAATTTTCTAGATTGGCCACCATCTGAGAAATCAGTTAGGTGAAGTTATGTGAGTTGATGCTCCTTAGAGTGCTCTTAGATAGAAGCAATACATCCTTTCTGGTGAATCAAGAGAATGCATTTGAATCAGTACAACTATCTCTGTAGAGTCTGTCAGTCACATATGTGATATGACTGACAGATTCATACACCTGCCTATTCACCTAATTATCCACCTGTTAGCTATATAATTATTTAATCAGTATTAATTAGCTAGTCAACCCTTAAGTGTGAGCAAGCTAACAACTGAAGGGGAGTCAAATGATAGCAGAGGAGGTTCAAAATTAGGCAGTATTCTTCTCTAGTACTACTAGACACTAGACAGTAAGGAGGTCTTTTAAATTTACTCCTTAAATCATCAGGCTGTGATCTACAAGGGGATAAGATTTGACTATTTTCCTTCTTTCCCAGCCCTTTATAAGACCTGAAGTCCCAGTAAGTATACCATCAGGACTTATTCCCCAGACTCCTTGGTACAGTTAATAATATTTATTTGGTTATAATAATGTATCTTATTTGATATCCTATAATTTATCCCTATGAGACCTACTTTTTATGAATTTTTGATTTTCAAGAATCATCAAATATTCATTAATTGCTTGCTTAATTCATTAATTGTGTGCAGAACAATGTGCTAGGAGTGAGGCAAAATTTAGCTAACACATGATTCCTGCTCTCATGAAACTTATAGTCTAATAGGGTAATAAGATATCAACATAGGAACATGAGAAATACATCGGACAGTTGTGTAACAAAAATGCTTTGAGTTATGAAGGGGAAAGTCATTACCAATTTGGGCAGAGTGGGTTTCAAGGAAGGGGAAGCCTCATAGAAGAGTTAAATTTCAGTCAGACTTTAGTAAAGGTACAGGTAGAAGACAATAAGTCATGTTTCATTGGTAGGGGTGGACAAAGAGTGAGTAGCATAGAGCACACAGAAGGAAATATGAGATGTGATATGTATATTTGAAAGACCTTTTTGTTAATAGAATTATTAAGGTATATTGGGATCTTTTTGGTAGCTGAAATATTTAACCAATCACAATCTTGCCGATCATGTCAGACACGTAAGATTATTTTAACTTGTTACCCACTAAATAAGAATCCAAGTTTTCCAGTGTTCAATTCTATGCTATTATTTTCTTCCATTTCTTTGTACTAACATCTATGAACTAAAAAGGATTTTAATCTAATACAAGTATTATTTTATAATGAGGAAATTGAGGCTCAAAGAATGAAGTGACTTATCCAAGGTCACACAACTAGTTGTTGGTAGAGTTTGGACTGAAACCCAGTCTTCCTAACTTAGTTTCTCTCCATGATATTTTGCTGTTCTACAATATTTAACTACCTACCCAATCTTTCTCCCTCCTTTCCTTTTTTCCTCCCTCCCTCCATCCCTCCTTCTGTTCTTCTTCCTTCTCTTCCTTCCTGTTCTCTCTCTCACAGAAAGTTCTTAAGACACAAAAGACTCAAAAGCATACAGAGAAAAACAGAAAACATAAAAATGGTCCACAAACAGTCCATAATGTTCAGTATACTAGACCACCTCCCCATCCTGGGTCTCAACAAGATAAAGGTTATTTTTAGAACTGCTGAATAGATATTTTACATTCACCTTAGATCAGCACTGTCTAAGGAACTCCCAAATCCAAACCTTCTGGCCAGCCATAGCTTCTTTAATCCTCCATCTGTGAGATAATCCTGTTGTTGGTCATCTCCTCTGAAAAGTGTGCTGTTGCAGAAATCACCCTTTTGTTGGCTGATGTTCAAATCAGGAAATCAGAAATTCTTTGACTCAAAATGTTACCATCAACGTTGTTAAATGTCCATTTCTCAAGATTACAAATTGCTGAGCTGTGTTCAGGGAAGGAATTAAGAAGCAGAAGACATCCTGGGATTTGAGGTGCAGTATCAGACCCTCCAATGCATATGTACCCATGTCTTCTGCCCACTATATGCTCATTCTATAAATCATTATTGTCGGAAGTAGAGAGGAATCACTTCCTTACCCACTGACACTTTTTGCTTCTAGAAGTAGAAAGTACTGAAAAATAGTTTCAAAGGAGATATTCTGTCTCTGATTTCATAAAATCATAGTCTCTCAGAGCTGGAAGGGAACTTTGGTGTCATTTAGTCTAATCCTCCAAGGCTATTGGGAAACAATGAACTGCCATCTGCCCCCAAGTTTTTTTTCAGGGCTGTTTTTAGTTACAAACTAAAACCCATCCCTCTCCCCACTAGAAAACAGCTGATAGGGTTTTAGGATTGGGGACTAGGTACAGTTGCTATGATTAAATGGCATGACCCTCACTCCCAATGGAAATTAATTGGGCTCTGGAGCATTGCTGTCAAACTAATAATTTCTGGAAATGAGAACATACTCCTTGGCTAATCTTCCTATTCCTCCATAATTCCAATATACCTTTTATGGCAGTTGTGAAGTGGGAAGGGTGAGTGGAGGTCCCTAATAGTACTAAAGAATTGCTTGGGGGCACTGTGACATTAAATAACCTGTGACTAAGGATACTAGGACAATCCCCTCTCTCCTTCCACCTTCTGCCCTCGAAAAGATGGGGCAAAGAATAAGATTGGAGACCGTTGAATACAAGAGAGCAAAGAAGGTCAATTAGCTAAGTAGTGGCAGAAGTGAGATCTGAACACAGCTCTTCAGATTCCCAGTCCATTGTTCAGTGTAATGCTGAATGAAAGAATGGGAAATATAAAGTGGGATTGGGGAAAGAATTCATATTATCTAGCCTAATTTTGGGTAAATCACAGTGGTTACCTAATATTATGAAACCAACTTTACCTATTCTGGGAACCAGAATATGTCATAGTCAATCTTTCCCTTACTGTAACCTGGCTTCAAGAGAATGGAGTCTTGATAGATTTCATTCTGTTCAGATCCTAGCCAGGCTGAGGAGGTAGAATACAAGGGGGACTGTATTCACAGGACCAGAGTTAGAACTACTTTCATAACCTATATGAATTCGGTCAGGTCAAAATCTTCCCAGGTGTCAGTTTTCTTATTTCCAAAATGAGTTAGTTGGACTAATAGACCTCTAAATCCTTACAACTCTAAAGCTATATGTAAACTCATTATTTGTATCCCTGCATCTGGAATACAAAATACTGTGGGAATGCAATAATTTGATAGAACTATAAAGTAGATAATACATATTCTGGGGAGAGACATACACCTACTCCTCAACCATTAAGGTTAAGATCGACAAATATAGAAGAAATTATAGGCATCGAATCCAGGATTACATGTGTACAGTTTATGCCCAGAGCCAAGCCCCAAACCCCAGCCTGGCGCCAAGGACCATCTCCCTTTGGTCTTCAGACTCCAAACCAAGGGCAAGTTAGGAGGCAGCCTTCTTTTATTTTTGGCTTTCAACATTAAAAAATATATATGTACCATTCCTCACCACAACTCCCTCCCAAGTTGTTATTTGGTTTTGGTTAAGAAGATGAAAGGTTGGATTCTGTTAAGCTAGAAAGAGAGGAGAGGAAAGAGAGGAGTTACAGTTTCTTCCAAGGAAGGACCAGGGCGGTCCCTGACAGAGTAAGGGTTCCCTGTTATATTTAAACCCCACAGATGTGCTTGGCATAGACCTCAATTTCAAAATTGCAGGAGGCTACTTCAATGACAGGGGGGAAGCCTCTTCTGCATTCCCCTGCTGTTTTTCCCCTCCTCTCAGTCCCCCCCCCCCCTCCCGCCCCGCGAAGCCCCTCCCTTCTGGCTCACTCTTGAGAAGAGCCCAAGGCGAAATTCAGGTCAGGCTACTTGGCTATTTCCCCTCCTGCTAGAAGAACTCTGGTGGGCCAGACTAGTTTTTGGTGCCTCGCTGCTGTATGTTTTAAAGGTGTGTGTGTGTGTGTGTGTGTGTGTGTGTGCGCGCGCGCGCGTATGTGTAGGGGGTGGGGGTGGCAAATTTAAATTGGATACATTTGTGTTTTCTGGACTAGGGATTCTGTCCCTGGCTTTCCTGCCACAGGAGCCCGAGCGATCTGAAAATTCCCCCTCGGCTCAGGAATAAATATGCAAGGCTTGTCATACTGTTGCAGTTCTCGCTCCCAGCTGATAGGGTGACGTGTGGTTTGGAGGCTTGGAGATTGGCTTTTGGATTTGGCTTCTTGCTGCAGCTTAATGGGCAAGCCTCTCTCTCTCGCCCAGAAACCAGCCGAGCAGTTCATTCTGTTCGCCTCTTCCGCCGAGATGCTGGGAAATCTCCCGCGGTGATGGTGTGAGAGAGGGAGCCGGCGAGCCACAGACTGGGGGAAGCCCGGTCGACGTGACTGCGGTCGGAGGGGGCTCTCTAAACCTTCGGGTCTCTCCCTATCGATCACCCTCCTCTTCGCCTCCCTCGCCGGCGTGATCCCCGCCTGCGCCGTTTCCTCCCTCCTTCCCGGACTCGGGGCTCTCCCAGAGTCGTTGTGCAGAGTCGGTGCTTCGGTTTGGGGGGGTGGGTGGGTCTTTTGTTGCTGTTGTTGCATTTAAAACAAAAAGTCAGAGTGGTGAGACAAACCCTGAGCTCCCCTGATTCAGACCCCGACCCCTTCGCTCCCCAACCTCGCACTCCAGATGCGCTGCCCCCCGGCGCCCTGACAGCTGCGGAGCCACAGCTTGCGCGCGGCTCTCGGGACTGATATGCCCAGCACTCGGCTCCCCGTCTGCGGCCGGCCAGCGGGAGCGATGAGCTGCCTGTGAACCTGGAGGCCCTGTGGTGGGGGGATCACGCACCTTTCTCACCGAGCCCCCCACCACCGCCCCTTCCCGGACCCCTTCCCCAATTCCCCCGGCTAGGACAGAAGCAGAGAGGCCATCGCCAAAGGTGAGTAGAAGATCATCCCTGCTCCCCGCCCCCTCTCCCCCCCCCCCCAACCCCCTGGTTTAGAAACGGGGAACTTGAGAAAATAGGGAAGGTTGAAGATGTCCAGTTGGCCCTAGGATAGATTCTTTTTTTTTTTTTTTTTGAAGTGTAATGATTTAAGTTGTGTGTGTGTGTGTGTGTGTGTGTGTGTGTAGAGGTGTGTTGTGCTTCAGAGACTGTTTTATATGTGTGCTGTGTTTGTGGGTCTGGGAAGGGTGTGTGTGTCTGGGATTGTGACATATGTGTTGTGTTGTCTGTGAGTGTGTCATTGGTGTGTCTGTGCGAGTGTATGCCCCAGTTTGAGTCTGAGAGTGTGTTATGTTATTGTGTGTGAATGTGTGTGTACGCGCCACGCACACACACACGCTTAGCCAGCAGCCCCTGCAGCCCCCGAGTGCCCAGTTCAGCGGTGGAGACCTGGGGCGGCAGAGGTGGGGGGGGGGGAGGGAAAAGGGAAGGAGGGGAAATCTGGGGAAATAGAGGAAATGTGTGAGAATTTGGGGAATGGGGAGATAAGGAGGAGCGCTTAGACTGGGAAGATTTAGTGGGGCCTCGGCCAGCTTTTGGCTACTACTCTGATGCTGGTCAGGGAGGATTTCGGGGAGTGAGGGTGGAGGACAGAAGACCGGGAGATGGGGATTAAAAAAAAAGTAGGGTAGGTGAAGGGAAAAACGCAGGATCAAAACCCAACTGTACATACCCTGCCCCGCCCGCGTTCTTTGCCGAAACCAGAGGGAGTACTGGGCCCCCCATTCCGGACTCGGGGCTGACCGCTTGGGGCTGCCCTACCGGAACCCTAGGAGCCCAGCACCTGAGAGCTGTGGAAAAAGCGGCTGCACCCGGGAAAAGGCAGTTTTTCTCGTCCTATTATGTGTGTGCATGAGTGTGTGAGGTGTGTGCGCGCGCGTGTGTTTGTATGTGTGAACCCAGGGGGAGGGGTGAAGGGGGCGGGCACGTTAAAGAGAACAAATGTCTTTAATGCAGTGCTATAAATTTCTCCCCTCCCTTCCTCCCTCCCTTCACCCGATACACACGCTTCTGATGATTAAAAAACATACACGTGAAGGTGTTTGAGGGTGATGGATGTGTAGAGAGCCAGATAAGAATGGTGCGATTCACTGATGGGAAGAGAAGGAGGACAAGGAGAAATTAAAATAGTCCTAGTGCCATTTATAGGACCCCAGGCAGCAGCTCTGCACAGGGACCGGGATTCCTCGTGGGTGGTCAAGAACAACAGAAGATCCGGGGGTTACCCTTGAGGATGAAAGGGAAAGCCACTGGTGTCCGGATGACTCTCTCTGTGTGCGATTAATCTTAGACAGCTGTTGTGCTCCATCCACTTGGGCTGAGATCTTGTTTACCTCGGTTTTCAAATATAGCTTCTGCGCCATGCTATTCCCGAAATAGGGCAAGAGCAGTTCACTTTGTAGTGAGAAGCAGTCCGGCTTCTGGCTTGTGGGGGAAGGAGGACTGGTGAGGAGCTTATGTCTTTTTCTTTCCTGACTTGAGGTTTTTCTAATGGTGGATAGTTGATAGTCAGAAAGGCAAATATATATGCTTCCTCCTTTCCTTCTGCCAAAATCTAAAAGGTGCTGATGTAGCTAGATTTCCCTTTCAGTTCATGTTTTCCATTTCACCCCCTTTTACTCAACAACTATCTTCTCCATAGGTATTTTTTTTTTATCTCTATAACAGCTAAAATGGTCTTATGCTAGAATGTTCTAATTGATCTAGTACCCTATTTGGGTTTGATGATGAATACAACTCATCTCAAACTGGAGCGTGATTTCTTGAATCTAGAGGTTCTTTGGGATCCTCTTTTGAGTTTTAAGTATTATTAAAAAAATTCATGTTCAAGAGATGTCTTTGACATAAACCAACTATATGACTTTAGACAAGTAACTTAACCTCTCAAACTACAAATTACAGAAGAATTGGCAATCTACATCGGTAAAGGGAACATCTACACTGGGCAATAACTTACAGTAGATTATAGGCTTAGAGTTTCCTAAAAGCACTAAGAGGTTGTGTCTTTCTTTCGACCACACTGTCAGTATGCACCAGACACAGGTTTGAATGCAGGTCTTTCTGATTCCAAGGCCAGTTCTTTATCTACTATGCTGCCTCTTGAGGAAGATAGTACAAATATTATCTACATTTTACATATGAAGATTATAGAGGCAAAGTGTTTTGACCACAGTCATAATTTGAAAATAGCAGAACTAAAATTGGAACCCAGGTCTGTTGTCTAAAATTAGGGTATTTTTAATTATATGACCCTGCCCCTCAAGGGTGTCTTCTTTTTGTCTCCTGCTTTGGTGTTTTCTGTCTCATTATTTCCATTTTATTTGCTTTTGGAAAAGATAGCATGAAGATATCTGATTGACTACAGGAATAGTTCTGGCCTATCTTCTCCCTGGGTTATGATATTAGAGAAAAGAAATCCTTTTCCCACTCCTGTGAAATTCCTTTCATCTTATTCCTTCAGGATAGAACAAGGATTAAGTGAAAATCATACTTGCATGCTTTTTTTTTCTCTAAACAATGGTGAAAGTTCCATTTCCTTGAAAAAATGCCCCTATCTTCATCGACAATTCTTTTGCCTCCTAATGTCCCAGGGAAGAGGTATTCCTAGTGATTGACTCCATGTGCAACTGCTGGCATGGTTCATGGATAGTGGTAGTTTGCCTTTTGTTTTGGGTCAGGGATCAAGTGAGATTACATTTATAAAGTACTTTGCAAAACTTATAAGCTATATAAATGCTAGTAATTGTTGCCATCATGCCCCTAGTCCAGTTCTATTTTTCTCACCTCTTGGCAATGTTTAAGTAGACAATGTGGGGTGAGAAGAAAGGGTATATTGGGGAAGGAGGGGCTGGAGACAGCTGAGTAGCTCAAGCTTTTAGTGAAGAGAGAGGACCTGAGGAAGTAAAGCTCTGCTCTTTCTCTACACATCCATCTCTACACACCTCCTTCAGTACCAATTGGATTGTTTATGTGTTTTTCCCTCTGTCAAGCTGTTGTTACTGAGACTATTTCACCAAATCATTGGAATCTCCTCTTTATTGAGATGAGATAGAGGACAAGAAAAGTAAAAGACATATTCATCGACCTCAAATGATATTATCAAGTGCTATATTGTGTGATGGGGCAGTTAGGTGGTGAAGTGGATAGAGTACTGGGTCTGGAATCAGAAAGACTCATCTTTGAGTAACAATTTTATCATTGTTTGACCCTGGGCAAGTTATTTTGTCCTAATTGCCCTAGTTTCCTCATCTATAAAAATTGGGACACCCCTCCAGTATTTGCCAAGAAAAGCCCAAATGGGGTCATGAAAAGTCAGTAGACAGACAACAGGTTGTACTATGCAGATCATATTTAATAGAATAGAGGACAGATCAGCAGGAATGAGAATAATTGAATCCTACCTGGATTCGGATAAACTTGAACAGCTTGAATAAATGAATGAATCATTTATTAAGCTCTTCCTATGTGCAAAGAACTGTGCTAAGGACTAGAGATACAAAAAGAAATTAAGATCTTCCTCACTCTCAAGGTAATCATATATGGGGGAGACAACACATATGGAAGATTTCAGTTGCACATTAGATAGGTCCCATGGATCTTCGGGTACAATAAAGCAGATATTCATTTCTCTTCCTTAATGTCATTTCTAGTAATAAAATTATGTCAGTTTCTCGTGCTGAACCATTTGATAGTGCCAGGGACCTTGGTGGCAAGAACTTTCTTTTCTAGATTTTCAGTAGTTGTATTTGTAGCTCCTGAAGGAGCAGTGGCCAGGCTACATCCACGAAGGGATGGCTTCTCAGTGCAATGTCTGAAGGCCATGGTGCAAGCATTGATATTCCTAAAGATCTTGGGTTCAGAGTCCTGGGTTGTTTCTATCAGATTTTAAGGGGAGATGGTAGCATCATCTTAACAAGGTAGTGGTTGTTTTTAATGAATGGCTAAGATCTAGTAGGCATAGTGGATAGAGCATTGGGCTTGGAATTAAGAACTCTTACCTTCATGAGTTCAAACCTGACTATTAACTGTGTAATCCTGGGAAAGTCACTTAACTCTGTTTACCTCAGTTTCTTCGTTTGTGAAATGAGCTGGAGAAAGAAATAGCAAACTACTCCAGTGGTTTGCAAAGAAAGCCCCAAATGGGATCATGAAGTGTTGAACATGATTGAATAATAGCAATAGAATATGTAGGGGCAGGGAATTCTAGCTAGTGGAAAAAGGTTGACAATTTTTCTGGAGTTTGACTAAATCTGACTACAGTCTCACGAATACTTGCTGATGTTCTCCATTCACATTCACTTATCCATCTTTATCCTGTAGACAAATTCACAAACACATCACATTCCCCATGCTCCCAATATATCTACCTCAGCACATACTTACTCTTTCTGTTCACATATGCTTCCACTCAGAGATACTGATACATGTGTGTTTCACCCATGCACATACTGCGTGTTTGTGAACAGGTACACATAGCCATTCATATACATAATACATATTCATCTGACCTACCTGCATCTCTATCCCCTACACACACACATACCCTTATATATCTGGTAGTTCTTGGCTCCAGATCACCCTGTACAGCAAATATCTCAGCTATGTGAGTGGGTGATTTGGAAAGAGACAAATGGTATTCTGATCACTGACATCCGGAATGGCAGATGATGACTTTCTTGGCTTTGTACCAGATGTTAGGGTCAGGTGGAGGCTTTTATGAGCAGGGATCTGGGTGAGGAGCATAATATAGTGGAAAGAAAACGGATTTAAAGTCAGATGATCTAGTTTCAAATCTTGCCTCTGTCACTCACTATTAGTATGACCTTGGGCTTTCACCTTTTTGGGATGCATTTATAAGTGAGAGGATTGGATTTTAAACAGCTGCTTCTAATGTTTCTCTGAGTTTTAATCCTATGACTCTGATTCAAAACTAGAGGTTCTCAGGAGGTCGAGCATCCTCCCTTCTGTGTGCTTTTGTCTATTTTTTGTCAATATCCATTTTATTGGTATTATCTAATTCTCTGTGAATGATGAATTTTGAAAGTGTAAAAAACAAAAAGGAAATGAACCAATCACAAGAAGATAAACTGGCAGGTAGGATGGCTGTGGGTGGGGGCGGGTTTAGGAGCTCTTTTTAGAAAGGAAGGAGTGTCCAGGTCATGGATACCGTCTTTGTCAATGACCTAGATGCCAAAAGAAGATAAATTTAAGAGAAAGTGCTTTTGGAGCTCTTCCAGGCATTTATTTAGAAGAAATGGTTAAAAAAATCAAAACATAGGATAATAGCTTTAGAGCTAGAAGGGGTCTTAGAGGTCAGTTAGTTTAACTTTTAGTTTTACAAATGAGAAAACTGAGGCTGAGAGCAGTTTCTTGCCTGAGGTCACACAGGTAACACATGGGATTTGAACCCAAATCTTCTGACTCCCAAGTTCAGTGCGGTTTTTTCCTAATGTACTTTGATCTATGCTTCAATGATTACCCATTAAAAATATATATTTATACATCTAATTTCTCTACTTAAAGAGTCATCTCCTGTAATGAAGAAAAAGAAAGAGAAGGGAAAATCAATTAAGGAAAATTTAACCATTGTGTTCAACCAAGTCTGATAATATACAAAATATGTTTGGTCTCTGGTCACTCCTGTAAAGAAAAGAAGGAAGTAAACTTTCTCATTTCTTCTTTGGGACCAAACTTTCTCATTAAAATTGAACAATATTTATGCATAGTGATGCATACTGTTTTGCTAGTTCTAGATACTCCTGTTTTTATCAGTTCACATAAGTCTTTATATTCTTCATGTTTATGATTTCTTTCTTTCTTTCTTTCTTTCTTTCTTTCTTTCTTTCTTTCTTTCTTTCTTTCTTTCTTTCTTTCTATTCTTCATGTTTGTGATTTCTTTCTTTCTTTCTTTCTTTCTTTCTTTCTTTCTTTCTTTCTTTCTTTCTTTCTTTCTATTCTTCATGTTTATGATTTCTTTCTTTCTTTCTTTCTTTCTATTCTTCATGTTTATGATTTCTTTCTTTCTTTCTTTCTTTCTTTCTTTCTTTCTTTCTTTCTTTCTTTCTTTCTTTCTTTTTCTTTTGATTTGAACTCAGGTCCTCTTGACTTCAGGGCTGGGACTCTATTCACTGTACCACCTAGCTGTCCCCATGTTTATAATTTCTTACAGTGCAGTGATGTTCATAGATGTAAAATCCATGGATGTACTTTGTTTAGTCATTTACTTCAACTAATGGATGTATACTTTGTTTCCAATTCCTTGTGGTTGTCATTTTTTAAAATGATAATTAACAATTCAAAAATTATTTATTTTTATAACATTATCTCTCTCTCTCACTATTCCTCATTCCCCAATTGAATAACAACAAAAAACAAAACCTTCACAACAAAGACAAGCAAAAACAGCAGACCAGCAAAACAAATTCTCATGATGCCATGTCCAAATATTCATGTCTTAGCATTTCAAAGTTGTTTTTCTCTATAATGTTGTCATTTTATAAATTATGTTTCTGGTTCTGCAACCTTCACTCTGTATTATATGATAGAAGTCTTACTAATTTCCTCTGAAACAATTCATCATTTCTTATAAGTAATATTTCATTATATTAATTTATCACAACTTGCTTAGTCAATACTTAATTGGTGGGGTTGTTTTTAGTTTCTAGTCCTTGGGTGCTACAAGAAGAAGCTGCTATAAATATTTTTGTACATATAGGTTCCTTTCTTCTATTTTTGAACTTTTGGGATATTAGGTTTAGTGGTTTCTAAATCATTTATATCTAAACACAAAGTGATATGCAGCATTTCTGAAATTAACAAACCGGCACAAACAAGAGAAGAAATTTCCCATGGTTTTTGAGACAAATAAAACTAAGAAATATGAATAGAACACAGGAACCTTATTTGGACCCTAATCCCTTAGAATTTATCATATTTGATCAGGGAATGATTTAGAATTGGAAAAGACTTTAGAAATCATCTAGTCTAACTTTCATTTTATGATTGAGGAAATTGAGACTGTGAGGTGACATTTCTCACCCAATTTAAACCCAGATCCCTTTTGTAGGAGCTTTTAATACTGACCAGCAGTATTTATTCATTAGATCCTTTTGGCTGTGACAATGAATTATTTAATATTTTTGCTCCCACTAGCTTCCTGAATGGTATCTATACAAGTCAAAACACCTAATCAGATTAGTTTAAAATAAAGATAATAATCTGTCTCACTGGTCTAATTAAGATGGTTTGACCTTTTTTCTAGATGCATTGATCTGGTATTTTGATAACAGGTAGAACATACTCAAAGTATACTTACTGTTCTTTCCTTCCCCTCCTATCTTTAAAGAAGCAAGCAATAGGCATGATCCTAATCTTTGGAGACCTCTAACCAAACTCATATTCCTTTCCCTTCTTTTACATTGCACAATCTTCATCAAAACCTGGTGATCCCCATTCAAGCAATGCTGCTATTTTATTACATTAGAAGTGCCCCACTATTTAGTATCATGGGAAAGACAGACTTGTGTTCATTTCTTTCAATTAGTCAGAGTGGAATGAATTCAGAACAGAAGAAAAAAAGGTAAAGACAACAATGAGAATCCAAACAGCAGATTGTGTTGACCTAACCAGTGCCAGTTCCCCAGGCCAGTCTTGGGAAATAGGAAACCAAGATCTCCCCAAGGTTGGATGGACTGTTGGTTTCCCTCCAACATGAGTCTGTGATGTCTGTGATCGAAGAACTAATGGAATACAGAAAGCAATCAAACAATAATGTGATCTATTTCCATATTTTAACATTTAAAACATTAATGGAAATTAAATGATATTAATATGTCAGGTTCCTGCAGAAAAGTCTTGAGGGAATCATATAAATGCAGGTATCTACTCTCAGGCAATTCCTAATAGACAGCAGGAAAGGTTGACAAGGAGAGGAATTCAAGTACAATCCAAATGCTTTTTCCAAAAAAAGGAGAAAATAGATATGAATTATTTTATATTTCTCTTAGACTTACTTCCTGAATTTCTCCCCTTTACACCCCCCTCCACCAATGCTGATTTCTTCTTTAAACATTTTTTAATAGTATCTTTTTCCAATTACATGTAAAGGCATTTTTTCACATTCATTTTCTATACAATTTTGAGTTCCAATTTTCTTCCTTCTTCCCTTCCCTCTCCCCTCCAAGACAGCAAGCAATCTCAGTGCTGATTTCTGACAAAATTGTCTTCTATTTTACCCAAGCCTTAGAAAAATCCAACATTTATTTTCTTATGTGTAAGACATTTTGTTCAGTTCTGGGAACCCAAAGAACTCATATTCTACAGGGGGATAATGATAGTAATAACAGCAAATTTAGGAAGCATTTTGAGCTTTGCCAACCTTTCCATATTTCATCTTATCTGATCTTCATAGCAATCCTATGAGATAGTTGTGGTCATTATCTAGATGAAAAAATTAAGACTCCGAGAGGTTAAATTTCTTATCCATGGTCACACAACTAGTAAATTTCTGAGACAAAATTTGAATCCAGATCTTCCTGATTTCAAGTCTAATGTCCTTAAAGTTTACAACATGTAAGCTATTTCTTGACAGGCTTACAATATTCATCTGGGCACATTAAGTTTGACATTTCACTCCAAAGCACTCATGTTCTGTGCTTCAAGTTCGTCAGAATTGAGGTGAAGAATGGTCTCTCTTTATCTTCTTTTCAGACACTCCTCTCTGCTGAAATGGGTGATGTAGCGTATGGGTAAGGACAAAAGCAGGGAATGGGTCAGATCATTTTTTCACAGCTAACTATGCTAAAAAAAGTCAGGATCCAATCGTCTCTCTTCTACCCCATTTTTAATATCATTTTGGGATAAACAGAAAAAGAAAAGGGTGAAAAGAAATACTTTCAGCTACTGCGATGTATAAAGCTGTCTATCTTTTGCTTATCATCTGTTATGGTGGAAGTACTTGTTAAGCTCAGTGCCATCTCTGCCAGGTTTATGCCTGTACAATGAGAGCCCCCTAGGAAGGGACATAGAGGTCCAGGCTTTGTGTTCATTATGAAAGATGTCAGTGGAGGAGGAGCAAGTATGCCCTGCCACCTGCTTACTGGGTTCATCTGATCCTCTTCAGAAAGCAGTGATGGGGCTAGTAATGAGTGATCACTGGCAAAAATGGAACCTCTTCCTGTCTATTTCTGTCTCCACCACAGAATAAAATGGTCAAGTATGGCTAAACTATTTCTTTTGTTATTATTTCAGCTTCCCCATGTGTAAAATTACCAGATTTAAGGGATATTCTACTTTCTTATAAGATGAGTTAAAGTGTTTTGAAGCAAGTTCATATACATTGGGAAGAATAATAGAAAACCTCTGAATGGGACAGGGATGCTTTGGGAAATAGTTAGTGTATTTTATAAGTTTACTGAGTAAGTCTATACTATATAAGTCTACTATAATAGACCTAACTGGAAGAAATGCCATGTGGACATCTCACTCAGCCTATTTTATAGATCAGGAAATTCGTCAGGATTTACCACTCAGGTGAGTCTCAGAGTGGTAAAATAAGTTGCCCAAGTTCACACAGGTGGAATGTATCAGAGGCAAGATTTTAATTCGGATCATCTGACTTTAGAAATAATACTCTTTTCCTATTACTTCTATTACTAATTAATTGTGTGATCTTGGGCAACTCATGACTTCTTGAGCTTTAGTTTTCTCCTATGTGCAAAGGAGATGAATGAATGAATGAGAAAGCATTTATTACTCTTTTATTGTGTACCAGGTACTCTGCTATGCTGAAAATTTTGAGTATTAGAATTGTGATAGGATATTATGGGTAAGTTGTAAGCAAACAAGAAAGTCCTACCCTTAAAGAACTTATATTCTAATGGATAAAAACTTGAGGATCAGAAGGGAGCTAGAAAAGAGAGGGCTTTTAAGTAGGGTGGTAAGGTTTGGAAATAGGAAGTGTGTGATGGGCTGATACTGCACAAGCTAAGGGGAAAGCTTGCCTATCTGAGTCCAGGGTCTTAGAGGCAGAGTCTAAAGGGAGGATGAGGAGGATGGCTAAGAAAAGTCTGGGAGAAAATCATATTTTAACTCCTTGAAAGCAAAAGTTTAGGTCAGCTAGCCTCTTGAAATCTCTCTCACTACTATGATTTGTGACTGTAAAGAACTTTGTAAACCTCACTACACTAGAGGCAGCTAGTTGGTGTAGTGGATAGAGCACCAGCCCTGAAGTCAGGAGGACCTGAGTTCAAATGTAGCTTCTAACACTTCATACTACCTAGCTGTGTGACTCTGGGCAAGTCACTTAATCCCAATTGCCTCAGGGGGGAAAACCAAAAAACCCTCAATACATATACATATATATGTATAACACATACACGTATTTATTTAATAATAGTTTTTTATTTCCAAAATACAAAGATAGTTTTCAACATTCACCCTTGCAAAACCTTGTGTTCCAAATTTTTCTCCTTCCCTTTCCCCCACTGCTAGACAGCAAGTAATCCAATTTTCACACACACATAAATTTAAAAAATATATAAATGTAAGTTTTTTTTTTTAACCAGCTCTATTATTTCACTGGTACAAGGAGCTCCTAGAGAAGACCTTCATTCAAGTATTTTTCTCCCACTTAATAGTACTTTATTTTCACTTTTATAATATTTTGAGTTTCGAATTTTCCCCTTCCCTTTTCCCAAGACAGCAAACAATGTGATATGGGTTATATATGTATATCAAACATATATTCACAGTGCCCCATGTTGTGAAAGAATATGAATAAAAAGGAAAAACCACAAGAAAAAAAACTTTAAAAAAGTGAAAAGCTTATACTTCAAACACCATTCAGATTCCACAGTTCTTTTCTCTGGATGCGATGGTATTTTCCATTTTGAGTTTTAGAATTGTCTTAAATCGTTTAATTACAGAGAAGAGCTAAGTCTATCAAAATTGAACATTGTACAATGTTGCTGTTACTGTGCACAATGTTCTCTGGATTTTGCTCACTTCACTCAGCATAAATTCATCTAAGTCTTTCCATGTAAGTCTTACTACTATTTCTGTATCCAAGAGATCATAAAAAGGGCAAAGAACCTAATGTGACTTACGTAAACATCAGATGATGGTAGACATCAAGTATTGGAGTCCAATCATGTGAAGTATTCACAACAGCATTCTCTTTGGTAAAAGACAGGTTTATTTAGGAATGAGATTATAGACAAAATGAAGGGACACAGTAGATACTAGGAATGGTAAATATGAAATATAGTGAGACAGCATATGAAAGACAAGTTCCCTGGCGGAACTTATAATTAACCAAGTAGAAAGGGATCTCCCCATGAAGTTGGGGTATGTCCTTTGCTGGCAAGCTAAATCCTGAAAGGAACTTAAAACTCTAGAAAAGTTAGCTATAAGGAGAAGTGGAGTTAGAGGAAATGCTACATGGCATAAGGGAGGACTAAGGGGAAAGACACCATAACTGAAAAATACTAATTCAGGATCTTAACTCCTGTGGTATGTGATCTAGTTAGACTAACTCAGCTGGTTAGAAAATGGTACTAATGAGACAAAGATCTTGTTTTTTGTTGCTTTAGACCTATCATATTTTTCATAAAAAGAATCACGGCCACATGTATTTTCCTTCATTGCAGATATCTATGTTGCCAGAGTTTGCCATACAGTTTTGAACTAGAAGAGATCCTGGCGGCTCTAATGAGCCTCAGTTGAAGAAAAGAGGCAACTGATTTTCCCAAGGTCTCATAGGTGGAAAGAAGTAGAACCAAGATCCTGTTCCCCGATACCAAATCCATCAACCTTTCTACTAACCACCCTGAGTTTCTTACAAGGAACCAAGTCAAAAAGTATTTATTAAGTGCCTACTGTGTGCCAGGCATCCTGCTAAGGGCTGGAAGACAGAAAGTGTGGATGATTTGGATAGCTCATTACCATTGCTGGAAAATAAATCACCACAATGCCAGCATTGGGTTTATTATGTCACTTCACACAATATACACCAAAAGCAGGACCTAGAGAGTACTTTAGGAATAGGAGTTATAGATGGTATAAAGCTTAGACCACTCTTTATTTGTCCCACTACTCCATAGCCACTAAAATGAGTCCCTTGGGTGGTATCTACATAGTACTTTTAACCCAAGGGCCTTTTCATAGGCCCTAATCACATAGTCTGTTTTGATTTCCTACTCCTCAAATAACAGATGGGAAGCTTAAGGTAGAAAGAACTAAAAATGCTAAGGTGACTTTGACCAGACTTCCCCATTTGGCTGGGACAGACAGTCCTATTTTTTGACAACCTGTCCTGTGGAAGCAGTTGTTTGAATCTGAGCAGATTATATTGCAGGGCCAAAATGATGCTGAATGCAGTTGGGGATAAACTGTGAAGAGATATGGGTTGATTTTGTATAATTACATATATAAGCAGATGAAAAACTAGGCATTGTGAACTACTATCATAATTATTCCCAGCATTTAACAGTTTGTCAATGGTTTTGAGGTCACTGAATAGTAACTGGACCACTTTAAAGTTTACAAAGCATTTTATTCACATATTATCTTATTTGAATCTTGCAACAAATTTGTTAGGTAGCCATTACAAATATTTTCACTCTCATTTTATAATTGAGGAAAATGAGATATCCAAAGTAGTTATGTGACTTGTTCCTAGTCATAAAGCACCCATTCCACTATGCCATTACCACATCATCATCCTAGAGAGCAATGACAGCTTAGGGTACCCTCAGATTCTTTTTGGAGGTTCCACCATCATCAATGTAAAGATCAATGTAAATGTAAAGGCATCTGAAGGCCATGGCAAATAAAGGGAGAAGAGATTCCTCCCTTGAATCTATAGCTTCAGCAATGATCTCTAACCACTTTGTGTAACAATCATCATCTATAAAATTGGAACAGAAACTAGCTCCTTCCATCTTCTCTACCCTTCCTCTCTTCTCTTTCCAAATTATCCAGTCAGAAATCTGTCCCCATGAGGAAATATCCAGATTGAAGTGATTCTCATTGAGCATATAGCAGGCATCCAAGTCAATACTGCAGGATTTCAAACTGATCAATCTCAAGGATGCTTTCTCCTCTATCCTCTATTTCTGGATAAGATTGCTTTCTTTATCAACTTTAATTAGTTTCTGTTCATTTCCCTGAGGATCATTTCTCTCTTGATTCCAGTAATGCAACATTTTGAAAAATGTTCATCCCTCAAGTGCTTTGACCCTCCTCTCAACACTACAGATATAGTTGTGGGGACCTGCTGATGCCAGATGAGTCATTTGCCTAGTGCCAGTTGGTACGACTTGAAGCCTTATGGTACACATATTAGATAAAAAAATTTGATTGTTATGTGAAAGTTCAGGTTTACTGATATAAATTAAAGGCAAAGAAATTATTAATTTACAAAAAGAATTCACCATTAAGTAGCTAACTCCAGTAATGCTTTAAAATATAGTTTGTTTAGTATCTTTATTACAGACAACTTCCCTCTATTTTCCTTTATTCCCTCCCATATACTCATGGTAAACTAGAGCCTTTTTCTTCAATCTCATAAAATTTTTTCTTCCTGAAAAAGTCTTGCCTTTTCTCTGAAATCCATTATCAAAGGAATATCTATCTCCTCATTTTTGACTACGGCCTTGCATATCCAGTGGAAAACTTCATGTTGCCCTGCTATATGGTAGCTATTTCTTCCTTTCACTGCTCTGACTTCTTGGCCAAGACATTCTCCATTTTTCATCTCAAGTCAAAGTCTGATCTTCCCTAATTTCTCCACCCTTCTTTGAGGAAATACCATAATAGGTAGTGGGTTTGATATTAATAATATTCAATGCCCTTTGGTATTGCCAGGAGACAAAGATGCTGGAGCTAGATAGTTGCTGGTAAGAAAAACAATATCCAATGCTTCTGTCTTCAATTCTCCTGGGAGTTTCTCAGATCCTGTGGCTGATAGGGTCTGGATTTTGATTGACAATATAGCTACTCTCTTCTTAAGGGATTGTGGACAGCTAAGCAATCCAAGAAGAGAGAATATCTCAGAAAAGTACTCTTCTTTTCTTCTCTGTCTCTTTCTGTGTGTCCTTTCCTTCTTTCCCTTCCTTCCTTCCTTCCTTCCTTCCTTCCTTCCTTCCTTCCTTCCTTCCCTCTCTTCTTCCCACCTTCCTCCCTTCCTTCCTTCCTCCCTCCTTTTCTTCTCTCCCTTTATCCCTCCCTTCATTTCCTCTCTCCCTCCCTCCCTCCCTTCCTTCTCTCTCTTCTTTCCCTTCCTCCTTCCCTTCTTTCCTTCCCTCCTTCCCTTCTTTCCTTCCCTCCTTTCCTTTTTTCCCTCTCTCATTCTTTCTTGATCCCTTCCCTTTTCCCCCTCAATCTCTCCTTCTCTTCCTTTCTTCCTATCTTCTTCCCTTCTTTCCCCCCCTTCCATCCCTCCCTCCCTCTCCCACCTTTCCTTCCTTCCTGGAATTGAGTTCAAACTTCAGACAATTCCTAACCATGTGACCCTTAGCAAATCACTTAATCTCTGTTTGCTTTAGTTCCCTCAACTGTAAAATGGGAACAATAACAGCATGTATCTCACAAGGTTGTTGAGAAAACGATTGTCAAGTACTTAGCATATAGTAGGAACTATATGAATATGCATTCATTTTTCTCTTTTTATTCTTCTCCTTTCTTTTCCTCCTTTTTTTTGTCTGTCTCCTGAGTGAATGTGGATCTTTCCCCCCTAGAACTTATTTTCATGTCTTAATATTCAATTACTTTTTTATTTATTTTTATGTAAGTATGATAAGGACAGTTAACTATTACATTATTTTCCTGAAAAATGAAGCACAGAAAAGAGGGAACCACCTGGGAGGGGGAAAGAAATATATTTTATAACTATGATATATATTTTGATATATATTTTTTCCAGAGCAATTCTCTGACTGGGGCTCAGAGTAATAGAAAGAAAATTATTGATTCTAATATTTTAAAATTTCCCAGAGGGAAAGAAAAGGGAGGGAGGGAGTTAAGAGAAACACACACACACACACACACACACACACACACACACAGAGTCAGGGAGACAGATAGTTAAGATAGATAGATAGATAGATAGAGACAGAGAGAGACAGGAAAGAGAAGGAGGAGGAAGAAAGAAGAAAGGAGAGGAAGGAAGAGGGGGAGGGAGGGAGTGATAGAGAAAGACACACATACACAGAGGCATATAGACAGACAGACAGATAGATAGAGACAGAGACAGAGAAACATACAACCAGAAAACACAGAGAGAAACAGATTAACACATACACATACAGAAGGACAGAGAGTCAAAGAGAAAAGAATGAGACAAGAATTATCCAAGACCTTTATCTCTAGATAATGAAAAGTCAGTTTGTCTGGGGCAGATTATAATGAGCTGGTAGGAGAGGTATTGGGGTTTTTGCAACTCTAAATTCCATTTTGAAAGGAAAACCTTTTCTCTGAGGTGAGGAGTTAGGAGTGGCTACAGAAAAAGTAACACCAGAAGGGAGTGGCCAAAGGTGTGACGAAGAGAAGCAGTTCCACCCACAGAAAGGTAGGAGTCAAGAAAGAAGGAATGACAACCCTACTGGTCCAACACATTACAAGAACACCATACTATCACTGTTTCACTTAGCAAATGAGAGTGGCTTAGTCAGCAATAGAGCTCCTAATTTGCCAAGGCTCTGGCAATCTTTTTTTCTGGTGACTGATATTTTTTTGTCCATCCAGATGTTTATCTGGCCAGTCAGTGGCTTCCTACTCTGGTAGAGCCAAAGAACTACTCTGCAAAGTTCATTGTTCTTGTTCTGGCTTTACTTGCTTTCCCACCCAATTTAAGTTTCTATAGCCAGACATTTCAGGAACATTATTACCCTTACTATAGATTCCTTCATCCCTTTGAACTTCTTTTCTTACTGCTGTGCTAATCTCCAAAGACTCCCATGCAACCTAATCTCTACCATCTGTTTAGTCTACTTTTGTTCCTGGGCTATTGAATGTAATTGGAAAAAATCCCCAAATTGCACTAGTTTTGTCTACTACTAATTAATGTTACCTAATTTCATTTGAGTTCTCACTGCTAGCAAACAATTCTTTTAGAAATCTTATCAGTTCTCAATCACATTCCCAAGCAGAGACTGTATCAATCAATCACCAATCAATCAACCAATAAACATTTATTAAATACCTTATTATATGGCAGATACTATATTGTCAGGGGAAAGTGAAGAGGTGAGGAGGTACAAAAGATAAACATGAAAGATTCCCTGCTTTCAAGGTATTGAACATGTGTCCAGGATAGTGTGTATGCATGGGAAGTTTTACTCAGATATATTTAAATAAGATGTCTTCTGACATTGTTTTCAATTTTGAAATTCTGTGTTAACTGTCAACAAAAAGTCTCATCTCTAATTTTACTTAGAAAATGAAGATCATTTTGTCATGAGCTCCCTGAACCTCCCTTCTTCAACCATTTAAAAACTTCTAAGTGTCCCCAGCCATTCTCTTTCCTTTTTCAAGGTTTATTTTTACACCCATACCTTTAATCCTATTCTATGGGATACTATAGAACAAATTTTGAATATGGGGTCAAAAAACTTAGATTTAAATCATTACTCTGCTATTTACCTGTGTGACATTCAGCAAATAACTTAATTTCTCTAGTTTCCTAGTCTGTATGTATCCACTTGTACTATATTGGCTGTATATTTTATATAAGATGGTTACTTGAATAAACTACTATTGGCTCAGTTTCTTATTAGATTTCTTTCTAGGTTTAATGCAATGTGGGATGTTATAGATTACTTAACACTGCTAAAATTGTCTTTCTGTTTTAATTTCTTTTGGCCTGCTTACTTTACTCTGTTTTAAGGAAAATTTCTTCTTTTTAAGTTAACTTCTCTTAATCCCAAACTGTGTACTTAAGAGACTTGGAAACAAGAAAATGGAAATATGCATTTACTTTAATAGCAGTTTAAAATATAATAGGCACTTAAAAAGGAATTTTAATCAATGGTTTACAACCATTTTTTGTGTCATGCCTTGGACAGCTTAGTGAAAGTATTGATCTATTCTCATAATAATAATATTTTTGACAGCATTCAGTAAATTACATAGGATTACTAAGGAAATCAATTATATTGATATACAATTATCAATATGTTAAAAACAAAAGCAGATGAACATATCATAAGTTAAGAATCTGATTTAAAAGAATTTAGAATAGCTTTCCATGTGCAGGACATGCTAGCTAAAAACTAGGATTTTCCCTTTTCTCCTTCCTTCATTATTTAAAAGGGAAATAGAAAGTGAAATGGAGATGTGGTAAAGAGGATGTTTCTGTGTCTCATCATGAGAAGCAGAGGAAAGAGAAGTGCTGTGGATTAGATTTTTATAGTTTCCCCAACTCCAGTCTTTTAACCTATTCTTTCCTTGCCTTTTTTGCTGCTGTCATGAAGTTTCAGTTATTTTCTCTTTCCTCTCTTTCAGTTTCAAAGGCAGTGCCTGTTACTCTAGTACCCTGCCACCCGAGTAGGAAAAGTATGGGGAACCAGCACCACTCACAAGCTTATTTCTCCTGTTTTTTACTTTGGTTTAAGGGACTTCTTTTTCCAAGTCAAATTTAGGGAACATGGGTAAATTTGGGGAACTCTGGGTAATGTTTGTGTGTTGGCCTTCTCCACCAAATCTCCATGACAGTATCCCTGTGGGGAGAGTCTAAACTTAGACTTAGATGTGCTCTCTTCCAGATTAAAACTGATGATCTATCAACCCTCCCCCCTTCTTTAAAACCTTTATTCATCATTGATCTTCCCCTTGCATCCTCAGTTTTCCTTACCAGCTTCTCCTCTGCCTATAAACATGCTCAGGTCTCTCTTATTCTAAAAAGAAAAAAAATCTATTTCTCATCTTGCTATTCCCACGATCTACAGGACCACCTCACTTTTCTATTTTGCTATCATTTCCCAAAAGAATCATTTACACTTGTTTCTTCACATTCTTAACCATCATTCATTCATCAGACCTTTGTATTCTATCTTCTGTCCCTATTATTAAACCAAAACTGCATCTTTAAAAATAACCAATGAGTTTCTAATAACTAAATATGCCTTTTTTCTCAATCCTCATCTTTCTTGACTTCTTTGCCATATTTATTACTACTGATCACACCTTTGTTTTCTTTTCCATTAGATTCCTTGATACTACACTCTCATGGTTCTTGTCTTACCTCTCTGACCACTCTCTCTCTTTTTATCTCCTTTGCTGACTTTCCTTCCTTCTCCTATTCTGTAGTGGAGTTTCCCCATGGCTTAGTTTTTGGATCTTTTCCTTTCTTTCATCATATTTTCTTCTTTGGTCATTTTGATCACTCTTATAATATCAACAATAGCTTTTATGTTGCTTTAAAAGCTATATCCCTAGCCACATCTTTCCTAAAATCGACATTCCTACTTAGCTTCTATTCAACATATTAGTAAATTAAGACAGACGCTAATAATACTTCATGATTGAGAACTTAATTGATAAATGAAGAACAGGATGATGGAGTAGAAAACATACTGAATTTGGCATCCAATGACCTAAGTTCAAATGCTAGTTCTTTTTCAGACTATGTGACTTTGGACAATGCACTTTACCCATATGGATTTCAGGTTCTTCATGGTAAAATGAGATATATACAATAGCTCCTTTAGTCCCTGTTCTAGTAGCTACAGCTAGCTAACCTGGAGCTCTTTCTCTGAGTCTTTGAAGCCTCTGCCAGAAGGCTGGAGCACTGTTGGTACTCTGGGGGCATCTTTTGCTTTTCACTATGAAGATGACTAGAAGAAATCTAGCAGAGCTCATAATGGCTCCGTACAGCTGCTAGGTAGGATAATGACAAGAATTTCAGTGACTGTAAATGGTAGGGGGTGGGGGGAAGGAAGATAGGGTATGATGTCTGTATGAGGTCAGGGAGACAATAATAAAAGATTATGCTTCATTTAATAGGCAATCTCCCTCTCAGAGCTTTTTAGGGAGAGCAGAAAGAGTGCTGGTGTTAGCATCAGAAGAACTAAGTTTGAATTTCAATTATAACTCTTCCTGATTGTATGCCTTGGGCACATTATTTCATTTCTCTGGCCTTAGTTTCCTTGTCTGTAAAATGAGCAAGTTATACTACATGACCTCTGAGGTCTTTTCCAACTCTAGACCCATGATCATGTTTTCTTTTATGTAAAATGGGATAAACCTTGCATTAGCCTTTTCTTGGGGTTATTATAAGGAAAGCCTCTTGTTAACCTTTAAAAGTACTATATGAATGTGGCTATTATTATCCAAAGAGATTGAGTAACCCTGAAGTACAGCCATTTCTTAGTTGGGGGATGGGATAGATTTCCTGTTTAGTGAAAGAAGATGAGAACAGTAGTGAATTTAATCATAGATTCTTTTTTTCCCTTAATCTCTTACCATTTTATCTTTTAAAATTTATTTTTATAAACATTTATAATTTTTTTCTCCCATGGCTCCTCCAATTGAAATTTTTTTTAAAAAAGAAAAAACAATTTTTTTAAAAAGGAAAAAAAAAGTCGATAAATATATATATAAAGCCTAGCAAAATAAATTTTCACATTGACTCTGGTCAAAAAATACACGTTTCATTCTGAATTTTTAAGTCTATTACCTTTCTGGCAGAAGATGAGTAGAGTACTTCATCTTCAGTTTTTGATCTCATCTTACCATGTTATCTTACTTTTCACTTCTCTCTGGGCACCTGAATCCCATCTCTAAGTCTCACTTGTCAAGGATATTATAGAAGGAATCCATGCATTATAAAACAGGTTGTTATCACTGTCCTCTGAGAGTCTTTCAAACTCTGGGATTCTCTCATTTTTTAAAATGCAAAATAAAGAAGATAAAATCCACATGCAAAGACACAGAGAGGCATAGGCATCCTAGGACAAAGAAGCATGAAGAGATTGAATGGGGGGGGGGGGGTAATAGTGAAGGGAGACAGTTTCCTATTTGCTATTGTCTAAATTATCCTGGACAGGGGCCATCACTAGGATACACTGCAATCCCCATTAGCTTATCCAATGGCTAAAATTGACAGGTTTGCAGTTAAAATTCTAGGGTACAAAGCCAAATTATTTAGTGATGCTTTTTCTAGACCTCCAGAAATACCTTTACTAAGCACCATTGTGGGCCCCCTGCATTCTTGGAGTTGGAACACTTCCAGGACTCTTACCACAAGAGCCCCACAAGCCTGGCTCAGAGGACCACAAGCTGCTCTGCAGCATCTTAACAAGAGACATCATTTCTGAGCCAAGTGACTATTTTACCTGTGTTATAGGCACATGTTTGGGTTTGAGAGGGACACTCCTGAGTCTTCAGACTCAGAAGGACAGCTGCTAGTACTGGTATGGACTCAGGTGACACCTCTGAAACAGTGTCTCAGACTAAAAAGTTGAATGCAGATTGGCTGCTACACAAACATCATCACTCAGATTTAGAAGCAAAGAAGGAACATGATACACAGGCTTGTGACAGACAGCAGGAAATGCACTGAGACTGTGTGTGTGTGTGTGTGTAGGGATAGGGAACAGTCTCTGTAGGGACCACTGCTGGGTCTGCTAGAAGACTAAGTCTATTAATAACTTTAAAAAAAAAGAAGAGAGCGCAATAATGAACTTAACTAGGTGCTAGGACCCCCACTGAAGACACAGAAATCATGCAGATGGGCCCAGGGAGCACGAGAACCAGTCCTCTCTGCCCTATTTACAGTTTGGCAAAGGGCAATTAGTTTTTAAAGTAGACATGACTGGAGTCTTGGGAGGAAGTGACCATGTTATCCTTGAATTCTTAATAGATAAAGAAGAGAATGTTTTTTCTTATTCTGAACATACATCAAGTAAAGTCAACATTTCCACATACAAAGTCAAACAGGAAGATTGTACTTCAAATGGTAAATCTCTATTTCACAGAGCTTGCTTTCACTTTTAAGTGTGTAATAAATTCAACATTTTCCTTTTTAAAGCTGTCTTGTCTGCATTTTAAGGAGAGAAATATTGGACATAAATTAACTTTCACCTTATATTTGGGAAGAATGGATTTTTTTCATCAAAGAAAAAAATTCAGGAAAAACAGATATAGAATCCCATATCTTAAGATTCTACAGGAGAAACTCCTAAAAGAGACTGGATATTCTCAAGAATGAAATTCACAAATACAAATGACTCCAATAAGGAAAAAAGGAAGTTCTTAAGCTTTTTATGTAATATATACCCTTTTGAAGTCTGGTAAAGCTTATGGATCATTTCTCTGAATGTCTGTTGCCTATATTCAAAATAAAAATAATAGAATTTTAGTTAGAGGTTGTGAAAATAAAGATATATTCCCCAGGACAGTTAGGTGGTAGAGTGGACAGAATAAAGACTAAGTCTCTCAATGACTTAAAAAAAGAAGAGAGCTGAAGTCAGAAAGACTCATTTTTCCGAGTTAAAATCTGATTTCAGATACTTGTTAGCTTTGTGTTCCTGGGCAAGTCACTTCACTCTATTTGCCTCAGTTTGCCTACTTGTAAAATGAGATGGAAAAGGAAATGTCAAATCACTTTAGTACCTTTGCCAAGTAAACCCCACGAAGGCTCACAAAGTTGATCATGATAGAAATAGTTGAACAACAAGAACGATTTGCTCTATGAGACTTTAAAGTCCCTGACAAGGCATGATACACAGGAATGGAAATGGGCACATGCCCTAATATTCAAAAGAATATAGATTCTCTAAAATAAGATCCTGAAACTATTCTTGACAAAATTCTGGAATGTATTTTCCAAGAGTTATTTTTGTAAGCACTCAGCAAGGGAAGTGATTACTATTGAGTAGCCTGGTTTTGTTAAGATATGCCAGACTAACATGATTTCATTTCAAAATGTTTATTAGATTAGGGGAATGAAAACCCTTTTGGGCCTGATACATAGATGTGGGTTGGAGGACAGTATCACTCTACCAACAAGCCTTTATTAAGTACCTGCTACTATTTTTATAAACATTTATTAAATACTTAGTATTATTTTTACAAGCATAACTACTTTTATTTTATAAACATTTATTAAGCACCTACTATTTTTATAAGCATTTGTTAAGTACCTACAATTATTTTTATTAGAATTTATTATTTCTTCTTTCTGCTATCTTACTTTTCCTGAAATTTCACAACAAATTTAAAAAGTACTCAGGATACCAAGACAAATATGAGATAGTCTCTGCCTTTAAAGAGCTTATATGTTGGAGCAGCTAGGTGACACAGTTAATAGAGCACCAGCCCTGAAGTCAGGAGGATTTGAGTTGAAATGTGGTCTCAGATACTTAACACGTCCTAGCTGTGTGACCCTGGGCAAGTCACTTAACCTCAATTGCCTCAGGGGGAAAAGTAACAAGGAGCTTATATGTTACTGAGGGGAATATAGTGAGGCTGAGTCAGGGAGCTGGGTGAATGGTCTTGATATAAGCTTGGAAGATTGTCCTTAGTGGAGTAACAGAGCTCTTTGTCCTGATCAGGTCACTTTAAAAAACATTAGTAATTTGGATGTAGGCATATATAGCTTGCTTATCCAATTTGTGATGGAAGGAAGAGATGACCAAATAATAATTGAAAGACTAGAACATTGGGCCAAAAATAAAAGCATGATAATTAATTAATTTTGACAAATGTAAAAGTCCTAATTCTAGGTTTCATATCTGTTGGAGGAGTACAGAATGTAAGAAATATGACTAAACAGGAGTTTTGGTTTTAGACTACAAGTTCAATATAATATATATATATATATATATATATATATATATATATATATATATATATATTTGGTGACAGCCCAAACAAAACAAAACCGCAGCAATACCAACCAACCAACCAAAACTAATGCAATCTTAGAATGCATTAACAAAGCATAATATACAGACCAAAAAGGTTATAGTCTTGTGTATTTCCCTGTGTGTTGGAATCTAAAATTTTCTATTCGAATTTATTTTGTATCCTAACAATGCTAAAGTGGTGCTGGTGCTATTTTGTTCTAATGAACAGTTATTCCTCTTTAAAAAATTCATTTCTATTCTTCTGTAATCTAAACCAGGGCTTCTTAAGTTTTTTCCCACTTGTGACTTCTTTTTTGCCTCAGAAATTTTTATGTGACCCAGAGTGTATAAATACATAAAATAGATATACAGATCAAATATTTACTGATAATAAGCCACATTTTCCCAACCCCCCACATTCAATTATGAGACCCCATATAGGGTAGCTACTCACAGTTTAAGAAGCTGACATCTAGGCCATTCCTAAACCCTCCTTTAAGTATAGCTTTCTCTGCATACCCTCGGCCCCCAATCTTAGCCTCTGCCTTTAGGAGGAACTGTTTTCTTTTAAACCAATCAAGGGAAACAATGGGAAGGAAAGTAGAACCCTTTGATTTGATAAATAGCAAAACTGAATCAGTTTTTCTTCCAGTACTGAACTCCCCCAAAAAAGTGTCTTCTGTCAAAATAAGGCAAAATTAAAATTTGTCCCCCTTTTCTCTTAGAATTTTTAAATCCTCAGCCACATTTGAATAATGGAATGCATAGTTCAGCTATGCAATATTTAATCATATTTATCATAAAACTGCCTTAGAAGTAATACAGAAAGGTAACTAAACTTTAAAAAAAAATAGAGATAAGCCTTCCTCAAATAGGCTCTGCTCTCTCTAAGAAACCAAGGCCCATCCCATGTCTTAATATCTTTATCTCAGTAGTATCTGCCTCTGCCTACAGTTCCCATAGATCCCTACCATATTCTGGACTGCTACTGCTCTTGACTTGTAGCTGATTTGCTCTCAGGCTGCTTAAGCTCTCTTTAAGAGTTATATAAGTGTAGCTTTCTGCTACCTCAGATCCTTTAGGATGGCAGGGACCAGCTTGTCAGCATATGTTTCAGATAGGCTAGAAATTCAGAGTTGGAAAGGACCTCAAATATCTGTTGGTCCACATTTACAACTGTCGTGTAAATGACCATACCAATCTCTGTTTGAAGATCTCCAGAAGTGCAGAATTATCTAGTGGTGGAAGCAGACCATTCTACTTTGGGATAGCTCTAATTGTTTTCAAGTTTTTCATTATATTAAGTTGAAATTTGCCTCTCTGTAAATGCTAGCTATTGGTCTTAGTTCTGTCCACTGACAATCAGCAGAACTTAGTCTCACTTCCATATGACAAACTTGAAATATTTGGGAATAGTTCTAAAGTTCTACCTTTTCCTGGTCTTTTGTTCCTTAGTCCTTTCACCCAATCTTTTTCTGTCATTATTTGGAATCCTTTCAACATCTCAAATGCCAGTACCCATACAAAATCTGGCTTGCCAGTGACTCTGAAGAAAAGTATCTAGAACTGAACTCAATACAGTGTATTGATAAATTGGAGCCCATCTAGATATAGGCCATGTGAGATATGTGCTGAAAAAGACTCTAAACATTGCCATCCAAGGACTGGAGGAAAGAGTTGGGAATATTTAGCTTGAAGAAAAGAATGACATTGGGTCATGATATATCTATTTTCAAACATTTGAAACACTGCAAAAGAGAGATTAGGACAGAATTAAATATGATGGTTAAAACTTGCATAGAGATCGATTCTGGCTCCCCATTGGAGAATTTTTTTTTGCAATTTGAATTGTTCAAAAGTGAACTAGACTTAGGAGGTAGTGAGTTCTTTATTACTATGAAAGTGGAATCTGAACATGGAACTTTGAGGACTATTTTCTAGGGATTTTGTGGAGGAGAATCTTGCTTCAGTTGTAATTTTTTTTTTTTTCAGCTCTTGGATACTATGACTATTTGGACAAGTGGTGAAATGATAGGTAGCCTGGGAAAACTATATTTACACTGGGGTAAGTTTGTTAGGGGAAAAACATGGCCACATTCAGAAAAATATACTCAGGATAATATATACCCAGCTAAGAGATATCTAACAACAAGTCTGAGATATGTCTGAACACCAACCAATTTCAATTACTAGCAAAATTTCTTTGATGGGGAAGAGATTATTCTCACTGCTCCTAAGAAAGAATTAAGCTAAATCTCAGGAGTATTTTGCAGAGCATGAAAGTCTGGCATCAAAGTGAACAAATAGTTATTTGTTCTGGTACTGCTCCTGACTGCCCTGGGGCTGTTTCTGTTCTAAATCCTCTTTAGGGACTTGAGTTCACTCTGGGATAGCTCCAAAAGTCCCAAGATTGAGTCAAATTCCTATGCATGCCCTGGAGCAGCTAGGACCCTACCACTGATCATTTCCCACCTCTTTTCCTTTCATGGGAGGAGAAAGAAACAGAAAGTTGTCCCTGAATCCACCTGAGAGTCTATTAGGAACTACTTTGTAGAATGGCCTTCAGTCTTGGATAGGGGATAGACCAAAAGGCTCAGAGCTCTTGCCCATTTGCCCTATCATCCCAGAGCCAAATACCCTTCTCCTATATGATGAGACGTAGAAAGAGGGTACTTGAAGGTTATTTTTCTTCATGTTCCACAACTCTGTGAAGACATTTGTTACTTCGACAATATTTTCTTTGTTTTTGTGATCTTTCCTTTTCATCTAATTTAATCTCTTTCTCATCCAATTCTCTTGTAATGAAATTATTCTGAAGCATCTCAGCTTTTCTTCCTATCATTCATTGAAGATTCCGAAAAACCTCATTTCCTACTCCTCAGTCTCAACCTGGACCTCTTTCCATGTAAAATGTCGGGATGGTACTATATAATCTCTAAACTCATCCATTTCACATTGTATAATCCCAAGTGAGGTGAAGAGAAAGGTGGGGAGGGGGATGAATTAGATTATTCCGGAAAAGCAAAAACCACTTTCACTACAAACCTAATTTTTTGTCTGAAATTTACCTATTTCATCTCCTCTGTTCTCCATGTTACTTTATTGGTGAGGATCACTGAGGAATGACCTCCATGCTCTAGTTCTCAAGAATTGAACACCCTTAATGGTTACTCCTCTGGGCTTATTATGTTGTGGGCTTTGATTAGACAACTGCTCCTGGTGGGCCATCCTTCAGATAATCCTGCTTTTCAAGAATTAGGATTTTCAATGGAAGAATACCAAGCCTTTTCTCTGTCCCCACTCCTCCCTTGATTGTGTCAATGGTTTTTCTTTTTCTGGCCATTTGAGATCACTATGTGATACAATGTTCATTATGGAAACAGGTGGTGGGAGGTTTCACTATTCTTTTGGTGGTGGTGGTGGTGGTAGAATTGGCTTGCCTAAGGGTCCTATTATCTGTCTCTCTCATCTCTCTACCTAATTCTCCACTTGTACAGACTTCTTTTCCTCAGGGCCTAGTAGAGCCCTGATGGATTAACTGTGTCTAGCTTCTGGACCAATGGGCAATAGGCTTGTCCACACTTGGGTGCCGTTCTAGGAAACATAAAACCAAGTTAATCCACAGGGTTTAAGGGGTGGGAGGAGAGAGACCTTTATAGTTACAGTATGCACCCTGGCCCAGGCACTTGTGTCAAGGAGGCAATCTCTCCTTGAGCAAAAGCTGACAGAGTTTAAAGGGAAGTCTTTTATCTTCAAGATCTAAACCAAGTCTTTTCTTCTGCTACCCACTCTTTTCTCTCCCATCCCCTTTAATTAAATGATTCTCCTTTGAACCATAGAATGACCGCAAGCAGACTGATGGCTAGAGACCCTCTGTCTATGACCACAAACTGGATTTGGGAAACATTATAAAGGACAGACTATTCTCTCAGGCTGCTTGCTTTCACTGTTACTTCACTATTAAGACCTTGAAATGTTTTTTGGAAATATGGCCCTGCTTCCTTGGGCTTCTCCATTTGTACTTGTCCTCAGCAATAAACTTACAGTTCAGTTGTTTTACCTTACTACTATATCTATAGAGACTGATCAGAGTATAAAAAGAAATAACAGACTCTCAGCTTTGGAAGAAACCTCAGGAGCATATCCACTGTAGTATTCTAATCTTTTTATATGTGTGGACCCCTCTGACATTCTGGTGGATCCTACAGAAACCTGTTTTTTTTTTTTAAATTGAAGGAAATACTAAATTTTGGTTAGAAATTAGTAAAAATAAAGATGTAAAATTTCTCCTTCATCTAGCAAATTCCCAGGAACAGGGGAGGTCTGTGGATCTTAGGTAGGGAACCCCTTTTCTAAACTATCTTTAAGAAGTGGTCATTTAATCTTGACTTAAAGACCTCTCATAAAGAGAAACCCACTATTTCCATTTGATTTTTGTACAACTCTAATTGTGTTTTTGTAAAACAAATTCTTTCTCATTATGAGTTTAATCATCAACAAACACAGACATTTAAATATACATTAAAGGGGAAAAAAGCAGGTTATTCATGAAACCATGAACTTGCTATATATTGATATCTTTAATTGAGAAATGAAGTTTTTTCTTATATGTATCCTAAATTGAATATTCTGTAACTTCAACTCATTTCTCCTAGCTCTGAGGTCAGGGAGAACAAATCAAATCCCTTTTTTACATGACAGCTTCAAATACTTGAAGACAGCTAATCCTGAATCATTTCTTCTCCAGGCTAAACATATGACACGATTTTGGTGCCCTTCACTATCTTGGTTGCTCTCCTCTGGATGTCCTCCAGCTTACCAATGTCCTTCTTAAAATGTAGCAGCCAGAACTGAACTCGATACATGGTATTCCAGGTGTAGTCTGACCAGAAAACTACCACTTCCCTCCTGGACACTGTACCTCACATATTTGCTTTTATGACAACCATATCACACTTAATGCTCATATTGTTCATTTAACTCTTAAGTGGATTCTCTGTCTCTTTCTGTTTGTCTGTCTCTGTATGTCTCTTTGTCTCTGTCTCTCTTTCTCTCTTCCTTCCCCTGCCTCTTCCTCCCCCCTTTCCTTCCTTCCTTTCTTCCCTTCCTTCTCTCCCTTCCTTCCTTTTTCTCTCCTTCCTTCCATTCCTTCTTTTTTCTTCCTTTCTTTCCTCTTTCCTTCCTCTCTTTCTTTGATCCATACCTCCCATATTATGTACTTGTAAGCTTTTTTTAAAATCCAAGTGAAAACTGACATTCTAATTATATTTGTTTTTAAAATTTAAGTTTTAAATCTTTTTTTCAGGCTTTTCACATTGTTTTAATTTGTATCTCTAGGACATATGTTTTTATTTTATTTTATTTTAATTTTTACAAATTATAGACATTGGAATGGATTTTTTTATAGGAAAGTAGGGAGAAAGAAGGAAGGCCACTTTATGGGAAGTACAATGAGCAAAGGAATCGGGAAGATATAAGGGAACCGAATGGAACAGTACAGGATACTAGGGACAAAGAAAACTCTGAAAGTGCTTTCTCTTCTCTTCCACTTCCCTTGGGTATTATATTGTAATCTAAAAGTTTAGCCTGTTGTTACTGTCATTCAGTGTGCTAACTATATTTTCAAACTTTGTGGTATCTAAATTTGGTAAATATGTCATATATAATCTTTGTCTAGAACACTGGGGAAAAAAGACAGATTATTGTGGCCTTCTATTAAAGATCTTCCAACTTGACATTGACCCATTAATAGCTCATTAACAATAAAAAAATGTGAATTGCCTTCTCATTGCATATATACAGGACATAGCAAAGAACCTACCATGATTTGTCAAGTCTAATGACAACCCCCCCCCCCAACTTATGCCAATTTAATCAGCATGGGTATAGAAAGGAGAAGGGAAGAAGCATTTATCTATCACTTACTATATGCCAAGTATCGTGCTAAGTGCCTGTTTTGTTTTGTTTTGTTTAGTTATAAACTGTCTTTATATGATCCCATAACCATGGATTTTTTGTTTTGTTTTAGCAAAGATAGTAGTGTAGTGTTCCTTTTCTTTCTCTAGCTCGTTTTTTGAGGGATTAAAGAGAGGTAATTGGGGTTGTGACTTGCCCAAGATCACACAGCTAGTAAGTGTTTGAAGCTGGATTTGAACTCAGGTCCTCCTGACTCCAAGACAGGTGCTATATCTGCTACAATACCTAGCTGCTCCCTCTAGCTGATTTTACAAGTGAAGAAACTGACTTCAGTGCTTTAACCACTGTGGTACCTTGCTCCCTTAGTACTTTTTGCAAATATTATCTTGTTTGAACCTCATAACAATCTTAAGGTATAGGTATTAGTATTATTTCCATTTTACATCTGAAGAAACTAACATTCTTATAGGAGGAACTCTAGGAGCCAGAGTGTGAAGGATCAATAGAGAATATGTGGATGAAAATGATTTAGCATCATAGAATCAGAGCTCTAGAGGAAGAGATTTGTAGGTCTTTAAGCTGTTTTAAAAATGAAAAATTAAAACTTGGAAAGATTAAGTAATTTGTCTAAGGTCACATGGATAAGCAAATAATAGAGCTGAGATTTGAACTCAACTATTAGAACTACTAAGAAAAGGTAATTTCCCCCCCACTATGTTTCAATTAATGTAGTCAAAAACAGAAACAATATTGTCATCAGAATATTCTACAGACTACCTGGGCAGAAAGGGGAAATAGATGAGGAATATGGTGGGAGGAATGAAAAAGCAGTGGTAGGATACTGTAGTCATCTGCATATCATCTGGGACTCTTCTTTGCTCAAAGCAGAGCAGCAAATAATTTCTTGGTTCACACGGAATGAATGATAATTTTATCTTTCAAAAATGATAAAGGGGAACTAGGATTTATCCTCACCAACAAGGAGGAATTGGTCACTAAAGGAGAAGTTTTTGGGGAAAGAGGAAAGGGAAGATGGGCATAGTCTGACATGTATGCTGAGTTTTTGGTGAGTAGATTTAAAATTCAATTCCACAGATGGTTTATGAGCACTCCTTAAATGCAAAGCATTGACAAATCAACTAAATTCAAATAAACTTATTCTGTTCCAGACTATGTGCTAAGCCCAGATGCAGGAGAGACAAAAATGTTGTACATTTATGTATACGTATATAGGTGCATAAATGAGCAATATATGTATATGTAATATGTACTTATGCATACATGCATAAATATATGCTTAATATATAGGTACATATGCATAATACCAACAGGCATATATTTATACATGTTTATGCATGCATATACACATGTGCATGTATGTGCCAGCATATACTTGCATGAATATATAGCACATGTACAACACATGCAACATGTCTTTGTCCATGTATACATGTGTGCATATATATGTATATACATGAATACACAACTACATAGGAAAGTCATTAGCATCGAAGGTGACTAGAAACAGAAAATTAGATTTTTCACTGATACTTGAAGAAAACCAGGAGACAGAGGAGAGGAATGAGGGTATTCCAGGTAAGGTGGACTAGGAACTGGGGATAGATAGGAGGACAGCAATGAAATCAGCTTATGTTATATTAATGGAGAGAAACAAGTAAAGAGATAAGTAAATACAAAATACTTTGAAGAAGGAGAGACATTAACAAGGGGAATAGAAAAGGCCTTTAGAAGATACATGAGCTTATCCTTAAAAGAAGCTAGGGATTATAAAAGGGAGGCAATAGGGCCCACGGGCCAGATGCGGCAGCTGAGGACGTTTGTCCCCCTCACCCAGGGCTATTTAAAAGCCCACAAAACAAAGTTTTTTGTTTTTACTATAGTCCGGCCCTCCAACAGTCTGAGGGATAATGAACTGGCCCCCTGTTTAAAAAGTTTGAGGACCCCTGAATTCTGGACAAAGGGGACATGTTTCCTATGTAAAGACCAAAAATTGGGAAGGGATTGCCAAGTTTAGAGAGCATCAAGCAGATCAATGTGACTGAAATGTTGAATGTGAAAAAGGAATAATATGAACTAAGTCTGAAAAGCCTGTAGTGAGATTGTGAATGGTTTTAAAACCAAGTTAGTAAGTTAGTGTTTTAACCTTGAGGCAATGGGAACTCTAAAAATTCTTGACAGGAGATTGAGGAAGATTGTTTTGGCAGTTATGGATGATGGATTGGAGAGGACAGGGGTCCAATTAGAAGTCCATTGCAGTAGTCATTAACGAGTCAACAATCCTTTATTAAGCACAGACTTTGTGCCAGGCACTATGGTAAGTCAAGTCTAGGTGAGAGGTGATGAGGTCCCAAATTAAGGTTTTTGGTATGAAGGGAAATAAAGGGATATATGTGAGAGATGTTGTATAGATAAAATTGTAGGCTAATTGGATATGATAGATGAGGGAGACTGAAGCATTAAACTCATGACTATGTGACTGGAAGTTGAAAGAGCCCTCAATAGAAATAGGGAAGTATTTCAAGAAAGGTTAGGTAGGATACTGTAAACCCAAACTGCTTAGTGAAAGTTAGCTGGGCCAGAGATAAAGGAAACTTTTTTTATTATTATTATTATAGCTTTTTATTTACAAGACATATGCATGGGAAATTTTTCAGCATTGACAATTGCAAAACCTTGTGTTCCAACTTTTCCCCTCCTTCCCCCCATCCCTTCCCCCAGATGGCAGATTGACCAATACATGTTAAATATGTTAAAGTATAAGTTAAATACAATATACATATATACATGTCCATACAGTTATTTTGTTGTACAAAAAGAATCGACTTTAAAATAGTGTACAATTAGCCTGTGAAGGAAATCAAAAATTCAGGTGGACAAAAATAGAGAGATTGGGAATCCTATGTAGTGATTCATACTCATTTCCCAGAGTTCTTTCCCTGGGTGTAGCTGGTTCGGTTCATTACTGCTCCATTGGAACTGATTTGGTTCATCTCATTGTTGAAGAGGGCTATATCCATCAGATAAAGGAAACTCTTAAAGAAATTTTAAAGACACAAAGAGAAACAATTTTGATAATGAGGACAAAGCTGAGAGGAGAAAAATACCTTGCACAAAATATTAACAGAAGAAAATTCATCTTCTGAGTCTTTGTGTCTGAGTTGGAATGGCATTTTAGAAGTCTCCTCATCTGGAAGAAGCAGGCAATATAGGAGAAGAGGTGATCCCAGGCAAGTGGGGGAGTGGGCTTTTCACTATCAACATGCTCATGTTTTGAGTCTTGAGTCATAGTTGTGAGGCTGCCCAGACCTTTATTGGACTGGATAAGTTGGTAGTGTGGATGGCTCTGGGAGGATACCCAGCAATAATGGCAGCTGTTGTTTGTTAGTGGAGGATTGATGCTGAAGAAGTTGTTGATTCAGGATTGAAATTTGGGGAGAGAGAGAGAGAGGAGAGAGAGAGAGGAGAGAGAGAGAGAGAGAGAGAGAGAGAAGAACAAGAAGAAGAAGAAGAAAAAGAAGAAGAAGAAGAAGAGGAAGAGGAGAAGAAGAAGAAGAAGAAGAAGAAGAAGAAGAAGAAGAAGAAGAAGAAGAAGAAGAAGAAGAAGAAGAAAGAGAGAGAGAGAGAGAGAGAGAGAGAGAGAGAGAGAGAGAGAGAGAGAGAGAGAGAGAGAAAGGAGAGTGTGTGTATGTGTATAGGAAAGGGGGAGAAAGGGAATAATCATTTATTTGGGGCAGTTAGCTAGTACAGTAGATAGAATGCTTGGCCTAGAGTTAGGAAGACCTGAATTCAAGTCCAGTCTTATTAGTAGTGTCACTCTGGACAAGTCACTCAATCCTGTTTGCCCCAATTCCTCCATCTGTAAAATGAGCTGGAGAAGGAAACGACAAATCCTTCTAGTATCTTTGCTAAAGATGGGGGTCATGGAAATTGGATACAACTGAAATTATTGAACAATGAGCTGTTATGTGCCAGGCAGTGTGCTAACTGCTTCTCATAAATTTTAGCTCATTTGATTCTCACAATAACCCTATGAATTAGATTCTATTATTCTTCTTCTTTTCAGTTGAAGGAAACAATCAGAGGTTAAGGAGTAAGTATCCAAGGGTGAATTTGAACTCAGATCTTCTTGACTTCAAGTCCAGTGTTGAACCCGCAGTGCTACCAACTACTTCTGTAGAATAGGATGTACAGATCTGGGAATCATCTGGAAAAAAAAAAGATAATTGAAATCACTGGAGTTGATGAGATCATCAAGAAAGCAAAGGTCTAATCAAAGAAACTTCTGTCAGACTATCTGGTATTGGGATATCTCCACACTTTGGAGACCAAGGATGAGAGCAGGGTAATCAGGTTAGATGTAGATGATCTTAATCTATTCCAGACTTCCAAAATGGAAACAAAAAGGACTCATGGACAAGATTAGATTTACACCCACCCACCCCAAAAAGTGTGATAGAAGAAAAGGGGCAGGTAATTGGAAAAAAAGAGTACTATCTTATTTCTCAAAAAAAAGAGGAATACTTAGACCATATAAGACCATCCAGAGAAATTCTTGTGTCAAAAAGGATAAGCACTTTTCTCACTGAAGAAATTACATGATTTTTATTTGATGATGTAGGGTTGTGCTGGAGCCAGTTCAACTTACAAGAGCCAACTGCTAAATTTTCAATGTGAACATTTACATCTCAGAAATCTAGTGAAAACTACACATCAGGTCTTGATTTATTATTTTATCGATTGTCTAGGTTTAAGAAAATGATTGAGAAAATATTAATAATGTAGATTTAAGTTAAAAATGTGTCAAGGATACATTTATTCCTTCCAGAGAGCCAGTTGTTCAACATTTATCAGCATAACACCAGGTGTTTATCACATATAATTATAACTTTGAGCAGTGTGAATTGGAATACATGTGACCACTTCTTTGGAATTCATTATTTTCACTAACGGGGATTTAACTGTCTAGACCAGTGAACTTCAATTCCTGGCAAAACTCTAAAACATTATTAAAGGGTAAACTACTCAGTGGTGCAGTGGATAGAACACTGGCCTGGGAATCAGACACTACTAGGTGTGAAACTCTGGACAAGTCACTTAACCCTGATTGCCTCAAAACAAACAAATAAACAAACCAATGGAGAAATAGGGAAAACATCTAGAAAAGAAAGCTTTTATTACAAAGACCCACTATGGTGGTGACTTCATTGAGAACAAATTCTTGTGAGGCATACTTTATTTCTTTTTGGACTAGGTTTCCTAGGCTGGTGCATTAGAAGAAAACTGTAGATAATTTTATCTAGATTTTAGAAAAGTATTTGGTGATGTTTTTCAGGTATCTTTAGGGATCAGATAGACAAGATAGAGATGTGGGCTAAAAAAATTTGGAAATGGTTGAATTTCTAGACCCAAAGCATAGTTATTAATGTCTGATGACTACTTGGAGGGAGGACTCTGGTAGAATGAGCTATGAATCTCTGCTTGAATCTATGCTATTTTAACAACTTTTTCAACAACTTCATATAGATGAAGATGTAGATAATAACAGCTAATATTAATTTAATGCTTTAAGGTTTGCAAAATACTTTGTGAATATTATGCCATTTATCCTCACAATGACTCTGATAAATAGGTGTTATTTTACAAAAGAGGAAACCGAGGAAGACAGCCATTAAGTCTGACTGAAGGTCATAGAAATCATCACTGTCTGAGGATAAATCTGAGCTCCAAGTCCAGTGCTCTATCTACTACATCATTTAACTGTCTAGCTTGATGTCAGGCTAAAAAAAATAAACAACAGTAAGCTAAGAGGGTGAGCTAATATGTAAAATGACATTGTACCAAATCTAATAAGGTTATTTTTAATAGGGATAAAGTTAAGACTTTAAGTAAACTTAATATTTGGGTATATGAAATCAGGTTCATAAATACAACATTGAGGAAACAGGAGTAGACGACAATTCAAATAAAAATGATCTGGGGATCTGAGTGGACTGCAGGCTCAAAGGCTGTCAGCCAACAAAATTATCTTAGGTGACACTCAAAGAGGCATATTATCAAGAATAGAGAAGATGGGGCAGCTAGATGGGGCAGTGCATAGAGCATTAGCCCTGAAATCGGGAGGACCTGAGTTCAATTCTGGTCTCAGAAACTTAACACTTCCTAGTTGTGTGACCCTGGGCAAGTCACTTAACCCCAATTTGCCTCAGGGGGAAAAAAGAATTAGAGAGGCTATAGTACCCTTCTACTCTATTCTGGTCAGACCACTCCTACAGTTTAGGAAATTATTCAAAGGAGAGCAACCAAGATGGTCAAGCACCTGAAGAGGTTATTTAAAGGGGATGAGATCATTTTCTTCCAGTATTTGAAGGGTTTAGACCAGCTTTGCTGGGCTTCTACTCATTGCTCCTAATTATACATATTAGTTAGCATCAATGGGTGAAAATTTCAGAGAGGTCAATTTAAACTGGATATAAGGGAAAACTTCCTAATAAGTGCAGATATCCAAGAAGGGAATAGGATGCTTCAAGAGGGAGGCGAGTTTCACCTTCACTAGAGGTCCATTGAATACATGTTCATTTTATTGTAGAGGAAGTTCTTGCTCAGGTCATGATTATACTAACTAATCCTCTGAGTTCCCTTCTACTTCTTTGAGGCCTATCACTCAATCAGCTCCAAACTCACCAAATCTAGTTCAACCTCAATTATCTTGTCCAGAATTAATCCCCTCCCTCCTTTCCTCTCTGTCTCAGTCTCTGACTCTCTGTCTTTGTCTTTCTCTGATTCTCTCCCTCTCCTCCCTCCCTCTACTTTCCCTCTCTCCCATTCTCTCCCTTCTTTCCTCCTTCCCTCCTTTCTCCCTTCCTCTCTTCCTCCTTCTTTCTTCCTTCTCTTCCTCCTTTCCTCTCTCCTTCTCTCTTTGTCTCTCCTTCCTTCTCTCTCTCTCCTCCTCCCTCTTTCATTATCTCTCTCCGTATGCCTTTTTGTCTCTGTCTGTCTGTCTCTCCCTTCCCCCAACTTCCATACAGAATTGACATAGGCTCCTGTTAAGGGTACCTTAGGAAGTAGCTTTTGCTCAACATTCTCTTCATTAAGGAGCCCTCTTTATTTAATTATCCAAATCCAGCTTACTCTTGGCTCAAGTTTTTCCTTTCTCTGCTTTCCTATTTTATGTACTGTTTTAACTGTAGCTGAAAATAGAGTTCACTCTGTCTAGGCTTTCTACATCCCTGAGGAAAAATGGCCCTTGTGTGGGTTTCTTTTAGTTCCTACTTTCCAGTTCTCCCTTCTCCCAACTTCTATACAGAATTGACATAGGCTCCTGTTATGGGTACCTTAGGAAGTAGCTTTTGCTCATCCTGCTCCCCAGCCCCTTCCCCAATCCCAATTTTCCTGAGAGCCCCAAGTGTCTACTGGTTCCTACTTTTCAAAAACTATTTACAACCTAATTCTTAATTTATTTTTTTCCTCTTTGAAGACTATCCACCACCCTCTTCCTATGCTTTGTTATCTATGTGTTCTTCCTTGCCTTTCAATCCTTTATTTCCCTAGATAACCCTGGAGCATAAAGGACCCTTGATATTTACTCACCCAAGATTCATCAGATCTTTAACACTTAATTCTAGTCAACTTCTAATTCAACTCTCTGCAAAACTTCTGCTGGGAGTCACCACTAAAAAGGGATTTGTTTAGTTGTTTCAGTCATCTCATTGTGACTCCATGTGGGGTTTTCTTGGCAAAGATAGTGGAGTGGTTTGCCATTTCCTTCTCCAGCTCATTTGACAGATGAGGAAACGGAGGCAAACATGGTTAATTTGCCCAGGTCACAGAACTAGAAATGTCTGAGGCTGGAAGTGAACTCAGATCTTTCTGATCTCAGGCCTTGTGTTCTATCCACTGTATCACTTAGCTGCCCCTCAAAAGAAATGAACATGATCATAATTTCCATCAGTAGCTTTTCATCAGTCTTGTCCCTGAAGCTGTATTCCCCCATCTATGGAAAAAAGGGAGTTAATACTGGCAGAGACCTTGGGAAGTTATAAGGCTTTGCCAGTGTTTTTAGGGCAATAATGTTTTGGGGCGAAATGAGATTCAGGAGACACCAAGGATCCTTTAGAAATGGGTAGGAGGGCTAGAGTAGGACCAGGCTCATTTTTATTCATGAATAAATAATAGCTCATTTTTATTCATGAATAAATAGCAGCTATACAGCTCGGCCATAAATTTTAGCTAAAGTATTTCTATTAGTCTTTTTCTTTAATACATTTTATTATTTTTTAAAACATCACCCACATTTTCCTCCTGTATCCTTCCATGCTCCCCCCTCATTTAGAAAGTCATCCATTATAACAAAGGAAAAAAAATAAATTAAGGAAGGAGAGGGAAAAAAAAATTCAGCAAAATCAATGAATGTTTGAAAATGTCTGGTATAATAGACAATGTTCATGACTGAGGACCTTGAATTTTGCAAGGGAGGCTATCTTCTTTGGAGACAAACTTTGGCAGCATGATGTTGCAACATTTAGTTTTGATTTTGTTATTGTTATTGTTCTTTCCCTTTCCATTATAGTCACTGGTATCTTGTTTCCCTAGCTACTTACTTCACAGTGCTTCAGTTCATATAAGTCTTTTTATATTTCTCTGACTTCTTCACAGTCATCATTTCTTACAGCACAGTAATATTCCATTATGTCTATGTACACAATTTCTTTAGCTATTCCCCCATTAATGGGCATCTATTTGAGGCAAATGGGGCATTCCAGTTCTTTGCTATTGTAAACAGTGATGATTTAAATATTTGAGTGTCTGTGGAGCCTTACTTTTTGTCAATGGTCTGGATTGATATTTTTTTGAGGGTTCTTATGCTTGAATTTCACCCCTTTTCTTTTCTTCCTCCCAGACTTTTCCAGAGTGGAAATTAGGTAGATAGGACTTGTATTTAGGATTTGCTTTGACTGAGGTCAAGCAGGAGGGGCTTGAGATAATCTTGAGGCTGACACCAGACTTGTGACCTTAGCAGAGAAAAAGTAATAAGAAGCAGAGAAAGCAATAAGAGAGAAACATTATTTGAGTGGGGGAGGGGATGGGATAGGGAAAAAGAAAGGTACGGATTTACACTTGAAAGAAGGCTGAGCAATAGATTAAAAAAAAAGAAATTTGCATGATGACTTTATTATATATTTAAATGGGGTAGCAAGTTGAATATTTGCAGTTTCATATACAATCATTTAAAAAAATAAACTTATGAAAATGCCTGTTTTATTCCATAAATTAAAAATTAAATAAAAAAATTAGGGCAAAGCATCCTAATTCTGGCCTTGTTTACTATCCAGTCATGTGTTTCTTTCATTCTAAAAAATCCATCATTTTAATTAGTCATTTTTAGAATTAGCTTTTATGCTTAGGTATAATAAACAAGCACCTACTGATATCTTGAAACTTCAGTATTAGAGATTCATTCTTTTGTGTTAGTCATACCCTTGGGAAAAATTAATATGTTAAATCCATTTATACTAAAATGTTAGCATTCCAGATCAGTCTTTTCTCAGTCCTCTTCATTTTTGACTTCTCTTCAGCTTTTGGAACCACTGATTTAGTTATTTCTTGCTTAATTTTGTGAAATTGCTTGGTTCTCCTCTTACATTTCTGACTTACTCTTTTTAATGTCCTTTGCAAAACTGAACCATGTTCTGACCCCAGATATGGCTATTCTGCAAGGCTGTTTGGGCCTTTTTCTCTTTAAATTCTCTCTTTGTGATTTTATCAGCTTTTGTGACTGCAATATCATCTCTATGTAAATAATTCCTAAAACTACACTTGTGGTCTTCATTTCTCTCTCAAGCTCTCATCCTGCTTCTCTAATTGAGATCATCCATGTAGGTCCAGAAGGATCCTCAGGGGCAATTCTAGTTCCATTGCCTCACTTTACAGATGAGTAAACTAAGGAAGATTAAATTAGTTGCCCAAAATCACACTAGTAGCAAACAGAGATGAAATTTGAATTTTGAAGCCAGTATTCTTTTCACAAAACAATTATTGTAGTTGTTCAGTCATTTTAGTCACATCCAAATCTACAAGACCCTATTTGGGGTTTTCTTGGCAAAAATACTGCCATTACATTCTCCAATTCATTTGACAGATGAGGAAACTGAGGCAAACCAGGTGAAATTACTTGCCCAGGGTCACACAGCTAGTGGTTTGCTGGGATACCTTCATCTGGATGTCCCAGAGGCTTTTCAGACTTGGTATGTCCAAAACAACTCATCATCTTTCCCTTTAAATCTACTCCTTGACCTCATTTCCCTATTTGTCAGGAGATATCACCTGGTTTGCAGGCTTGGAGCTACCCTCAACTTGTTGGACTCCCTTCTTCTCCTTATCCAATCAGGTAACAAGTTTTATTGATTTGACCTTCACAAGATTTCTTGTATCTACCCCCTTCTCTCCACATCACAAATACCCTTGAATGAAGGGCTTGTCATCTCTCTCACTTGAGTTATATTGCATCAACTTCTAATTGGTCTCCTTGCCTCCAGCCTTTGTCCTCTCCAATCTCTTCTCTAAATAACTGTCAAGTTGATATTTCTCAAACATAGATTGGGCAGCTAGGTAGTGTAGTGGATTGAATACCAGGCTTGGACTCAGGAAGACCTGAGTTCAAATCTAGTCTCGGATACTTACCAGCTGTGTGACCCTGAGCAAGAAACTTCTTTCTATTTGCCTCAATTTCCTCATCCGTAAAATGAGCTGGAGGAGGAAATGGTAAATCACTCCAGTGTCTTTGTCAAGAAAATCCCAAATGGGGTCATGTAGAGTTGGATAGGACTAAAATGACTGAACAATAACAAGTTTTTTTGCAAATTGATTTGAACTGGATTCTCAAGGTAAATTAGAAGCACTGGGATATTGGGGATTAGGAAAAGAAGCTGGAAAAAAATAAAAGATAAATTTAAAGTAAGGTTTTTACAGTAATCCTGTGAGTGGTATCATTTATTGCTCTCAAATATAGATGGGGAAACTGAGGTCTACCCAGTTCCAACATTCTGCCTGCCATTGTGTTTTGTGAAACAGCAGATAAAGCACAATAGTCGTAGATTTTGTGCGCTCTCTCCTCCACTCAACTGGCTCCTTAAGTCCCTGCTGCTTTGTGCTCCATCAGTCACTTGATGAGTGGGTAGGACCTTAAAAGAGGAAAGCCTCATTTCAATTGTATTTCCCTGGGAGAGCTGTCCAGGCCCCTGTGACCAATCCATTTCCTGAGCTTCCTTATGAGAGGAATGACAAACAGGCCAATTTCTAATAGTCCTAATGGTCTTGAAGCCACTAACCAGCCATGAGATGGTAATGAGGTTGAGCTCTCCACTGATATGCTCTCCGATTGGTTCTAGGGAGGCCTGTATAAAAGGCATTGCCAATGTCCTGACCCATCTAGCTAGCCTGATTGCTTTTTTCCCTTCCAGCATACATAATGCATTTAACATGTGCATTTATTTCACATCCAAAGGCAAGAATCCCTTTCTGCAGAGCATAGATGGATCTTGCCCTTCCTTAGCCATGATACCCAGTAGCTGGCTGGCTATTGCTTTTTCTTTTTGTTTGGTCTTGAGAATAATAGTCTCTATTATTTATACTTGTCGTATTGACCTCACAAAGTTGTTAGGGCCTTCCTAACAACTTCGTGAGGTTAATACGACAAGTATTTTATTGATGGGGAAACTGAGGTTCAGAACATTTACATGAACTCTCCAAGGTCTCATAGCTCCTTAATTTAGTAGCTATCATTTGAATCTTAACTTCAAGGGCTTCTAACTCCAAGTCCAATGTTATTTCAATGTATTGAACCACCTCTTATAATTATGGACTATTCAAACATATTCCCTTCTACTTACGGTAAATAGCCAACAAGTGGTATTCCCCCAATGTACCCACTAACTGATAGTCTATTCCCAATGCCTAGTATGACCACTATCATTACTTTGAAAAGCAGTGCTTTAAAAAAAAAAGTCTCCATATTACTAAAAAAAAAATCTGAGATGATAAAATCCTGGGGAAAGTAATGGTCAAATTACCACTTCAACCTTCGCCATGACTATTCACTTTTCAATTTGCCAAAATAGGACAGTGAGAAGTGATGGGTGTATTGTACAGTACTTTCTGATCTTAGCTAGATTTGCTTTCCATTCTTATGAACTCACTCTGTATTATTGGACTGAGTTTCCCAGCAGGTGAAGGTTATACTTTGCCCCTAAATCATGTCTGCATTTAAATAAAAGCAGTTTGGGAAGGTACTTGTGCAGATGCTTTTATGAAATAAAAAATAGATTTTATTCCCCTTTGCTTCTTTCAATTCCAGATTGGGGGTCTATTCAGCAGCATCTGTTTTGAAGTTGCCAGAAAGGAAACAGGGTGTTTGGGAGACTTTTATCTGCCTGCGGCTTGTTCTGTAAGCTGTCTCATGGGTATGCTTTGCTGGCAATATGCGTTTGGACCCTATTCTGAGCTGAGCCAGGGATACAACTCTGTCTCCCAGTTTAGCTGCAGTGCAGCCTGGGCTGGTTGCATAACTCAGCTCCTTGGTTTTCCTAGGCAATCCTAGGATGCTTGGAATAATGCCAGTGGAGGGGGTAGGATGGTGACATACAGAGGGACATCTCTGGATATTTTTTGTGTGGGGGATGGGGAATGTTACCTTAGAAATGAAAAGAGGGGTTTGAACCATTTGGTTACCCACGGGAACTACTGTTCTCAGATACTAATCTGATGGTCAGAAGAGGGCCATTGGAGGATTTTTGATCACAGAGGGACCTTAGAGATATTTAGTTATGAAGGACAGGTAGTGAGTGTGTACAGGCTGGCTACTTTTCCTGTGTGTCCTCACTCAGAAAGAGTGAAAGAAAAAAGCTCAATTGCAAGTATAACTGTTCTCAATTATCAGTTGTGAGACAGCTAGGTAGCAGAGCAGATAGAGTGCAGGGCCTGGAGTCAAGAAGACTGAAATTCAAATCCAGTTTCAAATACAATCTGTGTGATCCTGGGGATATTACTTAACCTCTGCCTCAATTTCCCCAACCATAAAATAAGTATACTAACAAGAGATACCTTGTAGGTAGTTGTTTTTACTATTTGTAAAGCATTTACTACAGTTCCAGACACACTTAATAGGTGATGAATAAATTCATTTCTCCTTCCCTTTCTCCTTTTCCTTCCTTCCTTCTCTCCCTCTCTCTTTCCCTTCCTCCCTCCCTCCCTCCCTCCTTCCTTCCTCCTTCCTTCCTTCCTTCCTTCCTTCCTTCCTTCCTTCCTTCCTTCCTTCCTTCCTTCCTTCCTTCCTTCCTTCCTCTTTTTCTATTTCCTCCTTCCCTCCTTGCCTTCCAGTTTTCATTCTTCTAAAACTAGTGGGTATACCTTTATTGTTTTCATAGAATCATTGACATTTAAATTTGGGAAGGTCCTCAGTTTCATCTGGCCCAGTGATTCTCAAACTTTTTTTGTTTCAAGACCAATTTACACTTTTGTTGAGGTTCTCCCACTCCCTAAGAACTAAGAGCTGTTTGTGTAGGCTATATCTATTGATTTTAAGTTTCAAATTTTCTCCATTTTCTCCCCTCCCCACTTTGAGGAGAAGCAAGCAATTTGTATAGATTATATATGTGAAGTTATGCAAAGCATGTTTCCATATTAATCATATTGTGAGAGAAAACGTAGACCACCCCCCCCAAATAAAGAAAACTTTAAAAATTGCTTCAATCTGCATTCAGATTCCACCACTTCTTTCCCCTAGAAATGGATGACATTTTTGTATCATGAGTCCTTTGGAATTGTTTTGGATCATTTAATTGCTGAGAAAAATTAAATCCTTCACACTTGCTCATGATGCAGTGTTGCTTTTGCTGTTTATATTGTTCTGTTCTGCTCACTTCACTTTGCATCAGTTCATGTAAGTCTTCATGTTTTTTCTGAAAACATCCTTAGAGCAGAAGTTCCTTTTTGCACTTAGTAGCATTTTTTCCCCTCCATTACATGTAAAGAAAGTTTTCAACATTCATTTTTATAAGATTTTGAGTTCCAAATTTTTCTCCCTTTCTCCCTTACCTCCCACTTCTCCAAGAAAGGAATCTGATATAGGTTATATATGTTCAATCATGTTAAACATATTTACACATTAGTCTGAAAGAAGAATCCACACAAAAGGGAAAAACTACAAGAAAGAAAAAAAAAGTGTAAATAGTATGCTTCAAAATATATTCAGTCTCCATAGTTATTTATCTAGAAGTGGAAGGCATTTTCTGTCATGAGTTTTTTGGATCATTATGTTGCTGAAAAGAATTGTCTATCATACTATCACTGATTATCATATGATGTTATTATCACTATATACAATGTTCTCCTAGTTTGTTCACTTCACTCAGCATCAGCTCATATAAATCTTTCCAGGTTTTTCTAAAATCCACTCAGAGCAGAGGTTTAGTCTATTTTTGTCTCATGGTCCTCTTTGGCAGTGCAACAAAACCTATAGATCCCTCATAATAATGTTTCATTGCCTACATCAATAATTGAAGGAAATATCACATTTCACTTGGAAGTTATCAAAGTTAAATATGCAAAATTTCCCCCCACCCGAGTTCTCAGACCAACTCAAAATTTGATTAAGAACTCTTACTTTAAGGCAAGGGAAATTCAACCTGTTCCTTTAAATCACAATTGTTCTTTAATACATGGTTCATGTCAACTGAAGAATTTCTATAATGGCTAGTAGAACTTTGTCCTCAGTATGCATTTCCCCTTGGCAGAAAGAGATGCCTGGATTTGCTTGATACATATTATGTATTAGCTTTTCTATCTGTATATTATTCCCCTCTAGTAGTATGTTAGCTTTTTTAGGGAAAGGGCAGTGTTTTTGCCTTTGTTTGCCAAGTGCCTATTCTAATACTTGGGATACAGCAGCAACATCATTAATATTTATATAGTGCCTATTGTTTACCAGGCATATGCTAAACTTCAATAAATGCTTGTTGGAGACATAAATAAATAGGAGTTGAAAGAATTTTGGAGTATTTTGACTTGAGATAAGCAATATGTTAACTATCTGGATAGGAGATAAGGAGATTGGTCTACCTGTAATTTCAATGGTATGAGGAATTTTTGTCAGGAAGTTCCTAGTACCTATACAGATAAGCACCTTTTTTTGTAATTTAGTCCCTTAGATGGTGGTCTAGAGAGCACTGAATGAGATAAGCATTTGCTCAGGGTCACATAGCCAGCACATGGCAGAGACAAGACAAAACCAGGTATTTTTGGTTTTGAGAAAGAATTTATTCACTTTATAGGCAAGAAAAAAAAAGTACAGAAAATAAGCAAACAACATGTTAACTAGGCCTTTTATTTTTTATAAATAATTTATTTTTAGAGTCAAGAATTTGGCTAATTTTTTTTTTTTTTTTTTGGATAGCAGCACAGTTCAGCTAAGTAGTAGGAATAGAGCTGTTTTCCCAGAAGAGAAGCTAATACCATTTTCTGTATCTTGACTGCCAGAAAGAGGAGGGGATTTGTGTTAGAACATAAATCTTTCACAGTGTCTCTGCCTAAAGCCCCTCTGTGACCCCTTTCTCCTCACACAAAAATATAGCTAAAATCATCGAATCACAAAATCTCAGAGTTTGGAAGGGACTTCAGTGCAATCTTTTTGTTTTATAGATGAGGAAATTGAGAGAAAGATAAAGGGATCTGCTCAAATTCATACTGGTTACTCCAGAGTTGCAAATGGAATCTAGGCTTCTTGACTCCTAGGCCAATGTTCTTTCCATGAGATGTTTTTCTTCCACTCTCATGAGCTCAGAACAATATGTAGATTTTTAGAAGAATCTTTACTGATATCTAGTAAGGTAGAGTAGCATGTGATTATGATTGTCTCTGCAGTCATAAGACAAGTGGAGGAATAGTTAGAAATGTATACCCCCTTAATTCTGTATTTATCAAGACTGGTAAGATTAACTGAATTTTCTCTCCATTCTTTGAAAAGGCAGGAAGCTATAGATGTGGAACATTGCATACACTTGGATTTAATTGATATGTTGGTTAGTTGGACTTAATTGCTTTTTATTTTCCTCCTGTTACATTCTTATTTATAAGGAATAGTTCTCTGGGTACAGGAAGAGATAGACTGGGAAGGTGATATAAAAAAGCAAAAGATAACAACAAAAACAATAATAAAAGCATGGCTGTGCCTCTTTGGAAAGCATTATCAGTCTTTGGAAAGTTGCACTGTTAGAGCTTTGGAGAGAAGAAACATTCTTGATTTCTTTTTTGATAGAGGATGTGTGTAGTTCTGGATTTTCTTGGGAACTGGTTCAACTAATATTCATGGAGGAAGAGAGACTTTGAACATTGATTGCTCTTATTCAGTCAGTTCAGTCCTGTCTAACTCTTCATTTTGAGGTTTTCTTGGCAAAGCTATTGGAGTGGTTTGCCATTTCCTTCTCCACTTTATTTGACATATGAGGAAATTGAGGCAAATAGGGTTAAGGACTTGCCTAGAATCATACAGCTGATATGTGTTTGAGACCAGATTTGAACTTAGAAATGAGTCTTCCTGGCTTCAGGTCTTATACTCTATCTACTGTGCCACCCAGTTGCCCATCAATAATGTTAGCTGAACTTTTTTATATAAAGTGGGGCCAAAACTTTTGCATTTAAAAAGTACGTTTCCCCTCTATGTTCTGGATTGAAAATGCTCTGATTTTTATCAAAACATCAAATAACAAGGGTTTTCTGGGAAGTTTGGGAGGCACCAGTCAAAACTGTCCTAGAGAGAACATGGAATAATTTCAGATGCTCTCTTCTTGAATACTGATTTGCTACTAATTCACGTGCCTGTCAGTTTAACAAATATTTGCTACTGTGTTCAAAGAAACTGGGTCAGTTTCTGAAGATTCAAAAGAAATAAAATACTTCCTGCCCTCAAAGAGCTTATTTTGACTATAACGCAAATAAGTATAGTCCCAGAAAAATTGAAGAGGTGGAGAAATGAATGTAGTTAAATGGTGCAAATATAAGGCACCTAAGTGATGCGTCCTAGAGTGTTAGACCTGAATCAAGGAAGGCTTGGACTTAAAAATCTGGTCTCAGACATTTATTAACAATGTAAGCATGGGAAAGTCTTTTAACTTCTGTTTCTCATCTATAAAATGGGGATGGTCAGTAGCATCTACTTCCCAGTTATTGTTGTGAGGATCAAATGAAATGGTATTTGTAAAGTGATTTGCAAATGTTAAAATGTTATGTAAATGCTAGTTATTATTTTGATCAAATAAGAACTCTGAGGTTGGATAATATTGCTAAGACAGTTTAAATCTATGGTGATATTTTTGCATCTTGTAATTATTATTAACATAATGTTATATTATATATGTATTATATAATTGAAAATGATAATTAATAACTCAGTTATGTAGCGGTTCATGATTTCCATAGTGCCTTCCCAACAATTTTGTGAAGTAGGTATGAAGGACCTATTCCCATTTTATAGATGAAGAAACTGAGGTCAAGAGACAAGATCAATAATATTATTTACGATGAATGTGTGGAAAAATTAGGGCCAGCCAGTTTGTGCTGAGGAACTGGCTACATGCCTCTTGTAAGTCTGCATTCAAGCTTTTCTCATAGATCACTCTTATAATCTGGATTTCCAATCAAACCTGAAACATTTTGCATGAAAATCTTATCTCCTAAATGGTAGAGAAAATAATCAACTGACATTATGAATTCCTTTGTGAGAGCTTTGGAGAGAAGAAGCATTCTTGATTTCTTTTTTGATAGAGGACGTGTGTGGTTCTGGATTTTCTTGGGAACTGGTTCAACTAATATTCATGGAGGAAGAGAGACTTTGAACATTGAGGATGTGTTGAAGAGCTGGCTTCCTTGTATGTTAGCCTTATAAAATGTGTTAGAACATATGGGTCATCATTTTCTCCACCATTTAGGAGGGTTCTATGAAAAATTCTCTAGGTTTGGTTGAAAACCCAGGTCACACTCCATTACAAATTGCTTCCTTTCATCTAAATGGATCTAGAAGATGGGTTACCAAAGAAACTCATGTGGATGACAGGCAAATATAGTCAACTCAAATATTGGTGAAAATATGGCCAATTTTGTGGATTATCTATGACTTAGGACTGTCTCCTCTACCTTCTTACCTCCTCACTCCTCCCATTTTCTCAGCTAGAGACTGAGATAGGAGAGTAGTAGATCTAGAAATAATGAGTAGAGAAGAGTATGAGCCCTGAGAGTTCAGCTCTAATTGATTGGTGGTATGGCAATTCATTTAAAATAAAATGAGGTCAATTTGGAATGATCTGCTATGTCATGTTCTCTACATCCATTGCCTCCCCCATGACTGCAGATAATGTAGAATACCATAATAGGCAAGGAATTGGTTTTGGAATGAAAAGAACCTGATTTTAAGTCCTATTTCACATACTTACTAGCTGTGTGACCCTGAGCAAGTTATTTGCTATCTCAAAATCTCGGTTTCCAAATTTGCAAAATGGGGAATTTGTGTTCAATGGTCTTTATGGTTCCTTTTAGCACTAAATAGATGATTCTATGATGCTGTGTTTGGCAGCTATCATTCATTTTAGGTGGCAAAGTGGATAGAGTGAAGGGTCTGGAGTTAAGTAGATTTATTTTCTTGAATTCAAATGTAATCTCAGACACTTACTCGCTGTGTGATCCTGTGCAAGTCACTTTATCCTGTCTGCCTCAGTTTCCATCTGTAAAATCAGCTAGAGGAAATAGCAAATCATTCCAGTATCTTTGCCAAGAAAACCCCAAATAGGATCACGAAGAGTCAGACACAACTGAAATGACTCGACAACAACAGTCGTGCTGTGACTCATAGGACTTCTTCAAAAGCTTTATGAACTGTAGAAACAGGACTCAGATACTATTCAGAGGTAGCATAGAAAAGATTCATTTTCACTGGTGGTAATCCAGGAAAAATGGACATACAACAGTGAAATCAGTGGATAGCTTTTTAATTTGCAGAGATCTGGCCTTCAAGTTAGGGAGATAGTTGGGAAGATGACCCAAAGAAAAAGTATTTCCTATCTGGATTTGGCTATGGCAGGAGGACAAATGTTCATGAACAGGAATAAAGTTGGGGTAGTAATGTGGATTAGTTAAGTTAGGACTGATTTGGGTCCATTATGGGTAGAGAAGAGGCACTTCAGATTTATTTCCTGAGGTCTCTCACTATAGTTATTAAAACAATAAACTGATATTTAAGAATGAGCACTTTAAGGGTTACCAAGAGGTTCCCTCACATAAAGTTTCCTTATGAGGTAGGAACAAGGAATATTATTTTACATAGTAGGAAACTGAGAATCAGAGAGGTTAAGCAATCTGAGGTAGTGGAATGAGAATTGTGCTCAAATTCCAAAGACCTGGTTTAAATCTTGGCTTTGCTGCTGACTTTCTGTGTGAATATGGGAAAGTTATTTAATGGTTCTGAGTCTCATTTGACCCATCTGCAGATTGAGGGGTAGATTGGAAATTGGTAATCTTTTTTATGTGTTGTGAACCCTTTAGACAGTCTGGTGAAATTTATGGACTTTTTCATAGGCTAATGCTTGTAAATGCATAAAATAAAATTCATAAAATTACATAGGGAACTAATTCTATAGAAATAGTAATCAATGTTTTAAAAAAAACCTATTAAAGTCATGAACTCCTAGTTAACAAACTTGATTACTAAGTGATTGTTAATATACCTTTCATCTCTAAATTCTATAGTTCTAGGACCTGCTAATTATTCAGGCTAATAAGTTTTAGAGTTGATTCAAACCTAGGTGTTTCTTGACTCCTAGACCACTACTATTTCTACATTGTGCAGAAGCACAATGCCTCTGATTGAATGTTGGGAGAGGGACAAAAGACCAGAGGCATCTCTTATTTTTCCAGAATTTACATTTCTTTTTTAAATTCTTCAATTAAACCTCAACTAGATGGTCCTGAGGGCAAAGCAACTATTTTACCACAGATTGACTAGTGGCACATTTATTTTTCCAAGTGAGAGACTATCCCATATGTTAGCACAATCTGGCTCTTGAGGGTGAAGCATCAGAGCACTTTGGTGGGAACTTGTCCCTTGCTGTTCCTCTCATCTTTTGCCCTTTAATTCCATCTTTGTTCTATTCTATTTCAGGTTCCTGGCCCATCAGGAGGACCCCTGCAGGTGTGGTGTGGAAGCCAGCAGCTAAATCTTGTGTATGGCGTGGTCAAAGTTGCGGCCCCTCACCTCTGCCTTCCTCCACTTTGGGTTGGTTACTTTTGCACTCTTCCTCAATGGTCTGCGGGCAGAGGCTAGCACAGCTGGGGATGTGGAGAGTACAGGACAGAATAATGAGTCCTGCTCAGGATCATCAGACTGTAAGGAGGGGGTCATTTTGCCAATCTGGTACCCGGAGAACCCTTCCCTGGGGGATAAGATTGCCAGGGTCATCGTTTATTTTGTGGCCCTGATCTACATGTTCCTTGGGGTATCCATCATTGCTGACCGCTTCATGGCATCGATAGAGGTCATCACTTCTCAGGAGAGAGAGGTGACTATCAAGAAGCCTAATGGAGAGACCAGTACAACTACTATTCGGGTCTGGAATGAAACTGTCTCCAACCTGACCTTGATGGCTCTGGGTTCCTCTGCCCCAGAAATTCTCCTTTCTCTGATTGAGGTCTGTGGTCATGGGTTCATTGCTGGAGACCTGGGGCCTTCCACCATTGTAGGGAGTGCAGCCTTTAACATGTTCATCATCATAGGCATCTGTGTCTATGTGATCCCCGATGGGGAGACCCGGAAGATCAAACACCTTCGGGTCTTTTTTATCACTGCTGCATGGAGCATCTTTGCCTACATCTGGCTCTACATGATCCTGGCAGTATTTTCCCCAGGTGTGGTACAGGTGTGGGAGGGCCTGCTCACTCTCTTCTTCTTTCCCCTGTGTGTCCTTCTGGCCTGGATGGCGGACAGACGGCTGCTCTTCTACAAGTACATGCACAAAAAATACCGTACAGACAAGCACCGAGGCATCATCATAGAGACAGAGGGTGAGCATCCCAAGGGCATTGAGATGGATGGGAAGATGATGAATTCTCACTTTCTCGATGGGAACCTGGTGATGATGGAAGGGAAAGAAGTGGATGAGTCTCGCAGAGAAATGATTAGGATTCTTAAAGACCTGAAACAAAAGCACCCAGAAAAGGATCTGGACCAGCTGGTAGAGATGGCCAACTATTATGCTCTTTCCCACCAACAGAAGAGCCGAGCCTTCTACCGGATCCAAGCCACCCGTATGATGACCGGAGCAGGCAACATCCTGAAGAAACATGCAGCAGAACAAGCCAAGAAGTCCTCCAGCTTGGGTGAGGTGCATACTGATGAGCCTGAGGATTTTGTATCCAAAGTGTTCTTTGACCCATGCTCCTACCAGTGCCTGGAGAACTGTGGAGCTGTCCTCTTGACTGTGGTGCGGAAAGGGGGTGATACCTCTAAGACCATGTACGTGGACTACAAGACGGAAGATGGTTCCGCCAATGCTGGGGCTGATTATGAATTCACGGAAGGCACGGTGGTCCTGAAGCCAGGAGAAACCCAAAAGGAATTTTCTGTTGGTATCATTGATGATGACATCTTTGAGGAGGATGAACATTTCTTTGTAAGGCTCAGTAATGTTCGCATAGCGGAAGAGCAGCCAGACGAAGGACTACCCCCTGGCACAATCAACAACCTGCCCTTGCCGAGGGCTGTGCTGTCCTCCCCCTCTGTGGCTACGGTCACCATTCTGGATGATGATCACGCAGGCATCTTCACTTTTGAATGTGACGTAATTCATGTCAGTGAGAGCATTGGGGTCATGGAGGTCAAGGTCCTCCGGACATCAGGTGCCAGGGGCACAGTCGTCATCCCCTTTAGGACAGTGGAAGGGACAGCCAAGGGTGGTGGTGAGGACTTTGAAGACACTTATGGGGAGTTGGAATTCAAGAATGATGAAACCGTGTAAGTACTTTCTTTCTACTCTCTTCTTTCCCCAAGACCCTCCTTCATTCCTTCCCTCAGGAATATTCTTTATAAATAAATCTCATGATGGTGTTAACCTCTTGCTTTGACTCCATCACAGGTGTACAAGAGCATCAGACACTTCTGAGCTGTTTTCCACTTCTAAACTCTTCTGACTCCCCACTTTAACTTTTTTATTTTTTTGTTCCCTGGGCAAATAATCCTATGGCAGGATCTATTGAAACCTATAGTAGTCAGAGGGATGAAATTTTGAGGATTTGCCATGAAGCAAGAGATTTTTCATTTCCTCATGCTTTAGGGTTTCTAAGACCTTTGAGACTAAACTTTTGACCATTTGAATACTGATAGGAGCATCTGGCCAAGTTTCCCTTTAGCTGGTGACTCTAACTCTTACTGGTACCATTTTGGATCTCAATTGTACTCTTATTCTCTCCACACATGACTGTCCAGATCTTGTTAGCTCAAAACCTAGAAGTCCAAATGTTCTTTTTAAACATGCAGGCAGGCTATCATTTGATTCTTCATGTGTCCAATCTGACTGAAATGACTCATTTTTACTCTTGTACTGGGAGAAGCCAGGGTCTATCCCAAAGCTGAGTCCCATATAAGCATTAAAGGAAAAGGAAATTATGGGATACTTCACCATAAAACTATGTATTCATCCCCTTCAACAGTACTTTTTAATTTGAATAAGATCCTATTATGTACTATCATAAAAAAAATTAATTCTCTCTATAGCCTCTTTCATGGACCGAGCTACCCATTTTATACAGCTCATTTGCATTCTGCCCATTTTATATATGCACAGATTGAAAGAAAGTAAAGAAAAAAGACTTACTAAGTTTAGCTCCATCAAAACAGAACACCACTAGACAAACCTTTCCAGTAGTATATACTTATGATTATTGCAACTGTATCTTATTAGAAATATATTAGGGAACATTTTCCCCAGGAGGGAAAGAGAAGAGTGAAATAAGGAAAAAAAAAAAACTGGGAGCTTTTCTCTATTGATCTTTTTGTTAATTCCTTGCTTATATACATAGCAAGCCACAAAGTGTTAACTTATACAACAAAAATGGAGTATCTAAAGAGCCTTCTATTACCATTACCAGAGAATACAAGTTTCTGTATTTCAAGATTTATTGACCAAGTCAGTATACATCTATATGCTTTCCTGATCTTTTAGCTTCCCTATTGAACTTCTTAGACTACATCTTTCCATAACAAAAACCTGAATCTTTTTATTTGTATTCAAATATCAGCCCGAACCCATCCCAAACCTTTTGGTCATTTAAATTGTACCATTATTACTATCAGTAATAAATAATATAAGGACACTTCTGTTTAAGTGACTAGATTATTTTGACAATAGAGGTATACACATAGCTTCACTTTCCTAGATTCCTTATTCTTGTAAGGAATTCTAATCTAAAATATAAGAATTTAAGAAATGGAAAGGGCCTCAGAGTTCATCTAATTGAACCCTCTTATTTTAAGGGTGAGGATAATAAAGTAGAGGGAAGTCAGTTGATTTGTTCAAAGTAATTCAGTCATTCAACAAACATTTTCAGTAGAATTTAAGTTCCTTGAGAGCAGGGACTGCTTGCTTTTATGAATTCATAATCACAGTGTCTAGCTTTACAAATAGTAAGTGTTTAATAAATGCTTATTGAATGAAAGAATGAATGAAAGTCAATTAGTGACTGAGACAAGACTGGAAACCAAGTCTCTGACCTTTACTCTAGTACTTTTTCCTCAAAGCCATATTTCTTAGTTCTGTGCAAGTATCCAAGCATGCTTAAACACACTGGACTTCAGGTAGGCTAAAGGGATCCATGGTCTTGCCATTAACTAGATTTAAATTAATTGTTATTATGTTATATATGTATATTTATCCATCAACTTAGCTGTGGCTGAATCCAGAGTCAAGATCTTAAGGTCCAAACTTCCTTGTGTCAGTGTTTCCTTCTACTCCCTTAGCCTTCCATTAAAGCACCATTCAATAGTCATGGGAAGAAGATGGAAGATGACTGAGATTTTGCTTAATCCATGGAGTCTATCTCCCATCCTATGCTTGCTTCTGATCCATCAGCTTCTTTGGGGAATTCCCACAAAATCTAAGAACATCATAAACCTTGAACCTTCTCCCTGTCCCTGCCTTAGGATAGTTTATCTGGTTTAAGTCTAGTCTCCGCTAAACTGATGTCTTTGAGAATCCTAAAATCATCTGTTCAGGTTTGTTCTCAATTGTACTAAAATGATTCATTAATATCACCCACCACAAAACATGTTTTAAGACAATCTGAATCAGTGGGGGTGGTTTATCTCATGTCCTAGTGACTCAGATTTAACACCAGCATCATTTCCCTAATGCAGACTTGATCTTTAGAAAGCATGGGTGGTTGACATTTGCAAGCTGACAAAAGACAAGCTACTAAACTTCTTTGTGGTTTATGTGACCCTTCAATAAAACTTCACTGCATCTTGTGGAAAGAACACAACAGAAATACTTGAGTGAAATTTGCTCTAGAAATGAAAAGTCAAATAATATTATGTTTCTCCCACTTCTCCAAGAATATTATTTATTGTATCACATGCTATCTTTAGCCTCAGAATTCACTAGGAAATCATGACTCCAAGAAGAAAGATGAAAATAGTTTCCTCTAGAGTCAGGTTAGATGATGCCATAGATAGAGCACTGGGCCTGGAACTAGGAAGACTTGTATTCAAATCTGGCCTCAGATACTTCTGGGGAAGTCATTTAATTTTTATCTTTTTCCATTTCTTTATGGTAAAATGGGGATAATAATGCACTACCTCCCAGGATTCTTTTGAGGATCAAATGAGATCATATTTATAAAGTGCTTAGAATGGCACTTAGTAAATGTTTGTTTTCTCCCTTCCTTTCTTTGCCCTCTTCTTTCTTGAAGAAGGATGGACAAGAATAGCCTTCAGACCTAGGGAATTCCTAGAGAAAGCAAGTCAGCAGTAGATAAATTGGTCTATTTTCCACTTGGCCTTCTCTGTCCATGGAGAATGTACTATAAGAATATTTCAATTAGAAAATATTGCACTCTGGAGTGTTAGGGTTTTCAGGGTTATTCATTTGGTTAAAGCATGATGGAGTTTGCCCTCTACTATCAGTCCAGCAAGGAGCTAGGTTGATCACCTCCTGGCTACTAGAGGTCAGCTGTTATGCTCTAGCATTTTTTTCCATCATGCATGCACCAGGTGCAAGACTCAAAGAATAAGACAGATGGGAGAAGGAGAAAAAACTCTGATTAAAGTAGTTTTCTCCCTTATTCCATTATTCCATTATTCTTAAATACTAAAATTTCTACTGCTGCTTCATGCTTGCAGTCATATCCCTTTTCCAATGTTATGACTTGTAGGTGAACATAGACAGATATTCTAGCAGCATCAAGGATCTTTCTTTTCTGTTATTTGCATTTCCACCTTAAGTCTGGCGACAGTAGATCAATAAACAATGGAAGCGCAAACAATTTGCTTATATTTACCCCAAAATAGGAGATAGAGCTATAAGTGAATATTCTAAAATCTTAGTAGGCATATAACAAATAAGTTTCTTTTTCAGTCTGGTGAGGATAGAACCCACAAAATATAAACCTGTAAAAACTATATCCCACAGGGTAGCCTAGATCTTAGTAAAATATGACATTTCAGAAAAATTGCAGAACTCTAAATAACATTAAAGCATTCTTTATTCTAACTCCCTATATTCATACAAGATGACAAATAGAGTACACTTGAGATCCTGTTTTCTGATGGTGTCCAGAGTCTTCCTGAATAGCTTATTTTAGCATCTAATAAACACAATTTCTCTGACAGTACCAGAAAAGACATGAAGCACTAGATGTGACTACATAACAATGAATTCAGTGGTTGTCTGTACATACTTGATCTGTTAGTGGCCAGGACTTTTCTCCCACCAGCTTTTGGGGAATTTCCAGCCAGAATAGCTATGAAGATTCCAAGGTGAGTTTTTAATGTGTTGTGTGGAAAAAGACATATTCGAATGAAGACAGCCATCAGGGTAGAGCTCTTGGCAAATCCAAGCTCTGTAACCTGAAGATCTAGGAGAGCTTTTGTCTTGTGCTACTTATGCCATTTAGGGGCTTTGACTAATGCCAAATTTTTTTTTTTTTAAAAGAGAGATCCTGCCATGGGCCTTGCTCATTTTTTTCTTTTTTCTTTTTAATCTCTAATGTTCTTTTATATGGTTCCTAAGGTCAAAGTTGCCTCAAACACCTGTCAGGGTAGACTGGACAGAAGGGATCTGGCAATGATTCTTTCTGTCTTGTCTTACGCTTCCCATAGTTTGAATTAGTGCAAGGTTATCAGAAGAAAGATTCCCCTATCCTTTTCCTGATCTTGACTTTGACAAACCATTTGATAAGGGAGAAATCGTCAATGATTTTTTTTTTAATTTGAAAAAAATGGGTCTATGTTTCCCAAACCCAAATTCTAACCCCAAGTGAGCAACTTGGATTTGAGAAGACTCTGAAATCCTGAATTATTAAGAGGAATTGAATACTATGGTAATAATAATAATAATAATAATAATAATAATAATAACAACAACAACAATCAGTAAAAGTCCCAGACTTAGTTTATAAAATAATCTAAATATGTTACGGGCTCAAAGGGCTCCCAGGAATTTGTTCAATTCTCATGTAGTGATCTCCCTAGAAAAAAGTAATGATAAATATATTTAAAGGTGATATTAATGGCCATTTAAAGAGGATTTATGTTATATTTTTTCTTAGTTACTTATCTTCACTCATATCTTTACCCCCACCTCCAGGTACCTCAAAGGGATCACATTGGGATATAATTGAAATAAAATGTGACCAATTACAGAATAGTTTGCTTTTCTGGAGGAGATGTGCTTAACTACTTTTTGCTCATCACAATGGGCAGATACTTTTAGAGTGGAAACCTTGTATTCCCACACATTTGAATTTTTTTTTAAAGAGCTAAGGATGTTTCCATTTTTGTTGGATTCATAATTTCTCCTGTGCTTCTGTATCTTTGTTTATACCATACTATTGTGTACCAGTTGAGAAGTAGGGGCAGTAGGGGTAGAGTTCTTGCAGTGCATCTGTATGAATTGCTCTAGAGAGTTTCTGGTTTTCAGTATAGGTAGTTTATGTACTGAACAGATGCCCCAAATAGAATGTGCCAGGGTGTTTTAGTTAGCAGCAGGCTAGTGATTGCATAGGAATTGTAGCTTTGGAAGGTCGAGAATGTTTTTCTTGGTAGAGAGGTATTACAGCATCCCACCAGGCGTTTTGTCCCACTTAAAACATTGTAAAACATGTCAGCTACCATTATGAACTCTACTGGGATATGAGAAGAATTTTCAGTATATGGAATTTGTTGTATCTTGGTGGGTACCATCTGGAGTTTTTAGCATCCCAGTGGTCACTTTATACATAGAAATGGATTGTTTAGAACAATGTCAGATGCATATTTTGCAGTGTACTGCCGAGTAGATTCTAGCACTCTTATACAGGATTTGCAGTATATTGGATTTGTTGTGTCCTGCTGGTCAGTATATTAGATTGACTATATACAAGATTTCTAGCTTCTTGGGCAATCCATGCCGTGCATAGAGATTTGAGGTGTGCTTCTAGGCAAGCAAGAGTTTGCAGTATCCTTTTAGGCAGTGAAGGAATTTACAGCACGCTCCTGGGCAATGCAAAGGGATGTACAGTCTCCCAGGCATATTCCATATTCTACACAAGGACACTGCTTTCTGCAAATTCCATATACTATCTGTCTACAGAAACTTCCAAGGGCTGGGTCAACGTGTGTGGCGCTTACTGATTTTGCTGTGCTCTGTATTAGACATGGAGGATGGGTTGAGGGGAAAGAAATTGCCATCCTAGTCCCTGGCCTTGGTAAAATGCATCCAGCTCAGCACAAACCAGGAGCCGGAATTAAGCTGGCCTCTGCATGGATCAGCAGAAAATATTCCCTGCCGGTGCTGTCCAGCAGCACAGAGCCCAAGGCTGCTTGCTATCCCTTTGGCCAACCTCCCTCAGCAGCCTGGTGAGAGAGGAGGGCTGCCTCTGTTCTCAGGTACGCTAATACTTCTCTATATCATTTTAAAAGCCTGGGCTGGGTTCCCAGAGTAACCTCTCAGTTCCAAAGGCCAGTAGAAAGCTTTCCTGCCAGTCATGCCAGTCCCATGACAGTAGGAGAGTCCTCCCTGTGTCTCCTCTTCTCCCTTTGCCCCTCCCCTTCAGGACAGCTGCTCTCCTTGATTTAGATGAGGCCAGCAGGCACCCCCTCTTCCCCCAAGAGCTGTAATTTGATGACTTTCCAGGAATTCCCAGGAAGCTGAGTTAGTCTGTCTCATCCATGAAGTTGCATAGCAAGTGACCTTGTCCCGTGGATGTCTTTGTGGGGTTGGGGAGTGGGGGAGAAATCAAGTATTTTGTTGGAATTGGTGGGGCAAGGGGCAATAACCTGAATGCTAAGGAGCCGGAAACTAACCATTTTAGGGAAGTGTAGTCAATCTCTCCCATTTTTAAATGAACGGGTTAAATCTCTTTGAATTGGACTTTCCTTTGGAATCTATTGTACATGATCCTCCCTCATCTTCTACACTTGAATCACACAATGGCATGAAATTTCCTGGGTATTGGGGAGAGAGCATGGGATAGTGAGAAAAGCACTCACCTTGATCATTCAATAAACATTGAGCACCTATAATGTGTTAGGCATGGTTACAAAGATCTAGGGATGTGAAGAAAGGGAAAAAAAAACATTTCTTGATCTCAAGAAGCTCATTTCCAATGGGGATACAACATAAAAACAACCATGCACAATAGTATTAAAACAGTATTAAAACACCTGGTTCAATCTTGGTTTTGTCATTTATGAGCAGAGCAACTAATTGACCTCTTTTCTCCCTCAGGGAATTGGTATGGTACAGTGGAAAATTTAAAATTAGAGAATCTGGATTTGAGTCTTGGAAGTCACTTACTATTTTATTTATTTCACTTTCTCTACTTATGAAATGGGGATGAAAATATTAGCATCACTTCACGCATAGGACTGATTTGAGTATTCAATGAAATAATGCATGTAAACTGCTTCGTAAATTGTAAAGCATAATACAAGTGAGTTAGTATCTATATAAATTAAAGATAATAAAATTTAGTATACCTACCTTGAAGAGTTGTTGTGAGGAGCAAGTGAGATATTGGATGTAAAATATCATCTATATGGTGGCTCTTATCATTATTGTTATTTAGAGTGCATCATTTCAAACCATATGTAATACCTTCTGGGGTCTATATGAACTTGATGGATTAACATTAACAAGGTCTTTGCTATCAAGCTAGTTGTCACATCATCTTTATTAGGGAGGTTGTCTTCCTCTATTGAGAATATGTAGGAAGTTTCTGTGTCTGTACGGCTGTGAGCAAGTCCATTAGCATTCATTCAACAAACTTTTATTAAATGTGGCTATGTATAATGTGAATTGCTAGGTGCATTGGGAGATAAAAGGAGATATGACACAGTTCTTGTTCTTAAGAAGTGATTTTTCTTCACTCACTCTTATATTATGGCCAAACTAAGGTGCTCCTCATTTCCTGATCCATCCTTTCCTTTCAGACCCACATGTCTTTTTGTACATTTTTCTTCAGGACTAGAATGGTCTTCCATAACATTTCTACTAGGTAAATTACTGCCTATCTTTCAAAGCTTATCTCAGGTGCTACTTCCTACATTAGGTCTTCTCTGATCTCTCCAGCTGTGAATAATATTAATTATTTCCCTCTACTTTCTCCCTGAGATACATTATTTATAGCTGCATCCCAATGCTGATTGGTATGGAAGTTTGAATTCCTCCATTTTTTTCTCCATTTTGACCAGTTTTCCCTTCCTTTGGCCCCCTGGTAGCTCTTGACTTACAGGTGATCACTATATTGGCACCAGACTTAAGCCTAAATAAGTCTTTTGTCTTCTTACAGCTAGGAACCATAGAATTAAGATGGTCCACCAGTCTTTGCCTCTCCCCAGTAGCACAGGATTACAGATGTGTACTAGAGGTGCATGCCTGATTAGTAATTGCTCCCTTTTCAAACCTCTCATACACTTATCATCTTTTAGAGTGTATCACAATTTTTGTGTATTTTCATAATATGCTATATTAGTTCCCCAAGACATGGAATATATCCTATTTTACCTTTCTATTCCCAGTGCAATGAGTGCTTTGTATACAGTAAGTGATTAATAAATGTTTGTAGAATTGAGTTAAACTACAATACAATAGGAGATATGACACAAATGCAGATAAATACAGTATAAATTGGAATATAGGAAGCACATAGTAGGTACTTAAACTGTGGGAATATGCAAGAAAGAAATGACTTTCAACTAAGGGGAGAAGAATCAGAATAAGTCTGAATCAGAGTAAGATGAATAGTTGGTGAACTAGACAGTAAGAGACTTAGAATTAGAAGGGTCCTTAGCAGTTATCCAGTCCAATATGAAACAGAGGCATAGAGGTAAATGTCATGGCTAAGATCACACAAGCAGTATGGGACAGAACTAGAATTTGAACCTAGTTACCTTAATATAGCATTTTTTCGTTTGTACCTTCCCATTTTGCAGAGGAGAAAACTGAGTCTCAGAGAGATTAAGGAACTTGTCCAAAGTTACATAGATTGTAAATGGTGGTGCTAGAATTCTAATTTTAGATTCCATACTTTCCCCTCTTCTATTCTGCTTTCTCTAATTGATACTTAGAGATGTTAAATATCCAGAACCACACAGCTAGTGAGTACCAGGGGCAGGATTTTACTGACATCCAGTCAAGCACAACTTCTTCTGTACTACATTGCTCTTGAGTTGGTCTTTGAAGCATGGATAGATAGAAGTAGGGGGAAGAAGAAAACAGAAACTATTGTAAAACTCCAAAGCTTATTTTTTTTCTTATTTTTTAAAGTGAGATAATTGGGGTCAAGTGACTTGCCCAAGATCCCATAGCCAGTGAGTTTTAGATGTCTGATTCTGGATTTGAACTCAGTTCCTCCTGACTCCAGGATCAGTTCTCTATCTACTGCATCATCTAGCTGATCCTTTTGTCTTATATTCTTTTACCCTCTTGATATAGATGCTTGGACATTTCTCTGTACCTCTTTAGCTTATTTTTCCTCTTTTTTCCTCTTAGAGTACTTTTCCATTCTTTTATAGAACTTCATTCTTCCTGATCAACTAGATATGTGAATGCCTCTAGTAGGGTGTGTGCTACAGGTGTGTGTCTGATTAGTAATTGTTCCCTTCTCAAACCTCTCGTAAACTTATATTTTAGAGTGTATCATAGTTGTTTTTTTTTTTTTTTAACAACTGGAACTATAATAGACTTGAAGATCTTAAAGAGTAGAGCTGGGTTTTGAGGACTACATCAGGACTACTCCTGATGATGATAATGAGATGAAGCTTAATAGATTATGCTAAGAGAGAAGAAATTCAGTACTCTTCAAATCAAGAAAAATGTGTCACAGGGATTAGCAATTCCTCTGATATGAACAATTTGGCAATATATCATTTTCTTCGAGCATATAACAGATCAATAATGGAGAATCTCCACAGATTGTTTAAATTTGAAGACTAATACCTACTTCTAGTGATTCATATAGGGACTAATGATACCACCCGAACGAAGCTAGAAAACATCTCTAGGAATTAGGAACTGAAGACCTTAAGAATATAAACAATGTTTTCCATCACTGCTTCTGATAGAAGGAAGGGGATTTAGCAGAGAAAGTTAAATATGAAAATTGATTAGCTTGTTAAAGAAGATAGTGACAGAGAATAAGATTTGGATTTCTTAGCCTGGTTTTAAGAAACAAAAATAATGGGCTTTTTGACAGGGACAGAGTTCATCTAATGAGGGCTGAAATGAATGTATTTTCTAAGAGACTTGTAGATCTGGTGGAAGGGATCTTTATTTTAAAAATAGAATAGAATGAAATGAAAGGAGGGAAAAATGAAGGTATATATCTGCTAAGTCAGATATTTCTAAGAGTTGTAGATACTATATGTTTTTGTTTAGTCATTTTTTCAGTTGTGTCCCCTTCATAACCCTATTTGTTTTTTTTTTTTAATTTTTTTTTTGTGGCAAAAATACTACAGTGATTTGCCATTTTCATTTTCAGCTTTTTTTTTTTTTTTTTACAGATGAGGAAACTGGGAAAACAGGGGTAGTGACTTACTCAGGATCACACAGTTAGAAAGAGGCTTGAATTGAATTCAGGAAGATGAATCTTTTTGACTCTAGGTCTAGTGCTCTATCCACTGTGTCAGCTAGCTACCCCGGCATGATATTGAAGAAGACAATTAGAGGTTTAAGTATTCATTAGAGAAGATGTCTAAGAAATGTATCCTTAGATATCTACCCATTAACTATAGAACATAGTTCATAAATAAAGTAAACTAGAGATCTTAATATAAGAAGATAAAATTAGTATGACTGAAACATGGCAGAATATGACTCATGACTAGAGTATGGAAATGGCAAAGTATAAATTACTCAAAGGGCAAAGATAGTTAACAGGGCAGTGAAGTATCATACCAAAAAACAAAACAAAAATTCTAACTCTCATGAGGACCTCTACAAATTATGACACAATAAAGAGCATTTGGATTAGATTCAGTAGAAGGAGGAAAAAAATTGATGTTGTTGGGGAATACATTATAGAATAGCCTGTTTGGAAAATGGAACTGAATGATAAGTTTCAGAAATAAATCCCAAAGAAAGTAGTAGTGATGGAGAATCTCTACTGGAGGGTTTCTCCCAACTGAAAGTATAACAGTTTATAAATTCTTGCCTTAATTGATGATGCTTGTGGTTTTTGAAGAAGTGATAGGGAGAATAGAATTCTAACCACATGAATGAGATGATATAGATTGGATAATATGGTAGATTCAGAAGTAGTAGAATGATCAATTCAAGTCAATAAAAATTTATTAAATAAACCCAAGAAGTGATATATTAATTGATGTAGGTCCTAAGTTGGTGCTTCTTTTAGTTCAGAGGTATCAAATATGTGGCCCATGGCTACCTTCTACAGTTCTGAGAGCTGACCCAACCACGTAAAATGTGATTGGGAATTTTTAAACAAAAATTTAATAAATAAATATAACAGGAAATAGATTAACATTTTAAAACTAAATCAATTTGTGTTCTACAGACCTTATGTAGAGATTAGTGACCCCATTCCTATTTGACATTATACCACTGCTTTAGATGAATGCCTATATTAAAGTGTTATAGGACTCCATCCCTGATCTTTTTCTGTTCAACTTTTAAAAAATGATTTGGGTGAAGAAATAAATAACAATTGATAATATTTAGTGCTTTAAAACTTACAAAGGACTTTAGATACATCTTATTTGACTGTCCCGATAACTCTGTGAGATAGTTATAAAGATGTCATTAAGGAAAAAGAGCATTAGACTTTGAGTCAAAGAATCTGGATTCAAATCTCTCACTTTTTGCCTGTGTGATGTTGACCAAGTCAACTCTCTGGACCTCAATTTCCTTATCTCTATAATGAAGAAAGTAGATTAGTTTTGTCCCTTTCAACGCTGAATCTATGATGTTGTTATCCCCATTTGACAGAGAAATCAAGGTTTAGAGGCAGTTAAACAACCTACTCTTGGTCATGTGGCTAATAAGTTCTGACAGAAAAATTTGAATCCCAAACCAGAATTCTATTCTCTGTGCAACACTACCATGCTTATTAAATTTATAGTTCATATGAAACTGGGAGAGATAGCTAGTATGTCTGATGTTAGGATCAGGATCTAAAATATCTTAACAAGCTAGAATTAAGGAGTGATTCTAATACTATCAAATTTCATACTATTAAATTTTAAGTCTTATACTTAGGCTAAAAAATCAGTATATAAGTATAGAATTGGGAAGATGTGGTTAAAGTTCATATCACAAAGACCTGAGGTAACTGTGAATTCAATAAGAAGCTTTCAAAAATCCTAGAAACCCAAAGCCATAATTTCCTCTTGTAAGTATAGGGAACATTTTTTTATACCAGCCTAGTGATGGAAATACTCAAATAGTTGTGGAGGTCTTGATTGCAAAATTTAGTGGAACAATGGAAATTTCTTCTTTTTTTGGAAGTAGAAAATATATACAGCTACAATGTGAATTATTAAGGAAGATAGTCAGATACAAGCAATGATAAAGACAGGTGAATGAGTTGCCCAGAACCATTGGTCAGACAAGAGGGCTGAATTACACTGAAAGGAGAATGGGTTATTGGCTGGGTCAAACTTACCAGTTAGTTAGAACTCTCTCCAAGTGGAATGGGCTACTTTGGAAGATAGTGAGTTCTCTTTCTTTTAAGTTCTTCAATCAGGGCTAGTTGATCACTCATCTGGATTGTTGTAAAAACAGTAATTTCTTTTTTGGGTACAATTTGGATGGACAAAGTTATCTTTATGGCTCCTTCCAACTCTATTATCCTAAGATTCTGAGATCAGAGATGGACATATGTTGTCCTGATTTTTTAAAAAAAAGCAAAATCAAGGGACAGCTAGGTGGCACAGTGGATAGAGCACCAGCCTTGAAGTCAGGAGGAGCTGAGTTCAAATCTGGCCTCGGATACTTAACATGTCCTAGCTATGTGACCTTGGGCAAGTCACTTAGCCCCAACTGCCTCAGCAACAAAAAGGAAAATCAATTTATTTGTTTAGTGAAAAGAGCACAGGATATGGAGTTCTAGGACTTGTGTTTAAATACCACCTTGGGAGATCTACTACCTATGTGATCTTGGTCATATTAGTCAGAAAAGTTTTTTTTTTTTTTTAAAGAACCTACTAGTATGCCAGGTACTATGCTAAATGTTAGAGATACAAATAGAGAAAAAAAATATAGTTCTTGTCCTTATGATGCTTACACTTTAATGGAGGAATATAAAACAGAAAAGAGGTTGGGGTGAAAAAGGTTGGGGTACAATGGTGGTAGAGAAATTGACTAAAAGTAGGAGCATGATGGAGAAATCAGAAAAGACTCAAAGTAGGGCAGCCAGGTGACAAATGAAGAAATGTTTGTCTTGAGCCCCCTTCCTTAAATGAAAGCTTTGGAGGACATGGCTCTGCCTTCAGTCAGAGGGACACAGGATAGTGATTGATGATGTGTGAATACCACCATTTTTGCAGGATGGTGAGGTTTCCCATTAGTGACTTCACTTTTCTGTACAGTTGGGATGGTTAGAAAAGATAGTCTTGTAAGCTGCTCCTAGTAACCCTAAGTTCCATGATCCTTCAATCCCTAGGATGGAGAGCTAGACTTTTTCTGCTGAAATTCAACTATATGTATGACATGGTTGAAAAAATAAGCCACTTAATTTAAAACTTCATACTATTTTAGGCTGAATGAATAGAATCGTGCCCAGAATGGATGGAGTTCTAATACTGCTATATTCTGCCTTGACCATACAACACTTAAAATATTGTGTTCAATTCTTGCTACCATACTTTAGGAAGGACCTTGACAAATTGGAACATAGCCAGAGGAGAATGACTGGATGTTTAACCTAGATAAAAGAAGACCCGAGAAGGAGAAATAGGATATGATGACTGTCATCAAAATAGAAGTGCAATCATGTTGGGGAAAGGATTCAGGGAGAAGTTGCAGGCAGGCTAGGCAATAGAGTGGATAAAGCACTGGGCCTGGGATCATGAAGAAATGAGAAATTCAGTCTCAGACTTACCACCTGTGTGACCCTGGGCAACTCACTTAACTCTGTTTGCCTCAATTTCTTCATCTGTAAAATGAGCTGGAGAAAGAAAAAGCAAATCATTCAAGTACCTTTGCCAAGAAGATCCTGAATTAGAATCATGGAGGAATTGGATATGACTGAACAAAAACAAAAAAAAAGAGGATTTTAGAGGAAAACCTCTAAAAATTAGAATTATCGAAATGGGATGAATGGGGTGTTCATGAGGCATTTTGCCTTCACTGGGAGGGGCAGCACACTTTAATGGGCAGATCCCTGAGCTTGGCAAGAAGACCTGAGTCTTACTCTAACTTCATATATTTTCTAGTTGTGTGACTTTGGGCAAATTATTTTTAAAAATCCAATTTCCTCATCTATAAAATGGGAACACCAACAACATCTAACTACTTCTTATTTTGGGGGGGAATTAAACAAGTTTTTTTGTAAAATGCTTTGCAAATCTTTGTGTATTATACAAATTAAATTATTATTATTGTCATTAATCATTATCACTGAAGACTTAAATGGAGGCTGGATGACTATATTTCTTGGCAGTGTTTTAGAGGGAATTCCTGTATAACTTAAACATGACCTTTGGGTTCCAGTTCACACTTGGAGATGATAACATTCTATGATTCTTCCCTCCCTCTCACATATTATCCAATCAATCATCAAGCCTGGCTATTTCTGCCTCTGCAAGATCCCTCTTATCCATCCCTTTGTCTCCACTGTAGGTGTAGTAGAAAGGAGATTTAGTGGAAAACATACTGGATTTGAAGTCTGAAAATCTAAACTAAGAGCTAGCTTTTCCACTTATTAACTTTTTGACCTTGGTTAATTATGTTAGTCTGTCTGAGCCTTCATTTTCTCATCTGTACAGATGAGTATAATAATACTATTACTGTTTTAAAATTATTTATGTGTAAAACAAAATGTAAATATATTTTAAAAGCTATTATTATTTTTACTTCATCTAATTACCCCTTCATCTAATTCTCTATTACCTGGTTAATTTTCCTAAAGCATAATTTTCATCATACCATTTTCTTTTTGAATAATTTTCAGTGGCTCCCCATTTTCCATGAAATACAATTTATCCTCTTTAGCCTGGCAATAAGGGTTTCCATGATTTGGCCCCAATTTGTGTCTCTAGTGATCTGTCCAATGACTCCCAAGACTCTTATGCATTTCTGATCATGTTATCATCTTAGATTGGATACATCTCTTCCTCTCTATTTCACTTCCTTCATTTTTCTTAAAGAATTCCCATTCATTATTTAGGTCCAGCTTAAATTCTACTTCTTCCATGAAACTTTTGCTATTCCCCTGATCTTCAGAAGAAAGTAAGTGTTCCCATTTTCTGAATTCCCATTGCACCTAGTGACTCCATGCTTTTAGTTTATAACCACCTTCTAATTATGGTGATTATGTCATCTCTCTACTAGAATGTAAGCTTTATAAGGACAGGAATCAGGTCTTATTCTTCTTTGTATCTCCCACAGGTCTTGTACAATGTCTTGAACTGGAGTAGGTGTTCAATAAACATTTCAGTGAATGAAAGAATGGAGTGATTATAGAGTGTCACCAAAGGACTTGACCTTTGTTCCTAATTTCAACCCCCAATGAAAAAATTAAACCTGGCAGTCTATATCTCAGATACTTACTAGCCATAAGACTATATAAGTCACTTCACTTGTCTCAGCCCCAATTTCCTTTTCTGAAAATCATCATGGCACCTACCTCACCGAGTTGCTGGGAGGATCAACATATGTAATATATTATATGTTACATAATATATGTCATATGTGAAATGAAATTTGTGAAGTATAAACCCCAAATGCTATATACATGTTAACTATTATTATGTTTATTGTTGTTATTATGTCAGCATGCCCCTTTGAGATCACATTAACTGGAAATCTTTATGATTTAAGTCAACTGTCTCATCTCCTAATTTCATTCTCTCATGGTGAAAAATCTTTCCAGAGGTTGTAAGACACTTATTTTCTTGATATTGTAGGGAAAACAATTTTTTAAAAATATAAAACAGATCTACTTCAACTCTCTCATTTTACAGATGAGAAAACAATAGCCAAGATAGATTAAATGACTTCTCTAAGATCACACAGATAATAAATGGCAGAGCAAAGATTCTAAATCATATTCCTCAACTCTTAAAGTTCATTGGGAAAGTTCTTTACATTTTCCATAATACCAGTGTCTTTTAAGAAACTATAAGGGTTGCTTTTTTGGGGGGGGGAGGCATAGAAAAGAAAGGGAGGGGTAGATATATCATGTCCTCAAATGGATATAATGATGCAAAGTAGAATATGATTAAAGCAAAGGAGAGATCTGGACGAAATACTCTAAAAATCTGAGGAACCGGACAGTATAGAACTTTCTGTTGATTTCTTAGAAGCAATGATACCTGAGCTGGGCCTTGAAGGACTAACTGGATTTCAGTGAACAAAGAGCTTTTTATTCAATTCAGTGAAGCTGGACTTATAAACTTTCCAGGGATTTTGTCAAGGTTTACATAAGCTTTCTCATGCCCAAATCTGAAATCTGCAATTGACACCTAGAGAATCTGTAGGATTTTAGATCTGGAAGTAACCTAAAAGATTGACATTTTACAGAAGGGACTGAGGCTCACAGAATGAAAATATTTTACTGGAGGAAAAGATTTAGGAGTCCAGATTCAAATCCAAAATTTCTAACTCCCAATCTAATGCTCTTTCTCCTATCTCATGCTATCCTTGAATAAATGACTTAGAATTACCATGATACATCATAGTTGATACTTTGGCTTGTGACCCAGGTTAGAAGTCAAAGTTGACCCAACATCAATTATAATGATCTAAGGGACCTATTCAGTGGTCCTAAGAACAGTCAACATTTAAGGAAGTAAGGTTGGAGAAACAAGAAAAACAACATGTAGTTTGTAGTTAATATACTTTCTGAAAGCTGTTGGACATTTGCTTAGGGATCAGGTAGATGGGATAAAAGGAATGTAAAATAGCAAGTGTGTGTTGATGTTTAATAACCACTTCTCTGGGGAAAAAAGTACCCATGATACACTTTTAAGTTTAATTTGCATTCTTAATATTTTCTACATTACTTTCTTAAATCTTGAAGTTCAACAAATCCAACCATGATTTGTAGCTTTCCAAGGTATAAATATTCACACTGGGAATTTAACTATCAGTTCTAAGAGAAACCCACAAACTGCCAGTTGTGGCTCCCATTGTTTCTTGCCATGCATCTGAATTAAATTTGAAAAGGTTGAATGTTGACCTCTTTTAATCCATGTCCAATTGTTTAAAAACAACAACAACAAAAATAATCTTGCTTCAAGAGCCAAGAAGCACATGTATGGAAAGAATGACTAATTGATTTGAATGTGTGAGAAGGATACATCGATCATACCCTGACATTCAACTTGGGTCCAACTTGCTCTAATTAGGGCCCCTGCTTTTGTAGAGTTGTGTCTCTTAAGGGATTTTTGTTTTCAGCCTCATTTTCAGAACATTCTGCTAGGAAAGAAGCCAGCAAGCTACTCAAATGGGACCAGGCCCAACATCTGATTACTGTTAGGACCTCTTGGGAATTTGATGTGCAATGGAAAAGATACTATATTTGGTTCAGGAGACTTGGATTAGAATCCTAGCACTGCTATTAACTTGTTTTTTCTTTTTTTGGAGGCAGTTGTCGTTAAGTGACTTGCCCAGAGTCATACAGCTAGTATGTTTAAAGCAGAATCTGAACTCAGGTCCTCTTGACTCCAGAGCCAAATGCTCTGTCTACCCACTCCACCACCTAACTGCCCTTCTGCTATTTACTTATGATCTTGACCAAGCACACAAGCTTTGCATATAGGAAGACTTAATAAATGCTTCATTCACTTAAAACCTCAATTTCCTCACTATAAAAGGGTGAAATGAGATCACATCTGAGGACCACTTTAGTTGTAAAACCATCATTTTAGAGATACAAGGGACTTTCAAACTTCTCATTTTTCAGATGAGGTAACTAGACACAGAAAAATTATATGATTTGCTCAGCATCACACAGCTAGTGCATCTCTAAGGTGGAATTAGGTTGCAGGACTTCTTGCATCTAGGTTCAGCATTCTATCTGTTACTCTGTATTACCTCCATGCCTTAATGAGAAAGCAGTCAGATAGTAGTGAATGAATCACCGTGAAAGTTTTCCTACTGTCTCCCTCCCAATAACCCATCTTCCCTGGGATGTGTGGTAAGATGGCGTTCCTGTGTCCTTCACCACACCCACTCTGAAGGCTACTTTTCAGCACCAGTCTGGCTCTATCTCCAGCCATCGCCCACAATATTTAGGAGACACCCTGTGAATCAATTAGAAGGCCCCTCCAGGGAGCATGTAATTATGCCCTATCTGGGCCTTGTAATGACAGCCCCTCGGATCACATGGGGAGCTGCCTTGCTTGGCTGCCCAAAACCTTTCCCTGGGAGGGAACTAATCCTCTTAGCCCAGATTGGTCTCTGTGAGGCACTTAACCAAATGCCTCTGGGAATGAATCCCTGCCAATGGGCAAAGCTTTGCAACTGAGGGACTGGCTTCACTGTACCCTAGGGGCTGCCCAGATGGTACTTTGCCCTGAGGTCTCTGGGCATTCCCTGTTTCTTTAAAACCTCAGAAGTTTTGAGTTTAGGAGTAACATTCTGATTTACTTTAGCTTTATCAAGGGGTGTGGGACTTGGGAAGACTGAAGTTTGCAAAAAGATGCTCATGCTTTGCTTAGTCCAAGTCTATGGAGCACAAGGGACATGCTTTGCTATTTGGATGTGTAGTGCACCTTGGTGGCACAGAGATTGGATTCCAGTCTGACCTTAGGCATTTACTAGTTTTGTGAGACCCTGGGCAAGTCATTTAGCACTGTCTCAGTTTTCTCTCTGTAAAATGAGCTAGAGAAGGACATGGAAAACCATTCTAATATCTTTGCCAAGAAAACTCTCAAAGGGGTCACAAAAAGTCGGATATGGCTGAAAACAATTAAATAATAACAACAAATTCATGGTCAGTATCCTATCCCAGGTGATTTAAGGAAATAGATATAAATTGTAAAGAGATTTGAGAGCCCTCTTCTGAATACTGCTTCTTAGAATGTTGGCTTCTCTGAATTAACATTGATGCTGGTGAAATATGCAAACTGCCCTCCTTTTTCATTTTTACATCATTTAATTTATTAACTCCCCCAACCTAGAATTTGGCCAGGATATTTGGAATGTGAATGAAGAATATTTACTCTCTTGAAATAAATGACCTTATACACACATACAGAATTATATACACATCTATATCTACATTCAGGGATCTGCTGTATGTCTGGCAACCACAGAGTTGTTTCAGAGACTAATAAAGGCTAAATCCTGCTATTCACCCCCCTTCTCATCCACTTCTTTACCTTTAAATTCATGCATTATCAGACACTTAGCTTCATTTCTTGAATTCATTGCATATAGGCAATTTTTCTGAGTCCCATCCTTTGAGAAGAGAATCTCCACCTTGATTTTTGGGTGATTGGGTAGTGACTTTTCCCATATATATATACACATACACAGTACACACACACACACACACACACACACACACACACACTTGCCTACCAGCCATCTTTCCTTTCTTTGTTATGGTTACTCTTGCCATTATAGTCTTTATATAACTCTCCAGTATTGATGAAGGGAATGAACTGCATATTAATATACCAAGGCTTGCTTAAGTAGTCCAATATCCTGGCTGGGAAGGAGTGTTCTAAGGATTTCAACTTGATAAACATAACTACTTCTTGGCCTTGCATAAATTCATTGTGTGACCTTAGTCACAATCTTCTTTGTGATCTCTTCCATGAAGAGGTTTCCTTCCCTTTCTCCTTCATCTTTCCCTTTCTGTTTCCATTTCTCTTTTCCTCTCCCTCCCCTCCTTTTCTCTTTCTTCCCCTTCCTTCTCCTCTCTTCAATAGAGTATAGAGAAAAACACAAAGGCAGAAATGCATGTGAGCTTGACTGAATGATGACTAATAGGAAGAAATGAGTTAAGGTGGTATTTTGAAATTTTCAAGATTAGGAAGGATCACAATAAGGATTGAAATTTTAGATATAGAAGATGTTAAAATGTTTTTCTAAAAACTAATTTGAAAAATAGTATCAAATTAACAAATATTTATCAAGTACCTACTTTGTGCCATGCATGCTAGGCTTAGGAAGAAAAACAAAAACAGTCTCTCATCTCAAGGAGCTAATAAACTAATATGGGAGACAACATGAAAATGATGTACAAACAAAATGTATACAGAATAATTCAGAATTAAGATTAATTAAAATTGGAGGGACATTTTTTATTATAGCTTTTTTATTGACATAACATATGCATGGGTAATTTTTACAACATTGTCCCTTACACTCATTTCTGTTCCAACTTTTCCCTTCCTTCCCTCCACCTTCTCGCCCAGATGGCAGGCAGTCTTATACATGTTAAACATGTTTAACTATCTTAGATATAATATATGTGTCCATACAGTTCTCTTGTTGCACAAGAAAAATTGGATTCAGAAGGTAAAAATAACCTGGGAAGAAAAACAAAAATGCAAACAGTTCACACTCATTTCCTGGTGTTCCTTCTCTGAGTGTATCTGATTCTGTCCATCATTGATCAATTGGAACTGAATTGGATCTTCTCTTTGTCAAAGATATCCACTTCCATCAGGATACATCCTCATACAGTATTGTTGTTGAAGTGTATAATAATCTCCTGGTTCTGCTCATTTCACTTAGCATCAGTTCATGTATAGTCTCTCCAAGCCTCTCTGTATTTATCCTGCTGGTCATTTCTTACAGAACAATAATATTCCATAACATTCATATACCAAAATTACCCAACCATTCTCCAATCGATGGGCATCCATTCAATTTTGGAGAGGCTTCTTTCAGAAATGAGATTTAATTGAGGGACAGGAAATCAGAGAAGCCTGAAGGCAAAGAAGGAGAGAAAGAATTCTAGGCATGGAGGGACAAAGTAAAAATGTCCATAGTGAGAAGTTGTATTTTCTTTGAGAAGCAACAAGATCAATGTGTGGTGGTAAGTAAATAAGTTGTTAGTAGAAAGGCAGAAGGTGTTTGCATGGAGGGGGGTGGGTATTGAAAGGCTTTAAAAGCCCAATATGATTTTATATTTGATCCTGGAAGCAATAGGGAGCTACTGGAGTTTAATGCAATAGAGAGATAGATGACATGATCAGACCTGAGATTAAGATTGCTTTGATAGTTGAGTGGAAGTTGAACTGGAATGGGAGGAGACTCGGGGCAATCAGACCAACCACTAAGATACTGAAATAGTTTAGGTGTTGAAGTGATGAGAGCCTGTACTTGAATAGTAGCACTGTCAGAAGAGAGGAGGGCACATTGAGAGATATTTCATCAGTAGAATTGACAGAACTTGACGACAGAGTGGATTTGTGGGGTGTTGGAGAGAGTGTGGAATAGAAGATGACGTATAGGTTGCACTGTAAGTGGAAAGTATAATAAAGTGAAACTAATCTTTATGTAATTATAATGACTAAACTTGCCTCCGGAGAAGAATTAAGAAAACACAGGTCTCTCCTTTTATTGAGGGAGTGGGGTACTATTGACAAGAAAGTGTATATATGCTCTCAGGTGTTTTTTGTTTAGTTGATTTTTAAAATGTTTTTGTTTTTTTAAAATCTTAGTCAAATCTTTTGTTAAAATCTTTGTTAAAAGAGTTTTATTTGGAAATGGATGTGGTTTAAAAATAAAAGACCTTAATAAAACCGAAACTGTAAAAATATATGAAAAAGATAATGTCAATGACATATTTAAAACAAAAAGGAGTGTGTGGGCTCAAATGATCCTTTCTACTTAATTCTTTGTTCCATATTTTCAATCATCTCTTTACCAGGATATAGATAGATAGAATATAATGTGATGGATATGAATTCACAGGTGAAAATCCTTCTAATTACTTAATGGTCATATTGGGTAGACTGTGCTGCAAGAGGTATACTATAGTTATGGGATATTAAATCTGGAAAGGAAATAGAAATGATGGACCACTATCCTTTTATCTTATAGAAGACTCTGAGAATCAAGTAGCAAAGTTTTCACAGTTAGCAATGTAATTATAAAAGTGAGGAAACTCATTTTCCCTTTCAGAATATTTTCCCTGCAGACATATACTGGTGACTTTAAATTAAGATAGCTGACCTTGAAAGCATAAAAATCTAAGTTCAAGTCCTATCTCTGATATTTGATACTGTCTGTGGATATGTGCACTGGTGAAAGACATGTGCTTACTTGGGAGTTCTCTCTCCAATAAAATAATAGGTCCAAGTTATATCCTTATTTTCATATGACCCAACTCGTTGTGAGAACTGTTTTATAAAGTGCAATATAGATGTGAGCCATCATTATATATAAAACCTACCTTATTTCATACTACTGTCCTCCATGAACTCTACTTTCTGGTCAAACTGACCTGTTTATTGTTGCTCATACATGGTGCTCAATTTCTCATTTCTATGACTTTGCACTGGCAGTCTCCCAAACCTAGAATGCACTTTTCCCTCATTTCTGCCTGTTAGGATCCCAGTTTTCTTCAAAATTCAACTCAAGAAATATCTTCCACATGAAGATTAAATTTCTATAGCTGCTAATGTTCTTTTCCCTCAAATCATTTTGTATCCATTTTGTATTTATATTTGTTACATATGTTGAAAAAATGTATCTTTCTTTTTTCATCCCTCTTTCTTTGTATGAATATAATACTATATATCTATATGTGTATATCTATGTAAGTGTGTATATTTATAAGTGTGTATCTGTGTGTGTATCTATATCTTTATATAAGACAGCTAGATGACAAAGTGGATGGAATGCTGGCCTCAGATTCAGGAGGACTTGAGTTCAAATATAGTCTCAGATACTAATTGTACAACCCTGGACAAATCACTTCACCCTGTTTGTCTCAGTTTCCTCATTTGTAAAATAAGCTGGAGAAAGAAATGGCAGACAACACCAGTGTCTCTGCCAAGAAAATCCCACATGGGGTTATGAAGAGTAGTACATGATTGAAAAACAAATTTATATGCATCTATATGCATAAATACATAATATATTTATATACAATGCATAAATATACACATATATGCCATATGTGACAAATATCTATATGTATGTGCACAAATACATGTATACGTGCTTAAATGCGCTTAAAATTGCACTTAGGTTTTATATACACACACATACATAAAGCCCTATACACACACACATATATATATCATATATGTGGATATACATATATATGTGCATAGTGTGTAAACACGCATAAAATGTGCTTAAAACTGCACTTAGAGTTTTGGGGCACTTTGCAACTGTTGTCTTCCCCTTTAAAAGTATAAGTTTCCTGAGGGCAAGTACTATTTCACTTTTATCTTTTTATCCTCAGAATGTAGCATTGTACCTGGTATATCAGAGATGCTTAATAAATGTTGATTTACATTTTAATTCTTATGTGGGCTCAGAATTATTTTAATTTAAGCTCATGCTCAGTAATCACATGTTTTCCCTGAGCACAGAGCAAGTTTCAGGGATGAGGACTGGATCTAAAGTTAGAAGTAAAGGAGTTTTATCTGGATTAAGTGGAGAAAAGAATAATACGCAAGGAGAAAGGGCTTTGGGGGACAGAAATGTCATTATTCCTGTTGTTCTGCCACTGAATCATGCTGTGAGAATGTCAGAGAGAGGGACCCTAAAGAGAGATCCAGTCCTGGGCAAGGGAGAGGGTGACCTTGGGTAAAAATCAGTAACCTAACGTGAACTGTTTTATTGGATTTGCATGGGAAACAGAGGCAAAAGAAGTACAAGTAAACAAAGCAAGGGAGAAAATGAAGAAAGAGAGGAGGAGGGAGAAGGGCTGGGAGGAGATAAGCAAAATTTTTCTCTTCTCAAGGATAATTATACTTAGAATCACTTACCAGCGGGACTTTGGGGCTTGAACATCGACAGTAATTACAGTATAGGTTCAGTGAGGAATTTGACATACCTCTGAATAAAATGTAGGCAATCCTGAAGGATCTTAGCCTGTTCTAATTACCAAGTCCCATAACCATCAACCTCAAATCCATAGTCAGAGCTTGTCATTGATCATGAATGACCATGTGGTGCAGTGGATAGAGAGCTGGGCAGAAAATCAGGAAGACCAGAATTCAAATACAAGGCCACATGTCTGCTAGTAATGTGTCTCTGGAAAGGTCACAATCTACTTGCCTCAGTTTCTCAATTGTAAAATGATTGTTCTCTCAGGGTTGTTCTGAGTAGCAAATGAGAAAAACATAAAGTAGCAGAGTCAGAGACCTAAGATGCAGACTTAGAATCTCCTAAGCCATTATATCTGCTTGCTGCTGACATGAAGATGATTCCTCCTACCTTTATGAGAGATATGGAATGTGAGGGATTTTTCCTCATTGCCAAGGTTAATATCTTTTTGTCTTTGGTTCCATCTCTTTCATTCCTTCCTGCAATTCTGTTGCCTGGATTATTGTCCTCTACCTTCCCTTATTCCTTTTCTTTCTCTATTAACTCTACCTGTTTCCCCTATCCTAAAAAATTCATTGGAAAGTATGCTAGATTTGGAGTCAAGGAACTTGGATTTCAATCTCAATTCTTATGCTTACTATTGGCCTTCATTGAATCAATTAACTTTTATGAGTCTTAGTTTCATGAACTGGAAACTTCTTAAGGTCTTTTCTAGTTCTAAATCTATAATCAACAATCTATTATTACTTCACCTTCTCTGATAAATTTCTAGAAGCTAATCTACATACACTATCTTCATTTCATCATTTCTCAGTCTCTTGTAATCTGACTTCCATCTTTTCCCACTCTATTGACATAATTCTCTTCAATGTCATCCACAGCCTCTTAAATGCCAAAATAAGAATTCTTTTCTTAGTCTTTACCTTTCTTGACTTTTCTATAACTTTGACACTGATCCCAGCTCTCCTCAAATTCTTTATTTCTTTTAATGATATCATCATCTTTCTACTCACTGAGACTTATTATCTTGAAATTATCTTTGATTCTTCCCTTTTTGTAACACCTTCCCTCCTTTTCACACTTCCTTGCCCCCATTACACACATTCAGTTGACACATTCTGTCAATTTTACCGAATATCTCTGCAATCCATGCCCTCTTCAGCATTTGGGCTGCAGTCACCCTAGTTCAGAGTCTTTATCACCCTTTGAATGATTATTACAATACTTTACTGACTGGTCTCCTTGTTACAATTTCTTCCCTCTCTAATTCATTCTTTATACAGTTACCAAGTGATTTCCCTAAATAAAATACTGTGATGGGGACATTACTCTCTAACTTGAAAAACTTTAGTGCTTTCCCATTGTCTATAGAATAAATTCCTTAGTCAGACATTGAAGCCTTTCTATTATCTGGTTCCATCCTATCTCTCTAGCCTTATTTTACTTTATTTCTCTTCATGCATGCTCCTTTGCAGCCAAACTGGATCACCAGTTCTCTGATCTCATCCTGTTTTCTCCAATCTCCTTGCATTCTTGTTTTACCTTCTTATAGCTGAACACACTCCCTCTTCAACTTTGCCTATGGAGATTAAAAGCAGCTATTATAATATATAACAAATTGGTGATAATGAGTGAGAGGCAGGTAGGTGACATTGAAAATAGCATGCTAGATTTGCTATCAGGAAGATATAGATTCAAATCCTATTTCAGATACTTACTGGCTGTGTGACCCTGGGAAAATCACTTAATTTCTCAATGCCTTCATTTTCTTATCTTTCAAATGAACAAACAGAGCTATTGAGAGGATCAAATGAGATAAAAATAAGGAACAAAACTTAAGGTGCTATGCCAATTAGGTATTAACATTTTAGCCATTTATTTTTATATGTTCTTGTGATAAATGAGATCCATTTCTCTTTTTTCTCCCTCTGTCATATTGCTATCAACTAACATTGGATGCTACTTTATAAACAAACTGGATATTCTTCAGAAGACATTATACAAAGTTACCTGTTTTTGTATTTTTGGGACAAGTTGTCTCTGTAACTCCAAGGGAAGACCTGAGTTCTAATCCTGATTTCCTGACTTCCAATCTTGATTTTGTATCACTTACTTTTGTGGCCTTTAGCCAGTCACTTCCCTGTGTTTAATTTTTTTTTTTTCATTTCAAAAATGAGAGAGTTGCACTGGAGTAGGTTTCTTAACCCAGAAGCTAAAACTTTGTTAAAAAAATCTTTTTTTGATAGTTGTATTTTAATATAATAAGGTTCCTTTGTAATCTGCTGTATTCCATTTTATTAATTTAAAAGAACTATTCTGAAAAGGAGTTATAGGCCTTATCAGACTGCTAAAGGAATCAATGACACAAAAATAGTTAAGAATTTTTGTACTTAACCTCTAAGGCTTTAGTTAATATTCATATTTTTTGGCTTAAAAATTTATTTTAAACTTAAAAACAAAATAAGAAAAGAAAAAAAACTCCATCTATACAGCAAATCCTAAGACACAGTTAAATATAAAACAATAAATTTCCATTTCAAGAAAACCTACATAATAAATACTACATATTATTTTCAAAGCTGTCTAGCTTTTCTTTGCTTCTTTGTTGGTTGGTTTTCTTTTGTTCCTTGCTGTGTACTTTTTACTTTATTATTTTCTCCTTTTCCATCCTAAAAAAGTCAACAATTAAGCATAGACATATGTACAAATACATAAATATCTATAAACATACAAATATGTATATATGTATACACACATACACGCATACATATATATGTAAGACCATACTATGCTTATTTTCTTCTATCATTTGTTTTTTGCAAGATGGATAGTATCTTCATAAGTCCAAGTCTGTCCATGTTTTTGTAAATCAACCAGTTTCCAACCTAATCATATCCTATCTGAAAGACTGTCTATGACAGCTTCCCCTCCCCTCACTTTTCTGTGTTCCTCCCGTTCTTGGCAACATCGGTTTTAGTTATACAAGACAATTTTAATTTAAAATAATTAAAATAATCCTTTTCCTACTTTAACAATGTTTTTACTTTATAATATAGTTCAAGGTCTGATACTGCTAAATCTACTTCCTTAACATCTTTCCCCCCTGGTTTCTTTGAAGTTTCTGACCTTTTGTTCTTCCAAGTAAACTTTGTTAATTATTTTTCCTAACCTCAGTAAAATAATTTTTGAAGTAATTCACATTCTTTGTTTTCATGATATCTTGTATCCTTCCTTCTTACTCTTATGCTCCAAAATTCTACTTTCTCTTAGCTATATCATGGTATTAGAAACTGTTGGCAACCATCCTGTTCAAATACTAAGGCAGCAATAGCTAAAAATTGGTAAAGAGAAATAGGAAGAGAATGTGGATGCAGTGAGGGTACCTCCTGGTAAATGAGTAATTTCTTTATTTTGTTCTTAACCTTTTCATTGTACCAAAAAAACATAAAACACTGTCATCTCTTCATTTGCTTGGAAACGTCAATCTGGTTCCCAAGGTCCCTGTCTAGAGGGATCCCTCCTGATCAGCAAAGACTAGCAGTAAACTAGATTTATATATCTTGTGTTATAAAGCATCATCGGCTAGGGGACTCGGTTTCTTCTTCCTTTAATTAAAAATAAAATAACAGCTCTAAGCTTATATTTAGAAAGATGCCAGTGAAGCTAGCACTGGCCCAATGCCTTCCATTTGCAGTGACATTGATTTTTAATAAAGGAGGCATATGAAATTCAGAGTGACTTTGATGAAAGAGCTTTTTCTTGAATTGGGATGATCTAGTCTCTATTCCCTCCTTCATCTCCTTATTGTTTTTCTCCATGTTTCTTGAGTTGGACACCAAAATTAGGATGATAACAATGACGACAACAACAAAAACAATAATAATAAATGATATTTCTATAGAATTTTAAAGTTTGCAAACTTTTGAGAGCATTGGAGTAGGGGTGGGTTAAATCTTGACTTTTCTTCTGTGTAGGGAAACCCTGGTATCAGGATTCTATCCATGGATGCAGGTCTTTAACTGACTTCAATTTCTAGTAGGGTTTTTTAAATCTTTTTTTGTATTGTGGATATTTTGGGCAGTCTGATGAAGCTCATGGACTCCTCAGAATAATGTTGTTTTTATTGTATAAAAAATATACAATACTTCAAAAGAAGACCAATTATATTGAAATACATTTATCTAAATAGAAAAAAAAAACACGTATATGGATTCTAGGTTAAAAACCCTGATTTTTAATTTTAGAGATGTTGACAGTCTTAAGAGAGTTGCCTGAGGTGATGCCCGTGGTCACAGAACTAATAGAAATCAGAGACTTGAACCTAGATAATCCTGACCCTGGGTCCAAACTATGCCTTTCTGTTCTACAAAATACTTTTAATGTGAAATCTGACTTTGGCAGAAGCAGTTAAATATGGGTTCCAAATGCCATAAAATTCTTCTGATAGTAAAGATTATGTTTTTAACTTAAAACATCACATATTTATTTCATAGCTACTATATACAAGGAAATATAGTATAGCCCAGGAGTGGGAAGTAGGAAAGAAGTAGGAAGGAGAATAAGGTATAATCTCTACCTTCAAAGAGCTTACAATGTACTTAGACACATACAAAGCATGAACAAATAAGCAGAAAAAAAAAGACTTAAATGACATTTGTAGGCAACAGTCAAATTGATATTACAAAGACTGCTTTGCATTATTAATTACTAGGTGAATGGCACACACCATAACTCTTTCATCAGTTCAGAAGTCTGAGAGAGATAAATATGAGACGGGATCATTAGGGAGGGCTTTATAGAAATGGGAGATAAGCCTCAGCTTGAAGGATAGAGGGCATCCGTATTAGTCAGTGGGAAGAGTGCCAGGCCTGCAGTCAGGAAGACTCATCTTCCTGAGTTCAAATTTGGCTGCAAACACTTATAAGCAGTGTGTCCCTGGGCAAGTCACTTAACCCTGTTTGACTCAGTTTCCTCACTTGTTAAATGAACTGAGAAGGAAATGGCAAACCACTCCAGTATCTTTACCAGGAAAACTCCAACTGGTGTCATGAAGAGTTGGACAGGACTGAAATGACTGAACAACCAGTGAAAGATAGACCATTTTCATTTTTGCTCTCTATGAGAGCTTTGAGGTTTGATTTTATTGTCCTAAATGGGACTGAAGAGGAAGCAAGAATAAGGTACAGAATGGGGAAGAATTTTTCTATAATTGGTCTCTATCTTCAAATATCTGAAGGCCTGTCATGTAGAAGAGAGATTAGATTTATATCTTGGCTAGAGGGACAATGCCTAAGACAATGCAGAGAGGCAGATTTTTGTTTTAATATTAAGAAGTTCCTAACACTTAGAGCTGTCCAAAAGTAGAATTGAAACAAAATTCAAAAGGTAGTGAGTTCCCTGTCCCAGGAGTTATTCAAATGGAGTCTTGATGATTCCTTGATAAGGAGGGATAGTATAGAAAAGATTCATGAATAAAGTTAGGGCTGAGTTCAAATGAATTCTGGATCATTTAATTTATTAATTTGATCTATTCTAATGCTGGTTTTGTAGAATTTTGCCAATAAGTATTAAGCAAAAATTTTCTTAAGAACTATTATACATATTAGACACATCTATGCACACATATGTATGCATATGGGTATATGTAAATGTATAATGTATAAGTATATAAATAATATAATGGCACTGCTCACTTCCATAGAAGTGAGGGCACTACAAATTTTGGTTATCTGGGAAAGAGAAGTTGGGCAGAAGGGCTTCTGAGAGTGTTAAACCACAACTGTCTGACCAGCAAACTAATAGAACTAGCTAGAGAAGGTGACAAAGGCCAAAGTTAGCTCTTGGATATAGAAGCTGAGTGAGTGCTATCCAAGATGACTCGTACAGCTTATCATACCAAGACATCTTTTCTGTGTCTGTATTGATGTAGGTGACAGGTGTTTCCCAGAGTGTGCCCACTGACTCAGACTCACTCAGGTCATTGCCAATTTGTATTATTTCTACTATGGAGGTGATTGGCCCATGGTTTTGCTGGGCTGATTTCAGGAGTGCCAACAGTATGAGTTCACTTGATTCTGAGAGTTGATGAACTGAAACATCCAGGGCATTCCAGAGATGAGAAATCTAAAAAGTCTGTGAGAAGAGCTAAGAAATGAAAATGCAGAAGGAATCTCAGGGGCAAGTAAGTAAGAAGTACAGAGAGAAGTGGCCTCTTGGCTACTTGTGAGTAGCTGGAAGTAGTGCATAGTTTACCTTTTTGACCAAGAAATTTTCACACAATCCTAGGCATATAGGTATATAAAATAAGTATACAAATCAAACATTTACTGATAATAAATCATAAATTTGTGATCTTTACATTCAGTTATGAGATCCCATGTGGGGTCGCGAATCACAATTTAACAATCTGGCTCTAGCAAAAACTTCAATGTTTTTTTTTTTTTTTTTTAATTTAAACAAATATTTCTATAACATACTACAACAAAAAAGATTATTGCACATGAAACTACATATCTACTATATGCAACTTCCTATTCCTTTCTTATATGCAACAAAATTATCATGTAAATTTCTCTAGTTATTTTCTCCCCTCCCTCTGTCCTAGAGAGGGCTACTAATAGACCTCAATAGACCTTATGTATATATGTATATACATACAAACATATATACACACTCACACCCATACCCTCTCCCCCCCCCCCCACAACATATATATGTATTCTATATATACTTCCATTCTGGATGCAGATAACATCTTCTGTAGTATTCTGAATAACAAAAACAATACTTTATATTCATCTAAGACTAGTCTGTGTTCAGGGTTCTTAACATATGTTATCTTAGTGATTCTCTGGTGATATAGGGATCCCTGGGCATCACTGAAACCCTTTCAAAGGACCTATGAGATCAAAACTGTTTTTATGATAATACTAGGATCTTTTGAAAATTCTAATATTGTAGATATAATCTAAGATCTATAACTTATAAGACTTTGCATTCTTAAATAATTTTTAAGAATGTAAAGGAGTCCTGAGACCAAAAGGTTTGAGAACTATTCCATTATTGTATTCAATCATCATGTTGACTTTCTTAGGTATCAGGGAAAAATATACTGGCATTTAATCTTCTTTTACAGATGAGAAAGCTGAGTTTTTATGAGGCTCTGAAAATTTATCATCTGTATGATTTTTGATCTGTATGATCTTTGGATCTCAGTTTCCTCATCTACAGAATAAAGGGTCTGGATTATCCTGTCTGGCTCTAAAATCTTATGATTTGTGTCTGAAGTTGTGTAGCACGTAAGTGGTGAATACAGAATTTGAACTTGTCATCTGACTCTAAACACAATTACTACTCTTTGTACCATATCATACTGTCTCTTTGTGAGTAAATTTTTGGCTGAAAAATGAGTATACAAATTTCTAGAAGATAGATTTCTAGGTATTGTAGGGCAGAGGTTCTTAACCTGGGTCTGTGAAGTTTATTTTGAATGTATATTTTGATAATTGTATTTCAGTATATTTGGTTTTCTTTATCATCCTTTGTATTTTATTTCATGTGTTTAAAAACATTGTTCTGAGAAGGGATCTGTAGACAGTATATTTGGTTTTCTTTATCATCCTTTGTATTTTATTTCATGTGTTTAAAAACATTGTTCTGAGAAAGGATCTGTAGACTTTACTGGATTGTTCCAAAAAAGAGCCCCTGCTTTGAAGAATGGTTACAAGTGGATTTTGTAACTTTTAAAAAATGAAGTGAGAAAATTCTTTTCCTTCCTTCCTTCCTTCCTTCCTTCCTTCCTTCCTTCCTTCCTTCCTTCCTTCCTTCCTTCCTTCCTTCCTTCCTTCCTTCCTTCCTTCCTTCCTTCTCGCCTTCCCTCCCTCCTTCCTTTCTTCCTTCGTTCCTTCCTTCCTTAAATTAAACAATTTCTGAAGTCCTTTCAGGTCTAGCATTCTATTGTTCTAGATACAATCTAAGTCAGTGAAAAGTCCACCGTCTTGTCCTTTAGAATTCAATGGATGAACTCTATCCATGGGAAAACTCTGGTAAGTGAAGAATTTGTTCCAGGGAAGGGCAAGTCTGTCATTTAGGTATCAAATGAAATGGTTCTCCTCTAACCCAACACCCAGAAGGTAAATTTGGTCTTATGTTTCTCAAAAGGATGCTAAATGTCATTCATGGAATTTGTCTGGAAATGACAAGGACAAAAATGTCTCCTGAGTTTTCAGCTGGAGAAATTGAGAAGCCAGTGTTTTCTTTCCGGAGGAGTCAATGTTCCAGTGGTTTAAAGGGCAGCACTGTCCATCAATCCCCTGGTCAGGTACTGTCATGCCAATTTTCCTACTCTGGTATCAACACCAGCAAAAAATTCAAGAAAAAACAAAATGAAACAAAACTAACACAGGTGTATCTTATTAAAGTATGTGCAATTTTGATTTTTTAAAAATCTTTTTTGGTAAATGAAATCATTTTAAATGCATGAGGGGTACTGTCAAGTTATACAAATCCTTTAACGAATGTCTTTGGTAATTTAATATTCATTCTGTAATTTCTCTCTTGTGTAATCAATTTATCTCTTCTATAAGTTTAGATTAGATGACTTCTGAATTTCCTTCCAGCTCAAAAATGGTATAATCGCAGCATCAATCTGGATTTCCGTATATTGGATTTGCTTAAAGAGAGGTTCACCAATCCTGAATTCAGCCAGAATAGAGAGCAATTCAGCCTGTCAACATTGACAGCCATTTGTCTGGGACTGATTGGAAGCCTATCTGATTACAGGCAGGAGAGAGACTGCTGAAATGGCACCTGCTTCCATGCCAGGCCTGTTTCCTTGTGGCATCTCTGACTCACACCCTCTCAGGTTACTGACAATTATATTTACTTTTCATGATTATGTGGGACTGATTTGGTCATGAGGTTGTTGGGCTGGATGGGCTACACATGGGCTTAATTGGTCATCAGATGGTTGTCACTGGAGTTGAAGAAAGGCCTTCAGGACCTTCAGATTGGATTTCCACATTGCCCATTGACATCCTTCTCAGATCATCCTAAGAAAGTCACTCTTAGAAGCTGAGGTTTTTAGACCTGGCAGGAATCTCAGAAATCATCTCCCTGGCTCCTTTATCACATGGATGAGGATGTGGAGATAGAGAAGACATGAAAAAGCCAGGACCAGTGTCTAGATCTCTTGATTCCCAGTCTAATATCAAAATAGTACCTGCCTTAGAGAACTGATTAAGAACACATGCAAAATGTTTTACAAACCATAAAATGCCATATAAATGTTAGCTATTCTTATTATCAACATTATCATTGTAAGGGGAAGGAGTCAAGACATAGTTTACAAAATGTCCTTTCTATCAGTTATATACAGCTTTTGAATATCAGAGTTCTGGTGAAGTCTATGAGCCACTGAGGATTTGGAAAGGATTTTTTAAAAATGGCTTTAGCACTATTCACTTGGAGGATTAATGTTGATGATATAACATTGTTGGAACTTGGGACAGCCAAGCCAGGCCATTTCCTAGGGAAGATGCAGGAGATGGAGGAAATGGAAGGCAGGCAGCCAATAAGAAGCATTTTTAAATATGCCTTTTTGTAATTGCACAGATTTTTAATGGCAGAAAATTCTCCATACCATGGCATGAATATATTTATTTTGTGATAAGTCAAGTCAGATCTGTTATAACAAAGACTCAAAATAGCCCTAGGGACAATGAAGCGCAGGGGCCACCATTTTCAATCTTTGCCTCAGGCACACAAATGCTTTCTCTTGGCCTCAGTTGATGCTTTTCCTTCTGATGTTAACTGATTTATTATATTTAATAAAAACCTCCCCTGAAGTTCTACTCAATGCTTCATTATTGCAGAAAGGTGACCCTGTACTCTTGCTCACAAAGCATAAGCCCTGGCAGATCCTTCTATGCTGAAGCGTCTTCAAGCCTAGGCCTTGTGACCAAACTGGTGATTTTTTTCCCCTGAGGACCAGCTTACCTTAGACATGCAGAGACTGGTCACTAGATGATTAGTCACCAGAATTATTGTCTTTTTTAGCTCTCAAAACACATAATCAATAACAGATTATCTAACAACAATTATCTAACAACTGATGAAGATATTGTAATCTTTGTTGGTGAAGGAAATGTTTACATGGATACAATCACAGATCCCTGAAGTATTTTTAAAAATTGACATCAATTAGTCAACATTTATTAAGTGCCTACTATATATGTACTAGGCTCTATTCTCTTGTTTGTAAGCTTCTAAGTAGGGGTGGGGATCGGTAGAAATCATAAAATCATAGATTTGAAGCTATGAAAAAATTTAAGAGGTCAAGTCCAATCTTTTCAAGTGTTTCACAGATGAGACATAGATGAGGTGAAGTGATTTGTCTAAGATCACATAGCCAGTGGGTAGCACAGGAGTTATGAAACTTTGCTTGTGTTATCTGCTATCTGCTAAAGCCTATGAGATCCCTTTCCCAATAATGCTTTTAGATGCATAAAATAAAACACATCAGTTTACAAAGGAAGAAAATCTATTGAAAGGAAGTGGTTAAAATATTTTAGTTCATGGACCCTAGTTAAAAATCCCTTTTCTAGGAGTAGTGGTGAAACCCATTCCCACCTCAGACTGCTATGAGGACTTTTGATTGACTTTAAGGGGACCATAGGAGCAGTAGGTGGTATCATAGTGCACAGAGTGCCTGGCCTGGAGTCAGGAAGAGGCACTTTCCAGAGTTCTAATCTGGCCTCAGATACTTCCTAGTTATGTGACCCTGGATAAGTCACTTAAGCCTGTTTGCCTCAGTTTCCTCATCTGTAAAATGAGCTGGAGAAGCAAATTGTAACCCATTCCAGTATCTTTACAATGAAAACCCCAAATGGGATCATGAATTAGAAATGATTGAAACAACTAACCAATAACAATAGAAGTAGTCTATAGATTGAATAATCTTTGAAAGCACAACACGAATAGCAGATAGTGGTTCCAGATTGTTCTCCCAGCATCTGAGATGGGACAAGTCTCTAAGTCCCCAAGATCCTTGGTTTTCTCCTCTACTGAAGACTATATTTCATTCAGCCACATTCACATAATAAGATTTATCATACTTTGTGCACAGCTTTCTGTTAAGCATTGTGGATGATTAAAGAAGCGTAAGATATGTTTCCTTCCCCTAAGGAGGTAACAGTCTAGTGGGGAGACAGGGCCTAAGACTAGCTAATATGCCTGAAATGATAGCTATTACACAGGGCAGCAAACTCCATCTAAACGGCAGGATAGATGATGCACTGGATCTAGATTTTGGGCTTATTAGCCTTAGTTTCCCCATATGTACAATGAATCAGAGAAGGAAATGGTGAACCACTTAAGTACCTTTACCAAGAAAATCCCAAATGGGTTCTTGTAGAGTTGGACGCTACTGATATATAATTAAACAACAACAACAGCAAACTCCAATTGCTTCATTAGTGATCCCAGAGGGTGTTTTGGGTGGAAATGCCTGAGAAAAGCTACTTCTTTGAGTTGGACCTTAAAGAATGGGTGAAGATGATGTCAATGAGCATTTATTGAACTCACACTGTGAGCATCAGACAGTTTGAAAAGTGGTGGGGATGCAAAGAAAGACAGAAGACAATAGTCGCTCTTAAGGAATTCATAATTTAATGGGAGAGAGAATATGAAACAATGATGAACAATCGAGCAATAAACAGGATAAGTTAGAGATTCAATAGAGGCATAGTATTAGTTGGTTTTTTTTTGGGGGGGGAGGGGCATTCGTGGTTAATTAACTTGTCCCAGATCACACAGCTAGTTAAGTATCTGAGGTCACATTTGAACTCAGGTCCTCCTGACTCCAGGGCTAGTGCTTTACTAGCTCCCTGGAAAGGCACTAGTACTAAAGGGAATCAGGAATGGCTTCTCACAGAAGGTAGGATTTTAGCTGAGACTTGAAGGAAGCCGGGATGTAAAAATGAAGAGGAAGAATATTACAGGAAGGAGGGGCAGTCAGTGTCTTGGAGATGGAATGTCTTGGGATGAACAACAAGAGAGCCAGTAGAGTATCAGTTGGATAACACAATAAGTACATATTACTATGAGAAATATCCTTGTAATTCATATAAAGCTGTTTGTATTGTCCTTTATATATGTGAGTGTCTTGTCCCCTCCCCTTTTTCCCCCCCCCAGGGTAGGAATCACCTTTTGGTTTTGTTTGAAATCCTTCTATTGTAATTGCAGAGTATCACGTAGCTGATAAAGACTTGGCTTCAAAGGCAGAATGACTTGATTGCAAGCTCTGCTTCTGATGCATTAGTTCTGAGACATTAGATCCTAGACAAGTAATTTAACCTCTGCATATCTCTAGGCAACTCTGAGATTAAAGAATTGTGGGGCAGGATGAATTTGAATTCGTACAGGGGATCCAGTTAAAAAAGAACAAACCAAAAAACTCACAGAGCTGAGGCTGGCTGGCACGATGGTTAAAATCGCAGGCTTGGAATCAGAAAAACCTAAGTTTAAATCCTGCCTTACTAACTAACTTACTAACTTACTAGCTAACATGCATTAGCTGTGTTATTCTGGACAAGTTACTTTACTCTGTTTGCTTTAGTTTCTTCATATGTAAAATGAATTGTAAAATAGCAAACTACTTCAGTGTCTTTGCTAAGAAAACCCCAAACAGCGTCACAAAGAGATGTTATAGTATCAATTAAAAAACAAACAAACCCAACACTAGGGATTGGAGTCAGAAACTTGATTCTAAATTTTACTTCAGTCTTCCACCAGTTATGTGACCTGAACTCAGTGAAATAGAAGTATTATCTGCTCTGACTCCTCATGATTGTGAGAATCAAATGAGATAATAAATTAAAAATTCTTTGCAAGTCATATCAAATCAATAAGCATTTATTAAGTGCCTACTATGTTCTAAGCACTGAGGATATAAAGAAAGCAAAAAAACTCTGCTCTCAGAGAGCTTATAGATTAATAGAGGAATTGACAAAGTGAATTAATATATATGCATATAGTTAATATATAGTATTATATATAAAATGCTATAAAAATATAAGAAATTATTAATTTTAGAGAGGTCCTAACTCTGAGTCCAGGCTCTCTATTCATTATCCCAGACTACTTTTGCAATAATAGTGATCAAATAAATATATAGGTATACATATAATATTCAATATGCATGTATATATAATCAGTAGATATATGTACAATGTATTATATACATGTATATATGCCTTTGTATATATGTATAGATAGATGTATATGTATAAACATACATATACATACATATAGATAGAAGTGTGTATAATACACATAAATTTGTATATAGATATATGTAAACAGACACACATGTACACATAGATGCGTGTATGTAAATATATGCACACATGTGCACATTATAAAAATACACAATACATGCATACATGCATACATATGTAGTAGATCTTACAAAAACAAGGCAACTGAATCAAAGGTCCCTGTCACAAACAATACCACAGGCCAACTCCTACCTCAAGGAAACACTACAGTATATTAAACAAATGGTCATTCAACCTTTGACTGAAGAATATCTTTACTGCATATTACTAAAGGGTCCTTTTGATTTTCAATAGCTCTAAATGTTAGGAACCCCTCCCCCCTTCATCAAGTCCAAATTGGTCTTTCTGCAACTTGTCACCTCCAAGTTCTGGGCTGTGGGGTCAAGCAGGACAAGACTGATGCCTCTTCAAATATTTGAAGGTGACTTTTATGTCTCTTGATGTCTTCTTCAGATTAAATGAGCATTCACACTTCCTTCAACCAGTCCTTATATGACATGATTTAGAGGCCCTTTGTGATTTTGGTCACGTTTTCTGGACTTTTGCCAGCTTATTAATGTCTTCCTTAAACTGTGCTTCTCAGAACAGGACATTGTACATCAGGTGGGGTCTAATAAGACAGGGAACAGCAAGTCCACTACCTCCCCACTCCTAGATACTGGACCCTTCTCAACAGAGCCTATGATTGCATTTGCTTTTACAAAAATATTTGACGGCCATATTCTGCTAACCATTATATTTTTAGATTAATTTTGGATTATAATTGGTAGGTAATTATTTGCACATGTATTCTCTATCCTATGAGATTCTACATTCTTTGAAGGTGGAGCTGGCAGTTTTAGATTCTGTATCCTGAGCACCTAACACTTTTTTACGATGAATCACACATTATAGGTGTGAAATTTGGCTGCAAAGATAGATTGGAACTAATAAATTGTACAAGGCCTTGGATGCTATCCTTAAGAGTTTATATTTTGTTTTGTAGGCAGTGGGGGGCTGGACATTGAAGGATTTTTGACAGGAAAGTGATTGGATTAGACCTCTATATTAGGCAGAGCACAACTGTGCCAGAGTAAAAAAAAAATAAAATAAAGAGGAAAGACGAGAGACCAAATGATTACTTAAGAGGTTTTTCATTTTTGTTCAGTGTTGCCTTTTAAGTGATTATGTTCTAGAATGTGTTCTAGAATGATTATAGAAGAATATCTAGGATTGTAAAGTCTTCATTACTACAAAATGAATATAATAGCATTTCCCTCACAGGGTCATTGTGAAGATAAAAAGAGATAATATTTGTAAAGTACTTAATGCACTTAATATGAATAATTATTATTTCCTTCTCTCCCTTCCTCTTTCCTCCCTACTTCCTTTCCTCCCTTCCTTTCTCCCTCCCTCCCTTCCTTCCTCCCTCCCTTCTTTCCTTTCTTCCTTTCTTCCTTCCTTCCTTCCTTCCTTCCTTCCTTCCTTCCTTCCTTCCTTCCTTCCTTCCTTCCTTCCTTCTTCCTTCCTTCCTTCCTTCCTTCCTTCCTTCTTCCCTCCCTCCCTTCTTTCCTTCCTTCCTCCTTCCTTCCTTCCTTCCTTCCTTCCTCCTTTCCTTCCTTCCTCCTTTCCTTCCTTCCTCCCTCCCTCCCTTCCTTCCTTCCTTCCTCCCTTTCTCCCTTCCTTCTTCCCTTCCTCCTTTCCTTCTTCCCTCCCTCCCTTTCTTTCTTTCTTTCCTTCCTTTCTCTCAATCTTCCCTTCTCAAAGAAGGGCTTCTGTCCTGAAGAACAACTATCTATGTGCATGGCACAGTGGAAACAAATGGGTTGGGAGTATAAGAAGCAGAATTTGCATCTCTTCTTTGACACTTACTAACTGTATGTCTTTGGGTAAATTTCTGTGCCTCTCAGAGCTTTAGTTCTTTATCTCTAAAGCACAGAGGGTTGACAAGATGATTTAAAGTTCTTTCCAGCTGTAAGATGATGATTCTGTGGTGTAAACTCTGTTTGGCTGCTAGGATATAGGATATATTAGGAAATTAAGACAGGGAGGAATAAAGAGAGAAGAAGAATAGGCAAATTAGAATTATATGACTACTTCGATAATTTCATATTATATACTATCCATATTAGAACTGTATACAATAGGCCAAGCATTTAGATCACAAGTAGATGCATGATTTAACATTACATATCAGAGAAGCATCTAGCATACACTAATAATAGACACTGCTTTTGTTTTTGTATTCTAGATGCCTAACATAGTAGGGATTTAAGAAATACTTGGTTAATTAATAATAATCATGATAATAGTTAATGTATTTATAATGCTATATGACTTGCAAAACACTTTACAAATATTATCCCATTTTATCATCATTTCAACTCTGAGAAGTGTTATTATTATCCCTATTTTGCAGATGAGTAAACTGAGGCAGAAAGTGGTTAATAGATTTGTTTAGGATCACACAGCTTGGAGATGCATAAGGTCAGATTTGAACTCAGGTTCTCCTGACTCCAGGCCCAGCTCTCTATTCACATTTCCCATGATCTGGAAACCATCACATGTGAACTCAGTCACTGAAGGATACCCCTGGCATTTCTATAACTCCAGTCTCCTTAGACCCTGTGGTTGAATTCTTCTGTAAGCACTAGGCGAATGGTACCAGCAGTGAGTACTGTTATGTTCAAGTAGAAAGAGAAATCACTGTGCATTGGAATGGTTAGGAGGAGGTTTAACAGAGGAAAGAAGCTCATGTGCTTGGGGTCCTGATGAATAGGGCACAGTGGAAGAAGATGCAACTATGTTTAGCAGAGTCACTTTCTTAGCTGCTGCCCTTTAAAAATTAAAAAAAAAAAAAAGCTAAATGCTGCTTCCTTTCAGCCCTGAGGGCCGCTAGCTCACTGGGCCAAATAGGCCAGGGAGAAATGATGCCAATTCCTTCCCCCCAGAAGTCAGATGCCTACTGCTCTCTGGCAGCACAGGCAAGGTCGCCCCCGCTCCATGCCCTGTCCTTGCCAGAAAGCATGATATTGGGGTAACAGCTGACATCTTCCCTTTGCTGGAGAGTGACAAGAGAGGCGTATGGAAGGGATGAGAGGTGTGATGGATAGAGGCAGAGTTAGGGAAGAGCAGCTTCTTAGAGGGAAGAAGAAAAGGAGAGAGAAAGGTGATGAGTACTTTTGAACTGGGCAGCAGGATTCATTGTATACATTTCGCTTGGGAAATGCAAATATTTCTAATTTCTAATGAGTAAGGTTGGATTGAATGAGGCCTGGATGAGGCTCAGGATCAGTATCATTGGAGGACAATCTGTATTACTCTTGGGTTAAATGCTGATGAAGCTGTTTGGCAAAACTGGAAAAGGAGTAACAGACATTCAGGTCCTGTTTTAGAAAAAAACTGGAATATACAGCTGCATCAGTAGCTTCAGGGTATGGCTATTAGGAAAGGTTTCAAAGCTGGAAAGCTAGAAAAAACGAAAAGCAGCACAGGAAAGCTGACCAAAAACTACATAACTCAGAAAGATCGAGATTGATTTGGTTATATTTCTCTAAGTGGGAGACCAGGAGAGAGACATTAGGGCCACTGAGCTCTGGGTAGCTTTGGTGAGATCAGATTCATTCTAGAAGGGTGGATCAGACCTGGGATCTGATCAGAAAAGACCTTTGTTTCCTTGATGATCAAGACCATTGGGAGAGAAATGTTTTTAATCTTCCTCCTTCCTTCTTTCTTTTTTTCTCTACTTCCTTCATTGCCTCTCTCCTTCTTTCCCTCATTCTCTTTTTCCTTCCTTCCCTCCCCTCCCCTCCTTTTCCCTCCTCTTCCATTTCCTTTTCACTTTTCCTTTTTTCCTTTCCCTTTTTTCCCCTTTTCCCTTTCCCTTTCCTTTTTTCTTTTCCCCTTTCTGTGTACTGATTTTCTCACTTTTGTATTGATACTGGAATAGCCATATGGTACATTGTTGTGTTAAAGAGATCCAGGCAGGGGAGGAGTAACTCAAGGAGAAGGATGGCTAAGGTCGTAGGATCATAGAAGGTTTAGAGTACCAGGAAGGAGCCCGGAGATATAATCTATTATACCTTTTCCTTTTATAGATGAAGAAGGAGAAACTTAGTGATCACAGAGTTAATTAGTAGGTGAGTCATGCTGTAGAATCCCAGAATGCTGGAGCTGGGCAGGACCTTAGATGTCATCCAGTCCAACCTCCTCATTTTACAGATGAAGAAATTGAGGGCTAGAGAAATAAAGTGACTTGTCCAAAGCCACAGATGTAGTAAGGAGTTGACAACTGAAGTGATTATCTGGATAATTATGGGAGACAATTCCTCATCTTGCTCCCACATTATCCTGATCATTGCTTCAAACTGAGTTGGTGAATGGATCATGGTATTCTTTCTGCCTCCTGTTTCTACATTCAAAGGCTTTGATTCCAGAAACAGGATAGATAGAAGATGGAGAAGGAGGAGCACTATCAATTTAAGCTGCTTCCCATTGTGCCAGGAAGCTAAAGATAAACTGCCCTTCCATATTTGGCTTGGCTTGGCTGGGAAGGTGCTTCATCTCTTCAGAGAAGGACCACCTCTCCAGTGATCTCACCCTACTCTATGAATGTAATGCATGGAAGGAATCTGCAAAATTCCAAATCCTAAACTTTAGCACTTGTTATCTCTGTGACCATGGGCAAGCCACAATTTCATCTTCACTGCATGTGGGAACAACAATCCCATTAAAACCGTCAGAAAGTATTAATACCTTTGATGTAAAAGCTTGCCAAGCACCCTGTCACCAGCTCTGAAACTATAGCATGAACAATGGCCACACCCCAGCAAAACCTTTGTAGATGGGCTAAATCAGATTGAGAGTAACCTGATGGTCTTCAAATCTATTAGTGAGTTCAGTAGATGTCTACCCTAAGGATGTGAAGACTTTCCCCAGTGACATGGCCAGAAGAGAACCATTTGTTCCCAATCATGATGAAGGTAGCTGAAGTAGGCTCTGGGGAGCACTTAGAGCTTGGTCAGACTTCAAAGATGCGAAGGTCATCCCTTATATCCCAAATCATTTCCAGTTATCTTTATTTTTGTCCTACCACTGGATTTTGAATTTTCTGGAAGAGAGGGTGGGATCAATGACTTCGTGCAATTCTGTCATACTTAAATCCAATTCATGCACAGATCAAGATATCACCCCATAATGTCATTAGTCCTTTTCAAAAATGAAAGACAGACAATAACAACCACTACCACCTACCCAAATAAGTTGGTATGAGGATCATATAACTCTGTTGATATGAAGTGTTGTGCAAACTTTTTGGTACTACACAATTAGATGAAGATCTGTGGAATGAGGATAATAATAACAGCACTGACCTCCCAGAGATGGCATAAGAATAAAATGAGATAAAAGTTGCAAAGCTCTCTGCTTTGTGCAGAGTGCAAAAGCACTCTGTGAAGCTTAAAGTGAAATAAAATACTAGTTATTATTATTATTATTATTACTGGCAAATATGTGTTGCAATGGATAGAACACTGGGCCTGGAATCTGAGTTCAAAGCCAGCTTCAGACACTTACTAGCTGTGTGACTCTGGGCAAGTCACTTAATCATGTTTCCTCAGTTTCTTCATATGTAAAATGAGTTAGAGAAGAAATGACAAACCATTCCAAGCACCTTTGCTGAGAAAACCCTAAATGAAGAGTTGGAAATGACTAGATGACTGAGCAATAAATGATGATTATGATGATGCTTTGATGATTCTCAAATATAATGTTATAGTAGAAATAGACCAGGACTGGGTAGAAAAGATGAGAATTTGAACCACTGATTAAGTTATAATCAAAGCTTTGAGGAAGCCAGCTTCATATAATGGTCTATATTAACTCCTTTTTCCTCAAAAGACAGGTTTCCCAGTGCATTTTGCTCTGTATAAGTGACAAATCTAGATAATCCTAGAGGGTAATATGCATTTGTCTGGTTATTTGTATGGATAATATGTCTTTCATTGGTTTTCTTTGTTGGAGGCAATGAGGGGTAATGGTGACTCAGTTACCCTAATAATTACTTCCTAGTCCTACTTCAGAACAATTTTTCAATATGCTTTGTGGAGGTTACTCTATTCCCAATCTTATCTAAACTTTGATATTACCCCAGGATTTATGAGGACTTGTATGTACATACATTACAAGAATTTTTTTTTAATATCAAAAAACTTGGAACTAAATGGGTGCCCATTTATTAAAGAATACGTAAGTGAATTGTGATATATGAATGTGGTACCACATTCAATATTATTGTGACATAAGAAATGATGAAATGGACAGTTTCAGGTGAAATTGGTAAGGTATCTATGAATTGATGGAGAATGAAATAAGCAGAATGAATTGATAGAGAATGAAGTAAGCGGAATTAGAAAAATTTATACAATGATAATGATTTTATGGGGAAAAATTGAAAGACTTTAGAACTCTCATCAATACAATGCTAAATCATGTGTTCAGAGGTCCAAAGATGAGAACATGTTACACAAATGAGACATATTTTTGGACATAATCATGTGGAAATTTGTTTTGCTTGACCTTGTATATTGGTAGGGTTTTCTTCCCCCCCCCCCTTTTTATTGTTTAGTACAGGGGTTGGGGTGGAGAGTAAGGAAGTGAGAGAGTAGCTAGTGGCACAACATATAGAACAATGGGCTCGGAATCAGGGTGACTTCCTGTGTTCAAATCTGGCCTTAGATATTTAATAGCTATGTGATCCTAGGCAAGTCACTTAACCCTGTTTGCCCTATTTGTTTCAACTGTAAAATGAACTGGAGAAGGAAATGGCAAACAATTCCTCAAATGAGCACAAAGAATTGGACACGACTGAAATGATGAACAACAAAAATTATTATTATTTTTCGAAAATAAAGGCTTGTCAGAAAAAATAATAAAATTTAATCTAAAAAGAAGTTGAATGATGAACCAGTGAAGTTTTAGCTAAATTTCTATTCTGTTTTAGTTTTTCTCTTCCCCTTTAAGACTTCATTACTTGTTATTATTGTTACTATTATAATTGGGGTGGTAAGGGCCTTTCCATCAAAAATCAATGGAACAGTGATTTCCAATAAAGAGATTTTGTTGTTAAGCAGATGGGTAAGAAATTCTTACTTATATTTATCAAAAAATACTTCAACCAAGTCCTGAGAAATTGGAGAAGGGATAGTAAAGATGGGGAAGTAAAGATTTCCTGACTGGTGATTTCCTTGGCCTTTATTGGCTGTCTAGTCTGGCAGAGAATTGAAATCTAAAAACAAAGGTATGATGACCTGAGACTCTAAGATTATAGGCAGCATCTGTAGAGAGAAATGAGTTATTTGCCAGATTTAGGAAGGGCCTTGAAGTTCTCATTTTGTTGTGTAGTAAAAATGTAGGTAATTGATGGTGGCTTATGAATATCTTTCTTTATGCTTCTTTATATTCTCTGTCATTCCCCATCTCCCTCTCCCTCCCTCCCTTTCTTTCTCTTCCTCCTTCCCTCCACTTCTTTTTCTTCCCTCCCTCCCTCTCCTTTCCCTTCCTTCCTCCTCTCTCTTCCTCCCTTTTCTCTGACTCTCTCTGTCTCTGTCTCTCTTCCCCTCCCTCCCTCTGTCCCTCTGTCTTTATCAGCATCTCTCTCTCTCCCCACCTCTCAGCATCTCTCTCTGTCTCTGTCCATCTGTCTGTCTTTCTGTCTGTCTCTGTCTGTCTCTGTGTCTCTGTCTCGGTCTCTCTCTGTCTCTCTCTCTGTCTCTCTCTCTCACACACACACACACACACACACACACACACACACAACTAGATTACCCCCCCCCCAAAAAAAAAAAAAAAAAAAAAAAAACAAAACCAAAAAAACAGAGAACAGAAATTGTTAGTTGGGTAAATCTGGAAGGGAAAAGATTCCCCTTCTTGCTTTCTGGTAACTCAAATCATTGCCTGGATGATCTGCTTTGCTCAGCAATTGGTACTGAATGGATGACAGTATTGGTTCTTTCTTCCAGTTCTACATCAAAAGGCTTTGCTCCCCTTCATTTTTTAGACTTACCTGGTAATGACAAGCTGCTGTTTGGTTAATCAGATGTAGGAAAAGAGAAGCAGCCCAGAGACAGTGAAGGGAAATCTTTTGCAAGAAAAGAGCTGTCTATTTAAGCTGATTCCCTTAGTTTGTCTTGAACACAAAATACTCAGCATAATTTTATGGTAAAAGTAATGAGTGAAGGCAATGGAGATTAGGTATTTGAACCATTGAGTCATGAAGACAAAGAAGGCAACCAAAAAACAAGATCCTTTCAATTGCTTTTTTTTTTTTTTTTTTTTTTTTTGGCAAGGCACATATTTGAAATGATCAATTGTGGCATCTCTGTAGACAGAGGGCAATGGATCAGTCATATATTAAGTGCTTATTTTGTGTCATATATTATGGTAAGTGCTGGGGATACAAAGAAATGCAAAAACACAATCTTCTCCCACCAGGAGCTTCCATTCTGATGGGAGAGGCTGCATGCAAAATAACCTCTACATACATTAACTGATATATAGTGTAAAGGGAGGTGATCACAGAGGGAAGACACTGAAAATGGAACAGGAATAAGGAAAGCAGGATTTGAGCTGAATATTGGAGGAAGTCAGGGAACCCAGAAGATAGAGGCGACAGGCAGCATTTCAGGTATGGGAGAAACCAATGCAAAGGCAAGGAGTATAGAGATGGAGTGCAGTATGCAAAGAAGGAGGCCAATGCTGCCAGAGGCAACGCTGGTATGACATGCTTTCTGCTGCATGTGACCACATGTCATATGCTATAGTTCAGAAAGTACTGGATGTGGAACAAAAAGACCTGCCTTAGTTACTGGTCTTGTTTTCTAAGCCTGACTGGTTGATCATGAGCTGTGTGACTCTGGGCAAGGCACCCTGTTTACCTCAGTTTCCTCATCTGTAAAATGAGCTGGAGAAGGAAATAGCAAACCATTCCAGTATCTTTACCAAAAAAACCCCCAAATGGGTCACAGAGAATCAGACATAACTGAAAGAACTTAACAACAAAAATTATTATTATGAAATAATTGCTAATTAGAAAAAAAATTGTTTCAAAATGAAATTGAATGATGAACCAGTATTTAAAAAGGTGTTGGATGAGATGATTTCTTTTTAAAAATACATTACCTTTTTATTTTTCAATATACATGCAAAGATAGTTTTCGACATTCACCTTGCAAAGCCTTGTTACATTTTTTTCTCCCTTTTTGCCCTTCCTCCCCCTTCCCTAGACAGCAAGTAATCCAATATAGGTTAAATATGTATAATTCTTGTAAACATATTTCTATATTTATCATGTTGCACAAGAAAAATCAGACCAAAAGGGAAAAAATAGAAAGGAAAAAAACAAGCAAGCAAACACCACCACCAGCAAAAGGTGATAATAATTGTCTTGTGATCCACATTCAGTCCTTTCTCTGGATACAGATGGCTCTCTCCATCACAAGTTTATTGGAATAGACCTGAATTACCTCATTGTTGAAAAGAGCCACGTCTACCATAGTTGATACTCATATAATCTTATTGGTATTATGTACAGTATTCTCTTGGTTCTACTCACTTCACTTAGCCTCATGTTCATGTTCTTGTAAGTCAGATGAGATGATTTCTAAGGCTCCTTTTGGTTTTAATTAAGCTGTTGAATGACAATACCAACAATTTGGCTAGAAATGCCTTTTCTTCTTCTTGCCTTTGCAGATCCAGTATATACTGGTGTTCATGTTTGAATATTTTTATACTTTCTCATAATATTTGTATCAAATGTCCCAAAATCTTAGTGCGGTTTTAATCAGTTTTATCCTCAGTCTCTCTATAATAATGATTAAAGCTAAAAACTGCACTAAGACTTTTGTGACACTTGGTACACACACACACACACACACACACACACACACACACACACACACCCTTTATATAGTATCCTGTGTAATACCTTTCAGCTAAGAGATCCATATCATCCCCTTAAACATTATCCCCTTACATGTCTACATGGAAAATATCTTCTATCTCCCTACTCTTCAAATCAAGCAGAGTCATTGCTAAAGTTAGGGGTTGAGGTGAGTTGAATGGAATGGAGGGGAAAACAGAACCCATCTCTATTTGTTGGTCTAGGATTCATTCTGTCGGGTAGATTATTTTTTGTTCAGAAATTTTCAGTCTTGTCTGACTCTTCATGATCCAATTTGAAGTTTTCTTAAAAAAGATACTAGAGGGCTTTGACATTTCTTTGGCTTATTTTAAGCCAGGAAACTGAAGGTCTCATAGATAGTAAGTTCCTGAACCCAAATTTGAACTCAGGAAGTTGAGTCTTTCTGATTTGCTGTATATTTTCAAAGGTTCTCAGAAGTTTTCTCATATTGTTTCCTAAAATGTTATATTCATGCTTTAAAAAACGATCACTTTTTTTAGAGACTTATGAATTTGTGATCATACCATCTTTAAGGTTAATTAATTTGGTTAGTATAGAATTTCTGTGCTGTTTTAAAGTCATTACCTTTTGCTTTTCTTCAGTCAAATTTTCTTCCACTTTTGTATTTTTGTGTCACCTTTTCTTTCAGAGTCTTTGTTTCTATCTAAAGAAACATTTTTGGAATGGAAACACCTTACAAGAGTAAAGTAAAACATTGGTTTCATTTTAAATTAAGTTCAACAGGAAAAGCAGTGTAGTGTAGGCATTAAAAGAATGATGATTTGGGTTCTAGTCTCTCATTTTTACTACTAATTTGCTAACTTTACCTTTCAAGGCCTCAATTTTCGAATTTTAAAAAAAGAAAGGTAGTTGCACTAGATGACTTCTAACACTTTTTCTAACTGTAACATTTTATATCTGTGACTGTTACTGAGGTATCTAGGAGTAATCATTTAACCTCTCTGAACTTCATTTCCCTCATCAATAAAATTAAGTAGGTCAGATTAGATGATCTGTAAGGTCCCTTTCAACTCTAAAATTTTGTTTTGCTAAGAATCTGACCATCCAAAATGGTAAGATATGCATTTTTCCTTCTCAGAAGATTAAACATCTGTTGAATAGTTGATGTTCCCAAACACATTTTCTTATTCTTCCCTCAGTTTCCCTGAAGAGACAGAAGAAAGAATGCTTTAGGAGAAGCTAGGTTTGAATCCTGTGTCTTATAGTTAATATCTTGGTGATGCTAGCAGTAGTGTTGGTGGTGCTTATGTTGTGTTGGTAAGCATGGTTTTTCAAGGCTGTGAATCTTACTCAACTCCACTCTTGTGTGGGCCAAACTCTTTCTGTTCTGTTCATTCTGTTGCCTCCTCCTTGCCAGAGCAGTGGATTTCCTTTTAAATCGGGCCACAGGAAACAAAAGAAAGAAAAATGGCAATGGCTCCACCTCCCAATGCCAGCTAGTTAGTCATAGCCTTCTCTAGCCAAGGCTTTTTCTATATCTTTTGACAGAATCATGTGGTACTGGTTGTTTTTGTTTTTAAGGTGATTAATTGTGTTCATTGTTTTCCTAATGTTGAACCAGCCTTGAATAAATCCAGCTGCTGACTCATTGCCTAGAGAGAAAATTCCCAATATAATTCTTCTCTCTCTGCTCTGGGCAGTTATAAAAAAATGAATAAATAATTCTCTTTCTATACTTTTAAGCCCCCAGCCAGAAAACAGCTCTGACAGAAATAGCCTACAGTTGTAAAATATATTCCTGTCCCTTCCAGGATCTCTTTTCCTTGTCCCCATCTCTGTTGCATTTGAGTAGACACATATCAATCAGCAATGCAATGATTAACCGCATTTATCATTTAAGAGACAAAGTAAATTGCAAGATAAACAAACTTTAAGAAAGACATTTTTGAGGTAACAAGACACATGCCTTCTGAAGAGAGAGGGAAGGGAAGTGGAAAAGAAACATTTCAGAAATCATAGATTTCAGCAGCATAACTCTACTTGATCCATCCATTGATTTACTCAAACAACTTCAATCTGAGTCTGGTTCTGAGTTTCTCTTAGCTGGTCCTCCTTCTGGGATTTACTTTTCCCTTGTGTTTGCTATAACTGCTAGTCTGAACAGCTCTGGGGAATAGGGCAGGGAGGGAAAAATGTGAACTCTAGGATCTACATGTTATCCTTTGGTCAGCATGTGTTTTGTTTTCTGCTATCTTCATCCCCTAGTATGAGAGGGGCTAAGCTATTAATAAAAGGCAACTAAAGTTATTTACAGGGTCAAGTCAGCTCTCTAATAACACTAAGAGACCCCTGTAAGACCTGATTAGAAAGTCACATTGTGTACCTGGGATTCAGTTTCCTAATCTGTAAAACTAGGATAATAATAATACCTAACTCACAAGAGGATTGAGTTGCAATGTTTGCTTTTATTTGTTTGCTTTTGTATGTAGATGTTTGCTTTTATTTTTATATAAATGTTAGCTTTTATTATATCCATTCCCTTAGTCCCTATTCCCTTGGTCCAGTGGCTGTATTTCCAAAATGGGAATTGCTTTATTGGACATTTGAGAAACTTTTGATGAGTCAAAATTTACACTATAACCTTGGATTATTAAATGCCCCACAGTCTGACTGTTTCCATATATTCTTTGTCTGTAAGATAAAAGAGGAATTTTGCAGCATTTGAAATATTGGCATTTGATACAGGCTTTTTACTTTTCTGCTCTCACTCATGAACTTTTTTCCCTTTCCTAATTCACATCAATCTCACTCCTTTAAAGAAGTAATTTATTCTAGAATTTTTAAACATTAAACTATTTCTAAATCATCCTTTAAATATTACTTTGTATGGAAAAAGTATTTTTTTTAATGATTTTAGCTTTAAACAGTAACAAAGCCAATTAAGCTTACATTTACAACCACTTTCATTTAAAAATCTACTTTTATTATCTAGTGATCTCTAATAACTCATCCATTACATGCTCTCCTCTGTCCCTTTTCCTTCCTTTGTCTGTGTCCATTTACACCTTTATTTTTGATTCCATTTTCTTTTTTATGTAACAGTAGTCAGTCAATACTGATCTTCTGGCTTTGCTTTCTTCACTTCAAATAATAATTTCATAAAAGTCCTTCTACATTTCTTTATGTCCTTTATATTTGTCCTTTTTAATTGCATTATTGCATGCTACTGAATTGATATTTATTTTAAAAGAAATAAATCTATCGCTACATCCTTTCCAGGATGAGGCAACCTTGCTGCACAAATTTTGGAACTTGTTGCAAGGAAAAATCTTGGAACTGGTACAAGTCAAGGAGCAGAGAAAACTTCTAATGTTAGAGAGAGTGAAAAAAAATCTACAATTGTATTCTGGCCAAATGAGGATATAACTTCTGGCTCTTAGTACCTCCTTCAATTTTACTCTTTCTCCAACCCTTGAATCTTCCATCCCAAAACAAAACTAGAGCTTGTCCTCTGCCCAAAATCCTTAGTCAGATCAAGATAGAAATTTTTGTTTTGTTAGAGGAGCAGAGATCTAGATTTCCTATATTGCTTAGCAGGGTGTGCTAATTAGAAAATCATGGACTCAGTCATAACTGTGGCCTAGGTAAGTTTAATTCTTCTTAGAACTACCTGCCAACCCATCCTGCAAATACATGTCTTTAGGAGAAATTCTTCATAATCTGGTACAAATTTAACAAAATTAAAAGCCTCAGTGTTGTTCAGTAATGGACCTTATTGAGGTCCAAAATATACATTGAGCATAACTCCATGTGGCCTTCCAAATCCTATTCAATAATCCGAGGTAAAGATAATCTACAAGTTTGATCTGCAAATTTCAGTAACATTTGTTGAGTTCCCAACTGTCATAGAGGATAGTTCCTATGTTCTCCTCAAATAAGTCTTCCTTTTCCAATGTCTACCCACTTAAGGCTCAACTTCTTCAGACATCTACATTGGAGCATCTCCCATTGGCTCATAACTAATGTGCCATTTTAGTTATTTAGCCACATCTATAGCCTAAATCAATTCCTGGTGTACCACAGTGTGAAATTGGTCTCAAGAATGACCATGCTGGGGAGTGTGGATGAGTCCATAAAAATCATCCTTACTACTATAAAGCATCTCAAAACGCATCACCAGGATTAACTTCACATGCTCCGTTCACTTGAAGTCTGAATCTTTAGAAAATAGTAAGAATCTAAATTTGGACTAGGATTCCAACTTTGTTACTTCTACTGAAATGACCTTGGACACAGTTACTTCGCCTTTCTAAGACTCAGTTACCTTTTCTGTAAAGTGATAATAAATTGGACTAGATAATCAGTGAAATTCCTTCAAATTCTAAATCTATGATGCCATGAATTTATGATTTTGTTGAGTGAGTGAAAGTGCCAAACTTGCTTGCAGAAGGCTCTCTAGGCTTCCTCCAAGTAATAGCTTCTCAGTTCTCTTCCTCCTAAATAATTCCAGTATCAGTCATTGGAGAGAAACCTCCAACATTCTGCACAAGGAAAGAAAAGGGAAAATCATTTATTAGTACCATTTATCTTTTGGGCCTGAGCCCAGGCAGCCTCAATTTAACTATAAGCATCCTCCAGTGAGAGGAAATGAATTATAGTAGGATTCACCTAGATACCCTTCTTTTTCCAATGCAGACAGGTGTTGATCTTCATAGAGTCCCAGGACATTGAATTTGGAAGACTGTAGAGATCATCTCATATAACACCCCTATTTTACAGCTAAATAAAATGAGATACAGAGATATAAAGTAGTTGTCCCAGAGTGCATAAACTTCTATAGAGTCTGAAACATAAAAGAAGTCTCTTGATTCCCTGCTCATTCTCCAAGCTCAAAATGCTTTCTCTTCTCATCTCTGTCTCCTGTCTTCCTGCAAATTCTAGCTAAAATGCCGCCTTCTCACAGAAAGCCTTTCCCAAGCCCTATTAATTTAAATTCCTTCCTTTTATTCGTTTAAAAAAATTATCTTCTATAGGATATCTAATTTATTTGTTATCCTCCCTATTTGACTGGAGTATCTAGACTATCTTTGATCTTTCTTTGTATTTGGAGTACTTAGCACAGTGCCTGGGGTAGTAAGTATCTAATAAATGTTTATTGATTGGATGGCTGACTATTGATAGCTTTTCTAGACTGAACTTTTTTTCTTCCACATTTCTAAACCCAATTCAGTACTTGTCTTGTTTCAAGAAACTACTATATTCTGGCAAGCATCTAGCATCCCTTTGGTAGAGTTCTGAAAGATTGACTGGTAAATCTTAGACTGAGCATTCTTATCATAGTTCTTGGATTTCTAGAAAGTTATTTAGTTGACCTGGATTCCAGTTAGTTAATTTTTTTAAGCCATGAAATAAAAATTTTGTTATACTTCTATTAGACATAACTCGTGATAACTGCAAGAATTCTAGAGTTGTCAGATAGTGGAAATGCAGCTCTTCTTTTTCCCCTAGTACTTTGCATTTGCAAAATTATTTATTTATAGTTTTTGAAGAACTTTTACATATAAGCTTTTTATAGGGTAAATCCCTTAGACCAAGGGATTAACTTTTTCTATATCATTGACCCCTTCTGCAATCTGATAAAGCTCATGGATCCCTTGGCAGGAAAAATGCTTATAAATGCATAAAATAAAATATATAAGATTACAAAGAAAACCAGCTATATTGAAATACAGTTATCAAAATAATTTAAAATTTGTGATAGTAATTCTAGAACTATGTCTAGTAATAGCTACAATTACAAAGTAATAATGAACATAAATGACTTTCTGAGATGTCAGTCAATTAGCAATTTTAAGTGCTTGTTTTGTGCTAGTACTGAACTAAGGTATAGAGGCAAGTTTGAAAAAAGTAAGGCAGTCCCATCCTTGAGTAGTTTATAATTGAATGGGGGAAGATTGAAAACAAAAGAAAGCTGAAAGGGAGATAGAGGTTTCTGACTCAGGGCCATATTGAAGAAATCCAAAAGACTGAAGCCTGGTATGAAATGAAAATATAGTTGGCTTTGGTTCCCTCAGTGCCTGAAACATTATAGATACAATATATATGCTTATTCTCTTCCTTCCTCTTTACATGGAACATTTTTGAAGGAGCTCTTCATTAAACACTCTTATCAAAGGACTTCTAGGGTCAGAAGATACTGTTGAGAGGTGAGTATCAAGATAAGGAGATTTCTGGGATCTTGATGGAGAGGTTCACATACATACAGCTGGATAGGAAATTGCTATCTGTGACAACCATAATGTGATATAGCCATGATTTATATAATGTGCTATAGCCACAATTTATATAATGTGTTATGGTTAGTAAAGTATATTGACAAATATCTCACTTGAGTCTTACAATAATCTTGTGGGGTAAGTGCTTTCATTATTCCCATTTTACAGATGAGGAAACAGAGCTTGTCATTCATTCAGAGTCAAATAGCTAAGTATCTGAGGTGGGATTTGATACTTAACTAGGGGGTATAAGCTAAGATGTATAGTTCCTTGGAACAGTTTTGTTGTATAATGGATAAAGTACCAGCCCTGGAGTCAAAAAGATATCAGTTCAAATCTGGTCTTTGATATTAACTGTATGAGCTTGGGTAAGTCACTTAACCCTTGTTTGCCTTAGGTCCTCATCTAGGAAACAAGCTGGAGAAGGACATGGCAAATTATTCCAATATCTTTGCCAAGAAAATCCCAAATGGGGAAACGAAGAATTAGACACAACTGAAATGCCTCAACAACATGGATCATGATGCTCTTTCACTCTTCTCCACACAGGTTGTAAAACAGGGTCTCCCTGCCTAGAATACATTTGTTGCTCACCTCAGTCTTGTGGAATTCCTCATCTCTTTCAAAGATCAATTAAAAAACAAAGAAACAAAACAAAAACAATAACAATCAAAAAAATCACACGCAGTGATCAGAACCTTGATTTGAATTCAGCTCTGAATTCTAAGAGACAGAATTCAGGAGGGTCTGGGTTCAAAATCTGGCCTCACACACTATCTGTATGATTATGGGTAAGTCATTTAACCTCTGCCTGCCTCAATTTTCTCAACTATAAAATAGGGATAATAAAAGTACCTGTTTTAGAGTTCTTGTGAGCATCAAATGAGAAAATATTTGTAAAGTGTTGAGCACAGTGCCTGGCACATAATAGATGCTTTATAAATGCCTTTGCTTTACTTTACTGCCTTCAAAAGTCACTTTCTATAATGAAAATCTATCCTCATCTCTCTAGCTCTTAATGCCTTCCTCCACAAAACTTAAGTCATATCTGACTCTTCATGACTCCATTTGGGGTCTTCTTGACAGAGATACTGTAATGGTTTGCCATTTTCTTCTCCATCTCATCTTACAGATGAAGAAACTGAGGCAGACAGGCTTAAGTGACTTGCCCAGATTCACACAGCTAATAAATGTTCAGATTTGAATTCAGGAAGATGAGCCTTCCTGATCCCAGGCCTGGTATTCTAAACATTGTATCACCTAGCTGCCCCTCAAAATTACTTTGTATTTTTAAAAGTATATCTTTTATATTCTTCTTTAGATGCATAATATTTCCCTGAATGCAAAATCCTTGAGGGCAGGAACTGTTTCATTTTTGTATTGCTAGTGTCTAGCACGGAGCCTGGCACAATGTGTTTAATAAATAAATGCTTGTTGGTTGCTTGATTTAAAGCTAGAGGTTACCTTACAAATTGTCTAGTCTAGCTTCCTCTTTTTACCAGTAAGAGACAGGCCCCAAAGAGCTGAAGTGAATTTGTACATGGTCACACACAGATGAGGATGGTATAAACATATCGTGTCCTTTGATCTCAAAGCCAATGTTCTTTCCATGAAATCACTATACTTTCCCAAAACTCCTAAGGTATCTCAGACTTCAGCATCCCTATTTGAGAAATAAAAAAGAATCAGAGAGAAGAGAATTGTCACTTTCCTTAAGGAGGACAAAACTTTTCTTAAAGTTCAGTCACCCAGATTCAGAAAACCTCTAACTTCAAGATGGCCCCCAGAATACTTAGGTTTCATCAGAGTCCATATGGTTATACTTTTCTTTGGCTCAAGATTCTGGGCCATCTTACTCTGTTTGCAAGAAGCAGGATGCTTAGTTCCCAACTGGAGGTGTTTGGTGAAAACAATTCCTTTCACTATGCCTTATCCCCAACCCCAATCATTACTGCTGCCTTCTATCCTAATTTGCATGTAAATGATTCAAGAATACTTTAGGGAGTCATTATGGGGATCCAGAAGGCAGAGATGATGGGGTGGGTGGTATGTGTTCCTGGCTACTTCCTGCTGTGCTCAGTAATTAGGAGGCACCCTGGGAGTCTTTCCCATAGCTTGCAAGCTCATCCCGGGTATGAATTGGGGCCAGGCCATTAGAGTTTCTAGGAGATGTGGGATAGCCATAAAATTCTAAGAGAGAGTCTATTTGGAAGTGGAGTGTTGAGAGGATAAAGATCTCTCTCTCTTCTCTGAACTTCTACTCTATTTATAGTCTACACCACATGGCTTAACATTTAATTGCCCTCTAATTGCTTCTGTATGTTAGGGCTCACTTTCCAGCTAGATTGTAAACTCCCCAGGCCAACTTATTCCTTTATTCTGTCCCTATCAGCATGTAGCACAGTGCTGATCCATAGGGTCCCAGATTTAGAGCAAGAAGGATCACAGAATTAAAGCTGGGAGGGAGCTCAGAAATAGTTTAGTTCAGCTCCCTAATTTTTACTGATGAGGAAACTGAAGTCTAGAGATGTTAAGTGACTTATCTAAAATCTTACAACTAGTAAATTTTTTGGATTCAAAACCAACTTTTCTGACCTCAAGAGCTCTTTTCTGCATTGAATAGGTGATCAATAAATCTTTGTCCATTAATTGATAAGGAACATGAAATGGTCACATGTGGTGGATTAGGGGTGGGAGAAAGAAAAAAAAAGTATTCAATTAATTCCAATTCAATAAACATTAATTAATGAATCAATAAAATAATCATGTTGTTTGTTAATCACAAATAATAATTTATTTAGTTAATAAGTTGATTAACTTGTTAACTAGAAGGCACAGTGGATAGAATGATAGACCTAGAATCAGGAAATCTTGAGTTCAAATCTAGCCTCAGACATTTCCTAGCTGTGTGACCCTTTCCAAGTCACTTAAGTATTCTTTGCCTCAATTTTCTCATTTGTAAAGTGAGAATAATAACAGCCCCTACCTTTTTTAGTTATGATGAGTATCAAATTAAATATGATTTATAAAGCACTTTGCAAACCTTGAAGCATTAAATAAATGTTTATGCTTTGATGGTGTGCCAAGCACTATTGTAGGTTCTAAAGACACAAAGACAATAGTTGACCAGTATTTATCTTCAACGAATTCCATAGTTAGGATCCAATATGTGAATACATAAGTAAATGCTGGATAATTTTAGGAGGCAGAGTATTGACTGGTAAGGAGAAGAAAGTAAGTAGTGAAAGCTTCAGTAGTGGGTCCCAAGTAAGCTGTGCCTTAATGGGAGCTGGATATTCTAAGAGACAGAAATGAGGAAGAACTGCCTTCCAGGTGTGTCAGCTAGCCTATGCAAAGGCTGAAGACTAGCTAGTAAGGTAGTTTATATGGAACATAGAACATGTGATGGAGAACAAAGTACAATAAAACCTTAGAAAAGTAGTTGGGAAAATAGATTGCAAAGGTCAATGCCAAGCTGGGAATTTACACTTTATCTTATAAACAATGAGGATTCACTGAAGATTTTTGATCATGACAATTATTTTGTATCTTAGAAGTATTAATATGACAGCTATAAGAAGAGTAGATTGTAGGAAATACAACGCAAAAACCCATTCCTCTTCTTTTTAATTTCATTTCCTTTTGATGCTGCAGTTGGGGAGGAGCTGAGACACAATTATTCACTTTTGCTGATATGGACCTACTGGAATTGTATGTCTCATTATGAAAGTTATCAATAAATGCTAGTTCCATTTTGAATCTCTTGCCATATGTAGTAATAAACCTGTTAATATATTGCTACTTTGATGTATTTTTTAATACATTTCTTTAAATTCTCTTTTTTTCCCCTGAGTTTTATCTCATTAATCAAGGCAAAAGCCCAAACAAACACCTAGTCTTTTAATAGTTCCTAGGACTAGGGTTGGACAAGAGTATCAGAAACTGCAGAGAGATTAGATAGGACAAGGACTTGAGAAAAGGCTGTCAGAATTAGCAGTTTAACAAGATGGCTCATAACTTTGGAGAGAGTAGTTTCAAACTAGTTATGACTTTGGAAGCCAGATTGCCTGGACTTAAAAAGTGAGTGAGAGGTAAGGAAATGGAGGCAATGAATGTAGATAACATATTTAATATTTAATTATGAAAGGAGGAAGAGGATTAGAGTGATAATTTGAGGGGAATGGCAGGATTCAGTATGTATAGAATAATATGTGTGTGTGTGTGTGTATGTGTGTGTGTATGTGTGTGTGTGTGTGTACCTATTTGTTTCAAATGGTACCTATCTCTAGGACAGGGCAGAAGGAAGGAAGAAAAACACAATAGATATGTAGTTTCATGTGTAATCATCTTTTTTATTATACTGTCATAGAAATTTTTGTTTTATTCCATCAATTAAAAATGAAAAAATAGCTTATTCTGAATAAAAGAGAAGGTTTAGAAGGGTCGTTATGTGATGTATTAGAGAGATTAAATCATGGAACAATGAATAAATTTCTATGTAGTGGTGATATCCTATTTGAAACTGAATGGTATAAATTTATAATGTGTCCAGTTGGCATGATTTTGTTATTTTCAGTAGGTGAACATTCAATAATGAATGGAGGTGGGTTGGGATTTCTCATGACTGGGTTTGGGTAAGATACAAATGACAAAGGATTCAATATGTATCTAGAATGGCAATTCTTATGTTATGATGAATCCCTAGCCTCAGAGTAGTAGTGTTAGTAAGCATTTATATATGCATATGTGCCTGGCACTCTGGTAAATGCAAAGGATAGAAATAAAAGCAAAAGATAGTTCCTGCTCTCAAGGGGCTCACAATCTAATGGGGGAAGATAATAAGGAACCTGGAAAGGTGAGAGGGAGAGAAGAAGCTATGAGTATGATGAACAGCCAGAGGAATACAGTCAAGTTGAAAATGAAGGGGGCTAGTCTGAGTGCCTTCCTTGAATGGAAGATTTGAGAGGAATTCTCCATTCTTCAACCTCTCCAATCAGAGATGCAGTAGAGAGAGAGCTGGTCCTGAAGTCAGGAAGACTTGGGTTTAATTGCTGTTTCAAAAGGGGCCTTCAGAAAGGCATTCTGACTTCCATTAGTAAAGGCAGGTTCTTCATAGGTTCAAACTCCTCTCCTCTAATCTTATTATTTCAATTGTTTTCATGGTTAATAAAACCAAGATGTCTTAAGTTGGAGATATTCTAGTGCTTTTGGAATGAAATCAGAAGGATTCTCAAGACCAGGAGTCCTCAACCAATATATCCCAATGCCTTACTTTAATAGAACCTAAAGTCAGGTCTTGTCTCTCCTTTTCAAATTGCCTCTCTGAAACTGATTATTAATTTGTTAATAATTATTAATTAATAATAACTATTAATAGCATAATTTACAAAGAACTTTACAAAAATTATCACAACCATTCTGGAAGGTAAGTATTAATATTATCCCCATTTGATAGAAGAAAAAATTCAGGTAGACATTGGCTGACTGATTTGCCTTACTTGGGCAACACAACTAGGAAGTGTCTGATGTTGGATTTAAATTCAGGTCTTTCCAATTTCAAGTTCAGTGCTCAATCTACTACTTTTGGATGGGATTTCCCTTTTGGAGGTTGTAGGCAAAAGCTTTTCTACTTTTCTGCTTAGGCATTTTACAGTCAGCAACATTACCTACAATTCTCCTACATATATTCAGGTAAATGAAAAGTAATTCTTCAAAAATAGGCTAGAGAAATAGGAATTCTACTGATACTATTAAAGGATGTTCCTCTAGAATCTTGACCTCTTCTACTTTGTTGAGGTTGTTTCAGGTCTTTTTTTTTTTTTTTTTTTTTAAATCAAATGACAGAACATGGTGGACAAAGAATTGGTTGTCTGTGATTCAGGGACAAGGAAATGCTATGTCAATGTCTTCTACTCTTTCTGTTCTAGAAATCATTCTAGTGATTTCAAACTAGCCTTAACTGGCCCTAAGCTTCTCTGCCCATCTGTTAGCTGATGAGATTAAGAAGGTGGCACAAAGAATGAGAGTAGAACTTGGCCATTATGGGTAGGTGCCTTAGTCAGAGACAGCTGGGTGTAGGCTGGGGAAATGAGTCTTTTGTGAAGTGGGAAAAGAAAAAAAATGGGTCAAGAGAAAACAGTCATTTTCAGGCTTCTCACTGAATATAGCAGTATATATAAGGCATATGTCTATGTTTTCCTAGACCAGTGATGTGCTGATGCTGGCTTGCATTAGCTCATAGCCAATTGCTAAAATATTCTGGCCCAATCTTTACATCTTGAGAATCATCGAGTTAAAAATCAGAGCTTGCTTTTATTGTTTCATTGATGGTGTAGACTTTAAAAAGTGATGAGAAAAAGATGTTAATGCAGATTAAACTTAAAAGTATGTCCTATGTACATTTTTTCCTTCAGAGAGCCAATTGTTAAACATTTACCAGGACACTCCTGTCCTAGAACCACAAGAATATGAATGAAGAGAAAGAAAAAGAGAAGGATGCTAAAACCTTGGCCTTTTCAGAGGGTAATGAATACAGACCCTCAGAGTCTAACACATATCAAGAGTATGATGAGCATGGATATCATGCTTTAGACAATCTAAACTCTGTATCAGTGGAGTGTTTCTATATCAGAAATTTCATACATGGCTAAAATCTTCCCCCAATACTTAACCCTCACTCCTATGCCCACACCAAAACAAGTACAGGATACTTTGCTAGGTGTCAAGGATACAACAATTTTTTTTTTAAAATGGGATGATTTCTGCCTTCAAGGAATTTACAGTCAAATGGCGTAGAATGCGGGAAAATAAGGCATGTACACAAATAGGTAAATTAATGTGACAGGGACAAAGAAGAGATCCATATGGCTGACTCTAGGAAAATTTTAAGGGAAAGAGATCACTTTAGCTAGAGGGAATCAGGGAGGAAATGGAAGCTGAGTTGGATCTTCCAGAAAGAGAATTTCACCAAAGGGGAGATATGAGAAAAGTATCTTGCAGAATTGGGATAATGACTTTTATGAATATATGGAAGTAAAAGAGTATAAGACAAAATCCAAAAATAGCTCATAAAAGCATCATCATTTTATCTTGAATAAATAAATATACACATACATATATACATATGAATATATACATTCACACACATATGTGTCTATGTAGTGTTTTAAGGTTTGCAAAGTATTTAAAAATTTTATCTCATCATGTCTTCAAAACTACTCTGGAAGGAGCTATTATTATTATCCCCATTTTACAGATGAGAAGATAAGGAAGGCAGAAGTTAAGTGTTTACTCACACAGCTAGGAAGTGTTGAGGGTAGATTTGAACTCAAGGCTACTTAACTCCAGTTCCATTGTTCTTTGTACTATGGCACCACTTAGTTGCTACTTTCAAGTTATTTTCCACTTTCATGATTTTCGAAATGACAACTCCCTTCAATCCCTCAATTTTTATTTTCTACTGTGTGTGTTATACTAGAAATAATGGTGAACTTAGAATCATAAGCTCTGAGTTCTAATTCTGCCTCTGCTATTTCCTGCTTGTGTGAGTCATATAGCTTAGAGCTATAGCAAGATCTCAGAGGCCATGTAGTCCAATTCCATAATTTTACAGATGATAAAAACTAAGGCCCAGAGAAATTAGGTAACCTGCCCAAAGTTGGCTAACACACTGGCATATTAAGTGCTTATTAATATGCCAGGCATTATGATCTCTTATACTGTCCCTGCCCTCAGAGAACTCCAATTCTAATGGGGAAGACAATATGCCTTCAATGGAAGGCAAGTTCAGAGAGAAGACACTCACAGTTAGGAGAGGAAGTTGAGGAGACTTGTAATAAGGATATTTGGGACAGGGAAATATAATGAATTTTGTTTGGAACACATTGAGTTTGAGATAGTAAGCATCAGAGCCAGGATCTGAAACCAGAGATAAAACTTTTTTTTTTTTTTAGCTATGGTAGTTTTAGTTGACTGAATTATAAAATGCATAAAAGAAAGTAGGCCAAATTTGCCAAATTAAGGCAAAAAATAAGTAATTTATAAAAAGCAAGATGATTGGGAGCAAGGTTCTGAAACTGTGGTTGTCCTATTCTTTGAATAAATATCATTTTCAAAAAAAATTTCTGGGTATAGGTTTGAAATACTATATATAAATGCCATATAAATGCTTATTCCCCTGCTATAAGCTCCATTAAGTTAGGGAATCATGTTTTGTCTATTTTTCTATAGAGTTTTGAATATAGTATGTTATCAATGTTTGTTGAATTGAATTGAACTGAGCTGACTCTTTAATCCTTGTAGAAAGATGAAGGGATCCAAGATGATAGAGTGCTATGACCTCAAATGTGTAGGTCATAGAAAGAAGGGATTAGTTTCCATCATCCTACTATATAGCCCTGTTTCTTCATTTGGAATATGTCCTATATTGGAATAAGGCCTGGGCTTGAAAGACCTTATTCCATAAGGGTCTCACCAAACTGGGGCCAGAGAAGCTGGGAAAACCTTCTTCAGGTTTAGAATAAGTCAGAAAGATAACAGAATTAGCTTTCTTAGAAATAGCTTTCTTGCTTATAAGGGAGAAAGCCTTCTCCTGGGCTTCACTCCAAAGTGACCTCCTGCAGAGTGCCTATAACAACATTTTAGATGTATTCCCATGGGAACTGATTATTTTTCTCTCTTAAAAGCTTGAAACTTTTTAGCTAGAAGGTGGTGGTTGACTTTCATCCCTTATTTGCCTTCAAGAAAATTTTATGGAGTTTTTGCACGTAGGTAAAAAAATACAATTTCTATCAATGAAAGTAAGAGATGGGAGTTGGAGGAAGAAAGACTTAAAGCAGAGGGAAAGCGTGGCTAATGATTTCACAGCAAGTGAATGAGAAGACAGGAAAGATCCAAACCTCACTGACATAGGATGCCTTAGGGACTCTTCCTAGACACAAGGGAATTTAGATCCATATGAAACTATGGGCTAAAAGCAAAAGTTACAGGGATTAGTTTCTTCTCTATGTTTGACTCATCTCACTCATAGAACTGGTAAGACTTGGCTTGATAGTGTCCTTCTCAAGGGCATAATGAAAGGTCTAAGTTGGGAATCTACCAGTACATTCCTGGATATCACAACTATTTTTATATTAAGAAGATTTTTCTCCCTGAGTATTTAGAGTGTTAAAACAAAACAAAATAAAACAAAACTATTTCCTTATATTTCTCAACTACTCTTTGCTATCCTATAAGATGATTGCAACCAGAAATTTCTTTAAACTTTATATCTCTTATCTACCCCCTATTATATTTTGCTTAGTGTTAGGCAAATCCTTAAAATGTTTTAATTTTATTGTTCAAAGAGATCTTAGAGAATGTCCAGTTTATAGATGGAGAATTAAGACTGAAGAGGTTGTGATTTTCCAAGGTATACAAATAGTTAAGTGGTCGAATGAAGAGCTAGAACCCATGTCTCCTGATTCCTAGTCCAGACTATTACATTCTGCCTCTTTTACGGAATTGATTTTAATAATTTAGCCTTTCTCTTTTACAGTCATTAACTGCACATTCTGTCCAGACCTGAATTATTCAGTCTCTTCTTGCCATTCAGCAATACTGCCTTTGTTAACCTCTCTAGAGAGCAGGACCAGTCTGGACCCTGGCTGTGCTCTTGGCTAATTGCTGCCAGACAGATGTAGGTTAAAGATGCAGAGAAGCAACTCTATGGGTGCATCTGAAAAGGAAGGCAGAAGGCCTGGGGGTATGTACAAGGACCCAGGAAAAGACATTTCTAGCATCCCAATTCTGGGTCCTATTGGCTTGCTTCTTCTATTTTTGTTCAGTTGTATCTGACTCTTTGTTACCTTGAGTACCATAGCATGTCATTGCTGTCCATGGGATTTTCTTGGCAAAGAAACTGAAGCGATTTACTATTTCCTTTTCCAGTGATTAAGGCAAATAGAGATTGAGTGCTTTACCCAGAATCACACAGCTAGTGTCTGATGGCAGATCCTAGTGTCTGATGGCAGATCCACTGAGCCATCTACCAGCCTTGCTTTCCTTAATTGAGAGATAACCAGAAACTACAGTTTTAGAAATTGTTATTAGGCATAAGATTACGTAGTTAAACTCCAAATGTATTCTGGGATTCAACCTTGAGTATTTACATAAGACTCTTCTCATTGGTGGAGAAAGCTTTGTGTCTAATATTTGGAATAATCCTCTCTACCAATGAGGAGAGTATTATGCAAATTCCAGGCTTAAACTCTGCGTTATAAACTAAGTATTAGTGTTGTTCCCAGAAATGAAGGAAAAGATGGCAGCTGATTAGATAGTGTATGATACACCAAAAATGTGGATCCAGATATTACCTTAATACTTTATTTTTATTTTGCATAAGAACTATGATTTCATTGGGAGGGGCAACTTCTGCTGAAGAAATGCCCTCTACTAATTTAGGCTTGTATTGACTCAATTAGTCTTAGAGAGTTGCCTGTGGTACTGAGTGTTAAGTGATTTGTCCAGGATCTCACAGCCAATATTTGTCAGCAATGAGACTTGAACCAAACCTAATTGTCTTTGAGGTTAGCTATCTCTCCATTATGGTTATTATTTATTAGTTATTGGTTGTAACAATTTGTTATTTAGTTGTTCAGTTGTGTCCAACTCCTTGTGACCCATAGCACTCCAGGCCTTTCTATTCTCTCTTATTTCTCAAAATCTGTCCAAGTTCATGATAGATTCCGTGATACTATATATCTATCTCATTCTCTGCCATCCCCTTTTTCTTTTGTCTTCAGTCTTTCTCAATATCAGGTCTTTTCCAACGAGTCCTGTTTTCTTATTTGGTGGCCAAATTATTTAAACTTCAGCATTAGTATTTGACTTCCCAGTGAATAGTCTGAATTAATTTCTATCAGTGTTGACTGATTTGACCTCCTTGCTGTCCAAGGGACTTTCTTCACTAGCACAATGCAAAAGTTTCCATTCATTTTTAAAGCACTGTGGAGGCTAAAACATACCATAAAGAAATATTATTAACTATATTTAACAGATGAACAAACTGAGATTCAAAGTGTTTGATTGACTAATGTAGAATCACAAATCCATTAATGGCAGAGAGTAAAATCCAGATCTCTTGTTTTCTAGCCTCACATCCTCTCACTGGGAGGGTGGAGGACTGGAAGGGAATTGCTTTTATTATTCCCATTGTATAAAGACATTGGGTCTTGGAGGTGATTTCCTCCCTGCCCTCACCCCCAACACCCCCTACCCCCACCAGGATCATGTAGAGAATCAGGAATGGACTTGAGAATTAATCAAATGTTCTTGGTCTATTGTTCCTATTTCTAAGCTGGCAACTGCTTCAATGTCCAAAATACAGGTGCACTGAGAGAATGGTAGTCTCCAAACAATAAATACCTACTATGAAATTAGAGCTCCTATTGCCTGCTCAATTTTAATTAGTTCTTTCACTTGAATCCTTGGATCCCACAATCATATGTGGTTTTAAAGCTTGTAGCTTGTGTGAAATGCCCAGCATTTACTTTTCCCTGTAGCTTTAAATCAAAGGTAGTGATGACAGGTCAGTGAGCACAGAGCTGTGGTGGCTGGCTTGGGTGCAGATGGGAAATGAAAGGAGAATTCTTAAACAATCACGTCTTTTAAGGTAGAATGTCACCAGGGAGAGAGCGTATTCCTTGTCTTTACTGTTCCTGTAATCTTAGAGACTTTTGTTTGTTTTAGGGAGAATGTGTTTGACGATCTGCAGCATTCCAAACAGCTCAGGTGGCTGAGTAGAGAGCTTACTTAAAAGACAGGAAGACCCAATTCAAGTCCCACCTATGACATATACTTGATATGTGCTCTAGGAAAGTGTTAGTCTTTTTTTTTCCTTTCAGGAAAAAGGGAATAGGACCTGGGGCCATCAATTATTCCACTAATAAAGTAGATGCCCCAGGAGATAACTTTGATACTTCTGTGAATCCTTCAACTTGCTAATGATTCATAGAAATATCAGTTATTCATATTCTTATCCTCATTTTCTAATCCAGAGTGATTTTTGTCTATGTCTTTTCATAAATCCTCCAAGGAGTATCTTGTTGCTGTTGTTCAGTTATTTTATTCGTATTTGATTCTTCATGACCCCATTTAGGATTTTCTTGGCTGATTGTTAGGAAGCTTTTGCTGTTGATATTATTTTGCATCAAAGATACTTGGCAAAGATACTGAAATGGATTGTCATTTCCTTCTCTAGCCCACTTTACACATGAGGAACGGAGGCAAACAGGGTTAAATGAATTGCTGAGGATTACACAATTAGTAAGGCTGATTTGAACTCAGGAAGATGAGTCTGATCCCAAGCCCAGTCAGTGTTCCACCTTGCTGTCCCTAAAGAGTATCTACCTACTTATTTATTTTTGCACATGATAAAAATGGAAATATGCTTAAAGGGTTGCACATATTTAACCTATATCAGATTACTTGCTGTCTTTGGATGGGAGGAGACATAAGGAAGGGAGGGAGAAAAGTTTGGAACTCAAAATTTTATAAAAATAATATTGAAAACTATCTTTACATGTACTTGGAAAAATAAAACACTGTTGAGTATTTAGAAATGTTTGAATGGGACAGGGAAAAAAAAGAGTATCTACCTAATATGATAAAAGCCTTGCTCTGGTCAGTCTTTTATTTCTTGAATCTCCTAGCTATGATGGCTCATACTTATAATTCCTGACACTCAGAAGGTTGAGACTGATGGATTGCTTCAGCTCAGTTCTCATGGCAGTAGACTAAGACAACTTGGTATCTGAATTAAATTCAGCACAAATATAATGAGCTCCTGGGTTATGAGAAAGTGAGTGGGTGGCTGTAGGGCCTACTGTGTTGCCTAACTAGCAGCCCAAATTGAAAATTGATTGGATTAAAACTCCAATGCTAATCTATAGTGGATTTAGTTTATTAGTGGCCTCTGTACTTCCATTTTGGATAACATAGGGAGACTTGGATAAATAAAATAAAATAATGAGTCACAGTGGAATTATCAGGCTCCGGAGGTGAAATAAAGGATCTCTTAGGATGACTAGTAAGAAACCCTAATAATAAAAGTACCAGAGAGGCAGTTTGATTTAAGGAATAGAGATCTGGGTTTTAGTAAGAAAGATGTGAGATTAAGTCCTCTCCCTGGTTAAGTCACTTAAAGTCACAAATTAAATCACTTCCCTGACTCCTTACAAGTTGTCTAAGAGCTCAGTGCTGCAAGGAATTCTCTAAAGAGCAGAGTAAGTGGGGATCTGCTTTGGTCAAGAAAATTTCCTTTCTATCAATGAAATCCCTGCCCTGCTCCTCCCCCCACCAAAAATAGATTGACAAAATCTCAGAATTACTTGATGTGGTCACCTGATAGAATCTGCAGCTGAGCCAAAATCCTCTCTAGAACCTGACCAAGAGTTAGGTCAGTCTCTTTGTGAAGACCTGAGGATGGGGCATAGAGGAGGGTGATAAGGATCTGTTTCCAAGGTAGTCCCTTTCAGTGTTAATTGTTAGGAAGTTTTTGTTGTTGTTATTGTTATAAGTTTCCATCAAGTACTAAATAGATTTTCTGCAGCATTTATCAATTCTTCATTTCTGCTCTTTGAAAACAAATAGAACAAGTATGATATCTCTTTTACATGACAAATTTTTAACTATTAGAAGACAGTTCTCCATGTCTTAACCAAATCTTCTCTTCTCTGTGTGAAACTCTTTCAGTTTCTTTAACAGATTGCTTTCCAATTCCTTTTAGTTTTCTCCCTCTAATAGGGTGTCCCAAAAATCTTAGAGCCAGTTTTAACCTTTAATAACTTAAAACTACACTAAGACTTCTGGGTTTTGTCTTGTGAAAGATCAATGTTCGTTTTTTAAAGCTTCCATAATTTGTAACTTTTTCCTTTGTTATTTTAAACTCCTAACCAATTCAAATTGATAATGGAGCAGGTTAAAATTCCTATATCAATCACAGCTGTGGCAACACAGATACAGATGGAAAATGAAAGGAGAATCCTTAAGCAATCATGCTTTTTTAAAAAAATAGAATAAATCCCTATATGGTGTACATCATGATTGGATACAATGATCCTAAAAACCCCCCACAAAGAATCTTGAAGAAGTGTTGTGTCATTTCATGGACCAGGGTACAGAAGAAGGAATAGGAATATTATTATTAGGGCTAAGTACCTTGCTTCCAGAAAGCTCTAGATTCGGATGAATTGTGTAGGGGAAAATAAAAAGAAATTACAACCCCATCGAATTTCAAGTTGAAAAAGATTTTAAAGATTATCATATGGGTCTATGATTTCTTTCTATTTTCCCCTAAATAATAAAGGGGCTGGTGAAGTAATTCACAGTCATGTCATTTGAATCTAGAGCTTTCTGGAAGCAAGGTATTTAGCCCTAATGATAATTCACATATCTAGAGCATATTCTTTCCAATAGTCCTTTGAAATAAATAGTAAGCACAGATATTATTAACCCCATTTTACAGACAGAAAACTAGAAGTTCAGGGAGGTTTAATTACTTGCTCAAGGTTTTACACTTGGACTAGCACATAATCACTAGTCTTCTGACTGTAAGACCAAGTGCTTCTTCTGCTATATCAAGCCAGGGAAATTTAAGAATATTGAAGGATCCCCAAGAATAATCGGAACTTGCTGCTTCTAGAAATTCTTCCCAAAGCAGTCTAGAATCTAAAGAACTAGCTAGCTTGCTTTGCAAAACTTGCCCAGCTCTGCTGGGACAGAAAATTGAAAGATGGCTCAATACATAATATATATATATATAATCATCAGAAGGAGGTTGACTATAGTTGGAAGAAAGAGAGTGACAGAGAAAGGGAGGAAAGGAGAGGGCAAAAGACAGAGGGAAAATCAAAAAGGAATGGGATAAGGAGAGAGATAGAGACTGAGAAACTCAGTGAGACAGAGACAGTAATACAGTAGAGATCGGTGGAAATTTAGAAATCTATATTCAGTTCATTCCTTTAATTTATCTTTGAGAGGAAAAGCTAAGGAAATGAGTGGGGACAATTAGAAGTAATGAATATTTAACTGGGTAGGAGAACCATGCTTGGAAAACATCAAGCAATTATTTGCAGGTCCAATTTTTACCACATGTGTCACAATAACAGCCTTCTGTTTTTCACTCTAGGGATACTAGGGAAGGCACTAAAAGAATTTTAAGTAGGTACTAGAAACAAGGTAAAAAACCCCAAATACAGTAGGGGGTGATCTATTAAGTTGGGTACAGTTAGATATAGGGTGAGTGATTTTTAAGAAATCGTTTTAATGGGAGAACCTGGAAACATGATTTTAAATGTCTCTGTCTGTCTGTCTGTCTCTGTCTCTGTCTCTGTCTCTGTCTCCTTCTCTCATTGCTGTTCATTCACTTCAGTTGTGTCCAACTCTTTGTGACTCCATTTGGAGTTTCTTGGCAGCAATATTGGAGTGGTTTGCTATTTCTTTGCCCAGCGTATTTTACAGATGGGGAAATGGAGGCACACGGAATTAAGTGGCTTGCTCCAGGATTTACTAAGTGTCTAAACTGAATTTGAATTCAGGAAGATGAGTCTTCCTGACACCTGAGTTCCCTAGCTGCCTGCCCCATCTCCCCCTCTCTCTGTTCTTTTTCTTTGTCACTCTCTGTCCTTTGTCTCTATCTCCCTGTCTCTCTGGTTGTCTCTGATTCTGTCTGTCTCTCTGTCTCTGTATTTGTCTCTCTCTGTATCTCTAACTCTAGTACCTCACATTCTGTCTTCCACATAGTATGCACTTCATAAATAATATTGAACTAAATTTAATATAAAATTAATTTTATGAGTAAAAGTAAAATTTAAGTGCCACAATAAATTTCTTTTCAGGTAAAAAGGTCTATTTTTCTGTAAGATGAGGGTGGTGGAGGGGTAGGCTAGATGATTTCGAAGATTTCTCCCAGATTAAATCTCAGGACTAGCTGATTACTGAGAACTCTTACTATTCTAATATCTATGATTCTGTAAGGAGCAAGGAACCATAGATAATAAGTGAAGGGAAGGCTAAAAGCAAATCATATCTGGTTACCCTTATCTAGCTATTACATGCCTCGGTTTTAAATATCTTATTTTGGTCATCTTGTTTAAGTAAGTCCAGTCTTAGCTCCTCTATTTTTCCCTTTTCTCTTCTCCCTGCCAATCCTTTACTCTGCTGCCCTGTCCCCAGCTCAGTTTTATAATCTTTTTTAGGATTGGAGAGCCCATAGCTCTCTTTTCTTTTTTAAAAATATATTTTTTATTTTTTAACAATAGCTTTTAATTTTCAAAATACATGCAAAAATAGTTTTCAACATTCACTCTTACAAAACCTTGTGTTCTAAATTTTTTTTCTTCCTTCTTTCCCCTCACCCCCTCCCCTACATAGCAAGTAACTCAATATATGTTAAACATATGCAGTTCTTCTATACATATTTCTACATTTATATTGCACAAGAAAAATCAGATAAAAAAGGAAAAAGATCTTTCCATCACAAGTCTATTGGAATTGTCCTGAATCACCTTCCTGCCATAATTCCCTTAAAAAAAATAACTTTTTATTGATAGTACATATGCATGGGTAATTTTTTTTACAACATTATCCCTTGTATTCACTTCTGTTCTGACTTTTCCCTTTCCTCCCTCCACCCCCCTCCCCTAGATGTCAGTCAATATTATGCATGTTAAATATGTTATAGTATATCCTAGATACAATATGTGTGTGCAGAACCGTACAATTCTCTTCTTGCACAAGAAGAATTGGATTCAAAAGGTAAAAATAACCTGGGAAGAAAAACAAAAATGCAAACAGTTCACACTCATTTCCCAGTGTTTCTTCTCTGGATGTATCTGATTCTGTCCATCATTGATCAATTGGAACCAAATTAGATCTTCTCTTTGTTGAAGATATCCACTTCTATCAGAATACATCCTCATCCTCATCCTCATTGTTGTTGAAGTGTATAATGATCTCCTGGTTCTGCTCATTTCACTTAGCATCAGTTCTATGTAAGTCTTTCCAAGTCTCTGTATATTCATCCTGCTGGTCATTTCTTACAGAACAATAATATTCCATAACATTCATATACCACAATTTACCCAACCATTCTCCAATTGATGGGCATCCATTCATTTTCCAGTTTCTAGCCACTATGAAAAGGGCTGCCATAAACATTTTTGCACATACAGGTCACTTCCCCTTCTTTAGTATCTCTTTGGGATAAGTCCAGTAGTAACACTGCTGGATCAAAGGGTATGCATAGATTGATAGCTTTTTGGGCATAATTCCAGATTGCTCTCCAGAATGGTTGGATTCATTCACAACTCCACCAACAATGCATCAGTGTCCCAGCTTTCCCGCATCCCCTCCAACATTCATCATTATTTTTTCCTGTCATCTTAGCTAATCTGACAGGTGTGTAGTGGTATCTCAGAGTTGTCTTAATTTGCATTTCTCTGATCAATAGTGATTTGGAACACTCTTTCATATGAGAGGAAATAGTTTCAATTTCATCATCTGAAAATTGTCTGTTCATATCCTTTGACCATTTATCAATTGGGGAGTGGCTTGATTCCTTATAAATTAGAGTCAATTCTCTATATATTTTAGAAATGAGACCTTTATTAGAATCTTTAACTGTAAAAATGTTTTCCCAATTTGATGCTTCCCTTCTAATCTTGTTTGCATTAGTTTTGTTTGTACAAAGGCTTTTTAATTTGATATAATCAAAATTTTCTATTTTGTGATCAATAAAGATCTCTAGTTCGTCTTTGGTCACAAATTCCTTCCTCCTCCACAAGTCTGAGAGGTAAACTATCTTATGTTCCTCTAATTTATTTATAATCTTCTTTATGCCTAAATCATGGACCTATTTTGATGTTATCTTGGTGTATGGTATTAAGTGTGGGCCCATGCCTAATTTCTGCCATACTAATTTCCAGTTTTCTCAGCAGTTTTTGTCAAATAATGAATTCTTATCCCAGAAGTTGGGATCTTTGGGTTTGTCAAACACTAGATTGCTATAGCATAACTCCCTTTTCAAGAACAGCAAGAGATGTGGAAGGATGCAGAGCTTTGCTTGACTTGCATAGAACAGTAGAATTGGAGTATCTAATTTTTTTTTTTTTTTTTACCATCTAGTAAGAATGAGACAGGTGATAGGCAGAAGAGAAAATGAATTTCAAGAAAAGGTTGGGATAAGAAAAGAGCTGTGTAAATGCATGGACTGAGGTATTCTTTGATCTAGTGACATAGATCTCCTGGCTGTTCTACAGATAAGATATTTCATCTCTCTTTTTCAGGCATTTTCTCTGGCTGTCCCCCAGATCTGGAAGGCTTTCCCTTCCTCCACTGTTTACTGCCCTCATTAACTTTCTTTAAGTCCCAACCAAAATCCTTCTTCTACAGGTACACTGATTTCTTATTAGGTATGCTAATTCTAATGCCTTCCTTCTGTTAATTATTTCCTATTTGCTTTGTAAAGAGCTTACTCTGTATGTATTTATTTGCATGTTATCTCCCCCATTAGACTGTAAGATCTTTGAGGGCAAAGACTATCTTTCTAGACTTTTTTTGTATGTTCAGCCTTAGCACAGTGCCTGGAACATAAAAGGTGAATAAATGTTTATTGATTGATTAATTTCTATTATATTAAAGATGATCTAAGATCCACCAGTTGCATCTTTTAGGTCAGTCCTATCTATAAGACATTTATCTGAAAAAAAAAAACTTCTAAAAATCAAAGTTCTGTTCATCAGTTCTGTCCAGGGCTTCCCATTTTCCACTTCGCAATGGTACTGCCCAGCCTCAGCCCCAACCTCAGCCCCAACCCCAGCAAACTTCTTCAACCCATCTGGAAGTTCAGCTTGTATAGAGTTTCCTTTACCCAACATCCTACTCCCCAGGCCAGGGACATCTGAAATTCTAGCCAATAGTATAGGCAGTTACCAAGCTGGATTCTGGGTGACTATCAGATGGAAGCCTAGTCTTCACCTAATCATTTGGGTTTTTGCTTCCCATGATAATGCATTCAGTTGGAAGATTATATAATTTTAAAGTAGATCCTCAGGCCAATTTCCAGTCAAAACTATTTTTACTAGAATTGCCAAAGGGTGGTGGGTATAAAGGGATAGAAAGATGGGGAAGAAGAAGAAAATACTTTTTAGGTATATTTTTCCTTTAAATTCCAAATTTTCCAACCAATTTAACCATCCCATTTCTGAACAGAAGTTCCCAGGGAAAAAACTAGTGAGTATAAATTGATCTCATGATACCATATGGTATGTATGAGATGCTCAGTTCAACTTCTCACATCCTTACTGCTCTTTTTGTGGTATTTTGGAAATATATAATGGAAAGAATATGAATTCTGGTCATAGCCTTGACAATGATTATCTGTATGATCTTGGGTAAGTCACTGTTTCAATTATAAGATGAAAGGTTTGGATCATTCAGCTACCTCTCAGTTCTCATATTCTGTGAAGCCAGTTATTTGCTCCCTTGGGAAGATATTGCTTTGGATTCCCAATGCTTTAGCCAGGGGTAAAATCTTAGTAATTCAGCAAACACAAAACATCAATGGTGTCTAGAACATTGTGGCAGAAAACCATATTTGAATGAAAGGCAAAATTGGCTGTAATGTTGTTGTAGTCCCGAGGTTGTGGACATGGTAATCATTTCTCACTAGTCATTCTGATTCCAGTCTTTGCCCTTTCCATTCCTTTCTAGACACAACTGCCCAAATTATTTACCTAATGTATAGGTAAGTCATATCACTACCTTTTCAAAAACCTAGTGATTTCCATTGCATATAAACTGAAATTCATATTACTTAGCCTGGCATTCAAGGCCTTCCATAATCTGGCCTAAATTACCTTTTTAGATTTCTTTTATATTATTCTTTCCTCTTATGTACTCTGTTTTCTACTCATATTGAACTATTGGCTATTTATTGAATTCAGCATCCTGTCTTAGTAAGAATAGCTAGTTATTTATTTATATAGTGCTTTTAGGTTTGCTAATTACTACATGAATATTATCCTATCCTAGGCAGATGCTGCAGTGGATAGAACATTGGGCTGTTTGCTTCAGTTTCCTTATCTGTAAAAGATATAATATTAATGCCTCTCAGGGTTGGTGTAAGGATCAAATGAGACAATTATTATAAAATACTTAAGACAGTTCCTGGCATATAGTAAGTGCTATATAAAAGTTAGCTATCATTATTATAGCACCTTTAGATTTGCAAAATGATATGTGAGCATTATCTTATCCGAGACAGCTAGATGGTACAGTGGACAGAGCTCTGAACCTGGAGTTAGGAAAAGCTATATTCAAATCTTGCCTCAGTACTTCTTAGTAGGTAATCTTGGGCAAATCATTTAACCTATATCTATCTCAGTTTTTTTATCTGTAAAATGGAGATGGTATTGATAATAGTTATGAGGTTGTCATGAGGAAAAATGAAATAGTATTTGTTTTTCTATTAATTTTTTAATTTATAAAACATATGCATGGGCAATTTTTCAACATTGACCCTCCTAAACCTTCTGTTCCAACTTTCCCCCTCCTTCCCCCCAACCCCTCCCCTAGATGGCAGGTAGTCCAATACATGTTAAATCTGTTAAAGTATATGTTAAATACGATATATGTTTCATATTTATAGAGTCATCTTGCTGCACAAGAAAAATCAGATCTAGAAAGAAAGAAAAAACCCTGAGAAAGAAAACAAAAATGAAAGCGAACAATAACAGAAAGATTGGAAATGCTATGTTGTGGTCCACCCTCATTTCCCACAGTTCTTTCTCTGAGTGTAGCTGATTCTCTTCATTACTGAACAATTAGAACTGGTTTGAATTATGTGAGATAGTATTTGTAAAGCACTTTGTAAACCTTAAACTGCTATGTGAATATTTGTTAGCATTATCTTCACAACAGCTATAGGAAGTAGGTTCTATTATTATCTCTATTTTAGAGATGAGAAAAACTAAGACAGATAGAGATTAAATGATGTTCGGGATTGCCCACTAGGAAATATCTGATGTTGGCTTTGAACTCCTGGCCAAACACTCTATCCATCACACTACCTAGCTGTTCTCTTTACTCAGTTTAATGAGTATATCCTGTCTTAAGCTCTAACTTCTATTTTTTCATTTTTTGCTGAGGTAAGTGGGGTTAAGTGAGGGCCCTCCTCCCCCTTCTCTCCCTCCCCCCCTCCCCCCCTTGCCTTAAAGCTTTGTATGTATGTTCCCTAAAAGCTTCCCCTGGTCCAAGGCATGTTGTGAGTCAGTATCCATTCCTAGTTGGTAAAATAAATAAAAGCAAAAGATATTTAATTAAACAGAATAATATAAGTTAAGTCACAGGAAAAATTTTCTCCCTTATGTTGGAATTTATTATCTCTCAGTTTACCATCCAATAAATGGGAGATGAGACACATGCAAGGAATATTTGTGGCTGGGAAACATACTGACTTGAAAACATTATTCTCTGTTGCTCTTCCCTGGGATCTAAGCCACTTCCAAAGGTGTTACCATCTCTTGGTATTTTGTTGCTATGTATTTCTTTCCCCAAAGAAGAAGGGTCCATCAATTAAGATCCTAGATCCAGGAATTATTTCAGCTTTTTCTGTGTTGATGATTCTAGCTATCTGTTCACCTAATTAGCTAGCTAGAAAAGTCCTTAGCCATTTAGATCTTCTTGTTGAAATCATTGCCTGCCAACCTCTGTCTTTAGTCTATTATTTCATTTAGGATAAGAAAATTCCATTTATATTCCTCTTCTCTCCTACAATTCTAAGGATTACTCCTGTAAATTTCACCTCTTTGGGAATGAGCCCATCTTAGATGAGTTATCAGTCAGTCTACATTTGTAGAGTTTCACACTGATCAAATTACATATTCTTTGCATATTTATGTGTGCACAGCGATAAGTACACAATAATAATAACTACATAAAAGAAGTATAAACAATATTCTGTGTAGGATTGGAAAGAGTGGGAAGAAGTCTTTATCAATTTAGGCAATTGGGGAGACTTCCTGGAGGAGATAGACTTTAAAGACTAGATGACAATTCTAAAGATTAGGGTAATCAGTGAAGATCTTTGTGAGCAAAGCAAGCGATGCAGAAAACTATAAAGTAGGTAGGCAAGTAGTCCCAGTTTATCTGGAATATAGGGCTTGTGGAGAGAAATAATCTAAGACAAACTGGGGCTAGACTGAATACCATGTAGAGGAGTTTGCAATCGATTTAGTAGGCAATAGGGGCTTTGAGTAGTGAAGGGAAAGGATCAGTTCTTTGAATAAGGAAAAATTTTCTAGTATCATTTTGGGGGCATTTGGGGGCAAATAGCATTATTCTGAAGACATTCTTCTCCTTATTGTAGAGATAAAAGAAATTAGGCCCAGAAAAAAGTTGGAACCAAATCCAGAAGTCCAAGTGAAAACTATGAAGCTTGTGGTTATCTAGTGAATCTTCAGGAGGGGGGTGATAGTCAGGGCAGCCAAACCAAAAGTATTTTAAATAATGGTCCCACAAGAACCACAGACATAGAGGAATAGGGAAAAACCCTCAGGTAGCAATGTGATCTTAAGACAAGATATTTCTCTCTCACAGGGCCTCATCCATAGTAATTGAATTAGGTGCCTTGCTTTCAATTTGAAAATCCTTTTTTCTTTCTTTTTTTTTCTTCTGTTTTCCTTAATGAAGATAAGCAATTGGTAGTAAACCTTGTCCTAGTTCTGAACCATTTGAAGGGAAAACTCAGCAGATAATTAGAAAATGGGGCCACTCTGACCATTGTCTATGAAGAAGAGATATAGTAGGGTAAGGATTGTAAAAAGGTATCAGGCAGCTAGCTGTCATGGTGCCATTTTCTTTTCTAGCTGATTTTACACATGAGGAAACTGATGCAAACAGGATTAAGTGATTTATTCAAGGTCACACAGATAGTAAGTGTCTGAGGCCAGATTTATTTATTTTATTAAAGCTTTTTATTTTCAAAACATATGCATAGATAATCCTCAACATTCCCTCCTGCAAAACCTTGTGCTCCAAATTTTTTCCCTCCCTTCACTCCACCCTCTCCCCAGATGGTAAACAATGCTTCCATACATATTTCTACAATCGTCATGCTGCACAAGAAAAATCAGATCAAAAAGGGAAAAAAATGAGAAAGAAAACAAAATGCAAGCAAAACAACAACAAAAAAGTGAAAATGCTATGTTGTGATCCACACTCAGTCCCCACAATTCTCTTTCTCAGTACAGATGGTAGGGTCACAAGGAGTCAGACATATCTGAAATGATTGAAAAACATATAATCCATCCCTATCAATTGATTGGGAGTTGGGAGATAGGAGCATACATATGCATACTAAAAGCTGCCCTCTCATTTTAGGCTCTCTGGGTCCTTTGGACTTGGGTTAGATCTGATCCCCTTAGCTTCTGTTACCCTAAGCTAACCAACACAGGGCTTTTGAGCACAAGTGGAACAAGATGTTTCTGGGAGATGGTAAGCTGCTTTTGCCTGGCATTGTTCACAAGGAGGCTAAATGAGCACTTATCAGCAATGCTGAAGGGGAAATTCCTAGCCAAGTATGGGTTGGGCTATATGGTTTTATTGTGAGCATATTTCATAGAGAAGGATAGCAAAAAAGGGACAAAGGAACTCAGAGGGCTTTGAAGTCCATCGGTCCTTACAGCAAGAAACTCTCATGACATGAGCCAATTTTTCTATTATAATTTTGAATTGAGAGAGGAAAGGAGATTAGAGAAAGACATTTAAAAATGATTCCACTGGATCTGTGATCTCAGGCATGATCTGTGTGACCCTGGAAAAGTCAAATAATTTCTTGGTTTCTGTCATGTCATTTTTTTTGTTGTTCAATCATTTTAGTCCTGTCTGATTCTTCATGACCCCATTTGGGGTTTTCTTGGCAAATTTATCAGAGCAGTTTGACATTTGCTTCTCTGGCTAATTTAACAGATGAAGAAACTGAGGCAAACAGGATTACATGACTTCATTAGGATCATGCACCCAGTAAGTGGTTGATGCTGGATTTGAACTTGGATCTTCCTGACTCTAGACCAACTGCTCTATCCATTGTAACTTCTATCTATCTCATTTTGTGGAAATAATAATAATACCTATTTCACAGGCTCATTGTTGGGAGGATCAAATGAAATAATATTTGTATAATTTTTTTAAAGATAAAATGAGAAAATAACTGTAAAATTTGTAAAAAGTTTGCTCATCAGAGTTCCTGACTTTTTTTCTTATTTCTTTCCTTTTCCATCTAGTGATAAGAGAGGCTTTTCCATGATAAAATTGACAGGAAGGGAAGATAACAGACATGAAACCCCACATTTATAAATGCTATTCAGTTTATGATTCAGTTAAACAAAGTTTGTTTTCTTTTTACAATACTGTGATCATTGTGTAAATTGCTATGCTGGTCCTGTTAATTGTGATCCAATTAACACAATTATTAGTTCATGGCACTGTGATAATTAATGATGAAAAATTATGATAGCTATGATTAAAAAATGGCATATCTTATTTTTTCAAAAGACTTTATTTATAGTCCAGGACATGATGAAATGTTTACATAGTTTTAATATGAGAGCGATAATGTTAAGTGCCTAGGAGTATTAGAAGAATAACTTTAGAGAATCAAGGAGAGAGGAATAGCTTAGATCCATAGATTTAGATGTAGAAAAATTTAGGGATTATTGAGTTCAACTTTCTTTTTTTATAGTTGAGGAAACTTTTGCTTGACTAAAAAAAAATTAAAATGTTGCCAGCCCTTTAAATTTGCTACTTTCTCCAGATTTCATGGGCATGCTGTCTGTGCCCTCATCCACATCTTTGGTTTTTATTCTGTGAAAATGTGGATCAATTGAAACTTTTGGGGGAAAGAGAGTGGTATGATCTGACTTGTATCTATTCCTTAAAACAATTCTTTGAAGTAGATACAAGATAACTTGCCTTTTTTCCATCTTTGCCTTTTTCTTTTTCCCTATTCTCTCCCCACCCCCCCACTCCACTCTACCATTTTATAGATGAAAAAAAATCGACGTCTATGTGTCAGAATCAAGGATGTAAACTCAGATCTCCCTGACTCTGACTCTAGCTTTATTTACCCTATACCATTTTCTATTAAGGAAGAAGATGGCAGAGATATTATCCCTTGTTGATATGGGGATGCTACTTGGAATAAAAAGTGTGACTAAGTTATTGCACCTGATGGAGAAGACTGAGCTCATTCCAGTTCTTTCAACAAAGGATAAGTTTTTTTTTTTCATATTGTTTGGATATAGAGCAGATTTCCATCATTCCCATAGTCAAGTTAGTCTGTTGGATTCAGCTGGATTAGAAGTTGTATGTTGTTTTATCCCCATTAGACTGTGATTGTCTTAAGGGCAGGGGCTATTTTTGCCTTTCTTTATATCTTAGCACTTAGCACAATACCTAAAACATATTAGGCACTTAAGAAATGCCTCTTGACTTGACATATACAAGATAATCAGTTAATGTTGTGAACACTAAAATGTATTGGGTTCCAACTATTTGGGATTTAAGTAGATTTCAGAGGTATCTTGAAGAGTTCTTCATTCTTTCTGTAGGTGTTGATAGTCCTTCCTAAGAGCATCATGAGTTTTTATATTATTAATTATTTTTGGATCTCTCTGTAAAATGGTCATTTAATTTTTTAAAAAGAGATCAACATCAAAAATTGAAATAATTCTGAAAGTAAGAGTCAATGAAATAGAGCAATAAGGAAAGTTCTTGGTTAAAGGTAACAGTCTCTATTTTGGCAGATCATACATGGTGTACTGTATTCAGTACTATAGGTCAAATTTTAAGGATTCCAATTTAAAAGGAATTCCAGTTTATATGAACAGGAGAATGAGGGCAATTGAAGGTCTACAGATTTTTTAAAAATTGTTTTGTTTTCTTGAAAATGGAAGGACAAAGGTGGACAAAGTTTCTGCTTTCAAATAGTTGAAAAGTTTTCATGTGGAAAATGGAAAAGACTGACTCTGTGTTGGTCTAGAGTTCAGAATGAAGAATAATGGTTGGGAATTAAAGAGGCAGATTAAGGCTTCCATATATGGAAAAACTGTGCAATGTATAGATCTGGGCAGCTCCATGCTATTAGACTACCTTGTCAGTTAGGGAGCTCATCACTCAAATTATTCAAATAGCAGAAAGAATCATCAAAAAGATTTCTGCATTGGATGGAAGATTGGATAAGATGATTCCTAAAATTACTTCAAATTCTATGATCTTCTTTGTTATAATAAAAGATGAAAAAATTCTTGCTTCAAAAATCCCTCTCTTTAGAATTTGCCTAGGTAGCACAGGGAATAGAGGTCTGAGCCTGGAGTTAAAAAGACTTATCTTCATGAGTTCAAATCTGGCCTTAGACATTTACTAGTTATATCATCCTGGGCAAGGTACTTAACCCTATTTGCTTCAGTTTTCTCATCTGTAAAATGAGGTGGAGAAGGAAAGGGCAAACCATTCCAATATCTTTGCCAAGAAAAGCCCAAATGGGATCATAAAAAGGCAGATATGACTGAAAGGACTGAACAGCAAGGACTATAATGTCAACTTCCTGTTCTAAATCCTATTGTCTATGAATCTCCACTTCAGAAAAAGATTATCTAAAATTTAAAAATGTTTTACTGATGTTATTTTTACATTGTTATTTCTTCTCCATAGTGTGTTCTTCCCACGACTTTCTTCCCAACATTTAGAACTTGTAACAAAGTAATGCAGTGAAGTAAAACAAATCTTCATATTAACCTGGCAAAGGCAAGAGTATCACATATCTAGACAGTTTATCTCATTCCACGCTTAGGAGTCCTCAACCTGTCTGACAAGAGGCTAGAGATATGCTTATCTATTAGTCCTCTGTATTCATTATTGGTCACTGCACCAATCAGAATTCTGAAGATCTTCAGGGATGTTTTCTTTTATATTATTTTTTATACATATTCTTTTATATTACTGTGATCACTACATAAAGTTATTCTCCTGATTTTGTTAACTTTGCTATAAGCCAATTTATATGTCTTCCCAAGAGCCCCATAAATTGTGCTGATGAATTTTAGTGAATATAAGGGCTAAGTGAATCTTACCAATGTATTTGTGAAGCAAAGCCCTCCCTGTTCCAAAGCATTGTGTTCTTTTCTCCTTGTAATTCAAAGGTTCAACCTGGGGTAGAGCCTAAATCTAGGAGAACATGAGAAAACAGGAGAAATCATTCTGATTAGCATCTGTTCGGAGATCTATTAATGACCCATCCACCTTCATTCTTTGGATGACATGAGACAGATGATAAACCATTCTAGGTACCTCAATACCAGCTTTATGACCCAATTGGAGGGAGATTGGAGAAAAACCCAGTTTGTACAAAGTAGAGAGTAGAAGGACTGTAGAACAATGGGGAAAAGCACTGGGCACAGAAAGAGAAAATCCAGATTTGAATTTTGATTCCACTATTTACTAGCTGTGTACCCTTGAACAAGGGCAACAACACCACATTTCAGCCTCCACACCCATAAAATGGTGATCTGTAAAGAAGATGTTCAAAGGGTTCTTTTGAGCATCAAATGAGATGCTTTATAAACTACAAAGCAGTATAATAAATGTTAACTAGAACTACACTGTCATTATTATCTGAAGTCACTATTAGAGAAATTAATTGTGGAGAGGTTTGAGAGAGGCAAGTCTGAAGGGAAATTTGTAACTCTTGCCAAATTTCAGACATGAAAAGATGGTGTGAAATTTCAGGAAAGAAAAATAGAGGACAAGGTTTAGAAAAATCTTCCAGGTGGCAAAAATCAATTATATTGTAGAATCACCTCCCCTTAAGGGGAAACAGGGTCAGAGAGCTCTTCCCTGGAGTCATTTGGAGCTGGGCTGAATGAGGACATTGAATGACTGTGTTAATGAAGAGTCCAAGAGACACTTGCCTTGGAGCCTTTCTCTCATTTTTGTTGTAGGCAGACAGCTTAGGTCTCCTGTGGCAGCCTCTGCAAGGGCACCATAGACCTGCCAGGACTACATTAGGAACCACTGGATAGTGCTAGTATGAATCACCCTGGGGTTGCAATATCCACAAAATCAAGGGGGATGGCTTCTCTTTGGACAGATTCCAGGGCTGTATGTGCCAAGCAAGCCAAAAAGTCTTTGTGCACCGATGCCAACAATTCCTTATATGTCCTTGCCAATGATATCAGATGTGGGGATGCAGGTCTGTGAGCACATGGAAGATACTTGCAAAAATAACATGAAATCAGCGTAAAAAATGTGGTGGTATTTTTAAAAAATAATGTTGATAATGTTTATCTTCTATAGGTGCTGCAAGAGGGATCATTGACACCGCCACTTATAGTCATCCTATTTTCAATTTCTGTGCTACCTTTTGTCTGGGGAACAGAGAATCCAGGAATTCTGTGCAGATAATAACAGCTTCCTCATCAGGACTGTTGGAGCAAAACTGATTGCCTTAGGATACCATAGGGATTTCAAACTAGAAAGAATTTTAGAGGTCAAATCATTCAGTTCTCTCATTTTATTGAAGATACAGAAGTTTAGAGGAAGGAAGGAAGGAGGGGAGCAAAGAAGGAAGGAAAGAAAGGACAAAAGGAGAGAAGCAGGGAGGGAAGCAAAAAAGGGAGGGAAGGAAAGAGGAAAGGAGGGAAGGAAAAAAGGAAGGGGGGAAGGAAGAAAGAAAGGAGAGCAGGAAGATGGGGAAAGATGAGGAAGGAAGACCAATCATTGGTCAAATGTATTAGTCTAGGAATGAGGTGATCAGAGCCTTTATCAGGATAGTAGCAATGTGAGCTGGGGCAGCTAGGTAGTGCAGTGGATAGAGTGATAGGCCTGGAGTCAGGAAGACCTGACTTCAAATCTCACCTCATATATTTACTAGCTGTGTGGCCCTCGGCAAGTCACTTAATCCTTTTTGCCTCAGTTTCTTTATGTGTAAAATGAGCTATGGGAAACCACTTTAGTATCTTTGCCAAGACAACCCCAAATGGGGTCGCAAAGAGTTGGATACAACTGAAAAATGACTGAACAACAACAGTACTTAAGTTTACCACTCTTAGCAGTAACTGAAAGGGTTGACATCAAACCCAAGCTCTCTCTTTCTAAAGTCAGTCCTCTTCCTAGAATACTATTCTGCTTCTTCATGTTTAGAATGAATGTGATACAAAACCAAAGGAAATTAACTTAAAAAAACTCTGCTTTATTGATAGAGAAAATAAGTGCTGTAAAATTAATTTAAAAACTCGTGGGCTGAGAACCATTGTGAGAATTAAAGATACAAGTGAGTTAAAGCATATTTGTAAAAGTTATAATGAAAAGAAACAGGAGAGTGGTTGGAAGAAGTGAATTAATATATCATGGGGAAAATTTTTCCCTCATTAGTAAATCGATATTATAGGAGGTGAAAGAAAAAACATTTAGTAAGCACTTACTATGAGTCAAGCATACCTCCTTCTCTCTTTTGATACTGACATCCCTTTAGTATAGACCCTCATCACTTTGATTATTGCAAGAACTTGTTGATAGCTTTGTCTGCCTCATTTTCCCTAGCCAAAAAGAGCCTCTATGCAGCCATGAAATGATTTTTCTAAAGAGCAAGTCTAATCATGTGGTGCCCTCCTATGTCCTCCTCACAATAAACTTCAGTGGCTCCCTATTACCTCCAGAAACACAGAATATTCTGTTTGACATTCAAAACCCTTCACAACCTATTCCTTCCCTACCTTTCTAGTCTTTTTGACATGTACTCTTTGATCATGTGATTGGCATCTTAGCTGTTCCATGAACAAGACACTCATCTTTTGGCTCTGGACTTTTTCTCTGGATGTCCTCCATTCCTGGAATGCTTTTTCTTCTCTACTCCCAGCTATTATCCTGGCTTCCTTCAAGTTCTAACTAAAATCTCAGCCTTCTACAGGGAGCTTTTCCCAACTCTTTTTAATTCCAGTGCCTTTGCTCTGGTAATTATTTCCTATTTAACCCAGCATATATTTGTTTGCGTGTTGTCCTCCCCATTTAATTGTAAGCTTCTTGAGGGCATGATTTGTGTTTTTCCTCTTTTGTATTCCCCAGCATATAACAGGTACTAAATAAATGTTTATTGAGTGATTGCTAAACATTGGGTATCCAAATACAAAACAATATTTCCCTAGAGAGAGACCATGTTGTCAGTTTCCTTATTTATTAAATGAGAAAATTGGACTCATTGGCCTCTAAGTTTTATTATAGCTCCATAGCTATAAAACTATGGGGGAGTGACGGTATATATGGTATGATGTTTATCTCCCTCCTTCCCTTTCTCTTTCCCTCCCTCTCTTCCCCCCACCCCCCACCCCTCTCAAAGATATTTTGGTTTGGAAGATTCCTGGGCATGAGTAGTGGATCTAAAGGAATCAATATATCCTTTCCAAGAATAATGACAATTTTGATTTGATTATGAACTAAATAGAACTGGAAAGTCAGGAAGAAGAAAAGTTAGGATAGTTAGAACAGAAAGCTGAAGGTAGGTGGGGAATAAAGGAAGACTTGGTTGGGGCCAGTCTACAATAGAAGACCTTGCAAGGGATTGATCAATTAGATCAGAGGGGCCCCAAATGGGAATTTTTTGGGGGGATGAAAGATTTAAATCTTCAAGGAATAGTTTCTAGTCCAGGTAAGATAAAACATCAAGTAGACAAAGGAGAAATTCGGATGGGAAAAGACTAATCAGAATTTGATAGTTGGACAAAAGTCTGAAATTTCTACCTTTGTTTTTGGGGAAGTTTGAGAGTATAGCTAGAACACTGGTGAGAGGCTAAAGGGGCAGACTGCAAAGAGAAGAGTGGATATTGGACATTGGACAGAAAGAGAATGAGTTGGCCGCATTATGGAGTGTCCTCAAAGATGTGGAAGGGTCTGAGACAAGGGCTTTGCCGTGAACTCTGATGGAAAGTTTGGATTCTTCAGGGTGTTCTTAAACCCTCACTACAGCTTTAAGTTTTAAAAGTGTAATTCAAACCCCCAAAACCATTGGTATATGACTCTCTTCTCATTGGTGATCAGTGCCTGATATCTCTGTGCATGTATATGTACACTCACATGTGGGTGGTAGTGTTGGTGAGAACTAGAGAAAAAAAGATCTGGTCTTTTTTTTTTTCTTCAGTGTCTTTGACTGCTTCAGGCTTTGGGCTTTGAGGGAGAGAAGATGGGCCATTCCAACTTTTCTTCAGGTTTGTAAAGGGAGAAAAGAAGCAACACATAGAATTGTAGTAATGTCCCTATTACCATCTTGGTACACTAGAGATTTGGAGGAATCTTTCCCATTGGGTGAGATGTAGGACTCTGTCTTGGTTGAGCTGAGTTACTTTGTTCCCAATGGGAGAGTACCTTCATTCTATATTATTTGCTATGTATTCTCTTATGTATATTTTTCTGATTTCTATTTTGCTGTCAATTTGAATAAATGAGTTTCTTTATCATTTAGTATGTGTGTTCATTGTGGAACTGGCATCTAATAGGAAGGGAATCAAGCTTTGGATATTAAAGCTTGGGGCACCCCTTCTCTATTAAGGAAGTCACTGGGAATTTAGTTTTAACAATCAAGTTACTTCCTCTAAACTGCCAATATTTAAGGGAGCAGTTAGACATAATCATAGCCCATATTGCTTCTCTGAGGAGAATGGATTGGCCAATTTCTGTCACCAATTCCTACTTTCCTAGTTGACAGGAATTCAAGTTTTCCTTGTAGATAGGTGGAGAGAGGAGACACTAGAGATATCTATTCTTACCTCTCTGAAGCCACACCTGATACCCCTTACTTTAATAGCTTAAAGCTGCTTTGAGATTTTGGGAAGACCTTGAATAAGATCTATTTTCATGATTTGGTACTGACATAAAGGCAGGTAGTCACTGGAATTGGAACTCTGGAATGGAAGGCTCTAGAGTCTATTCTCAGGAAAATTAATTTTTTAGATAACTGGGGTTAAGTGATTTGCCCAAGGTCATACACTAGTAAGTGTTAAATGTCAGAAGTCAAATTTGAACTCAGATCCTGCTGACTCCAGGGCCTGTGCTTTATCCACTCTGCCACCTAGTTGCCATAGGAAAATTCATTCTTGAAGAAGCCAGTGACTTGGATCTCTTCAGCTTTCTGGTGAAACCTATGGAAATTGTCTTAGAATAATATTTTTAAAGGCATAAATTAAAATATGTACGGTTAGAAACAAAACCAATTATACTGAAATGCATTTATTAAAGTTATGTATTTTTTTTAAAGTTCTCAGACTCTAGATTAAAAATTTCTTGTCTAGAGTATTCTATGAGGGGAAAGAAGCAATAAAGTAGAATGATAATACCCCTTGGAAAGAGACATTGCAGATTTATATCATTGAAATAGAAGAATGAATGCTGAGTGATGGGAGAGATTATATTTTACTCTTATACTCTTATCTGAACTGAGAAAAGGAAGGGTGAAACAGGAGGAAGGAAGGGGAAAAGGAAAGGAGGAAAGGAGAGAGGGGGAGAGAGACAGAGAGAGACAGAGACATACACATACACAAACAGAGACAGAGAAAGACAGAAACAGACAGACAAATAAAGAGATACATATACACAGACAGAGAAACACAGAGAGAGGGAGGGAGAGACAGGCAGAAAGAGACAGAGAGACAGACAGACATGGAAACAGAGACAGAGAAAAAGAGACAGAGAGAAAGAAAGGCACACAGAAAGAGACACAGACACAGAGAAACAGAGATATGTACAGTGAGATAGATAGAGAGAGAGAGACAGAAAGAGACACAGAGACAGAGAATATGCAGTGTGAGAGAGAAACTGAGTAGAGAAAGAAGAGGGAAGGGAAGTTGGAGTGGAGGGGTAGAACAAGATTAGATTAATGAAAACAAAAACACTACATCTCCACCATCTTTCTGAGAGGCTTTACACATTCAGAGCATCAGCACAGCTGGCCCACCAGTCTGAACCAGCGGTCTGAATCCTTGTTCCTGTTCTGCAACCATGGTGATGTTTCTGCTTGCCAAGCTGTGGTCTGTCTAAGTCTTTATGAATTTAGTACATTCACAGCATTAGCAATCTCCATTCTATAGATCCAACCCTGGTCATTTATCTTTGGGATAGATTTGTGATTTGGGGATAGAAAATCTCCTTAGATTTCCCAATCACTATTTAGTCCAGTGCTTGTCTTAGGTCTTTCATGGCAAGGTGGTAGAGAGAGCAGTGCCTCATTGCTCCCTCCTTTTTCTCTATCTTTTCCAGTCCTTTATTATCTTTTATTTTAATGTGGTTAAGTTATCCCTCAATAGCCCTATGACAGGCTGTCTTGAATCAATATTCTGAATCCTTGAGCTCTCATTCTGACCCAACTGCTTGTTACCTGTGTGATCTTGAGCAAGTCATTTATTAAAAGCCCAGTTGATTTATTAAATGACTCAGAGCATCAATTTTCTCATCTATAAAATGGAAATACTAATGCCATTGCTGCCTACTTCATAGGGTTGCCATATGGTTCAAACAAGATAATGAATGGGAAAGTACTTTGAAAAGCTGTATGATGCCAGATACAAATGTAATGAAATTATTATTATAGATGAGGCAGTGTCATATAGGAGGAAGAGCTCTGGAATTAGGGGTCAGAAAACCTGGGCTTTCATGATGTTTGTACATATCTGTATGACTTTATCAGTTTTTCTTTCTATGTGAACTCTGAAGTCACTTACTGTTTTTAGTGGTTTGCAGTATTCTGCTTCACAATCCAGCACCCAGAAAAGAGACACCTTCAGATCATTCCTATATTTTGAAACATTCTTTGCCTTCTTCCCACAAGATACCAGTTTCTGGGACAATGTATGGTAAACCATACAGAGAAATAGAGATACATACAGTGAGATAGAGAGAGGCAGAAAGAGACACAGAGACAGAGAGTATACAGTGTGAGAGAGAAACTGAGAAATGTACAGTGAGAGAAAGGCAAGAGGCAGAGAGTACACAGTGTACACCCTATGTCTTAATACTGTTTACATTTTTTCCAAACTAGCACTGGAGGTGTCTAAAGTCTGCAAATCCAAAATGATGCTGTCTTCCAATGTAAAATATCATGTGAATCAAAGTGTGTTGGGAAACTCAAATGAGATAATGAATGTGAAGCACTTTGCAAACCTTAAAATGCTATGTAAATGCCATATTATTATTATTAGCTTACTGTCACTAGACCTATACTGTAGTGATGACTTTATTCCTTGAACAATTTATTGCTATCCTGCAATGATTATAGAAAAATACAGGAGTGTATTGGGAAGTGTTTAACAACCAGTTCCCTGATTTAAAAAGAAAATGGGATACACAATTTAAAATTTTTTTTATCTGTATTTTTAACACTTTTTAAAGTCTAGATAATTCATAAAAGCAATAAAGCAATCATTGATTTGTAGTGATTGCAGATTTCTGAGGTGTAAATTCTCATACTGAAAATTTAGCAATCATTTCTCATAGACTGCTTAGAGCTAGGTCTAGCAAGCCCTTATGTGAATTCATGTCTAACCCTTTCTTCCCTCATTAGATTGTAAGTATCTTGAGGAAAGGGACTATGTCTTACTTATCTTTGTGTCCCCATAGTGCCTTCTGCCATCATTCCTTGAAATGCTTGCAAAACATTATTAAATAAATGAATAAATAATGTAGACTCATGTGGGCCCTCTACTGATGCCAGGGTTGATTGATTATACTGAGCTATCTGCAATCTTTATCTACATCGCCTTTGTGACCAATATATAAATTTCCAAGAGAGCTCAGAGTACAATCTGATTTTTCCTCTATGTAAAGCAAGCTGACTTCTAGGGGGATGAGCCTGTAACTCTGACCTCATTAGCAACCACTGAGCTAAGCAGATCAGACCACTAGTAAATCTGGTTGTGAGGATTTTTAACATGATACATTCTGGCCAAGGAAGACCCAGCACATGCTTGGATTAGCTTTGGAAACTCAGGCCTAGCTGCTTAGAATTTCCCTGCCTATGATTTCCTTCCACATTTTGCTATTTCTAAATAGAAAGGCTGTTGGTTTTTGGTGGATTTATTTTGTACCTTAATGCTGAGCTAAAACAGTAGGAATAAACAATGAAAAGAGGGCATTGTCTCTGGCCTTAGAGAGTTGTTCAGTCAGGTTAGAATCTTTATGACCTCATTTGGGGTTTTGTTGGCAAAGCAACAGGAGTGATTTTCTGTTTCCTTCTTTAGCTCATTTTTCAGTTGAAGAAACTGAGGCAAACCATATCAAATGACTCAGTATCTGAGGCCAGATTTGAACTTAAGAAGATGTCTTCCTAATTTCGGGGCAGCACTCTATCCACTGTACCTCCTAGCTGCCTCAAAAGAATGTACAGATGTAAACTGAATCTTCCTATTGAAATATTACTAGAGAGGGACAAGGAATTAAAATGATAGAGGCCATTAGATATCTATGATTTGACAAAACGAAACAGCAGCAAACATTTTAAAACTACATGCTAAGTACTCTACGAATATGATCTCATTTGATCCTTAGAACAACACTAGGAAGTAGGAGCTATTTTCATCCTTATTTTGCAGATGAGGAAACTGAGGTAGAAGATTAAGTGACTTGCCCAGGATGACCCAGCTATGAAGGACCTGAGTTAAATTTGAAGTTTGGGGTGCTATCCACCATACCATCTAGGTATTATAAAAAAGAAAGCTTTGGACACATATACACGTACAGATTTCCCTTCAAAAAATCCAGCTCATCCTACCGCCTTGTCCCTGGCATCATAGAGGGATTTAGGGAGAAAAAAATTTTCCTGGAGAGAGCGCATCCCCTGCAGGCAGTAAGTGCCATATCTCCCCATACTTGGAAGAGCCTCAGAAATGGCTCTACTTTAAGGTCTAGCGCTCCTGTGCTGACCCAGGTCCCTCTACGCCAGGTATGTCATGGCTGCTAGAGATGATGTGAATGAGAAAGACTGCAACAAACCAGAGACTCTCCAGCCACCACGCCCCCAACCTTACACCTGCCATGTGTTTGATTATTTAAGGGAAGTGTGTTGTAAATATTTATCTTGATTTTGGAAAAATGCTAAGATTTTCCTCTGGTGAGCCCACACAATCAGACTGCTTGGCTACATCCAAAGAGAATCACTGAATGTTCAGAGCTAATTCAGTCATCAGCAGTAGCTTCCTGCAAAGGTTGTTTGAGCCAGGAGCTTTTTCTTGATTTCTCCCTTCTCTCTTTCTAGCAAACAACTCCTCCTCTTCTTTCGCCCCAATCTCTATTTTTTCCTCCCCACCAAGATATATGCGCACACACACACACACACACACACACACACACACACACCACACACACACACCACAAACACACACACACACACACACACACACCCCACATACCACACACACACACACACACACACACACACACACACACACCACACACCACACACACACACACACACACACACACACACACACACTTTTGACTGGCAAAGAGGTTCTTGTTACCATGGAAGCCTCATTAAAATCTGCATCTTGCTCAGCCTGGTCTTTATTATTGCCGCTTGTTGTATTTTTAGCCTGTGGCAATTGAGAAGGAAATGGGAAGGAGTGGGGGAGAGGCTATGGTCTAAGGATGGGGGAAATGAGAAGGAAGAGTGTATAAAGAAGAGATAAAGGTAGGGGAGGAGCTGTCTCTGCTTAAAACCTTTGTGGCTACCCATTAGCCAAGGGTGTTTCCACAGGAAACCTGTGGCTCTCCAGAAATGACAGCTGTCCCTGTCACATGTCCCTAGGATCCTCTGCTCTCCTTTTCCATGAGCTCAGTTGGCTCCAACACTGAATATCACCTAAGCCAAAGGGTGTTATTGATGAAAGCAGGAAGATCACAGATTTTCCCAGGGCTAAAAGAAGAGGGTGTGAAGGTAAAGGGTAGGTCATTCTGCTGATCATAGTGTGTAAGGGTCACTCATTGAGTCTGCATTTTCCAAACCTAAGTTTTGCACTTTTGACTCACTACTTTGTTGGACTTCTTTGAATGGGCTTAAAGAACCAACCACCACTAATGGGTATGGTTGTCTTTTTTCACTAGATACAGAAAAAAGAGGGGGTGTCCCAGAAGAGTTTCTTTTTTGTAGTTGAATCCAAATGCATTGGTGATTCTGGGCTCCCTGCAAATAGTTCAGTCTGATATTTATTTATTGTTGTGTTCAGTTATTTTTAATCATGTCTGACTCTATGTGAACCCATTTGAGGTTTTCTTGAAAAAAATACAGGAATGGTTTGCCATTTCCTTTTCCAGCTCATTTTACAGATGAGGAAACTGAGGCAAATAGAGTTAAGTGACTTGCCCAGCATCACACTGCTAGTAAATGTCTGAGGTCACATTTGAACTTAGGAAGATGAATCTTTCTGACTCTTGCTCTAGTGCTCTATCCACTGCAACAACTAGCTGCTCATTTATAGGATACATCAAAGTTTATAATACAGTTTGCATACATTTTTTCATGTGAGCTTCAGAACTATCCTATGTAGTACCCTGTGTGGGTACTACAACTAATGCCTCAGTTTTGCAGATGAGTTAACTGAAGCCCATATAGTCACACAGCTTTGAGTATCAGAGGTGGGATTTGATCCAATCCCTCCTGGTCTGATTTTGTGACTTCTAAATGAAGCCATTTCTCAAACCTTAATATGTAAAGGGGCACATGGGAATAAGCATTTATATAATGTCTAATGTTTACTAAGCATTGTGCTAAGATCTTTACAAATATCCCATTTGATCCTGGCAATAACTCTGAAATAGATATTATCCCTGTTTTAGTTGAGGAATTCAAAGTAAACCGAGATTAAGTGACTTGTCCAAGGTTACACAGCTATGAAGATGAAATCCCCTTTATTTTCTTCTCCTGCTTCTAGAAACCAATAATGCATCTCTGACTTTTCATAGGAATAGTTTAGCTATGATATAGTATGACAGAGTAATGACCATTAGTAAGTATCCAAGGCTGGGTTTGAACCCAGATCATATTGTCTCCACCAACTTACTTCTTTGAGTACAGATGAATATGATTTGATGACATCAAATGATTAAATAAACCTAATTTTCAGTAAATTATCCTATCCACAAAGCAGAACCCATCAAAAAGCATATTGATACCTCAGTGTTTGACTAAGATGATCAATAGAAATTGCTCACAATTATATTTTGATTCAGAACACTTATTTTAACAAATGCTTGAATCCTAAAATGAACTAGATGCTGTTGTGGTTGCCCTTTTTAGTTTTGACATCCACTTTTGAATCAGTGTTGACCAGTATCAGAAGTGGTATCCCCTAGCCATAGCACTCCAATTATGTTCCTTCTTGTGTTTGGCAGGGGAATTTCATTATCTTTGTTGACTTTGGAAGATGGTGAGCTTTAGAACCACAATATCATAACATCTTACTCTGGCAGTTAGCAAATGATGAAATCCCCTTTGTCACCTTCTTCCTGCTGCTAGGACCAAAGAATGCATCTTTGCATTGTCATAGGAATAATTCAGCCATGGTATCATATGACAGAATAAGACTGACTCTGTCACCTAACTCAAGGATCCAGGCTTTAAAGACATGTCAGCTCTTCTAATCCTTATTACCCATCCTTCTCAACATTCTAATTCAGCTCTCCAACTATATTGTTCAGTTGACTCCTTTATAGATATTAGGCTTTGCACTGGGGAAACAGTTATATCTCAACTAGGTATCAACTATATCAACTTAAAGCAACTTGCTTTGAGATGGGGGAAGAAAGATAAAATAATCATTTTTCTAGGTGGAGGCAGTTTGGGAACTGTTTCTTTACTCTGATGGGCATAGGATCTCCACTGGACAGAAATAATTGTCTTAGCCTTGTACAGTGTCACATCTTAATCCCTTTGTTCCTTCCCAATGTACAGATGATCTTGAACTCAGTATTCAACTTCTGCTATTTTTGCAAGGACATTTACCTGGTTGTTCAGTTTAGCAGAGAGCATATGAGGTCTTCAATGGACACAAACAAACCCTACAAAAAAAGTGTATATGGGGAAAGGCATTGTATAGTTCCTTCACTATTCCTGACCCCAAAGAAATGGTTGTTTAGACCTGTGTTCTCCAGGTCTTAGAACACTTTACTAGAATCAAAACTACTTTCTGGGAATCAATGTAGATGAAGATCTTATCTATAACATTCCTCAAAGTTCACTTACACAAGAGCTTTGCAGCCCATAGTTCAAGCAACAAGGAGAATATCCTAGAACCCCTGTCCTCCAGGGTATTCCCTCACAGAGCATTACCAGGGTATTATATTAATAAGTCATTGAAGCTGAGTTGCACATACTTATCTTCTAGCTGTTGGAGCAGTTGGCAAACCAGGTCCTTATAACCATTCGGCTAGCAGAGTTAGCAAAGTGTCCAGACCTAGACTGGAGGCTGTAGTCTCTGGCAGATTTATAAATTGTTAGTGAAGGGCAGTAATACCAGAAAAGCTGGGTGAGCTAGATTTTGAATATATTATTTCCATTTAATGAGAATGGCCTTTTGTGCCCTATGCTTTTTGTTATAAGGAACATTTTACATCAACCAGCTCATAATGGGCCACTCTTGAGAAAAGGTAATGCCATGAAGCTGCATCAATTCATTCAATAGCAAATAGGTCCAGTATTAGGTATCTTTTAAAAGTGGTTCAGCAAGTAGGTTTGGTTTTAACTACACTGCATGGCTCAGGACACTCCAATGAGTTCCATTTGTCTTAGCTATAATAGCTAGCATAGAGGTTGCTAAAAAGATCTATACAAGTACTAACTCTCAAGAATTTGTAAGTCCATATGTATAATACACTCACTTTGATTAGTCATTTCAGTTGTGATCCAGAGAAGCAATTTTTTTCTACTCTTTAACCTGAACAAGGATGTTTCTTTGGTGGTCTGCTCTGCCCCTCTCCCCCAACTCCCAATAAAAAGTGAGATGACTCTATAGATCCTTTGAGCCTGATATGATAGTAACATGACTGCTGATATACAGCACCCTGTTAGATATTTGGTGTTTGCTCCCTTTTCAAGACACTGTCCTGTGACTAGGGCATTTGGTCCTACAGATAGAATGATCTGAGTTTTGAAGGGACATTGGCTTTGGTTCTAGGGTAGCTTGTCCTGACAGTCCCTCATAGGGATAGGAATCTTTGGATGGCTTAGATATGCCAAGAACAGGAACTTTAGAAAATGCCTTAAGCTTAAGTGAAGCAGAGGGAGCCTTATTGATCTGGTAGGATGGTACAGTTTTACTAATATCCTCACAGGCTGGTGATCAAGTGCCTTCTTATCAACCCTATATTTCTGAAGCCACATTCACAGCTCCTTTGGAATCTCTAATTCTATGATGTCATTACCCTCTGCTCACTTAGCAGAGCTTTGGGCTCCTTTTCTTCTGCTATCCTCAGAGAGCCTATTTTTATCCCTTGAGAGAATTTCATCAATTATACCCATGATAGTGTGGGGATAAGGCAGAGAGGGCCATAGCTAAAGTCTGACACCATTGGAATTTGGCTCCATTCAGAAGGCACAATCTATTTGTGTCTCCTTTTCCCTTCCTTGCTTTTTACCTCCTTATATTTCCCCCACTAGCTTATCTAATTTTTCCTCTCTCTCTCTCTCTCTCTCTCTCTCTCTCTCTCTCTCTCTCTCTCTCTCTCTTTCTCTCTCTCTCTCTCTCTCTCTCTCTCTCTCTCTCTATATATATATATATATACATATGCAAATTTTAAAATGGCTCTTTCCTGTCATTTTGCTTTTACCTCTAAGTCCCCGTCTAATGCCTAGTCTTAGGGGCAGAGAGTAGAATGGCAGATTATAAATAATTCCCTGTCATTTTCACTCATGAATAGATTGAGGCACAGAGCATCAATCAGGAATCCATGTCTCTGGCTTCAGTTTCTTAGCTCTGTATTCCAGACTCTGCATACTCTTATGTATGATATGGACTGACTATCTTATGATATGGACTGACTCTCTTACCTGATCAGGAGGAAGCCCATCTAGCTATTATCAGGTATAACCAATTCCCAGACTAGCCTGTTTGTAAGGAGTGGTTATGAGGATGAAACTCTTTATTAGTCTCCATTGTCTATCCCCTAACCTCTGGGCACCTGTGCAATCAATACCTTTGAAGTATTGATTAACATATTTTTAGACAAATCTGGGACCTGGTCTGCCAGGTGCATTCTATCACCAGATAGCATTCTATCTGGTTCTTTGATCTCTCCTTCTGAGTTCTTGCCTTATATCCCTTGTTTCCCTAAGAAACCCCAAGGCTATATTTCCCCTATAAAAGATTAGTTTATGATGAACTTTGCTAAGTTCTTTTCAGGACTAAACCCATCATGAGACACACTCTCTCTCACTTTTATAGTTCCTTCCCTTTAATGGCGCCTTTGTCCTTACTATAGCTAACTCAGTGGATCTAAACTGTCAGTCAATGTGATGCTTAGACCTCATGGCACATTCCTTTAATGAATTCTTCTAAATTCTTTTCTTTGGGGGCAGGGACCTTTTCATTTTTGTCTTTATATTTGGAATGTACAATGCCTACATCATAGAAGGAATTTTTTAAATGTTTGTGAATCAAATTTAATTGTTGTTAAGCCAATGGTATAGTGGAAATAGAAGAAAAATAGCAGACTTCTGTTTGAGGTCTGACTCTTAAGTGATAAGAGCTCTGTGATTAGTTTTTATCTTACAAACCTAGGAACAAAGGCTTATAGAATTATAAGAAACAATAAATATAATGATATCCAACTCATAGTAATGTTATGATAAGGAAAAAAAACTAATTTAAGGAATTATAAAATCTCAGAGAAACAAAGAGGTCATCTAATTTAATCTATGACAGTAGCATAATCCCTAGGCAGAATCCCTCTCTAATACCAATCAAATAATAAACCAATTAGTAAACATCATTAGTAAGTAGTAAAAATACATATCTATTGTATTCCACAGCTTTCTTTTTCTCCGACAAATTATTATTGCAGATATCATCTCCTGCTGGGTAACCAGTACTTGATCTAAGGAAATTTTAACCTCGTCTCTTCACAAGATAGTGGCCAAAACTAGAAATATGCAGCTAAGGAGGACAGCTTGGTTACCCATGCTTAGGAAATGAAACACAAATTTGAAGGGGCAGCTGGGGATTTGAGATCCAGGCTTCCATTTATCTAGACCAATGCATGAATTCATTGTCATGCAGGTGTCATTTCTTTTTCTGGCAGCATGTGGTAATAGAGAAAGCACTTGCTCCCTTTGCTACAAGTCCAGGGGAGATATGGCATAGCTGTATCTCATCAAAGAATCACCTTCAAAAGAAAGGACAAGAGAAAAGAAATTATATCTCTTTATTTCCTTTCATAGCTTATTGAATTTTTAAAAATATTTAATTCAATCATATTTGGTATAGGGATACTCAGAGACCAACCAGAAACCACAATATGTGCATTTCCTTTAGCAAGAGGTCAGTGATAGATAGGGAAAGAAGAAGCATTTATATATCACCTATTATGTGTGCCAGGCACTGTACAAAGCACTTTACAAATATCTTATTTGAAACTCACAACAACCCGGTGAGGTAGGAGCTATTATAATTCTCATTTTGCAGTTGAGGAAAGTGAGTCAGGTAGAGAGCTATGTGACATAATAAAGGGTCACACTGCTAATAAATGTCTGAAGTGTCTTTTTGACCCCTTGATTGTCCAGCTATTTTTATGTTTACTTTCAATATAAATCCAGAATTGTATTCCTATGGAATACAAGTCTCCAGGAGATTTTTATAAGAATTTGATGCAGAAAAAGTTGAAGGCTAGCTGAATGACATTTCTGGTAGAATAGCAGTGTTATTTATACTAACAGTTAACTATTTGCTTTTGCTTAGCAACATTGATTGGACTTTGGGTTGGTCTTCTCTTTTCTTTCTAGCCACGTCTTAGGAATGGGCAAAAAGATTGAGAAAGATTATTTTAGTAGGTACAGCAACCACTTTAAATTTCTCAAAGAGATTTTCTTTGTTTCGATTTCTCTCCAAATCCATCTGTATTTCTAGAATGTTCCAAAATATTATTTGTGGGTCATCTGTTATTGCACAATGTCATCGTTGTTTGGTTCTTTTAATTTTGTCTAATTCTTTACGATCTCATCTGGGGCTTTCTTGGCAAAGATACTGAGTGGTTTGATTTTTTTCTTCTCCAGCTCATTTTATAGATAAGGAAATTGAGCTAGTAAGTGTGGGTAACTAGATTTGAGTTCAGGAAGATGAGTATTCCTAATTATAGACTCAGCGCTCGAGCCATTGTGTGCCTTATCTGCCATTATATAATGTAACAAAACTATTTCCTTGAATTTTGTCATATCCCATGGATTTGAACCATCATTTTACAACTCTTGGGTCTTATTTGAACATCAATCCTGCTTTGAGTTCCTTAGAAATTTCTTTGTTTGCCTGGAGTTTTCCAAATCCCCAGAGACAGCTCCCCAAATTTTATTCCCATCTTTCTTCATGTTTTCCCTTTTCTTTGGGTACAGTCAATGGTTGAGAGAGATAGAAAAATTCCTTATGGTTAAAAATTCAGATTATTTCATGAATTAGGACTGGATTTACTAGAAATTCTGTGTAGAGAGTATGTTTAAAATATTTGTTCATCATGGCAAAAAAGTATAATGATTAGATTCTTGGATATCCTGTTTTCATTTTAATTCCAAAAGATAATTAGTAGTTTTAGTAAATTCCTATGCGTTGATCATATGTTGCCAATATGTCATTACATGAAAATTATAGAATCTCAGAGTTGAGAGGGAATTCAGACGCCATCTAGTCTAACCTCTTCTTGAATAAAAACCCCTTCTAAGATGTATTTGAAAAGGCACTGTTGTTCATCCATTTTTCAAAGAGATCAATGACATTATGGGGTGATGTCTTGACTTGCATATGAATTGGATTCATGTGAGGCAGAAGCAAAGTTTTCAGCCTCACTCTGGGGTGAGAACCAATTCACTTCCTCCTGGGACTACTCATTCCACTTTTGGATAGCACTAAGCATTAGGATGTTCATCTTTATTCCAAATGTGAATCCTATCTCTTACCTCTTCTAATTCTTGTTCTGCCTTCTGGGGCCAAGCAGAACAAATTTAATCCTTTTTCCACATACCAAATATTGGCTAAACTTGACTTTCTCTGGTAAGAAATGTAGTTCTTTGAATCATGCCTTCACTTTTTAATCAACAGAAATTTTTTATTTTGCCATGAGGACTGTTAAAGGTTAACTATTAGTTAGCTTTTTTTTTTTTTTTTGAAAGAAGAGTATAGACAGAAAACTAAATAATGAGCTTGTTAATTTCTTTAGGTCAACTCACTTGATCTCTACTTAGTTAAAGAAAAAGGGAATGAAAAATTGGAAGTAAAGATAGATTATAATTTGAGGGCACTCTATGTCCTTTTATCAGAAGAATAAAAGATAGAATTATGTAAATAAATATTTTTAAAGAGTTCACTTTAACCTTTCCCTCAGTCTCCTCAAATACCAAGTGGGGACAGCTGCCCTGGAGTCAAGAGAATGTGAGTTCAAATCTAACCTAAGATACTTACCAGCTGTGTGACCCTGGGCAAGTCACTTAACCTCCACTGCCTCTATCTGTCTGTCTGTCTATCTACCTCTCTATCTTTCTATCTAATGGATATAATTGCATTTATTTCCAGGGGTATAGTGTTGGGACCAGTTCAAAATGAGTCCTAATGTTGATTTTTAAATTCTCATTGTGAGCATTAATATCTCAGAAAATAGCAAACATCACAAATTAGGGCTTGATTGTTTTATTGATTGTCTAGACTTACAGAACTGCTGAAGAAAATGTTAATGATGTAAAATAAACTCAAAAGTCTGTCCTACACAAATTTTCTTTCTTTTTTTGTGGAGAGTTGGTTGGTAAACATTTATTAGTACATCAATAACTCTCTCCCAACATTGTGAGGATAAAATGAGGTAATATTTCAAAAGTGCTTTGCATTTTATGAATCCTAGCTATTATGATGACATAAAAAGGCTATTTATTGATAGTTATTCTGAAGGTGATGATGTTTTTATTTAAAATTTCAACTGTTTTAAGCTGTTGATGGGATTTAGGGATATAATTTTCTTACCCCTTTCCCCTTGACACATGAAAAGATTGGTACAGTTGATTCCTCAGCGTCCTTCTAGCTCTAACATTTTTGTGATTAATATACCTAGAGTCTTTACTTTAATTGATTAAACATAGCAAAAAATAGATTGAACAGATTATACTTGTATTTGGGAGAAGATTAGGATGGAGGAGAATAAGAAAAAAATGTATAATGTTTTTAAAAATTGAATTGTCTGTTATGGATAATAGGCTTCGTAGTGATTAAGAAAGGTAGAAAGTCTCATAGAATTTTGTGGTCTGCCCCCAAAATGCATAAGGAAAGGCCTAGCAAAAGCCCATCTCAAAGTTAGAGATGAATGAGGCCTAGGCCTCTGGATTTTTTTTTTCTTTTATGGAAGATCAATAGAAATCAGAAATGTTTTGTGGATGAGTACTGCTTACTAATAGATGATGAGCAAATGAATTAAAATGAGGGAAGAGGTATTTGGCAAATATCTTGGTGAAAGTCTATTGTGACTGAGGGAAAATTCATCAAATATTTAAGAAAGAAAGGTTATATACTGTTTTGAGAACAACAAATGACCCAGCTCTAGGGGCTTTAAGGACCAATTTAAATGATAAGGTAATAGTAATTGATAGAGTCCTCCAATAATGTCCTATCCCAGGAAACTAGTTTTATTCTATATCATGGAATGGACATGATCCTAGTTTTATTTTTAAAAATACAGTTTTGATGCCTTTTGTCTTTATATCACCACCCACTTCCTCCACATTGAGTCCTCCCTTGTGAGAAGGAAAAATGATTAGGTTAAAAACATCTCATACAGAGACCTTATTTGAGAATGTATATGGCATTCTGTCCTGCTTGTATACCATCTCTCTGCCATGAAAAAGAATTTTTTAAAGAAATTAATTGTTTTCTTGATTTTTAAAAGAAAAGTCAGCACTTTACTTTGAAATTTGTTTTTTTTTTATCTGAACTCAATCTCTTTCCTTCTTTCTTTCCCTTATTCTATCCAAGCCTAACCTCAAGTTTACTTTTGTAATTTTTATTTTTTTGTTTTTTCTTTCCCTATTCCAACTCAATTTTAGTGTGCAGCACCTAATTCTCCCTGCTCTTCCTATTATGCATTTTTATTTCAGTAATGTTAATTCTTAATATTCTTTTCCTCCATGTTTTTATTTTAGTCCTTTTTTTTGTTCCTTTAGTTTTCTAAGATAATCTTAACTATTTTCAAGAATTAAAATTGTTAATGGATATAGTAGGATGTGAGATGGGACGTATTTGCTAAAAACCAAAATATAACCCCAAATCTTTACCCCAAGAGAGCACAATATTCCACCATTTTCTTCACAGGGAGTTCACTGGTTATTTCCTGATATAGTACTTAAAATGAATCATTGAACTGAAAGATGTCATGTGTTTTCTTTTGTCAAAAGACAAGTGTTCCAAATTTGCCAATTTTTTCCATAAGTAATTGAGTAATATGTTGCCCAGCAAATATCATATATGTATATATATGTACATATATACATGCATATATATGTGTATACACACACAGTCTTTAAAAATAGTCTTAAAAGGATTATCTGTGGACACATAGCAAATGACAGAGCTGGCACTTGAATCCAGGTCTTCCAAGTCCAGGTTCAGTATTTGTTCCACCATGCCCTTGCTCTCTTATAAGAAAGTGACAACAGAAAATCAGTTGGAACTCCAAAAAACAAACACACAAACCAATACACAAAAATAATGGTCCTGAATTGTCATTGTTATCATTTTCTTTCAGCAATTGTTGCCAAGGTTTTGAATTTGTTTTGATTTGCCTAGAATCAGCCATTGTAATAGTAGGTCAAGTAATCCTCTATGTAACCAGAGACTGGAAGTAAACATTTTAAAGAGAGTGACTGAACTAAGAGGAAGGGAAGCAATTTTCTTTATAGGCATGCATTGTTTTAATTCAACAACCAGTTACTGATGATTGCCTATTATGTCAGAGGAACATAAAAAAAAATACAAGAGTTCCTGCCCTCAGAGAGCTTTTATTTTACTTGATGATTATGTGGCAATAAAACACAGATTATGCGTCTCTGTGGTAAGAATCTAAATCAGTTAAACATTCATTCTCATAGCTCTTTTTTATGGTTTCTGTGTCTTCAATCAGTAACTATAGACCATAACCAGTATTGCAGGTAGTTTGAGGAGCTGGATGTTCTACAGGGTGATCCACAAACTTCTTTGTGAAAGACTTTTTTACAGATGTCAGCTTCTCTATGTTGATGTGGATGTTGACATGACATTAAACCTATCCTATTTTTCACTTTTAAAAATTAATTATATTAGTAATTCTCTCCATCTGGAATTTGGTATTGAAGTGGGTTGTGGTCCCCTTTAAGAAACTGTATTTCCTATTGATCTGTAATCCCTTTCAGATTCTCAGTCCATTCTTGGGGAAGGCATATCCTCCCTAGATGAGTTGTCTTTCTGGGATGTCAGAGCCTTTGATTCAATTACAAATCCTGGTCAAAAGCATCCCTTTGAATTCCAATAGGAGATCAGAGTCTGTCCCAGCCCCCACCAGGTCTGACCTGCTCACTGTCCCAACCTCCACTAAGACCCAATATAATAGCTTCCATCTACAAAAGTCTTTTGCAGATGGACCTTGGTAGCTCCTTTTACTGCCAGGACCTTCTGTCCACTGAGAACTGCATTCTCAGTGCAAAACTTCATTTTCCATAGATATGCCACTCTAGAAGTCAGTCTTGGTAAACTGATTTCTATCTAATAATAAACTTTCATTTTGCAACTAATATTTCGGGAATGAGTCAATTCTTTCACTCTTAAAACCTGCGGCTGATTTAAAGAGGATTCTTAATAACTCTCTTATAGCCACTAACCTCTAGACGGTAGTCTAGACCACCAAAGAAAGAAAACCAGGGGAGAAAAATTACCTTCCCCAGAAAAGGAATCTAGACCAGTCAAACAGCATCAGTATGACATTTGGAAGTAGAGTATGCAATATCAGGGCATTTTTATTCTCCTGAAATAAATCAGCAGAAAATACATGTATCTATGCATGCATGTATTCATGCACATATATGTGCATGTACACACACACTCACACACACAAAAGCACTTCAGTTTTGTATTTTTCCAGAATAATGATGATGTCAGCATTCCAGAGTCACTCACTCCAACTAAGCCTTTTTGGTTTTTTAGAGGGAATATCACTTGAGTCACAGGATCATAGATTTAGAGCTGAAAGGAATCTTTACTACCTATCTAGTTCACCCAATCCATTTTATGGATGAAGAAACTGAGATCTTGAGAGGAAAAGTAAATTGATTAAAGTCACAAAGTCACTCTGACCTCTTGTCCTGACTTCAAAATCCAAGCTCTTTCCAAGGAACCATGTATTTCCTCCCCTAAATATCATAATGCAATGCAAAGAAAACTGAATTTGGATCCAGAGATCCTGGATTTGAATTCTGATTTTGCTATGTCACTTCCTTTTTAATTTTGGATTTGTGACTTCATTCTTCTTGGCCTTAGTTTTCCCATATGCAAAGTCAAAGGATTGGATTAAAAGATTTATAAGGCTCCTTCTGTTTTTAAATACTATAATCTTATGTTTCCTTGCTTGCTGTCCCATCTTTTAGTCATATTTCCTTAGTGAACCACCAAAGTCCTAACTGTCCCAGGAGGAGAATAAAGAGGATGGTAGCTCACATTTCCCAAATGTGATGGTAGTTCAGTGCAACAGATAGGAGACAAACTGGATTAGTCAGAAGATTTAGTACCTGTTTCATGTAAAGCACTGTGATAGACATTAGGGATCCAAAGATACATATAAACCATGTCCTTTTGCTACTGATTGGAGGGAAATGCAAGTAATGATTCAGAGGAGAATGAGATGATTCCAAGGAGAGAGCCATGCAAAAACATGAATCATTACGCAGTGAAAGAAAACCAGGGGAGAAAGATTACCTTCCCCAGAAAAGAAAAAAGTAAAACAAAAGTACTTTGGGATCCTGGGAACCAGTGATGTGCTAGAGATAACTTGTACTGGCTCCAGAGGTGATAGTTAACTTTTCAGGGCGAGCATTTGTTGTTGTTTAGTCATTTGAGTCATGTCCAACTTTTCATGACTCACTTTTTTTGGCAGATATTGGAATGGTTTGCCATTTCCTTCATCAGCTCATTTGACACATGAGGAAACTGAGGCAAACAGGATTAAATGACTTATCCAGGGTTCAGGGTCCCAACTAGTAAGTGTCTGGGACTATGTTTGAACTCAGGAAGAAAAGTTTTCCTGACTCCAGGCCGAGTGCTCTATCCATTATACCACCTAGTTGCCTGAGCATTTACATCTCAGAAATTGGCAAATGCTACAAACCAGGGGCTGATCAATTATTTTGTTGATCATCTAGACTTTAAAAAGTGATAGAGAAAATTTTAATAATACAGATTAAGCTTAAAAGTGTATAGTGTTTACATTTTCTCTTACAGACAGCTGGTTGCTAAATATTTACAAATACCCCTTCATAAATTACCTATATTCAATAAGTTAAAGGAATGATTTTATTAAGGGATGAATTCAAAAATGGAAGTGAAAGAAGTTCCAGAGGAGTATTTCCTAGTTGGTTTTATTCTGTGATGTAACTTTAAGGTTGTTAAATACTCAGCAGATGTCTGAAGAATATATATATAATATATATACACACATATATATTATATATATTAAAACATAGCATATATATGTATATATATATAATTTATATATCTATACCTATCTATATGTACATATATGGTATATGTGTGTAATACACATACATTTACAACTTAGCCATCTACCATGATTACTGGCACTGCCATATTCTCTTCTAAGATGCTGTTCCAGTATTGACAAAAGAAATGAGGAAATATAGAATGTGCTGAAAAACCAAAACAATTTCATAGCATGCCCAAGTATCCCATTGCACTGTCTGGGAAGGAGAGTTCTAAAGAATAAGACTTACTGGGCTTTACTTCATCTTGTCCTACTTTCAATTTGTTGTCCAATTTTGGCTGTGCCATGAGTTTATTTTGACATCTTCTCTTCCCAACCTGTCTCCATCTCATGCTCTGCCTCCCTGTTGCTGCTCATAGAACCCATAAATTGGAAATATTCTCACAAGACATTTAATCCTTCTCTTTCTTCCCAACAAATTATTCATTGAAAAATTTCAGAGAGCATGTGGTACTGTTGGAGGAGCTGTCTTAGGTTCACATTCCTAAAAAGAGAGCGATACCACCTCATCTAAGGACCACAAAGTTGAATTGTAGGTGGAAAAGTACTGTGAAAATGTCTACAAGCATGAGGGAAATGATAAATACTCTCTGTGATCTCTTCCATGAAGAGCTTTCTTTTTTCTTTTTGAAAGCTTTGGATGTATAGAGTATAGAGAAAAATGAAAAGACAGAAATATATGTAGCTTGACTGAATGATGACTAATAGGAGGAAATGAGTTAAGTTCTTGCAAATATTTTGAGGTTCACAAGACCAAAAGGGTCACATCAGGGACTGAAACTTCAAAATGAAGGACATAAAATTGTTGTTAGTAATTTGGAAAATAACGCATATTGTAAGAACACAGAGCAAATTCCTATGCATGAAAGTTGGAAACTCTGCCTTGATGTTCACCTGATAAAAATTCATATTTAAATGGTACTTTGGAAAAGCATTTTATTCACAATAACTCTTCAATTCTTAATATTCCTAATATTAATTAATAGTCTTTAATACATGATTAGCAGTTTTTAATATTATAGCTAAGACTCAGGTGTCTATGGTCACACAATTCAGGAATGTCATAGCCTAATTTGAATCCATGTAATAACCTCCTCTGCCCAGAGTCAGATTCTCATCCTGGGACCTAGATCTCTGATTGGTATATTTTCCATTTTACTTTGCCCAGATCCAATTTATGACTCCCTATCCGTCTTCATGAATGCCACATTGTCATCATCATTGTTAACAGTCATATAGCATTCACTACGTGCCAGGCTCTGTGCTAAGTGATTTACAATTATTGTTTCATTTGATCTTCACAAAAATCCTAGGAATTAAGTGCTATTATTATCCTCCTTTTATTCCAACTAAAGCAAATGGAGATTAAGTGACTTTTCCAGGATCACACAGCTAGTAAATATTTAAGTAAGTGTTAAATTCAGGTCTTTCTGACTCCAAGTCCAGCATTCCATCTATTGCACTATTTAGCTGCCCACATATCCTGTCTTACTTTCTAACTCTATCTCTGAAAACAGTAGTCACATAAACACTATAATTTCTGAGAAAATTATGTCAATCAATTGATCCCTTTTCCTGACTACAACTTACTCACTTGCTTGTATTTGTATTCTCAACATGTCCTGAGTAAGCGCTCAATAAATGCTAATTGATTCATTTTCCAAGGTTGGAGAGAAGAGAGAAAATGACCTCCAAATTGCGGATGGTCTAAAAATTGTCCCTTTCTTTAATATTTCTAGTTCTCTTTAGGCTACACGTGATTTTTCCCAATCATAGCCATCAGTGGTGACCTGTTCTAAGCACTTATATGAACAGAAAGGCAGTGCAATGGATATAGTGTGGGGCCTGAAGTCAGAAAGACCTGAGATAATTACTAGCTGTGTGGTCTATCACTTATCCTGTTTGCCTCAGTTTCCTTATCTTTCAAATGAACTGGAAAAGGAAATAGCAAACCACTCTAGTATCTTTGCCAAGAAAACCCCAAACAGGGTCAGAAGGAATCAGACATGATTGGACAAACAAAGCACTTATGTATTTACTACTGAATATCAGCTCTGAGTCTGCTTGACCCATTTTCAAACATTCAACATTAGATTCAGCAGTTTGGCAAAAAGAATCCCTTCCCTCTCTGCATCCCCCATCCTACCCCCATTCCCATATGTGTCATTAGATTTCCTGTGGGCAGAGTAACATTGAGCACTGCAGCCAAAGGGATAGCTGCATATTGCCCCAACTTCCTAGTTCTAATTTACTCAAGCATTTCCTCAGGCTCAGCATGAAGAAATTCTAGCCAAGAATCGAGATTGGAACTCCTCCAATGACCCAAAGTACCACTGTTCTAATTCTGAATCTACAACTTATCAGCTAGGTGACTTTTGGTAAATCTGTTCACCTCTAAGTTTTCTCATCTGTAAAATGAGATTATTGGCCTAGATGATCTCTAATATACTATTTATGAATGTACAAGTGTCCTTTTCCTAAGCCATCTGCTCCTTTACTCAATATAAATTATTTGAAATAAACTTAATTATAGCAATAGTTAGCATTTATAAAGTATTTTAAGGTTTGTGAAATGCCTTATAAATATTGCCTCATTTGTTCCTCATGACAATCCTGGGATTTAGATGCTGTTATGATCTCTGTTTACAGATGAGGAAACTGAGACTGGGAGCAGTTAAGTGACTTGATCAGAATCACACAGTTAGCGTGTTTGAGGCAGGATTTGAACTTCCAGATCTAACACTATCCACTGCAAAAAAAAAATTTTTTTTTGTTTGGGGCTAATAGTAGAAATGCTTTTCTGTCAGACTTCATATCTCTGCATCTTTAGAAATCTTTTCTCATCAGGAATATTTCTCTATCCTCCACATGACCTCTCCTGATGAGGCCTTGAGAGAAGGATTCTCAAAGAGAAACAGTATTAGAATAGTCTGATGTCAGCAACCAGAGTAGACATAACTTCATGGTTTATCTCTATCTTTCCTTCCAAGCTGCCTTTCCCCCACCTGGCATCACCATAGTAACATAATGTTTCCAGAAAAAAAAAGCTCAGCCAAAGCATCTAAATATAGTCTGTGAGCCTAAGCACCTCCAGTAGAGCCTAAAACCCAGAGGGTGGCAGCTAGAAATACTCAGAGGCAGAGAAGAGAATGAGTAACAAGGAGAGGCAAGGATGAACTAATCCCAGAATCCCTGAATCTCAGAATTGAAAGGGACCCGAAAGGCAATGCATACCAATCCATACCTTAATAAGAATACCTTCTATAACATAGTAGATAAGTAAATGGTCCTACACCCTTTCCCTGAAGACCTCCACAAAGAGTAACCTCCAAAGCAGCCCTTTCTACTTTAGATAGTTCTAATTAGCAGGAAATTATTTCTCTCTACTTTAATTCAAAATTTGCCCCTTTGCAACTTCTGACCATTGGTTCTTATTCTATTTTCTGAGGCTGAGTAGAACCAATTAATCCATCTTTCACATGACAACCCTTAAAATACCTGAAGACAGCTGTCATAGCACTACTAACTTTTCTCTAAACTTTCTCATTTCCTTCAACTGACCTTCATATAACATAATCTTGAGTTCCTTAAGTATCCTTGTTACCATCCTCTGAACAACTTACAAATTGTTGTAAAATATAATATCCAGAAGTGAAAATAGTTTTTCTGGTGTGATTGGATAAGGGCAAAGGGTAGAAACTGCCTTTACTTAATAAACTCAGGACTACATTAGCTATTTTTGGGCTGCCATACCACACTATTGACTCATACTGAGCTTATAATGAAAAGCTCAAGATCTTCTTCAGACATGCTTCCCCCAATCTTGTAAGGTTGATTAAAAAACCCAACAGATTAATGGAAAATATAGCTGAAGGCTAATGTCCAATGGGATTCACCAAAAGCTTTACTCCATGGATATTTCCAAGCAGCATACACACATGTATAAATACACATGCATGTGTGTATGTATTTGTGCACATATATGTATGTATAGATTAAGTACATAGTTGTACTATGGTTACCTTAGTATTTGACTGTGTCCATGGTTAAGACTAGAATGTCTCTGTTATACATTTACCTGGTTTATTATTATTCCTGGTGCTCTCAATACTCCCTATGATTGGTGGGAACAGACTATCAAATAGTTATCAGAAATACCACAGAAATATAATCCCAGGAAGGAATGTCATCATAGATTTGCTTTTCTCTAAAGGCTAATTCCCTCTAGCTAATATGTAGGTATTAAATATGGCCACTAGAGGCAGTTGGCTAGGACAACTCCAAAACTGACCAGTAGTCTTCAGTTTCTCTAACTCTAATATGAGAATATTAATAGCACCTACCTTCCAGATTTGTTTGGAAGATCAAGTAAGAGAATGTTTGTAAAGTGTTCAGCAAAGTGCCTACTACATAGTAGGTACAAAATAAAAAAAGATGCTTGGGGGATGGGGGCAGAGATAGATACAAATGTAATATGACTTTTCTAGTCACTTTCCTGATGACTATTGTCCTGGAAAATTCATCTGCAGAAGACTTCTTGGGTTCCCAAACAATGTAGATCATAACTTTCTTGAACTCCAGAGAGTCTCCTAACTTTGAGTTGTTCTCTGTAAGTAAACAAATATGTCACAGGGCTCCATAGTAGTTGCCTGTTTATTAGCTCACTGTATTAAGTTTGAGTCTTTCTTCTCTTTAAATCTTCCCATTGCAGTTTGCTCTGAATACCCCCAAATGGCAGTACAATGTAACTCTGATGTAACCAACTTGGAGTTCTTCCTTATTTTGAAATGCTGAATCCTCACTTTGCCACCATCACTGTCCATGGTTCTGGCGCTGAACCTAAAAGAAGTAACATAGGACCATAGATTTAGTGCTCAAAATGACCTTAAAGATCATCTAGTTTAATCTTTTCATTTGTAAAAGAGGAAACTGAGATCCAGAGAGATGGCTATTTGCCCAAGGTTATGCAGGCTAAACATAGAAGAACTGGGATTCAAATCTAGATTTTTTTTTCTGCCTTGAAATCTATTCTACTTTCCACTATAATACCCCTGAAGTACATGATAAAAATTCTTTCTTTCTGGAAATGATGGGACAACAGGCCAAAAATCTTATTATAAAAATTGGCCCTGGTCTCCAGAATATAAACTTAAGTAATTAGAAGGAGTTAAAGACCTAGATAGAATAAAACTCCCAATATTTGTCATAAATAGTATTGTTGGAGAAGACAGCATCATTTTCTTGACTTATGCCCCTTTGTCAGAGCTTCATTATCTTCAATATGTGGCTTTCCACATCAGGGCTCATCCTTGTACTGGTACCTATTTTATTTCCTCATTGATGAAATGGAGATAGATGGTGATTCCAATGCCCTATTTCCATCTTTCAGGCAGATCTAGAGATTAGTCCAAACACATAAAGCTTGAGAAATATCAAACTAGATCAAAAGAAAATCAGGTAGTTGTTTTAAAAGAAATTTGTATATATCCCTTATCTTGCTTACAAGCTAGTATTATTTTAAAAATATGCCTTAGAACAGGTGTGAATTGGTAAGTGCCCATAGACAGAGAATTGGTAGGCTTATTACCTTTCTTTGGACCCAAAGTTCTTTCCAAGGCTGTGGATTTGAGGATGAAGTGCAAATGGATTAGTAAATGTGTATATAATTCTTTAGAACTTCACAGAAAAATACTGTCTAAATACTAGGTGTGAGTATTCACTGCTATTAACACAGAATTCTATTTATACATCCACATTACCTGGCTTCACTAAACTAGGGATGGGGAGTGGAAGGTAGGAAGAAGCATTCATGGGAATTGCCTAGGTAAAGTACTTTGAAATTCTTGATTAAAGACCCTTTGGGCATCCAGACCAAATGTATAACAGTATTGTTAAGTCCCATAAGGATCTCTTTCATTACTCCTGAGTGCCACATCTTTGAATTTCTGGTGAATGATTCTGACTCTCTGTTTCAAGCCTAAAGTATCATTGGGAAACCAGAAGAAAGCCAAAATGTCCATGGTCAAAAACCTCTATTTGATTAAGTGAGCCAAAGAATTTGACAATACTATAGATTTTTTTCCTAGCACATAATAATTCAACCAGTAGACTAGCAGAATGCAAATATTCTGCAAAGAAGGAGTATTAACTATATCACAAGTATAACATAGTATATTAGTTGTATGATACTAGGATTAAGAACACCAGACTTTGGTGTCAGACAACTCATTAGCTTTGTGAACATGGGTGAGTAGTTTAAGCTCTCAGGACCAATTTCTTTGTCTGTAAATTGGAGATAAAAACACACTACCAAATGTTTCTGTTCCAAAGAAATTAGCTAAGATTGGGCATTCCCTTTACAGTATCATAGACTATATCTGGAAGGGATTGTTCTCAATTTGTAGATGAAGAAACTGAGTCTCAAGATGTGGTAATTACTTGAACAAGATAATACTTTTAATCTTGGATCTGAAACTAAAGGCTATGCTTTCTAGCTCTGAGACCAATGTTTTTGCTTATCCCTAATATACTCTCACGGTGAGGTGAATCTTCTATTTTGAATAAAATATATTGAGGTCAGTGATTAAACTAGAGAAAGGACAGAGAAGTGAGTCTGAAAGAAAAAAATGGAGAAGGGATTTGGGAAGAGGAACATCCGAAGTAAAAACAGAGTTCATAATTTAGAAATGGTGAGGAGAATCTAGAGAAACAAGATAGGAAAGAGAAGGGAAATGAGTTATAGAAAATCTGGATTCTGTGATTCTGTAACTATAAGAGGATTTCTTGTGATTAGGGAATTAAGGACACCAAAAGGCAATGAATTTCTTCTACAAGTGGGTTGCTGTGACTCTAGACAGAGGCTCAAGTTAGGCGAATGCACAAAAATTTTAAGGCATCACCCTCTCCACACACCATTTTGACCATAATTAGAGGATTTTACCACATCCCAGGCAATCAACTTAGTAACATTTTTAAACAAAAATTCTAAAGAAATAGGACTCAAACCATCTACTTTGTGGCCTTTATGATGAATGAGACTGAAATATGGGAATCAATGAACTTACCTTCACTGATCTAGCTTAGGTACAAGGTAGAAGCAGAGACTGCATAGATAATCACATTGGATATAATCAACAATTATTAAAGAAACAAACATTTGGAGAGTAGGGTATGGAAAAGGCAAGAAAAAAAGTTCTTATAATTAGTGATAGGACAATCCTGTGAGATGGTTAGTCATTCAAAAGAGTCTTCTTAAGTATCCACAGACAAAAGAGATCAAGTGGTTAGAGAATGACAATTGCACAGAATTGAACAGTGGGCTTAATTGCCTTTGGGAACTAGCAAAGTTCTTTGAAAGACCCTAAACCTCTCTTTGAAACAAAAACTCATCTAAGTGACAAAGTGAAAAGAGTACTGGGCTTGGAGTCAGAAATCCTAAGTTCAAATCTGGCCTCATATGCTTAACAGTGTGACATTAGGTAAGATATCTGTCTGCCTTAGTTTCTTCAACTGTAAAGTGAGAATATTATTATCATTTATGTTTTAGGGTTGTGTGAAAATCAAAAGAGAGAATATCTATGAAATATTTTGCATAGTTCCTAGCATGTAATAGGTGCTTAATACATGTGTGTTTTCTTTCCACCTCTTTCCTTTCCTTCCCCTCTCTTTCCTTTCCTTCTTCCTTAATACCAATATTCTTTCAGTGATGTTTTATGACTTGGAGTGATAGAATACTAGTCTCCAAAGAATCAAAATTTAGGATAATCCAGAGTACAATGAAGAGGTGGTGTGAGCAGGCTGTCAACACATTATAAACAAGGAATTATGAACAAGTGCTGTGATAGATGCCATCAAAGAAACGTGTGCTCAAAAATAATCATCTCATGAGTTGAGAAAAAGGAATAAGTAATACATAGCTTATGTGATTCATTAGCATTTTCATGATAATGTGAAAACTCAAGGAAGTCCACCAATATGTTGGTGGATTCCTCTGGCAAATTTATGGGAGTATATGGACAAGAATTACATTAGACTATCATGGGGTCCAATCTGTGGAGATTGAGGAATAGCCAAATCAAATAGTTATAGAGCTATTGGAATATTAAAGAAGGTTTTGGTGAAAGAGGATACCTTCTTTGAATTAGGCCTTAATTTAGCTTAAGGGAGTACCTAGATCCATTTATTTAAAAGTAGGAATTAAAATAGAGGAAATCAAGAATATGACTTCCTAGGAAGTATTTGATTTTATAATTCTTAAAACATGCTTTGGAAGTCAGAAAATGGCTTGTTGGGACTCCCTATTGGTCTCACACCTAACACTAATAGAATATGTGAAATTGAGAGTTTATGAGAAAGCTTTCTCTCAAACCAATGTTAGTAATAGCTAACATTTATATAATACTTTAGGGTCTGCAAAGTGCTTTACCTATATTAGCACATTTATTCTTCACAACAGACTTGGGAAGTTATTGTTATTTAATACTCATTTTATAGACAAGGAAATTGAGGCAACCAGCATTTATGTGGCTTGACTGGGGTCACATATCTAGTAAGTATCTTAGACAAGCTTGGAATTTAGGTCTTCCTGACTCCAGGTAAGCCTTCTAGCTATCCCAAGATAGTTTAATTAGAAGTTGTTTCATTTAAAACTAGCTGGATCAAGATGCACATTACTAAATACAAATAACCTAGAAATTTGGTTTGCATGAGTGTTGTTCATCCTTAATTCCTAAACACTACTAATGACATCAGGAGGGAGGCTGATGACTTTATATTACCCTGCCTCACTTAAATTCAATTCATTTGCTTGACTATGCAGATTCATTTTAAGAGTTTTTTTTAAAAATGGGAATGAATGGAGGGAGAGGAGGATAGAGATAGAGTTGTGAAAAAAGAAAGAAAGAAAAAGAAAAGCAAGGAAAGAGAGTCACTGAAACCTTTTTTTAAAATGCACAGAAAAGAACATAAAGAAGACCAGAGGGAAATACAGACAAGTTTTGAAAGTTATATATTGAGTTTATTTCTTATTATTACTTAAAAGGAAAAGCAAGCTGTGCATAATAGAGATTAGTAATTTCATGTACAATCCTCTTCTTCACTTTGTATATGAAAATGCACATTTAATTTGTTGTGTGTTGTTTAGAATTAAGAATTCAATTAAAATAAAAACCTAATGGGATTGACATTTCTATGGGATTCCCCTCCCTGAAGAGAACCATGAATTCAGATTTTACATAGTATTGCAGATTACATCCCATTATTTATCTCATTTAATTTCCCACATCAGCTTTTGTGAGATGAGAAGTAAAATTAGAATTATCCACATTTTACAGATGGAAACACTAAAGTTCAGAAAAGTTAAAAGATTTGGCAAAGATCACATAGCTAACATGTGACTGTTAGAATCTGAACTCATGTTCTAAGACTAAATCAAGAACTCTTTCTACTAAACTGAATTGATCCCCTCTGAGAAGAATCTTAACTGAAGTTTTTCTTTAAGGCAGCTCTAGTGAGAATAATTTCAATGAATCATGTAATTTCTTAAGTTTCACTATATTTTTAACTGGAAAATCTACTTTTGAATGAATAGGGTGGGAGAATTCATCCCTAGAATGCTACAAAATTCTTTGAGATTTGGACATAGAAAAAATGTTTTGAAAGAAAATATTGTTTGGATCAAATCACCAATCAGTATCCTGTACGTCTGAAGATACTGTCTTGTATGCATCATTGATAAGTCAGGTTTTAGATTTTAATATTTTCTGGATTACACTGAACACATATAATCAGAACTGTGGTTCCTATTGTCAAGGGCTTGTCATGGTGGTTCTATATTTGTGGCTTCTGATTAATATGCTTTTTTTCAGGAAGAAGTAACCCAATTTTGATTATTGGGGGGTTGTAGGGCAATCAAGGTTTGTTGTTATTATTCACTTGTTTCAATTGTGCCCCACTTTTCTATGTTCCACATTTGAGGTTTTCTTGGCAAAATAATGAAGGGGTTTGCTTCTCCGGTTCATTTTACATATGAGGAACTGAGTGAATAGGGTTAATTTACATTCCCAGGGTCACACAGTTAGTGAGTGTCTAAAGGACAGATTTGAAATCAGGTCATCCTGACTCTAGGTGCCACACTCTCCACTTTGTCACCTAGCTGCCCATGAATAGGTTTACTACATTACAGAAGAGGCACTCCTACATATTCTTATAACCCCATCATGGTTTCAACATATCACAGGTTGGCATAAAATTAAATGGGAATTTTAAAAGAGTTTTGCAAAACCTGCAGATGATACCCAAATGCTAGCAGATGACACAGAAATTATGACCAAATACTTAACACAAATTTTACAATATAAAACTGTAAACTCCTCCTAAAAGAAAAAAAGAAAAAAAATTCAAATTTTTTCCCTAGTACAAAAAGGGCCAAAAATTTTTACACAAATTTTCTAGATCTTGGGGGTATTGCACCTCTAACTTCCACAATATGGAAAGGATATCAGTATTTTCCTTCTTTTCACTTTGACTGCAATCTTCCACACATCAAAATAATCTTTCTTCTTTTAATATTATTTTGATACCATCTAGTCCCTCTCTGTATTTGATGCATTAAAACTTTTTAAGGCTAACATACAAAGGAATTATGTGATGACTGCGTATTTAAAATCAGCCAGAGTCAGGAATTCGGGTTAAGGAAAAATCTTCAATCTTTATTCTTTTTGAGGTGAAGGGGGATTGTGATAGCAATATGGGCAGCTGCGACAGGAAGCCAGCCAGCAGAGGTGAAGGGGGATTGCAGGTGAAAGGGGGATAGGAGGGGAAGGGGGGGGGCTCATGATAGCAATGCGAGCAGCTGTGTCAAGACCCCAGCAACAGTCTCTCTTTTCTGCTTCCCTTTCCCTTCCTCTCCCCCTCCCTCCCCCCCCCAAAAAAAATCGTCATTTCCTATATAACACATCAGAACTTGCACAAAGAGTGCTTGGGACCTCAGTGCATCAACTCCAGCCTAAGCCCATTACATCATTACAGTAGATGGAGAAGATAACAAACACACAGTAAGCTTCCAATAATGGTAGAAGATGCAGAGAAACAGATTTTAGCATAAGAGAAGGGGAAAAAACAAACTTTGGAGTGGTTAGAACTGTCCAAAAATGAAATGAGCTGTTTCCAGAGGCGTTTGCTCCCAAATTCCAAACCTTGGAAAATCCTTTTCACTTTGAGATTCAATGATTCTTGGAAGTGACATCAGTTATTTAAATACAACTTCACTGTTTATCTAGCTTACTGTCTTCCATTTGTTCAGCTCTTTAGTCAGATCATGTTCAGTAGTACCCATCAGTGATACTGGAAGCAGTTGGTTTCTATTCCATCAATCTATTTTTTCTCCTAGCTTTTTTCCTATTAGCATTCTTGAGATACTTATTGTATGCCCAACACTATGCTGGGTGATGTAGGCAAGACATCAAACATAATAGATTTTATTGGTCCTCAAAGAGCTCACGTAAAGAAAAGACACAGCATGGAGACAGGAAGCAATTAGAGAACAATAGAGAAAACTGTATATCATTTAGTGCTAAAGTAGATGGTATAGAGTAGTAAGTGTTACAGGAACTCAGAAATGGGTAAAGTCAATGAGAATTAGAAAAGCTGGAGGAGATGACATAAATGAAATATCCCTTGAGCTTTTTCATCATTATAATTGAACGATTTTTGGCTAGGTATCCACCACCCTAAGTACTGGAGATAAAAGGCTTAAGATATCATCCCTGCCCCTAGTAGAAAGTGTAGAATTTGAATAGGGATAGGGGAGAGAGAGGAAAGTATTCCAGAGGAAAAGAACACCTTCATCAGAGGCATGGTGGAATAAGTATCTGTGACATTTGAACAGGACAGTTAGCAAACTGATTTAACTAAAGTAGAAGGTCCATATTGGAGCATAGTGGGAAATAAATTTGGACAGGTAGCATGAAACCAGATTATGGAGGACTTTGGAATTTAGATAGGGGAATCAGACTTGATTTAATAATATAACAAAGTTTCACAGCTGCCCTTCCTGATTCCAGTCAATAAGCACATGGATACTTATTGTTGTTCTAGTTATATCCAACTTTTCATGACCACATTTGGGATTTTCTCAGCAAAGATATAAGAGTGGCTTGCCATTTTCTTCTTCAGTTCATTTTAAAGAGGAAATTGAGATAGATATAAGTAGAAAATGTTTGAGACTAGATTTGAACTCAGGAAGATGTCTTCCTGACTTCAGACCTGGCACTCTGTGCACTATGATACTACCCACCTAACCCATATGGATGATTAAGGCTTGTCATCTGACTTTGTATTTAACTCATGAGTGAGAATCTTTCAATGGGATAATAAATAGACCCACCCAATGGTCTGTTGAGCTAGAAAAGTTGAGGACTTGGATATACAAAAACACAGACACTGCCATGGTCACACTCATAGGCCTCTTTTTTTTCAAACTTATAAAGTCATCTGGATGTATCTGTCTTAAGAATACTGCTTGGTCATATACTGGGGAGGGGAAACACAAAAGATGTACCCTCAAGTTTATGTGAACAGAACATGTGTTTTAATATCCATGGACTAGTAGATGCCTCTAGGTCAGGGGTGGGGGATGAGTCAGTCTCTCCTCCACTACCTGACTCCTAGGAAAGAATTAAAACTAATTTTTCATCATTCACAGCCAGAAAAGAAGAGATCAGTGTAGGGGCAGGCTTATCCCTTCTCTCTATATAGTGAATCATCAATGTTTCTGGTTCAGAAGCAAGTGATGGAACACTTTAGTATTTCCTGTTGCAAATCCCTTCCATAAGTCATATATGTCAGAAAGCTGACCCCAAAGCAGTTACTTGGTTGCCTGGAATCACGAAGGGCAGCTCTGCCCCCTTGCTATACTTAGAAACAAGAAATAGTATAGATTTCTGAAGAAGGAAATGACATGATGACATCCATGTTTAAGGAAGATGCATAATGTGATTTTAGGGCAGGTAGGTGGTACAGTGAATAAAGTGCTGGACCTAGAGTCAGGAAAACTCATTTTGTGAGTTCAAATCTGGCCTCAGAAACTTACTAGCTGGGGGATTCTATTTGCCTTAGTTTCCTCATCTGTAAAATGAATTGGAGAAAGAAATGGCAAACCTTTGTCAAGAAAATTCTACATGGGGTCATACAGAATCAGACACAATTGAAATGACTAAATAACAACAAAAAATTTTTGGAATAGTGAGGAAATAGAAACAAGGTGACCAGGTAGAAGGCTGTTTAAGTAATCTCACCAAGCCAAACTTGAACCACTCATATAAAAGAAAAGGTCTGAAAAAGTTGGATCCTAAGAGATGGGAGGTTCTTATTAACAATATTCAGATAATATAATTGAAATGACCTTAATGAGAAAGCAAAAAAGGATGTATCTAAAAAAATAAACATGGTTTCTGAGCTCTAATAAGCTCGGATTCTAAAAGAACACATTTGAAAAAATAGAAGCAGACATATAACAAAAGTAGAGTAAAAAAGACTACATTGTAAGAATTGTGTCAGGGAGGTAAAAGCCTAAAATGAGCTAAAGTTGGTGAATAATGGTTAAGACAACAAAAAAAGGACTTTTAAAGCTATATTTGGGGTAAGAAGAAGAACAAGGTAGAGAAAGGTCCACTGCCTGGGGCAGATGTTATAATGTTAACAGATGGCAGGAAGAAAGCACTATTCATCTGCTATTTTGCTTTTATCTTCTCTGACAAGGAAAGTGATTTTCAGAACTGAGAAGGGTAGAACCAATATAATTAAGAGGGAATTAGAACCAAAGATAGGAGGACAAGCTGGAGTGTGTCTTTACAAGGGTGACAGGGATTATAGGCAGCATGGTGTAGTGAATTGAATGCTGGGCTCTCTGCCAGGAAGACTTTGGGTGGAATCCTGCCTCACACACTTACTAGGTTTATGACCCTAAAACAAGGCACTCAATCTCTCTCAGCCTCAGTTTCCTCATTTGTAAAAGCTAAATCTTAGAGGATTGCTGAGAGACTCAAATGAGATTATGTATAAAAAGTGGTTTGCAAACTTTAAGGTGTTGCATAAATGTCAGTTATTATGATAAGGATCTTAAACCTGCATTTTATAAGATAATCTTATAAGATAAGATTGAGAACCTGGAGAAGAGAGCACTAAGAGGAAACATAATAGTTGTCTTGAGCTCAGATGTCTCCTAATTCTCCAGAATTCCTTCCACTGTCCCTAGCTGACCCCCCATATATATATTTGTATGTGTGTGCCTGTGAATTACATCTGAAAGACATGGGAAAGTTCTTTAGCAAATTATATATGCTCAGTTTCATAGAACCAAGTGTTAGGCATCTAGATAGGCTTTCAGAGAGACAAGTGAAGAAGTATTTATTAAATGACTACTATGTTCCAGGTATTGCATCAAGTGCTGGGTTAAATAGGTAGCTAGGGTAGCCTCATTTTTAGAATGTTGCTGCATTTGGGTCTTCAAGTATATTAGTATTTGATAATGCTAATCCCTAGAGATAGGAACCCAAGCAATTTCTGTAATCCTATGAGTAGTCCTACAATGATCTGGGCCACCAGGAATGTCCATTATTAGAAGGAGAAAATGTAAGACCCTCGAAGACATGGGAACAGAGTGACATGGCATCTAATTTGCCATGGATCCAAGTTATTGACACCTAAGGAGCTGCTCCTTCTATTTACCTACACATAAAAAATGAGAATCAATTTGATATCCTATGAGATCTGCCCTGACTTAAACTCCAGTAGAATGTAATCCCCCTAAGATCAAATATTTTATTCTTTGTACTTGGATTCCCCAGCACCTAGCAAAGTTCTTGAAATATAGTAGGTGCTTAATAAATGTGTGTTGATTGTTGTCACTGATGTGTCTGACCTCTAAGGCAGTATAGTGAAGAGTCAGAATAGGAATTGCTAAGTGGTAGGGTAAAGGAATGACCAGATGGGAAACTGATAGGTTGAAAATATCAGTTGTATTTTCTGGTGAGGATTAAAAGTTATTGGAAAAGAAGGGAGAGCATGGAGGAGCATAAATTAGTTTTTAAGATGTAGAAACTCACAGCTTGTGCCTAAAATTTCTAAAGATTCTGAATGATCAAAAGCCAAAGTTATTTATATAATAGAAGCCAAGCACACCAGCTACCAATGTTATGTAAGGTCTCATATAACTTTCCTGAATTGTGAGATGAAATTTCACTTGAAAATATCTGGCCCCAGGCCTACTCTGCCATTTTCAGGCCATCTCTATGCTATGTATCATACAAATCCTTCCTCCTTCTCTTTCAAACTGGAGCTTACATTAAAACATGGCAATTTCCTGGAAAACCATGCTTTCAATCAATTCATACTTGTCATTGACTATGACTTTCTTGTTCTAATGAAGTCCCCTGCATTCTTGTTTGCTTGAATTTATATACTCAGAATTGAGTAGTGTGGGACTTGGTATATAATAAATACTTTTTCATTCATTCATTTGTTCATTCATATATTCATTCATTCACTGAAAAATTCTCTTGAAAATTTTCCCTTGAAATAATAGCTTTTGAGTAATAGCTTTTGTGTAATAGCTTTTGTTTTCAGAATCCTTTCTTTGACAAATTTAAATACTTTGAAGTAAAAGAATATGCTGGAGCCAGCTGTAATGGATCTGACTGCTAAATTTTCAGTGTGAGCACTAACACTTCATAAATTGGCGAATGCTACAAATTAGGACTTGATTGATTGCTTTGTTGATTGTCTAGACTTAAGAAAGTGATGGAGAAAATATTAATAATGAAGATTAAATTTCACATATGTATTGCTTCCTTTATTTTTTCATAGAGTTGGTTGTTAAGTATTTATCAGCATATCACTAAATGTTGGCTTGTTTGTGTGTGTGTCTATTTATACTTATATATATTATATATGTATGCACACAAGTTGATATATACATGTGTGTATCTGTGTGTATGGATGTACATACCCATATACACATATTATATACTTATATTGTCAAGATATAATGCCTCTTCACAACATTCTAGTGAAACTGTCTGTCTGAAAAAGAAAAAAAAAACAGAACACTAGTTACTTAAATGACTCAGAAGAGTCAGTCTATGCTTTGGCTGGGACTAAAATCCAATTTCTCTGGTTCCCAGAATAACTTGGTCTAGCCTGGGTCCTAGCAGAGATTATAGAATGCAGAGGAATATGACTACATTGGTAGCTTGGGAAAAGTAAGGAAAAGGGTCTTTCTATCTGTGGTATTGAATATTCACGGTGTATCTGAGGAAGAACTGAAGCCAAGGTCCTAACTGATGACTTTTAGAACTTTAGGTATATTACAAGATTTTTACCAACTCCCTTCTACGTATCTGGATACATGGACTGGTATGGTACAGTATAAAGAGATTCAGATTTGTTAGTAAAAGGACTTGGATTCAAATCCTTATTCTGTCATTTGCTATTTGTATGAACTTGATAGTATCTCAGTCACATAGCATCTTAGATACTCAATTTCCTTTATTGCAAAGGGTTAGTCAGATTAGCTCTAAGACCTTTTCCCTACTTCCCTATGAGCCTGAAACAGTAGGAATATCCACTATAAAACTCAAAGATTTTCCCTCAATTGTAACTTACTCAGGTCATCAGGACCTGGCTTTTTTTCTCTTTACTTAAGGCACAATGAAGTTAGAGCATCTGAATTGACAGAATTGACAGAAAAGCAATACAAATTTCTCCTTTCTACTGGGATCCAAGAGAGTAAAAAATAGGGTTTCTAGCAGAGAGAGAAAGTAAGATAGGCAGTCCAACATTGTCAAAACAATTAATCAGATAATCAGTCAGTTATTCCCTATTGCGCTGATAGAAGACACATTGTTAAATAAAATGATTTTTATAGATTATTCTCTCTGTCTTTCCATAAGGGACATTTATCAACTTTGGGGCTTGGGATCATTTGTGCCCAAACCAATGGCTCCAATTTTTTCCTCATGGCTTAGTGTTCCAGGGACAAATTAAGAAAGGTAAGTTGGAAGTTAGAAGTCTCCTTGTCTGAGAAGACTGGGAAATGAAAGGATTATATAGAATAGGAAAATTATGCTCCAATGGCTAGAGATTCATTTCCCTACTGATGATTTGGAAACCCCAAGCTATCATTGCTTTGAGTATAAGTAGGCAAGAGTCTTAGTGAAGTTATTCTATGAGGTATCCTAGAAACAACCAGACTTGCTCGGAGACCCAGACAACTAACTTCTCGCCAGCTAACCCCCTAAACATCCCTCTCCACATCAAACCAGAATGATTCTTCCTATTTGCTTATGCAATCCTCCACTCAATTCCCAACAAATTAGGTGGAGTTCTTGCCCTACTAGCTTCTATCCTAATCCTCCTAATTATCCCACTACTCCACACAGCCAACCAAACGAAGCATAATATTCTGACCAGTCTCTCAAACCTTATTCTGCATTCTCACTGCTAACCTAATCACACTTACCTGAATCGGGGGCCAACCTGTAGAACAACCATTGATTATTATTGGCCAGCTGGCCTCTATGCTCTACTTCCTCCTAATTATGGTCCTTATACCTCTTGCAGGCCTATTTGAAAACTATATATTAAAACCTAAGTGAAGAGTCCAAGTAATTTAATCAAAATACTGGCCTTATAAGTCAGCTATGAAGGTAAAACTCCTTCCTAGGATCCATCAGAAAGAAGGCACTATACCCCACCATCAACACCCAAAACCGATATTCTTTTTAAATTACTTCCTGAACATCAAAAAATTTTCTTTTTAATTTGCAAAATTCAATTTATATATTATCTCAGTATTAATTTTTTTTTGCAAAAAATAAAACTTATTACACAATATTTATGTTACAAGACATACTTATATATAGGACATTCATATACAAACCCCTATCATATAAGCATGTAATTTACATATAATGTAATTATAAATATTTATTTATATAGAGCATACATTTATAGTCCTCTATCATATAATAATATACATATTACTTTCCCAGAACTAGTTTGTTCCTAATATGTAGTTTCTACTTTTAAACTCAGTGTTCTCAATGAGAACACTTCTGACCACGGAGCAGCAGGGATGGAGTTTTTTTTCCTCACAGCCTCCAGTTTTTCCTCAGTAGGGCTTGTAAGTAACTTTGTCATGTAGATTAGTAGGGAAAAACTATCTCCTTTCTTTTCCCTGACTCTCATTAAAAAAAAATTATTATGACAATGATGGAGAATGAAAACCAGGAATAGTTTTGAGAGGGCTGTTTTATGTTTGATTGATGACTCCCAAGGGTGATTTTTGTCTGCAAAAACTTTCCTAGAGACTAGAATGGTGTTCATTTTACAAGTGACCAACAGACTGGAAGGGGCAATAAGTGGAATGTGTTCTACACAGGAGAGTCATTAAGCACAGTGCTTTGCACATAACAAGCACTATTTAAATGTTAGCTATTATTAATATTAAGATAAGAAGAAATGTCTAAGCACATGACACAAATATTAGACCAAATGATACTGCAATGCAATATAGTATATACTATATTGCAATATATTGGATAGCTTTTATATGCGAAAATGAGTGGTAAAGACAATTACTTACCTTAAAAAGTCAGACAAGAGGCATTACTATGGATTGGACTAGTCAAAGAAAACTAGCAAGAAATAATTCCTGATTTTGAGCCTGAAGGATTGGATAGGCTTTGGGTGGGTGAGAGGAAGATGGAAAATCAAGATCAAAGGCATTGAAGGAATGATCATAACCTCATTGGAGGACAGTAAGTAGACTAGACTGGCTGGAGGAGAAGATTTACATATTGAGTTGTTGAGTCAGTCGTTGTTGACTCTTTGTGACCCAATTTGGGGTGTGTGTGTGTGTGTATGTGTGTGTGTGTGTGTGTGTGTGTGTTGGCAAAGATACTGGAGTGCTTTGCTATTTTTTTCTCCAGCTCATTTTACAGATGAAAAAACTGAAGCAAATAAAGTAAAGTGACTCACCTACAGAATAGTATATAGTAAGTATTTGAGTTCAGATCCTCCTTCCTGACTCCAGGGCCAGCACTCTCTTCATTGTGTCATCTAGCTGACCTACATATACTTAGGTCATATATACTTAGTAGAAGTGGGATGGATAGAGATTGACCCAGATTATAAAATAACCTTAATGACAAGCTGAGGAATTTCGATTTTAAGATGAAATTGTTGTGGAAGTGCTGCCCTGTGTTGGGAGAGGAGCTCTCTGGACCAAATGAAATCACAGATCTAGTCCCTTTCTCTTTGTATGATCTCTGAATTACAAATCTATTCAATATTTTTGAATATTGGGCATGACATGCATTGCTTAAGCTCATTACTGCTTCCAAAAGGATGGTCACTCCTGTAGATATAAACTTCACAGCTTTCCTGAGAATCATTATTGTGATACTTCTTATGGTTCATGACCATGCTGCCCAATTATTATTCTCTAGAGCAGAGAAACACAGACTTATGTCAGAGGCACTACTCTAAATTTTCTCTTTTCTTTTTAGCCATAGAAATAAAAGCTATTCATGCAAGAACCAATGTTTTAACTAGGTGGTGCAGTAGATAGAGTATTGGAGTTGAAGTGAGGAAGGTTCACATTCAAATTCTATCTCAGACTCTTAGTAATTGTGTGATCCTGGGAAAATTTTAGTTTCTTCATTTGTAAAATAAGGGGATTGGCCTTGATGGTCTACTTCTGAAGTATCTTCAATCTCTAAACATCATCCTTACATGCTATGTCCTTGAGTCCCCTGAGACAATCAAGTATGAGCTGTGGTGAACAAGTACCTGTGAATGGTTGTTGATGTTCTGATGTGAAGGAGATGAGTAGAAAGTCACCTGACATAGTATCTTTGTAGGTGTTCTTCCCATAAAGATCTAACAATTATGGCTGTATTGCTAGTAGAAACAATAGGATTCTCAGCTAGATTTTATTATACAGTAATCTCACCTAAAAATGTATCTTCATGATTATTTCTGATCAAACAAAATGTGTGTATGTATACACACACATATAAAATTTCCCCCATGTTAAAACATTTTAATAAAAGTTCTGAGTTCCAAATTCTCTCCCTCCTTCCCTTTCTCTGCTCCCTTCCACCCTGAGATGGTAAGTAATCAGACATGTTATATATATACAATCATATAAAACATTTTCATATTAGTCATTTTTTACAAGAAGGCTCAAATTGAAAAAAAAGAAAGTGAAAAAATAGCATGCTTCAGTCTGTATTCAGACACTATTAGTTCTTTCTCTGGAGGTAGATAGCATGTTTCTTCATGAGTCCCTTTGGGATTGTCTTGGATCATTGTATTACTGACAATACCTAGGTCATTCATTATTCTTCATTGAACAATGTTGCTGTTACTGTGTACAGTTACAATTCATGTAAGTCTCTCTAGGTTTTTCTGTAATCATCTTGCTTATCTTTTCTTATAGCACAATAATATTCCATTACAATCATATATGGTAACATTTTTAACCATTCCTCATTTGACGAATATCCATTTGATTTCCAATTCTTATCCATCCCAAAAAAACTGCTATAAGTAGTTTTGTAAAAATAGGTCTTTTCCTCTTTTTACAAATAATATTTATTAACCACCTATTATGTATTTCTGGTAAGACTTTGGCCCCATTAACAATTACTATGGAGAATATGTCAGCAACGTAGAGTCAGTAGGCATTAGTCATTTAGGCAGCTAGGTGATACAATGGAAAGAATGTTGATTCTGGAGTTATGAAGATCAGAGCTCAAATATAGTCTTAGACACTTACTAGTTATGTGATTCACAGCAAGTCATTTAACTTATCTTTGCCTCAGTTTCTTCAACTGTAAAATAAGTATAATTAACAACACTTACCTCTCAGGGTTATGTTTAATTTCAAATGAGATAATAATTATAAAGCTCTTAGCACAATGCTTGGCACACAGTAGTCTCCTAAGAAATGCTTATTTTCCTATCCCCCCCTCCTCCCAGTTGGACATTGCTTATTAGCTTGCCCTCAGAAGAAGCAAAGCATTCTGAAGCAAAATTACTTTTAAAAAAATAAGAATTCATTCCTTTTTCTGCATACAGTTTAAAACCATTTGAAGAAGATCAAGTCTGCCCTTAGTATTCTTCTTTCTGTGGCTCTATTACTAATTTGTTATGATTTTCAGACTCTTCACCCAACTGATTGCCTCCTAGATACCCTCCAATTCATCTATGTCCCTTTTGAGACAGTGCCTACCTCTACTAAAAGTGATCATGTGACAGGCACAAAAAATCAGAGAGATTCAGAAGATCAAAAATATTATACACATCATTTATTGACCATTGTACCATAAGTCTGTGCTCAATTAAGGAACTTTGAAGAAAAGAGTCAAATTTAAATGGAAACTAAATAATTTAATCCTAAAGAATTGGTAGGTCAAAGAACAAGCCTGTTGAAACAATGGATAATTTCATCAAACAAAATGAGAAAAATGAAGATACATAACAAAACTTTTGGGATGCTGCCAAAGCAGACCTTGGGGAGGTGGGGGTATTCTTAACTCTCAACACCTTCAACAACCAAGAAAGAAACATAAAATTAATAAATTGAGTATGCAATTAAAAAACCCATAACCAATTAGTAAAACAAAAAAATACACAGCAACCAAACACAAAAATAGAAATTTTGAAAATAAAAAAAGATGGAAAAAATTAAAAACTACAAAAATTTGATTGACAATTGAAACTAGAAGCTTTTTCAGAGAGGAGAAATGAATAAAATAAATCAATTTACCTAATCTGGTTAAAAATAAAAGGAAGAGGCAGCTAAGTATTAACAGTAGATAGAGAACTGGCCTGGCTTCAAATCAGACCTGAGATACTTTATACTTACTAGCTGTGTGACCCTGGCCAAGTTACTTAATTCCAGTTGCCTCACCAAAATTAAATTAAATTAGATTAAATTAAAGGAAGAAAAAGAAATTTTTAATATTAGAAATAAAAGAGGAAACTTTATAACAAATGAAGACATAAAAGAAGTTATTAGAAATTTTTGCTCAATTATATGCCAAGAAAGTTTATAACAAATGAAATGGATTAAAAAAAATAAACTACCCATAGAATAATAATAGAAATATATTATTTAAGTAGCTTAATATCAGAAAAAGAAATTAAACTAATATAAAAAACAAGAGCCCTTTTCTAATTGATTTGTTAAAGGATATATAACACTTTTGGTGGAGACAGAGCAAAGAAATAGTAGAGGGAATGGTAATGATGCTACAAAAGAAAAAAGAAAAATTTCAATCAATCATTTAAAATTAAGAAGGGAGAGTAAAGGAGTAATAGAGGGAGTGATACTTATATTACAAAAAAAGAAAAAAACCAATCATTTAAAAATAAGGGGGAGAGTAAAGAAGTTGTAGAGTGAGTGATAGTGATACTACATAAAAAGAAAAATATCAATCAGTCATTTACAAATAAGGAGGAAACTAAGGGAGTAGAGGGAGTGATAATACTACAGAAATATTAATCTATCATTTTAAAAGAAGGGTATATAGATAAACAAGACAGTGTTTAAATTACCATGTTAAATTTAAAATACACAAAAATCTCAAAGGAGTGGAGAATCACAATTTTATATTCATTCCTCTTTTTCCTTTTTTGTATAGGGAAATGTTGATATTTGTTATATTTGTAATAATAAAAGAGAAATTTTTAAATATAAAATTTAAATTATTTTATGATTTAAATTTAATTTTTAGTTAATTTAAATTTTAAGCTTTAAATTGTTTAAAGTTTAAAAATATATTTATGGAATTAAACTTAATACTCTAGATGCAGAGCACAGTGGGATATGAAATCCCATGAATAAGACATTTAATATTTATTATATCTAGACAGCTAAGTGGTACAATGGATAGAGTGACAGGCCCGGAGTCAGGAAATTCTGAGTTCAAATTTGAGCTCAGATACTTATTAACTGTATGACGCTGTTTAATCTCTGTTTCCCTCCCTTTACTTTTCTGTAAGATGAAAATAATAATAATAATACCTCCCTCACAGGATTGTTCTGAGAATCTAGTAAGATAAGATAGTGTGATACTCAGCACATAGTAGGTGTTATATAAATGTTGGCTATTATTAATTCAACTTAACTTTAGTATCTGTCCCACATGTAAATCAATTAATATAAAGTCAGAGATAACTTTTAAGAGAGTTCCAGTGATCCATTCTCAGGTCTCTACTTATTCCTAAGAGGAAACAATTAATGTCAGTTTTCCAAGTCACAGCTAAGGAGACCCAGTGTGAGAATCTGAAACTACCTTGTTGCTCTACCAACATGATGTGACTATAATAGAGCTCTCTTTTCACTTTATCCAGACCCTGAAATCTTAGATCTTGGAAGTTGTTGGTCTTAATCAGCAAGAATGTAGAGTTTAGATGAGAAAGGAGTAGATTAGAGTGTGAGGTTTCCAAAAGCATCAGAGAAAAGCTCAGAAGTTCATTATCCATCCTTTATCACTGGATGCCAGAATAAAGATTTATGAACTCTGTCTGGGCCTGAAAAAAAATGATAAATTTAGAACTAGTGAACCCTTTTTGATAATGTAAAGAGTTGTACAGTAGAAATTTGAAGAAAGGAAGAAGTCATCAAGCCTGACCCAAGGCTTGGCTTTGAAGGTTACTTTGAAAAATGGGAGTCATAGAGGTTAGTATGTCACCTTCTTGAATTGGGATTCAGTTATCCCTCTCTTAAAGATGTATTATGAAAATTCAAGAAATAGAGATTCTTAACATCATAAATTCTTGAGTTGGAACGGATCTCACAGTTCTTGTCCAGTTTCCATGGAAAACGTACTTTCTATCTATATCATCCCTGACAAGGGGTCACTGATGGAAAAACTCACTACTTCATGATATTGCTTAAGCTATTTTTGGACAATTTAGCTTTAGACATTGAGAAATATTATCAGCCTCAGTTTGTAATTTGAAAACAATGTGTTTTGAGAGAGTTATTTTACATATCCAGTGGCAATACCAAGATAAAGTAGGACATATTTTGAGGATTTGTAAGATTATGCATAATATTTTTATTATTTATAGAGGAATCTATCCCTTATGACCACTTATTTACTCATTCAGGTAGAACTATGATCTCATCATTTTGGGAATTGCCTGCAACAATTTAGATTGCAGCCCTCCTATGTTTGCCATTCTATTTTTTCTTTCTTTTTAAATTAGAATTTAATAAATACTGAGTAATTTCCTTATATTCTGTAGAATAGGAGGAGAGAAAAACTATCATTTTCTATTAAGTAGAATTTGTATTTTTTTAAAAAGACATAACAAATTCACTGTGCAAATTTCAAAGCTATCCTGACTGTGATTGCTTCTGGCTTTGCTTTTGTTCTTCTCTTTTGGAGGGAACACTATTCATTCTCCATTCTTCTTCCTATTTCTATCTCTTCTCCTCCACTGAAAAGAAAACACAAGCTTCTATATCAATCATGTCCAAAAATATAGATTTTATTCTGCATCTTGTGTCCATCACATTTCTGTCAGAAGTTATACATTTTGTGCAGTTCTTGTTCACGTTCTTGTTCATATTCTTGTCACAGGGCATCCACCAGGACTCTTGCATTATGAGACTGCTAGTGGAATATACAGGCCTTCTATCACTGATGTCCTACTTAATAGTCTACTTAATATCCTTCCATTTCACCATGAGACCAGTCAATCCTCATTGTTGCTCATATATTCCTTTGATATAGGAATATTTCACTTCTCTTTCATAATTTCTCATTTCCAATGTTGAAAAACATTGTATCATCTCACACCTTGTATATATCTATACTGCTCTTTGAGTTACTCTTTAATACCTCAAAACTATAAAGGCCTTGTAACAATAGCTGGCATTTATATAATACTTTAAGACCTAGAAAGTACTTTACATGTATTATTTTTTAAATCTTATACAATAAAACAGATTTGAATCTTGATTTTTTTGCCATTTTTATGTCATGAAGCTCCAATACTTTTTGCTATTCCAACTAAGTAACTAAATTCCTAAGCTAGGTATGAAAATATTGTATATTTTCATTTGGTTTTGGTTTAACCCTCATCTGGTTAATTCTGGACTGACTTTTTTAGGGAAGTTTTTGACAAATTGGAATGCGGTTAGTATAATGAAGGGATTGAAAACAGTGCTACTTTGAGAGACATAGGGAATTATAACTTAAAGAAGAGAAAATTGAAGGTGACTTGTTAGTTGTCATTTTTTTCTGCTTGGCTCCAGAGATTAGAGCTGGGAATAACATTTCCCTTATTTGGTGGAAGTTATAAAGAAGAACATTTTGGCTTGATTTAAAGCAAAACATTCTAACAATTAGTGATGCATGAAAATAGGATGAGTAGTGAGCTCCCCTCTCACTGTAGATCTTTCAGCAGAGAATTGGTGCCCATTTGATAGTAAATCATAAAGGAGATTCCTCTTTAGGCACAAATTGGATTGGAGGGTCCCTTCCAATTCTGAGATTCTGACTTCTCAATTCTTTTTTATTGTGTACTGAAATCCACTTCCTTATAACTTTACTGATTGTTTCTACTTTTGTTCTCTGGGACAAGCAGAGTAAAGTTCTGTGATCATCTACATTATCTCCAATATTAACTCATAAGATCTTGAGAATAAATTTCAGAAGTTCAGCTGGAGTATGTTTTCCCCACTGAAGGATGTGGCCTTCCAATGATGAAAGAGACCAGGGGTGGTCTGATCTGAAAAGTAGTAACTCCCTGGCACAAGAGAATCTGCTAAGTTATGATCCAACAAAACATGGGTAAGCACTAACTTAATCCCATCTTGGCTACTGATGCTATTATGTCATAATGCTTCTTTTTTTCCCCATGGCCACTGCCAGGTCTTGGGATCAAAATTCTGCATAGTCTGGCAGTGGCTTAAACAGAAAGAATTGTAGTGGAGGTGTGAGTAGTCACTAGAAACCTCTCAAAGCACTCTTGGCTCTTAAGGTGCCAGATTAAATTTAGGAACACATGCTTAGAATACTTTGGCTCCAAGAGCATTACATAAATGGTTACAGAGATGGAAGGAGAAAGAAGGAATAGTGGATGAATTGAATATAAAGATTCTAAAATAATAAATTGCATCAAAATTTAAATTTCCTTATTTCAGTTCAACTTTGAGACTGAAGGAAGGTTTACAGAGTTATAAATGACATGAAGAAGCCTATGACACAGTGCATATAAGTGTATGGAATTTGGAAAACCTGCATGCTCACTATTTTTCTGAGAAACATAGTTTGACAGAGAATCCTGACATGTCCCTCAGTTTCTGGTGTTGAGGACTAAAGAAACCAGAATGTTTAGTTTCTTTGTGCTGATAGTTTTCCTGTCCAGGCTGAGATTGATTTTTTGTCTGAATTACAGATATAATGTATTTTTATTACATATTTATTTATATTTTATATATAATATGTAATTATATTAAGTATATAATGTGTTTTATTCAAAGATATTTGTAATTAATTCTAAGTTAAAAACTCATAGGAAATCACATAATTTAGATGTTTTTCATTGAATTTTACTTGTTCTTTATGACTTGAGTAGTGAGCAAAAATAGGGACTAGTTTCAGAATTCAGTGGTTGGAAGCAATTTAGCAAGCCTCTGGGTAAGATAGAATCTCAAATAATAGAGCAACATGTCTATCTACTCCATCTGTAGATAGGGAAGGAGTATTTTACAACTTTACTAGGTAGCTTGAGGCAGCTGCTGGCACAGTGGTCTCGGGTCAAGAAGACTTGAATTCAACTCTGGCCTTAGACATTACCATGACCCTAGGCATACAGCTCAGTTTGCTTGTTTCCTCAACTATAAAATGAGGATAAGAACACTTATCTTGCAGAGTATGAGAATCAAATGAAATAATATTTGTAAAGCAAAACTCTGACAGAAAGTAGACACTACATAAATGCTTCTTCCCTCCATCAACTTATTCTACCCAAAGTCTAATTTAAGCTTTTAATTGCAATTTAATCCCTAATCTTTCATCTCTGTTTTCTATAGGAATGAAGGTTGGATTTGATAATTCTGCTCATAACAGAAGAGAAGCCAAGAAAGGCTATACTGTTTTATGCACATATTGTATGGAAAAAGGAACAAGGGGGATTTTTTTTAGGAAAATATGGCTAGCTTTCATGACATCATACTCAGAAATTATTGCATTTCCCCAACCTCTTTAATAACTTGGGTTTTTTTTCTTCCATGGACTTCTCTTAAGACCATCTTGAAACTATTTCTGTTTCTTCTCCACTGAAGTCCTGCTCTAAAGGTTCTTGAAGACTATGCCAATGGACTATGGGTCTGACTGATCCTATCAAACTGGAAAGACTTTAAATAAAAGTCAATGATGTACTTGCTGTTTGTCTTGGAATTAGATGTGCAAGTCTTGAAGCCCATCTATTAACCAAAGGCAGAGAGGTTGCAATACATATCTCTGGAGGGAATACTTATGATCAGAATAACATACATTTTACTGAAGCCCTTGTTTCTGTCCTATACTGTTTCAAGCTCTACAGATTTACTATGCTTTTTATTTATTTACTACTCTTCATGACTATAAAAAATAGGGAAAATTTCTTTAGGCTGACCCATTACCAAATCCTAACCACTATGGTTGAGATATCAACTCTCTTCTCTGTAGAAAGGTCAAAGGCAACATGTCCCCAAAATGATGGTCTTTAAGGGCTCACAATCTATCTTTTGTGACCTCTCCCCAACCTGAAGCTACTCACTGAATGACTAGTCAGTATGGGTTTTTGGAGTAATGACCAATGACTTTTCATTTTAGGAATGATGAAATAATAATTTTGACTCTAGGTAAACAGCATAAATAAATAGATGTTTAGGAGATGGACAACTAAGGGCCTTATAATGACTTGGTACATCTTACTTGAGCAGAACACATCAGCCAATAAACATATTGATGTTTTTTTTAAATGGACAGAGAAATAGAATAGAGAAGACACTGGTATATAATAGGTAAACAAAATTACATCAGATTTGGGAATACAAATTTCACTAAAAGTCATGACAGAGCTCTTAAATTTCTCCCTGAAAGCTATTATTCCAATTCCTCTACAAATTAAAAGAACATTATTTCATCTAACCAAATCAGCAATATTATCCATCTCTATGGGAGAAAGTTTTGATTATATTGAGGACAGTCCATAATTCAATTCAATAAATATTTGTATTATGCCAACAGTGTTATACAGTAAGAGATTATACTAGGCATTTGAGGTACAGAGGTCTTCCAGCCTCTCTACCCCAAAAAGCAGTTCCTGCTTGAAAGGAATTTAAAATTTGTTTTTTTTAAAGGTTTTTTTTTAAAGATAAATAAAACATTTAATTGAACCCCAAATAAGTCTGGTCTAACAATCCTTGACCTTCTACTTCCACCCTATTTTTTTCCTAAGAAAGAGATTTCAGATAGAGCTTCAGTCAACCATGTTTTATTTTAGTTATCCATATGGAACTGAGGAACTTTTGTAGTTTTTCTGGGCTCAAAGACCTGACTATTACTTGTCGATTTCTTTGAGATTTGTAAAAACTGTAACTGGTTCCTTTTGAAGTTTAAGCTTAGGAGAGACCTCAGCATATTCTCTTAGGCATTGAAGTTGTATGGTGCTTGAGTTGACTTTGACCTTTTGGTCTCATTCAATTTTCTTTCTTTCTTTCTTCCTTTTTTTTTTTTTTTTTAAAACTCTAGTCCTCTCCTTTCCTGGTTAGTGTGCCCCACTTCTGCCTGCTTATGATACTTTTTTTCCATCCACAGCAAAACAATTCACATCAAGGTAATTGATGATGAGGAATATGAGAAAAACAAGAATTACTTCATTGAACTGATGGGGCCCCGCATGGTGGATATGAGTTTACAGAAAGGTGTAGTACCCTGTCCTCCACACTAACATTAACAATCTTTCTTCTTCTTTTACCTTCTTTTCTTCTCACTTTTGTTATCCACTCTCCTTTTTTTTCCCTCTTATCCTCTCTTCCTGTTTTCTCTCTCTCTCTTTCTCTGCTCTGTCCTTAACACTGCCGTACACGTCAACCTGTCACATGGTACCCATAAGGGATCTCTTCAGTAGTGCTTGCTTTCTTTGTGGAATCAGAGGGGGGCCAAGAGAATGGGTGCAGAGAGAGAGAGAGAAAAGGAGAAAGACAGAAAAGACAGGGAAGAAAGTATAAAGAAAATATTCTGATCAATATTACATTGGAGGCTTTTCTCCCTACCCCTGGATGGCTGACAACCAGGAAAGAAATATTTCACTTAGGGCACAAAACAACGTGTTTCCAGAGAATATTGGTCTCTATCCTCAAAGAGTTTAAAATTTAAAAGGTAGGGTTCTTAAAACTTTTTTTGTGCTACTGATCATTTAACAATCTAATGATATCTCCTTCTTCCATTCCTCAATGGCTTCTCAAACAATTCCTTGATTATTGAGGAAGAGAAGGAAAAGAAAGAAATGCTATACATGTCCATTCTCTCTTTCCTCCCAACCCCTGAGTTACTAGCTTAGATTAAATAGATACTTTTCATGAATTATTTGGGAGTAGGTAAAATCTATGAAATAAAGTTTTTAAATGAAGAAAATAAAGTAAATAGTATTTTAAAGGAAACCAATTATACAGAAATATTGTTATCAAAATATTAAAAAAATTAATTCATGGTCACCAGGTTAAAAACCTTTGATCTAAAGGGAGACAAGATAGAGAAAATACATAGAAATACATAAACAAACAAGAATCCTAAGGAGCTGAACACAGGTATGCAGAACTATCTACTTAGGCAATAGGAGCCTAGCTAGATTGTTGGCATCCATGTAGAACAAGTGATCCTTACAACAACAAAAAAATCAAACCTACAAAATTTCCCTGAAATGAGGTAGGAAATTAGTTCAGTAGATACCTAAAGATTCAGGCTTATGAAATGTTCAAGTCCTTTCAGCCCTCAGGGGCATTTCAGCCTTAGTCCAATGTGAACAGCTAAAAATAAATGAGGATAGTGGCTGCTTCTGTGGAGTGTGTGTGTGTGTGTGTGTGTGTGTGTGTGTGTGTGTGTGTGTGTGTGTTTTAAAGGAACAGTTCAACAATGGAGGTTGCCTAGCTGTATGCCAGTAGGTATATAATGGTTATGATCACAGAAAATTCCTGCCTCTGGCTTTTCCTTTAGTTTTACTTCCATTTTACATTCCATTAAAAAAAAAAAAAGAAACTGTACACTTTTTTGAGCTACTCAAGAGTCAGAAAATTACCTCTGTTTGTATCAAGATAAGTCAAGTCAACAGGCAATTATCAGTCACTTGCTATAAGCTAGATGTTGTGTTAGGCATTGGGGTATTTTTTTTTCATGGTGATTGAGCCATGTATTAGAGCCAACTTTGGGATACAGCATCACTTACATTAATATAATTATATATGTTATGCATAATTATATAAGTAATGGGCATTTAGAATTCGATTTACGTAATTCTGCTTTACAGGCAACTTAAATGTCTATTGCAATTGTCAAAGGGTAACTTTGACATATCTTTTCTAACAACCAACAAAACTCTGGAGCAGGAAAAAAAAAGTCATAGTATACAATCAGCCATCTTAGAGCCAGAGACAGTGTAGGAAGACTTGCTTCTCTCTCCCTCTCTCTTTCTCCAGCTCCCTGTTCTCATTATGTTTAGATCTTTCATGAAAGACGGATATTAGACTCAGGAGAGGTAAATTATCTCCTTGGCTATATTGCCCAATCTTGGCAGACAGTCAGTTGACAGAGTGCCATCAATACCATGTGATGCCTGATGGAATGTGTGTGGCAGAAAGATACCTCCCACTAACCATCAGCAGGGACTAAATCTTCTCCCTGTCTTCTCCTACCCCTCTCTTCCCTCTCTCCTCCTACCAATCCTTCCTGCCTCCTCCAATTCCCTTCCCCACTCACCTGTAAGATTTACAACTGAGATGTTAAGAAAAACGGAGACCAATTATTATTATGATTATTTTTAGAACGACAACCAAAAAACCCCCAACCTACAAAAAGCCAAAACCACCACCACCACCACCAACAAAATCCTGCCAGTGGCTGTGGCGGGATGGGGCTGCATGTGATGAGAGCAATGGGTACTATATTGCAGAATGCACTCCAGGAGACCAGCCAACCAACCCACTATACACACTGTCTCTCTTGTTGTCCCTACAGGAAAACCGTAAGGGTTAAAATAGTAGATGAGGAGGAATACGAAAGGCAAGAGAATTTCTTCATTGCCCTTGGTGAACCGAAATGGATGGAACGTGGAATATCAGGTGTGAGATTCTTAAAAAGAAAGAAAGAAAAAAAAATTTAAAAATGAAAAATTTAAAAACAAAAAAGCAAATGAAATAGCTCTATTTTTCTCCCCCTTTCCTCCCTTTTCCTCCTTCCTCTTTTAGACCAATGGACTTTTTTTATTCTTTACTTGTCCTGTATTCTCGCTCTCACCCTGTTTCGGTATCATCTCTGCCTTTATAGCCTTAGCTTATTTCCAGTCCTCCTTTTCCACCTTCTGTGCAGCTGCAGCAGCCCCAATTTATGATTAATCCCCCTCCCCCTTTAGTTTTCTTTCCTTTGTGTTTCTGATGATGCATTCTTCCCTCCCTTCCCCCACTCTTCAATCTCTTCTCATGCAAACTCCTTGGTGGGTGGGGAAGAGAAGGAAAAGAGAGGGATGCTAATGCATGTCTGTCCTCCCTCCCTCCCTCCCCCCTTACCCACTAGCCTGGATTGAATGCTGCTCAAGAGCTCTTTGGAAGTAGATCTGGGCAGGGGTGGGGGTGGGGGTGGGGGTGGGAGAGGGAAGGAGTAACCTAGCTCTCTGGGTGTGTTATGCGGATGCTTTGATGGGGTTTTTTTTTTTTGGCTGCTTTCCACCCCCTCAAATGAGTGCTCAGCAGGCTGACCACATGTTCCCTGTTCCTTGGACTGAGGTAAGTGTGCCTGCTTGCCTCTGTTTCATAGATGGTAAAACAAGGCAAAGAATGGAGATGCTACCTATGGACACCATGGAAAAAAAAGAGCTAGGAATCCAGAATACCCAACTATCTCTGCCTACCTATATTTCCAACTACCAGATGATATCTTAATGCTTACTGTTTATGTTGCAGTTAAAGTAGTATTCCCTTGGTAATAACTTGGATATAACCATGTCCCACTTTGTCACCACTGTCTCAACATACATACAAAGCCCAGATGTGACAAAAGCATTGGAAATTTCATATTTATTGGATATCCTAGAAACTGGAGATGACCTAGCCTTTCTTAAGGTTGGCCCATTTTTCAGGGATGGCTTCTTTTAGATGGGGGAAAAGATATAGGCATTGTAACTTTTAATTCTGCAAATTTTCAAGTACTTCCAGTTTCCATACTTCTTCCTCTACACCCCACTGAAAATGATCTTGGAAAAAGTATTTTTTGCTAATAAGCAGGGAGTTAAGGTCAAGTTCAACTGCTTATTCACTGGCACCAAGAAGATGAGATTATATATTGAATGTAAGGATTGGCTTTTGTGAAAGGCAAGGGGACTATTGGAGGCCACTGCTTTGAAAGTCTGGGGAGACATTAAAGTGGTAAAGGAATGTGAGGATCCAAGAATACACAAATCCAGGATAGTGGGTAGGTTTCATTTTAGGATTAGTCCAGATAGGTCCAGGCATCTGCTTATGCTCCTCTTCATGAAGGTTAAGGTTTGGTGAGCTTCAATGGACAGTGGTGTTGAAGTTCAGAAGGGAGCCCCAAAGGTTGGGAGGTTACAGATGGGTGTCCCGAGGTATCTCAAAAGAATTTGCAGGCTTGAACCCATCTCCAAGTCAAGGGACAAAATTTATTGTAATTGTAATGTCATTTGAAGTGGGCTAAATTCTAAAAGAATTTAGCAAAGAACCAGAAGCAAGGAGACAAATTTATCCAGTTCATGTCACTGATAAGCTAATTTTATATCCTAGAAATAGAACTGAGGAATGGTCTATTCACTTGCTTTAGGAACTTGGTTATCACTGACCAACAGATTATCTATCTGAAATCAGTAATGTTTGTAGGACTATTCTAAGGCCAGAAAACTTTAGAATCATTGACAGATTGTTAGAATAATAGCACTCTAAGGTCAGGGGAGGTGGGGAGTGATGAGGTAGTGGAAATGGGGAGTGGAGAGGACCTCAGGATCACTGATACTAAAGCCAAAAGACTTTAGAATTATTGACAGATTGTTGTACCCTATCAATGGAGCAAAAGGAAATATGTTCCTAGTCAAGAAGGTGTCAATCATCATAGAAGAATTCTATTCCCCTAGAAGGAAGAATGCAAGAAATCCTATAACCAGAATCTCAAAGACTCACTTACAGAGTCATCTCAGAACTTTTAGTGCTTTTGTCTTACATTCAGATCTGATAGTCCCAAAGCTCTGCCATTTCTAAGATAACTTTAATCTCACATGTTATACCTATAGATTTTATACAACTGATGATTCAAAACTTTTATTTCCCTATCCAGCATCCATTTTCAATTCTGCCCTTCCCCATCACTTGAGTATTGCTCTTAACTTGACCTAACGATTCTACCAGGAAGAAGAAAGACTAAAGTATGGAGAAATCCTCATTTCTATTGCTTCCCACCCAAGATTGTAGAGGATTCTACCTTTCTTCTGAAAAAATTTCGCAGCAAAAGACTGAGGATACTGCCCTAAATGGCTTTTTTCCCTTGGGCGCTTTACCCCAGCATTGTCATGGAAACACCATGGTTACCAGAAGGCCTGCCATTTCCCTTCCCCCAACCTCTAGAATGGAAGTTTTAAGAGATGGTACATCTTCAGCCCTAAGGCCCTCATAAGCTGCTTCCCTCTACTTTCACAGTCAAAACTGCATAGGTAAAAATGAAAATGTCTCAACAATTCTTGACAGACTGTTGGCAAGAAGATGGTGATGGGGTTTGGCAACAGCTTAAAGTAGAAAGAAGCAAGGACACATTTTACCATTCTCCTCTTTCTCAGATTAATCAGTCCTTTTTTCTATTCCTCCTTTTCTCTCCACCTCAGTAATAGCAGGGGGGTGAGTAATCTGAATCAGATTTACCATAAGATCATCCAAAAAGAAAGAAAACAACTATTGAAAGTATCACTGATCTCTTGTTAGCATCTTTCCTTTTGGTTAAAAACTTTAATCCCAGAAGGCAAATGCTTTGGAGTGGTTAATTTGGTTAGAGGAATTAGGATAGAAAATTGTCAGGAGAATTCTGAATCAAAGCTAGATCTGAATCATGTTGTGAAACAGTGACCAAGATATCAGACTGGCAGAATTTGGAAAACCCATTTTTCTAAAAATAAAGGTTCAAGGCATTTTTTTCACTTTTTGTTCTGTTGTCTGGGTCTAGTTTCTTGTTTCTTAGATTTCTTCTACTACTTGTATGTAAGATCAGAAGTAAATGGGAGATAAGTTTCCCTTTTAAGTCTCAATAGCAAACTAACCAGCAAATCCTTATCTTGAGATCTCTGCTATTTTAAAAGTTTGAGGCAAAAATGCAAGAGGTGGTTTTCATTATCTTAATAGTTTAGGTGTGTTAATTTGAAATGATGGTCATAAAGTATTTAAAATGGTACGGTTGGATGAGCCTTAAATGCCCCTCCATCTTGCCAAAATTATAATTCCATTTATGGGAAGAAACTAGATTGGAAACAGAAGACCCTAGGCTGAGAAAACAGAGCAGATTTCAAAAATAGGATTAAAAGCTCTGGATGAGCTGCTTGGATGGGGGAGGAACAAGGCACAAGGAACACAGCTGGCCTGGAGGAGGAGAGCACTGTCAGGAGCAATATCAGATATATAAGAGGCTGGGATAGGAATTCTGCAACGCATGCCCAATATTCTTCATTAGAATTATTATGAGGATAGAGATGCAAATAGAAAGAGCAATGGATTTGGATTTATAGGACCTGAATTTAAGAATCTCCATTTTGCTACTCATTAGTGTGTGACCTCAGGTCAGACACTGACTGTCTCCAGCCCTCATTTGTGAAATGAAGGTAGTAGACTAGATCATCTTTAAAGATCCCTTCTCTGTTAAAATCCTATGAGAGATGAGAACTGGTGGAATTATGTCAAACTGGGAACTAAGTGATTAGAGGTCATGGAATAGCCTTACAGAATTTTTCTGAGTTGTGTCTGACATAATGCTATCAACTCCCTTTTTCAAGTCTTATGCTTCAAGTCAACAAATACTGATTGGGTATCTATTCTATTCCAGCCTTAAATTTATGATTGTATGATCTTATGAGTAAATACTGTGCTTTGTAATGGAGAAATAAAGACAAAAGTGATACAGCCCACGCCTCAAAGGGCTTTAATTCTATAGGGGAGGAAGGGAAGACATAAGATGAATAAAGATAAGCATAAGATAGGGTAGGACGTAACAAAAATGAAGGAAAGACTGAATAAAAAACTCTTGAAAGAGCTGGGAAGACAGAAATTTAGTAACTTTAGGGAGATAGATGTATAGACCCAGAAAAGCTTCATAGAAAAAGTAAACCATGAATTGAGCTTTGAAGGATTGTTAAATAGGGAAATGAGGAGAAAGTATATTTCAGGGAAAGGGGAATAATTTATTCAAATAAAGGAAAACAGGAGGTGACATATTTGTGCAAAAGGAAGTAATCCAGTTTGGCTGGAATAATTGACTGCTTGAGGGGGAAGTAATGTGAAATAAATCTGGAGAGAGCTGGCAACTGGTTGTGGAAGGTCTCAAATGCTTGGTCAAGGCGTTTCTGCTTTTGCCAAAAGACTGTGGCCTAGTCAAATAATCATTGAAAGTTCTTGAACAGGGAAGCAACATGATTATACCTGTGACATGGGGATATTAATTTGTCAATTATATATGACTCATGGGAATTGGTATCATTGTTTCACAAAAAAACCAAAGAAATGTTACTAGTTGGGATATCTTGTCGTTTTGTAGTACTTATAATAAATATAAATGAGAAGATTATCTTTAATTTCAGCTTTATTTGCCAGCAACTATCTATTGTAGAAGTTGTTAGGTTATAGAATTTCAATGAAGAAAGGAAAATTTAGACAAGTCACTTCTTGCAAGGTATCTTCTTGGATCTGTGTGTGGAATCTAAGGATAACATGAAAATATGGACATCCTATCCTTGAGGTCTTGGGTTGTGACCCAGCCTCACTGGGAATTCCCCAGAGTTTTCCTTGAGTGTTAAGGTAGGATCAAGTTCTTATGATGAAGCCCTTTGCAGAAACTGTCATTGGCCAAGGTCTTCATTTCAATGAATGAATCTTTTTTTTTTTTTCTTTTGTTAAAGAAAGGGTCTCCCTATCACATTTATGGAAGTGCAGTGGTCACTCATGGGCCCTGACTCAATACTGACTAGCAACAGAAACTTTCATTTTCTCTGTTTTTCTAACTTAGGCTGGTTTGCCCCTTCTCAGAAAGTCTAGTAGTCCTCCACTTTGAGGTGTTTGCCACATTGGTGCTATTCACCAGATCAACTTTAGCTCTACTGCTCCTCAGCACACTTGAACTCAAATAATCCACCAGCTTCAGCCTTCCCTGCAGCAAGGACCACAGGTGTGTGCTCCCACTGCTGGTCATCTCAGCAGAAAATCTAAGCATCCTCCATTTGTCTGTCTGATAAATTCTAGCACTCTAGATCTATATTAGTTCAAAACTCAAATGGAATTGCGATCTCATAAAGTTAAATGATTAGTGATGAAGATCCTGCTCATCGTATGTGACTCTTACTCTCTTAAGTTGTTTCTTGGAGACCAATTTTAACAGGGGGATAGGATTCCTTATTTTCTCCTGATGCTACAACAATCTCCCTAGAACATTAGGGTTCTTTACCTTTTATGCTCTATCATTATCATAATTTCCTATCATATATTTCCCTGCTGGCAGTCTTTGAAGTTCCTTATTTGTTAAATGTTGCAATCTGTTCACATCTACCATGAACCTGTATGTTGCCCTCTAGGTGATACTCATTTTCAGGTCTTTGGAGATTTACATTTTATGTCTTGCTTATATATAACACCACCAGTAGAATATTTACATGGACTTTTGTTTCTGGGAGAAGATCAGAGGTCATCGATCCCAGATTTAAGGCTAGAAAATACCTTAGAGGGAATTTTCTTCAACACCCTCAATTCATAGTGAGGAAATTGAAAGATAGAGAGGTTGAGTGATATATCCAGGGTCACACAAGAAAGAGAGAGGGAGTGGGGATTTGCACTTTTAAAAAATTATGTGATGACAAATATATTGTCTACCATGAGATTTCACTTGCGAAAAAATGACTGTCCCCTGCCAATACTCTCATTGACTCAATTCTCCTGAAGCATGTGTAAATGATCTCAAAATTATATAAATGATAAAGTAGAATATATCAATAGATATTACTAGTCTCTCAGTCAACTTAAACTTTTTTTGGTATAAATAGTGTCAAAGATTTGTTTTATGCCTTTGGTATCTTCTTTGCCTTTAGTAACTTTGTGAAGTAGACTGCTCAATACCCTCCCAACTGATCCAGCATAGTCTTCCTATATATATACATATATATATTTTGTCTAATTCAATTGATTTTTCTATCTTTCTTTTCTTTAACACCAGTTCTGCTTATTGTATAAATACATCTGGGATGTGATGTTAATGTCTAAGCATGGGGGCTCTAATGTCCTCAATGTTGAAAAGAATTTATTAAAAATATCTGCAGACTTTTCTTGTTTTTTCTTTTTATTTTCCTCCTTAAATGTTTTCAGGATGACTTTGTTTAGTTGAGTCTCTGACCAATTTTTCTTTTAACTAGCTTTACCTTTTAATATTTTCCTCATGTTATAAAGTGCTACTCCTTATAATTTTTCATTATCATACTCTGTAGGATTTTACTAATGAGTATTTATTCTAAACTACTATTGTCTTTGGTTATTATCTCAGCTTAGAAAAGAGTGTTTTTTGAATAATATATTGAAAAATTCTTTTGATCTCGTTTTTACAATTGAACTACATCAATTAAACTTATATATATAATTTCTATAGATTTTATACATACATTTTCTTCCATCTATATGAAACGACCTCTTTGAATAAGTTAATATTGCATTTGTTTGAAAAAATTAGGATTGTTTCACTTGTCACACTCTTTTTTTTCTAATTTTTCTAATTTTTCTTTTTTTTTCTAATTTTTCTAATTTTTATTGATTTTTTTTGGTAGTTTTATACTAGTTTTGAGCTTTGTCCTTATAAGTCTGACAAACAGCTGAATCAAGAATGATTCTCACCTCAGTAATGGGTTATTTTCTGTGTATTAAAATTATTTATTGTTTGTTATGTCTAGTACCTATCTAGCATTTTCTCAAACTATGAATGATTAGAGAAATAAGATTTCTGTGTCACCTAAAAGTCTTTTCCCTCTTTCATCATCTTCACTTATTCTCAGTTGTGAACTGAAGTCAGAAAGTTTCAGTGTGGATTTTGATTTAATTTGGCAGGTTTAATCAGGTTGTTTCCAGAATTTCCCTTCTTAATTTTTTTCAACAAATATTGGTGCTTATACTGTTCTTTCATGTTGACCTTTTTGCAAATAATTACTATGAGCATTGCAATAATATGAGCTGTCCAATGAAATTTTATTTCCTATTGCACTTGGACACATGATAAAATCATCTCTCCAGTGCCTTTGTTTCTCAAAGAAGAATCTATGAGCCATCCTTGCTTTTTTTGCAACTTTCTTCTTTTATCTTATTTCATTTATAGCAAGAATGATGAGTTTGATAAGATTCCCTTTCTTGGGTAATATGTTACTTGTCAATTATTGGAGAAAGATCTAACATTTAGTGCACCAAAAGCCAAATTAAAATGTATATATAGGCTAAAACTTACCTAATTCTTAGCATCCCTTATTCCTTTTTTCGCTATCCTACCACTGTCATTGCAAAAGTAAGAAGAGGACTGCCCAGTACTGTGAAACTATGTTTCATGGGGTTTTTATGACCAACTGATGATTAGTCTTTGGTCCTCAGGAAGCAGATTTGTTCGGTGCCAAAATCATAAGCCTCTGCAGCAGGGTAGAATCTGCTAGAACTTAATTTGCTTGTATAGTCTTTGACAGCACAAAGTCACCTCCGTGCCATGATGAAGCATCAAGCTTGGAATCTGTGGAGGCTACTATAATGTTGTTCCTGATTCTTTACAGAAGAAATCAGTTTTTTCTTTTCATTCCTGGAACATTCTGAGCATGATCAAAGGATTCTTCTCTGATCAGATATGTAGAGAGAGAGATACAAACACAAATACAAACACACACACACACACACACACACACACACACACACACACACAATTGTTGGAATCCTAGTGTTAACTCAACTTGAAACAAGGTGATAACTCAAGGGAGATGTTAGAATCCTAGTGTTAACTCAATGTAATTGATACAATGCTTGTGTTCACACCTTTACTCATTGGAGTTCACACCTTTGGGAGATTTCAGGGTTCAGTATGAGATATCCGAATTCACACCTCCCTTGAAGCTCTTAGAGCCAGAGAGCACTATGGGAGAAAACCCATAATCCCGCTCTCTGATATATAAGAAGAAAGCAGAGGCCTAGTTAAGGGAGTTCAGCTGAATTTAGATCAAGAGGGGAGCCTCAAGTGAGTTCAGCCAGAAGCCCTCTCTGAGTGAGGAGTTTTAATTCGGAACATTGACTGGGGTCTGAGAGGAGCACTCTGGGAGATTGAGAGCCAGAAGCCCCCTCTCAGAGGCAAGACAGATTCAACTTGGTGCTGGCTCTGGAGGCTGAAGAAAGCAGAGACAGAAGCAAAGGACAAAGCTGCAAGAGCTCTTAGAACCAAGCAGAGAGATAAACCAGGCTATTTTGGAAGGAGAAAATAAACGTTTGCGTTTTTACCAGCTGGCTGCATTTTGGGTGATTATTTACTTTCAACTGAAACTAAGGCTGCCTCCAGAAAACCTTGCCGAGAAACCTGCTTTCTCCCAGAGAAGAACCATTATATTTTTTTAAAGAAAAACAAGAACTTCACATAAAATACATACATATAGATACAAATACACATGTATGTATGTATGTGTGTATCTATATAGAGCAATTACATATCGATGTTCTCACAGATTTCCCACAATTCCCTAGCATTAGTCTCTAAAAGGGGTAGCCTCCCAGAGTTCAAATCACTAAGGGTCAGTTCTACCTGAATTTCTTTGACCTACTTAACAGCTCTTGAGCAGCATGACTCAGATTTATTGAAAAACTGTCAGAATTTAGTGAAATTCTAGTCAGCTATGATCTTGGGGTCCTATGATCTTGATTTTGATTCCTGCTCTTGAGGCCTACCTCCTAAGAGAAATATTACCAATGGAAGGTTAGGGCTTCTTGCCCCAGGCCCCTGGGTGTTTCCTAGAGAGGCCATATCTGTCAAATCTGACCTTATTAGTCATTTCCATGGGATGGTGGCCAATTAGCTGAGTGTTTAGGCTTGGTCAGTGAACTGAAAGAGGCAGCTTCTGTTTTTCCTCTTCATAGGCTTTTTTTTTTTTTTCCAGAAGCAAAATCACATTTGACTTTAGTGGCATTGAATAATAAACTTGAGTCAGAAGGCTTGAGTTCCATTCCTAGGGACTTTCATTCTAATATAATTCATAATCCCCTGTCTGTTTTCCAATAATTCACACCAGCAAAATAGCATAGACTATTTTTGTCCATCCCAGAGGCCCTATAGAAATAGTGCTTTGGATTCCTTAAAGTGAAATGCTATGAAATTAATACATGAAACTACAATGTGTTCTATTATCAAAAAATTGATTAATTCTAGATCTTGAAACACAAGGAAGACTTTGTCCACAAAAAAGAGCTTTTAATCTAGTTACAGGGACAACTGTTTCAGTTGTGCAGTCATTTTTCAGTCCTGATTGACTCTATGATCCCTATTAGGTTTTCTTGACAAAGATAATAGAGTGATTTGCCATTTCCTTCTCCACCTCGTTTTACAGATGGGGAAACTGAGACAAACTGAGTAAGATAGCTTGTTCAAAGTCACACAGCTAGAAAGTATCTGAGACCAGATTTGTATTCAGGAAGATGAGCCTTCCTGACTTCAAGCCTTGCACTCTAACCACTGAATCACCTAGCTGCCTGAGACTACAGAAAAAAAAAAAGAATAAAAGGTAGCAAATACTATATATAAAGTGTCTTCCTCTTTCTTCTCTCTGGACAGAAGGCTGTTTGACACAATAGCTAAGAGGCTCTTTGTAAGTATTTAGGTCCAATGGACAATTTGAGAAGTTGCCCTGTCTTGAAGTAGGAAGTTTGGTTTGCCCCATGAGGTGAAGCACAGAACCAATTATTGTTTCATTTTCCCAAAGTAGAATGTAGGATTACAATTAGGGTTCATGTCTTTGATTATACCTAACAATGATGGCAAGCCTAGCATTGTTCCCTTTGGCTTTTGATGACTTCTTCATCTTTACTTCCTCTTTTTAGTACTGTTGAACTCAGGCCCTTATGTCTTTACACAACCCTTCCTCTTCCCTTAGCCTAAGTCTTACTCTAGCCCTGACTCAGCCCTGGCCTCCATTCCATTTCTAAAGGTATTGGGAACAAAAAAGAGAGAATCTGGAATCCTAGGCCCCCAGTGGACAACCCTCTTATCAGCTTCATTTGCATCCTACTGCTTTTGCACAGGCTCATTTGTGGCTGCAGATTTCTCACCTACTAACAGCACTGCTCTCCTTGTTCTGGCACCTTTAAAAAATCCCAACCACCTAGAAAATATTACCACATGGGACATTAACTCTTCCATTTTCTCTCTTTTTCCTATATGGTTTCCATTTACAAACAGCACTCCTGTTGACTCCAGGTAAGAGGTTTGTTTTTCCTTTTCTTTTTCTATCAGCTTTCAGATGACGTCTGTCCTTTGCCCCTTTTTAAAGAACACTTATTGGGTCAGTGGGGATTAAGGTTTTGTAGTCAGTTTGGGGATATTAAAATATTTAATCTTGCCAAGTTCTTCAAAGGCTTGGGTTCTCATTTCACCAATTTTACAGTCTTGAATCTGAGGTGGCATCCTTAGCATCATTTTAACATGCAATTATAAGGGAAGGAGGCAGAAACATCACTCCTCTTTCCAAATGTCTGAAGAGCTTTTCATATGAAAGATCAATTAGCTGATTTTTATACATATCCAGATGGGAAAAGGGGGAGTGGTTGAAAGTTAGAAGACATATTGAGCTCAAGATAAGGAAGCATTTCCTGACAGAGACATCCAAAAATGAAATGGTCTGCCTGATGGGGGACTTTCTCTTCATGAAAAGTGTTCAGAGTTTGGACTTGTCAGGAATGTTGCAGAAAGGATTCATGAAAAAGGGATTGGTTTTGATGATTTCTAAGATTCCTTCCATGTGTAAAATTCTTTGGACCTATTATTTAGCTAGTCCTTTCTGATTCTTGGATGGGAAATAAAAAATATGAACAAGACTCCTCCTTATCCCGTTATACCCAATATCTCAATTAAGCTATGGGAGAAAGAGAGACTGAACTATATAGCATCTGAAAACAAGCTCTTCAGATAAATTTTGAGGTTGTGTGGATAAATCCCTCAAATTATTGAAAAGACAGTTATGCAATAATGTAGGAGCTTTATAGATGCTACAACTTTTCTATCTCATTGATTCTATTCAACTCAAAAAACAGTTATTAAGCCCTTACTATGCATAAAACTCTTTGGTGCTGAGAACCAATCTGCTAGAATGTTTGAAAATGTCATCATTGACCTTCAAATCCACCTATATGAAGAAATGTGTAAGTAAGCTCAAAGAAATATTTGAAGCTTTTCTCTTGGCTGGAAACAGAGATGTTAGAATGCCCTAATGAAATGAATCAAATTAATTTCAAAGAGATTCTGAAATAAATTTTGGGCTTAGAATGTGTAATTCATTCCCGAGTCTGGAATATGCTTCTGTGAGTAGAATCCAACTATGAAGTATTAGTTAGACTCAAGGCAAAAACTTAGCATTGCCTTTCCCTTAGGTATAAGAGAGGAGATGCAGCTAATAGTTTAGTGCAGAAAGGGTAAAGGCAAGAGGAAATATGGTTTTATAAGAAGATATTTTAATACTTCTTAAGAAAATGTCATTATAATATATAAATATATATATATATCTCCAGACCTCTTGGTGAAGTACCATCTGAAGTTGTGAAAGGGACAAAGGTCTTCCTACCATGTGCTACATTATTTTTCAGTAGCTGAAACAACCCATGAAACTTAAAGCTGAGTTTTCAATGTAAATCACACATTTATTTTAGTGAGTTCCTATTTTAATGATGTAGATAAATCCATCTGTGTTTATTTGAAAGCAAGGGAGGAAAAGAGATAGAAAAAGAAAAGGAGAAGCAAAGGCAAGATGACAAGAAAAGAAGAGAAATACATTTGGTTTCAGAAGCTTTATCTTCACTTGTCCCACTTTTCCCTTCTCTGATAATTTTCATGGTTTAATTCTGACATATGGAGTCCTACCAAAATCTTCAACCATTCTCACTAATTAAATTTTTTTTCAGGGTTTCAGATTAGAGAAAAAAGCTTTTTCTCCAAAATTTATTAACTGCCTACTCTCACCCCACCCTTCATGGATGTCAACTTTGATCTGCCTATAAGCTTAAATGAGATGCAAAAATGCATTTTCATAGACTTCTGAATTCAGGAAGCTGTCATTTGGGAGCATGACTTAAGTTCATTGGGTAGCTTCAAGCTTTTTTTTTTTTTTAAAAATACTTATTTTTATAGGTTGGGTATGTAGATGGGGTAGTAGAAATTAAACCCTTCTATACTTATACTGTCTAATTAAGCCCAGGGCTGCATTCTGTGATCCAGGTATTTTCCGTGTCTATTTTTCCCATGTGAATGAGCTTTTGAAACATCACCCATAACCTCATCTGCTCTAAGCCTGGCAGACTGTTCTAGCTTCATATTCTTTTCAAGCCTCGGATTTGTTTTCTCTTCCTCTGAAACTCTTCTCTGTGATCTTCAAGATTTGATAAATATTGCTCATATACCAAGCAGATTATCCAGGTCATCAATGATCCCTACTTTCCCTTGAATCATGAAGGTCATATAATAGTGACCAGAATAATTGTTTCCTGGCTAGCTTTCTCTCAAGAAATCCTAGTTGAGGTTTGAATTGAATGAATACTGTAGATGAAACTGAGGCTCTGTATCTGTGGTGCTTTGGAGACATGTACATCAGCAAATATTTATGGAGTTTTTAATATAAAGTTCTTTTCTAGGTGCTGTAGTATTTACAAGAAAACAATGTTCTAGGCAGCAATTCAGAAGCGGATAGAAATTTATATAGAAAGCTGGACAACAAGCTTGATTGACGTTATAGAGAAGTGGATAGGTCAATAGGTAAATCAATATTCTGCCTAATAGATACAGTACTAGACTGACAGATAGACAAAGACTTACACAGGTACAGTGACACATCACTAGGGAGCTCATTATGTTGGCATATGAGCTGTGTGGCTCATGTACAAATATGACCCAGGGAAAAATAGCAGTCTCTGCTAGACAGAATATAACTCTCCTTTTGTGAGACAGTAACATCCAATAAAATACATAACACACACACATATGTATAGAATTCATTCCCTGAAGATGGAGTGGTTCTGAATAGTTATGGGGACTCTCCAATCACTCCCTGAAGATCACTATTGTATGTCCAGAGGACTGTCTTACAAGTTTATACTCTAGCTGTAGCTTGTTGTTGTCTAAAGGAATTCACTATTGAGGTGCTCAAATGATAGAGGCCAGAGGAACTGCAAACGTTCGGAGATTGTCAACTCACCTAGAAATTTGAGAAGACAATTTCCCATAAGAGAGTCCTAACCTTTTTGGAAATAATCAAAGTCTGGTTGCATTTTAAACTTAATAGAGAAAAAAATAGTACCGCGGACAGTTTTGAAGCTGTTTGAGATTAATGCTCCAGCCTCTCAAAGAGTTTTGAAAAAAAAAAAAAAACAGTTTTTCAGATCTTCCATTGACTATTTGCCATCCTTGATGTTGGAGAAATTCTTCAAAGGATCATTCATTTTTGTTCTTTTTCTTGGGTCCCCACACCAACATAGGCTGAAGTTACTTTTCTTCCCTTTCCCACCAATTCATTAAGCTATAGTGAAAGGAAAGATCCTATTTCATCTCTCTATCTTAAGACTATCCAAAGTATAGGAATCCCCAAGGAAGCTCAGCATGTGGTGTGAAAGTAATTAAGGTGACAAATGAAAGAATTAATTGTATGTGTACATGGGAAACTGGATGTGTCTTAAGTTAAACTCTAGAAGGAATAAGCTCCCAAATGCTTTTTATCCTTTAAGACGGAAAATATATCCATCTTTATATTGAAGCTGCCTTAAAAGGGACTTGCTGGCATAATTGGGAAGAACTTCTATTTCAAACTATGGAAAGCCTCATTGGCTACAGATTCAGGATGCTAGACTTCCCAGAGGGAACTCTGGAAGGAAGCAAAGAGACTGAATCAGAATTATTTTGAGAAAATTTTGTCTAGCTCCCATGGAGTTAGTTTTAGGCATTACTAGATGAAAGCTCATGAAGTTTTTGGGAAATTTTCCAGATTCCTTATTGTGAGAAGAATGGCATGTACTTTAAATGCTGATATTCCTGGAAGTAGCCTCCTCTTTATTGGCACAACCCCAATTCAGAAGTGCTGTAAACAGCTGTTTATGCAACATGGCAGGCATTTCTACTGGGTCCAATGTTCTTTATTTTCTACCCAGTACTATGTCATGAAGTTATGTCTAGCCATTCAACAGTTGCACTTTTCCACATGAAAAATGACAGAAGTTGCATATCAATGGAGGGGAGCTAAAGTCATCTTTGTCTAAAAAAATAGGAACCAGAATAGTTTGGGATAGATGTTGGGCAATTTGGGATTTGGGATTTCTATCTGATCCTTTCTGTATCTTAATGAGTGACTTGGGAATGTGATTTAATTTCTTGATTTCCTATAAACAAATAGAGATAGGGGTCACTGTGGAATTAATGCCCACAAAAGATGCCTATAAAGTATCTGAATCTTTTTGGTAAAGGTGTTAAGTAAATAAAGGTGTTAATATGCATAAGAAATGTATCTTCTCTTATATTCTCTTATTTTCTCTATTCCTCTCATCCAAAGCACAAATTGTAAACTTCTGGGGAAAGTCTCTTGAAGCTTGGTTTTATTTTGTTTTGTTGCAGATGTGACTGACAGGAAGCTATCTATGGAGGAGGAGGAAGCCAAGAGGATAGCAGAGATGGGAAAGCCAGTATTGGGGGAGCACCCCAAATTGGAAGTAATCATCGAAGAGTCCTATGAATTCAAGGTCAGGACATCAGTGAGACTGAATTGAGTGTTGGGATGGGAGATGAGAGATTTGGGGTTTAGGTTTATTTCCATCATTAAATGATTGTGTAACAGGAAAAATAATTTAAGTGGTACTGTTTCTCAATTTTCTAGTTTGGGAAATGGGTATAATTCTCACAAGGGGGTAGTTATGAGGACAAACTAAAGAAGTTAGAAGAAAAGACTTATAAAAATGCTACTTATTTAACAACTGTACACAGGCAAGTCTCCTAACTTCAGTTTCCTTTTTTTCACATTGAAGATGCTGATTTCTGTGGTCCCTTTCATAGCTAAATCCTGTGATGCTAAAATCCTATGACTAGATGATCTCTAAAGTGCTTTAAGTGCTAAATCATATTTTATCTTAATTATTATTTCATTTTTAAAATTCAGGTAATATAAACTCATTGTAATAGTACAGGGCCTATTAGACATGTTTATTATGACTATTGTTATTTTTGGGAAAATATGAGGAAAGAAAAAAAAAGGGAGAGAAGTATCCTTTGATATTTTTCAGCTCCCAGCCTATGGAAATCTATTTGTACTTTCCCTAGCTTCCAGCAATGAGGCATTCTCTCATCTTGCTGTCCTTCCCTCTTTATTCCATCCTACATAACATGGAATTCTTCAGTGGGCTCTGAGAATTTGAATCTCATGGCTTCAGGTTTCTGTTTCTCTGACAGAGTACAGTGGACAAATTAATTAAGAAGACAAACTTGGCCCTGGTTGTGGGGACACATTCTTGGCGTGATCAGTTCATGGAAGCCATCACCGTCAGTGCAGGTGAGAAGGGTTAATGTTATGGACAACAAGGATATTAGGTAACACTAGAGAGAAGTCAAAGGAAGTTGATGGGGGAAAGAAGCATTGGTCCATGAGTTAAGATGAAAATTACTATTTTTGAGAATACCTGCAGGCCAGGATTTGTTATTTTATTCTGAAATTTACAGATGATTGATAAACTTGGTGAAGTTATGCCTTTCTCTGTATATTGATTTCCCCTTTTTGTAGAGAGAGAGGCAACGCATTATTTTTGTCTCTTTGCCTCTGAATTTTGAAAATTAATAAAATTGTGGGGTGTTTTAAAAATTCATTTATGTCTTTTGTTTTGATATTAGCTTCATTCCTGAATATATCCCTTCCCTGTCTCCTACCCAGCAAACCATCCCTTGTAATAAATTAAAAAAAGGAGAAGAAAAGCAATTCAGCAAAACAAACAACCATATCAACCAACATTGACAGCATATACAGTGATATGATTTTCTACTTTTGTATTTCTTCAACTTTTCTCTGTGGTCAAGCTTGGTTACAATAAGCATTTAGCTCCTTAAGACGACAGTCTCCCAGACACTGGAAACTGGATGTTTCACTTTTGTCTGTTGGCCTAGAACCAAAGGACTATTTTTACTGATGTTCAATGGCATTGCTGTAGACCATAACTTATAAATACTATTATAAGATAGAAAACCATAACACACTCTCTCTCTCTCTCTCTCTCTCTCTCTCTCTCTCTCTCTCTCTCTCTCTCTCTCTCTCTCTCTTTTTCTCTCTCCGCAAAGTACAAGTGTGTTTGCTTCTCAGTAAATGATAAACAGAGAGTTGCTGACTAGCCGGTTGCTTTCAGAATTCTTCATTGCCATAGCAACCCATAAGGTCATATCCCACAGGTCTCAGTGTCAGAGTTAAGTTATAGCCCTGGAGAGAAGACTTATTGCTGACCCACTTTCCAGCATCAATATCTAAGGATCCATCGTCTCCTTCTGTTGCCCTCTGATCACTCCTTTGGTCCCTTGATAATAAAGAGCCCAAAGGGAAAGGAACATAGAGGAGTAATATATTTCCTGATGTTTAAGGGAATTCTTGAGGAGGGAATTCTACATTGAATTACTGTTAAAAGTAGGAGGAATCTTGAAGGTTATTCCAATCCCTTCATCTAATAAATCAGGAAATAAAGGTCCAGAAAGATGATAAGATTTTCTAAAAGTCACAAAGAATGAATAAAAAAGTCGAAACCATGTTTTTTTGACACTAAGCTTGGTGATGTTCTTGCTATAACATACTGTCTTGACATGTTCAAAAGAGGAACTACCTGCTTTGTCTTTAGGTTTTGGGGACACCTTAACAGAAAAGTTAAGTGTAGCTAGTAAATGAACCAGGACCCGAATATAGTCCTCTAACTCCAAATTTAGTATGCCTCCATTAGTAAAATGAGATAATTGGGCTAAATAACATTCCTTCCAGTTCCAAATCTATGATCCTATGAAATCTTCCTCCTCTTTTTAAATAGTAGTTATTCCCTCTGAAATTTGCTGCCTCTCTTTTCCCTGTCAGTAGTGCTGTTAACTGTTTTTCTTGCTTAGTGACTGCTCCCATTTCTCCTGCCCTTGAAAGATCAGATGCTTTCTTTCTCTTTCTTGGAAGACCCACTTTGGCTCTATGAAAGCTGCCAAAGCTCCCCCCTCATCATTTCTGCATTTTATTGATACTACTGTGATATCTCCAAAAAGAAGGGGGGAAAGGAGGGAAGCACTGATAAGATACAATTTTCAAGTGTCTAACACTGTCTTTTCTGAGAATTTGTTAATGTCTCATAAATATAGATGACCAATTCCTGGGTTTTATGATCAGTTTTATGTCATTTGTTTCACTACAGTAAAGAAGGGAATGTAGTTCCCTCCTACACTAATTCATCTCGGCCTCTGACCTAGATTCAGTGTGAGATTGCCCAAGAGAAAGCAATCTCAGTCTGTTGTGGTATAGAAGTAATTAAAGGGACATTTTCTTAGGTCTGCAGAACTCTCCTCCTTTTCTCTTGGGAAAAGGTCTAAATACACACACACACACACACACACACACACACACACACACACACACGTGTACACATACACATACAGAGAAATATAAGTTCTCTGCTAGTGGTTGGATTTACAATGAATAAGGAAAATATGATCTTCTGTATCCTTTACCTGTCCCTACTTTTCTTGCTTCCAGCAGGAGATGAGGATGAGGATGAATCAGGTGAGGAAAGGCTGCCTTCCTGCTTCGACTATGTCATGCACTTCCTTACTGTCTTTTGGAAGGTGCTATTTGCCTGTGTGCCCCCCACAGAGTACTGCCACGGCTGGGCCTGCTTTGTGGTTTCAATCCTCATCATTGGTATGCTCACCGCCATCATTGGTGACCTGGCTTCCCACTTTGGCTGCACCATTGGCCTCAAGGACTCAGTCACAGCTGTTGTTTTTGTGGCCTTTGGCACCTCTGTCCCAGGTGAGAGTGGGGAAAGGGGGTTCTGAGAAGATGGGGCTGGTGGGGAAAAATTCTATGAGACTCATATTCCATGCTATACTCATCCCTGCATTTCAGAAAAAAAGAAAAGAAAGGTCATTTTAGGGATAAAACTTGATTTTATTGGTCAACAATCTTGGGCAGGATAAGGAAATGGGAACTTTATGCATATCATGCAATATTCATTCAGAAATTTGTCTAAAAGGATCCAACCTCAGGATACCTTTAAATATGAAAAGGCTGTTTTCTTGAACAACATCCTAAAAGGATATAGAGCCAGAAAATGTCCTGGATGACCTTAAGCAAGTCATTTAACTCCCTCTGAGCTTAGCTTTGCTCACCTATAAAATGAAGCTAATATTATTCACATCACATTGATTGTGTGAGGATCCAATAACATAATGCATGCAAAATGCTTTCTGAATACAAAATGTTATTGGTATCAGCCCCATCCCTTTACTGAGTTCATATACAAAAATTAATTACACACAGTATAGGGAGGAAAGAAATAAACATGTATTTCTTAAGCACAGGTATAGTGTCAAGTATTTTACAAATATCTCATTTGGTCCTCACAACAACTCTAGGAGATAGATACGATCATTATCCCAAATTTACAGTTACTGAAGCACAAGGAATAGAAGACAGTTGCCCTGAATCACACAGCTAGCGGATTTCTAAGGCTGCTTTTGAACTTGGATCTTCTTGACTCCAGGCCTATACCTTTATCTTTTGCCAACTAGTTGCCAATAAACACAATGCCTGTTCTCAGAGGATATATACAGACTCCTTCATGTTTCTCAGGGTAAATAACTTACCCTGGCTTAGCTTAGGCCATTCCATGGAGCTTCTAGCATCTTCAGATTCAATCTTTATCATCTGCCTTTGCTAGCCCAACTAACAATTAGGGTCCAAGGACTACCACAGAGCAGATTTCTGGAACTCGTCAGGATTGTGGAACTAAAAGACAGACTCCAGGCATAGGATACTGCATGCTGGATAAGTGTCCAAAGTGCACAACATCCGGCCAATCAGAATCATAGAGAACCACATCCTCTCATTTTACAAGGCCAGGGAACTAAGATGACACATATCTGGTCTGTGTCAAAATCAGGACTGGGGGCTCTGGACAACAATAACGCACTGAAATGTAAAAGTGGATCTTTAAAAAGGCCCCAGACTTCCAGGACTGACACAGAGTCACAGATCTGGAGAAACAAATGACCTCGGACGTCATTTATTCCAACCTTCTCATTTTCTAGATGAGGAAATGAAGTGTCTTGTCCAAAAATCACATAGATAATGACCTAATTTCTAAAACGTTATTATTTTCACTATATCGCACCACCTTTTGAAGTTCAGCTCTAAGGGGTAGACCATTCCCAGGAATAAGAATCATTTTTTCAGCTCGCTTATTCCAACCCATGTTTTCCCTCTTGCAGACACCTTTGCCAGCAAAGCAGCTGCCATCCAGGATGTGTACGCGGATGCCTCCATAGGCAACGTCACAGGGAGCAACGCGGTTAATGTCTTCCTGGGCATCGGTTTGGCCTGGTCAGTGGCTGCCATCTACTGGGCCCTGAAAGGACAGGAATTCCACGTTTCCGCTGGCACCCTGGCCTTCTCTGTCACCCTCTTCACCATCTTTGCTTTCGTCTGCATCAGCGTTCTCCTGTACCGGAGACGGCCCCACCTTGGTGGGGAGTTGGGCGGCCCCCGGGGCTGCAGGCTGGCCACAACTCTGCTCTTCGTGACCTTGTGGCTCCTGTACATTCTCTTTGCCACACTGGAAGCTTATTGTTACATCAAAGGGTTCTGAGCAGCGGAGGGCCCGGAGATCCAAGGAACCTCGGGGGCCTCGCCACCCCCTCCAGCGACCACCAGGATGTTTGGCTGAGGAGAGAAAGCCCCAGACATCTATGTCCCCGGAGCACCTCCTTCTGCTTGAATCTCCCCCAGCCCAGGCCCTGGGACTAATGGACAACAGGAATGGTCAAGTTGTAACCAATCAGACAGAAAGACAAAAGAAGCCACAAATTATCAAGTATTTAAATACAAGCCAACAATAGCAACAAAATCAACTTTCACCTCCTTCCTACCCACTGTCCCAGCCTTCACAGCAGAGGATCACATCCATGTTCTTACTGCTCTTCGGCTCCATTGTATTTGGTTGCTTCATGTTTTCAGGATTGGGATTTCTCCTATGGGTCTCAACTGGATATCAAACATACACAAACACACACACAATGTTTTCACATCCAGCTGACAAGCGTGGAGGCAAATCAGATCACCATCATTTGGCTTGGCCTCTTTTTAAAATTTGTGTTGTTAATGTTATTGTGATGATGATTATTATTTGGTGTCAGGTTTACCTCATTGTTTATTTTTTCTTCCTCCTGACATCCACGACAAAGGTAAAATGGAGCAACACTGGGCTGTTATATAGAGAAAGAAAAGTGCGAATAATGTTCAGCCACAAACAATCTCACTCTCCCTAAGGGATATCTATTATGATTCTGTCCCAGTTTCCTTTTTCCCCCCAGAGTCTTTTATAGGACTGATATACTTAACATGAAAAGATGCATGTGTGTGTGCACACACAAACACACAAACAAACACATATAGCTACACTCACACATTTGTTGGGAGGAAAATGAATATTAGAGCTTCAAAAAAGGGAAAAAAATCATAAAACAAAAATTTTTGTTTCCTGCCCCTGTTGCTGCATTTTGAATACAACATGTCTTTTGTATGAGTGTCAATTCCTTCATGACCATGGTATTTTATGAAGAACTATCTATATATGGATTTATTCTTGGTAAGCTATAGAAAGATAAGGCACAAGATGGAAAAGACCTGGCAGCAGAAGGTGTGATGTGTGAGAGAGACTTCTCGATCTTCTCTGATTTGCTTTTTGAGATGAAAGGCATGTACATATATCAAGGATTGTTTTTATTTCTCAAGCAAAACAAAATTTTATCAGTTATTTGGTGTTCTCACCATTTGGTGCTTTTGAGAAATGTCAACTTCATGATCTTACCACCTAGAGTATCATTATACTAGAATTCACCAAATTTCTTAAAGTCAAATGAATTTGGGAGAAGTTAGCAGTAAGAGAGATCCCCTCCATCTGCCATTCTAATTTCTCTGTGCCTTTAAGGGGTGAGCACTGAGTTCTCTATAGTTCTCATAACTCACCAATGTGGGTTATGTTGGACAGATAGCTCTTAATAGGCTCTCATGTTTTGAAATTTCATGAAGACATTTTTCTATCTGTACTTGAGTTATCTCTCTGTGATCATAATTTTCTTAAGTCCTAATTTGGGGAGTGAGGGATTGTCATGTTGTTCAAATCTTGACAAATTTGAGAGGTCTCGGCTTTAAAAACACACATAATCACCATAAAACTGCCACAATTCTTCAGGTTTCTTCATTGACATAAGTATACTTTTTTTTTTAAAGATTAAAAAAATGAAAAGAGAAAAATGTAGCCATTTAATTTTAAACCCATTTTTAAGGAAAAAAAATGGAAAAAAGTGCTCATGTCATAAGGTATATTGACAGTTACCATTGGAAAATTTTGGGGTGGTTAAAAAATAAAAGCTATACTCTATCTCTTTAAAAATATATGCCACTTATTCTTGTTTTTCTTACCTGCAAAAGGCCAGAATGCCATTTTGGGTCCTCTACTCAGCCAATGCAATTGAGAAGAAAAGGTCATTTATGGTGAAGTGTGCTTCCAATGATACTATTTATGTCAGATTTGATTTTGAAAAAAAAAAGACAGGTTAGCACTGCAAAGAAAGCTTTAGTAGGGCTAAAAGAGAACTTAAGACCCTAGAGGGTAAGCAGGGATTGGAGTTACAATTCTTGTAGAAAAGGAAAAGGGAGGTAGGAAGGAGCCTTTTATATGGGAAGGATTAAAGAAGGCTGTGAAAACTAACTTCAAATGAAGAAAAGTGAATCTTTTTATAACTTAGGGACACAAGTTCTCTCTCTTTCATAAATACACATTCAAATAAACTAAGTTTAGTTCCAAGTTGGTATATCCTATAGCTCAAGCCTATGATGGGATTGTTAAGGTCAATATTAGAAAATACAAAGACAAACTTGATGTATTGTATGGTAAAAGAGAGTTCAAGTTAATATCTGGAATTTGCAAAAGAGATGAGATTGAGCAACTAGGGGAAAAACATCAACAGACACTTGAAGGTGACTCCCTTGTACAATATTTCTTAATTTACATTTGTCAGATGCAAACCAATATCACTGTTCAGACAGTTGAACAGCAAAGAAGAGGGATTATGAAATTCATATGGGATTTAACTCTAGCCTTTGTTAGGATAATTATCAGGTTATCTGGATGTTTAACTCAATTCAGCTCAGGATATATTTGTATTTCCTGTGTGTTGAGTACCATGGAGATATCAAAAACTGAAGGAAACAAGTATTTATTAAATGTCTACCATATTCCAAGCACCATGCTAAACACTGGGTTACAAAGAAAGCGCTCCTCAAAATCAACAAACAGATGCTGCTTTTAGTTCCTCACAGTCTAATGGAAGAGATAACATGCAAACAATTATGCCTAAATGTATTATATATACGATATGTGTGTGTTTGCATGTGTTTCTCTGTGTGTAACAATTTAGAAATTAATATCTGGAAAGAAAAGGTATAAGAAGATTTGACATGTAGGAAGGGGTCAAGTTATCAAAGACTTTAAAAGCTAAAATAGAGGATTTCATATTTGTTCCTGGAGGTAATAAGGAATCATGGAGTTTATTGAATTGGGTTTGGGGGAAAGGAAGACATGATAAGACCTATAAAAAGATCAATCTGACAGTTGAGTGGAGTATAGAATGGAGTGGGAAGAGAATTGAGAGAGGAAGACCAACTAGTAGGCTACTGAAGATACAAACAGGGCACACCACAATCTATGTCCTCCTGGAGCAAACAGTCTTACTAGACTTAATCTAATACTATATACTAGGTGCTTGGGCAGAGAGGTAAGCAGGGGAAATGTTCCCAAATGGAATCACGTCAAGGAAAAAGGAAGAATTGTGTTGAAAATGATTCCATGGTTCAATAAACAAGGATATGAGTGCTATGTATTGAATTTGTTTTTATAGAACTTTTTCTAAACCTCTTGGCTTCCCAATACCATGCATCTCACTAGAGAAGCCTAACGGTTAACAAATCTAAAAGCTAAAGATCTACAATTAGGTCTCTGTGGCCCAGAAGGAGGAAAGAAGGGCATAGGGGTTAGTTAACAGAATGGGCCTGCTCCTTCCTATTGAGAAATCTGGCTGCTTGTATCGTCAAACTCCCAATTTTCTCCAGCTCCAGTATGACAAAGGGCAAAATGGCTATTGAATGAAGAATCATAAATAAGAAGGATGAATTTAGGGCAAGTTGTCAGGGAGTCTTTCAGATTTTAACCAAGTCAGGTGTTTTGTATCTCAGAGAATGGAAAAAGGGTCTTATACCAACATTCAGGATAATAAATGCATTTATTGGGTGTAGAATAACCTTTATTTCACTCCACAATTATGCCTACAATGCAAAGGAGTCACAGAGACCCTCCCTAAAATTATGCAGAAAGCCCTCTAAAACTGTGAGGTTAAATTCAAAAGAAACAGCAGCCTCTAAACTATAATAAGGATCCCTGAGGGCTGCATGTTGACTTAGAAGCCCATGTTAAATATGTATGCACACATATTAATTAATGTATTAACACATTAAAAGCAGATAGGAACTGCATTTTAATCTAGTTTTGACTGCAATGGATCGTGTTGCATGGGGGTCACAAAGTCCATAGAATTCACAATAATTCCATAACAATTAATACAACTCTCCTGACAGAGTATCCTACTTTTCCACCTGGCCCTAAAATCCTCTCACTCAATGATATCTCCAGGTATGAACTTCTCTAATTCAAGTCAATAAACAAATTAAGCCCTTATTATGTGTCAGGCACTGTGCTAAACTCTGGAGATACAAATAAGAAAAAAAGAGATAGTTCTTGCTCTCAGAGAGCTTTCAGTCTAACACGGAAAGACAGCACACAAAAGGAAACAGAAAAGAGAGGGGGCAAGTGCGGGTGGGCAGAGAAGGGTGACCGGTACAGAGACCTCTCAAGAAATCGAAGCCAGGCAGAGCTGCAGAAGGAAAGTGAAGCCTGCTGGAAGGGGAGTTTCGTGCTTCCCCCAACAATGAGAAAGTTGAGTGTAGTTTGAGAAGATGATCCTCATAACCTGAATTAATCTGTACGATGAGAGTTTTCAAGTGATCAGCTTAACCTAAACTAGGGCATGTATCCATGGAGTTAGAGCCAAGAGAACTGTTGATGGGAAAAAGTGGACAGTTAGAAAAACAATCTACCACCATATTGTCATCTTCTGTAACATGATAAGGCTTACCACACAAAGCTTCTGGGAGGATAAACTGAGGTAATGTATTTGCAAAAGTTGTTTGTAAACTAGAAAATTCTTATGAACCTGTAAGTTTGTTGTCAATATCATCTCCTATCAGTCAACAAGCATTTATTAAGCACCTACTATTTTCCAGTCACTGTGCTAAGATTTGGAGGCTTAAAAAAGGACAAAAATATTTCCTGCTTTCAAGGAGTATACATTTTAATGGGGAAAAATAAATTACTAGGTATATACAAAGTCTATAGAGAGTAGCTAGAAGGCAACGTGAGAAGAAAAAACAACAGCTAAACAGGTCTAACAGGACTAGGAAAGGCTTCCCACAGAAGGTACTTTTTAGTGGAGTCTGGAAGGAAGCAAGTCAGCTTATTCTGTTCTTCTAATGTTAAAATATTTTTTCTTCTGCTGAACCCAAGCTTGGGTTCTTGTTTTTCCTGCCCACTGGTCCTGGACCTTCACTTTGGCAAGACATAGAATAAATGTCATTTTCATTCTGTGGGCATTTGGATTTTTCAAATATTTGAAGACAGTGACCATGTCCTTCCCAAATTATCTTTTCTCTAGGCTAAATATCCTCAATATGTCAACCATTACTCATAAAATACAATTTTCAGCTCCTTCACTGCCCTACTCTGTTATCCTTCTGTAAACATTTTGCAATTTGTCAGTTTTCTACTTAAAATTTGAGCTGAACACAATGTGATTTGACCAGTACAGATTATAGGGAGACTGTTAACTCACTTGATCTAGACACTCTAATTTTATTAATGGATCCTAAAACCACATTAGGTTAGTTGGCTGCTTTGCCACACAATGTTGGCTCATACTGATAAAGTCTACAGGTTTTATTTACTGTTAATCCAGGTTTATCCAATCACAAACCTTTAGGAATAATGGGGCTCTCGGAACTAAATCTAGTGGCTAAGCAGGAAACTATAAATTTAGAGACTATTAGAAGTTCTTCTAAAGACAAATTCTATGAACAAGGTGGGTCATAAGGAGAAGGCACAAATTAGGCAGGGCAAATTCATGATCTATCAAAAGGCTCTGAGGGACAAGGAATAAATTCCTCTAATTTCTCCAAATTTGGAGTATACTTCTGTCCCAGGATAGCAGCTGGTTATATTCTTTATTCATCTAAAACTTAAGTAGTTTTTTTTTAAATCTAAGTATCATATTTTTTCATTACCCCTATTAATTTTCACCTTGTTGGGGCTGGGTCATTACTCAAGATCTTGCTTCTGTCATTGTCATATTAGTGATCTCTTATTGTTTTATGTCATCTGCAAATTTGATAAGTAAATAGTCTGTGTCTTCACTGACAATTATTGAACAGGAAGGGTAAGGTGCAGTGGGACTTCTCTTTATGGCCAGTAATAAGTTTGGATTTCTGCTATCATGAACAAATTGAATCACTAATCAACACACTTTTGACAGGGTCTTTTAACTACTTATTTTTCTCTATTTGGTTGCAAGAAAAGAGAACGATTGAGTCTTTATTATGCTGAAATGCAGACACATAATGTAGGGAAATATGGATGTGTTTAACAACCTGTTTTTCAGGCACAACACACAAGCTTAATCTGCATTATTCATATTTTCTTCTTTACTTTCTTAAATCTAGTTGTTTAGTCATGCCCAATTCTTTATGACCCTTTCTGGGGATTTGGCAAAGATCCTGAAATAATTTGCCATTACCTCCAGTTCATTTTATAGATGAGACAAATAGTTAAGTGACTTTATAGTTGGCATCTAAGGCTGGATTTGAATTCAGGAAGAGCAGTCTTCCTGATTCTAGGCCAGGTGTTCTCTCCTTTGCATCACTTAGTTGTCCCTTTGTAAGTTCGGACAATTTACAAAACAATAAATTAAAGATTTGTAGTATTTGTTGATTTTTCAAGGTGTAACTGCTCATGAAGAAAATTTAATAATGGGTTCTCAAGCCAGTATGAGCTGATTCTAGCACATCTTGATACTGTTTCATATGTCTGTGATTTACTAGTCTTTTTATTTTATCAAAAAAAGTAAGTTGGCTTACTTTCATATGGCTTCTTAGTGACCATGTTTTCTCTCAAACAATTACTTTCTTATCATTGCTCACAAACTTCTAAAATATGTTCTATAATTTTTCTTAATGACTTAATATTTCTACAGTCCTCACCTCTCTCTCTCTCTTTTTTTTTTTTTTTTTACATTTTCAAAAACAAAAAGCATTTGCTTGTCTTAGTCTTTTGGGACTTTTCTATCTCTTCATGATTTCTCAAAAACACCCTCAAATTCTTTCTATACTCTGAGATGCAATTCATCTGGGACTGGAGTTTTGAAATCACTGAAAGAATCTAAATTCTTTCTTACAAACCTGCCTATCTATCTTGGTCTTCAATTCCCTCTTACCAATTTGTGTTCTATCCTTTCCAGGTTAAAGATTATACTCCTTATTAGAGGAGATAGAAGCAAAATGAAGAGCCGAGTAGTGCTGTGTTCTTTCTATCATATATTAACCTAATCCCATACTTCAAAAAACCAAACCAAACCAAAACATTAGATGAGATCTCCCTGTAACCTTGTTTTGCTATTCTTCTTGTTCCTTATTCATATATATATATATATATATATATATATATATATATATATATATATATATATATATATATTTCTGTAAGTCTCAAATCATTCTGTACTTTATTTTTCCGAGGACTCTTAAAGATATGTGACTTTATACATATATTTTGGTCATGCTCATGTATCCTATTTCTATCTTCTAACAATTAAGTTCATTAGGGTTTTCTTTTTTCCCATTAAACTGTGAGCACCTTGAGAGCAGAGACTTAGAGATAGAGGAGTTCTCTATTTTTCTCTTCATAGTATCCTCAGTGCTTGGCATATAATAGGTGCTTAATAAAAAAAATTCTCATTGACTTGTGATTGTGATTAGATTGTTTGTGATTTTATTGTTTAATTTTTAAATAAGAAATCAAAGTATTTGATAGATTTGCTTCATGTAAATACTATAGGTTCCTTTCTTTGAAAAAGACAGGAGCACAGAGTCATATGTAAAAGATGAAAAAATTGAGGCATAGAAGTGCCGTGATTAGCCCAAAGTCATACAGCTGATGTTTATGTACTTGATAATAGAAGCTAATCCCTTGATCTCCATGGTCCCATGCTGTATTCAATCTTCTGTACAAAGTCGACATCACATTATGTGTATAAAGTTTGGGTATAAAGTTTGGGTAATATTTCACTGATCCATAACCATCCTTACATGGTTCCACTTCATTCAACAAATCAATCCATGCCTTAATCAAGTGCCTAAGAGCACCATGCTATGTGCTGACAATACTATAACCAAAATGAAATAGCCCCAAGGAGCCATTTGGGAGGTAGGGAGATGACCAAAAAGGAAATTCAAAAGGAATTTCTGAAGTAGAAGATTCACGAGAAAGCACTGATAGTATGTGTGTATATACATGAGTGTATATTTAGATTCAGGAAAGGCCTCTTGTAGGAGCTGGCACTTGAGTTGAAGTTGCTGTAGAACTAGGGGAGTTCCAACAAGCAGAGATAGAATGTCCTGCACAAGGTCATTTGACTGGAAGATGGAATTCATAACAAAGGAAAGGTATTTTTGAGACCAATGGCCAGTGCTAGAGGGATATCCAAGAGCAGGGACTGACCCACTGAGAACTCAAAAAGCCAAGAATGAATCCTACAGCTTTGACTTCTTTAAGCTAACCCTTCTCGATGCTATTTTATGATTTCTTTGTCTGCAGAGGATAAATCAGTAAGCCACCCCATAAGTCCCTCTCCCCTTTTCACTGATGTCTATTCACTGTGGGGCAAATTGAAGAGAAAGAAGCAAACTGAACAGGTCGCCCCAGTAGCCAAAAGTACATTTCTAAAAGAGAACTTTCACTGGAAAGAAGTGGTTGTAATTGAGGACCCTGACTGATCATCAAAGCTTCCAATTTCAAAAAGAACTCTCCCAAGGGTACTTGATCTAGGAAAGCCTGGTCTCAGCTGCTATGTGTGGAAAGTCAGACATGCAGAAAGCTGGCTACATCAAGAAGAGGTTATGTCATACTAATTTCAATTTCATTTTTGACAGGGTTATTAGACAGAACAAGCAAATGCTATTAACATGGTATATCTAGATTTCAGCAAGGCATTTGACAGAGTTTCTCTGGAAATATTTGTGAACAAAGTAGAGGGATATGGGCTAGATCAAAGTACAATTAGTTGCATTCAGCACTAGAGGAATGACCAAACCCAAGAATGTTAATTAATGGATTGATATCAACCTGGAGAGAAGTCTCAAATCAATGACTTGAATGAAAGTGTAGACGGTATGATCATCATATTTGCATAGGGTATTAAGCCAGTCAAGATAAATAACATGGGGGCAGCTAGATGAAGCAGGGGACAGAGGATTTGAGTTCAAATCAAGGCTCAGACACTTAATATGTATTAGCTGGGTGACCCTAAGCAAAATTGCCTTGCAAAAAAAAGAAAGAAAGGAAAGAAAAAGATATTGAATGAGAAAGACAAGAAGCAAAAAAAAAAAGCAAAACTTGCATGATAGGCCCATTAAAATGAAATTGAATAGGGATAAATGTGAAGTCATACTTAATATTAAAAAAATGAATTAATAAGTACACAAGAGAAAAGGGTAGCACGACAATGGTTTGTATGAAAGGTAATTGGGAATTTTAACATACTGCAACCACAGTGAGGGTCAACAAGGTATTAGTTAAAAAAGCAGATGTCATTTTAGCTTGTTTTAATAGAGGAATTAGTATCTCAAACAAGAAAACAAGTTTCCTGGCTGAATCATATTTGGAGTATTGTGTTCAGTTCTCTTTGCCACATTTTAGGAAGGACAAAAGCAAACTAGACTCCTTCTCCCAAGGAAGATAATCAGGATTGCTTGGGTTTTGGAAAATCAGTTGAGAATGAGGATGAAGTGAATGAAGATAGATTTTTAACTTGGAGAAAAAGTAAATTGGAGAAGGACATAATAATTGCCTTCAAGTATTTGAAAAGTAGATTTATGGGAACTCTATCCAGAACAGTGGATAGAGTACCGGCTCTCAAATCCGGAGAACCTGAGTTCAAATTCAGCCTCAGATACTTAATACTTCTTAGCTGTGTGACCCTGGGTAAGTCACTTAACCTCAGTTACCTTAGCAAAAAAAAAAAAAAGTAATATTGTAGAAGAAGAATTAGACTTCTTAGATATTATGGCTCTAGTGGGCATAACTAGGGATAATATGTGAAAATTGCAAAGTGACATGCTCAGGCTTGATTTCAGGGGAAAAAAATCCTAATAATTAAAGAATACTCCAAAGTAGATTGCTTCAGCAGGAAATGGGCTTTTTCCCCCATTCTACTAAAATTTAATCTCTTTGTATTTTACTCAGGAGAGACAAGTATTTTTTTCCACATGTTTAATTAAGATTAATATATAGATCTTACTTCATTATTATCTTGGCCAACTATTTCTGAGTTTATTTTTATCATTTGGTGTAATAGTTGGTCCTTTTTTCTTAGTTGTGGGAAGGTGTTTCTTCTGATGTCTAATCCAAGTACTCTCCATTTTCTTGGAGTTTGAGCATTCATCTGTTTATAGTTTCTTTTCTCTCAGATGGTTTCTTTTCCTTGTTTTATCACATGGAATTTCTTAGACTCCAGTCTCCTGTTTCCTGTCTTTTGGGCTTCTGGAATTTCTTCTATTAGGAAGGCCTGTGACATGAATAGATCAAGTTGGACTGTTTCTTAGAGCAGCCATAACACAGTTGATTTTTTAAATTAACCTGCTCTGTAAAGAGCCATAGGAACATCAAAAAAAGTCAGTCCAAAGATGTCCCTCTTTCCCTCCTTTTCACCTCTTCTCATTTTGCTCCCCATGGAATATGCCTATCCACATCCTCCATTCCTCCCTTCTGTCTCCAGGCCGCTTAGCTGCTGATTTTTTAATAGTAAATTGGTTAAGTGGGTGCAAAAAGCTCCTGGTCACCAGGATTCCCATATTATCACCAATAAGAGGTTGGAAGATTGTGGGGAATGACAGTTTGTCTTTCTTACTCCTCCTGACTATCTGTTCTTCTTCCTAATGGTGGAATTTATGGGAGTAGGAGAGGCAAGTGTTCCTCAGGATATTTCCAACCCAGGCTTTTAATAAGACACCATACAACCCTGACACTTTCATATCCACATGAGAAAATCCACAAATGGTCACTGGAGAAAAACCACCAACACCCATTCTTTCATATCCTTCTAATATTTAAAATCATTTACAGTGCTGTGAGAATCAGACACATGGTGACTTCAGATAGAAATACTTAATTTAACATGAACCACCTTTTATTCAAAATCAATTATAGATGTGTGGCAGTCAGTTTGGTATAACAGAGACAGAATTGTCTTGAAGCCAAGAAGACCTGAGCTTAAATCCATTTGAGTAGGTCTCAAGAGGACATTCATTTAACACCATAGACAGTTATTTTCAAAATATCACAGACCTCTTTTTTTAGGATGCAAAGTTGGCAGGCAACTTAAAAATCATTGAGGCTCAGAGAAGAAAACAAGCATCTGCTATGTACCAGATACTGTGCTGAGCATTTTAAAGTTATTGTCTCCTTAGATTCTCATAACAATACTGGTTTATTTATAATCACTGTTTTACAGTAGGGGAAACTGAGGCAGACAGATAAATAAATTGCCCAGGGTCACCCAGCTAATGAGTGTTGGAGGCAGGATTTCAATTCATATCTTCCTTACTGGGAGTTTCTTATACCAATGAAATTCTATAGATCTACAGGTAAAGGATCATAGATTTAGAGATGGAAGAAAATTGGGAGCTCATCTAGCCCAGTCCATTTATTCTGTTGTTGTTTAGTCATTTTTCAGTTGTATCCAACTCTTTATGATACCTTGTGGGCTTTTTTGGGGAAAAGGTATTGGAATGGTTTGCTTTCCTCCTCCAGCTCATTTGACAGATGAGGAAACTGAGGCAAACAGGGTTAAGTGATTTGCTCAGGTCTTGTAGCTATTTAAGTGTCTGAGGCTAGATTTGAAATCAAGATGAGTTTTCTGACACTAAGCTGAGTGCTCTGTGTATCCTGGTGCCGCTTAGCTGAGCTCCTTAGAGGTAAACCATATCCATAGTCATACAGAGAGTAAACAGCTGAGTGAGGATTCGAACTCAGGTGATAGGATTCCAGAGTCACTGTTTTTTCCTACTGTAGCATGCTGCCTTCAGAAGAGAACTTAAAGGTTTACTAGCTCAAAATTCTTATTTAAAAAATAAGGAAGGGGGCAGCTAGGAGGTACAATGGATAAAGTACCAGCCCAGAAATCAGGAGGACTTGAGTTCAAATGTGGTCTCAGACACTTAATATTTCCTAGCAATGTGACTCTGGGCAAGTCACTTAACCCCAATTGTCTCAGGGAAGAAAAAAGAAATAAAAACAAGAAGCAAAATGACCTGAAAGAGAAATGACTCATCTAAGGGCACACAGCAAACCAAGTAATAGAATTAATGCTAGAATCCAGGTCTCCTCTCCCCCACCTAAGGATTCTGTCATTGACACTACTGCCTTTTTACTGTTCTTTAGGAGTTCCTCCTTTAAGATTTAGTTTCTTTTGATCAGATTATTTTAATTCATTGGTCTGATAAATAATCTCCAACTATTTAGTATTTTGTTCTCCTATAAATCCTAGCCAAGACCTCTGTCACCTGCTAAATCTAGATTGCTCACAAACTGTCAGAATTCTAGTGCTTTTTACATGTTTCCTGTTCTTTATTTTCTCAATCCAGATAGTCCAAGCATCTCTCCACATCATTATGTAAACACCCTTTGAAACATGAGGGCATTTTATTGTGGTGCCCTCCCTTATGTGCAAAGAACTGTAGGATCACAAAAAAGGAGTTGGGTGGGAATTTATCATATCATCTAGTTCCCGTCTTCTTAAACTGTGAGTTGTAACCTTTACAGGGTCTTATAACTGAATTTGCTTGAAATTATGTTTTATCATCAGTAAATGTTTGATTGGAATACCTATTTTGTATACCTATATTCCTAGGATTACATAAAATTTTCTTAGGCAAAAAGTGATCAAGTGGGAAAAAATTTAAAAAGCTCTGATCCAGTTCACCCCCTTTATTTTACATGAGTAAATGTAAGCCCAGAGAGGAGAAGGGACATCATGGTATCATGTGATAGAAACGGGTTCTACCTGATTCTAAATCAGAAATTTTTTTCTCAATGAACCATACTTCTTTCCTAAAATGAATCCGCTATCACCACCAAGCTTCCAACTCAACTCACAAATGTAGCCAAGACCTATATTTGGTGGTCATCCACCTTGGCAACTCTTTGAACATATATATCATACTGAAACTTAGTTCATCCAACTCCTACATAAATATAATTCATATATTTCACCATTTGATGTAACTTTCATGTATGCCCTTCATTATACTCTTTCACACATTCTTCTTCAATATTATTTTAGAGTTTTGTTCTTCTAGTAGATATGTTTCTTATGACTTCCCATTGTCCTCTCTTAAAGTATGCACATGGAATCACAGAATTAGAGGGGATCTTAGGTTACAGTTTTCTTTCCAATTCATTCATATTTTCATTTAATAAGCTTTCTCCCCTTTTAAATAATTCTTTTAAATATGAACTTTACAAAAAAACAAAATGAACATTCAATGTAAATATACAAGCAAAGAAAAATGATTATATTTGAAACAACTTCTATTATGTAAACTTAGAAACAATGTATATTAAATTTAATGTGATAGTAACAAAATTAACCTCCTTGTTTGTATCCCCTTTTGAATTTCCTTAGACTCTCTTCTGTGTATTTTTAAACATTTCCATTTCTTCATCTCCCTCCTCATCATTAGTCATATACTCCAACTTCTCTAGACGCATTTCTGTTCATACTTCTGAGCAATATATAACCTACCTTTTAACAAATAAATACAGTCAAGCAAAATGAACCCACATATAGGCTACATCTGAAGAAGTACATGTCATTCCACGTCTATAATCTATTACCTCTATGCCAAGAGACAGGAAGGGTGCTTCATTATGAGTGTTCTGGATTCATAATTGATTGGTTATTACATTGATCAAAATACTTAAGTTTTGTTTTCCTTTATGTTATTATAGTCTTTTTATAAATTGATTTCCTGGTCCTGCTGACTTCACTCCATATCAGTTCATAGACATTTCAGATTTCTTTGAATCCACTCATTTCATCATTTCATATAGTATAATAACATTACATGATGTCAAAATACCATAATTTGTTCAACCAATCTTCAACTGATTGGCACCCATCCTTTTTGTAGCAAAGAGCTCTTTGCTCCTCTTTGCTACAAAACAAAGAGCTACTATAAATATTTTTGTACACATGGGTTTTTTCTCTCTTTCTTTTACTTTTGGATTTATTCCTACTCAGTAACAATGCTTATTTTCAAGTTGCTTTGCACAATGTTTTAACCAATTCCCACCTTTGCCAAAAATGCATCAGTATATCAAATATTTATTAATAACCTACTGACTTCTGGGCTAGGCAATGGGATACAAAGATAAAAGTGAAATATGAAATAACTCCTTCTTGTCTTATATTCTAATGAAAGCAAAAAATATGGACATAAAAGAAAATACAAAACATATGTAGAGTTAATATGAGGGGATATTAACTTGTAGGGAGTTTAGGAGAGATGTAAGAACAGAGACATGAGTGGTGTAATATGAATCGAACCAATGAAAGAATCTGTTCTGTAGTATGAATGAATGAATGAAACAGTATTAAGTTCCTACTATGTTATCCACTGTGCTAGACAAAAGTGAAATAATTCCTGCCTATAAGGAATTTACATTGTAATGGGGGAGATAACATATTTTGAAAAATGATGGCTAGAAAAATGAGTCAGAGTTAGGGAAATGACAGGAACCATAGGGTAATTAATAGACTCTTTCCCAAAGCAATAACTTTATTTTGAGGGTAGAGGGAAATATGTTCTGGGTGGATGGATGTAAAGCATGGTCTTGGGCTGGCTAGACATAGACAATTATGTAAGAAACCTTGACAGATGGTCATCCAACTTCTGCTTATACAGTCCCCAAAATCGGAAACTCCTCATCAAAATATTCTTTCCCATTGTTGGACAATTCTAATTAAAAGATCTTATTATAGATTAGTTTTTCCTTCCTGGGCCTCTCATACATGTCTCTCAGTTCTGTGGGATGGCACCACTTTAAAACTAGCCCACTTAACTAGTTGGTGTAATAGATAGAGCACCAGCCCTGAAGTCAGGAGGATCTGAGTTCAAATGTGACCTCAGACATTTAACACTTCTTGGCTATGAGCCTGAGCAAGTAATTAATCCCAATTGCCTCAGCAAAAACAAAACAAAACAAAAAACTAGCCCATTTCCCACAATCAATACTTGTAATATTTGAAAAAAAAACTATTATATCTGCCTCAATCTTTCTCTTTTCTAGTCTTAAATATTACCAATTCCTTCAATCTTTCTTATTATGAGGTGATTTGCAGTCCTATACTGTCTTGATTGCTTCCCTTTGAATAAATTCATTGTCAATTTCTTGTCCATCTAGAATTAAATTCAATAATCCAAAAGTTTTTTGACTAATTTAAAGTACACTTGGAATAGTATTTCCCACAGTCTAGGCATATACTTTATTCATTGGCTTTGAATGATTTTTTGGGGGGGCTTTGTATGTCAAAACCTTACATTTATAGAGAATTTTAATATCCCTAGATCTCAATGGACTATCCTGACTAGTAGCTGTTCACATAACTTTCTCTGGGAATCTCATTGTATCTGTCCATTTACATATTTGTCACATCATCCCATTTTCTGGCATTATTTTCCCCAAATGTACTTTTCTATAAATGCTTCTAATTATTTTCTGTACTGTGACTCAAAGAACCTGGGTTCTAAATCTGATTTTGGCAGCTGGTGACCTTTATATACCACTGAGACCATAGATTATGGAAATAATTATAGTTGTAGCCTAATTTAATGTCCTCATTTTATCAATGAAGAAATACAGACCTAGGGAGGACCTGGCCAAAGTCCCAAAAGAATTAACTAAGATCCAGAGTAGGACTCATTGAATCTAAGTCTAGCATTCTTGGGGCCTTGGTGTGCTGCTAAATGTTTAACAACCAGATCTCTGAATGTATGCAAGACATACTTTTAAGTTAATTTGGATTATTAAAATTTTCTTCATCATTCTTTTAAGTTTAAACAATCAATAATAAATCAAAACCTGGTTTGTAGCATTTGTCAATTTCCAAGGTACAAATTCTTACAATTAAAATATCGTTAGTGAATATTAAAATGAAGGGGTTAGATGAGATAGTCTTATCAAAACACAAGAATAAGAACAGGAAGGACCTCAGAAACCATCAAGTTTAATATTTTCATTTTACAGAGTTGAAAACTGAAGTCCAGAGAAATTGATTTCATTTTGTTTTTTACTAATTTTGCAGTTATATTCAACTCTGTGATCCCATTTGAGATTTTCTTGGCAAGAATATTGTGGTTCACCATTTCTTTCTCCAGTTCATTTGACACGAAACTGAGGCAAGCAGAGTTAAGTGACTTGCCCAGGGTCACACAGCTAGGAAGTATCTGAGGCTGGATTTGAATTCATATCTTTCAGACTCCAGGTACAGTACTTTATATACTTTATCAGTTAGCTGCCCAACTGACTGGACTAAAATGACACGAATACTAAGTGGCAGGATCAGAACTCAAAATCAGATCCTCTTACTCCAAATCTATCACTCTATCAACTTTCATCTCTCGATCTGGTCAAGAAGGAGACTGTTATTACAATTCACTCAATTGGCCCTTTGAATCATTTCATGCCATTTACTTTTCCATTCCCTATTCCACTGTAATTTTCTGTGCCCAAGTCCAATTCTTGATGTCACTGAATCGTTCATTTTTTCCTCTCAGAACAATAGTATCATAGAAATTTTAAAGTAAAAGGGACCTTAATGATTATGTAATTGAATTTCCACTTTTTATAGTTATTCAGCTCTTACTTTGCAGATAAAGCAACAAAGTCCCTGAGAGAGACACAGAGGAGACACACACAGAGGGAGGGAGAAGAGACACAGAGATAGGGAGAAGAGGCACACAGGGAGAGGGAGAGGGAGACACACACAAGGGGGGGGGAGAGGAGACACACACAGAGAGGGAGAGGGAGACACACACAAGGGGGGGAGAGGAGACACACAGAGGAAGGGGGAGGGAGAGGGAGACACACACAGAGGAAGGGGAAGGGAGAGGGAGACACACACAGAGGGAGGGGAGACTCAATAGGAGAGAGAGAGGCACACAATAGGAGGGAATGGGAGACACACACAGAAGGAGGGGGAGGCAGAGGGAGACATATAGGAGGAGGGATAGGGAGACACATACAGGGGGAGGGAGAGGGAGATACATAGGAGGAGGGATAGGGAGACACACAATAGGAGGGAGAGGGAGACACACAGTAGGAGGGGAAAGGAGACAGACATAGAGGGAAGGAGAGGGAGAAGGATACACACATAGAAGGAGGGAGAGGGAGAGAGACAAAGACAGACAATCAGAGTTTAGATAAGGACAAACATTCTCTGTTCTCAAGGACTTTAGGGAGATTGAATAAATTCATATTGATTGATCCATCAATTGACCTATGTGTGAATACAGCCTTGGTATGTGTCTCTCATATGTGAGTCCCCTGAAATATACACATAATTTCAAGTCCTATTTTGGGTAAGCATCTCCCCCAGAATACATCTTACAAACCCCCACTGATGTTTCTTTTAACCATTCCAACCAGAAGACATTAGTTCAAAACTAAGACGTTAAACTGCATTGAAAATAAGTGACATGGAAAATAACCATGTTTCTCCCATAGTCGGTGGAAGAACACCTGGGCTAGAGCAATTTATGCTCTTCCAGCTGTATTTCCCTTAGAACAGCTCTCTGGACCAGAACTGCATCTTGCTTCCCATATAACTAGCAAAGTCATCTGCTAGGGTTGGCAATGTCATTAAGGCTTGAGCTGCTTTCTCCATTGCCTGAAATTGCAGTTTTCAGTTGGTCTATTCTTTTTGCTATTGTGACATCTACTGGTAGCTTTGCTGAGTTCTCTGATGGTTCTTCCTGATTTGGAGCATCTGTATGGCCTTAACCTGGGGAGTGAGGGTGGAGGATGGGGAATAATCTTAGCTATTTTAATTGATTACCTAGGGTCTATCAGTTCTTTGTTGGCTCAGACTTTTATATCCCCTTCCCCATTAGCCAGCCATATAGCCGCCCAGCCATCTGGAGAAATTCTGTTTTTGTTTATTGTTTTTCAGCTGTTTTTCTTTTGCCTATTCTTTAAATTAAGCCTAATCTTTTTAGGTGAGAAAACTCCTTTCACCTTCCATCATGTCCCTGGTCACTAATTTGAATTCATAAACTCAGCAGATCTTTGTTCTGCTTTCTTACCAGCAGTGAAATCAATGTCCTCCCTACAAAGATGTCAATGGATGTATGATTTCATCAACATGGACTTTCTCTATGTAAGTTCAGACAAGTATCCACAAACACTAGTTCAGTTAATGAATCTTGGTCTAGACCTCTCATAAATGTTTTAAAAAATAATCACATATATACACACACACACACACACACACATATATGTAGTTTTCAACATTCATTTTTGTAAAACTTTGTGTTCTAGTTTTTTCTCCCTCCTCCCTTGAGTCCTCCTCCCCCAAACAGTAATCTGATATTAGGTTAAATCCGTGCAATCCTTTTAAACATATTCCTGTTTTTGTCAGGTTGTCATCACAAATCTTTTATAGAGAATCTATCTTACATGTTAGAGGCCTTTCTCTAGGTTTTACATTTCATGAACACCATTGCTGAGATAAAGTAGAAAGAGTTCTGGGATCAGTGGGATTCAAATCCTTTCTCTGGCACTTCCTGTGTGACCATAGGCAGGCCATTGAATCCATCTGGGTCCACATTTCCCCTGTAAAATCTCAGGTTGACCTTTAATGTCCATTCCCACTATAAGTCCATAGTCTTATCCCTCACTCTGGATATTTTCTAGTCATAAATATTCTGAGGGAATTTTATGCCATTTTTAGCACTATTATAGTCATTAGTAACAGGTTGCAGTCTATCTACACTGACCACCTTCCTCTCCATTTTCCTTTGGGTCATTTGCCTCAGTTATGGGCCTAAATGGAACCCTTAGGTGTTAGTTAATCAATTAACATTTATTAAATATTTGCCAGGCACTTTGTTTAAGTTCTGGGATACAAAAATAAGCAAAAAAGAGTCCCTGCTCTCAAAGAGCTCACAATCTAGTGGAAGAGATAATAAATAAATATGTAAAAATAAGCTATATATTTATAGGAAGGACATGGTAGGAGATAGAAAAGAAAAGGCATGATAATTAAAAAGGATTGATAAAGGTTTGCAGAAGAAAATGAGATTTTTAGTTGGGACTTAATTGTGGTTTATCATTTATTCTTGAACAGAACTAATGATTTGCAAGTGGTGAATTTGTTTTAAATGAGATAGGACTATGCAAAATCATCTTCCTCATTCTCTCCTCCAGTGTCAACAGACTTCAGTAGCAGGACATGGGTAAGGATGACTGGAGATGGTTCCTAGATGCAATGGGAGACCTTGGCCTTTTTAAGCTAATGTTTTCAACAGGTTTTATTTTATCTGAGGCAACATCCATTCAATAATTAAAGGTAATAATAGCTAAAAGATGATCTACTTTTCCTTCACAAAAGGTAATTAAAGGTAATAATAGCTAAAAGATGATCTACTTTTCCTTCACAAAAGGATCAGTCTGGGAGGGCAGGATCCTTCAAAGTTTCTGACCAGAACAGAAACAATTGCTATTTACTCCCACTCTGAGCCATTAAGACTCAAGCAATAAAGAGGTGAGGCTTGGACTGGGACTTATTGCTGGCCAATCAGTGAAGCCATACTGGTTTGGGTTTAAAGGCATAGTCTATTTGTTGAATCTTAATGTTCTTTATGATTTCTTGAAATATATTTCTGGAAGTGAAACTTAAAGAAAGCCAGAGAAAGCCGTAGGTAGAACTTAGGAAGGTTCTGGGAATGGGGAATAGTCAAAGAGACTTTAACTATTGTCATTGAAAAATGAAGTGTCTTGTTTATGGAGCGGCAAGGAAGCCAGTGTCCTCAGATCAAATAGTAGGAGAATAAAGTGTAAGAAAAGGGGGAAAAAAGGTGGTGATAGGATGAATCAATGGGAGCTACTTGATAATACCAGATCCTCATTCTCTTTTGTGGCCCTGAAGCTCAGAGTTTTTAGTTGGGACTTAATTGTGGTTTATCATTTATTCTTGAACAGAACTAATGATTTGCAAGTGGTGAATTTGTTTTAAATGAGGTAGGTTAAGAGATCTGGTTTCTGTTCCCTATTTCAGTAAGTTGTGGTTGTTTTTGGAAATCTTCTAAAAAACTTATGATCTAATTCATAGTGAACAGAAAGATCTGCTCCTGTAGGAAGGAGGCCAAGACACTGGTGGTGATGATGCGGGAGAGAGAAAAACTTAAGAGGGAGCAGGAACAGGAATAGTGTCCGCCCTGGTTCCCTTGTGTTAGGGGCGAGGTAGATGAGATGGTTGCAGGGAGGTATTAGTGTTTTAACAACTTTAGAAGAAAAGAATGTATACAAGACAAACTTAAGTTTACTCTTCATTTTTAATATTTTCTCCATCAACTTTATTAAGTCTAGACAATCAACAAAACAATGAATCAAGGCAATAATTTTTAGCTTTTGCTGAGTTCTGAGGTATAAACGCTCACAAAGAAAATTAAACTATAGGTTAGTTTGAAAGAGTTGGTTGCAATATCATCCCTCTTTCCCCCTCAATCATGACTATATTTGGCTGTCTAGAGTAATGTGCTTTGTAATACAACTCCTTTGGGACCCAAATACTCTGGGAAGTGATGATTCTGGTTCAAGCAATTCAGGTGACTAAAAAAGACCAGCTGGCTGATTAGTTCTAGCCATAGGGCATTAAGGAAAGATAAATGTGTAGGCTGGTTTCTTCTAGGTCTCAGTCAATGTTCCTACATAACAAAGCTAAGATTTCCCTCCAAAATTCTATATCACACCACTTTCAGATTTATCTCTTTGAGGAAGAAGGGAAGTCTATACTAGAAGCACATCAAAGGGTGTTTAGGCTATTTGTTTATTCTGTAATATCTTACGAGATTTGATCTTTATCTTCTGAAGGATAGTAGGAAGACTTCCACAGAGGAAGCTACGATCCTGTACCACCTAATAAGGCCCACTAATTTATAGGGACTCCTGAATTTGGGACTGAGACATAGGGTTGATGAATGAGAGATGCCAAAAACCAGTGAGTAATGATGAGGTAACATAATTGTACTTTTGGTTTACATGCTTTTGTGTGCTCACTGAAAAAAAACAAATCATAATGGTATAGTCCTCCTGGTTATTTTTAGGAACTTATTTTTCCTCTTGCTATTTGCTAAAAACCCTTTTTTCATGCTTAAAAACCCTTATGGGTTTAGCTTACTCTTAGCAGCATAATAAAATCTTTGCCTCTTGGGGAAAAAATGAAAAGAACAAATTAATTCCTTAGAGTCTGTTATTTTATAAAGGGTCTATGGGTATGTGTTCTTCAGACCAAGAAACTATACCATTGAGAGCACATTTTCTAGAAATCCTAGGATAAGAGTTTCAAGGTAGGATGACTTTTTTTTTCTCTGATAAACATCAATTCAATGATCCCCATATCTTTTCAAACTGGACTAAAAATAATGCAGTGCTGAATACCATTTAATATCGATGGGCTACAGTTAGAGCTTAGAATTCTTCTTTATAAAGGGATTGTAGTCCATTACTGTCCATCGTAATAGGATTTGACCTATGAAAAGAGATTTTGTTAATGGATTAGCAACAGAGGACGAGAGAAGAGAGTTAGGGAACAGAGGAAATTGGTTCTTGAGAATGGTAGTTGGAGGGATACCATATATATACCACTGTCTCCAGGAAAGCCTGACAATCATTTTCTCTATACCCATAGCATTGATTCATCTAATCCAGATGTTTTATCTTTTTTTTTTTTCAATGTCTTGGGGATTTGCAGTCTGGTGAAGCCTATGGACTCTTTCTCAAAATATTGTTATTGATTACTATATTCATAATCAAAGGAAACAATAAATTTCAATTAGAGATTGGTGAAAACAAAACAAAGATATAATTTTTTCCCATCCAAATTCACTGAATCCCTGAAATTTGCTTGGAGTCCATGGATTCCAGATTAAGAACCTATAATTTAATCAAGTTTCTACTAACCTCTTACTAGCTCCAATTTTCCAATTGAGAGTGAAGCTGTATAGAGTAGCAACATCATTGTATCACATGAGGAATCTTCCAGACTTGTGGGCTACCCTAGCATGGTCTGAAAATTTAGGAGTGTTTATATGGTGAAGAAGGCAGAGAACTATCAGCATTTAGAACCATAGTTGGGAGATTAAGGATGTGGTCTAGAAGCTTTCAGGAATAGGAATAGGATGGGAAGTGGGCGGAGCTTTGTGATAGAACTATTCCTGTTCCATTAATTTCAATTTGAAAAAAATATTTTTTCTTCTCTTCTTTTTTAATGATAGATAATATGCACCTTTCTCCCAGTACATTTCTCTCACCCCTTAATTTCATAATTTAAAAAATTATTATCCTTTCATATTCAATTTACACCTGTGGCCTCTGTCTATATATTCTTTTCCTAACCATCATAATAATGAGAAAATTCTAATGAGTTATAAGCATCCTCTCATGTAGGAATGTAAACAGATAAAACTTTATTAGGCAAAAAAAAATTATTTTTTCAATGAACAAAACTCATTTTATTTTCTGCTCCTTTCCTCCCCAAACACCTAAAGCCTTATTATTGTTATTATTTTTTTGGTAAGGGAAACAAAGTTGGCCCTATAAACCTGGAAAAGGGAGCCAGGAAATCCTGGGGTGTCATATTAGAGAGGATTTTCATTGTTTCCAAAATTCCACCTTCCTCCATGTTATAGTGACTAAATAGAGCCTGTGTTATTTTTCTCCTTCCTACCCCATTTACTGATGCTAAATGCATGGATGGGAAAGAGGAAGGATGGGCAGCAAACTTCCTTGGTGGGTCTCCTTTGCTGAAAGAGGGACTTATATTGATAATAGCTATCATTTACATAACACTTTAAGGTTTGCAAATATTATCGGATTCTTGCAACAACCTTGGGAGATTTTTTTTTTTTTTTTTAACAATTGAGGAACCTAAGGTGGATGGAATATGGATGATTTGCCCAAAGTTACGCAGATAGTAATGTCTAAAGAAGGATTTGACTCAGATTTTCTGTGTTTTGTAGCCGACTGGAGTGCTAATGGGGGACAAAGATAGGAGCTTGATAATAAATCCGGGTGAGTTAATAGATTGGGGAAATCAGAGTGGAGTCTTTTTGGTTCTGAGGAGTCACCTAAGTAAAAATAACAATCCAGGGATGAGATCTGCATATTTTTATCAATGGCGTGGATAAGGCATAAATAATCTGTTTATCACATTTGCAGGTACCATAAAGATGGGTGGGATAGATAACAAAATATGGGTATATATAGATATAGTTCATACTAAATGGGGATGCTGAGGTCACTTCCAACTCTGAAATTCTGTGATTGATTCCATGAAGTAGTGTTACATTTCCAAATAAAGCCTTATTTTCCCCAATTGAAACAAATGTAGATTAGAGATGAAAAGCTATGTCTAGGAAAGACAGAAAGCTTCTTGGGTGTACATGTCTGGGTAATGCCCATATTGTGGATAAAAGATAAATAGATCAGCCTGCCAAGCTTGTTGTCAGGAGACACAGTTTTGAACCTAAGGGTCACTTGTCTGATTTCCTTCCCCAAGAAGTTCCTCTGGTTGCCAAGTGAAAGCCAGAGGTATGTATTCCATCTTTCTCCCTTCCCCTGGGTGTCCTGAAACAGTGATTACTTTCCATATAGTATATTCAATGATAAAAAATCAGGATGAATGAGCAAACGTGTTGGGGAAAGGCAAACAAAAACACAGAAATTCCTCCAGTTATTAGTGGCTTCACCTGTCAAAATGGTCTTGCATTTATTTTGTGTATACTTATACATGTTATCTCTCCATATGGTATGCAATCTTCTCGAGAATGAGTTTTCAGCCTTTATATTTGAATCTCCAGTGCCCAGCACATAAGGTTTTAATAAATATCTGTTGATTGATACAAAACTCAGACTGAAAACCCTGGTGGAGATGATTAGAGTTGAGAGTGGAAGAAGAAACTTTACCAGTATTTTTATTTTTTCCAATATTTCACCAGGTTTTTAGAAGACCAGCTCTTCCTCAAAAGGCAAGGGAAGGAAAGTTAATGGATAACCTGGGTTATTCAGGCTGAATATCTACCGTGGATCTGCTAGTTTCATAGGGAATTGAAAACAATAGGACGCAGCAAAATCTTAGGATCTTAGATTTGGAACTAAAAGGAACCTTACAGGTTAGCCAGAGGTTCAAACCAAGATTCTCCAACTGCAAATTCAGTGCCCCACAAATGGTATAAGGCCTTCCTTAGAAAAGGAGTTAAAGTAAAAGATGCCAGTAGCAAAGACTTAATTCTTTGGTAATGACGCTGGCCAGAAATCTAGTGGTAAAGGTCATAGTGCATCGAGGAAGGGAGTTGGCAAGAGGAGATAATTAACAAATAGAGTACTCTGGAGGTGTTAACCAGATTTGTCTTCCTTGCCACATATCTGTCATGGATGAGAGAAGAAGAGGATATAGCCCTTCCCTTCCAACCCCGAGGCAGGGAATAAATCTGTTTTCTGGAAAATGATGCAACTTCTTGATGTTCTAACACTAAATGATTTTCAGACCTGTTGGTTGTAACTTAATGTGCATAAGGTGCAAGTGTGAGTTATAAAGAAGTAAGCATCCTCAAAAATAACCCAAGTATATCAGGAAGACTTTTTTTCCATTGACTTGCTGGCAAACATTGCCATCTTGTGGCCATATCTTGGTTTTCTTGCCGGGGCATTGCAGAAAGAAAAAGAAATGGGGCAGAATCCTAGGATTCTAAGGTCACAATGGGGAAATTTCAAGGCAGCTTAGAAAAATCACTGGCCTTTCTAAGAAATAGGGATCCAGAGACAAAGAATGCAGACACTGAGATTTATCAATTTTTTTTTATTTAGAAAAACAACCAAATCCCTTTCTTCCACACACAAATAACCCAAACCACTACAAGAGTAAAGCTTTGAAGTGTTATCGGTAATGCTGCTTTCAGTCCAGAATTATGATGTTGAGATGGGGAAAGGAGCCCAAAAGGTTGGGGTCGCAGACCAGTGTCACGAGTATCTCAAAAGAATTTGCAGGTTTGAACCCATATCCAAGGCAAGGAGCAAAGTTTATTGTAATTGTAACACCAATTAAAGTCGGCTAAGTTCCAAAAGAATTTAGCAAAGAATCAGAAACAAGGAGACATATTATCCAGTTCTTCATGTCACTGATATGCTAATTTTATAGTCTAGAGGTAGAACTGAGGAGTGGTCTTAGCAATTTGGCCATGGCTAGCCAGCAGACCCTAGGATTACCCTAAAACCAGAAAACTTTAGAATGATTGACATAGATGGTGAGAACAATAGCACTCTCTGGTCAGAGAGTCTCAGGATCACTAACGTATCTTCCCTAAAGTTTAAGACAAGAATTATTATTTAATTCATAAATCAGAGGACTTTTACTTTCATTGACAGACATACTGCCAGAACACTAGTACTCCAAGATTGGGAGGGGGAACCTCAGGATCACAGATTCCTAAACTAAAAGACTTTCAAATCACTGACAGATTGTTAGAATAGAAGCACCTCCCTAGTTCTGTCTCCCCTAGAAGCTATATTCCATCAGTAATTCCAGGGAAATGTGTAGTCTGAAAGTTTGCCAGGGCACCATTTAGATAAGGAAGATAATAACTTGTCCCCATGAATCCATCTTGGAATGCACATCCTCCCTCTAGTCAGCCTCTCCTGGGAAGCCAGAGGCACTTTTTGTTATTACATAGCATCTCTCCCATTCTAACCAGTCTGTGTTACATGGCCAAGGCCTATTCCAAGTTATAGTGGGAGGTCCAAGAGCATACTTTTGGACACCCTAACAGGCTGCTCTGACTGTCTTCTAAGGTGAGAGATGAGTGGTACATGAGGTCTCCTCAATCCAAATTGGCTTGGGTCACCCAACCCATATGGTAAATGTTTAACCTGGATGTTTTTCATCTGGAGCTCATGGATAGATTCGAACTTAATGGGGGAAAAAAACGACATCTTTATTTTCACTAACCTCTGACTGAAATTTAGAATTTTCTTCAATTATTATTAACAAAAAAACCCTACCAACATTATTGTGATGAGTCTGAAGCTTTTAACAAATTATCTAAGGGTTTCATGACACAAAAAAGGGTTGTTATTATTGTTGGTGTTGTTCAGTCGTGCTGTGACCCCATTTGGAGTTTTCTTGGCAAAGATTCTGGAGTGGTTTGCCATTTCCTTCTCCAGATCATTTTACAGATGAGGGAACCAAGAACCCCTATGTTATGCCCTCTTATCTAGACAGTGAATGAACTTTCTCTAGGTTTTAATCAGTGTAACTACTGGGGGGAAAGGGGGGGACAAGGGCTAGTGGACAAATTGGCTAATTCACACTTAAGTAGGACATAGTCTGCATTTCTTACCCAGAAATTAAATGCAGCAAAGGCCTGTCTGACCTAAATAAAAGGAAGTCAAACTTTGAGTGGTTCTTTTGGGTTAGGAGAATGGTAATACAGCACCTCAAAGATGTCATCCCTATGAATGTGTGTAGGACTTCCCGATAGTTCTGGCTTGATCTCTACATTTCTAGGAGATCCAGGAAAGATCTACTGGGAGGAGAAGAGTTATAATATGAATTAACTTTATGTGAGAAGTGGGCTTTCTTATTCCTTAAATTCTAACCTAAAAATAATGTAGCTACTTGAATGATGCAGTAAAGCCCTATTCCTCAAGCCTCTGAGAACTATCATAGTATGATAGAGGACTGAACTCAAGTCAGGAACACCTGGGTTCAGACTTGGCCCAGACACTTAATGGGTGACCCTCAGCAGGTCACAAATCCCTCTGAATTTTCCTCATTGTCTTATACTTTTATTGGTATTGGGAATCCCCTGGATAGAAACTCCTTCTATTAATGCATATTTTTGTTTGCTAGGCAATTTATGGTCTGCTTGATGATGCAGTGGATAAACCAGAAAGACTCATCTGCCTAAACCAAATCTGGCTGAAGACAGTTACTAACTCTGTAACCACTTAATCCTGTTTGCCTCATCTTTAAAATGAACTGGAGAAGAAAATGGCAAATTACTCTAGCATCTCTGCTGAGAAAATATCCAAAATGGAGTCACAGAGAGTTGGACACAATTGAAAAATGACTTGACAAATACAACTTACAGTATTAGTTTCCTGAGCACTGATAATTTTAGATAATTAGCCCATGGTCATATAGCTAGTATGTGTTAGAGGCAGCTCTGGACCGGCTATCTTTGGCTGATTACACAGAATTGCATAAGTGTAAGCTATTATTATTATTGGTCATTGTGTAGAGGTGATCCTGGGTTGGCACAGAAGGGAGTGCAAAGTCTGGGAGATTCTCCTAAGGTGACAAGATCTGAGACCATGTACTTGTAAATGAATTATGTCTGTCATCCCAAGTTCAGCTTAATGAAACACATAGAGGCTCATCATCAGAGGATTGACTACCAGGTAGTTAATTATTTCTGCCACAGAAACTCAAGACAAAGTCATTGCCATCTGCATCAAAGGAGGTACACCATATCCATGGACTCCCAGATGTCCTAAAGACGTTAGAACAACCTGTAAATTAGGCAATTCCTGCAGGATGGATGGCTTTTATTCTTTAATTCTTCATTTTCATTCGGAATAACACTATATTCTTGAGTGAGTAAGTGATCTAAAATTTCCTAGATTGACACTCATTTTTGAAGCCCATACCAATGGGCTTAGATTATCAATATATTGATGACTAAGGGTTTCCTTAGTCTGAACATATAAGAATAGTTTTCACAATTCCTTACACTTTCCTCTTTGTTGATAAAAATACAGAGAACCTTGTTTAAGATACAATCACTTTCTGCTTTGACCCAATAACCATTTTTTTCCATCTATGCCCGTTCTCCCAAATTAGGAAGAGGGAGGAGACCTTTAAATCCTATCCTTGCTGCAAAATGCTGCTGCCACCAGTAATCTCCTTTCTTGTGCACTAGGAATCTATCCCATACAAAAGTTTCTAATACTATTTGCAGTTCTCTGAACCTTAAAATGCACTAATCCTGAAGAAAGCTTTCTGTCTCCTTTCTCCTTTTTCCTCTCTCCTCCCCTCTCCCTTTCTTTACCTCTATTCCCCCAATCAACTGAATTCCACTGTTCCTCATCCCAATTGGCTAAAAATTTGGTGTTACAGAAATATACATAAGAAAGCTAATTTACCCCCAATTCTATAATTTTCATGATTTTATTATGCTACAACGATTTTTTTCCCAGAGAAAGAAGGGAGTGTTTTCACCCACATGCTTGCTGGATATTTCTATCCTCCATAACCTGATAAAGAGTTTAGGTGTCAACTTATATCCTAAGTTGAAACCCAAACACTATTCTAAGGAGGAATAACTCAAGGAGCTTGCTTCAAGAACTACCAAGTTAGGGACTGTTTCCATTGGGACAGTAGGGACAACTTCCTCCTCCAGGAAGACAATTAGTAATCCCACCATAGTTATTCCAATAAAAAAGGTAAGACTCCCATCTCCATGTGCATTATTGAAGAGAATGAGGAAGAAAATAAAAAGGGAGGGTCAGTCTCTAAGCAGAATGAGAATAGATAATGATTGATTTCCGGAAAGCCTTTAGTAGGGTGCAGGAAAGAAAACATCAACTCTGAAGCTTGTACAAAAGAACTGTACAATTCACATATATATTTATATACAGTATATAAATCTCTTTCTTATCAAGGCTGAACAAACTCCAACAAAACAAAACAAAACAAAACTCTAAAAGTTGTCAGTAGCTGAGTCAAAAAAAGAGAAAACTTTTGCTTTTTTTCCTCTTCTCTTCTCCCACTGTGGTATTCAATAACAGTGTTAAAAAAAAAAAAAAACAGGACCCAAAACAAAACAACACACACACACACATACACACATGAGAGAATGATTTAAAAGTGCAAACATTGTGGGCACCTCTCCTGGTAGGCAGGATGTGACTTGTCAGGGTCAAAGGTCTCTGATCCATTCTCTCTTCATGGGACTCTCCACCCGCTCTTCTGCTTTTAGACCAGTTGTCCTACTGGGAATATGGATAAGTATAGAGAGAAGGAAGAAAATATAAGCAAAAGTCACATGGAGCTTCAGGTAAGATGGTTGTGGGGATGGAGGTGGAGAGAAGAAGAAGAGAGAGCTGGGTGAAAAGATCAACTTGCTTGCAATTGCAATTGTAGAAAAGCTTGCAAATAAACACAATTTATGAACCCACTCTGGCCTCTGGAGGAATCACTTTACAGATTTAAAAGAGGGACTTTCAGTGTTGTCTCTGTTTATTCTTTATCCTAGAAAAATGTTTGCCACAAGATGGTTGCACATGAGCCCTAAACTCAACTGTATTGAGTTGCTTGTAACCATGGACTGGGGTAGGGTGGAGAGGAAATAATAACATAAGCCTCGTTTCTTTTGGACCATCTCATTATGAAATGAGAGAGTTAGAATAAGTTTCCTGACAGGATGTTGAAATAGTTGAGGGAAAATAAGGACTGATAGAAAAGGGACAGAAAGAAGAAAGTGACTTACTGAATGGGGAGAAAAAGAGGAAAGTGACTTACTGAATGGGTTAATGCCTTGTCTTTTTCCATGAGGAAAGCTGCCCATGCTGCTACCTGCAAAAGACAAGAACATGAAGGTGCTTTGTCACCAAAGGAGAAGGAGGGGACAGCCATTTGTATCTGGTCTTTTGTTCCCTAGTCTAGCTCCTTTCTCTAAATGTGAGTATGGGAAACAGGTGGAAATTGAGTAGCTATGTTTATTTTTCCTTGCATCTTGCACTTGCAGTCAGAAAAAGTTAGGTTGGAATCTGGTCTTGGAACATTTAGGAACTTTGTGATTCTGTGTGAGTCTTTTGTATCCTTAGTTTTATCTGGAAAATAGTACTACTAGTACCTATCCCTCAAGGTTATTTTGAGTATTTTGGCTTGAAATATAGAGGACTTTTGATTTACAAAATGGCACAAGGGCTGAGTCTAATTCAGACTAAATTCCTAACCCTAGCATGTCCCTTCTGCATTGCCCTTCTTTCCTGCTTCTACCTAGTGCAAAAATCTCTAAACTTGGAGAGAAAGAGACCGGGTTGGCTAGCTTCAGTGTCCCCCTTAATCAATTGGATGACTTTGGGGCAAATATGATGTTGGATAAGTCATTTTTCTGGATTCCAGTTTCCTCATGTATACGAGACAGTTGGATTAAATGATCTTAAAAATCCTTTGCACCTTTAAAACCTATGACCTCACTTTCATTCATCTCATTGGAAAAATGTTATGTCTGCTTTCTACAAGAGCATGAAAATAAGTGCTTATGTCTGGTAGCTAGCTGAGCCTATGTTATCCTTTAGTCTGGCAACTAAAATTGAATAGTCATCTTAAAGACAGTAAGACCCTCTCAGGCCATGGGGATACCCTGTTGTAATTATCCCTCTTTAAATGAATTTCTGTATTATTATTGTTAAAGAATTAATTCTTTATTATTCTGTATTATTAAAGAAAATCGAGGTAAAGAAAATCAAGAGCACTTAAGACTTGAACCAGCAATTGGAAGAGGCTCAAGGCATTAGACTACCATGAATGACCCCACTTGTAGTAGCCAATTACCTCCTTCCTTTCTCACTCCCAGGCAGCCTTTCAGCTCTTGTAGTGAGATGGATTTGTCCTTGTTCAGGTCACAGTAGTCTGTAAAACGCCGGGCACATTTCTTGGGTTTGGCTTTCTTCTTCACATATCTTTTGAAGGGCTTCATCTCTCTCTTGCTGATGTCATTACTGCTGTTGTTATCCAGCTGGCTAAAGTACCAGTGTACCACCCGCTCTTCCAGAGTGTGGCTTGGATCTGGCTCAGAGAACCTAGGCCCAAAGCATACCCATTCCCCATACTTAGATCCCTTGGAAAGTCTCCCAAGGGAAAGGTCACAATTACCTCAGATCATTCCCAAGGAGCAGGGCTGAATAAGGCAGAGGCATAATTTCTGTCCCAAGTCAGCCACTGAGGATGTCTAATTCACCCTCCTTCAATTTGAATCACAAGAGATTTGTTCTCTCAAGAACCCACAAACTGAGAGAACCTTCAACAAACCAACTTGCCCAACCTGAGCAATACAGGTCAGGAGATGCTTTGCTGCGCCTCCCCAGAATAAGTGGGAAAGTCAAAAAGAGGAAAGATTGCATCTCCTTCCAGAACAAGGATGTTAGCCTTTTTCATGACATGGTCCTTCCCCCTCAAAGACTTTGCAGTCTACTTGACATTGTTATTATTGAGGCACGGTGGAAAAGTCTAGCATAAGAAGTTGGGTAACCCGAGTTCGGCTCCCTATTCAGCTGCTTTGTGTCTTCCCCTGTGAAATATTAATAACTACACTTGCACTGCCTTTCACTCAAAGCTGTTATAGGAAAAGCACTCTGTACAAATGAAAGTGCCATTTAAGTATGTCTGTAGTGTAGAAAAAGGTGTTGAAAAGTAGTAAAAAACAAAAAGTCAGGAGTGAAGAGATGATCATGGGTTAGAAGAGTTAAAGAAAGCTTTATAAAAGGCTTTATGCCCTGTGGTCATGGTGTGAATATAAATTCACAAGGCTCATTCATATACACAGTTCATGGAAATTATTCCCGGCTTTGGATAGTCACCTCATATAACATATTGAAATAACTGCAAAATCAGGAACAAAATATATCAGCACCTTTAGCATACATGCAACTGAAAAGAAGCACTTCACTTAGATGGACAGACTGTGTTGATAATGCTGAGCATGAGGTTCCATGAGTATGATCTGATGGAATACAACAAAACCTTGTAGCTTCTAATCCCAGCTTTGATCACCAACCCATTAAAATGGTTGTAGAATGAGTACTTGAAGCTAGGTGGCGCAATGGGTTTGGAATCAAGAAGACTCATCATGAGTTTAAATTTAATCTCAAATTTACTAGGTATGTGACCCTAGACAAATCATGGAACCTTATTTGCCTCCATTTCCTCATTTGTAAAATAAGGTAGAGAAGAAAATGGCAAAGTACTCAATTATCTTTGCCAAGATACTCAAGATTCCAAGAGTTTTCACATTTCTGGCTCACTAAGGCAGAAGGTTATCACAAGTACAAACATTTGGCTAAGAAGGAGAGAGCTATGGGATGTGGTACTCTACTAGAGTTTCACTATTGAATCAAAATCATAAAATTGAAAAGGACCAATTTGAAAAGTGGACTTGCAATTTCTATTATAAGATCTTCAGTAATGGAAATATTATTGCCTCTTTCTCTCTCCCTTTCCCAAATTTCAATTTTAGATGGCTCTATTAAGAAATTTTCTTTTTATATCAAGCCTAAATCTGTCTTGATGCAACTTCTAACCAATGCTGCTAGTTCTATCTTCTAGAGCTAAATTAAAATAAAAAAACTTAATCCCATTTTTATGTAACAGGACTTCAAATGCATGAAGACAATGCCATCTTCCTTTTTAAACAATTTAAATTTCAGTTCCTTTTTTCATAACCTATGGTTTGGTTTCTAGTCCTTTATTCTTCTTCTCATCCTTCACAGATGTGTTCTGGCTTATCAAAATTTTTCTTTAGATGTGGCAACCCAAGTTAAACACAACAATCTGAGCTATGACTATCATCCTGAGTAGGGCATGATGGAACTATATGGGTTTATAGCTTACCTTTATTTTGGACATTGTGCTCTTATTAATGAATTATTTTTGATGGATTGCATTATTAAGCTTACAATCCAATGAAGATCCTCAGCCTTTTTTCACCTAAATTGTTGTTTGGTCATTGCTCTTCCATTGTGTGTTTCTATGTTTAATTCAAGGATAATACAACACCATTAACTTTCATTTTATTAGATTTAATCTTTACATTTAACAGGTATCTTTTTTGGATCCTAATTTTGTTGTCATATGTGTGAGTTATCACTTCTCTACTTTGAGTTATCTACACAACAGATATCCAGGGCATTACACTACAGGCCTTTCTTTATTATTAAACCATAAATAAGGATCAACTAGTGGATGGATAAATTTGACCTGATAGATCTCCAAGTCAGGAAGCATAATCACATCCATCTCTCCTCTTTGGTTTGCTCAGATGCCCCAAAAAGGGGGTTAGATGGGGAATATGATAATGGTAGTAGTCCCTCTCCTGCTCAGAAATTTTTCTATGGCTACCTATATTAAAAAAAGGCATCAATGGTAACAGAACAAATTAGAGGAATAAAAAAATAACATCTCACAGAAAGTTTGGGATATCTTTATAATCTATTTTATAGCTGCAATTTAAAGAGGAATTAATCCAAAGTAAATTAATAGTTTAATACCAATAAGATCTCATTAATGTTGTCTTTGGGAGTTCTAAAACTGTTCCATAATGACACGTGGGAGTATTATCTATACAGACAATATATAGTCCTTAAACATCGAAGTTTTCTAGGAAATACAAAATGTTTGGAGATTTGGTGAGGGCATTTTTATCTTCAAGCTATCTTCAGTATCCTACTGCATTTGTTACAGGAATAAATGGCATAGCTGGTCCTTCGCATTTGACTATAACAAGCAGGTACTTGAAAGTAAATTCTATTGAGATTATAACATGTATAGTTCTTTGTGGGAGGAAAGAGAAAGACTATAGTCTAAGTTACAACTTTAAATATGACCCAGCCAACTGGCCTAGAATCTCCCTATATACCCAATGAAGAAAGGACACTGAGGAGGCATACCAAAAAAAAAAAAGCGTCTGACATCTACTAACCCATCAGAAGCATTTCTAAGAAGGAGAGAGGGAAAGGCTGCTAACCCTTAAGCAGTGAGTTTTACTGTCTGTCTCTCCCTTGCTAGGGGGAGGTCATGGGATTCCCAGGCAAAATCGAGCTTTTCCTTTAACCTTTAGGATTAGCATAACGTAATGTCTCACCTACAGGATGAAATAATAAAGCCTCAGTCAGGGAAAGATGGAAAAGAGTGGGTCATCCGACCCACTGATCCTGCCAGGGAAAGATTGCTCCCTCTAGCATGTGCTCTCAGGACTCTGTCCTGTCCAGTTTTTAGCTGCTCAGTTGACAGAGACTTTCCCTACTTTCTTTTAGGGCTTTTCCATAGGAATAAATCGTCTTACTTTCCCCCACTTCACATCAACAACTCTTCTATACTTCTCTCAATATCCTTAGGAAAAAGTATAGAAGTTAGAATTTAACATTTCTTAAATCTTATCCACCTACCATCCTCAAATTACATTTTGCTTCTTGGTCATAATTTGGCATCACTCAGATTATTTTATTTCAATTACACCTCCTTACTGCTCGACCTTCCCTCTTTTGGGGGCAATTTGTGGGTGAAAACCCCTGAATAGACATAGACTCACTTAGGAGGCTATACTACAAATCATGGAACCACTATCACTTTTATCTGCAAGAATTCCAGTACTGGCCCCTATTTCAACCTCTGGGCAAGTCACTTCCCCCAAACCTAGTTAGAATGAACAACACACACTCAGATATTTTTCCCCCACTGCTTATAAATTAATTCCTTATTAGATCCTATAATGTCCCCTGAACAGATGGTATGAAGGTATTATGTCCTTTTTGACTGATACCAAAAGAGATTAAGACATCTTAGACTCATACAGAATGTGGAATTCAAGTATCCTCACCAGCATAGTCAACATGATACAATGGTGACTCTTTACTGTCCTCCTTTTGCCCCCAAAAGTAAATGTAATCCTAGGATGAGGAAAATTACTTCTAAGCAATAAGGCTCCTGTTATTGTTGAAAGAAGACAGATTAAAAGCAGGTGTCCTATCTAATGCCCTGATGGTCCTGACAGTCAAAATCATTGGCACTACAATGTAAGAGAGAAATAAACCATCATGGGATAGAGGAAGAGAAGGAAATACAGAGCAATATTTAAGGATAAAAATAGAGATTGGGTGAAGGCAGAGTAATCGTCATATCTCTGTTGTTATTTTTTAGTCTTTTCTAACTCTTTGTGACCTTGGGATTTTCTTGGTATTGATTCTAGAGTAGTTTGCTGTTTCCCACTCAAACTCATTTTACAGATGAGGAAACCGAGGCAAACAGGATTCTGTAATTTGACCATGGTCACATATCTAGTAATTGTCTGAAGCTGAATTTGAACTCATGAATATGTTTTCCCATCTCCAGGTCCACCTTCTATCCATTGTGGCATCTAGCTGCCCTTTATACCTCTACATAAAGCCCAAGAAGGGAGAGTCATAAAAATAATTTGAGTGAAGGAATGAAAAGGCTTATTATATATATTATATGCCAACTAATGATACAAATCTAAAAATAAAAATTGTTCCTTTCCTCAAAGATCTTATATTCCATTGCAGGAGGACAACACAAAAAGAGGAATGGTATCCAATAAAAGGCATTTTGTTAGAAAAGTTATAAGAACAGTGAGGAGGATTTTAGAGATATACTATTTAATGAAAATCAGCTGAACCATACTATTGGCTGAGAAGCATCCTAAAATCCAAGGAAAAACAATCACTTAATACAACATAAGCAAAATGTGATCAATGAGAATAGTGCTTAAGTTCCCCAAATCAAATCATGAGAATTAGATGTGTGCACATCAAATGGAACACACATATAAAACTAATATTATAGGGAGAGTTCATTAGTTGGAAGGAAAAACATCTAGAGCCAGAGGATTTGGATTAAAATCTTATCTCTGATGATTACCACCTATGTGATATTTGATAAGTCAGTCTGGGTCTCAGTTGGTGGTCTTTCACAGGACTATGTCATCATAAGAGAAAGGCTTGGATACTCCCCAAGGAAACACAGTAGAGGGAAGTCATGTCTCCTATGCTGCTATAGACTGGAATCATTTTATCTTACTTTTAGATTAATGCTTTCCAATTTAAGAAATGTGATTCATTGAGTTTAAATCTTGATCTTGTTCAGTTCCCTGGTTTTCAGTGATTCCTTGCCATTAGGCAAATATGTGTGGCAGCTGCTTTTCCACAAAAAGAAGTTATTACCTCTTTGTATTCTCCATAGGTCTGATGACTGATAATTAATCAGCAACCAAAAGGCTTTGGGGAAGTTACAAAATTGATTTTCTTTTTTAAAAAGTTAGAGATTCGTATCTAAAGGCTTTGGTACTCTAGAGGTCACTATATTGTCCTCTACATTTATGTCACCGAAGTGAGGAAGAAAACAAACACTTGTTCAGCATTTACTATTTGCTAGGCACTGTGTTACTAGTATCTCACTTGATCCTCACAACAATCCAGTAAAATAGGTGCTAGTATTATCCCTAGTTTATAGTTGAGGAAATTGACTCAGACGGAGGTTGAGTGGCTTGCTTGTGTCCGAGGCTGCACTGAACTCAGATTTTTTTTTTTTTTTGACTCCTAGCTCAGTATTCTATCTACTGTGCCACCCAGCTAATTCATAGGAGAAACCATGAAGTCTTTGGGGTATTCCAAAAAACTAAAAGCATTTGGACAGGATCCATGTGATATCAAATTTCAGGTCTTGATTAATTGTATTATGGTCCAATGCTAATTTACCTTGTGTCTGTAGTTGATCATTGAAGGTTGTTCAGGAAGAGAGTACTTGTCTACTTATGTTGGGGAATCTATGCAAAAACTAGTAAGGTCCCTCCCTAGAGGTTTTCTCTGAATTCTGAAAAGGGCAAAATTTCACCCTTCTCTTTTTAAGTTTCTATCTTTAATTGCTGCCATAGCTTTTACGAACTCTAATTAAGGTAAGGAACATGAATGGCAGGAACTCTTACTTCAAAGCAACCAGCTTTGGCCAACATCTCGAGTCCATTTCTGCTATGCCAACCACTTTTCAGGAATGTGTAAAAGGTCATCTTGGATATTTAGCCAAGTCAAGCAAATATTCTAAATCTCCAGAGACTTATTCAACTCATTCAACTTATTCAATTTCCTTTCTTACTGATGCCTTCTCTCAATTCATCATTGTATATATGATCACAGTGAAAAAAGGATAGGGCTAAAAATACTACACTGATTGTCTTTTTCTTGGTGAGATAAAATTACAAACTATAACCCATAATGTAATATCACTCCAGAGGACATGTATTTATTGAAGATAAGTTGAGTCAGGAGTACTTGAGTTCAAATTCAGCCTCATACACTTATTAGACACTGGTTGTTTAACCTCTGTCTTCTTTAGTTTACTCAACTGTCAAATAGAGAAAATAATAGAACCTACCTCTCAAGATGGTTGTGAGGATCAATGAGTTAATATTTGTTTGGATCCTTCTCTTCCCTTTTCCTTTCTCATAGGGGAAAACTATCGAATGGAAAATCTTTCTATGCTTAAAGACTCTCAATTTTTCACCTCCAACATTTATAGAATTGTAAAACAAAATCCCTCATTTTTCCATTGAATAAATCAAGATCAAGACTGACATAATAACATGCAGAAGGTCAAACAACCTGGCTAATGGCAAAACTAGAATGAAAACTTATTTTTTTTTGTATCCAGCAGAATTAAAATGCAAATACAGCATCAAATATTTGTACTATTCTGAGGAACTTGAGGGGGAAGGACAAGGGTGTCAAACATTAGCATAGTCCCATGAACACAAAACTGATCAAGATTTTCAAGCCTCATTGGAAGGTAGAAGTTTCCATGGAAATATTTATATATTAAATTTCATCCATGCTTGCTTTCAACACATTTTCTGTCAGGGAAGATTAGATGGTCAAAGATAGTTAGTGGCAAAAGAGTATTATGAGAGAGTTTTGAAGAGAACAAGATATTAAAAATATTATGAATGGAGTAAGTGAGGTGGAAATTTTCTCTTTATTGTTGCCATTATTAGGACCAAAGACCTCTCATTCAACTAAGCTTCCTCCATCAGAAATGCAGGGAACTTTAACTTATATCCCACCAGAGACTAGTACCTAGAGCTAGAAAGATCCAGGTCAAACAAATAGGCCAGGTCTGATTTGACCTAACTGGCTTCATGCGACAAATTCTATATTCAAAACTGAAGTCACTTCAGACTTCTTCCAAACCAGATCCTCAGACTGAGTTTCCTATTTCTCTAACTGGTATCACTATATTTGCAATTATAAAAGTTCAAAATCTTCAGTCAACCTTGTCCTTTTCTCCCCCTATCAGTATTCTTTTGTCCATTTTACCTATGTTATATCTCCCTCTATTCATTCCATGATACAGCCCTAGTTCATATCATTGTTTTTTCAAATAAACTATGCCAGTAGGCTTCTATAATTATCCAGTCTCATCCTCATCTAATTCATCCCTTGCTAAATATGAGAATACTTTCATGAGATTAATCATGTCTCTCCCATGGAAGATGGTGTCTTCCAGGAAGTAGAGTCCTCTCATCCCATATCCTGTACCCACAACTATTCCAAAACAGATCTAGGAAATGTACCAGGCCAAATAATAATCAGGAATTTTTCAAAAATTCAATTGGATCATTTTTCCCACTCCAGGTCAACATAAGAAGATAAACAGAGACATTGGGAATAGAGTTCTGAAGGAATATGCCATGAACAAAATATTCCTGTGTAGAGAAAGGCTATGTGTGTTTTGGGGGCAAGAAGATATCCTAAATCCAGCAGGGAGGCACCTAAACTTCTGTGAGGTGCCAAATGGCAGCTGTGTTATTCATTACTTAGTTTTGTGTTATAGATTCAAGACAGACTAAGGAAGGGATTTATACCTTGGGGTAAATATTACAGGAGAGAGTGATCATGAGCTCTAAAGTATCTGCCGATCAAAGAGCAAATTCAAAAGCAAGTAGCAAGTCTATGATTCTGACTCTAGGAGCACAGTTGGGTTCAGCTTCTAGCTCAGTTGAAGTCTGCAGAGGAATAACCAGGGCAGAAATCCTAAAGCAAAAGGAAGCTTATAGTAAGTCATTCTGAACCAGTGGAGCTTTCTATCTGGAGGATAGCAGTTGAATCCTAAAATAATGTACTGAAACTCCAAATGGGGCAAGTCCAGAGGCCTGTTGTTTAACCCCAAATTTAGGTGAGAAACTTGTAGAGCTTAAACCAAAAAGGCCAGCAATCAAATTGTCTAGTGCGTAAGTTTTCAGGTTTTCCAGGTCTCCAGGCTTATCTGTTCATGAAATCTTAGAATGACACAACATTCAATATCTCAAGAAAGCATCAACAAAACCTGTCCAGACATTCCTTCCAGAAATTTTCAGAGACTGGCCCTAACATAATTGGGAAAATGAGCGAAGAATCTCACCATAAAAAGCTATTGTGGTGACAGGGAAGTTCAAGATAAACCTCAAAAGAAGAAAATGACTTTAAAACATCTATAAGCAAAGTCTTAAATAACTCAGCTTAAGCAGATTTGACTGGAGATCCTGAAAGAGATGAATTAAAAAAAACAAAAACCAAAAATGATTTTATAAGAGAAATAAGAAAACTATAGGAAAAGAATTGAAAGCTACTAAAAGAAAGAATTGGAAAGTACATAGCTTGGCATGAAAGAGATAAGATGTTGCCAATGCAATTAACTCCCTGAAAATGTGAATGGACCCAATAAAAGCCAATGATTCCATAAGATAAAAGAGAGGGAGAGGATATAAAGTATTTTTTGTTTAGTAAACAAAAACTGAAACAAAAACTGACCTTGTTTCTTCTTTCACAACTATGACTAACATGGAAATCTGTTTTACATGATTACACATATATAATCTATATCAAATTGATTACCATTTTAGAATCTGGGGAGGGAGAAAAATTTAGAACTCAAAAATTTCCAGAAATGAATGCTAAAAATTGTTTTTATATATAATTGAAAAAAGAACAAAATATTATTTTTAAAAATTGACCTGAACAACAGATTAAGGAAAGATAATTTAAACATTGCTGAAAAGTCACAACTAAAAAAAAGAATCTAGACATTATATTTCAAGATTTCTAGAATAATACAACATTCAATATCCCAATAAAGCAGCAGCAAGACCAATCCAGACATTCTCTCCAGAAGTATTTAGAGCCTAGAGCTAAAATAATAACCAACGGAAGAAGTAGGCTCAAAGAAAACTGCCCAGATCTCATAGAACAAGAAGGCAAGATTAAAATAAGAAAAAAAGTTACACTGGCCACTTCTTGAAAGCAACTTTCAAATGAAACTCTTAGAAACATTATAGTCAAAATCCAGTGAGATCCCTCATAGTACTCATAGGCACGTAAGTTCTGACTTGTCCTGTTTTTTTTTTTTCCTCCTGGTTTGACCCTTCCTAGGGAGCCTTGTAGATCCCTCTTAGGCACCATATTGGTGCCAAACTTAGTGAGGACCCTGAATCAACTTTAGACCTTTTGAGAATTCCCAATCCCAATGATCCATCAGTCTCACCATTTCTAGCACCCAGGATTACTAGCATATATCATGATACTCTACTCCATGAAACCTTTTTTGATACTTTCAACCAGTCAAGGCTCCAAATCTTTCAAATACTTTGTAACACTCTTACATATATTTTAGTTACATAAAGCTTTGTTGTAGGTCTTAAACTAACAGAGTTCAGGAACCATCTCCATTGTATCTTTATATACTTCCACACCACCCAGTACAGTGCTTTTTTCAAAGTAAGTCATCTCTCTATGTATTTCTTCCTCTCATATATGTATATATGTTCATTTAAAATATATAATATACACACATATTAAAGTGAATCTTATGCCGTGCCTTGCTCTCTATTTTCTTTCTAGATATGATATTAAAATTCTGAGGCAGATGATACAAGATTAGCTGAAGACAGAAGGAAGGGACCAATTTAAATTCTGTGGTTAGAATTCTAAAGCTTTTGTTTTCCCTATCAAAGAAAATTACTTGTATAGGCTAAAACAAATATAGTTAAGAACAAAACAAGGTAATAGAAGCATCTACTTAATCTAAATAAGTTTGTCTTTAAAACTCACATATGGTTTATCCCAGAACACTGAAAACATACAATTGAGATTTCTAATTGCTGCTTATTACCATTGAGTAATTATAGAGAATGACAGAGGTATTGGAGAGAAACAAGGTTCCAATTTTCAAAAAAAGTAATAGAAAGGTAAATTCTGCAAATCATAGACCAATGAGATTAATTTACTTCATCAGAAAAATCCTCCAGTAGATTAAGTGAATGACTTATTAACATTCAGAAAGAGAAGATAGGAATTATCATGGATTTGCCAAGAAATCAAAACTGACAGATTTCAACATTGTCCTTAAGCTCCTGGGTAGAGAAGTATTTTCAGGAGATTACATATTCTCTGACTGGTCTCCCATTCATTATCCTGGTACTTCTAAGGTTGCCACCATAGACTGCCTAGTACCTTTTGCTTTCTCCTTAGTAATCAATCAAGTCCCAAGCCCCAATATCATATCCTCTTAAACTAAGGGGAATGTGTTTCTGAGCCATGTTACACAGTAAAGCCTGGCCATGATGAAAACCCCTGTAAATAAAATGGGGTTTGAAAATAAAAAAAAAAAACATACTTGAAAATTGCTTCTTTTAATAGCTTCTGACTGAGAATTTATAATTAACTGAGATCTTTGCTCTAGGTTTTCTCTGACCTATTTCCCAGATTTAAATAATATAGATGATACAATGATAAACTCACTTGAATTTAGGACAACTCATTTTTCATCAAGACAAGAAAAAAATAGCTTCATAGCAGTGGGACTAACAGGAAGGGGGTTTCTCATGCTCAATGTGAAAACAGATCTTATGAACTGCATGTTATGACCGAATCTATTGCTTGAATTGATCTATATAAGAGGCCCATCAACTAGAGCTTGAGGAGAGTGAGCTCCATATTTCTGTGCAAAAACAGTTTCAAATACCATGTCAAAGAGGCAATAACTTTGGATTTCTCTATGAGAGTATAAAATCATGAAGTCCAGAATCCTGATTCACTGACTGGCCCTATGCTGTTTCTGATGTAAAAAGTCATACCAGGGCAGCTAGGTGGTGTAGTGGACAGAGCACCGGCCCTGAAATCAGGAGAACCTGAGTTCAAATCTGGGCTCACATTTAATACTTTTTGGCTGTGTGACCCTGGGCAAGTCATTTAACCCCAATTGCTGCAGCAAAAAAATAAATAAAGAAAGAATTCATACCATATGTTTAACATTCTACCCCCTACTCTGTTCTTCAATAATTCTGTGTAGTATTTCTTTGCTTTCACGAATTACATCTTTTCCATCATACACACAATTCCTTTCTTCTATTTCAAGCTCTCTACATCTGAATCCAACCACTCTCATGAACAAGAAGATATTTGGCCTATAAACAGTACTAAAAGGCTACAGAGCAATAAATTCTGATTAACTAGAGGAGAGAGAAAAAATGAAAGTTTTCAACTCATAATGAGAAAAAGAAATTTACTCTATCCTTAAGCCCTTTTCTCATACTATCCCCAGATTCCCTGCTAAGTCAAAAAAAGTCATGCTTACCTCCCACCTCCAGTAGGTGCTGCCGAATTAATAGCCTGAACCATATCTGTGGTGAGAGCATCTAGCAAACTGGTGATAAATTCCATTTTCTTCCCTTCTGGACAGCCTATAGGAGGGAATAATAAGAGAAAACAGATGATAGATATCAACTAGGCAAGGAAACTGCCTCTCCCGACTAGAATGGAAAATTCTTTGTATTAAAGGAACTTTAGAAGCCATCGAGTCTAACCTCTGGTCCTATGAAGGAGAATCCTCTACAATATTACTAACAAATAGATGTAACAAATATCTCTAATGACTGGGAACCTTTTGGTTTTCATTTCTGGAAAGCTAATTATTTTGGTGGTCTTCCTTATATTAATATTAATTAATTAATTAATATTAATTCTTATATCCATATTAAAACAAAGTCTGCCTATATTTGTTAATCTTGGTTCTTGCTTACTAGGAACAAAAATAATGTCTTCCCTTCAGATATCTGAAGAGAGTGAATATATTTCCCTAAGTGTTCTCTTGGGCAACTAAGTGGCGCAGTAGAGTACCTGTCCTTCCATCAGAAAGACTCATTTTGAGTTCAAATCTGGCCTCACATACTTAGTGGATAAGTCACTTAACCTTATTTGCCTCAGTTTCCTCATCTGTAAAATGTAAAATGAGCTGGAGTAGGAAACAGCAAACCACTTTAGTATCTTTCCAGGAAAATTTCAAAGGGTTCACAAGGAGTCAGGCACTGTTGAAAAACTACAAGTGTTCTCTTGTTCATATTAAACATTTCTAATCCCTGCAAGTAATCTTTGACATGCATCGTCTTTCACCAGCTTAGTAGCTCTTCCTTAGATGAACTCCAGTTTGTCAATATCTCTGAAATGTGACATCCAGATATATACATTTTTAGCTGAGATCTGACCAGGGCATAAAAGAATGGAACAATCTCCAGATATGCTATGCCTATGAGATTACCACATCTCTCCTTATCTTTCCTTGATCAGATAATTTTACTTCTGGGATTTTTTCTACCTTCAAACAATTCCATGCCATTTTAATGTTCTTTTGACCTCCATAGGTAAGTAGACTAACCTAGGATCCCAAAGCTCAGGTATTCCTGACAAATTAGCAATGTCAGACTTAATTTTCCCCTCAATTCACAAAGCCAGGAGCACAAAGTGATTCCTAGATCCTCCCTTAAGTATAAATACAAGCTATTGATAATCATATGAAAGAATGCTCCAAATTACTACTAATATGAGAAAGGCAAATTAAAACAACACTTAAGTTTCTCCCATCAGTCTGGCAAAGATAACAAATTATGAGAATAATAAATGTTAAGGAGGATTATGAGAAGCAAGGGACATTAATGCATCATTAGTTTATCTGTGAACTACAGATGAATCCAGAAAATAATTTGAAAATATAAAAAAGAAATCATTAAGATGTATATAGTCCCCTGACTCAATAATATCATTACCAGGCATATACTCCAAGGAGATTAATGGTGGAAGAAAAGGAATAAAATATACAAAAAATATTTTTAACAGTGCATTTTACAGTTACAAATTGATTGGGGAATGGAGGACAAGTTGTCATGAATTAATGTAGTAGAATATTGGAACAATCTATATGTTGATCATGACAATGTAAAGGAAAATAACAATGAAAGATTTCAGAATTCTGCTCAGTGCAATAATCAAAGTTAATTTTAGTACAGTGAAATATGCTTCCTCAGATGGGAGCTAATAGATTAGCAATGTGGAATGAAGCCTATACTGTCAGATATGCTAACATTTCTCTTTCACTTAATTGTAGTTCTTTGTTATAAGGGTGAGGGGGAGTGTGTGTGTGTGTGTGTGTGTGTGTGTGTGTGTAGAAAAAGGGGAATAAAAAGATTTCATGTTATCTTTTCTACCTTTAAATCTAATCTGTGCTTCCTTTCATGAAAATCCTTTCAACACTGTATCAAAAAGGCCAATCCAAAATGGGCTCATCTTATGATGTATAGTTTCACAGATTTGCCTGGATCCTAGAGTCACTGATACCAAGGAAAATGTGCTTTGGATAGAATTTAGAGCCTGCAAGGCTGGTACTATTAGTATTCCAAACCACAATTCTGACCTTGTTGCAAGAAGGGAAAGCAAAAAAAAAAAAAAAAAAAAAGTCAGGCTGCAAACTGGACATTTATCACCTCTAGGACCTCTACACTTGCTTAGATATGCACATTTGAGTCCAACTCCATGCTATTTGACACTATAAGGAGAGTCAATCTATTACCTACAAGGTGGATAACATGGCCATAGAATGAGAGGCTTCCTCAACCTGAATCTGACTGACATATTTTATGCAAACCATGTGTTTTACTTATTTAAAAACTGAATGAATTATTGCCACTTTTGCATTAATAGAACTCCTTTATCTGTGGGGTCCCAAAGCACTTGCACAGTCAATTTCTCATCCATTCCAAGGTAGGTCAGTGGATGGGTAAGCTAGTCTGCATCCATACTTGGGAAAACTGGGGCATAGAGAAGAAGAGAGATTTTTCAGTGAAAGAAAAAGGAGAAAAAAATCCAGATAAGAGACAGATTTCATCCTACCTGGTAGTTCTCTTTCTTTAAATGGATCGTCCATTTCTGAACTCTTCGACCTGGCGTCACTTTCACATACAGGAGTCTCATATCTGAAGGAGATAAAAATGTACTTCAGTTTGACTAATAATTTGCAGCTTTGCTGTGAGTTTAGCATTCATAACAGAGCATCCAGTTGTTATTTTTATAATCATATAAATAGTGATGAACTAATCTGATTATTCTAGAAAATAATTTGGGATTATTTTTTTAAAAAATCACTAAACTGTATAGTATCCTCTGACTCAGTAAACTCATTACTAGTCATTTACTCCCAGAGGTCAAAGGAAGAGGGAAATCAGTAATATGTACAAAAATATCTATAGCAGTACATTTTGTAATTGCTAAGAGCTGTAAGGAAAATGGATGCCCATTGATTGGGTAATGGCTAAACAAATTGTCATAAATGAATATAATAGAACATTGTTTTGCCATAAGAAATGATGAATATGAAGATTTTGGAAAACTTGGAACATTTGTAGCAACTAATTTAGCATTTTGCTGATGAACCAGAAGAGCAATTTATACATTGATCACAATAATCTTCAGGAAGCCACAAACTAAATAAATCTCATTATAAATGATTCTAATTGTATTATTTTAATTATCTTTTAAAGGGGATCACAAAAGCACTTTTTGAAAGGTCATTATTCTAGTTTAGGCAATTTAACTACCAATGAAGCACTCACAAAACCCAGGTGGCAAGACTCATGTATAACCATTGTAAAGGGAAGACTGTTTTTTGGGCAACATGAATAGATCTCTCATCCTTACCATTTTTCTAGTCCCAGTTTCTAATTCAAAACCTGAGACAAACAGCTTGTCAGTCTTACCGAGTGGAAGTCCCAGGAAGTGGGCGTCCTGTGTCAACCAGGACACACCAACAATAGCCAGTGGACTGGTGGCACTGTACTGGCTTATAAAGCCCTCCTGGGGCACACTCTGGGATAACGATCCCCTCCCGGGGGTTCTGACGAGCCTCTTCTAGTGCACTCTGTCTTTCCTGGTCACATGAATGGACTTTCTCTATAAGAATCAATAAAGATAGATATCTCATCATATCACCTCAAGGATCTACCTACTGGACCAAGAGTCCAAACTAAAATTTGAAAACCTGGCCTATAACATTAAAAGAATATGTTTATCAAAGAAGTCAATGTAGAGTTCTTTCTAGTAACAATGTAACAATGGCACCTACTAGAATTTTGTTCCAATATATGCCAATTTAGCAATTATTTTGCTTTTTTAAAGCCAGGTCTCTATTTCACCCAACCTGGAAGTACAATGACCATTAATGGGCAAGATCCCTGCAATGATCAGCAAGGAAGTTTAATGTGCTCAATTTCTTCTAAGCTAGAGCAGTGAGTCCCTCATTAGGCAACCTGATGCCCTGCTTCTTCTGGGGGTCCACCACCTTGATAATAAGAAGAACAGATACAATTTTAATAGTGTCTACTATGTGCCAGGTACTGGGCTACATGCTTTACAAATATTATCTCTTTTTGTTCTCACAACAAGCCTGAATAGTAGATGCTATTATTAAAGTCCCTATTTTGCAGATGAAGAAACTGAGGGAAATGGCATTTAAGTGACTTGTCCATAGTTATACAACTAGTTATATTTCTGATAGTTATGATTTTGATTTGATTCAAGTCTTTCTGACTTCAAGCCTAACATCTGCAGACTTAATGTACATACCTAATCAGCTATTAGCTTATCCCAGCTCAAGAACTCCAAAGCTCAAGTGATCCACTAGCTTCAGCCTCTCCATCAGCAAGAACTACAGAATATACTCCCACTCAAAGTGGTCTCTGTATTGTTATTAAAGTCATGGAATGTGATTCAGGAAAATATATGCTGTAGCCTACTGAAAAATTCTGTCATGACGTCTTACCTGCAATACTATAGGCCCATCCTTTATTTAATGATAAAAGTATATATCTAAAACCCCAAACTAGTATTATTTGCAACAGGGAAACACTAGAAACTTTCCAATACAAATATAGGTATAAACAAGGACACCCCTTATCCCCATAATTATTTAAATATTTGAAGAAATGCTAGCCATAGCAATAAGAGAAAGAAACTAAAGGCATTAACATCAACAAAGAACAGAAAACAATTATTCTTATTTTCTGAAGGTGTAATAACTTGTCAGAAAAGTAAAGAAACTGGCATCAAAAACTTTGTTAAAGTAGCAGAATACAAAATAAGTCCACAAAAAAACCATGACCATTTCCATACACCAATAACAAAACGTAGGAGAAAATAATAGAAAGGGAAATTCCATTTGTAAAAGCCTACAAGACATCTGGAAGTCAATCTAGACTTAAGACAAACAAGACATTTAAATGCAATTACAGGGACTTTAAAAACTGTAACCCATCAACTTTCACAACCTTTTTAAAGATAGTGATTATGATAATGATCTTAAGAATCTTGGAGAATTCTTAGCTTGCTATTTTAAATACATTTTATCATGATAAGACTGCAAATTGTTATAAAGTAGATAACAAAAATGAATCAATGATGAAATTTTATACAAACATGTTCCAGGCCATGGCAACTAGTAGAGACCCCTAAGATATCACTAATAATATTCTAGGCAAAAAAAGCTCTTGACTACCAGACCAGTGTTATTTCTGTTCTTCAAGGTCTTCTAATCCATATTTATCTTACTCTTTCTGGACTGAAAGACATTTTTATTGAGAGAGAAAAATGAGAACAAATTCCTGACATCCTAGAAATGCTGACTGACCCTGGAATAAAACCACCACCATTGGTTCCCATGATACTTGAGAAGAAGGGCAAAAAATAGTAAGTGGAAAGTTAGCAAAACTGAGTGGGGTCTCAATTTCTAAACTGAGGTCTCTAGCTAAGATACCTTGGTATTAACTTAAGAAAAGTTGAGTACCTTGGGTACTTTTTAAGATTACCAAATCCAAAGATCATTTAAAAAAACATTTTTTGACTCATATTTGATGACACAAAAAAATGCAACACAAGGAAAGAGCATTGATCACTCTCAACTCCAACAAAACCAACAACAGTTTTTTGTGAACACCATGTACAAGGAAAATGTCATTGATATTCTACAGTGCCTCAGTGTAGTGAGAAGGTGATATTAAGTTCTCCAAGGTTATACCAATAGAGTACAAACATTGACAAGTCTTTTTCCAAGCAAAGAAGTCTTCAAGTATAAACCTTGCAGTAAATGGAGTGACTATTTTCCTAGGACCAGTCTAGCTAAATTGCAAGAGGCTTATCGCCAGAAGATTGGTCACCAGGTGATAATTATTTTTGGCCATAGCAGCCTATAAAGAATGTCTAGTACACAGAAGGGCTTTATCTACATCAGTGAAGGGATAGCGTTAATACTGATGATATCATGGATATTTTTAAGTGTTGAAGTTTATGTAATATAACTGTTTGACTAGAGCTTTAAATTAATGTATTATATAGGCCACCATTCTGAAGTAATAAATGTGACTGAAAGAAAAATTAGGAACTGAAAGTTAGAACTCTTCAGACAGAATAAAATATGAGAGATACACATTTCTACCATCAGAATCTACCATAATCATCTGACAATTCTTGTGGACATGTGTAATAAAGCCTTAAATAAACCACCTTATTATAAAAGACAAGAAAAGCAATAGTCCCTATTGGGAGATTTCTAGAAATTGTTGACAGCTATTCTCAAATGTTTACAAAGAGCTTGGTGACTCACAGGTCAATCAAAATGTCATATACTCAGAAAGTAGTTCAGAAACTGGAAATATAAGTATAGAAGACTTAGTTCATTGAGACCAGAAGCTTAATCTGAATTAGTAAACATGAAAACTATAGAATGCTCTTTAAAAAGTTTAAGGTTTGTTGCTTTCAACTCACTCAAATTTGGTTTATAGTTCTTTCAAGAAGAGGTTCCTCTTTAAAGAATACCTAAGCATGATTTATATATTTAGAAATATTAACCTTTAAAAATAATAATATTTTTAAATATGTAGACTAAAAAGCCCCTCTTGAGGTTTTTTTTTTGGTGTGATTTTGCTTTGAAAAATCTGTTTTTCCTTTATGAAATGTAAACAATTTCATCTTAGTCCCAATTCAATTATTCTAAATTATCAGGATCCAAATTAGGAAGGGGAAGGGAATATGAATTTATATGTCAGGCATTGTGCTAAGTGCTTTTTACAAATACTACTTTGCTTGATATAGAGATAGGAAAGAAAGTACATGAATTAAAGTGCGGGAATTGGAATTTAGTTCAATTAAGTTCAATTCTGATTAACATTTATGTGAACTTAGGCCTCAGTTTCTTTATCTGAAAAATGAAGGTTATCTAGAGTAGTTGATTTCTTCTCTCCCTCCTTTTCTCCTTCCCTCCCTCCCTCTTTCTGTCCCTTCCTTCCTTCATCCCTCTCTTCCATTCTTCCTCCCTTCCCTCATCTCTTCCTTCCTTTCTCCCTTCCTTCTTCTCTTCCTTCCTTCTTCCTTCATTCCCTCCCTCCCTCCTTTTTTTCCTTCCCTCTTTTCCTCTCTTCTTCCTTTTCTTTCACAAGGTAATTGGGCTTAAGTCATTTGCCCAGGGACACACAGCTAGTAAGTGTTAAATTGTCTGAAATGGCTTTTGAACTCAGGGGTAGTGCTCTATTCACAGTGCCATCTAGAGGCTAGATGATTTCTTTATTTTATTATTATTATTATTATTATTATTATTTTGGTTATGCATGTACACTAGTTTTTTAAAAATACATATTTCTTTATGAATCATGTTGGGAGAAAAAATCATGACAAAAGGGAAAACCCATGAGAGGAAAAAAATCAGAGGAAAAAGAAGTGAAGATAACAAGTGTTGATTTATATTTAGTTTCCACGATTCTCTCTCTGGATGCAGATGGCATTTTCTATCCAAAATTTATTGGGATTGCCTTGGATCATTGAATCACTGAGAAGAACAAAGTCTTTCATAGCTGATCTTTGCACAAATCTTGCAGTTACTATGTACAATATATTCCTAGTTTTGCTTGTTTTGTTCAGCATCAGTTCATGTAAATCTTTACAGGCTCTTCTAAACTCAGCTTGTTAATTATTTTTATAGAAAAATAATATTCCATTACTTTCATATATCCTAACTTATTCATCCATTTCCCAATGGATGGGCATCTATTCATTTTCCAATTCTTTGCCACCACAAAAAGAGCTGCTACAAATATATCATTTCTAAAATCCTTTTCTGTTTAAATTTATAATCCTATGAAGTTCTACTATAAAGAGAAATGAAGTGCTTCCACTAATTCATTTGTTATTTCTTGTCTAAAGGTCACACTTATAAATATCTTATCTATAAAATGAGAGAACATTTGTAAAGCACTAAATAAGACTATATGCATATATACATACATACAGACACACACACATATATAGACACCATATATAAAGGGTGTATGTGTGTGTGTGTGTGAGTATGTGTGTGTGTGTTTTGTGTAGGCACTATTATTCCTTTCCCTTCTCCACTGTCCATATTTATAACTATCCCAATAACCAGCTAGAGATGATAATTTGGCTAAACTTTTTTCTGTACAGATGGAACATTCCCTTTCTTTCTGAACTACCTGAAAAAACTAGATTCCATCTGTCCTATGCTTAAAGACCCCAATCCTAGCTGCTTTGGGATTTTCTATACTTGAACTGTCTGCCATATTCCACCTTTACTCTGTTCCTCACAAAAAGAATATTTGAATCCACACCAGTCACTTCTCCCAAGGATAGAGGGATGAAGTACCCACAAAAACATCTACTGCCTTTCAGGATCTATGAATCACTTGTAGCTTGAAAAAAGCTCTCTAGAAGTAGATATTCTTTTAAAGACCTGCTTTTTCTTGGAAGGGTTCAGAAAGGGGCAATATGTCTCACAGTGGGAATCAGGACTCTAAGTGATACTAGGGGTTAGTGTTTGGTACAGGAACACGAACACAGATCACTTTCTTATCTGAGACATTTTTCTAGTTAAACAAAAGGCATACAGTGGGTATCCATTATATTCATCATTATACCAGGATATAAATAATGCAGTGATAAAAATAATGCAGAAGAGGTCAAAGAACAACAATAAAAAACAAAAACCCATTTCTTAAGGCATTTACCACATAGACGGACTAGAGAGAATTATAAGACATCACAAAGCAAGGGAATAGTATATAATCCTATTAATAATTCAAGGTTAAGAGTATAGGGGAATGTGCCAAATTCGGGTTCAAATCCAACCTCTGGTATTTACAAGTTGTGTGACCTTGATCAAGTCATTGAATTCCACCAAGACTTGGACAACTCTTTGCGAGGGTCTACAAACTATGACCAGAGGGCTAGAGAGGAGGCAGACTTGCAGGGATGTACTAATTTATCCCTCAAGCTGTAGTTTGCCAACCCTTGTCCTAGGGCTATAAATTTATGAAATATCTTTGATATTTTGTCTTTTAAAGTTCAACTCAAATCTCACCTTCTGAATATTTCCTATCCTGTCTCTAAACTCTTAAAGCCTATATCATCATTGTCAAACATATGATGTTTATCATATCTACCTTCTGCAAGCCATTTCTCTTCTGTGGTGCTTTCTGAGCTTACCTTCTATCTGCTCTGAATATATCTTTTCTCTGTATAGTTGTTCATGTATTATCACCCCTGTTAAAATGTGAACTCTTTGAGAGTAGGAGCTTTGCTTTGGATTTTTATCCTTAAAAAATCTTCAGGCTACAAAAAGGACACCAATAAAGAAGCTTAATTTAGAGTTCAGCATAAAGTGTTTCATAAATATTTGTTGACACACTATTGCCAATGAACTAATTTACACATATCATATATTTATTTTAAAATATACTTACATACATGGACAAATATACATTTGTTTTCCCAACTAGAGAACATCAGTAGCTAAGTAGTTGCAATGGATAGAGCAGTGGGCCTGCACTCAGGAAGATTTGAGTTAAATTTGAATTTAAATTAAATTAAAATGTGTAATCTCAGGTAAGTTACCTTATTTTTGTTAGCTTGTTTCCTCAACTGTAAAATGAGGATAATAATAGCAATAGCAACACAGGGTTTTTGTTAGGATCAAATGACATATTAGTAAAATGCTTAGCAGAGTGCCTAATCTATATTTTGCTTATTTCCTTCCTTTATCAACTACATTATAAGCCCCCAAAGAGCAAGAATCATCTCATATCATGTGTCTGCAAATTATATAAATGTCTTCTGTGACCCTTAGCAAGTACATGGATAATTTATTGACTGATTAGCAAGGACTTAATTAGTTGAGTCAGATCTCAAGAGCTCAACAGAAAGAGCAGAAAGATTACCTGCTGCCTCAGGTTAATGATACCGGAGGGATTTTCTAAAGCAAAGGTCAGACCATACAATAATTTTTAAAAAGTTGGAAAGGCACATAGGGGCTAGATTGTTAAAGGCTTTAAATACAAAGCAGAGATCTTAAGAGGTAATAGAAACCCACCAGAATTTGAGTTGAGGAGAGATACAGTCAGACTTAAACTTTAAGAAAAATAACATGGGAAGAAAAATTGGATTGGGGAGACACTTCAAGTAGAGATACCAATAAGGAAGCTATTAAAATTAGCCAAGAGAAAATGATTTTGTTCTATTTAATGAAGCTGGAGGAAATAAAATTGGTTACTGGATCCAGTACAATTTTATGTTATGTAATGTTAGCGGGGCTCTCACTACAGCAAGGCAATCCTTTTACATCTCTTTACTTAATTCACTATTCTACTCCATATATTGATTCTTCTAAATCTTCCATAGCTTTCACTCCCCCATCCCTTTAGCTGAGAAATTTGCCTTATATTTTTAAAAATAGTATTTTATTTTTACAAATACATGTAAAGATAGTTTTCAACTTTTACCTTTGCAAAATCTTGCATTCCATATTTGGAACATCTACATATATCATATATTTATTTTAAAATATATTTTTTCTCCTTCTTTCCTCCCTCCCCAAGACATCAAGCAATCTGATATGGGTTAAACATGTGCAATTCTTCTAAACATATTTCCATAATCATCATGCTGCACAAGAAACATCAGATCAAAAGGGGAAAAACACAAGAAAGAAAATAAAACTAAACAACTACCACAACAACAAAAAGGTGAAAATACTGTGCTTTCATCCATATTCAGTCTCCATAGTTTTCTTTCTGGATGTGGGTGTTTACTTCACATTTTACCAAAAAAAGTTGGTCATTTGCAGAGAGCTTTTTCTTCCTTCCTCTTCATCTCAAATCACCCAGATCCCTTCTGCCACTATTTCCTTCTTCACTTTTGCCTCACACAAAGAGATAGTCCTCATTGCCATGGCAAATATCTCCATGTATATGTTATTCTCTTCCATTCTACCTTCATGTCCTATTCTCCTACTGTTCTTCAGTCTCCCCCTGATACTAGCTGCTGCTTCTTTACTAACCAAAAACATGCTCATGTCTCCACCATCTGCCAAAAAAAAAAACTCAACAACAAACTAACCTTCATTTGATTCAACCATTCCCAGTAGCTATCATTCCATATCTCTTGCCTTTTGGGGCTAAACACTTTGAAAAGACCATCTATAACAGAAGTTTCCTCTTCCTTTCCTCTCTTTGTTTTTTAATTCTCTAAAGTCCAATCTCATCATTAAACTGAAACTGCTCTCTTCAAAGTTGTTTATGAACTCTCGTCGAATCTAATGGTCTTTTCTTCAATTTTCATTTTTCTGACTTCTCTGCACCCGTGACATTGATAATTATGCTTTTCTCTTTGATACTCTCTTCCCTCTAGGTTTTCATTGACACTATTCAGTTTTGTCCTCCTAACTTCTTAATCTCCCTTGTTGGTTCTTCATCCAGGTCATTCCCGTGGGTATGTCCAAGATCCTCTCTTCTCTTCTATCTATATACTATTTCACATAGTGATTCTCCATGAACTCAATTATTATCTCTAAACTGTTAAAATGTAAAACCTAATTATCCAGCCTTACCCTCTCTACTGATCTTCAGTCTCCCATCTCTAACTGCTTATTAGTCATTTCAAATATGTTAATATGATAATATATTCCAAACTGAACTCATATTTTTTCTTCTCTTTTACTGGTTTCTCAGTAATCTCCATCTCAGGCTTGTAATCCAGATTTTATCCTTACCTTCCTACTCTATCTCACCCTTTATATCCAATCTATTGCCAAGGCCTGTATATTTTATCTTCTTAACATCTCTCATATGACTCTTTTTTCTCATATGATACTAAAACCACCTTAAATTATGTCAGAGCCTTCTTGTTGTTCTCCTTGTCTCAAATCTCTTCTCATTCCAAATCATCCTCTATGTAGCTGTCAAAATGTCTTCCTGAAGCAGACTATGTCATCCCCTCAGTCAATATGTTCCAGTGACTCCCTATCATCTCCAGGATCACATATCAAATCCTGTTTAATTTTCAAAGTCCTTTATAATCTGTCCCATTTATCTTTCTAATTTTCTTGCACCTTACACTTTCCAAACCATATTCTGTAATCTAGTCATTTTGATCTCTTTGCTGTTCCTCAAAAAAACAAACAAACAAACAAATAAAAACCCACTCCATCTTTTGATTGAACATTTTCACTGGTTGTCCCTCATGTTTAGAGTGTTCTTTTTTTTTTCATTTTTGCCTTTATTTCTTACTTCAATACCCATATAAAATCTTACCTTCCAAAGATAGCTCTTTCTAATCCCTATTAATCCTAGTGCCTTTCTTATTATTACCACTTTATTACACATCTTGCACATGCACACATCTTGTTTGTACAAGATTATTTGGGAGGTTGTAAGACATTATCTATTATTTTATGAGCTACTTAAGGGCAGGGACTTTGCCTTATTTTGTAGCCCTGGGGCTTAGCACAGTGCCAGGAAGATAATAAGTTCTTAATAAATATTTATTGACTGACTGACTGAGTTAGGATGGTGATAGGTTAAGTGGAGAAAGGGGCACAAATGCAAGAGATGCCATTGAGGTAAAACTGACAAATTTGGCAATTGAGGGATAAGGGAAAGTTAGAGAATTAAGAACAAAACTGTCTATAAATCTGAGGGAAGTTCAGAAGATAGGTAGATTTTGGGAGGGAAATAATGACTTCTGTTTTTGACATATTGAGTTGAAGATGCCTATGGAATATCCAATTTGAAAAATCCACTCATCAGTTTGCAATGTTGAACTGAAGTTAAAAACAGAAACTACAGCTAGATATACCATTAGTAAAACCATGACACACTGGAAGAAGAGAGCAAATAGAAAAGAAGATCCAAAACAGAGCTTTGGGGATATACCCACAGGTAGGAGGTAGGATATGAATATGGTCTTTAAGAAAATAAAGAAAACATTTAAGCTATGTTCCCTACAATTAGACCTAACCTCATCCGCTAATCTAATCCTTCTAGACTTCTGGCAAAAATGAACAAAATATTGGAGGAAAAGCCAAAGTAAAGCTTTTTATATGTTCTTTTATAGCTAGTTAAATTTCTTAACTTTTAATATTTCTGGTGAAGATGGTGACATGAAAGTTCATAAAGGAGTTCAGAAGAAAAAAATTAGAAAGTTTATCATATTTAAACAGGTGGAAGGGACTAAATGATTATTAAATGTTTATATTCTAATATAGGAGAATAAAGAAGTGTCTCTTCAGAATTTCAGTGAATTCAAGGGTCATAGAAGAAGTGAGGAAAGACAAATATAGGACTGAGGTGTGGTTTTGGTCTGTTGTGCTGTTTTTAAAAGAGCAAAGAAAAGGGAGGGAAGAGGAGTGTACTAGGGAAGAAATGAAGAAAAAGAGGACATTACTATTTTTTCAAAGTTGGAGTATGCCAAAAGAAAAGTACACAAACATGAAGGTTCTAAATATTTCTCCCTTCCTCTCTCTGCTCTCTTCTTTTAAAAAAAAAACACAACTGTATATAATGGAGATTGATATTTTCATTGATAATCGTTTTTATGTTCTTTGTATATGGAAATGTTCATGTTTGTGGATGCTTATTAAGTTCAAAATAATAAAAAGGTTAATAGTAAAATGAATTATTTGTTTTTCACCCTGAAACAAAAATTGGGGTTTCTAGTCTGCCAAAAATGGCAGATTAAATATTTTTTTAACCAGAATCAATTACTTCTTAAAAGAACATCCTATAAATGCATAATTATGCACCAAATATAAAACAATTATAAATAAATCAACAGGACAAAAAAGAGATATGATGAACCTGATAGAATTCTTATGAATTAACTGACTCAATGGTTTGTCCCAACCAGCATTCATGCCTGGAGTTCAGATACACAAACTACTCTGAGGACTTCTGCCAATGGTCCATATTGGAATGCCATCTTGCTGCAAGTTAGCATCTTTCCCATCATGTTCTCCTTCTGAACAAGGAAGATCCTGACTATTCCCAGAAGCATGAAGAAACAAGGGAAGAAAGTATATTGCTTTCTGCCTAGGACTGCCCTCATATGAGGGAGTCCCAAGACTAAAGAGAGTTCCCAGAAAATACTCCTTGACCTAACCTAATTCTTTAAAAGGAGGCAAATATTGATTTAGTTCTAATGAAAAGAAAAAGAGAAAAGCCAAGAGAGGAAATGAAGCATGGAGGCAATGTGCATGGAAGCTCCTAACCTGAAGAAATTAAGGATTAGTTGTAGTCAGTCTTGTTATCCTAGGAGAAACCCAAGGCAGGGACCCAGCTCAATACCCTCAAAACCCTAACTCAGAAGGTACAAGATATAGTCCAACCCCAGAGGTGCAGCAATAATGCAAAGGTGAAGGAATTAAAGAGGAGGAAAGGAGAATTATAAACATCAAAGAATTCAAGAGAAAGAAAACCCAATAAAATCACCCAATATAAGTAGACAAATCAACAAAGAATATCTTAAAACTTGAAAATAGGATGAGTACAAAATCCTCCAAAAAATTACAAAATTATCATTTAAAAAATCAAAAATTTACTTTTGAACTTAAACACTAAATATAATGAGTATTTCCATATACTAAGTAGAGCAAAAAAATGAGGGAAAACAAACATGAAAATATACCATGTATATTTTATTTTTATACAGTGTTACTTTTGAAGCCACCCTACTTATGTATTTCTTTTGAAATTTTCTTTTTCTCTTCTCTGCAGGAAAAAAAAAATTCTTCAATGACTCTCACTAATTTGTTTTTGTCTTTTTTGACATTACTAATGCTAATGCACCCTTTTCTGATCCTCTTCCATTAGAAAAAGGAAAAATAAAAATCTTATAACAAATATTCATTATAAACTAAAACAGATACACAAATTGGACATAATAGAAATATTTGCCTTTTTTAATACCTTAAATGATTTTACCTAATGCATCATCTATTTGCAATTTCTGCATGTCCTAATATGTTTTTAAATATCATGTGGGATTTTTATTTAAAAAAAACACAACAGATTATGTATTAGGGCATGGAGAAATTGAAATAAATGTAAAAAAGCAGAACTATTAAATATGTCTCTAACAATGATAATATGAAGCACAAGAAAAAAACATATACCCACATGGAAACATATACTACATGATGAGTGGGCCTAAAGAACAAATCATCAAAATGATTATGAACTACTTGAAAGAGAAACAATGATAATAACAAGACAACATATCAAAATCTCTGGGACGCAGCTAAAGCAGTCCTCAGAGGAAAAAAATTATATCTCTGAAAACATATGTTAACAAAATAGAAAAAGAGAGCATTAATGAACTGACTATGAAATTTTAAAAATAGATACTCCCAAAATAAACCCATAAAGAGAAGAGAAAAAAATTTAAAAATTAGAGGAGAAACAAATTGGAAACCAACAAGATTTTGGAACTGATAAAGAATGAAATCTCATTCTTTGAAAAGAATAAAAAATTGATAAACTTAAAGGCTAAAGCCAAACTAGAGAAATGCTATTAACAAAATAAAAAAATGATCAAAATTTGAAGAGAAGAAATAAAAAATTATCAGAAGCTGTGAAGAAAATTAAAAAAATTATCAGAATATATACATATGCACACACATGTGTGTATGTATCCTCAAATTAACAGAACACTTTTAAAATACAGATCTTGAATAATTTAATCTCAGAAAAGGAAATTAATGTATTTGTAAAGCAACTATCAAAGAAGGAAAGTCTTGGTTCAGATGGATTTATAGAAAAATAATATTGATCTTTTAAAGTACGATTAAAATTAATACATACTAAAAAACTTATTCTCAGGAGCTGAGAAAGAAAACACTCTGTCATCCTTCTTTTGAGACAATGCAGTTCTAATGACTAACCCAAAGAAAGATCAAGCAAATAAAGATAATAATCTAAAATTATTAATGAATATTGATTAAAAATTAAATTATATCCTAAGATCATATTGGATTTATACCTGATGAAAGGATAGCATCATGTTGGGAAAATAATTGTTGTGTTATTTATTAAAAATTAAAACATTTTACACAATATGATTCTATCAATAGATTTTTTAAAAGTACCTTCAGTAGAAAGACAGTTTTATTAATATGATTTAAAAAATCTTTCTAAAACCAAAAACTAGCATTATATGCAATAGGGAAACATCAGAAGCTTTCCCAATAAATATAAGGATAAAGCAAAGACATCCTTTCCCCTACGATGTTAATTGACAAAAGCCTAGAAATGCTACCATTAGCAACAATATAAGGAAAGAAATGAAGACAGATGGGTAAGAAAGGAAGACATAAATCTATACCTATTTGCTGATGCCATGATGGTTTAACTTATAAAATTCAAAGGAACTAGCAAAAATACTAAATGAAATTATAATTTCAGTAGAGTTTCAAGACACAAAATAAAACCAGAAAATCAATAGCATTTCTATGGAGTAATAAAATATAGAAATTATGATAGAAAGACCCAGCCAAAAATTATGAAATGCAGGAAATATTTGGAAGTCAATTTAACAAAGCACATTCAATATTGGTATTAAGAAAGAATAACTTATATAATTGAAAGTCTCTTCAGTGTTCATGGCTAGAACATATATGATTTGTATATGGCATATAATAAAAATGATGATGCTACTAAAATAAATTCTAAGAGTTAGTGCTATTCCTATTAAACTACTGAGGAAATCCTTTATAAACTAATGAGAGTAATAAAAAATCCATGTGAAGTACAAGAGATCTAGCAGCAAAGGAAATAATGAAATTTGGTAGAAAAGAAACGAATAGTATGAACAGACTTCAAAATAAATAGTAATCACAGAAACAATATGGTACTGGTTTTTTTAAAAAAAAATAGATCAATGAAGCAGACTAGATTATGAAGAACCAGAAAAATTCCACTTGAAAATCCATTGTTCAATCAACATGAAAACATAAAATATCAAGGAAAAAATCTTTTTTGAAAATAATTGCTGGGAAAATTGGAAAATAGTTTAGCAGAAAATAAGTTTAGAATAATAGTTTATGTAACACAACAAGTTCAAAATACATATATGACCTGAATATTAAAACACATATCACAAGAGAAGAGAAGAATTATGCTTTCCATATCTGTATCTAAGGTGTGAAATTCTTAACTGATCATGAAATAGGGATGATTATGAAAGATAAAATAGATACTTTTAATTGAGATATTCTTACTGAACAAAATTACTGCAAACAGGAAGAGGAGACAAGTCACTGATGTAAGAAATAAATCTTTTTACATCGAATATTTTTGATAAGGGTCTGACATAATAAAATATATAAACAGTTAACATATATACATATATATATATACATATATATATACATATATATATTATATATATATATATAAAGTTGAAAGCCATTCCCTAATAAGGAAATGGCTAAATAAAAGAAGAAATGGTCCTTTAAAGTCCTTTAAAGTTCTGGAAAACTATTGAAAAGTAAAGAATGCTCCAAAGCACTAATGAGAAAAAGCTAAAGTAAAAAGAACTATTAGATTTTAGGTCACACTTGGCAAGTTGGGAAAGATGATAAAAGAAATGATAAGTCAATGTTAGAAGAATTGTAAAAAGATGGACATTTGAGTGCATCACTGGTAAACCTGGTCTCACAATCTGGAAAGAAATTTGGAATTGCATGAGAGAATGACTAAAATGTCACTCTTTTTAGTTCTAGAAGTGACATATATCCTAAAGAGAATGGTGACAGAAAGTTTCCATGTAGACCAATCATTTATAATGTAATGAATGTAATGGTGTATGTACATGTGTATGTGTGTATGTGTATATATATATATATATAATATATATATATATATATATATATATATACATCTCTCTCTCTATATATATATTGAAAAATGACTGAACAACAATCTCTCTCTCTCTGTATATATATATATATATATCTATCTAGATATCTCGCTCTCTTTCTCTTTATATATATATATATATGTATATATATATATATAGTCAGACATGTTGAAAAATGACTGAACAACAAAGACTGTCAAAGATTGTTGTTCAGTCATTTTTCAACATGTCTGACTATACACACACACACACACACACATATATATATATATATAGAGAGAGATTGTTGTTCAGTCATTTTTCAACATGTCTGACAATTCATGACCCCCTCTGGAGTTTTCTTGAAAAAATTACTGGAATGCTTTGCCATTTATTCTCCAGTTCATTTTATGAATGAGGAAACTGAGGCAAACAGGGGTAAGTGACTTGCTCAGGGTAACACAGATAGAAAGTGTTTGAAACCAGTCCAGCCCCAGCTGGATTTTAGTCTCCTTTCCTTCAGACATTGTGAAATTTTACACAGTGACCTCCTGTCCAATTTCCATCTGTTCTCTGGTTCTCTATTTGTACTATTTGCACTATTTGTGGCCTTAGAGGAGGGCATAGTAGGTATTCTGGACAGAATTTCTGTTGTTTTTGGCATTACATTATCTAAGGCTGTCCTAGAAAGAAAAGAAAAATCGTGTTTCTCCCCTCCCCCACACCCCTCTTTCCTTGGTGAGTGTGCAGAGTTTAGGTATGTTGTGTGCTATATTAAGAAAATATTGGGAAAGAGATGGGGGATGCTGTATGCTGGCAGAGACTGAAGCACGAGAGAAATCCCTGAATGGGTTTGAAAGTACAAGTCTGTAAGTTAATATTTTCTGCGCGAGAGTGAAAGATAGTGGGATAGGGATGCTAAGTGTGTTAGGGATTAGTTTTCTCCACCATTGATTCATGAAACTTTACCTCATTAGATTTCTTGATGTCTTGTACTGTGAAAATAGCTATAATTTTTCTACTTCTGGACACTAATTTCTCTCTAAGGTGAACCAGCAGATATTACTCCTGATTTTTTCAGGATCTAAGGATGAAGTTAATATGGACCAGGTGACTTGAATTCATAAAGAGAAGCCAAATGCTCTTTTATTCCCTCTTTATTTATTTTGGGTATCCTCCCTATTAGTCATTTTTGTTGTTATTTCCAGTATAAAGGTCATTCTCTTTAGGAGAGAAAATAGAAACAAAATAAGACCCAAGTAGTTCTTCTAGTTCTCTATTGTCAGTATCATTGTTCCAATTATTCTAAGCAAATGTCTGATCCCTTCTTTGTTTTTACTTTTCTTTCAGTATAATTTTTAAAAATCCCTTTTTATTGTCCTGACCTTCCTTTGCTTGCCTCAACACATTTTGAGCTTTAGCATTACTGACACTACTTGCATACTCATATCATCCTCAGTAACCTTGCCTTGTTTCTATCTTCCATACTTTTTTTTTGGTAAGATTTTGTATATTCCCTGTGCATCATTGTTGGTCTCTTCATGTTTTTTTCCCCTCCTCATTCAGACTGTTTCCCTTTGTTTCTTCAGAATTTCATTCCTGAACATCTTTCTTGAGCTGATTTCTCTTGAAGCATTTTACTCTTTGATGATATTCAATCAATCTTTCATCTGAACTTACTGAAATGTGTTTTCCTAAGATCTAGAACACATGTCAAACTATGCCTAATTTTCCTTTCCTCTATCATAACTTCTAGGATATAGTGGCCATTTCCCTCTCAATTCCATTCCAGCAACCGGTTAGTTTTCTCTGTTAGGAAGAATTAGATCCAAAATAGAACTTCCTCTTCTGAAGAATCTCTCCACCTTTGGCAAGATGTAATTATTTAAGGCAAATCATGAAATTATTAGCTGTTCTACCTTTGGGAAAGAGTAACAGCTTCAAAAGACATGTGAGGTTCTTTATCATTATTTCATGAATCTGTGATGAACTTATGATCTATTTTCCAAATTTCTCATCTTTATTTCCATGTCCAGAAGGTCTGTAATATACTTCAAAGAAAAAAAATGATTTCTATTCTTCATCCTTTTACCCATACCTATTTGTCATTATTTTTGCCATTCTTCCCTTCTCTTGTTCCTGATTTCCTCAACATGAGCATACTATTTTAATCTATAATTCCATCTCCCTCTTACCATCATCTATTTATCACATTTCTTTTGAATAAAGTATGCCCTTACAGAACCATGATCTGATATCAGGTATCATCCTGTCAAGTCTCATTGATAACTAGTTTATTTTATGTGTTGCTTCAATTGTGTGTGTTTGCATATAGACACTTGAACCATGACCACTTTCTTGGTTTTTGTTTTCAATGAATGTCCCAGTTTCTATTCTGTTTCATTATATTCTCCATGGTAGTTAACTTTGGGGATAAATATAAGCAATCTTATCCTACCATCCTTTTCATTTTAAATCCTTTTGATTAAATTTATAAGATTTGAAATATACATTCTTACTTATCTTTATTTAGTGTACTCCATTATTGGCCAAGAAATGTTCAGTCCTATATTGTAACCTGAGATTCAGAAATCCAACCCATTCAAGCTATTTACTCCCTTCTGAAATTTAGTTTTATTCTTCTGTTTCTTTTAGCTTCAAAAAGCAACAATGAAGAAGATAATAATTGTGTCTTTGTGGACTTCGGTTTCTTGCCTAAGACTTCATCATTGTTAGTAATACTTTTTAGGTTCCTTCTGACAGTGTCATTTGTGCTCACATGAATTCCTTAAAATAGCAATCATCTAAGTCCTGGGAGGTCTTCTCTATGTCTTTCTACAACTTTCCCAGTGAAGTTAAGCCATTATTACCATGATTTTAATCACCAACTTCCTGCATATTTTGATAGAAATAATCCACAATTCAAGAGATTTGAGAATAGGCATGGCCTCTATGTCACCAGACTTGCTTCTAGCCCAGTCCATGAAGCCATCATTGAGGAGAAAAATCACTGGGAAAAGAAGTCAATTTTCCTCATCACTAAATATCAGCATCTTCTGATAGTCTCCAATTCACCGATAAGTAAAAGAGCCCTAGGACTGGCAACCTACAAATCAATTATCAGTCTTACTTCTGGTCCAGCCCTCACAGTCATCATCTGCAGAGACAACTCCTAAGGAGAAGGGATCTCTTAACTCCCATTGACTGTCATTTATACCTGCCTATCAGAAAGGCAAGGAACATTGAAGGAGATGAGAAGTACTGTACTCTAGGAAGGTCAAAGCATAATCACCATGACTGCCATTAAACCTTGGAGGAGATTGCTGAGAACTCAAAAGCCTTTGGAAGAGCAATATTTATAGATGAGTATCTGCAGTCATTATCCTAAAAAGCAACTCTTGAGGAGATGTAGTCTGGCAACTGCTCCTGCAAGTGCTAAAGCAGTAACTATTAAAGACCCAGAAAAGAAAGATCTTATTCCAAACTTCTTATTACTTTTGAATGATGACATCAGACATGAATATAATTTTATTAGCAGAAATGTCTATAAAGAAGAGGTCCTCATTTTCTTTGCCATTTTACCCTCAGGATAATGGGACATTTCCATCTAATTTCATATGTGTTATCTATGTCATTGGAATGGAAAATCTTTGAAGGCAAAGATTTTTTTCTATTAGTATCTCTACTGCTTAGTATAGGGCTTTATATAAATAATAAGTGCTATATTCATTGATTTATCAAGTTCCAAATCCACCTATCATTTAGTCCACCATTATCATTTAGTCCGTATCCATCTATCCTTTCTAAATGAATAGCAAAAATGACTGTTAAATATTATACCAAAATCTAGATAAGTTATGTCTACAGCATTCCTCTGATTTGAATATAATGTTCCTGTTAAAAAAAAAAAGAAAATCTGTTCTTGCTGAAGTCAAACTGGTATGTAGCAGTTTCCTTTTCTACTATATTTGTTCGCTGATCAAAATTAAATAATACATTCTATAATTTTTTTTTCCAGGAATCATAGTCTCACTGACCTAAAATTTGCAAACTCCATTCTCTTCCCTATTTTTTCTACCTTAAAAAATCAGAACTTGCACTTTTCTCTAATCCTGTATTACCTCTTCAATTTTTCACAGTCTTTCAAAGTTCATGCACAGTGCCTCAGAACCTTTTCCAGTCATTCAATAATTGCCTAATTCATCAGGGCTAGTAACTTTAATACATTAAGGCAGTCAGATGCTTTCTCACTACTTTTCTTGGTTAGCAATACTACTCTATTGGCCATTTTTTTTGTTCTGTCTTTTTCAAAGATCATTCTCGTTGGCAGAGAAAACTGAAGCAAATTAAAAGATAACTTGAGAGTTAATAGTTCTGCCCTCTTTCCAGTGTTTGTAATGATTGTTCAGCCTCCCTAAGCAACAGTCATCTTTGCTTTGATTTTCTTTCTTTTTTAAATATTTGTTGCCTTAGCTTTCCTCACCAGTATCAGCTCTTTATTTTTTATTTTTATTGTCTTATCTTATATTTTTCTTTAATTTTAATAGTATTTTATTTTTCAAACACTTGTAAAGACAGTTCTTTATGTGCTTTAAGTATCATGATTGTCTTCTAAAATGAATGACAAATAACAATAAGAGCATGTCTGACAATATTCTTTAAAGGATTGTATTATGCCTTTTTATTCATCAACTGTTATTTGCTAGTACTTCTGTCTTCAATGAATCTGTTGTTTTTGTTGCTGTTGTCATTGCTGATGAGTCCTTTTTGTTGGGTCTGATTCCTTATGACCCCATTTAGGGTTTTCTTGGCAAGGGCACTTGAGTGGTTTGCCATTTCTCTAGCCCATTTTACAGATGAGAAATGGAAACAAACAAGGTTAACTGACTTGCCCAGAATTACACATCTTGTAAGTGTCTAAAGCTGGATTTGAACTAATAAAGATGAGTCTTTCTGATTCCTAATCCAGGGCCCTATCCATTGTGCTACCTAGCCATCCCTGTGTGGATCTTTTAAAATCTATTTTGGTTGATAACTTCTCCATGCAGAACCCTTTAGATAATACATTTTTGTCTTCTTTGGAAGTTCTGTCTTTGTGCCTTCAGAATTTCATTCTTGAGAGCTTTTAACATCCTTCCTTGACTTTCCCTGTAGAATTTTAATTTATGGGATCCTATATCTTCTCTCTGAACTTTGTGAAATCTCATCTTCAAAAATCTACATGTTAGACCATGCCCAGATTTTCTCTCCTTATAGATCCCAAATTCTAAAATAAGATGTTCATCTGCTTTTAGGGTTCCTTATAATTCTCACTCCAATATCCAGCTTCTTATTGATGAGAATCAAATCTAAAATATAATTTTCCCCACATTGGATCTTTTGAAAATGAAATCATCATTAAGGAAAGTCAAGAAGTTATTAGCAACTCCACTGTGGGGAGCAAGAAAAAGGGAGAGAAAAAATTCTAGCACAATCTATGTTTAATCACATAGAATTTAATCATTCTTTTATCACTATTATATTTTGCCTCTATGCAAGTCCTGAGATTTATTTTATAAAACACTCATCATTTCCTCTCAGGGGGCCTGTAACATATTTGATGAACAATATCAGTTCTATTTCTATTGATTGGATTAGGGACTGGCACTATGATTTAATTTCCAGGTAAAGAATGCCCTCTACTGATGCACATCACCATCTTTCCTAAAACTTGTCTAAAGCACTTTGAAATTAGTCAATTTGTCCAGGATCATACATCCAATATATAACAGAGGCAATACTTGAACATGGATCTTTGTGGATTTAAGACCAACTCTCTATTCTATGAAACATCTTATATCCTGATAGTCACTTAAATACTCTCAATTTAATTTACCCACTCTTGTTCCTATGTGAGCATATCTTTTCAGCAGATCTATATTCCATTTGTGAGGGCTCATCCAAAATCTCAGTGATATATGTACCCAAAGATTCTTTGTAATTAGGACTGCTGATTCATTTGTGGGTAGATATCTGAAAGTATGGACTTTGTTATTGGCTTCCTTCCTTGGATTCTGCCATGGACTTCTGAAAGTATTTACCAATGTTCATTTTCCTATATTATAGCTAGTCGCCATGGCATCTAGCCTAGTTATTCACTTCCCAAACTAGTTTTATTTTTGTGTATCTCTTGCCTTCAATATGTAAGAAAACAATATTTCTGTCTCTAAGGATTTCAGTCTCTTACCCAAGATTTCATAATTGTTAGTAGTATATTTTAGGTTCCTTCTCATAGTGTCATCCCTATTCCAAGTTCTGGAAGGTCTTTTCAATGTTTTCTGTAACTTTCTACTCCCGGGTTAAGCTAAACCATTATCATCATGACTTTTCTCCCTTCCTCTTACTTTTCATGAAATAATGAGAAGGATCCCATTTTTTTTTTTTAGCCAAACATGTTTTTTAAGCACCTACGGTTTCCCCTTGACTGGTATATTGTGTTACTTTTCCTACTTAAGTACATCACACAATTTAATAGGTGGGATTAAGTAGCTTCAGTGGCGTCAATATCTTTTAGCTAGAAGAATTTTTCTGTCCCTAAGCTGTCTTTCACCTGCTCCTATCTTATCTGTCTTTCTGGCTCCTATTTGGCAGGCTTCTTATCTCTACATTTCAAAATCCAAACAGCTGAAAGTCATTTGGAGTCAGGATTGGGAGTGAACCAATTGGATCACAGCTTCAATGTTCTATGTCAAAACAAAGATGCAAAAACGTTCTTAGAGGACAAAGGCAAAAGGAAAGTACCCACAAATGTGGAGATACTTACAACAGCATTATTTGTAGCAGCAAAAAATTAGTAGGAAAGTGGATGCTTATCAAAGGTGAAACAAATTGGGATAAATGAATGAAGGAGGAATGAGGGAATAAGGAGGGGAGAAAGGAAGGGAAGTATCATAGACTCAGAGATGTAAGAAGCTACCAATAGATGTAGGAATAACCCCAATGAAGCATATGCACTACCCAAAAGATAACTAAGTGTATACTAACCAGTTATATGAGAAATGATTTGGGAAGAGGGAAAAGGAAGAGAGAGGTAAATTTGACCTTTTCTGGCTAGGAATAGATAGGAAAAACAGTGTTCTATGATTCATAATTTTCTTCTTTACTCTTTTATTCTCCAATTTTATGGAGAGTTATCTCTTCTTAGTCTGCTGGCTTCATATTCTCAGGAAAGTCATTGAGTAACATCTGAATTGTAATGTCAGTTCAGGGCACTCATAATTATCCTTTCTCTTCTATCTTTTTTCATAGTGTGTTTTAGTGAACTCAGTTTTAGAACAGGAATGCAGAAATTTTGCTAATGGTCCCTGTATAATGAAGTTGGGATGGAAGATTGAGAATAGAAGAACCATTACATAAATTAACTTCTTTATGAAGAAGAAAATGACCACCCTACTCTAGGGGGAGAACTCCCAATTCTACTTTCCTATGTCCCAATCTCTCATTTCTATTGCTCCCCTGGATATTGCCACATAATTGTCAATGTAGAATTTTAACCTCAATATCTTCAAACTGAAGTCATCTTTCCCTCCAAAACCAGCTTCTCTTTCTCTCTTCATTAATTAACTTGGGAAAGAGAAGAATAAAATTTAAAATCCAACAGTTTAGGGAACAATGACAAAAGCCAAGCTAAGCAGTCTTACCAAAAGCTTAATATGAATTTTGAGAAAAATTGGAGGAATAGTCCCCTTTTAGAATGCTAAAGTCTGTGAGGGCAGAGACTATATCTGATTTGTTTTTTAAATTTTATACTGCCCCATCTTATTTTCTATGCAGATTAAGATATATAAAAGGAGCAATTTATACGTATAATTTTAGGATTTATGCCCTATTTTCCTATAACGTATTTTAAATATTTTTTAATGATGATATAAGAATAAAACAGAATTCAGAAGCAGAACAGCTAAAGGAAACTAAGGAAATAAATTTGTTTTTCAGATCAGTCTACAAGGAAACACAATGGATTTTATAGTTCATTTTTTTTCTGAGAGTAATTCTGTACAAATTAATAAATTAATCTTCAAAACTCAAAATTTTTTCCCTTAGGGCAACAAGTTAATAAGAATGGAACCTGTGACTTTCACCAGCCCCATCTCACTATCCATCCATGGATACACTCAGGGAAAAGAGGTAGCAAAATCAAATGGGAAGCCTAATTTTAAAACAGAGTAAAAATGGAATGAGGGGAATAACCACATTGGTTCCTCCAGCCTTGTTTACCATTCTATTATGCAGAGGGAAAACTTGAAAGAGCAAAATGGGTTTAGTAGTAGTGAAGAAAAGTTATAACCATATTGGCTTCTGAATTATTCTTCACACCCTTGTACCATGTTTCTTCTTGCCATTCTCCCTCTAACCATTGTTGACTATAACTAAATCAAGTCACCTGCATAGGGAAGGCCAGCAGCAATCCAGAAATAAACATTTTTTTAAAAGTACATGCACCCGACTGGTCCTCAGCTGCTAACGTTCATGGATTACTCATTCTTCCTTCCAATCACGTCATGTGCAAGTCTCCAGGTGGCTGCGGGGTATTTGCTTATGGTGACTACCACTGGTTTCCCTGAGAGCTGTTTATTTTTCCAGACCTCAACTTATTACATCACTCTGTGGTTTTCCTGCAAGCAGTCGATGCAGACCAACGGAGTTTAGGGGGTGAGAGAGCACAAGGGTTAGACTCAGCAGCCTTTGAGCCATCAAAATCTAAAGACAATAGATTCTCTGTCAGAGGGAAAAATAGGCTTATAGCCTTGAAGATCTGATGGCATCAAGTCAGAGATTATATAAAGAGCATCCTAAATCCCAGTGTGTTTATGCTAAAAAATTTATGTAACCATTGACACATACAGACTAGATTAAAGTAAGCACTGCCCTGTCTATAAACAAGTGGCAAGCAACTTAAGGAGAAGAATGATGTTAATAATTTTTAGAAACTACAATATCTGTAAGGGAAGGCATGAGAAATTTAGGACTCCTTCTATACATGAAGACCAAGGGACAGTGAGAACCAATTAGGCAAAGAAAGAAGTCAGGATCATTTTTGATTCAGCCCATAGAATCTAGTTCCAGACATTTCTGTGCTAAATAGTGTATTTTACCCAATAAAGGAAGGATTCATTGAATGAATGGATTGTACTGGCATTTCTGTTCCTCTATGACCTTTCCTTATTATCTCTATTCTTCTTTCTCTCTATTTATACTACAAAATATTACTTTATGGCATCACCATCTAAAAAGATGAGATCTCCTGGAAAGCTGAGGCAGGTGTACATCAAACCAAAGGCAGGGAAAAATGAAGAAATCGTTCAAGCAGAATAGATGAAAGCCAAATAACCTTATCAAAGCCTTTTAAGAATTCAAAGGAAAAGTCTAGGTAGGAATGAGAACAGAATAGTAACTGACATAATATAATGATGTTATATTATCATTATGACATAGAATGATGTGATATGATACAAATGCTTTAAAATTCAAACATATTTTACATATATTTTCTCATCTGACCCCAACAATAATGGAATGAGAGAGATTTTGCCTATTTTATTTTACTGAAGAGAAAACCAACGTTCAGAAAGGTTATATTTAGTGAATGTCATAGTCAGGATTCAAACACAGATCTTGACTCCAAGACAGGAATTTTATCTATTATGCCTTGTTATCTTTCTCCATAGCAACCATTTAGGGCATTATACACTCATATTGTATTTAGTAGATAGAGGAAGATTCATATGAACATGTCTTCAGTTGTGAAGCCAATTCCCAAAGACAAATGGAGAGCAACACTGCCATTTAGGATATAGAAGGAAAAGAAGGACATTGAAAGATTATAGGGATTTACCAGACAACAAGATCTGGAAAGGGTGAATAAAAGTTTGTCAGAAGAGTAGAGTGAATTTTAGAGAACTACAAAAATAAGAACATGAATTCTAATCTAGGTTTTGCTATTAAGATTATTGTGTCAACTGATGTGATTCTAAACCAGCCACTAACCCACTTTCTTCTTCTGTAAAACAAGGTTAAGGAAATTTGTAAATAATGCTAAACTCTTCAAAACCCAAAAGATTAAAGGCAAGAGAACAGAGATCTAGGCTAAAACTTAACTCTGAGAGAAGCAAACTCCCAGGTTGTAAAGCATTTTATTTGTGTGCATTCATGTTGTTTAAAAAAAAAATCAAAGAAATTTTCCAAATTGAGGGAGAGGGTTATATAGGTTCATAGAAACACTGATCTAGAGCTCTAAAAAAACCCACAAGATAATCTATTATAATCCTCCTATTTTACACATAGGGAAACTGAGGCCCAGAGTAATTAACTAAATGGCAGAAGCAAAATTCAATGCTTACCATTGCACCAAGCTGTTTTCCATAGAAAAATAGGGAGAAAAAGGAAGATTTTTTTTTAAGGGAAAAAATCAGTCCAACATCTAAAGGATGACACAGACTATGGGAGAATATGACAAAGGCTTAAGGATTTGAAAGACCAAGATACCTGGCAGAAAAGTGTGTCAGTGTGGGCAGGGAGGGTTTGGGGTGAGGGATGGCAGGCTGAGCCTGTCTGAAGATGTGTCATGGCTTCCAAAACCTTTAGCCACTTTGCAGAGCATTTCCAATACCAACAATTCCCAATCCAACAAGAAAAAAAAATAGAATCCTACAGTCTGAGCTTGGAAAAAAGAATGTTTGAAAAAAATGAAGCTGGGATAGTCTCTTGTAGAGGGAAGAGAGAAATCACGCCAGGAAGATCACACTCAGAGGTTATCACCAACAGGTAACTCCTCTTGTTTCCACTGGAGCTTCCCAGGGTGGAAGGATTAGAAATACCTAAGAGCTGAAAGGATTTCTACAATCAAATCTTCATTAAAACCAAAATAAAACAAAACACATTTTTGCCAGATACCTGACTGTACAAGACACAATCAGTATCAAGTTCTACCTACTTCACTAAGCGGCTTCTCTCTCATACCCTAAGAGAGTATCATTGACATCACCATTGGCGTCATAATGGAAGTTAAAACTCCAGGTTCCCATCAAACTTTGCAGACTACTTCTGAGAGGCTAACACAAGCATACGGGTCAAATAACAGAGAAGCAAAAGAATCATAAGTAGTTTTCTTTTTTCAGAGCATTGGTTTACTTGGATAAAACTAGGAAGCATTTCATATTTAGAAGAGGGCACTTAGTCTCTTAAATGAGACTGACTTCAATAAATATTTAAACGCCCATTGTGTACAAGATGCTAGGAATAAGAAATTTAAAACTGACTGGCTCTGCCCTTCAAAAAGTTTACAATCTTTTTTACTGTCTTCATGCTACTTGACCTTTCTATGGCCTTTAATATTTCTTGTTGATACTCTCCCCCTAGCTTTTCTATTTTGGTATTACTCTATATTAGTCCCCCACTTACCTAGCTGGTCATTTTTCCCCACAGTCTCCTTTTCTGAGCATCATGAAGTCTTCCATACCATTAAGTGGGTATCCATCCAATTATTTGTCATGGAAATCTCATCTATTCTAAAAGGTTTTATTATCATGCTCAATTTTATGTATCTGAATCTTTAACTCTAGTCCCATATTATTCCCTGCAATTCATTCACATCACTTTCCTTTAGTAATTCAAACTCAACAAGTCCATCACCAAATTCATCATCTCCTCCTGCTCTCATAGGTAATAGAAATGACCTATTTCTACTGAAGATACCAACATCCTCCCCATAATCCATTTTCAAAATCTAAGTCATCTTTCATATTTTATCCTCCCTCACCGCCTCCATCTACACATCTAACTGGTCATTATCTTGTAGCAATACTGCCCCCATGACATCTTTTGTTTCCTTCTCTTTACTTATAAGGCCTTTCCCTGAATTATAAAAGCCTTTTAATTTCACCTGTTCAACTCTCCTCTCTATAATTCATCACTCATACAACTGTCCAAATAATTTTCCTAAAAGACTTACCATAATCAAAAGCCGTTAAAGGTCCCCTCTCTCCTTTAGTCTAAAATAAAATATAAACTCCTGCACCTGGTATTCAAGGCCTTCTTTCTCTATGTTACTCTCCAGACTTGATTTATCTATCTCTCCTTCACACTCTTTACATTCCAGATAGCTAGCTGATATCTGCACTTATTTCTGTGCAATTTTAAAAACCTTTCCTCATACCAGAAATGTACCATCTTTTCTTCACTTTTCAGAATTTTTCTTCTTTGAGGATCAGTCCTGAGGTAGTTGGTAAGAGTGCTGGACTAAGAGAAATGGAAACCTGAATTTGAATCTTGCCTCAGTCACTTAGGGACATTTCACTTAACCTGGAGAAAAACCATTATATTAGTGCACAGAGCATTGCACTGAGGGTCAGAAAGAGCCACATTCAGGTTGTTTGACACTGGGCAAGTCGTTTAACCACTCTGTGCCTTAGTTAACTCATCTTTAAAATAGAGTCAGATTCCATGATTTCTGAGGTCTCTTCAGGATTCAAATTTATAATTCTGTGGTACTCCAAATATACACAAAATTTGTTCAATAGGAATATACCTCCCTTACTTATTCTCTCCTCATTTTTTCCTAATTAAATAATACCTAACACATATAGCATTTACTATGTGCTGAATACTGTACTAAGTGTTTTAAAATTATCTCATTTGATCCTCACAACAACTCTAGGATCTGGTATACTGCCTAGCATATAGTAAATGAGGCAAACAGAAGTTGTTTCTTTCCTTGGGTCCTACAGCTACCATGAACTCTTCTTGACTCCAAGTCCAATGCTCTATCTACCACTGTACTCCTTAAACACTTTGGCTATCTACCCTTTGTCCAGTTCACTCCCTGAGAGTATAAACTCATTGTGGGCAGAGTCTATTTCATGTCTGGTTTTTTGCCCTCAACAATGGGGACTGAGTTTGCAATTAATATAAGCTTAATACATATTTATGGAATTGTTATTGTTTTAAACAGTGACACATGAACTAGTTAGCCTTGAAGAGAAAAAAAAAAGGAGAGAGAGAAAGAAGGAATTCCTTAAGGAGAAGGAATGTAAAGTTAGTGTTTTCCAGGCAGAAGTCAGAGAGAAGAAAACAATTTTTACTGGCAAATCCCCAGAACATCCACCCTTGAAAATTAGTTCTGGTTTCAATTCTTTTGGGGGAACCACCATTTCAGCTCCCCTAAAGCTGCCACATCCCAAAACAATAAGCATAATGACCTCATTTATACTTCTTACTGAAACAACCTTTGGTCAATTGAAGCAATGCAAAAGGATATAGGAGCCAACAGTAAGGGTTCAGCTACTTCTAAAAAGGAATCTTGGCATCTCTCTTGAAAAAGAGAGATAAGGGAGAAATAATTGCCATACTATCTGGGAAAGAATAAGACTGTCCATCCTGCTCTTTTGCCCAAGAACCTATAAGGACCTTTGTGACAAAATACAAACTCCTCTTTGACATTTAAGGCATTTCACAATCTGGTTACAATTGAGTCTTCTGAGATTATTGCGTTTTACTGTTTTTTCTAACATTCTATCTACATCCTGACCAAACTGAGCAACACTTCCTCTCCCCCCACCTTTTTTTGTTTTTGCTCGACTTTTCTCCTTTCCTAAAATAGGTTGTTATTTGTTTCTGACTCTTTGTGACCCCATTTGTTTGTTTTTTGTTTGGCAAAGATATTGGAGTGGTTTGCCATTTCAGTTTACAGATGAGAAAACTGAGGCAAATAGGATTAAGTGACTGGAACACACAGCTAATATGTATCTGAGGCTGGATTTGAACTCAATTCTTGACTCCAGAGCCAATGATTTATTCACTGTACTACTTAGTTGCCTGGAATACACTCCCTCCTTAGAATTCCTAGCTCAGTTTATGCGTAACTTCCTATAGAAAGCCTGTGATGATCTCCTTAGTTATTAGTGCTCTCCCTTTTCCTCGGATTATCCCATGTAAACTTATCTGTTGACTTGTACTATATTCCCAATTCCTATCCTCTTGTAAAATATAAAACCTTGAGGATAGAGATGTTTTTGAGGGGTTTTTGGTATTCCCAGTGAAGTGGACATACATACTGTGCCAGAACCTTATTAAATGCTCTTTGGTTTAGCTTGGGATAGAATGGATCCAATTACCTGATCTTTGGAATAAATGCATTTCCAGAATTCCTGTTGTTGTTTGTCCTTAATTCTCAAAGAAAGCCATGACATCAGGGAGGTGATTCCATGACATGCAAGTGAATTGTATTTAAGTTAGATCACAAGCCTTATTTTCTCCTTCAGAGCCATCTGGGTCCATTGGCAAGATATAGATTATGGCAACTAGCGATGGCCCTGTCCAGCATTAATGATAAAGTAATTATCTCCAGAGGTTACTACTATCTACTTCCCAAGATAAATCTCCCTTAATATTTTACCACCATGAGAGGTAACATAGAAATCCACACTAACAAGTTGGCTTTGAGGTCATAAAAGCCTGGATTTTCCCATGAATAAAGAAATACAATTTTGCCTGAATCACTATCATCATCATCATCATCATTATCATTATCATCATCATCATCATCCCTAATCCCTCTTCCTCTATCATCAATATAAGCTACACACACTATAAACCATAATTATTTGTCTTCTTAATTTGTAGTCACTACTGTTTGTATACATTGATATTTTTATATTTATTAGAGAAATCTCTGCCCTTAATCAACTTTCATAAAAATCATACTTATCAAAGTAATATTCCTAAAACACAAGTCTGATCCTGTCACCATTCAACTCAGTAAATTCCGGTGATTCCCTATTACCTTCAGGATCAAATATAAAATTCTGTTTGATTTACAAAGCCTTTTATATCTTTCCCTCATTTCATCTTTCCAGTCTTCTTTAGATCCCACTCATACCCTATGATCCAGTGACAATGACTTCCTTACTGTTCCTTGCACGGGACATTTTATTTCCAGATGTTATTCCACTGGCTGTTCCCCAAGTCTGAAAGGCTTTCCCTTCTTATTTACAATTCTTGAGTCCCTTAGCTTCCTTTTTTATCTTCTACAGATTTCCCAGTTTCCCTTAATTCTAATGACTTCTCTCCCTTAATTTTTCCAATTTATCCTGCAAACAGTTTGTACAAAATTGTTTAGATATTTTCTCCCTCATTAGACTGTGAATTCCTCAAGAACAGAGGTCCTTAAGATAATCTTTAAATGGTTCTCCACTATTTGTCTTTTTTTGTGGCTCAGAACATAATAAGCACTTAATAAATACTTATTGACTGAATTTTAGAGATTAATACATTAACAAATGATTATACTTCATAATAGAACTAATTAATGAATTTGTTAATAGTTATTCCTATTTAGAAACCACATAGATGTGTGGTTAGGAAGCTGATTTCAGAACCAGAAAGACTTGGGATTCAAGTTTCCACTTCTGATGCATACTGAAATGCTGTGCATTTCTGTGAGAATCACTTTACCTCTCAGTGTTCTAGGCAATTCTTTGGGTTAAGAGTTCTTAACCTGAAATCTATGAACTCTAAAAAAAAACCTGATAACTAAACTTCAACATAATTAGTTTTCTTCCTATACATTTAAAATCAATATTTTGAGAAGAGTTCCATAGGCTTTATCAGACTTTTAGAGGAGTCCATAACATCATGATTAAGAATCCTTATTCTAAGTTTAAGAAGGTGGTGACTTGAATTAGAAGGGGGAGTTGCTCCAAATTCCCTATATCAATGAACTCTTACTTCTAGTTCTTACCTATTCCAGTGGTTTTCCTAGTGCGATTTAGGGATCCCTGGGCATCCTTGAGACTTTTTAGTGCATTCCCAAGGTAGATACTATTTTTCTCAATATCATGAGATGTTTTAATTTTTAATTTAGCAATATTAAATATTTGTAATAATTTAATTTTATATAATTTAATATATTATAATATAATTTAATAATAAAAGATATGTCATGAACAAAAGCTCTCTAGGGTCCTCAGTATTTTTAAGCATCTTAGAAGGATCTTGAGACAAAAAAATCTGAAAACTGTTCTTCTATCCTATGGCCTATTTATGAACATTAATCCAATGTTACTCTTCAGGATAAGGAAAGTAATCAGAGATTTCCCCCAAACCTATTAGTCTTCAAAGATTCACATATATCTCACCAAGTTCATAATCATGGAAGATCCAATCAATGTTAAACAAGGTCCAAAAGAACTAATCATAAAGAATATCCACTATCAGCACCCAAAGACAGTGAACAGTTTTGAGAGAGTTGTGGCTTAAATTAGGTCCGGAATTAAGAGTTTTAAGGGTCAGTTGGTAGATATCTTTATGAATAGTCTTGCTTCTTTCAGATTCTGGGCTATTCTGCCCTAGAAAGTAAACAAAAGTAAAACATGAAGTTGAATCACACATATCATAGAATGTTCAATTTGGAGTAGACTTGAGTGGCCATCTCACACGTGCTTGGCACCTCGTAGAAGCTTAGTCCAACCTTCTCATTTTATAATGAAGAAAGTGAGGATCAAGATGGTCAGGTTACATAGCTAATCAGTAGCAAAAGATATGGGCTAAAGAATACTCTCCCCAAGGATCATTTACCTGAATTTCTTACATTAGAGTTGTTTAGCTTCGAGTCTTTGATTACCAGGTGCTTAATCCACAGAGTGGGGGCTGTGATTTCTTTAAAAAAAAGAAAGAAATGAAAAAGGTTAAAGATTAAACGAAAAGGATAAAATTCCCATAATCATGAAGTTGAACACAGTCAGACTCTGAGCTTTCATTCCTTGATTCTGATTTGGTCACATTTTCTAAGAGCCTGGGGTATCTCCTAAAATCTATGAGATGATATCTCTTTCTCCTCCAAACCTGCCTTCATCTCTTGCCTTCTGCCTTTTTTCCTCTTCCCTACATAAGCTCAAAGTATCTGATTCAGGATAATAAGTTTAACTCCCTCCCCACCCTTTAGTGATTCCATGGGGAGACATCTGCACTGTACAGTGGGGACCAGTCCACAAAGTGGTCAGAGGCTGGGGGCCCTAAGTCATTCTGACCAGAAATAAAAATATTATTCCAGGAGTTGAAGAAGGCTGGGCCAAGCCCACTTCCTCTCAGCTGCTTCCTTGGGAGAAGATTTAAAGGGGATAAGTCAACAAAATTTGCTCCAAACAAGCCACAGAGACCGCTTTAACTGGGAACGGTTGAGACTTTACCAACAAGGAATAGAAAGTGAAATAGTCATATAAATTCTCTCTTGTTGTCTTTCCAATCAGCCAAAATATCAAGGTAGGCCTGATCCAGACTGGCCTTCAACGATTCCTTTGTCTTGAAGACTCCAGGAAAACAAGGTTGGTTCTAGGGCCTCTAGTAATTTGGGTCTCTCAATTTACAGTCCAGAGGTGTGAAATCCATTCCTTTCCAGGGGCAGCCAGAGCCACAGGTCATCTGAATTCCCAAGTTGTCCCCCCAAATTCAATTGGTATTTACAGGAAATTTAAGACTGTCAAAGAACCAGGTCTCTTTGAAGTTCTCAAGGTGCTGGGCTCAAGCAAGCCTTACCTCAAACTCAAACAGCTTTGCTATACAATTTTCCCTAAACACCAAATCTAATAGGTTGATCAATATTAGCTCATTTCCATTTAAAGATGGCATATATAGTTTTAGACACCTACTTTATGAATTAGAGTTCTCTCTTTTCTATTTTTATTTTAGTTTTAAAAATCTCATACTGTTATTTAATTTTACACATGCAATTCTTGTCTCATTTATTATTATCATTAGTTCTTTGAGGCAAAGAACTATATTCTCTACTTCCCCTTGTTCCATATGGTAAGCAATACAGTGTGTTACCTGAGGAGTGCTTAAATAAATTTAAACCTTCCTTAATTACCTGTGATATTTCACATACTCTGCTAGGTACTAGGAGAGAGACAAAGATCAATGAGGTACAATCATAGTACACAAGTAGCATGCATTCTATTAAGGGAAATGAGACATGCACAAAAAATATAACATAAATAGAATATGGAAAAGAATGAGTAAATGAGAAAAATATAGGCAACTTTCCACACAACTTCTGGAAGAGAAGATGGCTTCTGGCTCTGAGAAATTATTGGAATGACAATTCAGATAAAGCATTTGAGCTGAAGCTTAGAAGATTTTAAGGGTTCCACAAGCTGACATTAGGCAGAGCAGGACATTGAACCCAGAGGGAACAACCCTGCCAGATGCAAAGGTCCCTAGGGATGTAAGTGGTGGATTCTAAGAATCCTAGCGTGATTGGCGTATGAATATACTAAAGAGAGGCATGTGAGATAAGACTGAGGTGGTGAGTTGAAACCTGATTGTAGACAGTCTTGAATAAGAGGATAAAGAGTTTAAGCTAAAGTAGAGTCAATGAGGATTGCCATGGAAGTTACAGGAAGCATGAGGAAGAATACTTACCTACTAATAGCTATGTGAAAGATAAAATGGAGTGGGAGAGATTAGAGGCAGTTTAGGGAGGTTGTTGATTAATTATTCCAGTCAATTCCAGTCACCTCTTCCTTATAATGCTCATTTTTATTTCAGGAATAACTGAGATCCAGAAGAGGAAAACATTGAATAACATTGTACATTAAGCAAGGAAAGAATAAAGATTAAAACTCAGGTATCTTGGCTCACAGCCTCATTTCTCTGCCAAACACATAATAGTCAAACAAATAGCTGTTCCAAAAAATCAAAATATAATATTCCAACTTGAGTATACAAGAGAAAACCAAGTAAGTGGCTGCTGACCAGAGTGGCGCAATTGTAGGAGCAGACAGGCAGGCACTTGCCCAGTGGCCATAAGGGAATCAGCCATTTTTACACTTTTCTGTACAGAAGCAAAGAACACTGGCTTTACAGCCATCGTGGAAATCTACTGCACTACCTATATTTCTTGTCCAAATGTAGAGGTGATTGCTGACAGCTGAGTCTGATAAAAACAAGTTGTGACAGACCTGTATAGTACAGTGAGAGTAACGGTTTTTCTCAATAGACTGATATTCTCACAGGAAAATGGCTATAAAAGAAATAGAAAGTTATTATCTCCATGATAGAGAGGGTAAGAGTTTCTCTTCAATTAATACTTATTTGCATTTTACTTTGATGGATCTGTGATTATCAGCAAGGTGACTACTGCCTTCAATGATGAAGACTGAAATGAAATCTTACTGTTTTATTCCATCTAACTATTGTTTATGTCCTCCCAAAAAATTCCCAAAGAGAAACTTCTTGATGTACTGTTTTTTTTTTAAATAAATCTTGACATTGATGCATATAGGATATTTGAGCTATTAGTCTCTTTTTTTCCTTTCACTTTTTCTTCTCTTCATATACTTCCTGATGATTTCCTTTATGACTTCTTTTTATGCAGAATTTTTTGTTGAAGCCTTTTAAAATTCCCCTCTCCATTACCTTTTGGATAGTCTTCAAGTTGAAATTTTCAGAAACTATAATGTTTCATAATATGTAACTGTACAAACTCACTAGAAGAGTACTAATTTTTTTTAATGGCCTTTTTATTTCCCAGTGGAAATCACTGAATTGTTTCCCAAATATAATCCTCTTCTTTTCAAATTAAGTTCCTTCCATTGTCTATTCACTATTTATTTGTTCAAAATTGACTACCTACTTATTGATATGTTTATCTATCTATAATTGTCAATGCTAGTTAGCTAGCTCTATCTACATTTATGTATTTCTATACATTGATAGACAAGCTTCATGAGCTGTCCACCCCACTGCATATCATAATCTGAATAATAGGTATTATTGAATCCATTTGGATTTTTTTGTTATTTTTTATTTAACAATTTTATTTAGCAATTAGTGATCTATATGTTCAAGGCTTTGAAACAAAACAGCATAGTATCATATGCAAACAGGAATAACTGGAGGTTGTCACACTGCATAAAAGTGTCTTCGTTTAATATGAGCTTTGGGCAGACAACTGACCCTTTTATTTGAATGGAACTTGATATAGAGAATTACTGGTGAAGAACTACTTTTGCCAATGCAAATTAGAACTAAGAATTGCTTAGGGAACTGGAGGGTTAAATCACTTTCCTAAGGCACATAATCAATATGAGTCAGTGTGTGCGGGAAAAGAAAGACTTTAGCAAGTAGATATCTTGTTTTAGTTCTTGTTTATATTGATACTCATCAAAAAAATTCTCTGTTAAAAATGTCAAGGAGTCTTGTGATTTTAATATATACAAAGGAAATCAAATCAAAATTATTCTTATAGTCAATAGGGAACACACACACACACACATACAGAGTTGGACCTTGTATTCTCTGTACTTTTTGGCCAATTGTGTGCCTATGATGATGTAGCCCACATTAAAACCCAATTTTCCCAAACCTACCTGTTTGTTCATATTCTACCATTATAGAAATTTTGATAGTCCTTTTTTGTTATCCTCTCTTTAGTTTTATCTTTAAGAGCTCTTATGATCTGGCTGAACTGATTCTTGTGCTAATATTTCTGTAACATTGTTTTTTCCTCTATGACATCTTTCTATTTTGTGAGAGAATATTCATGATCTTGTACCATCCTCCTCTAAAAGATCTGAAAAAGGTTCATATTCCAAAATGGCATTGTTCTTTAGCAGTATGTTTCTCCACTTGGCAGGGAGATTGAATGTATACTGAATGAAGTAGTTTTAGGTTCTTCTGTCCTCTTCATTGTGACAATTGATTGGCCTCAGGTTAAACTTCATAAGAATTCCCATTTTTCCCCTCATTTAAACTTAGTTTAAATAAATTGTTAGAACTGTCTCTATTTTACTTCATGTCTTCTCATGATTATTCTTCTAATTGGTATTGATTTCCATCTGTCCTGTACAGTAACAGCTGATTTGAAATGAGTCCCATTTCTTAACAAATTAATTCTTATCTGTTACAAAATAATTTCACTTTTTTGGTGATAATTATTCAGTGCTCATGATGGCCACTGTATCTTGACTTTCTTTTTGAAATGTTCATGGGGATTAGGTATAAAGCTTCTATAGAGTTTAAAACTCATTTTCAGCATGTTTTTCTCCATGTTTTTGCCTATTGAATCTGATACCTCCTTTGCATTGAAGTAATCAAGTATGTATCAATTAAATTTGGAGAGTTTATCAGTTTTTTCATTATATTCTCTAACTCCTCTCTCTTTTCAATAGATGTTGCTGCAAAAGTTATAGTATATTCTTGATGATGTTTTTGCACATACTTGTTATGAGCATGACAATCTGAGGTTTATCAAATATGCCACAAAATATTTATTATCTTTGTTCACACAACAAAAGCAATTTAGTCAGTTCATTTATTTGTCCCTTAAGGAGTTTGTGAGCTATCATTCCGTGAGCTATGACTACTACTTTCTTTTTTTCTTCAGGTTTAATTTAACAGGGGTTCTTAACCGAGGAACTGGACAATTTAAAAAATATATATTTTTGAAACTATATTTCAATAAAATAGGTTTCCTTTGAAATCCTATTATTTTATTTTGTGCATTAAAATATTATTCCAAGAAAGAGTTAGTGACATAAAAAAGGTTAAGAAACCCAGATTTTTATGAGACAATTCAGGGCAGCCAGGTGACACAGTAGTGACCTAGACTCAGGAAGGTCTAAATTCATACACTGGTCTTAGGCCTGGTCTCAGATTCTATGTAACTCTGGAAAAGTCACTTAACCTCACTTCATTTTCCTCATCTGCAAAATGGGAATAATAAAACAATACCTATCTCCCAGGATTGTTGTTTGAGATTTAAAAAAAAATTAAATATAAAAAAATAAAAAATAAAAAAGAGTTCATATATCCATGGCAAAAATCCCATTCCAATGCCTCATTTTTCTCTGTGTTCTCAGAGGCTGTACCAGCAAAGCAGAAGCTATAGTACATCATATTATGCTGAAAGGCTTGGAGTATGGTCCCCACAAGTCTGCTTTCTGTGAACTCTTTTAGCCAAATAGAGAGAAAAATCTCAGACAATCATTCAATGTACATTCACTTCTTGTTTCAGTTATTAGACTATTATTAGTTTCTTGAGGCAAAGAACTGTATGTTCTATTCCCCCTTGTTCCTTATAGTAATCACTCTAGTATATTACCTGAGAGATCCTTAAATAAATTTAAAGCTCCATTAACTACCCATTATATTTCAGATACTCTGCTAGGTTCTGGAAGAGAGACAAGGATCAATGAGGCACAATCCTAGTTTACAGATAGCTTACAATCTATTAAAAAGATGAGACATACTCAAAAATGTACTGTAAATAGAATAGAATAAATGAATGAGAAAGGTAGGAACAACCTTTCATACAACTTGATGGAAGAAAATATGGCTTCTAGCCCTATCAGAGAGAAACATCAGATAAGACTTCATAAAGAAGGTAGCATTTAAGCTGAGAATTTACCTCTATGGTACCTTAGAGATTTTTAAGAGTTCAACAAGCTGACATAAAACAGAGCACAACATTGCTAGAGATGTGCTTGGTGGATTCTGAGAATCCTCTGTGACTGGAGGATGAATACATTAAAAAGAGGCATGTGAGATAAGTCTGAGGGAGGGGGTTGGAGCCAGATTGTAGACAGCCTTGAATAACAGGGTAGAGTTTAGACTAGCCTAGAGTCAATGAAGATTGACATGAAAGTTATAGGAAGCATGAAGAAGAATGCTTATCTACTGATAGCAGAATGAAAGATAAAAATGGAGTAGGCAGGTTAGGGAATTTGTTGATAAATTACTTCAGCCAAGTAGGAGCCACCTTTTCCTTAGTAGATGATAATGCTCATTTTTATAATTTTTTATGATTAACCAAGATCCAGAAGAGAAAGGCATAGAATAGGACCTCACAGAAAGAAAAAAAAAATAAAGGCTAAAACTCAGATGAATAGATTACTTGCTTCTTAGAGTTAACTCTTTTAAAGTTTAAAAATGCATACTTAACTCTGCAAAAATGAAAGATCATCCCCCAACTTTAAGGTGCTAAGTAAGAAGAAAAGAAAAAGAAACTCTTACCATCTCCATCAAACACCAACTGTGTCTCCATCGTGGGTGTTGGCTTAGATCCATCATCTGAATTGAGAGTTAAAAAGAAACGAAAAGAAACTACCATTATTGAGGTAAATTACTATCTACTCTCCAGAACTGTTGAATGGTTGGGGTTTGTACATGGCCTGGCCAAGTCCAGAATGAGGGCAACAAAGAGGGAAAACATAGGTGAAGAAAAAGGGGCAGAGTGAGGAAGACATCCATAAAAAAGAAAATCCTACACTTGCTATTTCAAGGGGTAAGGAGGTGAATAAGAAAAGGGAAGTGGGCCTTCATTTCTTGAGAGACTTCAATTCCCAGGTAAAATATGGCACAGGAAAGAATTATCTTGCCAGCTCTTATGTCTACCCATTTTAGATACTAGAAAGAATAGTAGATATGGTACACAAGGCTTAGGCAGATCTAAGTGTGCCCTGCAATATCTATTTCTTGCTCTCATAGAGGACAAGGAATAGTAACCAAAAAGATAAAGACCTCTTCCCTTCATGTCTTTCCCATCCTTCCTGTGACACTTACCAACATAAAACCTGCCCCAGTACTTTCGTAGCTGTAGACGAACAAGGGCTTAAAAATAGTTCTGATGATTCTGTCCCCATAGTCCTTGGCTGTAGCTTCCATTTCTGGTGCTCACCAATTTTAGAAAATAGAGAGGTCCATCTTGCTATCATCTAAGCCCTCTGTAGTATTCTTATGACTTGGAATAAGAATAATTATAACTGGGCATTTGTTGTTGTTGTTGTTCAATTGTTTCACTATTCTCCAATTCTTCTTGACCCCATTTAGAGTTTTCTTGGCAATGATACTGGAGTAGTTTTCCATTTCTTTCTCCAACTTATTTTACAGATGAGGAAACTGAGGCAAACACATGGTGAAGTAACTTACCCAACATCACCCAGTTAGTGTTTGAGTTCAGATTTGAACTCAAGAGTTCCTAACTTGAGAAACAACACTCTTATTTATTGTATCATCTAGGCATTTTTTACTTTGATCTAAAGAATCCATTTCATCATGGTCTACAATGTTAAAGAAACAGAGAGATTTCATTTTGTATATGTTCTTAACATAGAGGTGAGAGTGAATATTTTTGTCATTCTAATCCTATTCTTGAAGTAAAGATTTTTGTTTCTTTACAGCAGTGGTACCTAGGAGCCAATAATCCATACATAAAGATCTGTCTTCATATTAACTCAATTTGAAAATTTAACATTATCTATATTTTATTGTATTTTAAAATTTATTTTGTTAAATATTTCTTAATTACATTTTAATCTGTTTCAACAGCACTTGACAGAGTGGTGAGCTGCATACTGGTTGATGTTTGACATTTCTGCTCTATAGAACAGAAACCCCTTGTTTAAAGTGTCAACAATGCCAAAAGGTGATCAGGATTGGAGGAAATAGATAGGCAATAATACAATGATCCCAGACATCTGTGTTATTATATATCTCCTCTATCTCATAAAAAAAGAAAATTGTTTTCATGTAATGCCAAATGATTCTGTGATCTCATTAATTTGAGAAGTTCTGTTATTGATACAGATTGTAATTCATCCATGGCTATCAAATGAGATATCTGTAAAGTACTTAGGGCATGCTGGATATAAGGTAGGTGCTTCATATGTGCTTTTTCCCTCCCTTCCCATCCTGTCCATTTGGTGTGACTCCCAAAAGTTCATCATTAGGGGTTTATCCAACTTGCTGGAGATCTTCCCTATTGCTTTTTTTTTTTTAAATCATGAGGGTACCAGGAAAGCACTGGTAAGATCCCATTGTGTGTATATATATCTATATGTATAATGTAATACTATAATACCAATTATTAATACTAAACAAGGAATATAGAACACATTGTTTAGAATACTAGTAAAATAATTCATCAGTAATAAAAGTCAGCTAACTAGAGCTGAAACTAGAAATTCTTGCATACAGAATAAATTCAAGAGTTAGGAACAACACAGAAGACAATTGACTTTGGATACCAGGTTCTATAACTCCAAAAGAGGAGTCAATATATGATTCATCCCCCAAGGAGTCTAGTCAGCACCCCCATGGCAAAGCTAACCATCTCTGACCTCAGCCCCTGAAATCAGGAAAGGGGGATATGGTAAACTGAAAAGGATAAAGCAGTAGGGGAAGGTAGGACCTTGGAAAAAAAATGATATTATAATGATAACAGCCTTTGAGTTGTGGCTTCCAGTCAGATAAGAAAAAACAAAATGTGGTCATACCCTCATTACAGGATTTAGTGGAAAATCATAAGGAATGATTATATTATATTATATATTATAAGGACAGCAAGACAAGGAGGAAACATATTGTCCAGATATTGCTATCCCTAGAGCAAACAGGACTCTGCCTTAAGTTTAACATTGAATCAAAATAAGAGGAGGGGAATCATATTGCTTAGAGCTATTTATCCTTTTAGGAAAAAAAATCAGTTATTTGATTTAATTTAATTCTTGCTAGGCTGATCTCTGTGAAGGCCAGTCATATTAATAGAAAATAAAAACCTAAATCCTTTATTTGTTAATACATATAAACTATCACTCCTAATTGACTCACAGGATTCAAAAGGATATAGAATTATCTGTAGTAACCAGTGAGATGCAGAATCCTGGGCTGTGCATGTGTTAGGGGAAGAAGAGGGGGTGATATTGGAAGTTGGAGGAGAGTAGGGTCAAATGCCAGAGCAGTAAAGAAAAAGAAAGAAAGAAAGAAATCCAGCTGTATTTGCATGTTTTAAGCAGGCTCCTGAAACAAAGATCTTTTGACTCCTAAGCTGCTCAAGGTTGATCTGGAAGTCATTGAGGGAAAATAAACACAGCACAGAGCCACACAATGTCATTTTTATAGCATCGTTTCCCCTGACTCTATTAACACCTTTTTCCATTCAATTCAACAAACCGCACAAGTTCTCTTGGCTGCTCCAGCATACAGTTGGTTGCTCTTGCTGGATATGAAGCTCATATTCTAAATGCCTGTGTACACTCGGCCTCTCTGCCAGTTTATTGTCCTTGTCTGTATTTATCCCCCATATAACAAAGGAAGTGTTAGAGACAGAAAAGTTTCAAGAAGCAATAGATATAAGTGGAATGAACAGTAAATCTGTCATTTCATGTCTCTACCATTATTCTACAAGACACTTAATTTGTTTGGGCCTCAGTTTATTCAACTGCAAAATGAGGGAATTGTACAACACAATCTCTTTCTGATTTAAATATTTGTTCCTGTCATTTTACAGAAAGACAATTGGATAGGTCACCAGAAAACCTGGATTAGAATACCATTTTCTTTACTAATTATGTGGCTTTTGACAAGTGTCTCTGGACTTGTTTTCCCAAATATTAAATAAAAGGGGTGGTGATGTTGGAGAGGACTGACTTAGATCTCCATGAATTTCTTTTCAGTTCTAAATACTATAATATTTTAGGGAACAGAAAACAAATATTTACAACTGAACTGTGAGCAATGTCGTACAAAATATTTAAGGTGAATGACACCTTTGAAACAGGGTATTCCACAAATCAGTGTAATTGGAGCTTATAACTGCACTAAGGGTTTTGATATATCCTGTATACCTTTATATGTCCAGGGTGCTGATGGGAAGTGTAGTTTTTTTCAGGAGGAAAGAGAGCCAGAGAGATCATGGCAGCCAGAGCTGCTAAGGATAAGGAAACTGCAAACTTTTAAGTTCCACAGACTGACCTGTCGAATATGCAGAAGAATGCCAGTGAAAGGTTCATGAGCCTGATTGCCATGAAAGGAGTTGCCCCTGGACTTAATATAATCATGAGCTGTTCGAGCTTTGTCTGGCTCACTGACCCACTTAAAGAGTGAACTTTCTGGACAGAACTTGCTGCCAAACTGGTAGAGTGAATTTATCTCCTCTCTCTTTGTCTCCCTCCTCTTCAATTGCTGCCTGGTAAAATGGCATTTACACAAAATCTTATATATTTGCTGTCTATATTTTTATATTTTTTTCTCAAAAAATAAACTATTTTTTATTCTAAGAGATTGATTAAAAACATATAATGATATGTGATGATATATCACATATCATTATATATATATATAATATGTATTTATATATAATGATATATACATCATATATTAAACATACCAAGGAGAGAACCACAATCTGGCCAAAGGACAAAAGGGAGCCTCTGGTCAATATCCCTATACTTGATCATGAGCTTTTATCTCTCTCTGCCCCACCCCTTCTCTCTCTCTGTCTCTCTTAAAAAGAGTTTTGACATATATAAGATCATAAAACTGCAGAATTTAGAACTAGCAAAGTTTGTAGTTGTCTAGTTTTCAGCTCCCTTGTTTTGCAGATGCAGATTCAGAGACAGGTTGAAGTTATTTGCCCACAAGCCTACATCTCATAAGCAGCAGAGCTGAGATTTGAATTCTGATTGTCTAAATCCAGTGTTCATTCTACCAAGCCAAAACAAGCCAAATATTATATTATATTTGTGACCATGCTATATAACTTAGTAGAATGTCTTTGAAAATTGCTATGTGCAAAAAATTCATTCCTCTTCAGCCAACTAGGTGAAGAGACTTTTGTAGTTAGCTACGCTAGTCCTAGGAAGAAACTCATGGCTGAGTTTCTATTCAAAGTTTTTTTTCAACTTGCTAGTATAAATTCCACCTGTGTATAGTCATTGAAAACCCAGAATCATTAACAACAAAACTTTGGAAGACTTAAGTCCACTGATTAATGCAGTGACCAAACATGATTCCAGAGGACCCATGATAAAATTTTCTACCCATCTCCTGACAAAGGTGATGGACTCAGGTTGAAAACGGAGACATACATTTTTTTTTTGGATATGGCTAACTTGGGAGTTTGTTTTGTTTAACAATGCATATTTGTTATAAGGGCTTTGTAGTTTCTCCTTTTTTGGAGCAGGGTTAAGGAGAAATAGAGAAAAAACTCTTGTTCATTGGAAAAGAATAAATTAAAAAATGAAAACACAGGGTCACCATCTTGTTGTTTAGTCATTTCCATATGACTCTGCAGGACCCCATTTAGAGTTTTCTTGGCAATATACTGCAGTGGTTTGCCATTTCCTTCTCCAGCTTATTTTACATGATAAAACTAAGGCAAACAGAGTAATATAACTTTCCTAGGGTCACACAGTGACTAATGATCTTAGGATGGATTAGAGTTCAGGTCTTCCTGACTCCAGGTCTGGTATTCTATCCACTAGGCCATGAAGCTGCCCCCAGTTACCACTGTAGCACAAAAAGTAATCAATCATAAGAACAAACTAATAGAGGAGACCGTTTTATGTTTCTATTAATGTGATCACTAAAATGCTATGATTGCAAATTTCTCTCCTGATGAAATAACATCCTGAGTACTGATAAAATTTTTTCCATTTGTTCATTACCCAGGATGAGAATCTGAAATTACTCAATTCCTCCAAATCAATGTTTAGGAAGACCCCAGAAATTCCAGCATGCAAGAAGATGTTGATTATATACATTTTTTTAAATGAGGTTTTTTTGTTTTGTTTTGGTTTTTAGTTGAAACTTTCAACAGAAATACTAGGACCAAAAAGTCTAGTAGTCTCTATTATGAAAAATAAGGTAAAATAATTGTTGATACCTTCATAGAACAGTATCATCAGAAACTTGAAAGCACTAGATCAAAAACTACATATTGAGATAAGATAAGGAATTATGCTACTGTGGCAGAAAACTGTTAAATCCCAAATATCCAAGGAACCAGAAAGCCAGGCTGAAGTCAGTGGGTTCTGTCTCAAAGTTAAAAATCAAATATTTGACCAAACATTATACCATGTTACCTGGCACACAGGTCCCTGATCTCAAGATGCAGATCACATCCATTTTCCTGGCAGGACTCAGCAAGAGTGCTCAGGCACACTGCCAATTAACAAGTGTCAGAATAAACTACCTGGTTACCGAATTTTAGGGGTTACTATCAGTCCACAGGTCTGAAATTAAGAGTCAAAGAATAAGATTTTCTGGTCTTGGATTAAGAAGCACAAGTTTCCTCATCTAAAAATAAATATGATGTCTGAACCTATAAAATAAAAGAGCAGAATACACACATGTACCTATACATATACATACACATATGTGTGTGGATATATAGATATGTAGGTATGTATATATATATATATTTGTGTGTGTATAATACATACACACATAATACACACATATTATTGCTGTTGTTCAGTTATTTCAATACTGTCCAGCTCTTTATGATAAGATCCTAGAGAGGTTTCTCATTTCCTTCTCCAGATCATTTTACAGCTGACAAAATTGAGACACACAGGGTTAAGTGACTTGCCCAGGGTCACACAGATAGTAAATGTCTGAGGCCAGATTTGAATTCACAGTCTTCCTGACCCCAGGGCTGGTACTATATTCACTGTGTTATTTAGCTGCCAATAGCTAAATAGATCGATTGATCTATAGATAGAACAATAGAACAGACTTATATGTTATGCAAATGTGACTGGAAAATATAATTTTCATACAAACTACTTATTTTAAAACTTTTTTCAAATGATTTAATTTTTTAAAAGAGTCAATTTGGGGGAATTTCTTCTGGAAAATGTTAAGAATAGTAATATTAAAATTATTAATTTAGCAATATTAAAACCACCACTTTGGTTAGATCTTATTCCTTTCCCTCTCTTCCCCTACCTAATTCTCAATGTATTCGAGGCAAACTTTTCTCCATTCATTCTCCTAACCACCTGGGGAAAAGACAAAGACCAAACACATGCAGAACTAAGATACAGAGAGTTTGGATAATCTGTCCAAATTCCTCTAGCAGCTCAGCAGCTTTGGAAATTCAAAAGTGTTTTCTAATAGTTTAGAAGTTTATATGACCGGTCTTCCAAAATTCAACATCCAGTTCTCCCTCCTCTCAATGGCTTGTACTTGCCTTGCAGGTGTTTCCCAGAGGAAATCATAGCCCCAAAGGGCTCTGTGGGCCAATACAGACAGCGGGTTTATGTAATAGCTCAATTCCTAGCCTTGCAGGAAGGCCTGGCCCACGCACAGACAGCTGGAAGTCTCTTCGACCCCCATGACACTATTCAAAGCTTCCTCTGTTTGGCTTTTTGATTCCTGATTGACATTCAGTGGCAGGTGGAGATAAATGTCGGCAGAGGACAATGTTGATTTGGTCTGACTATTCTAGGGAAAAACTTTTCAGAATAAAACAAAACAAAAACCAAAAAAAAAAAAAAATGTGCTTAAGGGACTGAATAGAATCTAAAAGGTCCAGAGAAGCAGGGCTGCAGTTTTCATGGCACTGGCAAGTCAATTGAAGAGTTAATTGTTTGGGTGTACAATGAGTTTATTCTGACTACATACAAAGAGCTTTCTCTTCCAGGTCCTTCAAAAGCAAATGTGTCAAAGAGACTGGAATAGTCTTCTATACTAATGGCACCTCTTGAGGTCTCTAAGATCACACAGCCTTGGAAAAGGAGGAAAGAAAAGAAAACTATTGCCCCTTCCAAGATCCAAACACTTCCCCCCCAAAGAAAAGGCTTCTCAGTGAGCCAAAGTTCCCCTTTGCTTCTTGGTCTCTTAAACCACTTTTGTCTATTTCTCCTAGAGTCTATTGTGACTATTATCATCCCCTAATAAATATATCCGTCGTTATGTCTTTATGTATACAGACAAGTATCTTGTATGGGGTAATAGTAGACTAATTCTTCCTCAGGAGAAGGGGGAGAAAGTTTGTGCTTTTCACAACCAGTGGGCAGAGACTTTCTGTAAATTATGTCCTCAAGGTCTGTAATGTTGAAATGATTTTTCTAAGATTTACCTTTTATAAGGAATAGATAGTACCTGTTTGCAAAATTCCTTTGTGAATCTGACTGGAAAAAAAACTGTAGAAGGGTAGTTATGGAAGAATGAATCTTAGCCTATTTAGCTATCATTCTGGGGTGGATTTTCTTCAGGTCATCTTTACCATGAATATTCTCCCTCCATGAAGACCCATAAATTCCATTATTAGCTATTCTGATCCTTTTGTTTGAGAGTGTTTGGGAGTATTTTGAAAAAGGGAAGAATGGAAAGTGGGGAAATTATTTTCTAATCTTTTATGCAGTCCCTATACATGGATATTTCCACCTTCTAAAAATGCATGAGGACAGATTTTGACCAGTCATTCACATTCTCATATGTGCATTTCCTAGGATCATAAAAAAGGAGCCTTGGAATAGTGCTTCTGAGTCAGATTAGAGGTAGAGGATAAAAAGCCTAATGACTAGGCCCAGATAAAGGACATAAGAGGAAAAAAAAGCAAAAATGGTTTGCCATGTCTCAGGGCTGGGATACAGTCTTTTAGAATTGGTCCTAAGATCTTTCCCCCATTGGATTCATGATCTGGGCTGCACTTTACTTCTCCCTGGAACACTATTGCACATCTGGATTTAGAGGTAATGTCCCAAGCTCTAAAAATAAAGAGAAAGAAAGAAACTTTGGAGGAAAAAAGTACTCATAGTCCTCCTACCTTAAGTTATTTTGAAAACTTACATTTGTATTTCACTCCATTCCTGAAAACAGGATGAGAATACTATGAGGATGCAGGAAAGTCTTTCAAAACAAAATGATTCTCTTGGTCTAAAAGGTTTTTTTATTTTTGATATCCAGGGGAAACCCCCCAAAATTACTTTCCATTTTTTTTCTTTCCATTTTCTTTGTCTAGAAAAGACAAAAGCTTCTACATGGAATTTTGATTTTTTTCCCCTTAGAAGTTTCTTTAAGTAAAGCTTTCAGAAAAATAAATTAAAGCAAAGGCTTCAAGAGTTGGATAATTTACTCACATCTTTTTTGGGCATTTGTCACAGTAGGAATGAATAATTTGAGTTCCTTAGTTTTGGGGAAAGATTATTCATCATGAATTATCAACTCTTTTCTTCTTAGATATCACATTCTTGTGCCCTCCTATCATGTGATCTCCAATAGAAGATATTGGATATACAGTAGTATAATTGAAATAATACTGAATAACAATATACTTTTGGTTAATTATTTAAGATTAACAAAATTTTCTTCCCCCTTCCACTGAAACCCTCTCTGCCTCTATAACAACTTTATGACTGTAAGTATTTTCTCTATCACAGTACATAGGCGAAGCCATAGAGAGAGCCCTGGGCCTGAAATCAGCAAGACCTGAATTCAAATCTGGTCTCAGACACTTGGGAGCTAAAGAACAGTGGACATGTCACTTAATTTGTTTGCCTCAGTTTCCTCATCTGTAAAATGATCTGCAGAAGGAAAAGGCAAACTACTCCAGTTTCTTTGCCAAGAAAACCCCATATAGAATCACAAAGAGTTGGACACAACTGAAATGACTGAACAACATTTTCTCCATATTACAGATTATGAGACTGAACTTAGAGAGGTTTGTTCCCTATCCATGGTCCCATAACTATTTAGTGCCAGAGCCAAGATATGAATCTGGGTTATACTTGACTCCAGTTTGATGCTCTTTACCTGCAAAGAGAGTGACCTAAGCTGGAATTGCAGCTCAGATGCTGATTTATTAGGCTAGTTACAATTTCCCGGAGATGCAATTTCTTCATCCATAACAGGGGTGGAGAACCTGCAATTGTATATGGCCTGTGAAATCATTTGCATAATCAACTTCAGGCAATGATGGGCTGAAATTTAGGTACAACCACCTTCCCTTGCTTGAGTTCTATAAAATGATAATTTTATATGGCCCATGAATGATGTTTTAAATATCCAAATGGCCCTTGGCAGAAAAACAGTCCCCTATTCCTGATTTATAAAATGATATCTACCTTATAGGAGTGTTTTGGGAATCAAATGTGAAAATACAAGAGAAATAAAGGTCATAAAGAACAAACTGCTAAATAAATGTCAGGTGTCATTGTTAAATTAGCACACACACACACACACACACACACACACACACACACACACATCTTGAAGCAACAGGCCCTAAAAGGAAGAAACACAGGGAAGGATGTGATCTTTCCAGATCAATTGTTGTTTGAAATTCAAACATATGGCACAAGACCTAATATAGCTTGTGTTAATTACCACACATGTGCCCCATAAAAGAGTCTGTTAAACCCACAGAGCACAAAGAACAGAGAGGGAAAATCTATTCTGAGAGATTAAGTAAATAGTCTGCAGTTTTCACTCCTCTCCCGTCCCTGCAGGTGTCTCTAAGATAACAGAGCTGCTGCCTCCCCTTTCCTTCCCTCCCTCAGGCTTCACACCTGGGAGCCAGAGGACCCGGGGGCACTCAGAGGTTCCCTTCTAGGGCCGAAGCTCACCCAGCTACTGTGACCTTGTAAGTGATTAGTCTTCTCTCCCTCTTTTTCTCCCTATTTCCATGTTTTTTTTGGTCAATTCTCCTGCTTTCCTTTAAAGGGCTAATTCCCAATTGGCAACCAGACTCTGGCTCATAATATAACTTTTCATTACTCCCAACTAAAGAGAAAGAATCCTTTTCTAGTCTTGTCAATGAGCAATGTCATGCTCATAGAGATACGTGGGAAGGGGGAGGAAAGTTATAGTGGATCTGGATCCAGTCTATGCCCCTGCACACATTACATAGACTTGGGACATGTCCTCCCCTTAACCCTTCTTCCTATATCTCTCCACTGTCTAAATCCTCATTTTTGAGGCTGGCTACAAAAACAACGAACTGGAGAAGATGGAGACGTGTGATTATGTTAGGATCCGATATAGGGAAAGCAGACAAGGAGTCTTTTGTCCCTTTCCCACCTGCTACCCTCCAGAACACATTCCACTCTTAAGTGGCAGCTGAAAGAGGAACCTTGGCAGGTTGATTCAGGATATTACAAATGCCCTCTGCCACCTTAGGGCACCAGTTCAAATCCAGCTTTCCTGGACAGGTGTGCCCGAGGGTGGTCATTTCTACCAGGTGGCCAGGAAGGGAGACTTTACATTCCAAGGACACCAGCTCTTCCTATCTCACATCTACCCAGACAGGCAGGGGAATACATTACCTCCCTACAGTGGTTTTCTCATCAGAGGCAAACAATTCCCCCAGATTCTCACTGCTGTCGTTTTGCCAAAGACACAATCCTAGTTGGTAGCACCAGTGTCTATGGAAATTAGCACTGGATGGTACACCAGAAAGGAAATTGCTAACAATTCCCTCATCAGAAGTCATTCTTTGATGGTTGCCAGCAGATTTCATTTTCTCTGCCATTCCAAATCTCCCCATCAGAACAAGACTAATGCTGAAGCCCCTTTTAATAATAATAAAATACACAGGAACCCTGGCTCATCTCAGATATCCTTTCTAACTTTATTAACAGCTTAGTGAAGCATTATTTCTGAGATTTGTTATTCCTGGGGTGAAGGTATCTTAATCAATCTGGAAATCTGCTGAGTGATCTCTTCATTAGTTCATTTTAGTAAATAAATAATTCCTATGTAACCCATCCTTTTATGCAGATCATTCATGGTTGTCCACTTTGCTCCTTTTAGGGGAAAAAAAGCCAAACTAACTCATTTTGTATTGTTGTTGGTCAATTTCATTTGTAAGATCTCTTCTGAAGATAATGTTAATTTTTATAAGGATTTCTAATGCATCAAGGAAATTGAAAAACTCCCCTCCAACATCAATTTCCCCAAAGTTCCTCATAAACCACCCCAAACTATAGTACCATAAGGAGAATTTGCAAACCACCAGTAAGTTTGCCAAGAAAACCATGAAGACTTGGAAATGATGGAACAACAACAATTCACAGGATGATTCAGAGCAGGGCACTTGAACTCATATTTTTTTGACAAAGATCCATCTACTTCTATAGCACCTCTCTTGGACATCCTTCTAGGCTGTGCCTCAAGGTATTAAATATGGGGAAATTAAAAACCATCATTAAAACAACCTCAAGAATATCTGGTATCCTTAATTATACTGGGATATATAATGAGGAAATTAGACAAGATAGCCTCTAAGTTCCCTTCCAGTTCTAGAGCCATCTTATCTGTTACTACATTTCTCTCTTCCTTGCACACACACACACACACACACACACACACACACTCATTCTGTGTGTGTGTGTGTGTGTGTGTGTGTGTATAGATAATGAATACTATATCCTTATTGACTGAAAGACTGAATCATCCCATAGTGGGTGTACCACATGACTCTGTCCTTGCTCAATAGCAGTTATGATGTATTTATTATATGACTAACAATCGAGGCTCTTGCTGGGGATTCCAGGTGTTTGCTCTCATACCCCAGACCTGACCAAATTTTCTGTGAATAATTATTTGCTTTAAAAAGGAGAGGCTGGGGAGAGAAGCAAGGACTCTCTAGGGGAAAGCTCCAGCTTTTACAAGAGGTTCTTTCTAGATTGACTAAAAGTTGATTGTTTAAGAATAGCTTAGGAAGCAGGACTCACATTTTTAACATGTAAGGAACTCCTTCCACCAAAGCAAATAACAAGTCCTTGATGACTTAATGGACCTATAGAGTTGCTGAAGATGGATCAAGATTAAGCAACATGTTGAGAATCATAGCCAGTTAAATTTAAGAGATAAGATTTTAATCAAGATTTTCCTAGCTTCAAACTTAGCACTCCATTCACTTGACCAGCTGTTCTCAAGCTTTTTGGTCTCAGAACTTTTTTACATTCTTAAAAATTATTGAATAGCTACCAAAAAGCTTTTGTTTTTGTTGTTGTTGTTCAGTCATTTCAGTAATGTCTGAATCGTCATGTCCCTAATTAGGATTTTTTTTTTTTGGCAAAGATACTGAAAGGGTTTGCCACTTTCTTTTCCAAATCATTTTACAGACAAGGAAACTGAGGCAAACAGAGTGAAGTAACTTGCCTAGATTCATCCAGCTAATAAGTGTTTGAGATCAGATTTGAATTCACAAAGATAAATCTGCCTGATTTGCACTCTATCCACTGTGCTAACTTGCTGTCCTTTTGTTCATGTGAGTTTATATATATATATATATATATATATGTATGTATGTATGTATAGATATGAATATTTATTATATTAAAACTTGACCTCATAGACCCTTTAAAAAGATTTCAGGGACACACAGGGGTTCCCAGACCACCCTTTTGAGAACCATTGTACTATACCATATTACCATTATACCACTCAGTGGAGATAACCCCTGAATAAATCACAAAACTTCACTCACCTTTCCTTCCTGAGTTACCATGGCCTGAGGGTTTATCTGTGACTGAACCTTTGTTAAGGAAGGGAAAAAAAATAAAGATATCAGGATGTATTCTAGATTGACTTCTATTAAAGTCTCTGAACAGATAGTGAGGTTTGTGTTATATAAATTGGTATAATCACATACAATGTTAGTACACACACTTGAGATTTATTTTGCATCAGTGGTTCCAATATCCAAATGCTACTGAAATACACCATAGTTTTCTCATTTCCCTAACTCAAGATATCAGTGGAATTCCACTCCCTTCCCCCCACTTTAGTCATCCCTGTTTAAAAAATAAATGTGCTAAGTAGCATCCCAGTCTGGACTAGGTTATTTCTTCAGCAAAATCAGCTGAAAAGAAAACATTTCTCTCATACCAGCTGTAATAACTGACATCTTATTGGTAAGAGCAGGAAATCAGTGATTTTCCAATTGCATTAACTGGAAAATAGTTGATCCAACTGAATAGGCAAAAATGGTCCAAGACATGGAAACAATTTTCCACAGAGGGGCTTGTCCCTTGAGGGAATGAATGTCAAACACACTTGGCTAAACAAGCTGCTGTACACATGTGGGTGTCCTACACAGACCTGTTCTACTGAGGCACCTGTAAGTTCTAGGGAAGCTGTATCCATAAAAGGAGAGAGTGATAGGGAGAAAGAAAAACACTATTGCAAACTCATCTTCAAAATGGCATTTAGGGAAAGATATTCCCTTAGATATATCTCTTCTTGGAACAGTGAATCCTATGATATCACTCCCTTCCATAAACTGCTCTTAGAGAAGAATTCACTTAATTTGGATCTGTTTTGTTTTAAAGAAAAAAAGATGTCCAGGTTATTTATAAGATGTCTAAAGCCAAAGAAGTCTTGACTTTTCTCTTTTTAAGTAAAATTTTCCAGTTCTCCTTTAAAGCAATACCAAAGAAAGTATTCCTAATTGCCTTATGGATTTAAGTATGCTATTACTAATACTTATTTCCTTTTCTACTCATTTTCTCTATTCCCTTTTTTATCTAAGGAAGTCATGAAGAAGGAGAACAATCCAAAGTTTTTAGAAATAAAATTACTGTAACAGTAGTATTGGAATTCATTAGATCCCGGTTAAAAAAAATCTGGCCAGGGTAGCATTAAATTGTTTTTGTTTGTTTGAAATTTCATTGGGAATGGGGAAGATGTATTAAGAAAAATGAAGGGGAAGTAGTAGGTGATTTATTTCTGGGTGATAAATTCTTATATTAATCTCATGAAGCAGCCGCTATCTTTAGTTTTAGTTGAATTGAAACTTGTTGACTTTGTCACTTTCACTCTATCCCATCTTGACCATCTTAACTAAACCAAGCAAAATTTTTGTTTACAAAATTAGAAACAGAAAAATAGAAATACATGCTCCTTTTGTGGACCAACCCAAAGGGTATCATGTGTTTTACAATCCCATATGTTTATCTACCCTGAATAATGTATCATTTACAAGATAAGAAAGAAGGGACTGGACTAGAACCAAAGCTCATAAATTATGATCACTTGGCATCTTTTCTAGACAATTCCAGGCATGACTATTTGAGCTGCATGTTCCTCTGTTAGGACAAATAAAGAGCTCACAATCCTGACCAACATTCTCAAGTATTCCAATCAGATCTACTGGGTTTCTCTTTCCAATCCCCTGATTCTTCCCATACTTCCACCCCATAGTACCTGAACATACAGGAGTTTTGTTCTGCACAGAAGAGCCACTGATGGGCTTCCCATCAGTAGTGACACACCAACAGTATCCAGTATATGTATGACACTGCACCTGTTTAGAGAAATGAGCAAAGACCATTAGACACAGGTATTGCTTCACCAAGAGTAGGTCAAGTTAGCTTGTGAAAGTAAAGATATATCTTGTACCTGGTACCTGTTGCCAATTCCCTCTATTCCTACATCTCACTTCTAAGTATTTTTATATGAAGAGGTCAGTCATTCAATATCATTTATCAAAAGCCCATTATATACATAGATGTATATGAATGTACATGTATAGATATATGATTATAGAGCTAGCAGGGAGGAAAGGCCAAAAAAAAAAAAAAAAAGAATGGAGTCAAAAGTGCACAGCAAAGAACAAAAAACCTACAAGGAAGAGAAGAAACAAGATGGACAGCTCTGAATAAAATGTATAGTATTTACCATATCGGCTTTCTTGAAATGGAAATTTATGGTTTCATATTTTGAATCCTTTTATGTTCTGCTGGGCATATGACAATGTTTTTTTTTTCTTTTTCTATCCTAAGTTTTAAATAAATAATTTTTAAAAGCCTATTGTAGTATGATAAAGTAATTCCTGGGAATAAGAGTATGTGCTGAAAAAAATAGCAGGGACATCCTTCAAAGGTAATTTATCTAAAACAAAGCTGAAAGCAACTACCTGCAATATTAATATCATACTAGTTTGAGGGTCTTAATGTTGAAGGAATACAGAGAAATGGGAATTACTGTCAGATTGGGTCAATCAGGAAGGTTCCTAGAGGAGAAGGACTTAGAATTTTAAGAATGGCAACAAATACTCTCTGCCTTTGGGGAGATGACATGCATGGATCAAAGATATTATTCTTTTCACCCTCCTTAAGTGAAAATAAAATTAATTAAGATAAATCACAAGTTCAGAGGCACGAGCTGGAAGGGGCCTCTGGGGAAATCAAGGTCAACCCTTTCATTTTACAAAGAGAAAACTTGAAGTCCAGGAGGAAGCTAAAGCAATTTGCTTAAACTCACAGAGGGAGTACACTTAACATGGGATTCAAATCTTAGTCCTTTGATTTAAGAGCTAAATTTTTCCTCAGTACATATGTTTTTACTGTCACTTTATTTAGTTTATTTGTAACCTTATTTATTAGGTTAAATAACTCACTGAAGATCACAGGTAGTAATCACCAGATTTCTCTATAACAGACACAAGCAAGAAGGCATTCTATGTAATTAGCAAGGTGACCGTCACATAATAAAGAATAGTAGGTCTATGGGAACAATGGGACATGTGGTTCATAACAACAATAATAATAGTTATTATTTATGTAGTACTTTAAGTTTTAAGCAAAGCACTTTTCAAATATCTCTTTTTATCCTCACAATAACCCTGGGAAGGACATATTATTATTATCCCTATTTTACAGATGAGGAAACTGAGAAAGACCAGAGTTAAGTGACTTGCCTAGAGGGTCACACTGCTAGTAAGTTTCTGTAGAAGAAGTTAAACTTGTCATCAAAGCCAGGTACAGTATGCTATCCTCTTTACTATCCATATCCAGGACTTATAAAAACAAAAAGGCCTTTGGTTATCCTAGTGATTTTTGTCTTCCTGTAGGTAAAAGAATATCATCTTACCCCTTGATACCTCCCTGCCCAGGATGGTGGGAGGAAGTTTCTACAAGTCAAAAGGCTGGTATCATTCTGCAAAGGTAAATATATATTGCTGCCATCTTCAGCCCCCATCATTACCTCCCAAGTGATATAGCTAAGTGATTATCTATTCTCAAACAGAGCTGTTTCAATGGTACCTTGAGCCAACAGTGATGTTGAGAAGCCCATTGTATACAGATCCGAACACTGAACAAAGACTTCAGATGGAAGCTCAACATGTCCAGCTGAGTCAAAGTCCCTTGTGATACTGGGCACTGACCCAGTTCTGTTCAATCTGAGCTGGATAAAAAAACACCTCTTGGATCAAGAGTCTCCCTTGACACCCAGAGTGTCTCTAAATCCCTAGATGTCTCCAGTCGTACTTTTTGGGGGGGAAGTACAGCTGGAAACTTGGAGAGGACCCTCTAGATTTTCTCAGTGCCATAGGAATAAGCTCATACAGAAATCATCCTTCTCTAACAGCTAAGATTTTAATGAGATCTGGCTGTTAACTTTCCCCTCCTCTGCCTCTAATTATCATTATAGAAAGATGTGTCTTGGAGACCATGCAACCATTCTGACTCCATCTGAAAGTCTTGGACTCCTACTGCTCCATGAAGCAGTATACTACTAAACAGGCAATGCCAACCAAGTCTAGCACCCTGGGGTTGTTTGAGTTTTCTCTCCAAAGAGATTTACTGTTGAATTTGGAGAATAGATGTGAAAAAAGGGATATGGGAATAGATGCCAAGCTGGCTCTGGAGGTTCATCTCAGATTCATGCTACTTATGGAAGAATTTGCCTCCACCCAGAAACACGGTGAATAGCCAAAGTCAATACTATCTCCTGGTGTTGAGGGACAGAATGGGGCATCCATAGTAGTGCTCAACAATGTAAAACCAGATTTTTATTATATTGAGAACCATATTTTGAGAATTATATTATACTGAAAACTATAGTTCAGGGGACATGAACAAATGCAAGGTCTATCCAAGTCTGTAGAGTGAAAAGCTAGTGTATTGGGGTTAAAGTTCTGGGAAGGGAGTAAGGCTAGTATTAAAGTTTCATCTTATTAGCTGCATGAATATAGAAAAGTTAAAATCCCAGGCTTCTTATCTGTAAAGGGAGAGGGGGAATGATACCTGTAGTATCTACCCCATAAAGCTGATATATGGTTCAAATGAAATCATGTGTACAGAGAAGTTTATAAACTTTTAAAAAGAATTATGTAAATGTCAGTGAGACTACATGTACTGAAAAATCTCTTTCTATTCAAAGAATCTCTGACTCTCCATATAAACCTATTGTATAAAACCCAAGCTGTTATGCCAGGATTTTTTTCCAGGCATGGGAGAAGCCTGGAAGCACACATGCTCAAATTCAGCATCCTTACTCATGGATTTTGCTGCTAAACAGAACAATTACTGCTTAGATTGGATTATGATAGCACAGTTGAAAGGTAAGGAGAGATTGATTCCCAATCCAATAAGAAGAGAGATGGAGGGAGATAGAGAGGGAGGGGAGACAGAGAAAGAGAGGAAAGAAAAGAGAAAAGAAGGGGAAGGAAGAAGAGAGGAGAGAAAGACAAAGACAAAGAGACAGACAGAGAGTCAAAGACACAGAGACACAGAGACAGAGAGAGAGAGACAGGCAGAGACAGATTTAGAGACAGATACAGAGAGACACACATACATATACACATAATGTTTACCATTTTCTTTAGACTAAGTACAAATAAAATTCACACTCTTTTATAGCATGTAGGTATACAGAGTCACTCCAAAGCAGAATGCCTCAGGCAAAGAACAAAACTGAAGTAAACCTGGATCAGACCAAGTTCAAAGGGCTGGTGGAATTATTCAAGTGAATTTCTTTTTCCATGAACATTGCCTTTAAACAGGCATAAAATCAAACTTTAAAAGCTTGATACTTTTTTTTTTAAAGAAGTGATTTTAAATTTGTTTTTTTCTGTGAAACAGAGGATACATCTAGGAATGTATGATCTATTTGGAATTTTAGTTTTGTTGTTATTGTTTGTTTTTTTTAAGCAAACTGGTGGAAATAAGCTTTTACCTAAAAGACACAACAAATAATAACTCTTGAAAGCAGAACATCATTGAAGCTTCACAAGAACCTTTAATATAGCAATTATTGGCTTTATTATTTCCATTGGAGAAATGAGCTGAGTCTGACAGCAATTGTATAACTTTCCCAGTTTCACATCACCAGTAAGTATCAGAGAGATTTAAACTCAAGTCTTCCTAGTACAACATTAAGCATTCTACCCTCTATGTCATGATCTTTTTTTTTTTTTAGCAAATTGCCTGCATACTGATTTGTAATAGATCCTCAGCTTTTTAATTGGAGGAAGGAGACAGTTTAAACCAATAAAATTTTTATCTAGCTTTTTTGTTTAAAAATTTTAATTCATTAAATTTTATGTTATCTACTTGTATTTTCTTGTATACATGGTAAGATCGCCTTCTTTATTATGGATACTAGAGAGTAGTCTCATGACTATCATTCTGATAATATACAATCTAGAAAGGTTTTTTACTATTATATATGTATTGGACAAATGCTACAAATGAATAGTAAGCTGGACACAGGATTAAAGTGCAAGAGAATGGATGAATTTCCTTTAGGAAAGTACAGAATTCCTTTAATGGAGCTACCTTCTCCTAGAATCAAAGATTCAAGTGCCAGAGAATCTGCCAGGGAATAGGCAGATGCCAATGCAGAAACACCCCACTGAACTCATTACTCCAGCTCAGCACTAGGTAAGCTGCCAGACCCTTACTGTCTCCAAGAGCACTAGTTACCCTCAACCCTACCCTTCAATATAGCACCAGACACAAGGATCCCCTTTGGGCCTCAGGGTGATATCAGTACAGCACTAGGTAAACCACAAGGTTTACCTCTCACAAGAAACCTGAGACACCACAAAAGCAGAACTCAAATTTAAAAGACAGGAAAAAAGCCAAAAAAGATGAGCAACAACAAGAAGAAGAATCTGACTATAGTAAGTTATTATAGTGACAGAGAAGATCAAGACACAAACTCAACAGTGTCAAAATACTTTATGAGTATTTTGCTCTATGAGCTCTAAACAAAAATGAAAAGTGATCTCAAGCCTAGAAAGAATTCATGGAAGAGATCAAAAGAGAGCTTAAAAACCATGTATGAAACGTAAAAGAAAAATTGGAGGCGGGGAGGGAAATGAGAGTGATTAAAAGAATTATGAAAAAAAGAATCAATTATGAAAAAAGGAAATGACTACTTAAAAAGTTAAATTGGTTGAATGGAAAAGAAGATACAAAAATCCACTGAAGAAAATCACTCCTCAGTTTTTATTCTTTATTTTCCAAACTGGAAAGGGAAGTATAAAAGCTAATTGAGGAAAACAATTCCTTAACAGTTAGAATTGGGAAAATAAAAGCTAATGACTCTATGAGACATCAAGATTTAATCAAACAATTTCAAAAGAAAGAAAAAAAGAAGAAAATGTAAAATACCTCATGGGAAAAACAACTAATCTGAAAAATAGATCCTTCAGAGACAATATCAAAATCATTGGATTATGTGAAAGCCATGATCAAAAGGAGCATCTGGGCAGTGTTTTTTGAGGAATTATCAAGGAAAAGTATCATGATGATGGAGGGCAAAATAGAAATTGAAAGAATCTACTGATCACCTCAAGAAAGAGATCCCAAAATAATAACTCTAAGCAATTTCAGAACTATCAAATCAGGGAAAAAATATGGCAAGTGGCTAGAAAGAAACAATTTAAATGTTGGGGAGCCACAATCAGGATTACATAAGATTCAGCAGTTGCAATTTTAAAGAATCAGAGATAAATCTGGGAAGATGGTATAGTAGGTCAGAAAATTCCAACCTCTCTAGATCTTACTGATGAATGAGACAAAATAGCACTTCAAAGTGAATATAAAGCATTAAAAACAAACAAAAGTTGGAGTAGAAGAGTTGTCTTTCTGGGACAACCATAGAAGATACAAAGAAAGATCTGGACCTGAGGTTTGGCCTAAGTGAAGTATAAATACTTCCAGGCTAGTTCTGATGAAATAGAAAGCAGCAAACCCTGTATTAGGAGGTAGCTTCAGCTGTAGCTATAGGAATTTTTACTTTCTGCACAGAATAGGGAAATCTAGCATCTGAATCAGGGAAGGCTGAAGGAACCTCTGCTTTTAAGGAAAGCCAGGCCCAACTGTGGCTGAGACACACCTGGGCAAGAAGGAACCAGCACATACCTGATGAATACAGACGCAGTAGACTGGGGATGCAGAGGTCTATGGACACTTACAGGAGAACAAAAAAAAAAAACAAACAAAACAAACAAAAAAAAAAAACAGGAGTTGATTTCAGTTTTAGATCACAAGAGGCCAGAAATTCCATCCCCCATATTCTATGACTAGAGGTGATTATACTAACGAACTACTGTTAAAAAATGAACTTGCAAAGGAGAAAAAGCCAACCATAGAAAATTACTGTGAGACCAGTGTACATCTTCAATAGAGGATACTGAAGCAAAAAAGGCCTCTCCTACGTCCAAAGAGTAAAGTTAAATGGTCATCTGCCCAAAAAGAATTCACAGAGGAACTCTAAAAAGACTTAAAATCAAATGAAGGAGATGCAAAAAAATTTTTTTAAATATCAATCTAGGAAAAACAAGATTATGAAAAGAAAGTCAACCAACTGGAAAAGGAGATCTAGAAGAAAATAACTCCTTGAAAACTAGACTTGGGCAAGGAGAAGCCAATAGAACTATGAGACCAAGAAATAATAAGACCAAATATATAGAATGAAAACATAGAAGAGAATATAAAACATCTCATAAGGAAAACAACTAATCTAGAGGATAGATCAAGAAGAGAAAATGTAGAGGGCTGGAACTCTGAAAAGATATACTTGAATCTAAGACAGCAGAGAACTTAAGGCTAAGTACCTATTCAATGTGTTATAATGGTTCTATAAACATATACTTAGATGATATGGTGATGTGATGGCTCTCCTCATGATTGGTGCCTGCTGAATGTGGTGTGGTGAGGTAATCTTAGGGAAGGACTGGAGGGTTGAGCAGAAGAGTCAGAATCTCTCTGCTGCAGCCAGCACAGCAGGGAAGACTTCAGGCTCCAGACTCCAGAGTCCAGGATCCATCTTTGACGAGCCACATGGCAGATTGCCTGACTCCTTCACTTCTCCTCCTAAAGACCAAGGACTCTGACTGATCCTGACACTGACTGATCCTGAGGCCCTCCAGAGATCTAGCCTGGACATTACAAGAAAACATAAGAATAATCAGATTACCTGAAAGCTATGATTTTTAAAAGAATCTTGATATAATAATACAAGAAATAATTAAAGAAAATTGTCCTAAGTGTTAGAATAAAAAGGGAAAGTAGAAATGGAAAAAAAAATCCACTGATCACCACCTGAAAGAAATCCTATGAGGAAAACTTACAGGAACATCATAGCCAAATTCTGAAATCTCCAGATCAGGGAGAAAATGTTACAAGCAACAAGAAAAAAATTCAAATATGGCAGAACCACAGTTAGAATCACACAAGACCTGGCAGCAGCTATATTATGAGATCATGGATCTTAAAACATTGTATAGTGAAGAACGATAGAAAGAAGCTTGTGGCCAAAAATATTATACCCATCTAAATTAAGCATAATCCTGAAAAAAGGAATGGCTATTCAATGAATTTCTAGACTTTGAGATTGTGAAAAGACCTAAACAACAAAGGCTAATATCAAAGGACAAACTGTTCAAGTTTTATATATGGAAATTAAAATCATAGGTCTAATATATTGTAATTGTTGAGTAGCCCCAAAGAAAGAGTGGGGTAAAATTGAATATTAGGCAATTCTAAAAAGAAAATCACATAGGAAAAGGTAAAAGAGTAATTATTTTATATTAATGAGGTATGAGAGGAAGAACTGACACAAAGGAATTAGATAGGGGAGAAAGGCTATTAGTTTTGAATCTACTCTCATCAAGAATGGATTAAAGAAAGAACAATACATATATATGTAATCTAGAAGAGTGTAAAAAAATCTTCTAAATTCAGAAAGAAATAAGAGGGTAAGGGGATAGGGTGAAGGGAGAAGATAAGGAAGGAATTTTTTTTATTATAGCTTTTTATTGACAGAACATATGCATGGGTAATTTTTTACAACATTATCCCTTGCACTCGCTTCTGTTCTGACTTTTCCCTTCCCTCCCTCCATCCCCTCTCCTAGATGGCAGGCAGTCTTATACATGTTAAATATGTTATAGTATATTCTAGATACAATATTTGTGTGCAGAATGATACAGTTCTCTTGTTGCACAAGAAGAATTGGATTCAGAAGATAAAAATAACCTGGTAAGAAAAGCAAAAATTCAAACAGTTCACACTCATTTCCCAGTGTTCCTTCTCTGAGTGTAGTTGATTCTGTCCATCATTGATCAATTGGAACTGAATTAGATATTCTCTTTATCAAAGATATCTACTTCCATAAGAATACATCCTCATACAGTATTGTTGAAGTGTATAATGATCTCCTGGTTCTGCTCTTTTCACTCAGCATCAGTTCATGTAAATCTTTCCAAGCCTCTCTGTATTCACCCTGCTGGTCATTTCTTTCAGAACAATAATATTCCATAATATTCATATGTCACAATTTACCCAGCCATTCTCCAGTTGATGGATATCCATTCATTTAAGGAAGGGATTTTTAAAAAGGAACCTTATTTACATCAGATTTGAGTTAAAGAAAGAACAACATATACCTTTAGAAGGGAATAAAAATCTTCTGAATATATATAGAAACAAGAGTATGAGGAAATAGGATAAGAGGGCAATATAGAAAGATCTTAGATTGATGGGAATGGAATAAGGTGTATAGATTAGTGGTACAGGGAGGGAAAGGGTAGGAGGAAAGAATAAGGAAGAGATCTTTGGAGAGAAGATAGGTTAAGAAATAGGAAGGAATAAGGAAATAGGAAGAAATAGGGCAAACAAGATTAGAAGGGAAGCAACAAACTGGGAAAACATCTTCACAGTTAAAAGTTCTGATAAAGACCTTATTTCCAAAATATATAGAGAACTGACTCAAATTTATAAGAAATCAAGCCATTCTCCAATTGATAAATGGTCAAAGGATATGAACAGACAATTTTCAGATGATGAAATTGAAACTATTACCACTCATATGAAAGAGTGTTCCAAATCACTATTGATCAGAGAAATGCAAATTAAGACAACTCTGAGATACTACTACACACCTGTCAGATTGGCTAAGATGACAGGAAAAAATAATGATGAATGTTGGAGGGGATGCGGGAAAACTGGGACACTGATGCATTGTTGGTGGAGTTGTGAATGAATCCAACCATTCTGGAGAGCAATCTGGAATTATGCCCCAAAGTTATCAAACTGTGCACACCCTTTGATCCAGCAGTGTTACTTCTGGGCTTATATCCCAAAGAAATACTAAAGAAGGGAAAGGGACCTGTATGTGCAAAATGTTTGTGGCAGCCCTGTTTGTAGTGGCTAGAAACTGGAAATTGAATGGATGCCCATCAATTGGAGAATGGCTGGGTAAATTGTGGTATATGAATGTTATGGAATATTATTGTTCTGTAAGAAATGACCAGCAGGATGAATACAGAAGGACTGGCGAGACTTACATGAACTGATGCTGAGTGAAATGAGCAGAACCAGGAGATCATTATACACTTCAACAACAATATTGTATGAGGATATATTCTGATGGAAGTGGATTTCTTTGACAAAGAGACCTAACTCAGTTTCAATTATTAAATGATGGATAGAAGCAGCTACATCCAAAGAAAGAACACTGGGAAATGAATGTGAACTATTTGCATTTTTGTTTTTCTTCCCGGGTTATTTTTACCTTCTGAATCCAATTCTCCCTGTGCAACAAGAGAACTGTTCGGTTCTGCAAACATATATTGTATCTAGAATATACTGCAACATATCTAACATATATAGGACTGCTTGCCATCTAGGGGAGGGGATGGAGGGAGGGAGGGGAAAAATCGGAACAGAAGCGAGTGCAAGGGATAATGTTGTGAAAAAATTACCCTGGCATGGATTCTGTCAATATAAAGTTATTATAAAATAAAATAAAATATATTTAAAAAAAAAGAAATAGGAAGGCAACATAATGGGTAGGTAAAGCAGAGGAGTCAGGAGAGATAGGAAACACGATACATTCAATAATAATAATAAATATTAGGAGTACAGTTTATTAGGTTAAAAAAGCAGAGATAATAATCATTGATCTTAAAGTTAAAGATAAATACATTTAATCAAAAGAGAATAATAGGGAAACTATACCATATGTAGTATTAATCAATAGTGTTTTATACTAAGCAATATAGATTTGAATATTCCTTTAGTGTAGGAAATGATGAGTTCATAGATTTAGAAAAACAAGGAAAGGCTTAGATTTATGAAGGAAGATGTACTCCACCTTCAGAGAAACAGAAGACAAACAAGAATAATATGATCTTACAAAATGTATATGAATATACATATGATTATAAATATATATTTAGTTTGTGGATGTCTGTCTAAATATATATGTGTGTATATGTGCATATGTATATGTATGTATATATAAATAAATATATTCCTGCTCGATCACAGCCTTTTTGAGGAAGGAAAGGAAAGAGGAAAGAAAATTATAAAGCAAAAAATGCACATAAGAGAATAAAATAACAAGGAACAAATAGAAGATTGACAGCTCTGAATACAAATTGTGGTATTTATTTTATATGCTTTCTTGAAATGGAAATTTATTGTTTTATATTTTGAATACTCTCCTATGTTCTTCAGTACACATAGTAAAGTTTTTTCCTCCTCTGGTGTATTTAAACTTCAAATAAAGAAAAAAAAAAGGAAAAAAAAAGAAAAAAAAAATTAAAGGTTTAGAGATCTTAAAACATGATATTCCAGAAGGCAAAGGAGCTAGGACTACAACCAAGAATCAACTACCTAGTAATTTGGCTTCAAGCTTTCATAAGGAGCCCAATATTGAACAAAAAACAATTGATTTCTTATACCAAGACCCAAGGGAATCCTAAAAAGGTAAAAAAAGAAAAAAAAGAAAAAAAAAGAAAACATAAAGGATTCAGTGGAGCTGAACTGTTTACATATCTACATGTAAAGATATTTGTCATTTTTTAAAAAGAATAACACTAATAGTATAATTAGAAGGAATATACTTAGATGGCATCAGTACAAGGGGAATTTGAGGGAATGACAAAATATAATTAAGGAATGAAAAAGAAGAGTACACTAGATGCAAAAGGAAGGGAGAAGTAGTACAGAATAAATTATTTCATGCAAAGAGGTATGAAAAACCTATTACTGTGGAGGGAAAGATGGGAGAGTGGACAATGGGTATAACTTGAATCACATTCTCATTAATATTGGCTCAGAAAGGAAATAATATAGACAATCAGTTGAATGTGGAAATCTGACAGGGAAATAAGAGGGAAAAATAAGTAAAAGGGGGATGGGGTGGTGACTGAGAGGAGAGAGGACAGATTGGTAGACGTGGTAGATAGAAGCAAAACACTATTGAAGAAGGAAAGAATGAAAGGAGAGAGAGAGTACAAACAGGAGAAAAATAGGCTGAAGGGAAACACACAGTAATCATAATTGTGAATCTGAATGGGATGAACTCTCCCACAAAATGGAAGCAGATAGTATGAAGATCAAAAGCAAGAGTCTCACAATACATTGTAAGAAAAACACTTGAAGCAGAGAGACACATAGAATAAAAGTAAGGGGTTGAGGCAGAATCTATTTATGTTTCAGCTGAAGTCCAAAGCAATCAAGATTAGAAGGAAACCTGAAAGTTGGAAAATTATCTTTAGAGTAAGAGTATCTGATATAAATATCATTTCTCAAATATATAGAGAACTGAGTCAAATTTATAAGAATACAAGCCATTTCCCAATGGATAAATAGTCAAAGGATATGAACAGGCAGTTTTCAGAGAAAAAAAGAAGAGTTCTAAATCATTTTAATTAGAAAAAATGCAAATTAATGCAGCTCAGAGGTACCACCTCACATTTATAAGATTAGCTAATATGACAAAAAAAAAAAAGGAAATAAAAATGTTAGAGAGAATATTGAGAAATTGGGACACTAATGCACTATTGGTGGAGTTGTGAACTAATCCAACCATTCTGGAAAGTAATTTGGAAGTATACCCGAAAGATAACCAAACTGTGCATACCCTCTGATCCACCAATATCACTACTAGGTCTATACTGCAAACAAATCACCAAAAGTAAAAAGGACTTATGTATGCAAAGATATTTATAAGAAGCCTTTTTCATGATGGCAAAATATTGGAAATTGAGGGGATGCCCATCGAGGAAATAGAAATAGATAGCTTCAAAGCCTTAAGTCTTTCATCCTTATTTTCCCACATTTCTTTGAGAATTCAATATTTCTAGTAGCTTTCAGAACAAAGATTCTTAATCTGGAATCCATAGATTGTTTCTTTTTCAATTTTGGTAATTAAAATTTCAACATAGTTTCAAATTCAATGTGGAGTTTCAACTTCAATATAGTTTCCTTTATAATCTTAATAGACACCAATGGAATTTGAAGGTCACATTGATCTCAGGTTTCTTGTATAGGCTTTATATATGTTTATGTAGTCAACAAGTAACAACTTGGGGCAAGCCAATATACCCATCACTGGAATGGTGATGGGAGCATCTGATTTTGAGCTAAGAATATTAGGTAGTGCACTTACTTTGAATCTTCTGCTATGTATACCATACCTTCTGATATAGAACTTTATCACAAAAGAAGAGGATGGACATTATAGAGCAATGTCTTTAAAGAGTATTGTTATTGAAATATCAAATAAAATATTAGTAAGAAGGAGAGAGTAGTATATTAAAAAGATTATACACAATAACCAGGTTGGATTTGTAAATTCAGGGCTGATTCAATATTAGGAAAATTATAAATGATAGACCTCATTAACAACAAGAGCAATAAAATATATAATTATTCTAATAAGTACAGCAAAGTTGTTTGTTGTAAAAACAAAATAAAACAAAACCAGTAAGCATAGAAACTAATGGACCTTTTCTTAACATGGCAAATAGTATCTATGACCCCTATCATTCATAATACAGAAATACTAAAGGCTTTTCTAATAAGATTGGGGTAGAGCAAGTTGCCCATTGCCACTATTATTTGATATAGTTCTGAAAATACTAGATATAGCAATAAGATAAAAAAATAATTAAGAGAAATAAGCATAAGTAAAGAAAAAATATTATCACTTTTGCAGATGACATGGTTTATTTGTGGAATCTCAGAACGTCATCTAAGATGAATGAAATTGTTTCTGTTAAAAGGAGCAGGATATGAAATAAAATCCAAATAAATCATTAGCCTTTTCACATATTATTTCACATATTTTCACATATAAAAATCACAAAAGAGAGAGGAAATACCATTCAAAATTACCTCAGAATTGAATATCTAGGATCCACATTAAAGAATGCTTAAATTGTAAAGAATATATTTGTTCATGGTGGGGCAAGCTAATGTAACAAAAGTGACAGTGCTACCTAAATTAAGTTACAGATTCAATGGCTAAAAAACTTATGAAAGTAATAAAATATCATTGTGATTATAGAAATGATGAAAGAGATGGATTCAAAGAAGCCTAGAAAACATTTATGAACATAAACAGAATGAATTTTATAGAACAAGAAGTATTTATACAATGACCATAACATTGTAAAAAAAAATTTCTTTGAAAGACTTAAAAACCACAACTCTAGAAGACTATTAAAAATGTGTCCTAATAGTTGCTGAATGAGAACACCTTTCAAGGCATGAACATTGCAACAATTGTTTCAACATTGCAAATTTATTTTGTTTGACTAAAAATCCATTACAAAGGAGGCCTTTCATTTAGGAGCAAGGATGGGGAGAATTAAGGGAATAGGGATAGTGGGAGGGAAAGGAGTCAAAAGAATATCAAAGAAACATAAAAAAAAAAAACCAGAGATAGAATACCATAGGAGAGTTATGAGAGGAGTATAAATAAGTAGTACTGGAACTTCCACATCAAAATCAATGTGTGTATATATATATATATATATATATATTATATATATATATATTATATATATATATATATGTTCATTGTATAGAGTGGATATTTCAAGTACTATCTCTGTTTTCTGTCCTTTGTATATGGAAATGTTCATACAAGGATGATTTTTTTCAGCTTATAGTTTAAAAAAAAAAGATTTGATAGCAGCATAGCTATTCCTTCCCAAAGACCAAAAGATCCTCTTTCACAAATGGTGTTGTCCCTAGAGGGGCCAGAAAAGGAGGGTGATGAAATGATATCAACCTCAAAGTAGAACAAATCTTATCTTAATGCTAGCTAAATTTGGTGATTTCTTCCTTACTCCATTAAAAAAAGCAGCTTCTTGCCCAACAGTGAAACAATTTACTATTTATCCATCCCTCCAAATAATAGACAAGCATGCATGTTTAACAGTGTGATTGTTTGGTGTGTTTTGTTTTTTTTTTAGTGAACACTGTACATTATGTAGGGAGCCCCAAGCAGGGGTAGCAGCCACAACCACACACAGAAACTGCTTTGTCTCTTGTGCCCAAGGGAGCCTGATATGTACAGACACATTCAAAACACTCAGACACACACAGAGAGTAATCTTAGGAAGAAGAATTAGGGTTACATTCACCTTCTTTACCTGACTAGAACTTAGTTTTTTGTTTTGTTGCATTTTCATAACATAGTGTGATAAAAAAGATGATTATACATAAAATTGCCAATTATGCACAACTTGCTATTCCTTTCAAATATACAACAAAATTATCATGTAAATTTTTCTCCATTCTCCTACCTCCTCCTTTTGGGTTTTCATTATCTAGTACAGCACTATGCTTGAAAAATATTTACTGAATTTAATCACAATTTTCCCCCAGGTATGTTCTTTCCACATCAAGAAAGACATAGAATGAGTAAACCAAATCTTGCTTTTCAAAGTCCATTTTAAAAATGCCAATAACATACCAGATAACCTTGTTGGTACTGAGAATATGAAGATAGAAGCAAATCAGATTCTGTCTCTGAGGTATTTTGCACTTATTATAGTCAAGTTTGGGGAATTTATAGTTAGTTTTGTCATTGATTTTCAAAATTTCTTTTATTTAATTTCTTAGATTAAATTAATGAGTATAATCATTCTCATCCAAAGAAGCTCATTGCTAATGATTAATCAGCATAATTAGTAATATTAATAGTTAGTATAAGATATGAGTATATCATTTTAAGGCATATAAACCAATTTACATGTATTTTTCAATTTGATTATCATAATACCCTTGGGGAGGTAGGCACTTAGGTATCATCATTTTTATTTAAAATGAGGAAAGAGCTTCCAAAAAACTACTTGACCTACCCATGGTAATTCAGTAAATAAAGGCATATTTCAACCTCATGTGCTATCGCTTGCTCCCATCAGCTGATGGGAGATGATTATTAAATTTTCACTGTGAGTATTTGCACTTTGAAAATCATTAAGAGTTACTAATCAGGGTTTGATTTATTGCTTTATTAATTGCCTATATTTAAGAAGGCTATGAAGAGAATATTAATAATACACTAAATTTGAAGATGTGTCATGCATATATTTCCCTCCCCAGAGCCATTTGCTAAACACTTACCAGAACACTTCTGTTCTTACCTAACTAAAAATCCAGTGTTTATTCTATTCATTCATTTTACCAAGTGTTCATAAAACTTAACTTCAAAATTAACAATTAGCAAATAATAAATATGAATATGAATATAATAAACATGTAATAGATAAATATAAATATGAATATAATATATATATATATATGAATAAACTGTCAGAATCATATTTATCAACTTTCCAGAAAAAAAAAACAATCTACTTACTAAAGGATAGAGTTTTGAAGAGACAAATAAATAAATAAATGTGTGCATATACATGTGTATGTATATATACATTTACATAGATATACTTTTTTCACACACTTTAGTAAGTAGTTTTTTTATGCCCAGATTACAGTTAATTCCATTCCTTCTTCACCTCTACACCCAATTCTCTCCCAAAGAGAAAGACAGAACAAAGCAACAATTTTTTATTTCTTTAAAATGTGAGTTCCCATAGAACTTCTCTATTCTGTGAATTTAGTGCTTAAATTTATATAATTCAAATGCTTTTAAGAACTATTATAAAAGATGTTCTTAGAAAGCAGGAAAGTATGTTTTTCAAGATTGCTAGTTTGCTATTTGCTTTGGACTCAATCAAAAAGTATTTATTGTTGTTCAATTGTGTCTGACTTTTTGTGACCCCATTTGGAGTTTTCTTGGCAAAGATGTTAGAGTGCCTTGCCATTTCCTTTTCCAGCTCATTTTACAGATGAGGAAACTAAGGGAAATAGAGTTAAGTCATTTACCTAGGGTCACATAGTAAGTAAGTATCTGAGACCATATTTGAACTCAGGAAGATGAGTTTTCCTGACTCTAGCCTATACTCTCTATTCACTGCATCACCTAGCTGCCCAAGGATTTATTAAAAGTTTACCATGAGCAAGGCTCTATGTTAGGCTTGAGAATATATAGACAAAAGAGAAATACTCCCTGGCTTTCAAGGACATATGAATAGCTATATACAAAATAGATTCAAGGTGATTGAAGTAGGAGGATGAGAGAAAGGAGAAAGGGAGAACTTTAGTCACTTTACTTCTTTCACTATCAATTTCCTCATCTATAGAATAAGAAGGTTATAATAGATGATTTTGCAGAGGACATTCTAATTCTTCCAAGGTGTTTTGGAGGTTTGGCTTATGATTGAGTTTTTTTATATAAAGTATATTGAGTTTTTTAATATAAATTTTTAAAATTACTATATGCTAGTTAGTTACTTTAGTGGGAAAATGCACTCCAAATTCAAAAGTTATAAAAGGTTAGGAAGCTGCATCTACTCTGCTCATGCAAAGGATGAGAGTTGGAAGGATTGTCTGGTTCATTCCAGACATCAAGGTCAAGAGGTCAACCTCTACACCCGTGGTGTCAAACACATCACCTGAGGACTGCACATGGCCTTCAAGATTATTGAGTGACATATGGACCAAATTAAACAAAATTGGGAAATAGCTAACAAAATAAGCAAAAATACAATAAAACATAGATTTTATTAATATGTGGTTTTCTAAGTCAATGTGTGGCCAGCAGGGATACCTATGTGTATGTACATATGTATGTGTATATGTATATGTTTATATAGATAGATACTTAAGTGGGCATTTGTTTTTTTTTTACTTTATATTAAAATATTAATCCTTCCAACTCTCATACTTTGCATGAGCAGAGTAGATGCAGCTTCCTAACCTTTTATAACTTTTGAATTTGGAGTGTATTTTCTCTCTAAAGTAACTAACTAGCATATAGTAATTTTTTTAAAAAATGACATTTATTAGCCAAGTACCACTTTTACTGACTTATATCGGCTATTTTTTTCATGTCTTATCTGCACAATTAGATTATTAACTCCTTGAGGGCAGGAATTGTGATTTATTTTATCTCCTATGATACCTAAAACAGTGCTTTGTATATAGAAGGCATGTGGCAATTTATTCATTAATTCATATTATGGAGAGGGAAAAGAACAGTTATCAGTCAAAGAATTATGTCAAAACTATAGCCATATTATGGTCATGCACAAGTTTTCTCAGGTATCAGAATAACTATTCTTCCAGTGATAACAGAGGTTTGAAGTAGCTTGCATAAATCAAGGGTTTGGCTATTTATTTTCCATGTGATCTCGGGCAGGTCATTTAACTTTATGGGACCTCATTTTCTTAATTATAAAAATGAGGTGACCTCTGAGGTGCTTTAAAGCTCTAAATCAAGGATTTTATAATTGTGAAAATACCACTTAGCTTGTGTATTATAGATAGAATAATCTATGGACAAAGCACAGGAACAACTGAGACATTTGGGTTTTAACAGTTACGTTGTAGATTTTCATTCATTCTTTCCAAATTTACAAAATGCCTTTTCACATAGGGCAGTGTTTTAATTAAATGAGTTGGGCATGATATTTATCCATCAGAAATGTAGCAGCTAGTAAAGGAAAAGAATGAAAAGTATACAGAAATAAGTATAATATATAAGTGGCTCAAGAAAGATTCAAATACTGTCTATATTAACATGCTATATTAGACACACTAAAGAAAAAAATAACAGGAACAAAATACAAGACAATAGAATATACAATCTGTTCAAACAAGACTTCCATACTATACTACTCTGGGAACATTGTGAAGTACAAGTCTTTAGACATAAGAATGGGAAAATCCATAAATGAGAGGAGGTGGCACATATATCATTCTTTCCTTAAGTTCAGAGTAGGGTGGAGATGAAGTCAAGGAAGAAGTGATGGGTACATGTGGTACTGGCTCCTGCAGGAATCCCATTAAAGCCAAATCACATTCAAAAGTCCTAAACAATGCTAGGCAAATCATATCCATCTGGGAGTCCTTTCATTTCCTCAAAAACAAAGTACAAGCATTTCCACTGTATAGTAATTCACATAACTGTAACATAATTGCTAACATTAGGTATCTTCAAGTATCTTGTCTCAGATCTATCTACAACTTCTCTAAGTCAAATTCAGACTCAGTAGCAATTTTCTATACATGTCAAATATTTCTTCTTCAGGGAGGGAAAAACTAGGATAAAACATCTCTCTCCCATAAACTCTACAACTCTTTATAGATATTAATTTAGGTATTAATTTTTATGGTCCTGAAGAAACTTGTTGCCGATGGGTATTACTTTTCAAAAAGGGAAGAAAACCAAACCTACAGACACACAAAGAAAAGAAGTTAGTGGAATAAATTGAGGGAGGAAGGAGAGGCAAGTCTCAAAGGACTCAGCAGCCATCAACATAATTGAAGCAACACGAGAAAAGACAGCCTCATTTCAAAAAGTTATTGCAATGTCTTTGATCAAGGGAAAAAGCAAATCCATTCCCATCACTTTAGCTGAAATGGGCCTTCAATCTAGCTGTCTGTCTGCCCACCAGGGTAATCAAACATTACTGATTGAACAGCACATGGTAGTACTTAGAATGTCAAATGAAAGAGACAGCTCTAAGCCATTTTTTCTGCCACCACCTGGGTCTGCCTCAAACCTTTTTTGCCTTCACATTTAACATTTCAGTTCCCACCTATTTTGAACTGATACCTTTTATAGTAAACCACTGTTTTGTTGAGCTTTACTCACCCAAAGTAAAAGCACACAGACACATTATAGCAAAAACTTTGCTCCAAGGAGCTCAGAGGCCCAAATGGACTATAAGCTCTGTGAGGGTAGAGCCCATATCTTAAGTAAACTTTGTGTTTTCCCTAGTATAGTGATTTGTACACTTATTATGTGTTTATTGTCTTCTTGCTTAGTTGTGTCTAAACTCATTTAGGGTTTTCTTGGAAGAGATAATAAAGTGGTTTATTATTTCTTTCTCCAGCTCATTTTACATATGAACAAACAGGTTTAAGTGATTTGCCCAGAGTCACACAACTACTGAGGATCTAAGGCTCAATTTGAATTCAGGTCCTCCTAATCCCAAGGCCTGGTAATCTATCACTAAACCACCTAGATTTTCTAACAAGACTATTTTTTTAGAAATTTCTTTTTACAGTAGTCAAAAATTAGGAGCTAAAGCATTGTCCTCCTTTAGGGGAATATCTAAACAAATTGTGGCATATGAAGTTAATGAAATAGTATGCCATAAAATAGGGAAATGGATAGTTTCTGAGGATACTGGAAAAATATGTGAACTAATGAAGAATTAAAGTAAGCATATCTAGATCTACATAATGATCTATATAAAGATAACAATAGAGAAAAACAACTTCGGAGGATTTTAGAATTCTGATTAACATAGTAAGTCATGAGTCCCAAAAGAATGAAGATGAAACAGCAAAATCATTGTCAGTGTGGAACACTGTTGATTTACACTGCATGCAAATCTTTAGGACTTTTTTTCATTTAAAAAGAATTTCTGCATGGGGGAGATAGAGAAACCACATTTAAAATGAGAGATTGAACTGGAGGGCTTTTGAGGCTCCTTCCAACTTGAAATATGCAAAAAAAAAATAGAGAAAACTTTCACAACCTAATTTGTACCCTCCCAAAAAGGTGTTTTTAAAAAAGTTTCATTGGCATCTCTTCCAAAAAAATACTACAGGTATTTCCCAATACCTCCTCCCACACATAAAACTCTCTTTTGTAACAGAAGAAAAAAAATCAGGAAAATTAACCTACACCAACAATCATAACGACTACTGTATGCAACATTCAGCACTCATAGAACAAGTGTTTCATTATCAGGTCCCTGGAATCAGTTTTAAGCACTGCTTTTAATCAGAGCTTTTGTTGCCTTTTAGTATTGCTTTCATTTATATTGTAGTTGTTTATATAGTTATACTCAATCTGCTTTCAGTGCTTTACATCTGTTCACACTAGTTCCAAGAAATTTTTTTGAAAGACATTTTCCCCAAAAGTGAAAAGATATATAGCCAATTATAATAAAGATGATACCTTCCCGACCTCCCAAAACACTAGTTTGAGAAAGCTGTCATTGAATTGGAAGACAGTGGATTTATCAGTAGGACTAAAGTAATATAGAAAGCTTTTTTTCTAACTGCCTTCCTCCTTATTTTAATCCCAGAACCTCAATTTGAGAGAGAGTACATCCACAGAGTGAGGACAATATAGCATTAATTAAGGCTCAGAGAATAGAATATAAATTGGTAGAAATCTAAATATGTGATGATGACCCAACCCTTATCTAATCTGTAGGGGAAAACTTTCTCTTCTATGTTTCCTAGTATTTCAACATACCCATTGATTCAAAACTTAGATTACTACTGATCTGGAATTGTTAAAAATATTTCCCCTCCACTTACTGATAACTTATATTAATCATCAAATTTTTTCCAGTATTCCTTTTTCTACCTACTCCTGTCTCTAAAACAAATAATATTTTAAAGCATAAAAAGAGGAAAAAATCAGTAAAATTGATAAATATTTGGAAAAAGTCTTAACATAGATACAATATACCACACTTATGGACCTCTTATCCAAAGGATCATTTACATTTATATTTTTTAATTTTACCAATTAGAAAATGAAGAAAAGAAATGTGTCTTACCTACAATAGATAACATAACTACTTAGTGAAAAATAAAATAAAATAAAAATATAAGGCTCAGGTCTCTTTATCCAATTCTTTTTTTAAAAAATGCTATGATACTTTTTTTTTACTGAACTCAGTAAACAATTTGGCAGAATCAGAAATGGAACACTGTTCTAATCAGAACACATGGTGTAGTTTTTACTAGGTTATCAAATTTTATTTTTGCTAAAACTTTACTTTTTGGCATTCTACGGTTGATAACCTTAAAACATGAACATTTCCATATACAAAGAATTTTGTTTTGCTAATCTCATTGCATCAGGTCATTTAAGTCTTCATAAACTATTCTAAAACTACAGTTTTGGTCATTTCTTATAATGCAATAACATTTCATACATTCATGTACCATTATTGGTTAGGCAATTGCCTAATGAATGGGCATTTCCTAGGGTTTTAGTTCTTTGTTACAAGAAACTATTTTGCCTTGAATATTTTTCCCACATGTGGGTTCTTTCCCTCTTTTATTTTTTATGGGCTATAGACTTAGCAGTTGTATCAGTGAATAAGATTATTCAGAGTTTAGTAGTTTAGGGGGTATAGTTCCAAATTGCTTAGGTGAATAATTTAATCTAGTTCCAGTATTGCATTAGTGTACCTGAACTCCCACATTCTCCCTAACAACTGTCATTTTCCTTGTTTTTGTCAGTCTGATAGAAGTGAGGCAAAATCTTAGAGTTGTTTTTATTTGATCTCAGCATTAATGATTTGGAGGAATTCTTTCAAGATGGTTGTCAATAAACTATTTTTCTTTGGAGAACTATCTGTTTATTTCATTTGATCATCTATCTATGGGATAATGGTACTGTTGTTTACTTAAATTAGTTCTATACATATTTTTGTATCATACCTTTGTCAGAGAAAATTACTACAAACACTTTTCCCCAGTTAACTCATTGTTTTCTAATTTTAGCTGCAGTGATCATTTTTTAGGGGGTAAAAAGATTTTCAGTTTTGTGAAACAAAATTGCCTATTTTCTAAACCTATGATCCTTTCTATCCCTTGTAGCATCAAGAAGTCTTCCCCATCCATAATTTCAAAATAATATCCCTTCAGTTTATTTCATTTGTTTGTGATATGACCTTTTCTTTCTAAATCATGAATCTGTTTGGAACATTTTATTATATAAGGTATAATATGGCAGTCTAAATCTACTGAATGTCAAGTTGTTTTTCAGTTTTGCACCTTATTTTGTTGAAGAGTCTTTGCACCAATTAACTGTGGTCATGGGGTTTATTTAACGGTATACTAATGTTAATATTCTTCTGAATCATATATTCCTAATCTAATCATCTTTTCTATTTTTTAACCAATATCAAATAGATTTGATCATTACTCCTTTGTGACAGGATTTAAGATAATGATAGTCTTAGGCTACCTTCCTTTCACATTGTTTCTTTTGTACAAAATAGACAAAATGCACTTAGTAGAGAATTTTATTCAATAACTACAATAAGTAATATCAAATGATATTACTTCTATAAGGAAAAAAAATTCAAGGGATCATCTCTATCTTCATTCCTGTTGAGACAGGACTTTCCAGGCTTTCTTCACCATGCTATAGCAGCCTTCTCACCGTAGAAAGCTTTCTCACTCTGCTCCTATAGTCTAATTCTAGAAGTTCAATCTATCCTTGGCCTGCTTACAATCAAAGTATGCTCTACCTAGGTCCCATACTTGGACTGGTTAGTTTCTTTCAAAGCCTACATTTTAAGGAAAGTACTGAGTTAGCCATGTCTTCATTCCTCTCTTAAATTGCTAATTTTCTCCACCACACCCCAATCCAAACATGAATCCTTCCTACATGCCTCCCTTTTCTTTTTATTTATTTTTATTAAAGCTTTTTATTTTTGAAACATATACATGGATAATTTTTCAACATTAACCTTTGTAAAACCTTGTTTCCAATTTCCACCCCTTCCCCCACCTGCCCCTAGATGGTAATTCAATATATGTTAGACATGGTAGAAATATATGTCAAATCCATATATTTATACAATTATCTTGCTGCACAAGAAAAATCAGATCAAAAAGAAAAAAAATGGGAAAGAAAAATAAATGCATGCAAACAACAACAAAAAGAGTGGAAATGCTACGTCGATCCATACTCAGTTCCCAAAGTCCTCTTTGTGGGTGCTGATGGCTCTCCTCATCACAAAATCATTGGAACTGGCCTGAATCATCTCATTGTTGAAAAGAGCCACCTGATCTCTCTTTTCATTTTTTTTTAAAATGTAGCCCATCAGAGTATAAACTCCTTGAGGTCAGGGGTTGTCTTTCTCTATGTTTTTATTTTTATTCCTAGAACATAGCACAGTGTTTGATACACAGCAAGTACTCAACGAATATTTATAGACTTATTGCAATGAGACATAACTGAAAGATATATGTTTGCCAAAGATTTTTTGTTTGTAGAATCATGAAGGATAGAGTACAAATGTTTGTGTAATAACTTTTCAGGTATGTTCAACTCTTCAGGTTTCCTTGGCAGAGTTACTGGAGTAGTTTGCCATTTATTTCTCCATTTCATTTTACAGATAAGTAAACTGAGGCAAACAGGGTTAAATGACTTTCCCAGGGTCATATAGCTTGTAAGTGTGTGAGGCCAGATTTGAACTCAGGAAGATAAACTTTCCTGAGTCCATGCTCTATCCACTGAGCCAGTTAGCTGCCCTACAAAATATTTGAGTGGAGAGAGGAGTATAACAAATGTGTTTTTCTGTACCTCACATTGACTGAATCTTGGTGACATTGCAGAGTCTGTTAATTAAAGCTCACAAATATTTTAGACCTCAGTCTGGCAAGTCACATATAAAAAACAAAGTCGATGATGAATATCTATCATTGATGATGACATGCAAATGGAAAGAAATTTTATCGAGATTTTTCATCATTTTCTACATCTTGGACAGATAATGCAGATGGACAATGTGCTGGATCCACAACCCAACAGGAGGTTTCTGGAATGAATTTGGAAAATAGCATGATACTTTCAAAATCCCTAAGTACCTCTGTGAGGGGAGAAAAACCCAATTTATCTTTTGTACACTTACATTTTTCTATGATATTGTGAAACATATGATATTTCAGTCTCCAAATAATCGGAACTTCAGATCAACCAAAGGGAAATAGAAAAATACAGAGAGAGCACAACAATACTAAATCAAATTATAAACAATAAATTCCCTGCAAAAAGCATCATAAAAGATATCAAGGAGATACATGTCTGGGAAAAAGAAGAGGACAGGTGATAAACTAGACTATCAATGAACCATTGAAATAATAAAGAAGAGAAACAACATAAAGTACTGTATGAAATCTTAGGTGAGAATGGGAACCAATGTCATTACTTGCAGAAAAGAAACTTACTTACATTACATTACAGAGGAAAAATTGGCCTTGCCTAATGCCCCTCATTACTTGCATGAAGCTGTGGGGGTCTTGCCACAGAGGAGCACAATACTAGATTCACCCAACTCAATTAGTCTATCCTTATGGCTAATGTTTCTGCTCCAGCTAGGTTCCTTCATCTGTCAGATAAACCTTTGTGAGGAGGTGGGGCTGGAGACAGACTAAATGTTTTACCAAGAGAGTATTTAATTGGCCCATACAACATAATATTTTGTAAATACTCCATGCCAACATCAACATATAATACCTTCACAAATAGCACTAACCAAAGGACTGTTGGAGACTACAACCTGACGCACCCTTCTCCCTTTTCCAGGAAACAAGATTCCTATTGAATTCGAATTGAACAATGTTTTATTAAAGAACTTTGGGTATGGGACAGAGTAGAGTAAGAATTGTATAGGGAGAAGAAAGGGAAGTGAGGAGAAGAAGAGGGTAGTTGAAAGAAAAATTCCATGGAAATTGGCAAAATATGAGAAAAAAATCTCCTTGACAGGAGAAAAATGAAGGTCTGGCATTGGGAGGAGACAGCCAGCAGGGAGGATGGGGACCAAGAAATCCAGGTTTCCTGGCTCCCCATTTCACGCATCTCTTAAAAATTCCATCGCCAGCTGGCAAGGTACAATAGGAAAGAGGGGAAAAAAGAGGAGACAGGGATGACCAAGAAAGCACTGCAGAGAGAAATCACCCAGTGTCTTATAAAATATGAAAAGGAAAAAAAGTCTGTTCTCTTCTCCAGAACACAGAAAACATCTCCCAGTCCAGAAAATGAACCTGTGAAGAGTGATGGTAAAGAGCTTACCTGTGTGAAAGAGCCATCCTCACTACATTCTGGCACAAACACCGCTTCCTGAGGTTTCTTGGCTTGCTCCAAGGCTTGAGCCCTCTCCTGGCGGCACTTGCTTTGGCCAACATCTGAAAGGGGAGTAAGGAGACCACACCTCACTTGAATCAAAAGTACCTCAAGACAGGGAGAAAGTGAATTTGAGAGAACCTACTAAAAAAAAGTCATTCAACTAATAAGTTAAGCTCCTTAGTTAAGACTACTCTGATGACCAACTTCCATCAGAACCAGTTTAGGGGAAAGAAATCTTAGAGGGAAGTTAACTAATGATGTACCTATGATTGTACCTATGGACTTTAAGCAAGTTACAATTTCTTTGGGCTTCAGTTTCCTTACCTGTTAAATGAGAGATCTGAATTAGATAGCCTTTGGGGTCCATTCTTAATTCTATTAAAGTGATGACTCCTGAGTCTAATCTAATTTAATATGAAAATTTCTTGCAGACAACTGAGTTGCCTCTAAGAACTTATTACCTTGAGACCAAATGACCTATTTTTTTTTAAGTTTCATCTGAAGTTCAATGACTTTACATAAAGGAAGCAAAAAAAAATTAGATTGATTTTTATTGTCTCCAAAAAATTCAGCCCACTTACAAATGAAGTTTTAGTGTTAAATGGAATCATAGCTATTATATGGTCTAAACTTCTACTGCTAAAATCATCAAACTCAGGGAGCAGTGTATTGTGGCAACACTTACATCTTAAGTATCACCAGCATACACTCAGCATATTTCCAAGTCAACAACAACAAAAAGGGGAATGTCATCATCCACACTGAGTTTCATCTTGTTAATATTTAACAAGGAAAAAAAGGCTCATTTTTCCAAAAGACTTGAATTATTCCCAATAACCTCTGAGAAAAAAGTCATGCCTTTATGATTTTTACTGATGTTTCTTACAAAATAGTTGTCAGGCTTTTAAAAGATACTTTTCTCTCAATAATTACAAGCCATTTATTTGATATACCTTTATATATGTGTGACATTTTATATATTTGTAACAATATATCATAGCCATCTGTAGGATATATATGTGTTCGTATGTATGTGTAGGGGGTGTGTGTGTGTGCATATCATACAAATAGTTGAGATCTATTAAGAGCTTGTATTTTATATAACTCATTTAAGAAAAAATAAAGTGTAAGGATAACAGTTCCTTTTCCAAACTCTCTTCAAGGGTAACCTTATCAGAAATGGAAAAGGTGCTCATTTCTTCAGAGGAAGAAGTTTTCTCCATTTTGTCCTTCTTCCCTAGATAAAAGTAAAGGAAAGAAAGGAAACAGATGCTATGTGTTTATGTATAAGATACTGACAAAGAGGATATTGGACTTCTGGGAGACAGTTTTATACAGAGGAAAGAGAACTAGTTTTGGAGTCAGAAAATTTGAGTTTAAATCTTGCTTCTGACATCACATCTCTGAAAAAATTATTCCTGATTTTCAATTTTCTCATTTGTAAAATAAGAGAGTTGTTGAATCCCGTCCATCTTTAGACCTACAATCTTTTATGAGTTATAATTCTCTATGAACCTTTGAGCTATGGTTTGTACCCCATCTCATCCCCAGAATATTCAGAGCTATCCACACTTACCTTTACACCTGCCTCGATGTACCACCCCCAAGGCTGCATCCCTGCACTTGGCTCTCTGGTAGTCACACATTGACTCATAGGTCCTGCCATCTGAAGCACACAGTGGCTTGGGCTGAGACCGGGAGCAGTGAAGGTTGCACTGAGGGTCACGATCACTTATTAGGAACTAGGAAAAATAAAGAGAGGAAGAAGAAAAAGAAATTATGATAAACCCATCATGTACAATTTCAGTTCACTCAAGGTGGCAATGGACCCAAGAAACAGAACTAGAAAGGACCTTAGATGTTATAACAAGTTGATGTTGTTGTTCAGTCATTTTAAATCATGTCTGACTCCTTATGATCCCTTTTGGAGTTTTCTTGGCAAAGTTACTGGATTGGGGTACCATTTCCTTCTCCAGCTCATTTTACAGATGGGGAAACTGAGACAAACAAGGTAAAGTGACTTGCTTGGGGTCACACAGCTAGTGTCTACAGCTATATTTGAACTCAGAGAGATGAGTGTTCCTAACTCCAGATCCAGGATTCTGCAGTATGGCACCACTTTGCTGCCCTAATATAGACTATGAAACCAAGACAAAGTCTAAGAAGTAGAGTCAAGGAACAAACCCAAGAATTTTCTGTGCTCTTTCCTTCTTTCTGATACATCTTCTTTCTTTTTGCTTCCACTAATGGAAAAGTTAGGGTCATAAGATAATAGATTCAGAGCCAGAAGACACTTTAGAGGCTTTATAAAATCAATCATTTTACAAATTAGAAAACTGAGGTCCATATAGAGAAAGTGATTTGTTCATGTCCAACTCTTCATCATCCCATTTGTTGGTTTCTTGTTAAAACTACTAAAGTGCTTGGCTATTTCCTTCTCCAGCTCATTTTGCAGATGAAGAAACTGAGGCAAATTGGGTCACATAGCAAGTAAGTGTTTGAGGCTGGATTTGAACTTGAGTTTTCCTGACTCCAGACCTAGCATTCTATCCAATGCACTACCTAGCTGCCCCTCATTTAGACTGTAGGTAATGAATTAAACATATACTATAAAATGAGGCCAATGTGTTAATCTTGTTTGATGAATTATATATATTTTTGTTGTTGTTGCAAAGGAGGATTCTATTGAAGTAAGGATGGAAAATTGAGAAAGTGACAGCAATGTTTTAAAAAAAGCATCAATAAAACACTTTTTAAAAATATTAATTATCCAGAGATCTAGACCAAAAAATGCTTCTTCTCTCTACTCCCTTCCACCTGGATGAATCCTTATCCTGATGCTCATTGAATTAAGAAGGATGCCTCTGAGCTTATAAACATTCTCTTCCCTCATCTTTCTAGATAACATGGTGGATGAAGTATTTGACTTGAAATTGGGAAGAACCAAATTTAAATTCAGCCTCAGGCACTTACTAGCTATGTGACCCTGGGCAAATCACTTAACACTTGAATGTCCTTAGTTTCTTCATTTGTAAAATGGAGATTATAATAGATATATAATAGATATTATAGTATCTTCCAGAGTTGGTTTGATGATCAAATGAAATATTTGTGAAATATTAGCAATTATTATGTGTCCAAAAGAGAATATAAGATGTAGATGATGAGCAGGGGTAGAAATTACTTCCTCCTCATGATTCTAGCTTCTAAATAGCATATAGGGGTGTTGGACTTAGTGTCAAGAAGACCTGAGTTTTAATCTTTCTTCTTATATTTGCTAGTTGTATGACCCTGGACAAGTCACCTAAACTCTAAGCCTCAGCTTCCTCATCTGTAAAATGGAAATAAAAATACCTACTTCATAAAGTTGTTGTAAGGATAAAATAGCATAATACATGTAAAGCACTTTGTAAATTTTAAAGTACTCCTATAAAGGATAACTATTATTATTATAGTAATGTTGTTGATCATTATTATTAGTCTGGAAAATTAATGTAAATCAACACATGCTATGTCCACTTCTTTTTTCTGTTTTCCTTCTCTCTTTCATGGTCCCTTTTACTTTGATTTTTCTCTCCTAATATGATTCATAAATAATTTGTATTAAAAACAAATAAATTTCAAAAATTATTACTCTATCCAGGGATCCTCAAACTTTTAAAATAGGGGGCCAGTTCACTGTCCGCTCAGACTGTTAGAGGGCCAGACTATAGTAAAAAAAAAACAAAAAAACCTTTGTTTTGTGAGCCTTTAAATAAAGAAAGCCCTGGGTGAGGGGGATAAAGATCCTCAGCTGCTGCATCTGGCCTGCAGGCCATAGTTTGAGGACCCCTGCAGCATTTACCTAATAATACTTTACTAAGTGTTCTGGGTAAGCCTAGTTTTTCAAATAGGAGGGGTTTTTTCACTCATGTAACCAACTCCTGCCTTACAGAGCTTGTTTCTTAAACTACCATCTCAATATTCTCTATGCCTTCCACTTCAAGGACTCTTCTTGAAGGACTTGTACTAAGGACTAATGAAGAGTGAGTTGGTAAATATTTAACAATCAGCTCTCCATAGGACAAATGTACCCTTGACATGAGTTTAATTAGCATATTAATATTTTACCATCATTTTATTAAATGTGGGAAATCATCAAAACAATAAACTAAGTCCTTGTTTTTAGCATTCACTTATGTCTGAGATATAAATGCTCAAAATAAAAATTTAATAATAAGTTAGTTTGAATTGCCTCTAACAAGCCTGTAAACTCACTTGAGTACAGTTGTTCTGAAGCTTCTGGGATAAGTCCCAATGTAGCCACTAAACTACTACTGCAACTAGGTTTTCAGCATGAATTTCCTCTCCTCTCATTATCTCCTCTGACAACTTAGCCATCCTCTGAGACTAATAATTTCCATCCTTCATAGAGGTAATGGTAGAAGGCGACAACAACATTTCTTCTGAGTGTCATGGGTCAAACTTGGATATTTAGTAGTTCAGCACAGAATAAAATCTGACAGGAGGCTGATTATTCCTAAGGCATTAACCTATCAAGTTCTCCAATAAACTAAGGCTGAAATCAAGAAGCTCCCTTCCTGCTTGTTTCTTCCATAGTTCTGCTTCTGATGTCTTCCTCAAACCTGGATGTCAGCAGTCCATACTGGGTTGCCAGTAGTCTACAAGAATTGGGTAGTATGGTGTTACCTGGCAAACAGGCAGTGATTTATGTTCTTTTCTCCTCCTATGCCGGAGCCAACCAATGGTTGGAGGGTTGTCAGGGAAATGTGAGTCACTGCTATAATCACCTAAGTATATAAGTCTGACTCTTTCCCACTTTTTTTTAAAGGTTAGTGTTAAACAAAAAAACCAAAAACTCTTTTTGCCTCTGCTCAGTCTCTATTGAATTAAACTTTATTTTATTGATGCCTTTTGTGTTTACATAGAATTCATTTCTGAATATGCCCCTTCTAGCTTTCTACCAGAGGATTATTCTTTAACAAAGATTTTTTTGAAAGGGGAAAAAGAAATGCTAGTTCAACAAAAACAAATGTCAACTGTGTCTGACAGCATAAATAAATATTCCATACCCATGGCCCCAATCACTTGAATGAAATTAGGTAAATACACTTCTGATTCTTCTCCCAAACCAAGTTTACACAACACACACCTTTCCTCCTATTGTTTTTTGCACTTACATTGTTGTATAAACTGGCACATTGGGCCAATATGTGTACTGGTGTTACTGATTCTGCTAACTTCATGACATCACTTCACATAAATTTTCTTACATTTTTCTGAATTCCTTATTTAATTTTTCTTTGACAGAAATGAGATTTCACTACATTCTTGTGCCACAGTTTGTTTAACCATTCTTCAGTAAATAGACATCTACTTTGTTTCCAGATCTTTACCACTAAAAAAAAAGTCTACAAAGAATATTTTGGAGGAGGCATAGTGAATAGAGAGTGGGGTGTAAAGTCAGACATCTTCCTCGATTCAAATCTCTAAACACCTACTAACGGTTTGGCAAATGGCAAACCACCAATATCTCCACCAACAAAATCCAAGAAGACTTGGACACCACAGAAATAATCAAAAAAACAACAAATATATGCTTGTGTCTTTGATATTCTTGGGATGTATGCCTAGAAGTGGTATTTCTGGATATCGCTTTTAGAGATATCTCTGGATAGTCCATTTAAGTGACATTTAAATCATATTTTTGGTTCAACATAATTATTTTCCAGAATGATTGGACCTGTTTGAAATTCTACCAAAATCAATTTATCTTCCTCATGTACCCATTCCATCATTATTTAACTTGATTTCATTTATGACAATTTGCCGGATAAAATTTCAGAGTTGCTTTAACCTATATTTATGTTATGACTGATTTGGAATAATTGTTCATATGTTTATTAATAATTTACAATACTTCTTTTGAGAACTGTTTATAAGTAAACTTTGGAAAAGGTTTTTGCTTTTATATATATTTGTGTTAACTTCTTATATATCTTAGCATTAAGATACTTAGTAGCAATATTTGATTTAACAGTTTCCCCCAATCAATGGATTTCCTTCTTAATCAATTACTTTGATTTTGTTATGCAAAAGCTTTTCAATTTCATATAATTAAAATTCTTCTTTTTCTTTTTTTTATGGCGATGTTCCCCATCCCTTTTGGTCTTCTCTTAGTAATATTGGAAAGATATCTCCACCTATTTCCTTCCATTAAAAAAAATGATGTGACCTTTCAGGTTTAATTATATTTGGAGGAATACATATGAGGTGCTAGTTTAGAACCTTAAAAAAATTTTCCCCCCCTGCAGTTGTTGTTTAATAGAGAATCCTCCTCCAAGATTCTGGGAAGATAGCAGAGTAGGCTGATAAATTTTATGCTTTCCTGATTTCCCCCACAAATAGAACAAATTTGTGCCTTAGAGTGAAAAAAAATCAAAAAGACTTGGGGCAGAAGAGGAATCTTCCTGATACAATCTTAGAAGATCCAGAGAAAGACGCTGGGTGAAGAAAGATTAACCTATGGGCAGTGCAAACACCTCCAGCCTAGCTTCATAGAAACATCCTGGGGCTAGCTGGGTATGGTGGAACTTCAGCATGAACCACAGAAACTTTCACCTGCCAGAAAGCTTGAGATGTCAAAGGTCTGAGTCCAGGAAGACTGAGGGAACCTTAGCTGATTAGGAATGCCAGGCCCCACTGTGCTGGGGGGAAATGGTCCAGAGCAAGAAGGAACCAGCATACCAGTGAGTGTAGAAGCTGTGGGACAGGGACGCTGCTAGCTGGCTTGCTAGATTTGGGGGCTCCTAGTCAGAAGGGAGAGCTAAGGTGAAACCAAAGGCATCATTCCTCAACCCCAAAATTAGAGGTGCTTCCACTAATACCTCTTATTTAAAAAGAAATGAACTGGCAAAGAAGAAAGAACCCCACTGTAAAAACATGCTATGGCAACAGGGATGAATTGGGGTTCTTTTGATGAGGACACTGAAGTCAAAAAAAGCTTCTATCCCAGTGAAATGGCTTCCTGCCCAGAGAGAATTTATAGAACAAAAAAAGAATTTAAAAATCAAATGAGGAACATTTTGAGGAAAAATTAAAATAAAATAAAATAAAAACCACCCATGAAGATTATGGGGAAATGTTAACCAATTAGAAAAGGAGATACAGAGTCTAAAAAAGAAAATAACTTTGAAAATTAGAATCAGGATAAGGGAAGCCAATGAAGTTATGAGAAAGCAAGAAATAATAAAAAAACAAAAAAAAACAGAATATGAAGAATGAAAAAATAGAACAGAATGTGAAATATCATATAAGAAAAATGACAAATGTGGAGAACAGATCAAGAAGAGAAAACATAAGAATAATTGAGCTGCTTGAAAGTTGTGACCAAAAAAAGAATCTTGACACAATAATGCAAGAAATAATCCAAGTCCTAGAATGATAAAATGAGTAGAAATAGAAAAAATCCACTGATCACTACTTCAATTAGATCCTCTGTGAAAAACACATAAGAACATTATTGCCAAATTTCAAAACTTCCAGATCAAAGAGAAAATTTTGAAAGAAACAAGGAAAAAACAAATCAAATATGCTGGAGCTACAATTAGAATTAGGACTTATCACACAGCCACAATAAAAAGGCTAGGTCTTGGAATCATATCTACCGACAATCAAAAGAACTACATCTGTGGCCAAAAATATCATATTCAGTAAAATTGTCTATAATATTGAATGAGAAAAAAAGGACATTCAACAAACTTGTATATTTTCAGGACTTTCGCCCAACCAAACCCGAATTTAATAGAAAATTTAGTCAATATCAAAGATCAACTTCAAGGAACTCAGCACAGACAAATTGTTTATGTTTTTCTTACATGGGAAATGTATGCCATATGTTTAAGATTGATACCAGCAATAGGATAGCTCAAAAGAAATATTGGAGCAAAGTTAAGTTAAAATAGCAATTATATTATACAGATGAGGTGCAGAGGAAGAATAGACACAGAGACATTAGTGGAAAATGGAAGGCTCCTAATTCTGAAAACCTACTCACCTTGGGAATGGGTTAAATAGGCGACACTATACCATGAAGGGTATAGCACTCTCCAAAACCCATAAAGAAATAAGGGGGAAGGGATTGGTAGACTGGGAAGCAAAGGGTATGGGAAGAATGACAAGGGAGGGATCCATGCCTTGAAGGAGGGGGGGGGTTAATACTAATAATAAGAATAAGAATAATAAAAGAGAATCCTTCTCCAAACAGTTAATGGTCTTTAGTTTATCAAACCCTGGGTTATTTTTGAGATATTTACTCACCTTGTTTGTTTCACTATTATACCTTAATTTTTTTTAACCAGTCACAAATAAATAACTGCTTCACGATATACTCTGAGATCTGCTTTTCAAACTTTTATTTTATTGTATCATTTTTTTTTTGTTTAAATGGACTTTGTTATTTATTATTTTGTCTGTTCTGTAAAATAATAGTAAACCCTTGCTAATCTGATTAGTAGAGAACTAAATTATAAGTTTACTTCATTATTATTAATACTTTAATATTTTTATTATTTTGGTTCAATGCAAACATGAAAATAAACACTTTTCCAATGATTTTTTAAGGAATGCTATAGAATTGTATTTATATGAGAACTGTGTTAGATTGATTCCCAGTTAGGTTAGGAATTTTTTAGTTATTATAAAAGGGATTTCTGGAATTTTCTATAATATCCTCCTGGTTTTTATATTCCTATATAGAAATACTAATGATTTATGTAGATTAATTTTGCATATTGTTACTCTAATGAAACTATGAATTAGTTAAAAAACCTCAGAACTTCAGTAAAAAATCAGTAAAATTAGATAAAGGAAACCATACTGTCATCTGCAGATAAGGATTTTCCCCCTCTTTGCCGATATGTCTTTTTTTATTTTGTCTTATTGATGTCACTGACCTTTTTAGAACTATGACATATAATATAGAAGAGAGGAGTATACTTACTTTATTCTTCCATCTCTTGGAAAAGCTTCTAGTGCTTCCCCATTACAAATAATGCTAACTTTTGCTTTTTTATCATTTAAATATGACTCCTCTGGATTTTTTGGGGGAAGAACATAAGTTAATATTATACTCTATTAAAGAATTTTTTTTTCATTATATAGTCATTTTTGTTTTTAATATGATTTTTATATTGATTATTTCTTAATGTTGAATCATCCTTACATCCCTACTATAAATTCTACTTGGTCAATAGGAATAATGCTTTTTCAATATAGTACTTTAATATTTTTGTTAAGGTTTAATTTTTTGTATTCATATTTATTAGGGATATTATATATAGTTCTATTTCTTTGCATTATCTTTCTTAGGTTCTGGTTTTAGTATCTTATTATTCTTAATTGTAAAACTGAGGGGGTGTTTCTTTTTATACTTTATAATTTGTTCGATTTCATTTTCTAAGACTGAATGGAAATCATTTCATTTTTCTTAAGTTAGATAACATTTATATACAAAATAATCCATTTCCTTCAAATTCTTGGCTATGCTAATATATAATTGTTCAGGAAGATATATTAATTTTTTTCATTTTTTATTTCTTGATTTTTTTCTTTTGAAATTAGTTGTAGCCTCTGGTGAATATAAAGACAAAAAAAAGAACAAATATAAATATAAACTATGAACTGGATTTTTTATTTTCTTCTCTCTTTTACCTTTGATGAAGATAATTAAAACTGTACTACATATTTTAGACTTTAAAAACACCTTTTAATGTTATCATTTTGTCTCATTTCTTATCTACTATTCAAAATCCCTTCTAATATACGAGACTCTCTCTTCTATGCTTATTGTTGATTTTTTAGTTTTTTCTAATGGCATGCATAGTTAATCAGTCATTGTCCCTCAACTCCTCTCCCCCTTCTATTTTCTTAATGAATGTTTTCACAAGAGAAAGTAAAAGGTCTAAAGGATAGAAAACTGATCTTAGAGTGAGGAATGCTTATGCCAAAGTTTTGGCTCTGATAAAGACAATCCAATCACTTCATAGTAATTCTGAACATTCTCTAAGACTACATATTATAGAACAGTTAGGAATTTGTATTGGTAGAAGGAATTCTCACACTAAATGATTGAAATTATAGATCAGTTTTAATAACTTTTAGAGATTTTTCCTTGAGTATGACTTGAGTAGCATCCCCTTGATTTTGGTATGTTGTTTTAGCATTATCACCCTCCTTCACATAGTTACTATTTCTATAATTTCCTTTGGCATGCTCATTACTTGGGGAGCTATTAAGATTTTTGCTTGTGTTTCCTATAATTCATCATAATTCTTACTCATTTTTATGGTTAGTGTTTCTGCTTTTTTTTTTAAAAAGGTATATAAATTCTTTATGCTCTTTCATATGATCTAATTTTGTAAAGACATCAAGAGATGCTGAGAATTATATATTTTTATTGTCCTGTTTGGAAAATTATATACAGCTTTCACATGTAACTTCCAACAATTCATTCAGTTCTATATTTTTTATCTTTTAAAAAAAATCATTTTCATTTATGTCCATAATTATTGTTATTATATGTACTTTTATATGTTTAACTTTTACTTTATGAATTTATATCACTGGTTTTATATGCTTAGTATATTTTTCATTACTGATAGTATCTTTAAGACAAGATATAATTTCTTTCATATATCTGCTGACATTGTGAATTTTTAGTTTGGTTTTACCTGATATGTTCTGATAATGTTGCTTTTTAAAAAAAATCATTTGATGCATGACAAATGTTTTTCTAGCTTCTAATTTTCAGTCTGTACACAACTTATTTATATATATATATTTCTTGTATAAAGAAAATTGTGGGGGTTTGTTTTTTTATCCAATTCTGCTATTTCTGCTATTCTCATTTTACTGGAATATTTAATAATTTACATTTAATTTAAATTAATTTTAAGTTTTCCTTCATTTATATTTTTATCCCTTTTCTCTTGTAGGTTAGCATTTTGCTCTTGTAATTAATTTTGCTTTTGTTACTTTTTTACTTATCTGTTCTCACAAGCTAGAGGGAAAATAAACAAATAAACTATCAGCAATTTAAAGAGAGAGGAAAACCAAATTGCTACAAAAAAATAGAAAGGAAACATAACAAACAAAAAAGGGAAATTTTTATAAACTTTTATCCCACTATGTCTCAAAAAAACTACTTAAATGAGACAGATTAAGAATGTAAAATATCAAGGCTAATAGACTAGAGAATTTAAATTAGCTGGTCTCAGAAAAATAAATTTAATAAGACATAATTCCAGGAAGACATTAATTTAAAACTGAATTCTATCAAACATTCAAACAGTGAATATTTCCATTATTACATAAAACACTTTGGAGGGAAAATAGGAAAATTAGGAACTCTATGAAATTCATTTTATGATACAAATATGTATCATAAACCAGAGACAAAACAGAGAACAAAGACTATAGACATCCTTAATGAATATCAATGCAAAAAATTTAAATAAAATTTTATCAAAGCAGAAACTATAGTAACATTAAAATATAAAATACTGACAATTCTCCTACACATAGAAAATGCACAAATATAACTATAAGTACAAAACACTCATTTGGTAAAGACAGATTTAAATAATTTTAGAGAGTGATTGCTTGTGGTTGGGACAGAGAGCAATATAATAAAAACTAACTACTTAATGCTATATCAAATCACTAAATGATCCCTTTATATTGTTAGAAATATATGAAAACATTCATCTGTTAATAACAATAAAAAAGTCAATAATATTTAGGGAAATAATGGGGAAAATGAAAAGGAAAGGTATCAACCATCACCAGATTTTACATTATATTATTACACAAAAGTAATATCAACACTATTTGGTATTAGTTCAAAAATTAAAAAAAAATAATCAATGGAACAATTCAGTATACAATATACAGAAGAAATTAATATAGTAGTATATGGTTCAATAAATCTAAAGACATCAACTACTAAGGTAAGGACTTACTATTCAATACCATCTGCTGAAAAAAACTGGAAAGCAATCTGTCAAACATTAGATTTAGACTAACACTCCTACTATAAACTAAGACAAGATCCAAATGAATGCATAATTTAGACCTTAGACATTAAAGACTATAACAAATAGAAATCAGAGGATTCAGGAAATAAATATCATTTTACAACTCTGAATAGTGAAAGAATTTATGACTAAACCAGTGATAGGATCACAAAAGATAAAAAAAAAATCCGATTCCATAAAACAGATTAAAAGTTTTTATGCAAATAAAATCAGTACTATTATAATTAGAAATGAAACAGATAACTCGGGGGAAACCTCATTTCTCTAATAGAAATCTGACATCCAAGACAGATAAGAATTTAAATTCTTTAGATTTAAATATCTAAAAACAAAAATCATGTCCCAATAGATCATGGACAAGAACAAGCATTTGCCAAAGAGAAACATACTATCAACAATCATATCAAAAAAAGCTTCCAATCACTAATAATTAGAAAAATCCATATTAAAATAACTCTGATGTTAGACTTTATACATACATACATATCTATCTATCTATCTATCTATATATATATCATATTGACAAAGACAACAGAAAAGGAAAATGACAATTGTTAAAAGTGCTCCAAGAAAATAGATTGATGCACTGTTTTGAAGGAGTTGTGAATTGGGCTAGCCAGTCCAGGAAGCAATTTGTCATTAAGTCACTAAATAATTTATACTCTTTAACAGCATGATACCACTACTAAGCTTATAATCCAAGAAGACTGAAGACCAAAGGGACTCATTTATCATTTATTATTATTTTTGCAAAGAATTAGAAATCAGGGGGATACTCATCAATTAGGGATGGTAAAACAAGTTGTGTATTGTGAATATAATAAAATTATTATTGCCCTGTAAGAAATAACAAATGGGACGATTTCAGAGAAAATACTGTAAAGAGACATGAAATGATACAAATTAGGTTGAGCAGGATATACTGAACAGTTTATATAAAAACATTGCAAAGAAAAGTCACTGTGAAAGACATAGAACTCTGATCAATGTAAGGATCAGCTACAGAACTCTGATCAATGTAAGGATCAGCTAGCTACAATTCCAAAAAATCAGTGATGAGGCCTATTTCTGAACATCACCAGTTTATTCATCTATTTTGACTAAGCAGTTTTGTTAAAAGTGTTTTGTTTTCTTTTTAAAAAACAACTTTTTGTTTTGGAGTGACAGAGTGGCAAATTGTGAGGAAGAAATCTAATGATAGAGTACCCAAAAAATAATTTAAAAGAAGAAAATGTAAAGAGAGATAAGAAGGTCATAGGATCATTTAAAAAAAATACACAGATGATATCAGAAGGAAGGTCAGAAGCAAACAAAGAAAAAAGGGTTTGAAAGTAGAGTTGAATTTATCATATACCTAAAAGAGAAAAGCTATATGTAAAAGAGATTTGTTATTTTATAGATAATTATTTTTGTGCAATTCTTTGCATATATAAATGATCATTTTATTGGTTATTTGGTTCAGAATTTTAAAAAATTAATAATTGGCTCTTGATCACACAGGGTTTGAGAAATTACCCCCAAACCAGCTTTCAACTGTTGAAAAAGCAAGACTCACAAATGAAAGTTTTCATTACTAAAACTTTTATTGTCTTGGTATTTGACCTAGAGATGATTTCTTTTCTTTCCTCACAGAAATGTCAAATGTCTTTATTAATATTATCCAGACCAAGTAGTATTTGAACAAAAATATGTTCGCTAACATTTCCAATATGTGCTACCTGTTATTTTGTTTGAAGATCTCCAATGAAGAAAGCTTTTCTTTACATCAAGCCCAAGTCCATTTGCTTTCAATGGGTACTCATTGCTTTTACCTATGCCCTCTCTAAAGTGATATGAGAGATCTAATTTCCATGTCACATGACAGACCTATTAATACTTGAAAATTCCTATCATATTCATCAGTCCCAATATATTTTCACACTGACAGTTAAACTTTTCAAAAAAGGACCATTCCTACCCTTCCTTAATTTCTCTCATAGTCCTATGAGTAACTCTGTCGTGGGAGAAATACATTCCACTCTACTAGCCACTTTAGCTCTTGAACCTGCACCAATTATTCTTCCCTTTATTCAGAACCATCCAGGTTATTTTTAGGTTTTAAACATAATCACATATTTAACAAGAAAGCAAAAAAAATTATAACAACACAGATACTTTATATAGTAAAGCAAATGCAAGAATAATAAATACATCACAATCTACACTTAAACTCTGGCAACATTCTCCTGCCAAACTGCTCAGCATCTGTGGTGAAGAGTTGGTGAGCACATCTATAAAACTGACAAGATATCCGAGTAAAGAAAACCATGTACTTAGAGTAATTCATAAATTTGGAAATGTAAACTTCAGTGTCTTTTCATCTGAGGAACTTTCAATAAAAATCCCTTTATAGATGTAGTTTCTGTGCTGAACATGCTTCTACTGCTAATCTGAGTTGTTCATACTTTGCCTGATTAACATCTCTCTAGGTACAATGACTTAGTCAAACTAATCAGTGCTCTCTGCCACTTCTCTGATTCTTTGCTTTCAAGTGGTATTTTTGCCCAGCTTGACTTATTCAAATTGTAGTATTAATCGCTTTTAACTTAGCTGATGAAGTTGGAAATCTGTCTTTTCACTTCTATTATCTCACTGGGCTCATTTTCAGTCCCTTCTGCAAATGACCTTACCTAAACTTTTGGGTAGTATGTGTATGGCATTTTCAGAAGGACTTGACATCACTGGTATGAGGACTTGATAAGCCCTTTTCAGCCTGCTCAAGCAGTTTTAGTGTCCACCCGATTCACTCAATTTTCACCTGTGGCTACAAGAAGTTGTAGCACTTACTATGCCCATAGCCAGCTAAAAGGGAAGAGAGGGGCAGCTAGGTGGCTCAATGGATGGAGCCCTAGATTGGAGTCAGGAGGAATTGAGTCCAAAACTAGTCCCAGATATATACTAGCTGTGTGACCCCATTGCCTCCAAAAATGGGGTCGGGGAGAGCAGGGAAAAAGAAAGGAGTCGGCAAGCCACAGGCAGAGAACATCTGCCCTCCTTCTTCCTTTGTGAAACTTCTCACACACTCTCTACAATTTTTCGAAAAAGCACCTGGGAACTTGAATTCACACATATGTACCTATCTTATTCCTTCTTCTCCCAACTGTTTCTTCCCTTTACTGTATCAGTTCTAATTCTCCTCTTTCGATTTCTCAAATTCTCCCAAATCCAATCTTTTTGGATGTTCCTTATTAAAGAAAGATCTCCCCAAATTTCTTTGAGAATTTCTTATCCTGCTTTAGCTGAGGTCTTCCTCTTATTACTTCTACCAAATAAAGAAGTAGATAATACATAAAACACACACATACAGAGAGGAGAGAGAGAGAGAGAGAGAGAGAGAGAGAGAGAGAGAGAGAGATATTGAGCCGTTACCTGTGTTTTTAAAAAAAACACTGCTTCTGGAAGTGGAAGAATATAAATACCTATGTGAAACTCATGAAAGACAAAGCATCTTGGAAATAAAATCCACTATCTCAGCTGAAAAGCAATAGCCATGTATTGCCAGAGAAAAGCTTCTCAGAAGCAAAAAGGTAATGTCTATAATCCTGCAGGTTCAAAACATTGCAGGAAAACATCCATCTTTATAAGCAGGCTAAATGTTTCCCTTTCCTCCAAATTTAAGATTTCAGAGTAATTCATACACTGTTGGGTGGGAAGTAGAAATTGACTTAAATCTGGGAATATAAACCTCTTCTCCCTCCCTAATAGCCTGAAATTTTTATTACTCAATGCCAAGTAAGACAAACCAATGATTTCCTGATTCCCCCTTAATGCTAGTAGTACTTTCTACTCTGTTGATTACCTCTGATATATTCTGTACACCTAATTTTAACACAGATGTTTTTATGTTTTCTCCCATAATAGACTGTGACCCCCTTAAGAACAAGGATTGTAGTTTGTCTTTCTTCATATTCTCAGGGTTTAGTATATAGTGATTAATTAATAAAAACTTATTGATTAATTCAAAGTTCAATCTCCTAGATGAATAAAATCCTGAAAATAGACTCCTTGTTCCTTTAAAAGGGAAACTAGCCCAGTCAAATGCCACTGCTTATGTGTACAGGGCCTGGTCACTTAGTACTCAAACAAAACCTTACACCAACAGATTGAGTCACCCTGCTGGGATTTGAACCTGTAGTTCCTCGGTATCTTCTCTGGCCCTTGGAGTTTTGAGGCTTCCCATCACCACCACCAAACGCTAAACAATTCTCTCAATGGAAGAAAAAAGTTAATTCTATTTATAAAGATGTTTGTTCACACTCCTATACTCCTCTCCCAGACAAAAAATCACAAAGAGAAACAAAACAATAACTATTCAATAAGATTGTACAATGGGAAACCACACAAAAGGGAAAAAAACAAAGTTTTCTCCTCCCCTCTCCACTTTCAGGAATGAATGACTCCAAGGCAAACTCAGAATGCTTTGTTCTGTGTCACAGAACAGATTCCAGAAGCACATTTTTATTCTCATAAACAATCTGTTCTTCGTATTTGGAAACTGAGGTACAGATTGGTGAGTAATGTTTTCAGCCATGATTACCTTCCCACATGTCTGGCAAGAATGTTCAACCAATATTCCCTTTTACATTGACCCCCTTGGCTTTCATTCAAAGTCACAACTTGTGACTGTGGCCTTCAGATATATTTTTTTCTATTTGTTCAAGAAGTTTTCAGTGTTACTATTTGACTGAACTCCATGACTATGGAAGATAGACCAGTGTAAGTGAAATGTTCCATCTCAGAGAACATTTTATTTCTTATTAAGAACATTATGTTTTCAATTGGCAGTGTCATTAATTAGCTGCTAATTAAGTATTGTTACCCAACTAACTGTCCAGAGAGCCATTTTTCTAGAAACATGTTTTCTCATCTGTAAAATGAGGGAGTTGGTCTAAATAAATATTTCTCAAAGTGTGATATAGGAAGCCCTAGCAGTCCCCAATATCCTTTCAAGTGTCTATGAGGTAAAAATTTATTTTCCTAATTTTTTTTTATTTCTAATGTGGTAAACATTAGTAGATATAATCCACTTTAATAAAAGTTCTTGGAGTGAAGGTCTTCAATTTTTAACAGTGTAAAGTCATCCTCAGATGAAAAAGTTTGAGAACCACTATACTAAATAACATATAGGTTTCCATCTGATATGCCTGATGTAGGACCAGATGATGTGCTTTAAAAGAAGCACCAAATGTTGGGGTTTAGTTATGTGAAGAATTCACAATGGCATTCTCTTTGGCAAAAGATAGATTTTATTTAGGAGAAGAGGTTACAGACAAAATGAAGAGATACAATAGATGCCAGGAGTGGTAAATATGAAATAGAGTGGGAGAGCATATAGCTACCAAGAAAGGGGTTTTAACAATTAATGGTGGAAAGGGCAAGTTCCCTAGTGGAACCCCCAATTAGCCAGGAGAAAAGAAACACTCCATGAGGTTGAGGATTATCCTTAACTGGCAGGCTAAATCCTAAAAGGTATTTGGCACCTAACAGAGTTAGTTATCTTTAAGGAGGAAAAGTGAGCTTTGAGAAGAGAGACACCATAAGGCATAGTAAGATTAGGAAAAACACCACATGGCATGGAGGAGAAGTAAGGATAAAGACACTAAAGGAGGGCAGGAAAGATGGCATGGACCATAAGGAAATTTATAGAGGTAATTTAATCTCAGGGGACACGATGGGGATTTCTAGTGGGACACAGCTAGATTATGGCCCTGGACCCACAGAGGGTTTTGACATAGATTGGATTTCTGACTGGATGACTTTCCCAGAGGGTGGGACTACAGAGCTCTATCAGAGACTTTTCTCTGCCTGCCCCAGGGAACAATTCCATCAATGTTCTAGTTTCTGTCAACTGCACCCAGTACTGGGAACCTCATCACTTCTACTTGGATAGCTAGGTAACCCACCAACTAGAGTACTGGAAATAGGAAAATTTGAATTTATGTCCTTCCTAACATATTTATATTGTGATCACAGACAAATCATTTAACTGCTGTCTGCCTAAGTTTTCCCATCTATAAAATGGAGATAATAATACAACTGTCTTCCAAAATTGTTGTGGGTATAAAATTAGATATTTTTTTCAAGCACTTTGCAAACTTTAAAGCACTAAGTAAATACAAGCTATTTTATCTTTATTTTATTATGCAATCTATCAGTTAATGACCCCCATTGGCTACTAATATCATTGGGTATTAAAAGTAAGAGTAAAAATAGGGGGAAAATGTTGACTTGTCAGATCAATGAAGAAGTCCTGTAAAAAAACTAGAGAAGAAAAGGATAGAATTAAGTTAACCCTCAATCCCATCAAAAAATTTGAAGAGAGAACTCTTGAAGTCCTTTTCTAATCCTCCAGTTCTCATCATAGATCATGAAGAGCAGAATCAATAACATAAGGAACAGAAAAACAACTCAAGTGAAAATGTAAAAGTATGTCCTTTTCTTGGTCCTTTGCTAAATCCTTTTGGAACTTAGTCTATGAAAGACTTCTCTGACATTTTTTTATGTGTCTAGATGAAAACGAGACTCTAAGGATTGTTATATGACAGGAGATAAAGAATAGACTTTGTCTTTGCTTTGAGAATGGAGTTTCCCCACTACTAAGACCTATTTTCATTGGGTGGGAGTAAAGCTGTGAAAGGAAGGTGTTAAAAGGACAATTTTTTTATTCTGGTTTTCATTCTGATTATCAAGGTAAAACTCAGGAGAAAGAGAATTTTTTTTTAAAAAAGTTTATTTTAAAATATGTCAAAGCAGCAATACATTGATGGACTGCTACCTTGAAGTATTTTTTAAAATAAATTCCTTTTAATCCTCTTTTTTTCTGAGTTTTGCTATTTAATCAGGATGAAAGCCAAAAGAATTCCAAAGGGAATAATCATTTATGTAATATTATGCATCAGGAACTGTGCTAAGTGTTTTTTATAAATATTATGTCACTTGATGCTCACAACAGTCCTGCAAGGTGTGTACTACTATCTTCCTCATTTTATACTTGAGGAAAGTGAGGCAAACAGAAGTTAAGTGACTTGCTCAAGATCACATAGCTAATAAGTATCTAAGGATGGGTTTGGACTAGTATTCCCAATTCCAGGCTCAATCTTTATCCACTTGGTCACCAGCTGCCATAAGTCATCTTAAAGTTGGAAGGAATTTCAGGGGTCATTTAGGTTATCCCTTGTGTGCATCAAAATTCCTTCTACAATTCTCAAAAAAAGTGAGCTTGAAGACCTCCAGTAATGGAGTCCATCTCCTGAGGGAGCCAGCAATGGCCTGAATCCTTTGAAACAAAAACCATTAAGTTAAGCATCCCTTGACTGGAGCTCCTACTACCACCACTATCTAATCTGCAATTTGCATTGGAAATTTAAATCACTATTTCTGCTGTTAACTCTAACCCTTCCCTGACCCCCACTGTAAAGGCATTTACACAGGTGCACAGGAGATTCCCTAACTTGGCTGGCTTCAGATGGAGATCTGGGGAAGATTGAAGAGGGGAGATAAGAGAGGTCAAAGGGAAAGAGAGATCTGCCAACAAAAGCCACATCTGCTCTTCTCTACACCTCAATTGCCTGGATTGACAAACAGCAAAACACTGATTAAAGCTCTCTTCACCACACTGTGAGAAAGCAGCCTCCCCCTCCAGCTGTTGGGCAGCTGGAAACACTTCTGTTATTTTAACCAGGAAAGCCCTGACCGGTCTCTTTGCAAGCCAAAAAAAGGGATCTGCTGGTCGCTCTGCCTCTTCCTTCTCCTTTCTATGTTCATATTGGTTTTGTGGATTGAAGAGAAATCTTAAGACAACATTGCAGGTTTAATTAGAACAAGAATGTTTGAGTGGTGTGTGTGTGTGTGTGTGTGTGTGTGTGTGTGTGTGTGTGTGTGTGTGTGTGTTAGGGTTGTGCACTGTGGAACTGCCAGTAGAGAAAATGCACTCAGCATTTAGATTTCTGGGTTCAGACACTGACCAACACATAGAAAAGGAATCTTGCTCAAAACCTTGAGTCTAAAAGAGCTCCTAAGTCCCCAAACTATCAGCCAGCCTCTTGGAAATAAATGCATACATGAAACTTAGGCCAAACCTTCAGAGTCCCTGGGGAGCTAGCTAAACAAGCTTGCAGAGCTTGTTTGTTTCCATAGGCACATCTGAGAGACTGTTTTTGATGGCCCCTGTTATAGCCTTCTCTCCCTTACCCCTCCCCCTCCAATCACCAAATGGACCACTTCTCCTTTCTCTTCTCCTTTTTCTCCCTCCTCTTCTCTTTCTCTCTCCTGTTTTCTTCTCTTTCTTCCTTCTCTTTCTTTCTCCTCTTCTTTCCTCTCTTCTTTTCTCTCTCTCTCTCCACATAACCCTCATTTTTTCCTCCCTTCTCATCTATCCCTCTTGCCTGTAGGAACTAAAAGGCACATGGACGTTACCTTTTAAAGACATAGCTCAAAGAGGTTCACAGTTTTCTCTGGAAAGGTGAGTCTCTTTGGGGTGTGATAACTGGCTTAGCAAACATTCAAGGACCCCAACATTCACAAAGACATTCCCCTAAGATCCACTCCCAAAGATATTGTACCATTTTTAGCAAGTCCATTCATCCTTCTTAGACCTAGTTAATCATTTAGTCATTTGAGCATTGTACTAGACTAAGTTGCATCATGTTCCAGGCTAAAAGTTCTTATTGGTGTCTGCAAACTTGTTTTAAAGAATACTTTGATAACTATTTTTGTATAATTGATTTTCTTTGTAAATTTCTCAGGCAAATATGTATCTTATATATTTAAATGTATCTTTCTGAAAAGGAATCCATATGCTTTATCAGACTGCCAACGGGGATGATGACTCAAGTGCTCCTGGGGTTTATAATAAATTACAGAAAACAAAAGGCTTAGGTAGAATTTGATTTTAAAAAATCATGTGTTTCATTGACCAAATCAAGAGACTTAAAATGAAGACTGAAAAAACCATATACCATATGGAGAACTCTATGGAAAGAACCAAACATAGTTAACCTGAAGAAGATAAAGCATGTTAGCTACCTTCAAATATATGAAAGATCACCAATCAGAGGACTAATTTTAAAGAGCAGAAGGGAACTGGTGGATAGAATTTGCAGAAAAACATTTAAGCCTGGTATTTTTATAGTATTTAGAACTGGAAAGGAGTGCCTTAGAAGAGGGTGAATTCCCCATCACTGGAAGATTTAAAAAGAAATTATAAAACCACTCATCAGTTATTTTATGAGTGATCCATGATATAGTTAGGTTTGGTTTAGATAACCAATGAGGTCATAGGATTATAAATATAAAATTTAGTAGGAGGAGATAGGAATAAGAAAAGCAAATGGTTGAGGATGGTAGGAGAGAGATAAAGGTGAAAAGAAAGGGATCAATATTTCTCTGGATTTGTGGGCTTTAACAGTACAAAAACATATTCTGTAGAGTTTACCTGTACTGTTGTAAACTTCTGGTAAGACAAATGGAACAGCATAAATCTTTCTTTTACGCATTTATTTATTTATTTTTTAAATAACTTTTTATTGACAGAATCCATGCCAGGGTAATTTTTTTTACAACATTATTCCTTGCACTCACTTCTCTTCTGATTTTTCCCCTCCCTCCCTCCACTCCCTTCCCCAGATGGCAAGCAGTCCTATACATGTTAAATAGATTATAGTATATCCTAGATACAATATATGTGTGCAGAACCGAACAATTCTCTTCTTGCACAAGGAGAATTGCTTTCAGAAGGTATAAATAACCCGGGAAGAAAAACAAAAACGCAAATAGTTTACATTCATTTCCCAGTGTTCTTTCTTTGGGTATAGCTGTTTCTGTCCCTCGTTGATCAATTGAAACTGAGTTAGATCTTCTCTTTGTCGAAGAAATCCGCTTCCATCAGGATATATCCTCATACAGTATTGTTGTTGAGGTATATAATGATCTTCTGATTCTCCTCATTTCACTTAGCAAGCATAAATCTTTCAATCAGTATTTGAAGCCTTTGCTTGTTTGCCATTTGGTAGAAATGAAATGAACATAAAACACTAGGTAGATTTTATAAAATAAGTTTTGAGAAAGCTCCATCCTCTTTTTCCTCAAATTTTGCCACCAAAAACTTCTAACTCTGAATCATAAGCAATGACTAATAAAAGGTTAGAGAATTCTGAACACTGGAAAATGCTAAAACATGCATGGACATGGGAGGGGAAAAAAACTGAGAATAAAAAAAGGGTCAAAGTTACCTGGTATTCCCAAGTAAAATTTCTTTCAGCTACATAGGAACAAAGGATATATAACAACAAAAGATTTTAAAAGTCCTCTAATCCCCAGCTTCTTAAATTGTGGTTCACAACTCCATACGGGGTCTTCTAACTGAATGTGAGGGTCATGAAATTACGATTTGTTATCAGAATTTGATTTATATGCCTATTTTGAAAAACCTATATAGGTCCAGGGTCATACAGCTAGTGTCTGAGTTGGATTTTACTTTGGCTCTTAATGACTCCAAGTTTAGAGCTCTATCCATTGTACCACCCACTTGCCTAGGCTTAGTTTGGCAAAGTTGCTCAAGGTGACATAAAAATTTTTCAGGCAAAAGGAATCATTTTAAAGGTCATCTAGTCCTCAGCTTCTTAAACTGTGATTCACAACCTCATATGGGGTCTCATAATTGAATGTTGTGAAATTATTATTTGTTATCACTAAGTGTTTGAATTATGTGCCTATTTTAAAAATCTATATGCCAAGATCACATAAAAATTTCTCAGGCAAAAAAGGATCATGAGTAGAAAAACTTTATGAAGTCCTGATTCTAGTCCAGCCCTTTCCTTTTACCAATGAGGGATATGGTGCCCAGATTGGTTCAAGTAATTTGGCCAACAGGATCACACAAGCAGTAAGAAACAGAGTCAAGATGTAAACCCAGGTTGTTTGACTGTAAATATAGTACTCTTTCCCTGCATCATGGATAGGGCTTAAAGGGCAGAGTACAATCTTCCCTTTATTCAGAAGTCTGATTTTGTTATGACTAGTCTGCCCTTCATACTGGACATGAAGCTAAAGACTTGGGCTTAAATTCCTTTGCTATTTACTCACTGTGTGACTTAGGCAAGTCATTAATTTCCTTGGACCTCCGTTTTCTTACCTGATAAATGATGATGTTGGACTGGATGACCTTCACAGTCCTTTCCAAATTGAAATCTATGATTCTAACATCCTATGAGTTCAGTAATAAGATTCAGTAACATCAGATTTTTTTTTTTATTTCCCAACATAGGTAGTGTTATTCATCCTTGGCAAGTGGCTATTTGAAAGACTCAAAGTTTGAAATGTAATTTAATATCATCATCATCATAATTTATATGTCACTAATATAATCACAATAATATCAATATCAAATTATTTCTATGTCATAATAATAAAAACATAATTTGTATATCATAGTCATTCATATATCAACATCATAATAATATCTGGTATTTATGTAGCTTTGCAGAGCATTTCATTTGATTCTCATAACAACCCTGTGAGGTAAGTGCTATTTTTCTTTAATGAATGAGAACACTGATGTTTAAAGGAGAGTAAAGGATTTTAAAAAGCATCTAACTCAAACTCCTCATTCTACTGATGAGGCTTCTGTTGTCCAGACACATTTGAGCAACTTTGCCAAATTAAGCCAAGGCAGGTAGGTGCTACAATGGATAAGAGCCAAAGTAAAATCCGTATGACCCTGGAGAAGTCACTTCATCTGTTTGGCTCAGTTTCTATAATTGTAAAATAGGTATAATTATAGCACTTTGCAGAGTTGTTTTGAAGATCAAATAAGATAATATTTATAAAGCACTTAATGCAGTTCCTGGTATGTAGTAAGTGTTTATATATGTGCTGGGATGGCAAGTACTAGTATTACTAATATTATCATTATTATTGCTATTATGTGACTTGCTTGCCCAGGGTCACACAGCTACTAAGTATATAAGGCAGAACTGGAAACTCATGTCTTCCTAAGTTCAATTCTCTCTCTATCCACCTAGGGATATTAGGAAAAGAAAGTCCCAGTCATCATGTTCCAAAAATTCCTTTGCACACCAGCTTCTTGGGGCTAAATAGGAATATTTTTTCTTTCTTTCTTTTTTTTTTTATTGACAAAACATATGCATGGGTAATTTTTCAGCACTGACTCTTGCAAAAACTTCTGTTCCAATTTTTCCCTTCCTTCCCTCCACCTCCTCCCCTAGATGGCAGGCAGTCCCACACATGTTCAACATGTTAAAGCATATGTTAAATACAATACATGTATACAATTATCTTCTAGCACAAGAAAAATCGAATTTAGAAAGAAGGTAAAAATAACCTGGGAAGAAAAAGAAAAATGTAAGCAAACAACAACAGAATGAGTGCAAATGCTATGTTGTGTTCCACATTCATTTCCCAGTGTTCTTTCACTGGGTGTAGCTGGTTCTATTCATCACTGATCAATTGGAACTGATTTGGATCCTCTCATTGCCGAAGATAGTCATTTCCATCAGAATTGATCGTCAGTTCAGATAAATCTCTCCAAGCCTCTCTGTAATCATCCTGCTGGTCATTTCTTACAGAACAATAATAAGGAATAGATTTTCTTGCATAGAAATCAAGCTAAAAATAATGAATAGGTACCTAGGCAAGCTCACAAAAGCCTACCTAACTCATAGTGTCACTGAAATATTACTAATAGTAATCCTGAGATCCTTTATGCTCCAAGATTATGAGAATATTTTAATGACTTCAGTCCTGGTGAAAGCATAGAAAAGATGGACCCAGGAAGAAAAAAATAGAAAAAGCAATAAATACTGTATATGTGTGTGTATACATATGTGTGCATGTATATGCATATATAAACACACACACACACACACACATATATATACATATATTTATGTGGTTGATATAAAAGATAAAATTGACACATACATGTATATATACATATAAACATATATGTAGATATATGATAGAAAAGATACAAATATATAATATACAAAGGTATATATGTACATGCATAAACATATGTGTGTGTATATATGATATAAAAGATTAAAATATATAATATACAAAAGTGTATATATTTATATTTTCACCCACATAAGCATATATATGTGTGTACAGATGAATATGTGTATATATGTATATATATATAATCCAATATGCCCAAACTTAAAACTGTCTTTATTCAATATTAGTACTTTATAAATCCTTCTCCCAATCTCTATTTCCCCCTCTTAATTCATTCTTTTAAATAGATGCCAGATTGATTTTCCTAAGGCACAGATACAGTTTTTATACATCTGTTCAAAAAGGACCCTCTATTGCCTAATGTTTAAAACACAAAATCTTTTCAATTCAACAATTCAGTGCCTATTATATGTAAAACCTTCCACATGTGATCTCAGCCTTGTCTCATATCATTTCTTGTTACTTACCCTATATGCTTTCCAAAATAAATTGTTTGATTCTCTTAACATTTCCTACCCATCCACCCTAATGTTAACACACAAACAAGCTTAAGGATCCCTATGGAAAAATTCTGGGTACTCAAGGTGTATAGCTTCTATAGAGTATATTGTCATATTTAATGATTGTATTTCAACCATCACAGATTTTAAAATTTAAAGAACAAAATAATAATTTTCCTTTAGATGTGTTTTTATTAGATATATATGTGTGTATATAAATACACACACATATATATTTTCAACATTTACTTTTGTAAGATTTTTTTTCCATTTTTTCTCCATTCCTCCCTTCCCCAAAAGGGCAAACGATCTGATATAGGTTATACATACAATCATATTCCGCGTATTTCTTCATTAGTTATATTGTGAAAGAATCAGAACAAAAGAAAAAAACACAACAAAATAATAATCTAGCATTTATATAGTATTTTAAAATTTACAAAGTACTTAGCATATATTAAGCCATTTGAGCCTAATAGGAATCCTGTGATTTAGTTACTATTATTATCTTCACTTTACAGACAAAGAAACTAAGATACAGAAAGATTGTCACACAAGATCACACAGATAATGTCTGAGGTAGGATTTGAATTCAGACCTTTCTAACTCTAAATACCAGACTCTATCTGCTGTACTACCAAGTTGCCTAGAAAAAGTGAAATAAAATAATGTTATGCTTGGCTTGTAAGGTCAGTTGTATAGGACTCCTCATTGGTGAAAAATTGCTTACTCAATGAGCTGTGCCTGAGCCGAGTGGGCAGAATTGAGCAAAAGAAGAGGTCTGAACTTCTCAGCTTTCAGCTTCAAGAGAGAAAATGCTCAACTTCAATCTCCAGGTTGCTAAAAGGAGAAAAAGACTCTAGGAAGAAGCTGATATGTAGAGAAGTTGACATTCTCTAACACGTTCTTATCCCTAGCATGGGGACTACGGACCTTGGGGAATTAATTCAATCATGAAACATTTTCAGCTATCTTGTTCCCAATGAGACAGTTTATTGATTCTTGTGTATTTTCTTACATATATGTTTTCAGATTTCTGTTTTGTTCACTGACTTGAATAAATGGGTTTATTTGTAATTTGCTGTATGTGTTTAATATGGAAATGGTATTTGATATAAAGGGGTTCACCTTTCTTTCCCATTAATAAAGAACAATCAGGAACTTAGTTTGAAACTAAAATTTACTTCCCCAGAATAACAATATTTAATAGATTATATTGACATAATTTTAGCCCAGTACTCCTTCTCTTTGAGGAGAGTAGAATGTTCATACCTCTGACCTCAGCCTCCTATTCTTCTTATTACTATTTTGTGCTTTTTTGCTTTAAAATTTACAGTGATTGAAATATGATAGAGATAGGTAGAAGATAGACAGATATATTGCTAACCCTCCTGATAGGAGCAAAAGTTTTCCTTGGAGAAGGGTGAGATAGGAGATGCTAGAGATGTCTATTCTTGCCTCCATGCTAGCTACATCCAAAAAGATCTATGTGGACATATATAACTTCTATAAGCAAAGTAAAATAGCACACACACGCACACACACACACACATGCATACACACATTATCATGCAAAAATAAAATAAAATTTAGAAAAGCTATTACTAGCTCTTCAGAAGAAAAGATATATCAAATCTAAGATTAAGAAGAACAGAGAATAAATGGCTCCTTTTACTGATCCAGACTTCAATTCTTGGTCTCCAAGATTCTTTCCACTCTAAATCTGAGGATTCTTGATGAGGAAGGTGGATTTTTGTATTGGGTTTTAGATACTTGGTAGAAATCAACAGGAAAAGAAGAGAAAGGAAAAGTCAGAAAGAAATCCAGTTTGGCTAAAATATTGTGTGGATAGTATTCAATAGAATGATATAAGGTAGAGTGACATCCGATCACAAAAGGCTTTAAAAACCAAAAGATTTTTTAAAACTATACTCATTACTTTAGCCACTGAAGATTTTTGACCAGTTCAGCTCAGAATCTTACATAGCTCCTTTTATGCAAGGTGCTAGGTTATACTGTTGATGCAAAAATAAAATGAAAAAGACAACCTCTGTCCTCAAACAGCTTAGGGGATGTAACATATAACTAGATAACTAAAATAATATTAGCTAATAGCTAACATTCATATAGGGTTTACTATGTGCCAGTCTGCATTAAATGTTTTATAATTCTAATTTCATTTCATTCTCACTACAACCCTGGAAGGTAGATACTATCATTATCCTCATTTTACAAATGAGGAAACTGAGGCAAACAGTGGCTTGACAAGCTAGGATCACAGAGTCCATGAGTATTTTAAGTTCAGATTGGAATTCAGGTCTTCCTGACTCCAGGTACAGTATTCTATCCATTGCACCACATATCTGCCAAATCAAAATAATGTGAGAAGTAAGCCCTAACAATTAGGGGGAATCCTATAAACTTATTATTATAAAATACTGTGCATACACTTGAGCAGCCAGGCAGTTCAGCTAATAAGTATACTGGCTGTGAGGTCAGGAGGACTTGACTTCAAATCTGGCCTCAGATCCTTACTAGCTGTGTGAGCTGGGCAAGTCACTTAACTTCATTTGTCTCAGTTTCCTCATCAATAAAATGAGTTGGCAAAGGCAATGGTAAGTTTAAGATGTCTATGGGTTATCCAATTAGGGATAGTTATCCAGTTTTAATGGGCAGTGAAATGGAATATTCTAACACTGTTGTTGAATTCCTTTCAGAAGCAAATTGTTGCAAACCCCAGGACCAAGAGGTTTCTGTGGTACATGGGAGTCCTTCAAATCCAATTTTTGAGATGAGTTAGGGGTGAATTATCCATACTCACCCTCATCAATGAGCAACACTCTGGACAACTGTGCCCCAGGTTCTGAGTTTCAATGTAATATTGACATGAATGATGCAGTCAAATTTATTTATGCCTAAAGAAAATTGACCCAACTGCTGTACCAAAAGGGCCAAAGAGTAGAGGCAGATGATTCTGTAAGGAGGCTGTTGAAATAGACTATATGGATTTGTAATAAAATAAAGGGAGGTTGTAGAAAGATGACTGGATTTGTAATCAAAAGACCTGGGTTTGAAAATCAATCTTACTATTTACTGCCAGTGTGATCTTGGGTAGATTATTAAACTAATCTGGGCCAAAATTTCTCATCTGAAAATGAGGGTGTAATACCTAAGTGAGCTCTAAGGCTTCTTCCAGGTCCAAACCTACAACTTGTGACTATCCTAGAGTCATGCAGTTGAAACATAAAGGAGGTGATTTTACAGAATTTTAGGGCAGCGAGGTGACACAGTGGATAGAGCACCAGCCCGGAAGTCAGGAAGACCTGAGTTCAAATCTGGGCTCAGACACTTAACACTTCCTAGTGATATAACCCTGGGCAAGTCATTTAACCCCAATTGCTTCAGAAAAAAAACAAAACAAAAACAAAAAACAAAAACAAACCCAGAATTTTATAATCGATTGCGGATGTCAGAAATAAGAAAGTCAAGTAACACCAAAAATTTAAAGTGGGAGTTAAGAGGTAGAATGCCAGTATCACAAATATATAGTAAAGTCAGAAAGTAGACCAGAAGGTGGTCCCACTTGGCACAGTCCAATGCTGGGGTCCTCCAAGTATTCCCAGGGGGGTCTGGGATGGCCTATGGTAGAGGAAAGGGAAAGTAGGTTTGGTTGATACCAAGGAGAACCATGCTTTGTTTCTCTGTCCCCAAACCCAGTCCTAATCTTTTTTTTTTTATCAAGTCCTCTTTCCCTTCTTTCTACCTTGACTGGACAGTGTTCCTCCCAACCCTTTCTGTGTTTTAATTTGGCTAAAATAAAAATTCTGAATCACTTCCTCATTCCCACCCCTATGAGGCCCACCTTACCTCCTTCCAAAGGTGGTGGTCCATTCCAGTGTATCATAACCAATTACTGGACTTTTTTATATGCAGTTGTACTCTCCTGTCTCACCTTCTCTAATTAGAATGCAAACTTCTTAATAACAGGGACCCTTCATTTTCCATTAGTATCTCTAATTTTTAACACAATGCTTTGAATTTAGTAAATGCTTAATAAACATTTTTTCATTTATTCTTTCACTCAATAGGCAGAGGAACAACAAGTTCAGTTTGGGATACGTTGAAATGAAAAGGCTAACAGGATACACTGCACTGCAGGCAGTTGAGGATGAAACCTGGAGCTCAAAAAACAAAGACTAGGATTGAAGACAAAGAATTTCATCTATAAAATGAGGGGACTATACTAAGGGAACTTTATAGTCCCTTCCAGCTTCCTAGAGAATGGCCTCTTTGGATTATAGACATCAAGGATTGTTTCTATTCCATTCCTCTGGATAAGGAGGATATGAAGAGATTTGCCTTTTCAGTGCCCAGCGTTAACTTAGCTGAGCCTTATAAAAGATATGAATGGACAGTTTTGCCACGGGGAATGAAGAACAGTCCCACTATGTGTCAAATGTATGTTGCTGCTGCTCTTGCTCCAATAAGAAAAGCATCTCCAAAAGTTATGCTATTACATTATATGGATGATATATTGGGATGTGCACTTGAGGAACAAATGCTAGAAGCATGTCTACAAAAAACCATAGAAACACTAAGATACTACAAACTTCATATCGCTACAGAAAAAATTCAAAGGCATGCTCCTTTTCAATATTTAGGATATGAAATATATCCTAAGGCACTTACACTACAAAAACTGTCTTTAAGAACAGAGAGGTTGAACACCTTAAATGATTTCCAAAAATTAATAAGAGATATCCAGTGGATGCATCCAGTATTAGGTTTAACTACCAATCAATTGCAACCCCTATATGACATTTTAAGGGGAGACACTGCTTTAAATTCACCACGCCGGCTTACAAAAGAAGCTCAAGAGGCCTTGAGAGAAGTTGAACTGGCTTTATCCAATGTAGTTGAAAGAGTAACTCAAAAACCCTTGGAAATATCAGTTTTTGCTACGAAAGAATTAAGAGAGAACTATGCTTGAATCGAAAAAGAGTTGAAATTTAAAAAAAAAGTAGAACATCTTTCTGAAGCAGAGAAAAACATTGATATAATAGATGAATTAGAAATGCAGTATTATGAAGTTCAACTTGAATTGTATGACATTCAGCTTGAGATATTGAAGTTTAAAGAGATGCTGCTTATTACAGAGTTAGATGCTACGAGACGACTCATAAAAGAGAAACAAGATGAAGTTGTGTATTATGATGCTGTTGATGCCAAATGTTATGAGTTCAAATGTGGGGTCCCTGTTCTTCTCAAAATATTATAAAAGTTCTCTCTGGGTGTCTTCCCTGGAATCAGGATTTTGTCAGTCCCTGTTCGGGCGCCAAAATGTGGTGAGCTTTTTCTTCTCAAATGCAGCCAGGTGATAAAAGTTCAGATCTTTTATTATCTCCAATATAGCCCGGTTAGCTTAGAGGCCTTAATAGGCTATGATTAGAGGTGGCAGTTGAACTTGCTAGACCAAATTAGATGACTAAGAAATAGCATGGAGAGAGAAAAATAACAAGAATGAGCTTTTAGGGACAAATGGGAGGTGTGGAGGGAAGAATCTGATCCAATAATTTAAAAAGAGCCTACTATGTGCGAGGCATTGTGCTACAATTAATAAAGAAGAAAGACATTAAGAAAAGGACATGGAGTCACCGAAGGAAATAGGGATAAAATAGTTACAAAATGAAAAATGTTGTGTCTGAAGACAAAGGAGAGTATGGTCACTGTCAAATGATGAAGATCAAGAAAGACTTGGAAAAAAAACAAACATTGGGATATGGGGATTAAAAGGTTATTGGTGATTTCTGAGAGAGTAATTATGGTCAGAGTTAAAATTAACTTGAACAAGTCTTTGTCACCAGGCAAGTCTTAAACACCCATTCCTATTTAATTATTACCAAGACAACAACATATGTAGTACTTTGTAAACCTCAAAATGCCAGCTAGGTGGCAGAGTGCATAGAGCACAGGGCTTGGACACAGGAAGACTGATCTTCCTGAGTTCAAATCTAGTCTCACACACTTAGTAGTGATGTAACCTTGGATAAGTCACTTAACCTTTTTGCCTCAGTTTCTCACCTGTAAAGTAAACTGGAGAAGATAATGGCAAACCACTCAATAAATGTTGCCAAGAAAACCCCAAATGTGGTCACAGAGAATTGGACATAACTGAAAAACAATTGAACCAAAACTTTAAAAACACTTTTAGTCTTAATTTCTCAATTTGTAAAATAGGAATACTTATGAAGAAAACACTTTAAAATTTTGGTTCAATTGTTTTTCAGTCATGTCCAATTTTCTATAGTTGTCTGATTTGAGAACTGGCTCTCTCTCCACTGTGCCATCTAGCTGCCTAGCTTCCCATTTCCTTTTTGGATGTGGCACCATGGATCTAAGCAATTCTCTAAGACTGAGTTGCAAAAGTGCTATATGGGTAGAAGGAATTCCCTCATCATTCATACCAATGAAACTGACATCAAGGGATTATCCCTATAATTTATATTCAGTCTATTGTTATCTAACATCCATCCTACAGCAATTTCTAGAGGGGAGGGTGATAACCAGACAGAAGAAAAAGAAAGGAATCTGAGTACTTCTGGAAATCTCTTCCTTTCCCAAACTCCATAGCATTAAGCTATGAGAATGAAATTTGATTAAATGTAGATGAAAAAGAAAACAGAAAAAGAAATCACAAAGAATTTGTTACATAATCTTCATGCTGTGCTGATACTATATCTATTTGTATTGGGTATTTATCATATGTTATGTGAGCTGCTTTCATCTTAAAATTGGGTCATACTCATGAATATATATATATATATATATATACATATATATATATATAATATTTAACTTGTACTTTAACATATTTAACATGTATTGGTCAACCTGCAATTTTGGGGGAGGGGGTGCGGGGGAAGGAGGGGAAAAATTGGAATAAAATGTTTTGCAATTGTCAATGGTGAAAAATTACCCATGCATATATCTTGTAAATAAAAAGCTATATTAAAAAAAATAGGTCATACTGCTACCTGATTCCAGTTTGTGTGTATGTGTGTGTGTGTGTCTGTATGTCTGTCTGTCTCTCTCACTCTCTTTCTCTCTCTCTCTTCTCTCTCTCTCTCTCTCTCTCTCACACACACACACACACACACACACACACACCTTTAAAATAGCTCTTAAAGAAAAAAAGCATATAATCTGTTTCATGTGGACATAGTATAGTAGCTAGAAACTGGCAGTCTGATTTGTTTCCTACTCAAAATCCCTGTTATATCTTCTAGACAAGAATAGATAACTGCTCCTCTCCAAAGCCCCTGACTCACTGAATATTTCTTATAAATATGGGACTGATTAGAATAGAGGAGAAAAATCTTGCTGACCTCTTACTGGCTCAAGGAAAGGTAAATAAAATCATGAAAAATTCTATAGGTATTATTTAGGAAATCAAGGCAAACCTAGCTCACTTTCGAGAAAGAAAAATTTTTTCCTCTTATGCCCGTAGGTTATAGGCTTTAGATGTAGAAAGGACTTTAGACATAATCTAAATTATCCAATTCCTTTAGTTTATGGATAAAAGAACTTGGCCAATCAAGGTGAATTGGCTTATTCAGGGTCATACAGTAAGTAGCAAAACTACCTCTGCTTGACTCAAAAGATTTTTGTTTTAGTTCGGATAGAATAACAATAAACCTATAATATAACATATAATATAATAATAACTATGCTAGAACTCTTATGATTTCAGACACCACTCAACTCTGTAATAATTCAAATCTAGCCAAGCTTAAGTTTAAATTTTTCCTTAATAGGTTGTGCTAGCAAAAGGTGTAATCAAGGTTTACAAAGGGTATATTTAACCTGCCAAAGAAAATAAACTCATTAAGGACTTGAAATTTATAAAATGAGATCATGGTTGTGAAAGTGCACAGAAAAGTGAAAAGCACCATGTACATATTAAATATCAGCCTTATAATACGCTAATTACAAAAGGGGACAGTGTAGAGTAAGTACAAAAACAAGAATTTGGAATGAAAGACCTTGGGTTTTAATTTGGCTTTATTCCTTACATTCTACATAACTTTGGGCAAGTCATTTTATTTATAAACTTTCATTTTCTCATCAACAAGATGAAGAGATCAAGATAGATGATCTCTGGGGGTCTCAGTGGCCCTAAGTCTAATGGTCCTATGAATTCACATTCATTAAAGGTAAAATATTCTATACTTACTGTATGAACTTTAAAAAAGTAAAAAAAAAACCATCTCCTCTAAAATGTATTTTGTAACTCAGACAACCTTTTCTTATTTCCAGTTGTTCTGAATCAGTAAAGCTCTGCTTCAAATTTTATTGTATAAGATTTACAACAATCTTCTGTCTATAGAACTTGAGAAAAAGGAAAATGATTGGAAAGTCATAAGCTATTCATCAAACCCTTGTAAAACTAACTTGAAAATGGTTATATATTCAGGATTTGGCATGGGAGATAGAAAGGGAGGCAGGAGAAAGAATAAGAAGGTATACAAGAAGCAAAATGATTTGCCCCAAGTCCAAGCAACAGAGCCAGGAGTAGAAGCCAAAGCTTCCTGACCTCCAGCCAGAAGTATCTCGGGGGAAGCAGCCTATTTTCAAGATGCTATAATAATGTAGTAGACTTCTAGGTCTGCTAAGGCAGTAGAGAAACATTTATAGAATCCTGAGCAATAATACAGCTACTCCAAGGAAGAAATACCCCCTGGTTACTTTCCCCCAAAGCTATGGGCTAGCCAAGGTTACAGTTTATTTCAGAAAAAAAAAATGTATAGGCTTGCTTTAAAAAAAAAAAAAAAAAACTCACTTCACTCTGCTTTAATCCTCAACATAGTTCACTCATGACTTGTTCTAGTTGAACCAGCCACACTTTGTTTGCTTTGTGCATTTGCCCAGGTACCAGATGTGTCTGGTGGGTCATAGTGGCCCAAAACTCCCTGAGCAGCTTTGCTGAAGCACGTGGTCCTTCACCAAGTATAGATCATAAGATATTAAATTCAAATACTATGTTATCCCCTATCATGGGTACCTCCTCTGAAAAATGGGGAAAATAATAGTACCTACTCACAGAGTTGTGAGGAGCCAATAAGATAAGAGTATAAATCACTTCAGAAACCTTAAATATAAATGTCAACTATTATTATTTTTAATGTAATTATTTTAAAACGCTCTCTCTCTCTGGGAAGAAAAAGTAATACACTTGTCCTTAAGGCCAGTGAAATCCCCCTAAACCTAGACAAGATTCCATCACTGATTCTTAAGCACTTGATCCACATTCGTATACAATGGGGTATATAAATTGGTCACCAGGTAAGGGTTCATAAATGCAGCCTTGTTTGCAATTTTAATCCCCAAGTCCTCAAGTCAGCCATGGTTACACTCTTTCCAAGGTCTTAATCAAGGATGTTGAGAAACTCTTCTCCAATACAATATCAAAAACAAGCATTTATTATATTTGGAGTTTGAATATAACACCAAGCAAAGAAATGTACAAAACGGTTAAACAGTTTATATGTGTGTGTGTGTGTGTGTGTGTTTGTGTGTATGTGTGTGTGTGTGTGTGTGGTATGTCCTAGCTAAATCAGACTGAGGGTAATCAACAGTGCTCAAATTTGTTAGTGATTTAGGGGAATATTTACCCCAAGCATGGGAAGTCTTTCCCTGGTGCAATAGGTGGAGGAGAATAATTTGTTTCAGAAGCCATGAAGGTACACACATATGCACACACACACACACACACACACACACACATGTCAACATGGTTATCAATGGCTTGGCAGCTTTCCACAGAGAAGTGTGCATGGAATCAAATATTTGTCAAGTGGAATCTAGTTGCATATACATTTCATTCAACAAGCATTTATTGAGCACCTATGATGTGCCAAAAATGAAATCGTTTCTCCCTCAAGGACCTTACATTCTATAGTCAGCATATGCACATAAAAATCAAAATAAAATATACCCTTCCCAATCTGCTTTATCCTTTCAGGTTTATTATACATTTCTCCCCTTGACAATTTTTCAGTACAGTAAAACAGACACTGCTACTGTCTTGTATTCATGACACTCCTGTCTTTGTACCTTTACTCATGATTAAAATGCATTCCCATCTCATCTGTTTCTTAAAATCCCTCACTTCCTTAGAATTCTTACAAGAATGGTAATGTTCAAGCACCATTTCCTTCATGAGTCTTTTCTTATTTACCCCCAACTACGAGGCTTTCCTCTTTCTCCATCCCTCACATCACTTTATATTTATTTTTCATAGATTTTCTATTTACTTATATGTATATACATTGCTTCCCTTAATAGAATATAAACTTTTGGAGAGCAGGAATTGTTTAATTTGTCTTTGTATTCAGGGGACTTTTCACAATGCCAGGCACAGAATATATACTTATAAGTTGATGGGATATAAAAGTTCATAATGGGGAGAAATATGAAATGTCTAGAATAATAGGTCAGAGCTAGATTGTGAGTGGCTTTAAATGCTCCTAGAAATCTTGTTATTTGTCCTTCATTTCAAAGAGGACCAATGATATCTTGGGGTGACATTCTGATACATGCATAAATTGGGTTTTAATGAAGCAGAATTTCACAGTCATCTGTGACATCTTCCAAGCTCATCAGAGTTCACTGATAAGAAAAAAGACAAGTGACAACATCTTAGGATTAAAGAATGATTTTGGTGTCTTTAATGTCTGACCAAGCTCTAAGTACTCCAAGGTGCTTGCTTCAGCCACCTACAGAGCCTAGCAGAATCTGTTCAGGAAGAACTGGGGTTTAGGAGAGAACGGAGGGCTGAATAAATAGAACTGGGAGTTATATGTAGAGATGATGCACAAATCCATGAAAACTTATGAGATCACTAAGAGTACATAAAGAGATGAGGAGACTACATGTCCTGAAAAGGTATATTATGTTGGGCCCTAAAGTGGTAAATACACAATTTATTTTTGTCCTGTGAAGTTTTCATTTATGATTTCTTGAAACATAGCTCTGAAAAACAGGCTTTTAAAAACTCCTTCATGTTTTGAATGGTATTTGACTATGCCTTTAAACCCAAATCACTCTGGTTTTCACTGGATAACCAATAACAGCACCCAGTCCAAGTCTCTGTGACTCACTGTTTAGGTTTTAATGACTTAGAATGAGCATGAACACCAATTTCTGTTTTAGCCAAAAACTTTAAGGGTCTTCCCCTCCCTGACTGAAAATTTTTGATGATAAATTAGGCTATCTTTGTCTTAATTATAACAGCTCTTAGTCATTGACTGGACAGTGCTTCAGACAAACTGAGACTTGGGAAAGACTGTTAGAAGGCCATGGTCACCCACTGCATTCTGGAACATCAACAGTTGTTCTTAACTTTTGTCTTGTCACTGGACTTAGATGACTCTAGAGTGAGGCTAATTGTGCAACTCTGCCTCATTTAAATCCAATTCATGCACAGGTGAAGACATCATTCCATAATGTCATTGCTCTTCTTTGTGTACAAAGAATGAATAACAACAACAAATGTGCAATAAAGCTAATGCTGTAATGACAACAGATATTAGTGAAGGAGGAGGCATCAAAAAAGATTTCAGAAAGAAGATGGGACCTTGTTTCTAGTTAGCTTTCCCTCTTTATCAGAATTCTAGTTTCAGGTAGCGGGGAAGGTCTCTAATGTTGAATACCAAGGCTCAGAGAATAAAGAAAGAAGACATGATCAAGGACAAACTAGGATGAATGTTAACCTTTGAAGTGTCAGCAACTAATTAGTCTAATCTTATTCTATGAATTTCAACAAAAGAATGATGTGCCCAGATCCACTAGGTAAAACCAAAATCATCTAAGTTCTTACCAATGGAGCCTTTTAATTTCGGATAGACTTTAGTTCTGTAGGCTTAATAGAGGTTCATTCCAAGGCAGAACAGATAACCAGGGACTCCCAAAACAGAGCTATGTGTATTTTAACTAAGTCAGACAAGTTTTTGAGGAAGTTTGTCTAAGTTGGCTATGAGGTGAGAGAATGGGGAAAAAGATTATTCCACAAAGATTTGAACGAAAAGGCTACATCTTGCCTCTAAAGCAGGATTTCTCAACTTGGGGTCCAGGGAGCTACAAGGACTCACAGATGGATTTCAGAGTAGTCTATGAATTTGAATGGAAAAATGCCCCTTTATTTTCACTATTATCTTTTGGAAGTTTAGTATTTCCCTCAATTATTTAAAAACACTGAGACTTTACTAGATTGCCAAAGGGCTCCAGCAAACAAATCCTCTTTCCTCTTCCTAAGAATCCTCTTCCTAAAGCAAAACAGTGCCCTATATTTTGTCACTGGATTCTTCATTTTAACTCAAGCAAATCCCGATATATAGTACAGAGTTATTCAATAGAGGGAATAGGTCGGGCATGAACACAAAAAGGAAACCTTTTCTAAGACTGCTTACTTTTTCTTCTTCAAGAGCTCTGACAAATCACCCTCCATCCTCTGCTTGTGCTCATCAATCTATTTGTGCCAGAATCAAAGAGAGCATTTAACTATACTAAAAAGTAAGTCTGAAAATACATTGATCTGATTGTGATGTAGCTTCTGCTGTATCAAAATTAAAAATTTGACAGTTTTCCAGCAGGCTGAAAAGTCATCCCTTGAATAACAAATCATCAGGCATCATCATCATTTCTATCCTATTATGTTCCACAGTTTAGGCAGCAAGTCTATATGCAATATTAGATCCTTAAGAATGAAGAAATTCTTGTTTTCACTAAGTCAGAGAAATATATAACCTGTGTTGTCAAATGCAATTTTTGGATGAGGGGCATTAAAACACACAGGTGTAACATTGCAAATTTCAAGACAAAGGGCATAGAGTATAACACTAAGAGGGAAGGCTGGGAGGGGGGATGAATTGGAAACATAGAATGAAAACACACAGAGAAAAGGAAAAGGAACAGTTGCTAACTGAGGGATGAAAAGAAAACAAGAGAATCTATAGCATAGATTATTAAAGATTTCCTTGCTCCTGAAAAAAATGTCTTAGAATAAGCATTTACCTAAGTCTTACTCAGCCTTTAGCAACCAGTTTGTGGTTTCACAGACTAAGAGGCCATGAGATTGAGAGTGATTTGCTCAGTCAAAAAACAAGTGTCTGAGACAGGATTTGAATTCTAGCTTCCAGATTCAAAGCTTGAGTTCACGATGCCATTTCTTACCTCCACCACTTGCCTCCTCAAGAATCAGTCAACAGCTCTTGTCAAGTGAGGATCCTTTTCAGAACACAATGATGATTCTAGCTTATAAACAATACTCAGCTCACTAAACTGCTCAAGTAGTGAATTACAGTCAGTCAACAAGTATTTATTAAACATTTACTATGTTCCCGGAATTGTACTAAGTTTTGGGGATATGAAAAAAAAGGCAAAAACAAGGTCTTTGCCCTCATGGGACACAATCTTAAGGGGAAGCAACATACAATATATATACACAGAGAAATTGTAATTTCAGAGGAACAGCAGTAGCAGTATTGGGGTGGTGGTGAAAGTGGACAAGGAAAGTCTGGGCCAATACATTCTATTTTACAAAATTTAGTCCCCGAGTTAATCTAAAATGATAACTAAAGGTAGATCCAAAGGGCTAGTTCAGTTTTGAACTCAGAAAGTCACCATGGAATAACCCAAACTCCCCAAACCAGCTCTAAAATCTTTCCCTTAGTCTCATCAGAGTCCTTGGGATTGACAATAATTTGAAGGCTACCCATCTCTTTCTGATTTGGATTCAAAGTATTAATCTCTGAGGAGGCATAGGATTTATAAATCAAGCATTTCAACAAATGGTACCAATGTTAGAACCTTTCCCCTCTGGGTCAAACAACACAACTGGAAAATTTTGAAATTCCTTATTTTGAGCAGACCACACCCTTCAATTTCTGGCTCTGTTTATAAGAAAGTTTCTTGGGAAGAAAGGCAAAAGATTTAAGTTCCATAGTCCATATTAGAAAACAACAGCAACAAAAATGACTTTAAGTATTTACCAGAAGTTAACCTACATGAATTCTCTGCATTTCAGAACATAAGCTCTCAGTAAACAGACACATCTATTTGACTGAATACCATGTACCGCCTAACAGAATATTGTGAGTAGGTAACCACTTCATAGGAATTGATGATATAGCAAAACCTCTAATCAAGGGAAGGGGGCTGCATTAGCAATGATTGCTCTTCAGAACGAAGGAAAAAAAGTTAAGATATCTTATCTGTGTTTGTGATCTAGGTAGGATGTGATGTTCAAAATTGTTCCACCTCAAATTCTAGTTGTGTTCACATACATATCCAAAAGGGATAGGCAAAAATAGGAGAAAATTAATTATTCCTTTCCATCTCTTCAATACAGACTACAGAACAAGAAAAGTTATTAAAACTCAAGCAAAGAGCTCTGCTTCCTTCTTAAGCTATGATACCCAATTCATACTTCTAACCTGGAAACAAGGATATATACCTGACTGGATCTATGCTTGCTTGAAATATCTGCACTGCACTAAGCTGATTTGCCTCTGTCCAGTCAGGAAAAAGCACTACTAAATAGAATCAATGCAGCTATCACTAACTAACTACTAACATAGGAAGGAGTATGAAATTATGCCTTTTCCAGAAACATGGGAAAGAACACCAGCCTAAGTGAGTGGTTGGATGTCTTTATCATTCAGGTAGTCCAACTTTTAACAGAGTCCAGATATTCACCATAGAATATGGGACCTCTGAATCCACTAACTAATGGACTAAGGTTGTACCTAAAATCCATGACAAATTTTTATCAAAAATCTATGATTTTTAACATCTAAATATTCTATGATTTCAAAAGGTTAGAAAAATTCCTACTTTTCTAGTTTTATAGCTCAACCCAGGTTAGAATTTTCCCTTTGGATGAAGGAAGAGTAGTCACTACTACCCTTTCACTGCTTCCCACTACTGTAAGGATCTTTCTGCGGCTACAGTGGCTCCCAGCAGAATGAATGCCATCCTTTCCTAGAGCCACCACAAGGTGCCCACATCCACATGTCCAGCCAGCAACTCCTAAGTTGTGCAGAGCAGTGGGAAGGGGGAAAAGTGCCTCCAAACATAAGGGCAGGTCCCAAGTTCCACAACGCAGCTTACTAATAAATAGTGTGGAAGTGTGGCTGGAGAGGCTGGAGCAAAAGCTAAATGACACTAATCTGTCCAATGAAAGTGACTGTACCTGTATTAACAAAGCTGCATGTGACACCCAAATAGGCTCCTCAAATGTATTTCTCAAAGGTCTTTTACTTCCACCCCTTTTTTTCTTCATACCCCTAAATCATTCTCTTTATTTTTTGTCTAACTTGCACTGTGCATTTTTTCTTTACCCATCCTCTTTATCTTGCACAAGAGTAAGAGAGAGTGCCTTTCTTTAGCAGCAACGTCCACAAGTACTAATGAAACTAAGTCTGGGTGTATCTAGGTAACATTCCACCTGTTGCTTTTCTTAGTTTGGCTGACATATACTATTAATCTAGAAAAGGGGAGAAGTGAAGAGTATTCCTGTTCATTGAAACACACCACAAATATGAAAACTAGTGTGTTAAAATTATATATATTGGAACAATATTCACTAAATACTTTTAAATGTCTGCTATGTTCCCATAGGGGCAGCTAGGTGGTACAGTGGATAGTGCACTGAACTTGGAGTCAGGAAGATTTGAACTGAGATATGAGCTCTGATGAAAGTCAAGTGTCATGTGGGCATTAAGGATAGATGAGCAGCCCTGAGAATGGCTGCAAAAGTTTTCATATCAGAGGTGCTAATCCTCCTGAATAGCCCCCACATACATATTTACAAAATAAATGCTTACTGACTCACTGCCATTTATTCTAGGTAAAGACTAATAAGACACATACTTATAGTTACCAATTTGGTTCCTCAGAAACTCCAACTCATCTCCAGGACTTTTTATAAAGTTTCCTAGTTATTCATAAATTCACCCTAAGAAATAAGGTTATAGTTACCTTACTGAAGACAAGTGATTGAAAATAATTGAGTTTGTTTTCAAAGGTAACTGGAGTACTGTGTATGCACACACATGCTTCACTAGTTTCCAAAAAGGGATAAGATCTTGTTTTATTCTGCCATTCATTCTCATTCCCACCTCCCTACTCCTGTCTAAAGGTAATCACTTCAGAAAAATTCAGGCTTTCACAGAAGTGAGATTGGTACCCTTCCATACAAGCATGTGCCTTGCATTTCTGCCAAGGAGGGAGGGTCACCTGGTTCTTGAATTTGAAATTCCAGATGTACAATAAATCTGGCTTTAAAGGTGGAAATCAATTCTAGCCAAGATAGATGTGGGCTTGTCTTACTACAAATGATAGTTGAGGGAAAGATAGAAATAGTCAATGTTGCAAGGGTTATGGGAAAACTGACATATTGATGCACTGGAAAACAATACAAAGCAACTCAAAAATATCTACTACTAGGCCTATAACTCAAAGAATGCAAAGACAGAAAGAGAGATCCTACAGATAAGAAAATATTCATGGCAGGATTTTAAATTTTTTATAAAAAATATACAAGATACAAAATTTAAAGAGAGAAAAAAAATCAAGAAAGAAAAAGAAAGTATTGCCATGTACACAGCAGAACATAAGAGCGAATTCAAAATATTTCCATTTCAAGAAAGCCTATATAATAAATACAATGTTCAGACCTGAACATATATATATATATTTTTGCTTTCTTGTAGGTTTTCTTTTGTTTTCTGCTGTAGCCTTTTAATTTTACTCTTTATCTTCCCATCTCTCCCCTCCACCTACCTCAATAAGGCTACAATTAAGCATGGATATATTTATACATACATATATATATACACATAGAGGTAATTATTTATAACCTTATACATTTTTATATACATATATACACATATACATTCATGTACATCTATATAAGGCCATACTACACTTTTTTGCTCTCTATTTCTCTGAAGGTGAATAACATCATTCTTTTTAAGTCCAAGTCTTTTCATGAGAATTATTTACAATGGCAAAAAAAAATCAAACTATGCAATCAATATGGAATCCTTACACTGGAAAATAGCTGAACGTGTTGTTATTTATAGATATAATGAAATATAATGATACTATAAGAAATTACATATACATATGTATGTATGTATACATAATATGTATATAAGCACACACACACTATATATACACACACACACATATAAATATAAAATTGAGAGTGACATGAGATACTTTATATAAATTGAAGCAGAATGAAGATAGGAGCATGATTGTTACATAAGGACTAAAATAATATAAATTTAAATAATACTAAGAAGCAATCAAGATCAAATTAGTTGCAATGACCAATCTTGATCCCAAAGAACAGATTATAAAATAAAATTCCCTCTTCTTGGTAGAAAGGTATGGAACTACAATACAGAATGCTACACATGCTATCTCCACTGATAAGTTATGCTTATTTTTTCCTTTGTTACAAAAAGACTAGTGGGTGGGAGTTGGGGAGGGCATTGCAGGATACAATGTTATCACTGACTTCCAACTAAGTAGTCAGGATCATTGAACACCTAAAATTGGAGTAACTACGGTAGCATGAAAAATTAAATTGAAGGATGTTAAAGGAGCTGGCACTAACAGAAGGGGAAAAAAGCCCACTACTAAGTATGAAAATGTGGCAACAAAATGGTTAAGTTATCTAGCTTGGTCTGTGTAGATAGACTAAGGTAAAAGGTGCTAACTTACGCAGTTATTGCTTGTCCGCCATCTTCAGCCTCTCCTCAGATTATCACCTTGACACCCTGCAGTAAGTGGCAATATTAAGTATAGAGAGATTCTGTGCAATGTGTAGTCTCCATGCTAGAAACTAGAGAAATTTCTCTGTGCAGCAAACACTGAAAATAGATTTGTTAATGTTTAGTCATTTTCAGGTGTATCCAACTCTGTGACCCCATTTGGAGTTTTCTTGGCAAAGATATTGAAGTTGTTTACCATTTCCCTCTCCAGTTCATTTTACAAATGGGGAAACTGAGGCAAACAGAGTTAAGTGACTTGCCCAGAGTCACAGAGCTTCGTGTCTGAAGCCATTTTGAAATTCAAGAAGATGAGCCTTCAGGCTCAGCCTTCTCTCTTATCTAGCTGCCCTGACAAGGAACTTTAAGATTTCCTTTTTTCTCCCCCATTTTATTCTGCAGGATCCAAGCTTTTGCTTGTTCCTTCCATGTCCCCTCTATGAACTGTTGTTCATTTAACTAACAATTTGTCATATACCCAGTTGCTACCAATAAAGAAAGTCCACCTGCATTTAATCTGAGGTAACGTATTTGCTTACTAACATTTTTCCCCCTGGAGGTGGCTTCTCTCCTCATGGACTCTTGGATCATAATTCTCATCTGTAATCGATGATTCCTATATTGAATTCTTTACCACCACCCACTCACCTCCTACACAGTATTCTTCCTAGGGACACAATTCTTCGAGTATGGGGAAAACCCATCTTCAAAGTGCACTAGCTGTTTGTTTTTTTTCTCTATTTCTTGTGAATGGTGGGTAATGAGTAATTTCTTTCAGCTCACTATGATCCTATGTGACCAAAAGGAAGCCAGGTACTACAGTCTTTTGAAAGCCCTCTGAAAGATTACATGATGAGTAAGAACTAACAGAGGGAAGGAAGAAAATAAGTGTTTATTAAATACTTACTATATGCCAGGCACTGTGCTAAGTACTTTACAAATATCATTTCATTTGATCTTCACAATAACCCTGGGAAGTAATGCTATTATCATCACCCCGATTTCATAGTTGGGGAAACTGAGGCAGATTGAAGTTATATGATTTGTCTGGAATTATATAGGTATTAAGTATCTGAGGCTGAACTTAATTCAGATTTTCCTGACTCCAGGCTCAGTGTTCTATCCATCGCACAATCCAACTGCCTCTAAAATATAACAGAAGAATGTACCCATCCATTCATCTTGAATAAAAAGACTCCATTTATAATTTATAATCCAGGGGGAAAATAAGATAATGCAATCTTATCATATAGTCAGTGGTTTGTATTCACTGATTATAGAGGTCATTCAAACTGGCATCTATACCTACGTGTAAAAATTCAATTGTGTGGTAGGTCATTCTGGTCTAAGAAGAGTTTCCCCAAATTGTTTTTTGAGGTCAAATCTCATTTCTCCTGACTTTATAACCAAAAGTTGGTTCAACAAAGAAAAATACAGAGTGGCCCTTTGTGATTCTGGCTGACCATGTGTGTTAGCTCACTCCTTGAGTAGCTTTGTTGATGACAAAGCATTTGGCTGCTTCCAGTAAATCCATACTGAAAAGTACTTTGAGGATGACACAACTATTTCCTTATTGGCCACTGAGCAGGAAGAAGTGTTGACTCAGTGGGCCTTTAAAAAGGGAGTGACTGTTAAAGAAGGTGGTCTAACAGTTCCAGATTTCCAATTATATTACAAAAGAGTAATTATCAAAACAATCTATTAGTTTCTAAGAAACAAAGTGGATCGGTGGAATAGATTAGGCATACAATGTTATTGTTGTCCAGTCATTCAGTACATTTGACTCTATGACTCCATGGATCCATACTTTCTGTGCTATTTTCTTGGTAAAGATACTAGAGTGATTTACCATTTCCTTCTCCAGTAAATTAAGGTGAATAGAGACTCACCAAGAGTCATACAATTAGTGTCTGAACTGGATTTGAATTCAGGTCTTCCTGACTCCAGAGCCAGATTCAATGTATACACTGAGCCATCTAGCTGTTTCTTGGGTACACAGCACACAGCAGCAGATAGCCAATAGTCTGTAATCTAGTGCTTGCCAAACTGAAAGATCCTAGCTTTTGGAGTAAAAACTTACTATTTGACAAAAATTGCTAGGGAAACTGGAAAGTAATTTGTTGGAAAGTAGGCATAGACCAATATCTCACACCGTATATCAAGATAAGGCCAAAATGGGTACATGATTTAGATATAAGAATGACATCATAAGTAAAATAGAGGTACATGGAAAAATGTACCTATTAGATTTATGAATAAGTGAAGAATTTATAATCAAACAAGAGAGAAAGAGGGAGAAATGGGGGGGGGGGAAGAGAGAAACAGAGATAAAGAGACAAAAAGACAATTAAAAGAAGATTGATAATTTTGATAACATGAAATTGCAACCTTTTGTACAAACAAAACTAAAGCAGCCAAAATTAGAAAAAAAATTAGCAAATGGGGGCGGGAATGGATTTATTGCAAGATTCTCTAATAAAGGCCTCATTTCTCAAATATATAGACAACTGTTACCAATTTTTCAAAAAGTCATTCTCAGTTGATATATAGCCAAAGCATATGAACAGGCACTTTTCAAAAGAAGAAATAAAAGTTATTTATAGTCATATGAAATGTAAATTAAAACAACTCTTCCTCATATCTTTCAGAATGGCAAGTATCACAGAAATGGAAAATGAAAAATGTAGGAGGAGATATGGAAAAAATAAGTACATAAATGCATTATTGATGGAGTTGTGAACCGATTCAACCATTCTAGAGAACAATTTGGAGCTATGTTCAAATAGGTCCCAATATCATGAGACCACGAGATGGAGCTGACTGGCTAAGTGTCCTGCACCTGCTGGCTGGTGAACACAGAATTTGAGTCAACAAAACAGAGCCACAGTGAATTGCAACAATACCTGCTCAGGAGAGTTGAAAATTGGGCAAAGTGGAAATTTGTTTTGATTGACTGTAGATATTTGTACTGTTCTTTGTTTTTCTTATGTTTTCTGTTGGGGAAGGGGAGCAAAGACAGATCTTAGTTGATTAAAAGAAAAAAAATACCTAAAACTCTCCTTTATGTTTCAATGAAATTTAGGTATCAACCTTCTGGGAGAAGATAAATGCAGTTATAAAAAGTTATTGAATTCTGCTTTAAGTCTGTCAATGTGTGCTCATGAGTGTACCTTTTTGTGGGTACTTCCCTTGTTGGAAGATCCCCAGACGTGAATTAAAACCTAAGCTTTAAGTAAAGTGTTCCAAAGGCTGGGGGAGACAAGCTACCAATATTAGAATAGAAAAACTAACTTTTCTCATTGGAGGCTAATTTCCTTCCAAGACTGAATGCAGCCAGAATAAAAAAAGGGTTCCCTGGGAGCACTCTCTCTGGGAGCAGAGGGGACCTTTAGTCTCTTAGGCCTCAGTCTCTTAGGCCTAAAAGTAGCTAATTATTCTTAGGCTTTGGGGGGCAGATATTTTAAATTAGCAGAGGGAGGCTTACAGACAATCTGAACAAAGTAAGCCACGAAAAAGGACTAAAGCAAATTGATTTAGCTGCAAAGATCCAAAGCTGTTTCACTACAACTTTCATCACTGGTTTTAATTTTGCTCTTTGGGGCTAATAGAACATGCCTTCCACCATTCTTTCAAATATTTAATGATACTTATTATATCTCCTATAAGCCTTCTCTTCTCTAACCGTTCATAGTTACTTCAATTAGTCCTTTTATTGTATGGTCTCCACTTCATTCATCATCCAAGATTTTCTCTGTAGACATATCCCAGTTTGTTTGCGTCCAACAAAAAATCTAATTCTTAGAAAGGAACAGAGAGCTTCAGATGGGACTTGACCAGAACAATGTATAGTGAGACTATTACCTCCTTGTCTGCAAGATAAGAAATATGGAAAACATATTCCAGGCATGGAGCACAGCTTGTATGATTTTGCAAGGGGAATATAGGGTATGTGATGACGAGTAAGGCTGTTAAAGTAGCTTAAAGCTTCATTGTGAAGAACTCTGAGTGAAAGAGTGAGGAATTTGCATTGTAGTGGCCTAAAATGAGCATCAGAATGAATAATGATAAAGAAATTCAAAGACTTCCTTCTATTCAGTGTAGGACTATACAATCAAAGACAAACACAGATTCTCAGGAACTGAGAAAAGTGGCCCACCAGGGAAGCTAGAGAAGTTTAGGATAACAGGTCTGAAAGCTGCCAGAGTTTTGACCAGAAATGTCCCAAGAGATTGGTAGTCCACTGCTCTCTAGAAAATCCAGAGAAAGTAGGAAGGGAACAAAGTAGATTAGTTAGTTTACCAAATATTGAAGTTAGATATGCCATAAAAGATGGAAACTATCAGCATGAGTTGCTAAAACCAGAGATGTTATCAATAGAGCTTGACTACCCTTCTCAAGGGCTCAGAAGGGAGTGAATCTGAATTAGTCCAAAAGCCTAAGCAGGAAGTGAAGTTGTTGTTGGCTTGATATTCTTGTGATTTTCAGAATCTCCAATTAACTTTTTTTCTAATAAAATTTTATTTTCCACTATTCAAAGGAATGCTCATAAAGGTACCTCCAGTTAATTGATAATGGAAACATATAAATTCAAATCCCAGGATTTATAATAAATATGATAAGATGTAAATGATAAAGATTAAACATGAATAACACTAAGAGGAAAATAAAAAAGAATCCTTTCTCACATGATATAGTAACTTGACATTCTGGGACATTAAAGAGTATTTTGAGCTTTTTCATAGAAAGAATTAATTCCTGGCCCCAAGTATCATTATAATAAAGTGTTTTCTCTTTAGGATTTGCCACACAATTCATCAATAGAGTGAGTAGAATTCCTTCTAAGTAGATTCCTTCCCATGTATTTTTGCCTAAAGGTCTAAGAGCAGGACAATATGGTTAAAAAGGAGAATAAATAGACATTATTTTCTTTCACTATTTTCCTTCCAAGGTTCATTAGAAAAAACTAAAATAAAAACAAACAAAAAACAAATAAAACCAAAGCAGCTAATTTCTAGAGATCTTTTTCCAGATAAAATCAAGATTGAATCCTCAATTTACATTAGGTATTTCTAGACAACTTCTTTTCTTACAACTCCTTTGAAAAAATGAGGAATCATATGAATACCAAAAGTGATTCAGAAAAAAAAAAAAAAAACAAGAAGGAAAATGACCTATATATACTAAAAAATATTCATAACGTTCTCAGGACAAAAAAACTGGAAATTGAGGGGAGGCTTCATCAATGAGGGAATGGCTCATTAACCATGGTATGTGTTTGTGATGGAATTATTATTGTACTCTGGGAAATGATGGGCAGGATGCTCTCAGGAAAAAAAACAAACTGGAAAGTCCTCCATGAACAAAGTGAAATATACTGTATAAGAAGTAATAGCAATGTTCTGAGATGACTATCTATAAATGACTTTGCTATTCTCAGGGATGCAATCATCCATGACTATTCTGAAGGACTTATAATGAAAAAAAAAAATCCTAGCCATATCTAGAGAAGGAATTGATTGTGTCTGAATATAGAGAATCTAGACTCAAAATCTTAAAAACAAATGTAAGAAAATTGTTTTGGGTGTAACTGAGGAAAAATATTAAATAAATAATTTTTAAAAATTTAAATAGAGAGAACCATTAGGAATTGAAAATAAATTGAAATAAGAAACATCCACTGAATGGGACATCAGACATTTCCCATGTGTTGATCAGTTTTATTGATTTATTTTTTCTTGCTTTAAACATTTTTTTTGTTTTAAGAGATGAGTCTTTGGGAAAGAATGAAGGTAAAGAATACAGAGCAAATCTAGGTGATGTAAAAACAAAAGGTGTTGGTTTAAAAAATTTGTTTTTTAAATGAGATATTTGTAAACTAAATGGATTCTTTTTATCTGTTTCTATCCCCAGAAAACCTGAATTGCTTCTTCAAACAAAAAAAAGCTCTTTAGAAAGAGAAATGGCATGTCACAGTGAATATAAAGTCAGCCTGTGATTTGGAAATATCTGAATTCAAATTGTGTTTCTGACACTTCTGTGTTTATACTGGCAAGTCCCTTAAAGACTCCTTGAGAGAGTGCTCCAGGTTATTTTAAGCCTATACATTAGTTTCCTTACCTTGGAATCCCCTTAACCAATGAAGTCATAGGTTCAGATGAAAAAGTAAATATAAGTTTCTATTCTCTATCCTTGATTGATCTCCTTTATAAATCCAAAGTGTAATACAAGGGTAGCTAAGTGATGTAGTGGTAGAGTGCCATGTCTGAAATTAAAAAGACTTATCTTCCTGAATTCAAGCCTAAGTTCATATACTTACTAGCTGTATAATCCTGGACAAGTCACTTAATTCTGTTTGCCTCAGTTCCTTATCTGTAAAATGAGCTAGAGAAAGAAATGGCAAACCTTTTTAGTATCTTTGCCAAGAAAATCATAAATGAGGTTACAGAGAGTCAGATACAACTGAAAACTTTGTGATAAAGACACAACAACAATATACATTAAGAAGAAACCCATACATCATGTCCTCAGAAATTACTAAATTACATATCCTTTGACTCAGCTATATCAATACTAGGCCCATACTCCAAAAAGAATAAAGAAAAAGGAAAAGAACTTATATTGCACCAAAAAACTATGTGTAGCAGTTAATTTTTGAGTAGCCCCAAACTGGAAACTAAGTGGGTGCCCAAATAATGGGGAACAGCTAAACAAATAATGGCATGTCATTACATTGGTATATTATTGTGCCATAAGAAATGTTGAAATGGACAGCACAAAGGAAACTAAGAATACCTCTTCAAACTCTTGAGAAGTGAAGTAGGAAAAAAAGGAAAATAATTTATTCAATGTAAAGAAAAACAATTTTGAAAGTTTTTAAAATTCTGATGAATTCAATGATAAATTCAAAATCTAGAGGATTAAAAATGAAACATGTCACCATACAGAATGGCAAATGAGATAAAAGGCATGGGGCATCAAGAAATAATAAAATAAAGTAAAAAAAAAATAACTTATATGGGAAAATCTCACTTAGAAAATAGATCTAGGAGAGATAATTTAAGAATCTTTTGTTTACATGAAAACCATGAACAAAAATAAAAAGGGCCTACACATCATCTTTCAAAAAATCATAAAGAAAAATTGCTCATATATTTTAAAAGCAAAGGACAATGTAGTCACCTCATGAAAGAAGCCGCCAGACAAAACCTCCCAGGAATATGATAGACAAAAATCCAGCACTTCCAGGTCAAAGAAGTGCTGCAAATAGCCAGAAGGAAAGGACACAAATATGGAATCACAGGTAAAACACACAAGACTTGGCAGTCATCAACATAAAGAAACTGAGAGCTTGGAACATATTTTGAAGGACTTAGTTTTCCAACTAAGAATAACCTGCCCACCAAACATGGGTATAATTTTATAGGAGAAAATAGATATTTAATGAAATAGAAAACTTTCAAGGATTCCTCGTAAAAAGAAAAGAGTGAAAGAGAAAATTTTGACATTCAAATATAAGACTCAAGAGAAGGATAAAAAGGCAAATATGGATGAGAAATCAGAAGATTAAAAAGAACCTTTACATTATATGGAGAGATGATAACGATAACCCCTAACTTTATCATCAATTTATAAGACAAAGAGTCTTAAAGGGAATCTAATTAGACAGAAATCCTGGGTTTGATTCTATTTTGTTTGGATGATTTCAAAAGAAGAATGGAAAGGTAAAGAAGAGGAATGTACTAGGAGGTGGAAATGAAGAGATGAATTCAGAAAATTATATTATATAAATGAGGCATGCAAAGAAGAATTTATACAATTATAGTTATAGTGGTGGGAAGGAATATGCAACATTTGAACCTCACTCTCATATGAATTGGGAAGGAAGAATATGCATAGATAGCTAAGTATAAAAATTTATCCACCAGTGAAATAGGAGGGGATTGAGTTAAGAGTAAAAGAGTGGGGAATAAAATCAAAGATATATTAAAGAAGGCAATGACCAGAAGTAAAACTGGCTCAAAAAAGGGAGAAAGTAAAAAACAAAAACAACAACAACAAAAAAAAAACTTAAGTATAAGAAAATAGGACAGAGAGAAATTCGTTAGAAGTCATAATTGTGAATATTAATGGGATAAACTCACCCCAAAATAGAAGAGAACATCATAATGGATTAGAAGTCAGAATTCAAGAAAATATTGTTTATGAGAAACACACTTGAAAAAAAAAGACATACATAGAATTAAAATAAGGAGTTGAGTAGAATCTATTATGTTTCACCAAAAGTAAAAAAGGCAGGGGTGGAGAAACATACGCTCAAGCAAAGAAAGAATATTAAAATTTAAAAATAAATAAAGGAGACAAATAGGGAAACTATATTTTTTCTAAAAAGCACCAAATTGAATTACTATCAATAGTGAACATACATGCAAAAATGACATAATATCTAAATTCTTGAATAAAAAATTAAATTATAAGAGGAAATATACTAGCAGTAGACTTCAGCTAAACCTCTCTAAGATCTAGATAAATTGAATCATAAAATAAACAAGTAAAGGGATAAATATGATAGATATTTGAAGGATATTGAATGGAAACTATGTGTCATGTATACAAAGTACCTTTACAAAAATTGATCTTATACTAGAGCTTAAAAATTTCACAAACATACAGAAAAACAGAAGCATTAAATGCATTTTTTCTGACCAGAATTCAATAAAAATTACATTGAATGAGGGGCCTTGGAAGTGTGGATTAAAAACTAACTGGAAACTAAAAAAACTTAGTCCTAAGGAATGGGTAGGTCAAAGAACAAATTATAGAAACAATAATTTTGCTAAAGATAAAGACAGCAAAGAGACATATTGAAATTTGTGGGATAGAGTCAAACCAAAAACTTAGGGGAAATTTTATATTTCAAAACACATAAGTAAAAGAGAGAAAGAGCAAGAGAGAGAGAGAGAGAGAGAGAGAGAGAGAGAGAGCAAGCAAATCAACAAATTGGACATGTAAATTAAAAAAAAAAATTTAAACTCAACAAATTAAAAATTCCACACCAAAACAGAAACCTTGAAAATATAAAGAAAGACTAGCAAAAGTTGAAAGAAAAAGGACTAATAAATAAAACTAAAAGTATTAAAGAATAAGCAATAAAATAGATAAATCATTGACTAATTAATTTTTTAAAGAAAACGAGATTAGTACTATCAAAAATGAAAAAGGTGAATTCATGACCAAAAGAGATAAAATATAAGCAATTATTAGGAACTATTTTGCCCAAGTATATGCCAATAAAATGGACAATCTTCAGAAACTAAGAAATTACAAAAATAAAAATAGTCTGATTCATAGAATATAGAATACTTAAATAATCCTATCTTAGAAATTGATCAAGCCATAAATGAAATCTCTTAAAATCCAACTACAGCCCTAGATTGGATGGATTTATAAGAGAATTCTACCAAATATTTAATACATAATTAATTCTAAAACTACATTATCTGTTTGGGATGGAAAGTAAGAAGGAAATCTACCAAATTCCTTCCATTATACAAATGTGGTTTTGATACCTAAACCAGAGAGAGCCAAGACAAAGAAATAAAACAATAGACCAATTTTACTAATGAATTCTGATGCAAAATTTTAAAATTAAATATTAAAAGAAATTATGGCAATATGTTACAAAGATTATATACTGTAACTAACCTGGATTTTTACCAGAAATTCATGGCTGCTTGTGGAGAACAATTTGGAACTATAACCAAGGGCATATCCTTTCATCCAGTAAGTGCCATTACTGTGTCTTTATCACAAAGAGATCATAAGAGAAGAGAATGTTTGCAGCAGTTTTTTTTTTTGGTAGTGGCAAGGAATTAGAAATTGAGTATATGCTTATCAATTGGGGAATGGATAAACAAGTTATGGTATGTGAATATAATGGAATATTATTGTTCTAAAAGAAATAATTAAGAGGCTGATTTCAGAAAAGCCTTGAAAGACTGATGCTGAGTGAAGTAAGCAGAACTGGGAGAACATTTTACATAGTATCAACAAAATTATGTGATGATCAGCTATAGTAGAATTAGCTCTTCTCAGCAATGTGGTGATCCAAAACAATTCCTATAAACTTGGGGTGGAAAATGCCATCCTCATCCAGAGAGAGAATTATAGAGACTGAATGAGGATTGAAGCATAATATTTTCATCTTTTCCTTTTTCTTTGCCTTTCCTTTGTTTTATTTTTCTCTCTTTTGTTCTGATTTTTTTCTTTCACAACATGACAAATATGGAAATATGTTTAAAATGATTGTACATGTATAATCTATATCCAATTGCTTGCTGATTTGGGAAGGGGAAAGGTAAAGGAGAAAGGAGGAAAAATCTGGAATTTAAAAACTTACAAAGACAAATTTTAACGTGCAAATGTTTGCAGCAGCTTTTTTGTAGTAGTAAAGAACTTAAAACTGAGTAGATGCCCATTAGTAGGGGAATAGCTGAATACGTTCTAGTATATGAATGTTATGGAATATTATTGTTCTATAAGAAATGACCAGCAGGATGATTTCAGAAAGGCCTTAAGAGACTTACATGAACAAAAGCCGAGTAAAGTGAATTGAACCAAGAGAACATTATACACAGCAACAACAATATTATGTGATGATCAATTCTGATGGACATGGCTCTTTTCAACAATGAGATGATTCAGGCCAATTCCAATAGAGTTGTAATGGAGAGAACCATCTGCATCTAGAAAGAGGACTGTGGGGACTGAGTGTGGATCACAACATAGTATTTTTGCTTGCTTATTTTCTTTTTTTTTTCCCTTTTTTGATCTGATTTTTATAGTGTAATAAATGTGGAAATATGTATAGAAAAACTGAACATGTTTAACATATTCTGGATTACTTACTGTCCAGAGAGATAGTATGGGGGGAAGCAAAGGGGAAAATTTTGCAACACAAAGTTTGCAGAGGTGAATTTTAAAAACTATTTTTCCATATATTTTGAAAATAAAAAGCTATTAAATTTTCAAAAGGGAGGGAAAAAATGTTGAAAACTATATTTACATTTAATTGGAAAAAATAAAATGCTATTGAGAAAAAAATTCTTCAGAAAAAATTTATCTCAATAAAATTATCTTAAAACAAAAAAGAAATTCCAATAGTACCTCCCTCCTAGAACTTTGTGAGATTCAAATGAAATAATCACATTAAAAATTGTACATGTACTAAATAAAGTATAATACAGATTTTCAAACAAAAAAATTTATAACTGATTCAAAATTAGAAAAACTATAAAAGTATAAATGACCAAATAAATAACACAAACAACAAAAAGCATATGGGCATATAAATGAATGCAGAAAAAGCTTTTGATAAAAAACATCCATTCTTATCAAAAACACTGGGAAGACAGGAATAAATTGAGCTTTTCTTAAAATGATAAGTAGTGTCTATTTAAAAGCAAATGTAATTATTTATAATGCAGATAAAATAGAAGCCTTTCCAAGAAGTTTAGGGGTAAAACAAGGATGTCCATTATCACCATTTTTATTAAGAAATGCTAAGTATAGTAATAAAACAAGAAAGAAATATTGAAAGAATAAACCTGATCAATGAGGAAATAAAACTATCACCCTTTGCAGATGATATGATGGCTTTTTTTTTTTTTAGAGAATCCTAGAGATCCAATAAAAAACTAATCACAGCAATGAACAACTTTAGAAAAGCTGTTGAATAGGAAATAAATACACACATATTATCAGCATTTCTGTGGTAATACACAAAATTCATTAAGATTTTAAAGTTTTTTTTTTTAATTTAAGTTAAAAAATAGAAATAATTACATTTAAAGGGACAGCTGGTGGATAGAGAGCACCAGCCCTGAAGTCAGAAGGACTTGAGTTCAAATTTGGTCTCAGATACTTAACACTTGCTAGCTGTGTGACCCTGGGCAAGTCACTTAACCCCAACAAATGGCATAAAATATTTGAAAATTTATATACCAAGATACATAGAAACTATAAGAACACAATTACAAAACACTCTTCACAAAAGACAGATTTCTTATGATAGACCAAGTCAATGTAATTAAAATGACAATACTTCCTAAATTAATTTATTTAACTGGTGTCATATTAATCAAATTTTCCAGGTGTTACTTTATAGAACTAGAAAGAATAATAAAAATATTCATCTGGCAAAATAAAAGATAAAAAATATCAAAGAAATAATGAAAAAATCAAGAGGAACCAGTGAGATGAGCCCTCAAACTATGCTATAAAGCAGTAATCAAAACAATTGGAACTGAGTCAGAAACAGAAAAGTAGGTCAGCGGATCAGAGTAGGTACACAGTTTATAGAAGGAAACAATCACATAAACCCACTACTTAATAAACTCAAGTCATCTCTTGAAAGAATTCAAGATCCAATGAAAAATGTTGTGAAAACAAGAAAGTAGTCAGGCAGAAACTGGGCAAAGACTACCATCTTACACTGTACACAAAAATAAGCTCAACATGGATATATGATTTAGACATAAACATATCAAAAGATATAAACACATTAGTAGAGCAAGGAGGAAATTACCTATCAGATTGATGGATAGGGAAAAAGTTTATGACAAAAAAGAGACAAAGAGGTTCACAGGAGGTGAAATAGATAATTTTAATTACATGAAGTTAAATTTTTGCACAAACTAAACCAATGTAGCTAAAGTTAAAAAAGAAAAATAGTAAATGGGGTACAATCTTTGTAGCAAATTAATTTGATAAAGGTCTCGTTTCTAAAATAATATAAATGAAATTAGTCAAATCTACAACAATAGGAGCCATTTCTCAATTGATAAGTGGTGAAAGAATATAAATAGGCAGTTTTCAGAGGAGGAAATCATCTGAAAAAAAATTCTAAAACACTAATAATTAGAGATGCAAATTAAAAGATCCTTATCACACATATCAGATTGGCTAAGATGATCCTAAAAATAGCAAATGTTGAAGAGAATGTGGGAAAATAGGTACACTAATACCCTATTAATAGAGTTGTGAAATAGTCATATATTCTGGAGAACAATTTCAATTTCTGCCCCAAAAGCTATCAAACTATACATACCTTTTGACCTAGTGGTAGAATAATGACAAGTTCTATGTCTGAAAGAGATTGAAAAAAGGGAAAAGGGCCCATATGTATAAGAAGTTATAATAGCTCTTTTTGTGAGAACAAAAAATTGGAAAGTGATGGATGCCCATCAATCAAAGACCAGCTGAACAAATTATGGCCTATAAATATGATCAAATATTATTGTGTTATAAGAAATGATCAAGATGATGGTTTCAGAAAAACCTTGGAAGATTCATATAAATTAAGGTCAAGTGAACTGAGTAGACCAAGGAGAATAATTTTTATAGCAACAGCAATACTATAAAGATAATTAGGCCTAAAAGACTGGTCAATACATTGATAAATACATGGTAGCAATGGGTTTTATTTTTACAGCTTTCTTAATGAGAGGAGATGACAATTTTCAGAAAATATACAATAAAATAAAATTACATTAAAAATAAAATACAGATAGGGAAGAAAATTTTTTAAAAATAAAATTGTCTTTTCAATCAAGTTCATGAAACCATGAAGTATATCAAATATTTATTGTTACAGACATCAAAGTGGTGGCTACCTGAATACATAAAATCAATTGCCCAAGGAAATTCCAAGTTATTAAGAAGAGTTCATTTAACAGTAATGCTTCCTAATCAGGGGTTTAGATAAGGTAATTATAATATCATAGATCATAGTTCATACATACTGATGCTAAGTAGGGGAGAAAAAAGATAATCTACTTTATTAACTGAAGTCCTCCTTATTTTTTATGGATAAGAAGAGAGAATGAAATTGGAGCATGAAAAGGCAGGAACATTACATTGCCAGAGCCAACCAATAATTCATACCACCACACCATCTGTGTTTCTCTAACACCAGCACTTCAGGGGCCCAGAGACGCTAACTCTTAACTAGCCAGCCCTCTGTTGTCTTGCTCTATCATTCTAGTTTCTAATTTATTCTTAACCTGCTGTTTCTGGCTTATTTCCATGAAAGAAAGTCCTAGCTGTTCCCAAGACTTCTCTGACCTTTTTATGAAAAATGCATGATAAATTTCAGCTCTGAATCCAGCTGTACAGCATTGTAGAGACCACCCAGTTTAAGAGTACACCCCATCTCTTGGGATGATGGTCTTTTTGTTGGGATAGAAGAATGAGAATTCTTCTTATTGGTACTTATACAACTTCTTGCCAAAGTTCAAAGTTTTTCACTTAGACATGATCTCATTTATCCCTCCCACAGTCTGTACTATAAAGGAAGAATGTATTGTCTCCATTTACCAGGATAGGGGAACCAGAAGCACAGAGCAAAAAGGATAACCTGCTAAACTCTATTTCAAATAAAGTAGATCTGGATTAAAACCCCAACTTTATGAAGACTGCTCTTCTATCAAATCGATCACAATGAATTCCATACCATAGCATACCACTGGTTCTAGATATGCCAAATGACCTTTTTTTAAAAGTAGGAAATGCCACTAATGCCAACCCAAACAGGTAACATAGATGCAAACCTTAAAGGCAAGGAAGGGTATAAGGTTGGGATGTCATATAAAGATTGAATATTAAAGACACACATAGTAGAGTTTCCCTCCCTTCTCACATTACTCACATTCTCTCCTCTCCAAGTTATGAGGTAGAAAGATCAGAGTCGCCTTAAAATAGTCTGTTGAATCATCTTAATTTGAGAAAGTCCATTCTGAAACACATCTTCTTTCTACCTCAAAATTATATAAGGTAGAGGCAGAACTGGGAAGAAGCTTTCCATAACAGAATCTCACTAGTATGTCAAGCATTGAATTCTAACAGTGTGAGCAACTACCCTTCATTGTTACAATTTGAAATCCCCTTTTTAATGTCATAAACTATGAGAATTGGATAGTTAAATGGTGCAATGGATAGAACACTAGATCTGGATTCAAGAGAATCTGAGTTAAAATCTGGCCTTAGATACTTAACATTTACTAACTGTGCGACCCTGAGCAACTCACTTAACTCCAATTGCCTCTCCCCTCCCCCCAACAAAAAAGAATTAAAACCAAACCAGAATTGTCATGACCGAAAAATTTATCAGCATGTAGTCAAGCTGGTAAGTCAAAAAGTTTTTGTTCAATTATTTTTAATTGTGTCTGACTATTTATGACCCCATTTGAGGCTTTCTTGGCAAAGATAATGGAGTGGTTTGTCATTTTCTTCTCTAGTTCATCTTATAGATGAGAAAATTGAGGCAAATGGGGATAAGTGACTTGCTTAAAGTCACATAGCAGTAAGTATCTGAAACCAGATGAGTCTTTCTGATTTTACACCCAGCAGCACTCTAGTCACTATGTCAACTAGCTGCCCCTTTTAAACTTAGCTAAATGGAGATTAGACAAATGTATATATATATATGTATATTTTTATATGCCTATCATATACAAGTATGTATACATGCATGTACCCACAAACATGTATGCATATATTAATATGTATATGTGTATATTTCATACCTACTTACTCAAAGTCTTAACAATTTGATAAAACTAATCAAAACTACAACTTCAATATTACTATACTTTTGGAGTCAGGATCAAATGGAGATGTGGAGAAGGAAAAAGAATGGAAAAAAGAAACGAGAAAAAGCAAGGAGAAATATGAAAAGAGAAGAGAACAGAAGGCGAACTGGTTATAATTTTTGTCTCAAGTAATTTTCTCTTTTTAAATAGGATTTGGGTTCATTTTGTGTTGTTTTGTTTTTAAAGTCATTTTTCCAATGGACATCATTGAATCTTACTTGAGGAATTTTCCATCAATCCTATCATGGCTACGGAACAGCAATTGGGATATAATTATGGAATGTTTACATTACATCAGAAATACTCACTATCATGAAAAGACTAGCCCCTTCATCCCCCCAAATCTTAAAAAAAAATAAATCCTAATCTTTTATGTAAATAGATATGGAGAGTTACTAGATAAGGGGAATAGCCAATAAGGCAATACCTCAATTCCAGAATATCATAGAACTATTCATTTAGGATTAAAAAAAAAATCCTTAAGAAGTCAACTCAACAAAACCCTACATTTAACAGAAGAAAAAATGAAGACCTAGAATTAAGTGATTAGCCTGATTTTTGTCATTGTTCAGTCATTCAATTATGTCCAATTCTTTGTGACTTCATGCACCACACTATTCATGAGGTTTTCAAGGATACTTAAGTGATTAAGTGGATTAAGTGGATTAAGGCAAATAGAGGCTAAATGACTGTCTGAAGTCAGGTGGTAAGCATCTGAATTTACTTTTGAAGTCAGATCTTCTAAATCTAGGTATTGAATAGAAAAAGATTGCATTCTTATTTCAAAATAATCTATTTTCTTATATCTTATGCATTGAAAAATATTACCCTGAGAAGGGATTCTTAAATTTCATCATCTTGCCAAAGGACTTCACGACATAAAAACAAGTAAAGAACAGTGACAGCTCAGTAGTATTAAAATCAGCTCCTGGAAACAAGAAGATCTGCGTTAACATTTGGCTTCAGTATACTGCATGATGGGCAAGTCACTTAATCCTGTTTGCTTCTATTTCCTCACTTTTAAAAATTGGGGTGGGGAAGAGAATGACAAGCCACTCTTGGTATCTTTGGTATCTTTGCCAAAAAACAACAACAACAACAACAACAAAAAAAAAAACAAACACCAAATTGAGATCATAAAAATTAGACACAACTGAAAAGACTCAACCACAACAAAAACTCTTTTGAAGAAAAGTGAAAACATGAGAGGAAGGTGAGTTATGAGGGAAAGTGTGATAAATCATTTCTAGTTTAAATAAAAATCTTCAAAGAAGATGACTTTGGACTTCTTGGATTTAAAACCCAGCTCTAATTCTTATCTGCATGAACTTGGGTATTTCTCTAGGTCTCAGTCACCTCATCTCTAAAATGAAAGAAGTGGACTAGATAATATCTAAGTTCTCTCCAACTTTATTTCTTGGATTCTATGAAATAATATGGGTGAAACATCTTGAAGAATTAAAAGCACTGTGTAAATGTCAATGATTTTTATTATTATTTATACATCTTGTGGGAAAAGGCACATTATACCTATCCCTCCCCTCCTAGATATTTGCGAGCTGTATAATAAACTAGGGAAGTCACTCAATCTCTCTAAACCTCTGTTTCCTCAATTGTAAAATGGGAAAAATAATAACACCTCTCTTCCATGGCTATTGTGAGAATCAAATGAGATAATTTGTAAAAAGTATTTAGCATAGTAGTCTAACACACTTATTTTATATACCCACATTTATAAAGTAGATACTGTATAAACACTTATACAGTATTCTTTATTTACTCCCTTTTGTTTCATCTCCATTACATAAAAGTCTCAAAGAGATATTTGAGTGGAAGAACAACAAAAATAACATCAAAACTCATGCTTATGTAAACTGTTTTAGGTCAACTCTTTCACAAAAATGTTGTACATTACTACTATATATTTAAAAGAGAAAGAATAGAATCTTGAGGAGTAGAGTTTGCTTTTCTGTAAAGATTTCCCATCTCAGCTAGAGGGGAACTGTGCAAAGCTCAGAAAGGATTGAAAGAATTTTCCTGAAAGGCCGAGTGAATTAAATATTTTCTTTGAGAAATCCTGAAAAGACATTTGAGAGATCTGAGTTTAATTCTTATTTTTTGAGAAAATATACTGTGGAAGAAAAGATACTGGTGATAAATGGAAGGATTAACATCAGCAAAAGAAGACACCAGAAGCCTGAAGGCACTAAAAAAGATAATTCAACTAGACAAGTCATTACAACACTTAGGGGTCTTCCATCTCTAATAGCCTTGGAATGTGGCAATCAATGTCAAGATATTTAATGAATAATGAAAACAAATCTATACAATGAATATTAGTAAAGAGACTATAACAACATATTCAACACATACATCAATTATTGTACCATCTTTTGAATACAAAATCATGTTGTATTTTACCTAGAAATATCCAGTAAGAATATCTGGGAATCTACCTACCAAGATATACATAAATTACATTAGTACAACTACAAAACTCATTTTACAGAAATTAAAAAAAAATTAAAATATTGTTCATTGACCATACTTGGGCAATACCACTACAACAACAGTGACAATACTGCTTAATCAACAGATTCAGTATCATAACAACCAAGAAGTAATTTGATAGTTATTTTAAAAAAATAAGAAAAATATCTACTGAAACAAAAGGTTAATAATGCTAAATTTTTTAAAAAGGGAACAAAAAGGGCAGGAATATGGCTTTGAAAACCATGTCTCAAACTTTATTACCAAGCAATAATTTTTTAAACCATTTGGTATTGGTTAAGAGATACAAAAGTTGACAATCAGAACATATTTGTTATAAAAGCAATCTAACATGAAAAATTATGTTTGAAAAAAACCCCAAACTCTAATTTTTGGAGTAACAAGACTCCAAATTGATATAGATCCTAGATTTAACTCAGGCTTGTCTGAATATATCCAGATGGGCTAACATAATATGTCTCTATGTCCCCTACTATATGGGCTGGTATAGCCTCCTTTGATTGGCTGTCTAATCAGAAGAAGTTTCATCTTTAACACTGGTAAGAACTGAAATGGTTGCTCTTCCTATCATGCTTTCTGGCTTGTACTCTTTCCTACTATATCCAAAGAATAAAGATTATAGTTCATGTACAGCGTGGGTACCAAGAACTGAACTGCTGAAGGGGAAAGGCTGTCTTCTCCTGCTTCTACTATCCCAGATGAAAAATGGGCATAGAAATGTGCATATTTGCATCTGTTCTATGTCCTTTGTACTTCTCAATTGTAGGTACAGGCAGTGTATTAGATCCAGGAGTTTGATTCATGACAATCTAGAAATCAGGATTCCTGGTGAGATGGGCTGGGGAATGGAACAGCCAACCCAACCAGTGTGACTGTTGCTCAAGTCTGAGGGGTACTTTAGATTTAGACTTTGGATTAGGCTTTATAGGAACTGAGCTAAGAGGTAAACCTAATTCTCTTTCCTACCTCAGAAAAGGAGATGATATAGGAAGGACAGAAAATTATTCTTCTCAAATTTGGGGCAACAAATTTATATATTTAAAATTATACCTTTTGAAATAAATATTTCTTTGTAAAGACTAATGCTATTGTCAAGTAGCTAAATGGAAGTGGAGTTCAGAACACCATACCCTACAACTATCATTAAGGCTGGACACATTTGTAGAAACCCTAAACCAATATCAAATTCCCAGAAAACGTTGAAAGAGGAATAAAATATAGCAATTCAGGCAATGGGGGTCAAGGTGACTAATGTTTCATGAATATAAAAGCTCATAGTATAAACATTTAAGAAGAACAAGGAAAGAAATTTCATAAGTACAGAGAGAGGATGAATGCTTAACCAAACAAAGGACGGAAAGAATCATAAGAGATAATAAAAGGGGAAATTTTAGTTGCTTAAAATTGAATGGTTTTTGCATAACAAAATAAATGCACTTAGAATTTTAAGAGAAACTACTAACTGGGAATAATTTTTGTTATGACAATTTTTTCAGATAATCTGATATCATAAATAAATAAGAATTGATTCAAAAATATAAGACCAATAATCATTCTTCAAAAGAAAAGGAATAAGCTAATTGTTAAAAGAAGAAAAGCAAGCTATGAACAATTACATTTTTTAAAATGCTGTAAATCACTAACGAGAGAAATTCAAATTGAAATGAACAACTCTGAAGTTCCATTGTTTGAATGACAAAGACTGACAAAAAAAGAAAAATTAAAATTCTTCCAGGAGATGTGAAAGGAGAAGCATACTACTATACTCCTGGCTGAGCTATGAATTGGTCCAACCATTCTCTTAAAAAAACTACTTTGAATTCTATCCCTAAAGTCACTAAAATATGCATTCCCAATAACCCACTGATAATACAGGCATGTACCCCAAAGAAATAAAGAATTAGAAACAAAGGGATGATCATCAATTGGTTATACCACCTAACTATAATGGGATATTGTTATTTCATTAGAAATGTCAAAAGAGAGATTAAGATAAATCCTTGAGAGATGTATAAATTGATGTACAGTGAAGTAAGGCAATTAGTGATAACACTAGTAGAATGCTGGTCTGAAGTCAGGAAGACTCATCTTAATCTTCCCGAGTCCAAACTCAGCCTCAGATACTAGCTGTGTTATACTGGGCAAGTAATTTAACCCTGCTTTGCTTCAGTTTTCTCATCTGTCAAAAGAGCTGGAGAAGGAAATGGCAAACCATTCTAATTTCTTTGCCAAGAAAACCCCAAATGGGGTCATGAAGAGTCAGATATGATTCAAACAATTGAACCAACTAACAACAACAAAGAGTAAAGTGAAAAGAACTAGGAAATTAATTTACACAATGACTACAACATTACTAATCAAAACAACTTTGAAAGGTTTAAGAACCCTGATTAAGGAGCAGTTGAGACTGTGAAAGTCTGATGAAGAATTATGTTGACCCCATTGTTGGCAAAAAAAGTAAGGGCTCAAAGGTACCATCTATTTCATGCACAATGATTGGATTCGTTTGCTTGACTAAACTTATTTGTTATAAAGGAGATTTTTGTTTGTTTTGTGTTTTGAAGATACCAGGAATTATCAAGTATCATGGGTGAATATATTGCTCCCCCCAAAAGAACATTAATAAAATGTTTCTAAAAATATACACAGTAGAGCTGGAGGAATCTCAATTGCCTCATCAAAAAAAGGAAGAAAAAGAGAAAAGAAGGAAGAAGAAAAGGAGGAGGAGGAGAAGAAGAGGAGAAGAGAAGGAAGAGAAGAAGAGGAGGAGGAGAAGAAGAAAAAAGAAAAGGAGGAAAGAAAGGAAAGGAAAGAAAAGAAGAAAGAAAAGAAAAGAGGGGAAAGGAGGAGAAAGGAGAAAGGAAGGAAAGGAGGGAAAGGAGAGGAAAAAAAAGGAAAGGAGAGGAAAGAGAAGGAAAGGGAAGGAAAGTGGAAGGAAGGAAAGGAAAGGAAGAAAAAAGGAAAGAAAGAAAGAAAGAGGAGGAACAGGAGGAGAAGGAGAAAGAAGAAAGAAGAACATAAATTAAACTCTAAGTTCCCATCTCATATCCATAGGATCAGCAAAGATGACCAAAAAAGAAAAATGACAAGTATTGGAGGGGCTGTGGGAAAACAGGCATAGTAGGGTCCTGCTGGTAGGTTTGTGAATGAGATCAACTATTCTAGAAAGCAAATTACAACTATGGCAAAAAAAGATTACTAAACCATGTCTCTGTCCCATCCATACTATTACCAGGCCTATTCCCCAGGGATCCAAGAGAAATAGGACTTGTATGTACAAAAACATTTATTGTAACATAGTTTATTGTTTATTGTAACAGAGTAGCTCCAAACTGGAAACTAAGGAAGTATGGGATATGAACATAATGGAATATTATGATATTGTTAGAAATTACAAAATGAAAAATTTTGAGTGAAACTGGTAAAATATTGTTCAGGAGCTAAGGTACAGTGAAGTGCGAACTATGAGAAAAATATATACAATGACAACATTATAGAAAACAAGTTTATAAAACTCAGAACTCTGTTCACTGTAAACATAAAACATGAGTCCAGAGGACTGAAGATGAAAGATACAACCCTTTCTATTTAAAGAGGTGATGAACTTAAGATGCAAAATAAATTCTACCTTTTTGGACATGGCCAATATAGAAGTTTGTTTTGTTTACCAACTAATATTTGTTAGGAGTGTTGTATTTTTTTTTAATTGTTGAAATAAGTGTTGAAGTGGTAGAAGGGAAGTAGGACAAGAATTGGACCTGAGATTTCATTAATACAGGGTTCTCTCAAATGAGAAAATTTCCTCTACCAATGCAGGGCAGTACCATCTACAACATATAGTTTTAGAAAGCTTTCTCAGGAATTGAGAGGTAAAATGATTTGGCAAGGGTCATTAGGTCATGATATGCCAGAAGCAGGTCATATAATAACATAGAAAATAATTTAAAAAACAAAATAATAAGCCATATTATTTCAGAATTATATTCCATTCCTCTTCTCCAAGTCTCAGTTATGCCCCCAAATTTGTGCATTTGTGCATACATATATAAGCCAAAAGTTTTGACAAGCACTTCCTTGAGAACAAGGATCACGTTATGTTTTTTCTGAGAATAGGTAAACAATTAATATTCAAATATTGAAACATTCCAATCAATTTTGTACTCAAAAGTCTGAAATAATGAGGAATTTTTGAAAAGCAGTCTTTCAGAGTTCTTTAAGCAAAACAACATTCTCTATACATGTCAATGCATAAACATTTGTACCAAGTTCCACATTATTTTTTTATTTTATTTTTCTCTTTAACCTTTTTCTCTCAGCATTTGAGAATTTGCCTGGTTTGACACTGAATCTGGACACAATTCAACACGTCACTTCTAAATCTATTGCTTCAGATTTGGATTCTGTTCTTGAAAACTCTCTCTGGAATATACATGTCTATATATATATATATATATGTATGTATGTATGTATATATATATATATATATATGTGTGTGTGTGTGTATATATACACATATATATACATATCTATCTATTTACATATATATGTATATGTATGTATGTGTATATATATATATATATATATATTTATATTTATAAACAGAACCACTGCTATGAAAGTCCCTAGTTTCAGCCTTTACAAAAGGTGTCCTTGGTGATGTCTCTCCATTTGGAAGCCCTCCATAGACATTGTTCTTGACTACATTGGAAGTATTGGTTGCCTGAATTGGCAGGACATGGCAAATTCATCTGTGATGGATTTCTGGCAAGTAACACATTTGACTTGACACCTCCTCAGTATAAACACAGTCTGTCTCTTTTGACCTCACCCAGTTGCTTAGGCTTTGTGGTTTATTAGAAGTTAGGTACCCAAGGCTTACTGCAATAGCAGCATTTTGTCAAGCAAATAAATAAATAAATAAACTTTTAGACATAAATCACTGCTACTGCCCTCCACATAGCTGGCATGCAAATCTTGGGAAACAAAAGTAAACAGAGCCTGTCTTATGAGCTTACTGAGCCAAGGCAGCTTTGCCAGTTCCAAGCCTTTCACTGTGGCCACCCTAAAAAGATTATTATTTTTTTAGTGTAGAAGAGAGTTGCTACATGGCTGCCTGTTTTTATTTCTCTAATAGCTAGGATTCCCATTTGTTCCAACATGTCTAATTTAAATAGTGGCAATTTTTTTCCTAATAACACGAGCCCCACAGAAACCTAAAAATTCTGGCTAATTCACTAGGCAAAGATGAATGATGGGAGGCCATCAGTGGGGATGGGAAGGATTTGTTGCTTTAGATTTAAAGACCCTGGTTAAGAGAAATGAATAAGTGTGAAGGAAGAGAAAAAGTCAATTATCCCTATATATTTTTTCATAAGGGTAATCAGTTTTGATTTTGTCATCTTGACACTCCAAATAAGGAGTTTTTAGTTTAATTTTTAGAACTGATAACCTTTTATAGCAAAACAATGATTACTTAACTCCTTAAATTTCTCATTCATATCTTATTGGAATTCTATGATCAATAATAAATCTTTTTTAAAAAATTCTGTAGTATGATGGAGGCAGGACATTATTTCAAAAGTTTTACTATCCTGAACTCCTATGGTACCTTGAAAATTTTTGGAAAAACTCTTTTCAAAGCATAATTTAAAACCAAAAATGTTTTCAAAAGGAAAATGACTCTTTGCAAAAGGAGTATAAACACATATTTTAAAAGGACCTTACAACCTTGAAAAATTTTTATATAACATCTGGCTAGGAACTATTTTTCCTGATGACCTTCTCCTTCCAAGTTAGATATTCTCACCATCTGAATGTAATAATGAAAGATTCATATGCCTAGATTTGAAGTCTCCTTGAATTATTTTGAAAGATAATGACAATAGCTAGCTTTAAGGGTTGCAAAGCAAAAGGTTTTGCATATGCTTATCCATTTAATTCTTACAGCAATCCCTATGAGGTAGGGGTTTATTAATATCCCCATTTTACAGATGAGGTAACTAAGGTTGAAAAAGGTTAATGATTTACTCAAAGTCTTATAATAAGCAAAGAAGGCAGGAATAGAATTAAGATCTTAACTCCAAATCCAAGTTATCACCAATCTGGTACAGAAACACTAGGGAGATATCTTATAATTCAGTGATATCTCATTCAATCAAGGTGGATATTTCTTCAATCAATGGAGGCTGTTTGCATGCACCTAAATAGGCAATCTAACTGATGGTCAATTCTTGTGATCCAGTGAGAAGAATATTAAACTTGGAGTTTACAGAACCTAGATTCGTTCAGGCTCTACCATTAGTACATGTGTGACAACTCGCTCAACCTGGATTCCTCCTGTCTTTTCATCTGTAAAAGAAGGGTCCAGATAAGATTATTCAAATGTATTATCCTGACTTTAGCCTACAATTATTTAGCTTTTCTAAGCTAAGTGATGTTGATCTTCCAAGGAAAAAAACATTTGAACACTTTCCATATTGGAAGTACCCACAAAGAAGTAGATTTTGGTGGGTAGAGAGAGGAAGATACTTACTATGCTTCAATACACCCCTATTAAACCATAATTGGTTTAACAAAGTTACAGCTATCATAAGATGCCAGAGGAGTGACAATGGGGATGAGGCAGGAAAAAGTCCATTGCTCATGAGTGCAAAAGAAAACTTGATTTTTCTTTGCTATAGCAAGTCACCTCCTGCCAGTTTATACATGGCAGTTATCACACATCTGTTACCTTGGAGAAGAGCTAAAATAAAATGGCCTATCCTCTTTTGCTGGCCTGGATCCATCCAAATTCTCTTAATTTTATTATGAAAGTTATCAATAAAAGCTGGCCTGTTCTTGAATCCCTTCCTGATTTCCTCGCTGATTTGTCAATGTGTTGCTATCTTGATGTACTTTTCATAAACTCCTTTTGATTCCTTTTGTCCTTAGTTTTGCCTGTCCTCTGCCATCATAGTCTCAAAGGATTTCCATGCCATGATGAGATAATACACCAATAACTGTGGTGAAGAAGATGTCAATTATCCAAAATATATGACCTCTGACAAAGAGGAAAAAGATGTCCTAAAATTTCATGCTACTATCACATCCCATAATGGCAGACAAATATTCTTTTTTTTTTCCAAACATAGGTAAAGATAGTTTTCAACATTCATTGTAATTCTTTGTATTCCAATTTTCTCTTCCTCTATCCCTTATCTTCCACTGCCCAAAACTACAAATAAACTACTGGTTGTACTATTGAAAATACTGGTTATGTATTAACATGTTAATACATAACCAGTATTTTCAATAGTACAACCAGTAGTTTCAGCCCAGGTTTGTAGGAAGAAGCCGGTGGCAATTGTTTTACCCTCTACTTTGTTTTTGTTTGTTTGTTTGTTTTAATAAAGCTTTTTATTTTTTAAAACATATACACGGATAATTTGACAACATTGCGTAATCTTGTGTTTCACATTTTTCTCCTCTTTCTCTCTACTCCCTCTCCTAGATGGCAAGCAATTCAATATATGTTAAACATGTTAAAATATATGTTAAATCCATTATGTATAAACATATTTATACAATTCTCTTGCTACATAAGAGAAATCAGATTAAAAAAAAGAAAGTAAATGAGTAAGAAAACAAAATGCAAGTGAACAACAACAAAAAACTGAGAATGTTATGTGGTGATCCACACTTATTTCCCACAGAACTCTTTCTGGTTGCAGATGGCTCTTGTCATCACAAGATCATTGGAACTGGCATCAATCATCTCATTGTTGGAAAGAGTCAAGTTCATCAGAATTGATCATCGTATAATATTGATGTTGTCATATACAATGATCTCCTGGTTCTACTCATTTCACTCAGCATCAGTCTCTCCAGGCCTCTCTAAAATCAACCTTCTGATCATTTTTTATAGAACAATAATATTCTATAACATTCATATATCATAATTTATTCAGCCATTCTCCAACTGATGGGCATCTATTCAGTTTCCAGTTTCTTGCCACTACAAAAAGGGCTATCACAAATATTTTTGCATATGTGGGTCCCTTTTCTTCCTTTAAGATCTCTTTGGGATACAGGAAGTAGAAACACTGCTGGGTCAAAGGGTATGCACAGTTTGATAACTTTTTGAGCATAGTTCCAAACTGCTTCCAGCCAAATGGCTGGATCTGTTCACAATTCCAACAATGTATTAGTTAGAATGATATTCTTAATGAAATAAAAACCAACATAAATTCCAAATTCAGAAATACCATGGAAACTTTTTTAAAATAAACACATACTCTTCTCTGCTACTGCTATACCAGTTAATATCAGTAGACATTTACAGAACACTGAATGTGTGCTTTTATGATGTGTGTGTGTGTGTGTGTGTGTGTGTGTGTGTGTGTGTATGTGTATGAAAGGGGATGTGTAGTAGGTCATAATAGGTTCTGGGGATACAAAGAGGTTAGAGAAATAGTTCCCTGTATGTGTGTGTGTTTTTTTTAAAGCATATTACTAACACACATAATTTAGCATAATTGCAAAAGGCCAGGTGAAATGAAGGACTTATTCAAGGGTGAGATGTAGAATGGGAATGGAAAAAGGGAAGGATTAACATTCTTAGGGTTCTTTTTAAAAATATCTTGCAAACACATGGGTTTGCACACAGTAGATGCTGAATAAGTGTTTGTTGAATGGAATTACAATGGAGAAATAGATTCTTAAAAATGTTTGTAAGATTTTGGCTGCTTGGTACTTAAGCTTAAAGCCATAAGAAAAGGCCAACTCAACTTCATCTAATCCTCCCTCACTAGCAGCATACTGGCTAGGGTTCATTCTACCAGAAGAGAAGAGAAAGAGGGAAGGTAGGATAAAGGAAGAGAGGGAAAGAAGAAGAGAGAAAGGGAAGGAGAGAAGAGAGAGAGAGAGAAAAAAACAGAGAGCTGAGAGAGAGAGAGAGGGAGGGGGAAAGAAAAGAAGGGAGAGGGGGAAGAGGGGAAGGAAAGAAAAATTACTACATAAAATGCTATTTTTTTCTTTTAAATATATTGATGGGGTTCTAGTGGCAGTCAGAGAGTTGTGGAAATTCCCTTTTGGTCGGAGGCACAGTTTCTCCGTGAAAGAATTCACGAACCCAGAGAGTTTTAGGTGGCAAAAACAAAGGTTTATTATTGGATGAGAAGTCAGCTCTGCTAGAAAAACTGTCTTCTTTAGTGGCAAAGTCCTATTAGGGAAATGGAGGCTGGCACTGAGAAAAGAATGTCTTCTCAGCAGGCAGGATCCTTGTAGCTATACCAAAGAGGCCTTTTGACCTTTTACAAAGAAATGAGTAAACAGAAACCTATTATATGAGCAAACTTTGGGGGAGAGGGTTGGGGCAGTTTGAGCTGAACAGACCAGGATCTCCCAAATCAAATTGCTTTGAAGGCTTTTTCAGCCTGAATTTGAATGGAGATTCTGCTATCAATGGAGGTGATTTGCCTTAGAAATGGCCCAGCCAAGAGGATATGCTCTCATAGACTTTCTGGAGTCTGGTGAGATATGCTTCCCAAGAGGGCCTGAGACTCGAATCTCCCTTCTTTACAGATAAAAGGCTACACAATTTAAATTTTACAGATTAAAGGGAACACAATTTCACCCCCCTCAATATTTCCACATTTATTATATGCTGCACAAGAAAAACCAGATCAAAAAGGAAAGAAAGTGAGAAGGGGTAGGGGGAGCAAGCAAACAACAACAAAAAATGTGAAAATATGTGAACCACATTCAGTCCCCATATTCCTCTTTCTGGATGCAGATGACTCTCTCCATCACAAGTCTGTTAGAATTGGCCTGAATCACCTCAAAATGTTCTTTTAGAAGAAAGAAGAAAGGATAGTAGTCAGACAAGAATAACTAATATAATGTCTAGTCTCACTCAACCTCCAACATCTAGTTTCATTTTCTAGCTATGTATCTCACTGACCTTCTACCACCCATCAGGAAAATTTTTTTTCCATTACCACAGAGTCCATTTATACTAATCTGAGGTGTAGGCTCACAGGTGATTGACAGTTCTAGAGAGGAATCTTGAAGATCATTTAAATGGTTATTAAAAAACCTCATTTGATAGATAAGAAAACTAAAGGCCCAGAAAAGTTGAGACTTTTCCAAGATCATCCAGGTAAAAAAAATAATAGATTTAGGATTTGAATCCAGGTTCTCTGACTTCAAATCCTGGACTTTTCCTACTGAATTATACTTCTCAGATTTGTCTTTTTTGTCCTACTAGACCATAAGCTCGTTGAAGATATGTTGGAAATATGCTACAAAGATAAAAAGGACTTAGGAATATATGAAGTAAGCGGGCTTATTGATGGCTCTTGCAAGAAAGGGTGATATATTCAGGGACATTAATTGGGTGGATCCATGTTTATAGATACTGGAATGAAACTTTTTCTCTTATCCTAAAACACAAGGTCTTTCCCTTGAGGCTCCAATTGGCTGAAGATGAGGAAGTTAACAGACTTCTTGGTTCTCCCACTGCATGTTCTTCCTCCACTTGCCCTCCCTCATCATATATTTCCATGTTCAAAATGGCAGAAATTCCTTTGGGGAGAAAAAAGTTAATATCCATTAACTCATTAAGCATGCACACTCAGTGCTTACAATTACTTTTTATCCACTTTTTGTTTTAGGATGATTTTTTTTTTTACCAGTTTATTGGTTCAGTGGCTCAATATCTTATATACAACTAATTCAGTTAACTGACATGACATTTCTCTATATTTTCATCCCTATATGGAAATACAATTCTAAAGTTATCACAAAGTAGGGCTCATGTTTTTTCTTTAGATGTGACGTGTCTTTTGATCACCCAGGCAGTAGCAGGGATATAGTTTTTAAATGTCTGCTGGAGTACATATTATTTTAACATAAATCTAGTGCCCTCTTTAGGCTACCCTACCTTCTACAATTCCAGGTTGGATCTTGGTGGGAAGGCAGAGAAGAGGGTAGCTAACTCAAGGTACTCTGTTGATCAGTACTCTAAAACCATAATTCATATATGCCCCTGCAATGCATTCACCTTCAATGTTGTTCAATCACTTGTGACTCCATGGACCATTACATGCCAGTACTGTCCATGGACTTTTTTCTTGGTAAAGATTTTTGTTGGTGTCACATCTGTTGTTTATCATAATTGATTCTGTGATCCCATTTTGGGTTTTCTTGGCAAAGATACTGAAGAGTTTGCCATGAGATTATCTTTTGCCTCCTTGTATCTTTAGCACTTAACATAGTATCAACCACATAGTAGATGCTTAATAAATGTTTGTTGATTAGTCCACATTTCCTACTATCCTTCTTGGACCTCACAATACTTTGAAACCTGTCATATAAACTTATTCTGTAGTTATTTACCTTAGTGTCAGATTTCCTTACCATGAAAGTTGAAAGAATGCTTTATTTAGATTTTGTATCTCCTCACCTGGAGGGACACAATGTTCTGCAGAGTAGGTACTTAATAGATGTTTGTTGAACTCACTTAAAAAACATAATCTTCAAGGAAAATAAGCATCATTGTCAAGACTAAAAGTAAAATGAGGAGCCTTTATTTCAAATGAAAGTGGGGGAGAAAGTCCTTCTTTATGGTTAGTAAGGTAGATTAGTACAGATCTTCAGAGAATGATCATTTATCATTCTCTCCTCACTGCTCTGATTCCCCATATCTAAACACTGGGACCTTAATGATTTATTAGCATTTGCAATCAAAAACACAACAATGATAAGATATCCCAATTACCTTTCTTAACTACTATCTTACCTTTTCTTATCTACATTTTCCTCAAGCATTACTTTAATCTGGGCAATTTTGTGTAGAACTTGTACAAAATTCAAATAAAGCAAACTTTTATGATTGGCAGGAAAAAATTCTCAGTTGATATTGAAATAAGGGATCTTTCTTTTCTTCCTTCCTTTTCTTTCTTTCTTCCCAATTTCTGATTTTAATGGTATAGAGATCAAGGGAATGCTTAACAATCCATATGGTCACATACTTTTTGATTTATAACAATTTGCTAAATTGCTTGAAGCACCAAGGACTTGCCCAAAGTCACAAAGTCTATTTGTGTTACGAGTGGGACTTGACCACAGCTTTTCCTTACTTCAAAGCCAGTACTCCATTTGCTTACACCACACTTTTTCATATAGATATTATAGACACTATGAGAGGCACTGTGGCCTAGTGATAGATTTTTGGACTTGGAATCAGGAAACCTGAGTTCACCATATTCCATTTCAGACATTTAGCACCAGAAAGATTTACATGAGCTGATACTAAGTGAAGTGAGTAGAACCAAGAGAATATTGTACATAGCAACAAGATTATATGATGATCAACTGTGATGGACTTGTCTCCTTTCAATAATGAGGTGATTCAGGCCAATTCCAGTAGACTTGTGATGGAGAGAGCCATCTGCATCCAGAGAAAGGACTATGGGGACTGAATGTAGATAACAATATAGTATTTTTACATTTTTTGTTTCTTTCTCATTTTTTTCCCTTTTAGAGCTGATTTTTTTGTGTGTCCTGTGATAAAAGTGGAAATATGTAAAGAAGAATTGCACATGTTTAACTTATATCATATTACTTGATATCGAGGGGAAAAGAGAGGGAGAAAAATGTAGAATACAAGGTTTTGCAAGAGTGAATGTTGGAAATTATTTTTGCTTGTATTTTAAAAAATAAAAAAACTATTATTATCAAACATTTAGCACCTAATTTTTTGCTCATGAACAAATAACGCAAATATCTCAAAGTCTTTTTCATCATCTAGTAAATGAGGTTTATTTGTACTATTGACCCCAATGGGTTGCTGTGAAGAAAAGATTTGCAAATCTCAACGTTTTATATAAATTACTACTACTGTTGCCATTTTATAGATGGGGAGACTCTAGCTCAGGTTAAATGACTCTCCCATCTTCATTCAAAGATGAAATTAGATAATATATGGATGTCAGCTACTTATTATTATAATATAATATATATTAATATTATATAATTATCTGTAATGTAGTTATTATGTTCTATAACAAGATGAACTGCATCACAAATTATAAGAGCTAGAGAGCATCTCAGAAGCCACGAAATCCAAGCTCCTTATCTTATAGATGAAGAAACTAAGACCTTTACAAGCTGAATGACCTGTCATAGGCAGAAAACATGAAAAGAGCAATTTAAACCCAGATCCCCTGATTCCAGAGCCAGTGCTCTTTCAACCCATGAAAATCAATAAAAATTTGTTGGATATTTTTAGGCGCCAGACACTCTGCTAAGCACTGGAGATACAAAAAGAGGCAGAAGTTAGTACCTGCCCTCATGGAATTTATAATCTAATGGGGTAGGGGATATTTCATTTGACCTTTGCAATAATCTAGAGGGATGAATGCTATTTTTACAGTCTCATTTTACAGAAGAGGGAAACTGAGACAGAGAAAAGGTAGGTGACTTGCCCAGCATCATATAGTTGAAAGTCCCTAAAGCTAGATTTGAATCTAGATCTTCTTGACTCCAGACCCAATACTCTGACCATTGTGTTACCCCAGCTACCTGGAACCTGGGATAAATTATGTAAAATTTTTCATCATCTGGTAAATGAAGGATATTTATACTATCATCTACCCCAGTAAGGTACTGTGAAGAAATAATTTCACAAATCTCAAAGTATTATATAAGTTACTATTACTGTTGCCATTTTAAAACCCTGAAAGTTTTTTTTTTCAGGAGGAAGTGTTATGGTTAGTGATAAATTAAAGTCATTGCCAAAACATTCTTTGTATAGGATTGAAAGAAGACGGGCCATTCCAGAACATTGAAAAGAAGGTAGGGGGAAGGAGAGACTGTGGTGTTAAGCTTCACAATTCTTCCTGAAAGTTAGACCCCTGGAAGCAACTACAAAAAAAATCAATATGTGACCAACAATCCATTTTTAGACATTTTGTTTTTCACCCTAAATAAATTCTAATCTGTTTTATTTTATAAAAATGCTTCCATCTTCAGTATAAAACATGACTTTTTTTCCCCTTCTATTGTGCTAGGCATTGTTAAAAAAAAAAAAGCCATTAGGTTCTGGATAACTTGAGAAAAAAATTTAAGTTGGCTATAATGCATGAATAGCTTTTCATATTTTCAATATCTACACTAAGAACTAGATTAGCCTTTACTTTTTCCCTGATTTTTTTCTTTAAATAGTTAAAAGGTAGAAAAAGCTGCACCATTTCATAGGCAAAGTCTTAAGTTTTGCCAAACCAGGTGTTCCATTCATTTTGCAGAGTGAGAAGAGTTTAAGGAAGAAAGAATAACAAAGCCATACTCAGAGTGGGCAAAGTAGTTGCTTCAGAATTTTAGCCATAAGTTCCAATTTCTGTCACAGTATTAGCCAAAAACAACTCAGAAACATAATCTTCCACTAAAGCGTAAACCATTTTCTCCCCTCTTCTGAATTTTTGCCATATTCCATGCTATTCCAATAGAGTTTTTAGAGGTTAACATTGGACAGAAGAAAACCAAATAAATATTCAAAAGCCCACGGTTCCACACCCAGAGTTCTCCCTGACTAGCTGTATGATTGTACATTTAACATCTCCCAATCTCAGATTTCTCTATCTATTAAATGAGTTGGATTAGAATAAAGAATTTCTAAGGTCCTTTCTGATATCATTTCCTTCTTCTTTTTCATATTGTCTGCCACTTTTAGGAGGCTTTTATTCTTTGCCTATTCTCTTTGCAGCATCATCTCAGAGTTGACCTTGATAATTAGATCCTCAGCAACACTGCTACTCTCAGATTCAAGACACTGTGTGGAGTTGCATTCTCAAAAGGAAAAAAAAAAAAGATTCATAAGGCTCCATTGATGTCTTTATTTTTAAGTCTGCCAGATGACATAATTACTCAAAATGAAGACATTTACTGAGATAGCTATAATACATTCTTTAACTAAACCTGAGGTATACTCTCCTACAAACATAGATAGTTGGAGTTGGAAAAAAGAACAAATATGCAGTGTACATCAATAGAAAAGTATATATGTAGGGAATAGTTGTGAGCAAAAGAGTTCATACTACAGGGTCCCAATGTCCTTTCTCCTTTCATGATATCCTAATGTTGCTCCTTCCATAATTCCCTTACCCATAGCACAACTGCTAGATTTCCTAGACCTGTTCTTGCTAGGTTTGGTATTGCCTACTGGGTAAATACCTCTACTCCAAAGTTCAATGGGGGTTGAGACAAGGGAAGAAAAAAAAAAAAAACTTTCCCCAGAGTCAATGAATAATTCCCTTTCAAGTGCTGAGGTATTCCATAACTGACTATCTTCTCAATTTACAGATCTCGGAAAATTCAAAATTATTTTCTACTTCAACTAACTGCCAACGGAACACATCTTGCCTTTGGCCAACCAATACTAGCTCCCTCTAATACCCTGAAGTTTGACCTAAGATCTTATTCATACCTCATAATTGATACGAAATGAAAATACATTTTAAAAGATTCAGACTTCATTGTTTTTGTTACTTCTCTTCTATATTCTATATTTCCATTCAATTAGTCTGGAAGGAAATCAATTGATTTAAGGGTCATACAACTAGTAAGTGTCTGAAACCAAATTTGAACTCATGAAAATGAGTCTTTCCTCCTCCAGGCCTATCTACTATGCAATTAGCTGCTGCCCTTCCTAATCTTGCATGATTTTTAAAAAAAAATCATGCATGGAATGTCCACCTAATCTGCTAGAGAAATCAGGAAAGGCCTCTTAAAGGAAATGATGCTTAAATTAGAAGATTTGGCTTCAAATCTTATCTCTTTTATACACACACACACACACACACACACACACACACACACACACACACATATAAAACTATAAGACCATGGATAAGTTATTTAACCTTTGAGCTTCAATTTATCTATCTGTAATATAGGTATTTATATCACTTGTATCTCTCTAATAGGATTATTGTAAGACAAAATGAGATAGGACGTATAAAGTGCTTACAACTTTATAGCACTATATAAATGCCAGTTATTTAAAAAAGGAGGCAAAATTCTCTATTTGTCAACAATATGAGGGTTTGTTCTTGGGAAAGTCTAGAAAAATCTCTTGCCTAACTTAACTTTTCTTGTGTAATCAGCCTTTGACCAGAAATTCCTGGAAGTACTAAGCTTGACTTCCATGCTTACCCCATCCTTCCTTTTGAAGACAAGTTATGAGAAGAAGAGACAGAAAAGTTAATTAAGCAGGAAGGAGTTATTAGAGAGCTGAATATGGATATGGATAACATGAGATAAGTGGGGGCCCCAGAGTCAGAATTACATATGTCCAAGGCATTAAGAGTTGGCCCAAAGAATGGGATAGGCCTGAGAACTCTTCTACCCATTAGCAAAACTATAACCCCTCCATCTTCTTGCCCCTTCCATTTAAACAAGTTGGCAAACTGGTGATTTTCTTAACCCTTGTCTTCAAAAATCAGACCTTATTTGCCTACTATAAAACTATATTGACCAATAGAAATGGTGGTTTACATTATTTAAGACTTACCAACAGAAAGCGGGTAGAGAAGATTCCTTTTGTTAGAGATGAAAAATATGATCGTTGGGAGTAATCTAAGGGTTTTGAAATATTAAGACAAAGGATGAGCTTGGTAGTGACATATTAAATCAAAATTCAATTACTCCTAGAAACAAATCAGGAATTAATAAGAAAAAAATCCTTTGAGGAACAAATTATGGGTAATAGTACCCTCATCTTCAAACCACTAACAATCATTCTTTGAAAGTCAAGTTTGGGGGACAGTGGAAAGCCATTCTATAGATGAAGGAGGAAATGGAAAGAAAGTCATGTTTCCAAAAACTCACCCACCTAGCCCAAAGGCAGCTCATGTCTAACTTGCTCGATAGTGCCACCTGCTGCCTACACTTGCAATAGGTTATCTTTAGTCTACTACTCTAATCTTTGAAACTTCCATGAACACTAATTGACTCCTCCCTGCCTGACACTAGATAATGGAAAACCATCTTCACCTGACTGATAACCTACTCTTTTATATAAAACATCTAGCCTTCTTTTACATTAATTGTATTATGGGAAAGAACCCAGACATGCCTGAACAGAACTGGAGGAAGTATAGCCCATGAGCCAAGTTAGAAGGGTCACCTTTCACTGAGTCATTCATGGCCCTCCTCTTCTTGCTATTATTTGCAGATCATCTCACCAAGGACCCCTGCTGCCTAAATCATGGATGTATTACTAAGTGGAATTCTTGTCTTTTCAGTGACTATGATCCAGATATATCTTAACCCCACTACGACTTCCTCTTCTCTTTATACCCTCCCTCCAGATGTCTTATTAAGCACCTTTCCTGGTATAAGTAAAACATGCCAAAGAAGGACCTATTGCTTTTGGCATCCTTAGCTAGTTTGCTTCTTCTAAGGAAACCTCCAAATGGAAGTAGGGAAAAGGAAAACCAAAAAACAGTGGATGAACAACTTAGAAAATCTGGTAGAATCATCTTAAAAATTAACCAAGTTAATCAATGGTTTGGGCAAATTAGCAGGAGAGAAAAACAAATGCATAAATCAGCATCTTTGTATGTTAGTAATAAAAACCAAAAGAGGAAAAAAAAAGAACTTAAAATAACAAAAATGTACATTTTGTATTCAATATCCTGGAGTTAACCTAGTAATTTTTTTTTTTTTACAAATATACCTATAAAATTTATTTCAATATAAATTCAATATAATTCAAATAAATTCAATATAAATAAAAGATGATTAAGTAGTCAATGTTCACAATCAGACCACATAAACAATCATCAGTTCATTATACTAACAAAGCTATAGATTTAATGCCATACTAATGGAATATTTTCCATTATTAGACAAAATAAAATAGCCAGTTAACAAGTATTTAAGCACCTAATATATATCAGGCATTGTGCTAAGGCAAAAACAAAATGACCAAAAATCTCAATTCTTGTTCTCTAGAAGCTCATATGCAAACTACTATGCACAAACAAGATATATAAAAAATTAATTGGAGGGAGGTAATCTCAGTAGGAAGGTCCTAAGATGAAGGAGAACTAGGAAAACCTCACAGAAACAGGAAATTTAGCTAAGACATGAAGGAAGCCAGGAAGCCAAGAGGCTGAAATGAAGAGGAGAGAACTCCAAATATGGAGGACAGCCTGAGGTATCTTATTCAAGAAAAGCAAAGAAGCCAGTATCACTGTATTGAAGAGTAATTGAGGGAGAGGGGATATGGGATAACATCGGAGAGAAGAATAAGGTATTAGAAGAATGAAAAGGTAGAAAAAAGTTCCATCAAAAAGGGATTTAAAAGTCAGTGAATTGTTATACTAGAGGTTATAGAGAGCCACCAGGGTTTATTTATTATAGAATGGGAAAAAATTCAAAAATATCTAGGAAAATGATGAAAAAACATAAATGAAGGAGTTATATAATCAGATTTCAAATTATATCACAAAGTATATGTTGAAACTATATACACTGAATAAAAAATTCAAAAATTGCTAAATCTTTGATTAAATGTATTCAGTGCTCTAATCTTTGATAAAATGTAAGAATACAAAGTAGTAAAGAAAGAACTCTATTTTGCAAGAATTATTAAGAAAACTTGCTGAACAATAATCTGAATTCAATCTTACATCATATACAATGGTAAATTCAAAACAGATCAATGCCATAAATATAAAAAGTAGCATTATTTAAAAAATCCTGCCACAAAAAAGTGCTCTTCTATAACTATGGACAGAGAAACATAATGGTTAAGTCTGACTACTTAAATAAGATAAAAATAAAAAGGGTTTTGAAGAAATAAATTGGAATAAAAAGAAAGTATGGATTAAGAAAAAGTTGGCTCTGTAGTAAAAGATTGTTGTTTAACCATTTTAAATCGTGTTTGACTCTTTGTGACCCAATTTCATTTTCCTGGCAAAAATGCTGTAGCAGTTTGCCATTTCCTTCTCCAACTCATTTTATAGATGAGTAAACTGAGGCAAAGTTAAGTAACTTGCCCGGGGTTACACAGCTAATAAGTGTCTGAGGCCAAATTTAATGTTAGGGAAGATGAGTCTTCCTGTCTCCAAGCCAACACTCTATCCACTATGCCATCTAGTGACCCTTCTAATCCTGCTTCTGATACCTATTATGTATATGACTTGAACTTATTAGATCTCAGTTATATCTATAAAATGAGAAGGCTGGTTTAAATTGAAGTCTTTTCCAGCTCTAAATATATAACCCATTAATTTTACGTAAACTTTCATTCCTCTCGGCTCTGCTTATGACTCTCCAGATTTCATCACCATCCCTTAGCCTCTATAATTCCCTTTCATCATTGAAGCGTTCCTCCTTGGGCCTCCATCCTGCATTCCCTATTTAGCTGTGCTTCTGACTTCCAGACTTTTGGTCATCAATTCTCCCCATAATTGTATTTCTCCCTATCCCCAATTTTTTGCTCCTTTTTATGGATTATCATCTCCCATTAGAATGTAAGCTCCTTGAGGGAAAGTACTGATTTTTTTTTTACTTGTATTTACATCATTAGCACTTGGCACAGTGGCATATTTAATAACTGCTAGCTAATTAACTGAAATCAAATCAATAAAAAGTTTTTAAATTAAATCTATCATTTATAGAACTTTAAAGTTCATAAAATTTTATGTATATTATCTCTTTTGAGCCTCACAATCGCCCATAGTGAAACTCAGAAAAGTTAAACAATTTGCTTGTGGTTACACAGGTAATAAGTATCAGGGGTGGGATTCAAATCAAATCAAATTCCAAGCCTAGTACTCTATCCATTACATCACATTGCCTCTAGTGAGAAAAGATTGAGAAAGAGAATAAAACACAGCAAGAACGGGAGAACAGTAGCAGAACTGTAGCGTTAGGTACATGCAAAATTGCTTGAATGATCAACAATCCAATATTAATTTAGAAAGAGGTTTTTACTAGGACATCCTGGGGACCTGTTTTTATCCCTGAGGTAGAAAGCTACGTTCTTGTCAATGACTTGAACAAAAGCATATTGCATATGATGGCATTCATCAAGTTTATAGTATCATCTGTATCATCTATAAATACAAAGTTTAGAAAGATAGATAACACTGGACACTAACTGAGACCCCAAAAATCATGCTATAAAGATAAGATAAATATGACAGAATTTAATAGCAATAAACTCACATTTAAAAATATCAATTTCTCTAATACTAGATGGGAGAGCAATGGTTAGATGAGAGTTTTTAGTGGACTTAAAGCTCATTAGGTCAACAATGCTACATAGTAGACAAAAAAATTGAGAGTGCGTTGAGAGAAACTTAGCATCCAAGACTTCGAAGGTAACATTTCTGTTCTATTCTGTCCTGGTAAGCCCCATATATGAAACATGGTTTCAGTTTTGGCTATTACATTTTTAGGAAACACGTTAAGAAGAGAGTATTCTGAGATTGATTGATATAGTAAGGGCACTGAAGACCATGTCATAGAAGAATCAACTAAAGTAAATAGGAATATTTAGTATGAAGTAAATGCAAGTAGGTGGTACCATAGTACACGGAGTGATGGTCCTGGAGTCAGAAAGACTCATCTTTCCAAGCCTCAGATATATATAGCCTCAGATACTTACTGTGACTCTGGAAAAATCACTTAATTCTCTTTCCCTTAGTTTCCTTATCTGTAAAATGAGTTGGAGAAGAAAATGGCAAATCACTACAGTATCTTTGCCAAGAAAATCCTAAATGAGTTCATGAAGAGTTAGATATAACTGAAAAACGACTTGAGATAATGAAAAAATGTCCTAACAACTACAGCCATTAAAAGTAAAATGGGATAATAGAGGAAAGGGCATTGTAGTGATGTCTGAGAAAAAAGGGGTATGATCATTTGTAAAGAGAATTTCTATATAAGAACAGGCTAGGCTAGGTGTTCCCTGGACTTCCCTTATAATACTGTTCTTCTATAATCACTAGATTAGAATTCTCTAGATTAGATCCTCTAACTTGGTCTCAATTCCCAGCTTTCTACTTAGAAATCTGGGCTTACCAGATAAGCTAGTTTTAGCTACATTATAAAGTAGTGGTCATCAAAATCATTTGGTACTGGCTAAGAAATAGAGTAGTTGATGAGTGCAATAAATTAGGTTTATAAAACACAATAGTCAATAACTATAGTAATCTAGAGATGATAAACCCAAAGATCCCAGCTTCTGTGATAAGAACTCACTTTTTGACAAAAATTTCTGGGAAAATTGGAAATTAGTATGGCAGAAACTAGGCATTGACCCACATCTAACACCCTATATTAAGATAAGTTCATGATTTAGACATAAAGAGTGATACTATAAGCAAATTAGAGGAAGAAAGGATAGTCTACTCTCAGCTCTGTGAAGAAGGAAGGAATTTGTGGCTGAAGAAGAACTAGTGTACATTATAGAATGCATATATTCAAAATTGCTTACCCTTTGACCCAGCAGTGTTTCTACTGGGCCTATATTATCTTTAAGAGATCTTAAAGAAAGGAAAGGGACTCACATGTGCAAAAATGTTTATAGCAGCCTTTTTTATAGTGGCAAGGAACTGGAAACTGAGTGGATGTCCAACAGTTGGAGAATAGTTAAATAAGTTATGGTATATGAATGTTACAGAATATTATTGTTCTATAAGAAATGACCAGCAGGATGATTTCAGAAAGGCCTGGAGACTTACATGAGCTGATGCTAAGTGAAGTGAGTAGAAACAAGAGAGCACTGTACACAGCAACAAGATAGTATGATGATCAATTCTGATAGATAAGACTCTTTTCAACAGCAAAGTGATTCAGGTCTGTTCCAGTAATCTTGTGATGGAGAGAGCCATCTGCACCCAGAGAGAGGACCATGGGAATTGATTTCTGTGTGTCTCTCTCTGTCTTTCTGTCTATCTTCCTTCCCCCACCCCAAACTAAGTTCTTTTTTTTTTTTTACCAATTAGTTAATTTCCTTTTTCATTTTAATATTAATGTTTTCTTTGAGTATTTTCACTTTTTTGTTGTTGTTTGCTTGCATTTTTTTCTTTCTCATTTTTTCCTTTTTGATCTGCTTTTCTTGTGCAGCACAATAATTGTGAAAATATGTTTGGGAGAATTACACATGTTTAACATATATTGGATTACTTTCAGTCTAGGGGAGGGATAGGGGGAAAAGAGGGAAAAAAACATTTGAAACACAAGGTTTTGCAAGGGTGAATCTTGAAGCCTATCTACGCATATGATTTGAAAATAAAAGGCTTTAAAACTTTAAAAAAAAATCTTCCTATGCTCAGTTTCCTTATCTGTAAAGTGAAAAACTGAACTAGACAATCTCAGTTCTCTCACCAAATCTATTTTTCTCAGCATCATCTCAAGGATAACTTGAATTTGGGACTTGGACTATTAGGTAAAGCAATGAATGAGGGTAAATAAAGTGGGAAGTTAACTGGGTTATAACAAAAACACTTTAATAGTTCTTATAAATACATATTTGTAAAGCCTGGAAAAAACCATCTTTTACAGGACAGAGGCACTGGCAATGAACCAACTCAAATGTATTATCAGCCTTAGGGGAGAGCAACATATAAGAGACATGAGGAACATATTTTCCAGCCTCGTCTAGAGGACACTCCACTGTGGAGTCAGATAAACAAAGGATAGTGCTCTGGCAGAGAGTAGACTGGGATTTGCCTGGCTTACTTCATGAAGATATCTAGCCAAAAGTTTGATTGAAATTTATTGAGGAACTCCAAAAGAATATTTGGGGCTCCTCATAGAGCAGCTATTGATCTTCCAGAAAAGAACTAGGGCTGATGATTTAATGTTTCTAATAAGTGTCTGAAGCATACTGGCAATATGATCCTAGGGAAATGGCTTCATTTCTAAGTGAATCAAATAATATTAAGACTGTATGCTGATCTACACTGTAGAGAACATTTCCTTACCAAAAGTACCCTAATCTAATGAAATCATTTCAAATAGTGAAAAATGAAACATCTACTAGACATTTTTTTTAACACAAGAAGTTCAAAGAAAACATTGATATTAAAATGAAAATATATGTGAAAAAGGAAAATCAACTAATTGGTAAAAAAAAGAACTTAGTTTGGGATGGGGGAGGTAAGATAGACAGAAAGACAGAGAAAGACACACACAGAAACACACACAGACAGAAACAGACACAGAAATAGAGAGACAAAAAGAGAAATCGTTTGCCTTTTTTTAAAGGTGGGGGGAGAAAATGGAGGTGTTAAACAGAGATACAATTTTCCATCTATCTTCTACTTTGGGAAAGGGAGAGAGAGAAGAGAGCGACAGACAGATAGAAGAAAGAGACCAAGACATAGAGAAATTACTTGCCTTTTTTAAGGGGTAGGAGAAGAAAATAGAGATGTTAAATGGAGATCCAATTTTTCATCTACCCTCTAACTACCTTCTAGTTTGAAGTGGGGGGGGGGGAAGAGATAGATAGATAGGGAGAGAGAGAGAGAGAGAGAGAGAGAGAGAGAGAGAGAGAGAGAGAGAAGAGAGCGACAGACAGATAGAAGAAAGAGACCAAGACATAGAGAAATTACTTGCCTTTTTTAAGGGGTAGGAGAAGAAAATAGAGATGTTAAATGGAGATCCAATTTTTCATCTACCCTCTAACTACCTTCTAGTTTGAAGTGGGGGGGGGGGAAGAGATAGATAGATAGGGAGAGAGAGAGAGAGAGAGAGAGAGAGAGAGAGAGAGAGAGAGAGAGAGAGAGAGAGAGAGAGAAGAGAGACTGACTATTCCACACTTTGAATCATGATCCCTGCTGAGCAAATATTGTACAATGCTAACCCTGTTTAGCAGGCCTTGGGAACTGCACTGATCGATTTCTCTTCAGCAAATCAACCCTTGTCCTTCCTGAAACAACTCTTCAGTGGCAAATGTGGAAGGAGGGGGGCCTTCCATCCTGATGCTCCAAGCAACAATGCCAGAAACCTGGATACCTGAACAATTAAACCTCTATGTGATTTAGAGAGAAAAGGGACCTGTACCAGATAAATGGGGCATGGCTGTCTCTTGGTTAAAAAAAAAAAAAAAGAGGGGGGGAAGGAGGGCATTAAGAGGAAAGGAAAATATCAGCTCAGAAGCAAATCTTTTGGCATGAGTTTTCTAATCTGAAGCTTTTGACTTAATTACCTGCTAGATACCTAGTCTAAGGTATCATTAAGATTACCATTTGAATCAGCTAATGGGACTTTTACCAGGGCCTTGCACATGAATTCCAATAAATCAATATTTATTTTCATTTTTTTAAATAATAGCTTTTTATGTTCAAAATATATGCAAAGATAGTTTTCAGCATTCACCTTTGCAAAAACTTGTGCTCTAAAATTTCCCCCCTCCCTTCTCCCCACCTAATCCAACATAGGTTAAACATGTGCAATTCTTCGAAACATATTTCCATATTTATCATGCTGCACAATAAAAATCAGATTAAAAAGGAAAAGAATGAGAAAGGAAAAAAACAAGCAAACAACAACAACAAAAAGTGAAACTACTATGTTGTGATCCATATTCACTTCCTGTAGATCTTTCTCTAGATGCTCTATCACAACTCTACTGGAATTGGCCTAAATTATCTTAGTGCCACAACTCTCTTTTCAAGAACAGCATGAGATGTAAAAGGATGCAGGGCGCTTGACTTGCATAGAACAGTAGAATTGGAGTTTCTAATTTTTTTTTTTAACCATCTAGCTAACAGTGAGCTAGGGGATAGGCAGAAGGGAGAATGAATTTCAGGGTAAGAAAGGAGTTGTGTCAGTACATGGGCTGGATTTGAATCTTCTTAGACTTACATTGTTGAAAAGAGCCAAGTCCATCACAGTTGACCCATCACATAATCTTGTTATTACTGCGTACAATGTTCTTTTGGTTCTATTCCTCTCTCAGCATCAATTCATGTAAATCTCTCCAGGCCTTTCTGAAATCATCCTGCTAATCATTTCTTATGAAAAAAATAATATTCTGTAACATTCATATACCATTACTTAGCCATTCTCCAACTGATGGACATCCACTCAGTTTCCAGTTCCTTGCCATTCAATTAATATTTATTAAGCATCAACTATGTACCCAGCATGGTGCATGGATGTAAAATGAGGTAAAAGACAGTCCCTGCCCTCAAAGATCTTATAAAATAATGAGAGGAAAAAAACATGCAAATATATTCAAAGCAAGCTATATATGCACAGATACAAATATGTGTCTATACATATGCATAATAAATAGAAAATAATTAAAAGAAAAAAAAACTTGAATTAACAGGGATTGGGAAAGGTTTCCTATAGGAGATGGGATTTTAGTTGGGACCTAAAGGAAGCCAGAGAGGTCAGAAGTTGGAACAGAGGAAGGAGAGTGCTCCAGGTGAAGTGGAGAGATGGAGAATCTGGTACATAGAGCAGGAAATCAATGTTACTGGATCAAAAAGGTAAAATATAAGACTGGGAAGATGGGAGAAGGCTAGATTATAAAAGACTTTGAATGTCAGACAGTATTTTGTATTTGATCCTGGAGGCAATGGGAGCCAAAGGTATCAAGCAGGGGGACTGACCTGACAAAACCTGATCAGGCTAAATCATCTAAATAATTTAGCTGAATGAAGGCAAGAGAACTGGGAGAATCTTAAGGCAGGCAAAGTGTTCATGTTAGACCCCTCTGTCTTTCATTTTCACTAGGAGCTTCTTAAGCATCCTACTTCCATATCTACAAGGCAGGTATCCTGATGATTAGAGACCATAAAGGTACAAATTCAACTTTCTGACTCCATTCCTATCTTTGAGATGGAATACTCAACTAGAAAATCAGAGTACCAGACTTTCATTTCCTAACTTCTTCACAATCATTGTTCTCACCAAAGTCCTTGACTGTTGGCTGATTGGAAATTTGCTATACATCCATTATAACTCTGAGGCCCAAAGAAAATGCAAATGTGAATTTTTTTATGTTATATGTGGAGGATTATTTTTATTAAAGAGCAGCTGTATCATAAAATGAATGTAAGGTTGATATTCCAGTCAGAAAGACCCAGGTCCAAGTCTAATTCTAAAGCATACTAGCTATGTGACTACAGGCATGCCGTTCTACTTCTCAGTTTCCTCCAGATAATTATATAAATTAAAGGCAATTTGGCTGATTGGCATCTATGGAAGGAACTTTTCTCTGTGTCCCCCATCCAACTAATAGAATTCCCTTTCTAGACCAAGAAAAATAAAATTTGAGCTACTGTAGTAAACTAGAGATATTCAGGGTTAGGGATGAGGGTGGAATAAAAAGAAGAAAACAACACCATCAATGAAGAATAGCAAATCAAGTTTTAGCATTGTGTGTGAATGGGATATCTCATCCCCTAAGTTTGGGTCATCTTCATAGGTATGACTAAAAGTAGAAGTGTCATCATAGAATTTTTAACCTAGGCATATGTTTGACACCTAATATTCATTAATATCCAATGTCAAACAAAAATCAGAAATTTCACAAAAGCACAAAATAAATGGAGCAAACATTGGGGGTATGTTCCCTTTAAGGGAATTTAGTGAGTTAGATAAAGTTAAACCCAAAGGGCACAGTCTTAAATTCCTAGAAAGAACATGGAAAAATGACAACTTTCACTCAAAAATATAAAGCAAGACACACAGGGATTCCCTGTGTGCACAGGAATACTGCAACAAAATAGTTATTTTTTCTTACTCTTCTTACACTACTAATCTTGGTCATTCTACAATCCTTGAGTGGAGGCAGAAAGAAAACAGTCTTTGATAATTCTAAGACTCTGAAAATGAAAAGTTTAATATCAAGGAGAGGATAAAAGCATAGTTAAACTAAGAATCATTTGACTTCAATATTTTCTTATTTCTTCTCCATTCTTTTTGTAAAAGGAGAATTATCTACTTCCTCCACCATACCCCAAAAAAGCATATGTGTAACCTCCACCCCCACCCCAGACTTGATTGTCTCAGGGGGCTAAAACTTGAGCCATTAATGGGATTTTTCTGTTGTCTGAGGGTCATCTATGAAAAGTCAGCATCCTTCAGACTTGGTAGATGACCTACTGTCATGGAAATCTCTTCTCCTTGCTGATAAAATATATTTATCTGTGGAGACAAGGAAAAGAGATGGGATAAGTCCATCTTAACCAATCCTCTATCTTTGTTAAGTATCCTTTCCATTCTATGGTTAAGTACATTTCCTTTGTTCACTGTTAGATTGTCCATGCATATCTAAATTTAATTCCAATCTAGAACTTGAGATACCAGACTGATTCAGTTTTGGATAATTAAATCAGGATTCCAAAAAGAATCACACCTGAAGTAGAAAAAAGACTTAGCAGATGCAAAGAATAAATGATCAGATAGCCAGATACAGTAACACTGCACCCTATGGGGGGGGGGGGGAAGGGAACTTTTTTAGTGAGGTATGGAAAATCGTCTCAATTGGACAAAAAGAAGTTCCCATTGACAGGAAGGAAATAAATTTGTTTTATACTAAAGGAGATTGACTTAGAGTTTAAAGATAATGCCAGAAGGAACACACTTTGATGTTCTAAAAAAGTTCTAAAAAAGCTAGATAGCTAACATGGAAAATGAAAACAAAAAAACAACTAAGAACAGAGTTCCTGGTTTTTAAGGATCATGACACAAGGTCAGAAGGATGTTGGATTTATTAACAGTATAAGTGAGGGGTAATGTTCATGGGGTGGGACTGTCAGGTGACAGGCAGGACATATGGTCTCTAACTCAGAGGTTTTGTTGGAAAAGGTGTTAAATCCTGTTGAAATTCAGGCTGTAAAGTAAGAGAATAGGAACCAAAGGGAAGAGAATTGGGAACCTTCATGGGGGGTACAAAAACTTTGGGCATACATTATTACTATCTATTCCTCTCCCTTCAGGGATTGGGATTGGAGTGGGGAATTACATTTATTACCAAGGACCTAAGGAAGTTGCAGAAGTTTAAACACAATTTGATAAGCCACTGAAACAATTATAGTTGAGGTTGTGGTCCAATAGAGCCAAATTGGAGATCTCCACAGCTGAGTTCCAAAGACTTGAGGAGCTTACTGAAGACTTACTTACTTTTGCAAAGCAAATTAAAGCAGTTAGAGACCCCATATAGGAACTATTACTTTATCTCTTTTAGGTACCTAAAAAGGAGAGTTTTACATACCTGATTCTATAAAGATTCCCATTTATCTGGTTGTCTAATGTGCATCTGCAAGGAAGGAGGTGAAGTACCTAAAAGAGTTTGATAGACCAAGCCTATGTGTTCCCCAAGTTCTACTCTAATACAAATAGAGAGCACATATATCCTATAACAAACTTGTGTAGAAGACAATTAGATCCCATCTTATGGGACGGAGCTATCCCCAAATGGCATCAGGCTTTAGCTATGGACTTATGCATATTACTAGGTGACATGTGAGGAGAAAATCAAAAATAGTAGTGGGCAAATAAGACTGTCAGTGCAAATAGTAATTCTGGAAATGATGGAGGATTCATGTGCCACAGCTAAGGTGGAAAATTTTCTCTCCTAGAGGAAGCTTTGTGTATGGTTCATTAAACATGAACTTGAAAGAGAATGAATAGATTGCCAACTTATATGAGTGCTAGTGAAACTGTCTTCTGATATCTGGGGTCAGATAGGTAAGGGCTCTTCTGCCCCACCTAAGCGTAAGCCGTCCCCTCAAGCCATTACCCACTTGAAGTCCTGAACTCTACCCAGATTCAAGGAGCTTCAAGGACAAGGGCCAAAGCCAAAATCCCCTTAAAGCTAAGTTCATCCTAACTGTAGGACTTCAAAGGCAACAGACCTATATGCACAAGCCATACTAGCCTGGAAAGGGAAGAGCCTACTAGATCTCCTAGACACTGGTAGCCAGAATATACCATTATACCAGGAGGACGTTAATGGGATCATAAAGGCATCGCATGAAAGACTTCAAGGGACAGAATACCAAGGAATGTGAGGAGATCCCAGCAGAATGGCCATCACAACTGTGACTTAGAGTATAGTAGAAATGGGCATCCTATTTGTCTCATCTGTAAAATAGTCTGGAGAAGGCAATGGCAAACCACTTCAGATTTTGCCAAGAAAACCTCAGATGGGGTCACAAAAAGTTAGACACAACTAAAATGACAGAACAACAAAGTGATGGAGATGAAAGAAGTTGCAATTGCTCTTACAACAACCCTATGCTGCTGTTGAAAAAGTCAAATGATTCCTGGCACATAGTGAACTAAAAATAGCTGAACAAAGTTTTCAGACTCATCATGGCAACCATTCCTGGTCTCATCAACATAGAAGATCTGACAGCCCAGGCAGCTAGTGAAAAGGCATGGAATTACTAAATTCATTAATTTTTTCCCCTAAAACTATTCAGAAGTTATTAAATTTCACCTGGAAAGGACTCTAGTATACTTTCACCATTCTTCTTTAGGGTTGGTTACCTGAACTTTCTGCATTCTGGGATAGTTTGAGGAGCAAAAATTTGAAAGAAGTTTTCCTTCTTGAAGATATCTATATTCACCATGATGATATATATATGCTAGGTCAAACAAGAACAAAATATATCCCTAAAAACATCTAGGTATCCAATTATTTAGTCAAGTTTTGGGGAAAGAACAGATAGCAAAAACTCAGATGATTCTGGGCAGAGTCAACCACATTCCCACACTCTAAAAAGAAAATCTAGTGATTTTTGGGCTCTTTGGGTTTTGGAGAACTCACATTTTCTATCTGGCTAATGATCTCATTTACTAAGTCACCCATATATCTACCTCTTGTGCTGTAGCTCAGAATAGCTTACAAGTTTGAAAGATCTGTATAAGGTCCAGGAGTCTGTTTTTTAAGGTTTTATTCCACATGAGGAAGAGGATGGAGCTTTTAGCAGCATCTAGGCATGGTCAAACCAAACAATCAGCAGACTTACAGGTTCTAGAATTGCCCCCAATGATCATTCTTGATGCCACTTTTAAAAGTAGTGACTCAATTACTGCTGAGCCCAAGTAGCTAATGAACAAATAATTTTGAACATTCTATCATTCGTTACTGGAAGAGGCAAATCTCTCTGGTTCACTGGCTTCTGGAACGTTTACCAGATAAGGATAAACTGACTTTAGACATCATCTCAGTTGCTTCCTTATTCCATCATCTATACAGTTTCCTGGATCACAAGGTCTCAGATTCCTCAGAGGGCTCTATGCAGGAAATAACTCTTTTGACAGATCTTCTTTCTTATAGGACAGTCCATATAACTTCTAGGAAATTGTTTCAGGGACAAAAGAGTGGAATTGTTGTTCTCTAACAATATATGGGAAGACAAAGCTGTATAACCATGATCACTGCAAATTTGCCAAGATGAAAAGAAGATCCATTAGCCAACTGGGTGGCAAAACTGAGTCCCTAGATGAACATGAGGGGGAGTATTTTCCAAGTTTTTATGGAATTAGGGAATAACCCCTTAGCAGAGGTCTCCAAATAGGCAAAGAATTTATCTTTTTTATATAATAGAGCTCCCACAGAGGAAGAGATTTGGGGTGATGTGCCAAGGAATAATGAATGAATGGCTGTTAGGAAAAATTTCAGTATAAACTCAGATCTTGGGACAAAATATATACAAGAGAGTTATTTTACTCCAGAAGACTTTGAGACATGATGAGAATTTTAGATTGGGATAAAATGTCATGTGTTGAAGATTTGATGTTCTTAGTGCTGCTCCTGTTCTTTATCACTAGTCATTGTAAAATTGTGAGATTTTTGTGAGAAAACCCACGGTGAACTACAGATTTTGTATCATCCAGGACTCAGTATTTTCATGGGATAGGGAGATGAAAGCTAGAATTTTTAGTCTTTATTCTCTTAAATATTCTACTTCTGGAGATCTTTACACTGCTTGTTTGTAATTTATATGGGGGTAAGAGTGACTATCTTTTTGTTTTTGTTTTTCTTTTATTTCTCCAGTGCTTTCTATGTCAAGCTTCTCATTTTTCAAAGGTTAGTATTTCCCAGTATGGACCCATTTAAGTAGTGAAAGGTTCTCTAGAAGACCTTTAAGACCTGGCCACCATTGTATGAAATGTGAGAGGTACAGTATCTGCCATGTGGAAAGTATATTGGGTCATGAAAATTCTACTTAATTCCAGAAATTTACAACTGTGTAATCCTGAACAAATCACTTATCTTCTCCTTTCCTCAGTTTCCTCATTACTAGAGATAATAGTAGTATTACCTCACAGGGTTGTGAAGATTATGTGAGATAATATTTTTAATATACTTTATAAACCTTAAAGTACTTTATAAATCTTACCTATGCTAGTTTTACCCTTAAAAGATAAGGTTTGAGCCATTGTTATGGCTTCCTCATTGTTTAAGGGCATTGAAAGAATTCAGTTTACAGAGAATCAGAGTCTCCTTAGACTTGGTGGAGATCCCACTGTCATAAGAGCCACCACTCTCTGCTAACTAGATATATTTCTTTACAGAGACAAAGAGGGCAGCATCTATCTGAACCAGTGCTATATCCTTTCCAACCAAGGCTAAGTAGATCTTTTGGTAACAGTTATATGATCTAGAAGTATCTTGTTTTATTCCAATTTCAAATCTGAACTTTCAAGACAATCTGAGATAAGTCTGGCATATAAGACCTTTATATAGATATAATTTCAATGCTTAAAAAATCTATAAAGTAACTTAAAATAACCACAAACTCAGAGGATTTACTTCTAGTACAATCCTAAAAATATCATAGGCTTACATGTTTGATGGGTGAGGAAAGTGAGTGAGTGAGTGAGTGTGTGTGTGTGTGTGTGTGTTGTGTGTGTGTGTGTTGTGTGTGTGTGTGTGTGTATGAAAAGCACAGAAGCCTATTCTATTTATTGTTTATGTACCACTAGTTGTATTGAATTGATGAGTTAAAGAAGCTGGGGAAGGGAGTAAACAAGGGGAGATTTATCAATTGCTCAATTCATTTTTATTTATTAAGAACCTCCTGTGTATAAAACATGGTATTATGGGGAAATAATAAAAACACAAATAACTGTAGTACAAAATAAAAGACATAAGAGCTGCCTTTCTCAAAAACAATTTATTCTAAGTAATAAATAGAGAGGAAATGACTTGCAAATGTAGGAATTTTGTAAAGTAAGATTTCACTCTCAAACCATTTTTAGATAAATTAATTTTGACCATCATGGTAGGGAAGCTGGCATCTTTATTTTATTTGAGAGAACTCTAGTCTATTTCTACAGACTTTGCTGTTCTTAATTAGTTGGAGGAAACACCCTTGTACAACCAACCTCTCAGTTTAAGAGGCTTTAATATCAAATCAAGTGGCTTCATTTAAAAGGCATCCTCATCTACATCCATAAAAGTCACTTACACAGAGAGCTTGCTCTAACCTTGAAAATCCTGCTGCCAAGGATTTAGGACACATACTGGGTCTAATCTGCCACATTTTAACTGCTGCTGTTACACATCTGGTCATAAAAGCAAGGTACAACCCAACACAGACAAGCACTTTTCTTCCATAGAATGCCTAGAGCATTGATCTCACAATGATAAAAGGGCTTCAAACAAAATCACTATGTCTGATGAGTGATTAAGTCTCTTCATGCCTTGCCATTTTTTCTTTTTTCACACTTAGGCTACTGCTATGAAGATGATTCTCATATAGTAGTGAGAGGTTTAAAAGATTCTGAGATTTTAAAACAAATATAAGAGGAAAGCCAGTGAGATTATCTATAGAAGCACACACTAATGGAAAGCTCAGTTGGCTTTCATAAAAATCATTTCTTTTTTTTTTTCTTATTAAACATTCGTGTTGACTTGGTATAACAGCTATCCCTATATGCAGATGAGTAAATAGTTCATTTCTGGACTGGAGATTGCCTGGAGTTTGCAAAAAATAAACTGTTAAAAACTACAGGATGATTTCCCCTTTCCTAAAATTGTAGGAGGGAAATCTATAAAGGAAATTCACAAGTTGTCAATGCAGTGTACTAGGGACAATCCTGTTCTCCGAATAAGAATTGCATTTTATCCTTTTTTCCAAACAGAGCAAAGGTCACACTCATACAATTTCCAAACAGAGTAGTGTTAGAAACAAGTAGAGCTGCTACTTCATACTGCACATTTTTTCCTTCTATTTCCTCACTGTATAGCTATTCGACAATCCCCCCAACTCCAGCATTTCAGTTGTGCCCTACATATGAGCACTAAGATTTTCTGTTTTGATTTAATTAAAAATGCTCATTAAAACAAAACAAAACAAAACAAAATAAAAAAACAAGATCTTGTTTTGCTACTGGATAGATAACTCAAAACTATGGGGGGCGGGGGGAGCAGGGAGAAGGTGGGGACGATGAGTACTGTTTCCTTCCAGAGCCCCTAGCACTGAGGAAGCAGTTGCAGGTTGTGACAACAGGAAATCCATACTTTAGGTGAGACTCCATAGCAGGAATCAGCAGGGATTGGGGCAATCCGAAGAGTAAATTATGGAAGTGAAGGATGCTGAACCGTCTGGGGAGATAGTGAAACTAGTAATTAATCACAAAGCAGGAAGGGACATTGAGCACCTTTGGTTCAAAATACTTCTGGAGAAGGGAGGTGGAGGAAAATCTATCATCTAGCTGTATACCAGTAACCTGACAGTCCCATAGAAGCTGCGGAAGCAGCTGAAGAAAACCCGTTCTGTTTTAACCTCTTCTCAAATAAGTCAACAAGAGCACGCATTGGAAAGTGGGGAAAGACAGACCTTAGCTCTTTTTTAAAGCGGTAAGAAGAAATAACCATCAAAACTAGCACAGCTGCCTCTTCCTAGATGGAAAAGTGAGAGGTGGTGGAATGGAGGAGCAAAGGCAGGGATCTGTCTATGCGTCCCTTTGCTTGCTCCGGGGAGAACACAGTCCACAGGGTGAAGGCTACGCAGGCACGCACTTACCCGGGGTCCAGTAGCTCTGTGGCTGGAAGTCTGCGGGAGATGCACCAGCACCAGGAGCAGCTGGGAAGTCACCAGCCGGCTCCAGCGCCCGGGAAGCATTTTGACAGCGACAGTCGTGGGGTGGGTAGCAGGCTCCGCACACACCGCCTCCCCACCCCCTGCTTCGCCCCTGATGGAGATTCGCGGTTCGTGGAAGAGGACAGGAGAGGTCCCGATTCGGGTGCTCCTGGAGACTGCTTTCAAAAAGCACTGTCATGAAACAGGGAGCAGGGGTGGGCTGCGAAGGAGGCAGGCAGAAAGCCTAGGCTGCAGCCGACCGCGAGCGCGTGCTCTTTTTAGTTGGTTAGGCTGGGCTCTGCCAGTCCCACGGAGGTAGCAGGTTAAAAGCCTTATCCCTGGGCCATGAGAATCCCCGTTATAAACTCTGGGAGGGGCGGATCTGGGCAGGTCTGATGGACGGCTAGGAGGGCCAGTACCGATCGAAACGATGACAAGTAAAAGCCAATGGGAAAAAGAAAGGAGGGGGAGGGGTCGTTCTCCCCCTCTCCTCTCCCCCACGCTCCTCCGCTACTTCAGTGGACTGGGTCAAAAGAACTGGGTTGCCCAGCCTAATTCGTGAGTAAAGAGGATAAAAAGAAAACCTCTGCTCTCTGCGTTCTCCTTTGACCTTCTCCACCCTCAACTTGGACAACAAGGTTTACACTATCACAGAAGACACTTCCACCTCCCATTCCATTATCTCGTGAAAAGCAGCAACTAGTTGGTAATTCTATAATAATCATACAAAACACTTTACCATTATTAAAGTACTTTATTATTAATTATTATGAACTGCCCTTAGTGTTCCCATTTTAAAAATAAGGAAGCTGAAGCTAAGGAGGGGCGGGGCAGGAGAGGGAGAAACAGGGGAGGAAAAGGATAGTAACCAAGGGTGGTAGTAGTCGTTCTTTCCTCCTTTCCTTCCTCTCTCCCTCCCAGGTCACTTCTCTTGTTGTCCACTATTCCTTCTACTACTTTCTATATCCCGTAATATTAGAAGATGAAATAAGAGGAAAGGGTACTGTATATGCCTTCTTGGAGAAAGCAAAAGAGAGAAAGAGAAAGATTTGTTAATGAAAACATGGGAAAGATTAGAGTGGGAAATTGATTTAAGTATCACTGGAAGTGAGAAATTAAATTACACAACATGGGAGTGTTTAAGCAGAATTGGTTGCCTGCTGGTTGATAATAAGACATTAATTTATTGGATGGGGTTGGATTAAATGATCTATAATACCTCTTCCAACTCTTAAAAAAAGGTCTAATACTCTTAAATAAGGTGCTAAATTCTAGTTCTCAGATCTGGGATTCTCAGCTTTCCTTTTAAACACAACTTTCAAATAGGCTCCTTCTTCTCCCCTCTCCAATCAATTAGAACACAGGATTTATAGTCAAAGGATTTTTATTTGAAAGTTAGCTCTATTGACAATTATCTGTGGAGTCTTGGGCAAGTCAGGTCACTTCTCACTGCCTCAGTTTCTTAATCTATAAAACCCAGGGGGTTATATTGTTGTTCTTGTTCAGTTACAGCCATCTCTTTGTGAGATATTTGGGGTTTTCTTGGCAAAGATACTGGAGCTGTTTCCTTCTTCAGTACATTCCCAATTTGTGAATTGGGAACATGAGGCAAACTGGATTAAGTGACTTGCTCAAGGTCACACAGCTAATAAATGTCTGAGGTTGGATTTGAATGCTGGTTTTACTGACTCCAGATCTAGCACTTCATCCAGTGAGTAACCTAGCTGATATCTAAGGTTCCTTTTAATTCCAAATCTATTTTCTTAAATTATGCTGTCCTGTCAAAATATATAAGAATGAAAAGGACTAGCTCTTCAGTCAGAGGACCTCCATTGAACTCTCCCTCTGATACTTACTACCTATATGATGTTGGGCAAGTCTGGTGGATGACACCATTTAATCACTGCAGGCCTCCATTTTCTCATCTATAAAGTGAGAGGATTTGAACTTGATGAATTATAAGATTTATCCTGTGGTTCTTCTTAAAAACACAAAGTGGCTGTTTATTGCCTACAATAGTGGATTCCATGATAGGGGCTGAGATCCCAGGGATACATGACCAGCTGATTACATGGGAAGTTCAGTGACTTCCAGTCCAATCAATAAAAATTAAATGAGCACATATTATATGCCAGACACTGTGCTAAGCACCGGGCATCCTAGTAATAAAGAAGAAAACAATTTCTGCCATCAAGCAGCTTACAATCAAATCGGAGCCAATAAAATACAAAAAGACAGGAAAGAGGGGGTTGAGAGAAGGACACCCAAAGATATCTTGTTCTGTGGAGATGAAACCTGACAGAAAAGCAGATACAGAATGGAATACATTGTAAAATCCAGTTTCCCTTTTATAATGAAAAAGCATTAAGAAGTGTTTGGTATTCCACCATCCTCAGCCTAATATGAGAGAGAGAGAGAGAAGAGAGAGAGAGAGAGAGAGAGAGAGGAGAGAGAGAGAGAGAGAGAGAGAGAGAGAGAGAGAGAGAGAGAGAGAGAGAGACAGAGAGAGAGAGAGACACACAGAGAGAGAGAGAGAGAGACACAGAGAGAGAGAGAGAGACAGAGAGAGACAGAGACAGAGACACAGAGACAGAGAGAAGGTTGAAGTAGTTGGTATCAATAAAGGCATGAGTTAGCACATGGGAATGAGATTAGAGGTGATGAATTTAACCTGGGAGAGTTATCTTGTAACTAGAAGTTTGGGAGCAGATTAATTGTGGAGTTTATCTCCAACATCAGCATTCTTACCCTAATCTCCTCCTGACACTTCCCAATTCAACACCCTTCCTCCTTTTTAGAAGCTCCCAAGCTCTTCTTAGGGCCATGTAGGTGTCACAGTAGATAGTGCACCAGGAATGGAATCAGAAAGATTCATTTCCTGAGTTTGAATCTGTCATCAAATGTTTACTGGCTGTGTGACCCCGAGCAAGTCATTTAACTCCATTTGCCTCTATTTCCTCATTTATAAAATGAAATGGAAAACCATTCTGGTATCTTCGCAAAGAAAACCCCAAATAAGGTCATGAAGAGTTGGTCACAGCTGAGACCAATAACAACATGTGTCAGGAACTTGAAATACTATCCATGCCATCAAAGTATTTAAAAATCTAATGAGGGTGGAAAGGTGCAAGATTTACACACACACACACACACACACAAAAGAACACAACAATAGCAACTAATATTGATATGGTGCTCAGTGTATTCAAATATTTCATCTATATTATCTTATTTGATGACCACAAAAACTTATTAAGGTAGGTGCTACAGATATTGTTATCCCCATTTTACAAATGAAGAAAAAAACTCAGAGAGATTAAGTGATTTCCCCATGGTCACAGAGCAATTAAGTATCAGAGAGGATATTGGAACCAAGACTTTCTAGATAGTCTACTATTCTTTCTAGCACATCATCCTGCCTCTGCCTAATAAACAAATATAATATAGAATGCAAAAAAGGCAAAGGGGAGATCTGGGCAAATGGTTTAAAAAACTTGAGCAGAGGCAAATTAATGTCATCAAGAGAATCAGGGAGGAGAGGTGACATTTGAGCTATACTTTGGAGAAACAGGATTTCAACAAGCAGAGGGACTGAAAGAATGACCTGGGAGTGGACTGTTCAAATAAGAAGTATAGATAGAAGCAGAGACTGGGGTGAGATGACTGGTTCAGACTTTTGCTAAGTGAAATGAAATAATGGGAATATTGTGGAATAAGGCTGGAAAGCCTGGAAGCTGATTATGGATATTCTTAAATATCAGACTAAGGATTTTGTATTATATTTACTAGACAATAGGAAGTCATGGAAGATTTTTGAGATGGGGCATGACATGGATATTTTCGTTAGGAAAATAATTTAAGGGGCCTATGTGGAGAAATGCTACATTGGAGACAGACCAGAATCAGGTAGAGTAATGAATTTATTTCAATAGTCTGAGTAATAAAATTACTCCATTTGGGGTCACAAATAAGTATTGCCTCTCAAAGATATTAAAATGGTTTGCCATTTTCTTCCCCCACTTATTTTATAGATGAGAAAACTGAGGCAAACAGGATTAAGTATTTCATAAGGTCACACAGCTAGTGTCTGAAGCTAGATTTGAACCCAGGTTTCCTGACTTTAGACACAACACTTACCCACTGAGCCACCTAGCTATCTAAAACCCTAGCTTTGATGACCGAATTCTGTCTCAAAGGATAACTTTTTCATATCTTTATTCAATTCTATCCCTTCCAAAATCCATCCGATCTTTCCTTCACTAAATATTCTCTTGTTCTCTCACATCTTTATTTTTCTTCAGCAATACTGCTTCTTACCTATTTGCTTGTAAATATACTTGTTACTCCTCCCCACACTTCTACACATACCTTCTGAGATTTCATTGGTGTAGGGATTTGCCAGATGACGAAGTGCCCTTTACCAATGCAGATTAGCAAATACTCTGCTACCATCAGTTTATTCTGTCCTATTCCATCATAATTTCCTCCCCAAAAGTCTATATTTAATAGTCACTGCCTCCACTTGTTCACCAATAAATCACTCTTCAATCTTTTGTAATCCATATTCTATCCCCAACCATCCTTAATGAAAGTATGCCCTAACCACCAAATCTAATGACTTCTTATCCATCTTCAACTTCATTGACATGACTACAACATTTGGTACAATTAACATCTCTCCTAAAAACTACTTTCTCCCTTAACTGTCCTGGCATTGTTTCTTTAGACTTCTTTCTTTCCCCTTCCTTCTATAATTGTTTCTTCTATTTCTTCCATTGGCTCTTCCTATAATCCTCATTCTAAATGTTAACTTTCTCCAGAATTCTTTTCTTGAGTCAAGAAAAACCATAAAATCATAGCATATTACAGTTGGCAGGAATGCATTAGAGACCATCTAGTCCAACACACGCATTTTAAAGATGAAGAAATAAAGCCCAGAGGTATGATGAAGTGAGTTGCCCAAAGTCATCCAACTTGGTAAATCTAGGACAATTTCCTAATTGCCTTGTTAAATGATTTTTCCATTCAGTTAAACTGCCTCCCATACAGAAATAATATAATTAGTTTCTTAGCTAGAAGGCACCAAAGTGCACAGAGTGTTGGGCTCAAACTCATTTTCCTGGGTTCAAATCAGATCTCAGATTGTGTGACCCTGAGCAAGTCACTTAATCTTGTTTGTCTTAGTTTTCTCAATTATAAAATGACCTGGAGAAGGAAATGACAGATCTGTCCAATATCTTTGCCAACAAAACCCCAACGGGGGTCACAAAGAGCTGGATACAGCTGAGAACAATTGAACAACAAATCATAGACATAGACCTACAAAGTGAGGTGACTTGTGCGGAGTTCTGTAGGTAATAAGTATAAGAGATGTAATTTGCACCTGTGAACTCAGAGTTACTATGCATGAATTATTATATATGAACTCCCATGGGGCTTTCTTTATATTTCATAATCTTCCTTGCATTATAATTATGTGCATATATATTTATCTCTCTTCTAAACTGTAAAGTTTCTAGTATAGAAAATCTCATTCACCTTTGTTTTTTTCTCTCTTATTCACCTTTGTATACCAGCCACCTCTCCCAGCCCTGTCTCCAAAAAATATTAATCTCTATAGTTTCCATATCATTGGATTTTAATAAATGTTTGTTGAATGAACAATTAAATTGTGGGATTAATGAATGAAAACACTTCCTTTTTGCAGTTTGGGAATGTCTTCTGCCTACTTTGTTGTTGTTAAGTCATCTTTCAATTGTGAACTCTCTGTGACTCTATTTGGAGTCTTCTTGGCAAAGATACTAAAGTGGTTTGCATTTTCTTCTCCAGCTGATTTTACAGATGAGGTAGCTGAGGCAAACATTCCAGGGTTAAATGACTTTCCCAGGATCACATAGCTAATAAGTATCTAAGATCAGATTTGAACTCAGGAAAATAAGTCTTCTTGACTCCAGGCCCAGCACTCCCTATCTGCTTCTTAGTCTCCTTTGTAATAACATCATCTTCTTTCTGTCTCCATTGCTCTTTACCTAAGAACCTTCATGTCTTAAGTTTCCTTAGCTAGATGTCTCTGGAGGTTGAGAGATAAGAAAGACTACAAATTGACTTCCTCCCCATTCCTTAAAAAGAATATTATTTCTATTGTTTTTTTTTTTTAAGATTTAGTATAAAGTACTAGAAGGATAAACCTTAAGCAAAGAACTTAACAATAGATGAAGAGGATAAAGTTTTAAGTTATAATGGTTTGTATTAATTAATTCTATGTACTAACTACTTGACATTACTGTCTTGCTCTTTATTTTCTTCTTGACTTGTTCTAAGTTTTGTCCTTATTATTAGATAAATTCTAATTATGGACTGGGTTAGCAAGACTATGGGTATCCTAATACTCCTTAATCTGATTCTTATTTATATATAACAGGGAAGGAGCAGGGAAGTAAGCATTTATTAAGGACATACTATGTTCCAGGCACCGTGCTAAATGCTTTATAAATATTACCTTATTTTGTCTTCATATTTCTATAAAGTAGGCACTATTTTTATTCCCATTTACAGTTGTGGAAATTCAGACAGACAGGGGTTAAGTGACTTGCCCAAAGTCACTTAGATAATAAAGTCACAGATAATAAGTGCCTGAGGCCAGATTTGAACTGAGGTTTTCCTGACCCCCGGCACAATGATCTATCTACCACATTATCTACTTGTCTCTTAAAAAAAAAAAAGACATGGAATTTTTGTTCTGCTCCTTCAAACATTTTCATGAAGATACCTTACTTTCCAATATTGACTAAAGTTTGGTGAACTACTTATTTCTCCCCTTACCAAAACTCATGCCAGAATGATTATTTTTGATCATCTTGTGTTATCCTCAAATTTCTGGCATGGCCCCTCTCACCTGTCCTTGGGAGAATGACATTTTCTGGCCCAGGTATGTTTCATCTTTCTCTTGTCTAGATTTGTGCTATCTGTCTTCAATTGTACTACATGAATAAAATTTTAATAGTTATATATTAATGGATTATCTCTGTTCTTGGTATTAAAATTTTTTGAATCTACCTTCACCCTTTTACTTTTGCTTGGGGACTTAGTGGCAGATCCATAGAATCAAAGTATATTGGACATCCTTCCTGGTTTTTGGTCACCTCCATCCCTGTCTTTAACTAGACATGAAGAAAAAACACTTATCTTCCCCTGGGGAGAGTTCTTTCAGAGAAAATTTTTTTACAATAACTAAAACTAAAAATGAATGAATATTATCACATTCAAAACTTTTTTTTTTTTTTTTTTTTTTTTTTTTTTACAAATTTTAGAATGGAGAAAGATCTCAGTGACCATGTTTTCCAATCCACACTCCCAAAATACTTCCAACCACAATATAGCAGAAGCTGAATGATTTTCAATTAAGAGGAAGCTAGTAACTCCCAAAGAAGCTCCTTTCACTCTTGGGTATCTGTAGATGTTAAGTTTTCCTGACACCAAATCTAAATCTTTCTTTCAATTATCACCATTCTTATCAGTTTTATTCTTTAGCGCCAAAGAGAACAAATCTAATCCTTCAATACGGCAGTCCTTCAAATACTTGAAGACAGCTATCAACCCTTCTACTTGACCCCCAGTCTTCTCTTCTAATAGAGAGATTTTTGCCTTTATCTTGCCCTGAACCAGCCTTCTATTTTCACTTTTGAGCCACTATTTCCATGTGGCTTCATAAGCTTACTTCCCAACCTCTTTCTAACAAAGCTTTATGCTTTTTCTTCTCCTTTTAGAATATAAAGGGAGAGGTTTTCTTGCTTTCTTTTATTTGTATTCCCAGCACTTACTTAGCATCTAGTAAGTACTTAATAAGTGTTTTTTTAAAATCTAACTATCCAACATGATAGTGCTAAACCTGACTTCAAATGAGATGAACTTAAGGCCCTTCACTATGCTGATTGCATCCCTCTGTATGCTCTTCAGTTTATCGACACTCTTCCTAAACTATGGTACCTAGAATTGAACATAATTCTTCAACTGTGGTCTGACCAATGCGGAGTACAGTCAAATTATTGCTGTCTTTCTCCTATAAGCTAGGTTTCCCTTAATGCATTCCAAGATCCCAATTGCTTTTTTGGCAGGTCTACTGCAGTACTTTCTCATATTAAGTTTACAGCTCACTAAAACCCTCAGATATTTTTCAAGCCAACTGTTGTCAAACCATGCTTTTTCACTTCTACTAGTACTACTGATTTTTCAGCCCAGTCCTTTGCATTTATCACTATTAAATTTTGATTTAGTCCAATATTCTAATGTCAGGATCTTTTTGGATACATAATCTGTCATGCAATATATTAGTATTTCCTCACAGTTTCATGTCATAAACAAATTTGATAAACCTGCCATTTTTGCCTTTAAGTCCTTGATTTAAATGTTAAATAGCACAAAGCCAAGTACAGATTCCTGGAGCATTCTCCTGGTAATTCCCTTGCAAGTTGACATTAAACTTTAAGAACTTTTAAGAACCAGTCATTTAATAATTTCTAAATCCATCTAGGTATATCATACTAGATAGAACCTGAGCTTGAAATTAGCACTCATTTCCCTGAGTTCAAATTTGGCCTCAGACACTTCATAACTGTGTGGGTCATGGCAAGTCATTTAACTGTTTGCCTCAGTTTCCTTATCTGTAAAAAAAATGAACTAGAGAAGGAAATGGCACCCAACTTTATCATCTTTGTCAAGAAAACTCCAATAGTCAGATATGATTGAAATGACTGAAAATCAACAATCTAACTGTACTTTTATCTAGCTCATATTTATACATTTTTTCAAACAAAAATAGCATGAAAAATTTTATTAAAAGCTTTACTAAAACCGAGATAAACTGTACCTACAACATTCTCTGAGCTAACAATTTAGTTCACCTATCAAACTGAAGAAAAATATTAGTCTGGCATAACCTGCTCTTGATGAAGTCACATTAACTTCTTGTGATCCTTGTTTTCTCTTCCTCTCCCCTACTTTCCCCTCCTTAACCCTTTCCTCCCACCCTTTTATTTTCTCCTCTTCTTTTTCCCTCCCTCCCTTCCTCCTCCTTTCCCTTCTTTTGTCAATGCTACCTTTTCTTGATATTCTGGAAGCTTCCCTGGTTTCCTTCAAATCTCACCTAAAGCCCAACTTTTTGCAGGAAATCTTTCCTAGTCCTTCTTCATCTTAGTGCCTTCTCCCTGAAATTACTCCCAATTTATCCTGTACATAATTTGTTTGTATGTAGTTGCTTGTATTACGTTGTCTCCCCCATTAAACGGTGAATTTTACCCTTCTTTGTATCCCTAGCACTTGGCACATTATTTTTGCTGTCATTCACTCAGTCAATCCTGTTCAACTCTTGTGGCCCTGTGGACCATAGTCCCCCGATACTCTCCGTGGAAATTTCTTGGCCATTTTCTTCTCTAACAGACTAAGGCAAATCAGGATTAAATGATTTGGCTAGGATCACACAGCTAGTATGAAGCCATATTTGAACTCAGGTGATTCCAGGCCTGGTGATCTATCCATTGAACCACCCAGCTGCCTCTGTCTGGTAAAAGCACTTAAAAATGCTAACTGACTGATTAACTTATTAACCATTTTTCTCCTCCAAGAATTAAAATCAAAATCTCTGGCTTCTAGTTTGTAGTCTCTATTTTCTCCCTCCCCCCAGCTTTTTTTTTTTTTTTAATTGAGGCAATATTTGCCTTCCTCCGGTCCTATAGAAGCTCCCATTTTCCATGATTTTTTGCAGAGATATCAACCATGCTGCTCACTGATGACATTCTGAAGTGAGTCCAGAATCAAATTAAAATGAAATTGGAATATATTTATTAATACTAACAAGAATAGAATAGTGGTTTTCTAAGTCAATATGCTGACAGTAGAGATCTTCATATGCTGTTTCTATTTGGGTGCCACTGGTAAAAAGGACATAACAAATTAATGATCTTGTCCTAATGTGGACCCTGATTGCATAAACACATGGTGGTGGGAGTTTCAAAAAGGACTCTGGGAAGATGATGAAAGAAAAGGTTATGGCCCAAAAGGACTGTACATACCCTTATTAGAGTGGTAATTTTCCAATCCTGAACCTAATTCACTATATTCCTTGTGAGTCCTATTGATTGAGCAGATGTCACAAGGTTTCATTCATCAGCCTGACAGTTTTTTCTTGGACACATCAGTTGGGCAGATTGTCACCATCAAGCTGGCCAATGTCTTATTAACGGGGTTATTGAGTAAGAGACTGCAGCAAATATTGTTAAATGACCTAGTGAGGACAGTCTTGGATTTGGCAGGGAGAAGAGCAAGCATAAAGTAGATTGTGATAGTCCTTTCCATTTTTAACATCAAATATTACCTTCCAGGCAGAAATCTTATTTCCAAATGGTTACTAAGCCAGAAGTCTTCATTGTTCTGGATCTCACCCATGCAACCTACTTAAAACACATGACCAATTGCTTTCCAATTACTCTACTCACCAAGTATTTTCTTTCTTTCTAGTTGGCATAAGAGGCTTGGAGACCTTTTGTAACCATGGCTGCCATTCAAACAATGCATTTCCTTCTCCTGCGTCCTACCAAGCTCAGACAAGGTTAAAAATTCCAGAGAATTTAGAATCACACAAATCCCCCTTCTACCAGGTTTTCTCAAACCATCCAAGTTAGAAAGTGAAGCTAGCAGGTTGTCCTTTCCTTGAGGTTGGGTGTATATTCCAAAAAAAAAAAACAAAAACAGGCATTTGGTTTAACTGATCACATCAGATTTTCATTTCTATGTGGCTTTTTCAATTAGAAAAGTGGGGGGAAGGAACTTAAGTCTTTCATTCAGGTAAATTTTCCTAAGAAAAGATTTTTCTATAAAGATTCTGAGTTGTTTTCCAGTTTGCCACCCATGTGAACAAAAGAAAAATAGGACACTTATTTAGTTTTTACTGTGCACATAAATTGTTGAACTTAAAGGAAGACCTGGATTCATTCCCACCTGATATATTTGTTACTTCAATAAACTTGGATAAGAGCCTTAATTTCTTTTGGCCAGTTTCCTCTTCTGTAAAATAGTCTTTAGTAATAGTCCTGGAATTGAGTTTACTGTTATGAAAGATCAAATGAGAAAAGGTAAGTGAAGGACTTTGCAAATCTTCAGGTATTCTATAAATGTCCATAATAATATTATCATTATCATTATTATTATTATTAAGTTGAGTTCAGCAAAGATGAGTTCCTACTATAATGTAAACATTGTGCTTGATACTATGGGTTACAAGTTACAAAGGAGAAAGTCTTAGCTTTCAAGATTTTTACAACCTAAATGGAGAGATGATTATTATTAATGATAATAATAATTGACATTTATATAATGCTGCAAGGTTTGCAAAGCAATTTACATACATTATTTCATTTTGATTCTCCCACCAACCCTATGAGATAGGTATTGCAGTATGATTATCCCCATTTTTCAGATGAGACAACTGAGGCTGAGAGAAGTTAAATGGTTTGCCCATAATCATACAGTAAATGATCAAACAAGATTTGAAATCAATTCTTTCTTATTCCAAGTCCAATTCTCTACTCATTCTGTATACATTAAAAAATTGTCAAAGAAGAGTACTAATAATCCATCCCTTAGCAGTCAGATAAGGGAAAATCCCCTGTCACTGGAAGTAATTAATGTAGAAATTAGGACTTGAGCTGAGTGCTAGAGATCAAGTGTGTCTGGAACATGTGTCCTAGATTTGTTGCCCACTGTGGTTTTTCTCACAAATAAAAATGGGTTGTGACTAAAGTCCAGTGCTGTATTGAAAAATAATCTCTAAGCTCAAGAACTTAGAAGACATGATCTCCTGGGTTCTTTCTCTGTACATATATGTCTGGCACAAATAATGATTTGAATATAAAAGAAAATGTATACATTTATTTAATTATAAATTTTACTTTGTATATATGTAGTGATATAAATACATTCTTAGAAAAATTAACAAAGGTTGCTCATTATTTAAGGCACTGACCCCAAAATACATCAGACATAAGAAATACTCTTATTGAAAGAAAACTCTGCATGTCTGAGTTCCTCACCTGCTTGTTGCATTCCCAGCTTAAATCTTCAGTGTACTGTCAAAGAACACTTTGCCATGAGAGATTCATTCATTGTCTCCTCTCCTACACTCTGGTTCAGTGATACTGGCTTTCTTGCTGTTCTTTGAACAGGAAACTTAGTCTCTCAGTTCTGGGCACCTTCTTTGGCTGTTCTCCATATTTGGAATTTTTCCTTCATCTCTCCTCCTGGCTTCTCTGGCTTCCTTCAAGTCTCAGTAAAATCCTCAGTTTTCCAAGAAGCCTTTTTTGGTCTGCCTTGATTCTTCTGATCCCAGCTTATTCCATGTCATGTTGTCTCCACCACTGGACTTTGAATTTCTTGAGGGCAGAGATTGCCATTTTTATTTTTATTTTTGCCATTTCTTTTGTGTTTGTCACTTAGTTCTATGCCAAGCACGCTTGACTGACCCCAAGGCCCCTTTCATCTTGAATACTCTGTTTTAGCAGACCTGTTAGCAAAGTGAACCACCTGAAGTCAGGCACTGGATCTCTGTGACTTTTGTCCTGACACTACCTCAATAAGACAGAGTGAAGCTGACTACTATGTGCAACTTTGCTTCACTTAAATCCAGTCCACCACAAATCAAGACATCACCTATCCCATTATTATATCATTGGTTGTCTTCAGAAACAAAGGATAAACAGCAGAACTTCTATCTAACTTGTTTTTCAGCATTCCTACTTCCAAAATTCCTGCCTGTATTCTTCAACTTCTAAATTGCTATGTATTCCTTGGACAGTCTTGGAAAGTTTTCCCTTCAGAAAGAGGTACCCCTAAAGATCTATTTCAGAAAAGGTTCTCAGTCAGATACAAATTGGACTAGATGACTTCCAAAGTACCTTCCAACTCTGAGATGCTATGATGCTTTATCATCATTTCCTTTTCTGTGTCTCAGTTTCTTCATCTGTAATAGGAGTTGGGTGAGATGACTCACCCTGAGAGTCCTTAAATATAGAATATCAAGAAAAAGTTAATTAATGGTCATGTACTCCTGACAACCTTATTGAGGAAGTATGAAACTATCACTTTTATCAAATGCTCTGAGTTCCTCAATGAACAGTCCTCTCAAGGCTGCTAGAGCCCATTGACACTGATTTTAATTGCCTAAGGATAGAACATTTGGACTACCAAAAAACCACTTCACTTCACCACCTCCCCCAAATTGCTTTTGTTATCCATTCCTTTAAGGACTTTCAATTCATAAGAAACTGAGAACATCTTGGGATGAAAGCCAAGTCATTCTGTGGGAGGATGGCTAGAAATCACCACAAAGAACAAACCAACTGTCAGTTGCTATCCCTGAGAATTAGGCACATACTTGTGAATGAGTCCTTAGCAATTTGTTTTTATTCACTTTGTTTCTATTATTGGATTGGCCTTTCCTCTGCTATTGCCCTCTTCTACCTTGCTCTTAAGCCTTTAGAGAAAATGACTCTTCCAAGAAGGTTACTTGTCTAGAGCCTAGGCTAAGACATTCAATGACTAGTTATAATTTTGACATAAGTCTTTATGCTTTAAAACTTAACACGTGAAGAATACCATCCTTTCTATTTCCCTTGTGGATTTCACAATTTATTCACTAATTTGCATTTTTTATGTTTTTTGGTGACTTAATTAAGATGGAAAATCTTTGAGCAGGCAACTCTTACCTATTTTCCATGCTAATGTCTAATAGGAAAATATAAGAGCTCTAAGAATTTTACTCTGTCTGGAAGTCAAAAGCTCTTCCAATTCCATTCAATTAAAATTTTATTAGGGATTTTCTAACATATACAAAGCACAAGGATATTTAAGAACCAAATATCAGCCTTTGTTCTTAATCAATGATTGAGTTTTTATTAAATGCTTACAATGTTTTTGGCATTGTATTAGGTCTGGGAATACAAAGACAAAAATTAAATAATCCCTATCTTCACAGAGTCCATAATTTCCTAAGGGGAAACAACATATCTGATCTTTAAAAGATTCAAAACTGATACAAAATAATTTCATGGTGGGGAGAAGGAATATGAAGTGAATTTTGAAAGCTGCTTTATAAAATTGTTTAGGAAAAACATTTTACAAATTTTAAAATTAAATGTGAAGTGTTATTGTTATTAATAATCTTAAGAGAGTCAGTATGGCATTGTGGATAGAGATCTGATCTCTAAACCAGGAAGACTTGGGTTCAAGTCTCATCTCTGAAAAATAGCAATACTGCTATGATCCTAGACAATCCACTGAAGATGCTGACTTGCATCGGTGGAGGGAATTTCCCTATTCAGAAATTTCTTACATCAATGAAATTGTAGGTCCTCTCTTTATTTCTATTCCTATCTTATTAGTAATCTTGCAAAAGCAAACAAAGCAAACACAACTGAAATTACACTATTTTGGCTCCTATAGAATTGTATAGCTAATTCTAATAAAATTGGGTATGGTGTTGCTGCCCTAGACAATCACCAGTAGTGTCAATTAAACAAGGGGAAAAAAATTGAAAGAAAATCCAAGTGTAGCACTTCCTCTGGAATATCCCAAAAGAGATTAATAATGATGATGATGATGAACAGCCAACATTTACATAGAGTTTCTATATGCCAGAGTGTTCAGTACTTTATAAATATTATCTAATTTCATTGACACAACCCTGGGAGGTAGGTAATCCTCTAATCTCCATTTTACAGTGGAGAAAACTGAAATAAATAGATGTTAAGTGATTTAGTCAAGTAATAAGTTTCTGAGGCAGGATTTGAACTGCTCCATTGTGCTTCAAGGAAACATCTTGAGAGACCACTCTTCTAAAACTATAGCTCAGGTGTCTGCCTTGGCCAATTTACCCTTCAGAAGATGGCTCTTTTCTGTGCTGCCAGGATCCATCTTCCTTGAAAGTGTTTTTGAGGGATAGCTAGATTGCACAGTGGATAGAGCACCAGCCCTGAAGTCAGGACGACTTGAGTTGAAATCTGGTCTCAGACCTTCTTAACACTTCTTTGCTGTATGACCCTGGGCAAGTCACTTAACCTCAATTGCCTCAGGAAAATTAAATTAAATACTTTATTATCAGGTAATAATAGGGCAATTATCAGCCCCTTTTATGACACATAAAGCATTTAGTACTCCCTGGCCCAGCAATCAAAGCTATCTTCTCCCTGGGACTCCATCAAGGGGATAATATAATGTCTTTGTCCCTTTAAACACCTTCTACAGGGGTTGAATAAAGACTCCCCAACATTTTCATTCAGTGTCACAGAACTGCCACCATGTAGGCTAAGTAAGCTCCTTTCTTTCAAATGAATTTATATTCCCCTACTTACATAAAGATGGTTTTGCCTCCCTTATGTTTTTAGAAAGCAAAAACATTCCCCCAAATTCCACCCCTTTTATATTGCAAACTTTCTAGGAAGGAGCTATCCAAAATATCCTAAAGAGGGAGATGGAACAAGGAAAGAACACTTGCCAGTTAAGGAGAGAACCTAAGTCATTTCCTTGGCATGTGTAGAATCTTCCGGGAAGAGAAAAAAACCTGAAGACCCAGGGGAATACAAGCAAGGGGAAAATAAGGCAGGGCTGGAGAAGGTCAACCAGGATGATTTCTAAAAATAGTTCCTCCTTATCAGTTAAGTTTTCCTGGAGGTCAAATCTAAGAAATTGCTAGACTGCAGAGCCTTTCTCCTTCCTGGAGTAGTGATAATTTGTCCTAGAGGAAGCTTTTGTGAGGTGATATATCCAGCCCTTATAAGCAGGGGTTTGAAATTGAAGCTATTCTTTCAAGAATCTATTCAAACATTCAACAATGCTGAATATATCGCTGGCATTGTTTTAAAAAGAAAGATTAAAATGCTCATCAATGTGACAAAGGTATGTTCAATCTTGGACCTTCATTTGCAATGAAATAGATGTTCTAACCAGAGGCAATAGTTTGAGGTAAAGGCTTGGATTCAAAGAAGAAGAATTAAGTTTTGTAAGAGATTTGATGGTGGTTTCCTTGGAAAAGGAATTGACTGGCATTGTAAAGCAATATCTTGAAAAAGTGTTAATTGCCCTAATGTGGGGTCAGGAGGTTGGTATGATCAGCTTTTCAGTCAGAAACAGGTTAAGAAGGATCATGTCATTTTGATTGTGGTTGCTTTATTAAATGCAAAGATCACTGTTGAAAAGGAGATACCTAATCTTTAATTGTGGCAGTCATGTGCTCTCATACCAACCATGCCATATGGGATCATAGCTCCCACATCCAAATTAGATCAATAATGGATCATCTATCAATGGATCAGTCTTTATCATTCTTTTGGCATTATCTTGATTAATCAGCTCAAAATTGAGCATGTGGTCTGTAATGTATGTGAACAGGCTCTACTAAAAACAGTTTTAAGTGGAAAACTTTGGCAAAATTCTTTTAGAAGTCCTAATTCAAAAGGGAAGAACCTTTGATTCTTCACTCTTCTTCTTCCCAGGGCTCAGACCATTCATCCAGACACATGGCTATTGCCCAGGAATCAGTATTAATGAAGATCGTATCTGTTCCATTCTTAAAATGTCTTTCACGTGCTAGCCATATGGCTTACAGTTTATTTTAATAGAAGGATTTACAAGGACCCCAGAGTATACCTTGTTACTGGATTAATGATAACTAAGGTCCAGTTGCATATTGCTCTCATAGTTGGCAGAGCAAATGGTGAAGTCGGTAAAAAAGCTTTCCTTAAGTGCTGAGTTTCTTAAATAGAAGAAGAGATTTAGTACCTTCTCACTGTCCTTCCTAAGGATTATTTGAATTTCCTGTGTATTGCCATTTTGGTGGGCAAACCGCCTGAAAGAGGCCTTACTTTATAAAGATATTGATATCTACCACCATACTGATGGTGGAGATGTAGCCTATTGGATTAGCAGAGATAGAAAAACATTGTAGATAGGGTTGGAGGTCTCAACTTCTAACAAATCATAAACTGTTCACAAAAGGCACCAATCCCCAAGGAGCCTGGGAAACATTGTCTTAAATATACCATTTCCATTTAATGATGGAAATCTTTTGCTATCTCCTTTGATCTTGTTGTATTATCCAGTGGGAATGGATATGGACCAAAAGTGATGATATGAAACTATGCTACCATTTAGTGGCAACAAGAGTCAACTGCTTTTCAAAAGTGATATCAGGACTAGAGGAGCAGCCACATGGCCCAGTGGATAAAGTGCCAGCTCTGAGATCAGGTGAATTCAAATTTGGCCTCAGACACTAGATGTGTGACCTTAGGCAAGTCACTTACCCCTGTTTGCCCCAGTTCCCACATATGTAAAATGAGTTAGAATAGGAAATTCCAAACCACTCCATTGTCTTTGCCAAGAAAACCCCAAGTGAGGAAACAGTCAGACACAACTAATCAACTAAACAAAAACAAAAATCACGACTAGATGAAGCTTCAGGGAACTAACAACTGCAGAAGCATAATGGTCATTTAATCTGACCACTTCTTGGTATCAAATAAAAACTCCATGCATTCTTGCACTTATAAACCAGGACTTCTGAAAAACATAGTCTCCACATCCATCATAAGGACCCATGGAAAGAGTCTTCTGGATAGTCCTCAAGGGCTACAACTTATACTGAACTCCAGTCAGAATAGGTATTTACAAACCACTCAGTAATACTAGCTAATATTTGTTTAGCACTTACTATATGCTGCTAGGTTATAAACTAAGCACTTTATATTCTTGGTTCTTACAATAACCTCGAGAAGTAAATGCTTTTATTATTCACATTTATAGATGAGGAAAATGAGGCAGGCAAAAGTTAAATGACTTATTTAGGGTCACACAGATAGTGTCTGAAACCATCTTTGAGGGAACTATCAAAGTGTCCAATACTCCAGAATTTGAAGAGTTCAATAAGTCTTTGGGTTTCCCTTTGCAACTGTGGAGGAATGCTGTCTACAACTTTTTATGGACTACATTTGAAATCATCTGGATTCTCCCCACCTAATTGGAATTCCTCCAAATTCATCTGGGTGAGCTGCACCCTGAATTTGATCTTCCAATTCTAGTCTTTCATATGAACTATATTTGATTGAAGGCCTCTAACATTCAATACTACATCATCATTACATCACTAAAATAATGTTGAACATCAGTCCCCTAAGGAAATAAGATGTCAAGTCTCTGCACACTAGATAGTGGCAATATAAAGAAAATAACCATAAGGAAAGACAATGAAACTCTACCACAGTCTTTTCCTTATAAAAACAAACTGCTGATGAATAATCAGCAATGGAAATACAAGCAAAAGTCACTGGAAAAATTTTATCACTCATCTACTTATGCTATCTAGCCCATCATTTTGACAGTCAGAAATGGCCTCAGCCATTGGCATAATATTCATATTCCTATAACGTATTTTAATCCTTCAGGTACCATACATATCTTTTCCACCAGTCACATACAGTTATTATAAATGAGTTTGTATGGTGAAATACCTCAGCCTCCTTTATTTCCATCACTAAAAAAGAAATGATATAACAACTCCTAGAAATGTATAATATTCATTCTCACAATTTACTTACTCTGATTAATCACCATAACTGTTACCCAGATGGTTGGTTTTACAACCACCACTACCCTCAGTGGTCTTCTTCTCAAAATCCTTAATGGACCTTGAGGTGCTTCTATGGATCCAACTAAAAGTCCTTTAGTACTACAGAAATCTTGCTACTGATTCCTTTATATGTCCTTTTCAAGCCTCTACAATTCAAGATTATGGCTTCTAGGCTCCTTGCAGTCCTAATTTTAGAACAATCCAAGGAAACCTGATTTTTTCCCTGTGGAGATTTATCCTGAATTCATGAAATCTGAATACAAAGACTTGAATAGTTCAGTTATCAAAATGTGTGGGAACTTTAAGGGAATAAGCTAAATTTGAGAGAGATAGAAAGACCCTTACTGCCTCTATTCCACATAGTACATTACAGTTTTACCAACTACATCCTACAACAACATCCTACAGATGATCAGTAATCTTTTGAACTCCATATTTTAAGAGTCTTATATAAGGCTTCTTTTTGGAGAAGATAATGTCATTCTTTATCCACTTAACATTACAACAAACACAGTGTCACTCTACCATTACCAGACCACCTATTTGTGTGGACAGCTGTATTTTCCTGTACAGCTGCCTGATATGTTCCAATTTTCCATTCAAATTTTGCCAATTGATCTTTCTAGCTCAATTAGGTACTATGTCAAAGAGGCCAGAATCACATGCCTGACATTATTCAAGAGTCACTCTGCTCAAAAGATAAGATTAATTGTTCATGATATAGGTAGGGGATTGGAAGGAGGAAATAAATCTAATTCACGAATTGCATCTTTTAGGAATTCACCCCTTCCCTTACTGACCCTATCAGAAAATCATCTACAGAGAAAATTCATTATTGTGGGGTTAAGATATACAAAAATTCCCACCTTAGCAACTTTTGCTATTCTGATATAATTGTGTCAGTTGCTTGACTATTTTTCCCACAATTTTTCTAATTACATATAAAGTTTTCAACATTTACTTTTATAAGATTTTGATTTCATTTTTTATCTCCTTATCTTTTCCCGTTTCAAGATGACAAGCAATTTAATATAGGTTACATATGTAGAATCATAACATGAGAAAAAAATCAAAGTGAAATAGTATACTTTTCAGTATAGCTTTCATAGTTTTTTTCCCCCTCTTTGGATATAGATAACATTTTCCATCACAAACCTCTGGAATTGTTTTATATCATTTTATTGCTGAGAAGCTCTAACTCTATCAAAGTTGATCATTGCAAAATGTTGGTGCTTCTATATAAAATGTTCTCCTGGTTCTGCTCACTTCACTCAGCATCAATTCGTTGATTTAAGTCTTTCCATGGTTTTCTGAAATACTCCTGCTCATCATTTCTTATAGTACAATAGTATTCTATTACATTCATATACCACAACTTGTTCAAACATTCCCCAGTTGATAGACATCCTTTTGATTTTCCATTCTTTCCCACCATAAAGAGAGCTGCTATAAACATTTGTATATATGGGCCTTTTCTCCCTTTTTATGATTTTATTGGATACAGACCTAGCAGTAGTATTACTGTATCAAAGGGTATGCACAGTTTTATAGCTCTTTGAACATAGTTCCAAATTGCACTCCAGAATGGTTGGATCAGTTCATGACTCCACCAACAATGTATTAGTGTTCCATTTTCCCCACATCCTCTTCATCATTTATCATTTCCCTTTTCTGTCATATTAGCCAACTTGACAGGTATAAGGAAGTATTTTAGAGTTGTTTTAATTTGCATTTCTCTAATCAATAATGATTTAGAGCATTTTTATATGACTATAGCTATCTTTAATTTCTTCATTTGAAAACTGCCTGTTCATATCAATTGATAATTTATTTTAGGGATTCACCAATCCCCTTATTGACTCCATCAGAAAATCATCTACAGAGAAAATTCATCACTGTGAGGTGATAAAATAAATTTATCAATTGATATGTATTCCTATAAATCTGGTTTAGTTCTCCATATGTTTTAGACATGAGACCTTTATCAGAAACATTGGTTATAAAAATTGTTTCCCAGCTTTCAAAATTGGCTGATTATTGGAAGTAAATGTATGATGGTGGGCTCATGAACTATATTTTTAGAAGTATAGATCCACAGAATCTCTTGAAACTGAAATCCTCATTCCTCAAGTGATCCAATCTATGAGTAGTATTTGAAGATATACCTAGAAGGGGCACTAAAATGTAAGATATCTGAAGTCATTTTTATTATTTATATTCCTTTATCCAGCACAGTACCTAGCATATAATAGGCACCTCAATATTTTTTCATTAATTTTTCTAACATGCAAATTCCAATCCAGTCTCTGGCACCTATTCAGAGGTCTATCATGCATCTTTCAAGAATGATTTTTTTTCAAGACAGAAAAGTTTGCATATGCGTTAGAGTGTCAAAGGCACCACCCTTAGTAAGATAGTCATATATTCAGCAATTTTCTGGTCTCTGGATTAATAAAAAGGCAGAGAATGAGGAAGGGAATGAAAGGGTTGGGGCTGAGGTGAGAAAGAAGATGAAAGTGCCCCAAAGCAAAAAAGGAAATGATTGTAGAAGAGGAAGATATCAAGAATGAGATATTGAAAGGATAAGAAAGTGCAGAAAGGAAGTACCTTGAGTACACAAGAGACACAGAGCCAGAGGCAGAAACTCTAAAAGAACAACTAAGGAAAACCTAAAGGGAGTTAGAGAATTAGAGCAGAAGACATTCATACAGAAATAGAACTGAAAAAAGAAAAAAAGAAAAAAAAACAAGCACTTTTCATACTGACAATGCATTTCTCTAGGCACTACTCTAGAATCAGTTCACTTTAAGTCAAATTAATAGGTTAAAATTGGATTTGTATAAAAGACCAAATTAGGGGAAATGATTGTTTAACCAAAAGATCCACTATCTCATTCCTTTAAATAGAAAACTTCTTGATTAACATACATTTTAATTTGTTTTTTGATATTCAGTCATATCCAACTCTTTGTAACCCCTTTGGGGTTTTCTTGATAAAGATACTGGAGTGGTTTATTTCCTTCTCCAACTCATTTTACAGATAAGGAAAGTGATCAAACAGGGTTAATTGACTTTCCTAGAGTCATAAAGCTAGTGTGTATCTAATGTGAGATTTGAATTCAGTTCTTTTGGACTCCAGGGTGAGAAAAATCTCAAAATGATAATTAATTCAATATGATAAACATAACTTTTGTTGTTTTTGCTCAGTCATGTCCAACTCTTGCTGAATCTTTTTGGGGTTTGCTTTGCAGAGATGTAGACTAGCTTGTCATTTCCTTCTTCAGCTCATTTTACAGATGAAGAAACTGAGTCAAATAGGATGAAGTGACTTGACCAGGATCACACAGTAAAAATCTGAGGTTAGGAAGATTAGTCTTTCTGACTTCAGGCCTGGCACTCTATCTACTGCATTGCACAGTTGTACTTTTTAATGTCTTAACATTCTATATTTACTCAACTCCCTCCGGGGTCCATCTATTATGTAAATTAAGGCACGATGATAGCCCCCACTGCCCTTGCTCTTATGGACCACAAAATATTCTTTCATGAAAAGAGGATCCGTTATTTCCTAGCACCTAGACCAACCCAGCCCCTATCAATGCCAGAAAAAAAAGTCAATCCTAGTTGATTAAAGTCCAAATCACGACTCTTTGGGACTCTATCTTCCTCGAAGTCAGTCCTTAGCTTTAATTTATGACAGAAAAAGCCCAGAGGCCTCAAGCCCACTCTGTTTCTGCTTTGTTTGAATGGAAGGAGACCAGTCACTGACTACTCTGAAAGCAAAGACCTAAAAAGGGCTTTGTCTATTTAAAACCAAACACAATTCTCCTTCTGCAGCCCTAAACTGATTAAAAGCTGGAGTCTTTCCGTTTTGTTTTGAAAAGTGCCAACGTTTTATGTTGGATTCCCCCCCCCCCTTCACTATTTCCAGCTGTTGAGGCACATCAATGTGAAAGACCACACACCAGCAGCCACAGTATTTTGGAGGCCTGGTGGAGATTAAACACTTAGGCAGGGTTTGCAGGCTTAACAGAAGGCTTGTGGCAAAGCATCCCTGGAAACCTGGGAGCAGAAGGTGGAGAAATGGGGGGTGGAGGAGTGGGGACAACCCGGGAGGGAGAGGGGAGTGCAAGCAGGAAACAGAGATAAGTCTAAAAGGAGAGCATTTAAGAAACTGTCATTTCATTTCTCTGAAAGTCTCCCCATCCAAAGTATCCCTAAGAAGAGATTTGATAACAAATTCATAAAGAAAACTATCACAATTAATAATTTACTTTAGAGGTATTTTTACAACATCACAGATTCAGAGCATCTTCCTTATAGATGAGGAAATTGTGAACCAAAAAGGTTATCATCTAAGCAAGGTTTTTTGTTGCTCAGTCAATTCTATCATGTCTGATCCTTTGTGACCCCATTTGGTCTTTTCTTGGCAAAGACAATGAAGTGGTTTGCCATTTCTTTCTCCAAATCATTTTACAAATAAGAAAACAAAGGCAAGCATTTGAACAAAGTGTCCAGTCCAATGAAGTTGCACTCTGCAGTGGAATTAGAATGCTGGGCAGTTTAGTTTGAAAATACCTCCATGATATCTTTTTCTGCTAGGTGATCTTCAGAATCAGAATAGAAGTGATTCATTTTCCTGCCATGACGCTGGTATACTGTCCAGGTTTCACAGGTGTACAATAATGAGGTCTGCACAATGGCTCTGTAGATCTTCAGTTGGGTAATCAACCTGATACCTCTCCTTTCCCACACTTTCCTTCAGAGTCTCCCAAACACTGAGCCAGGTCTGGCACTGAGTGTGTTAATCTCGCTATCAATATGAACATCTCTGGAAAGTATATTGCCAAGGTAAGAGAACTTATCCATTGCATTCAAAACTTCACTATTTATTGTAACTGATGGTTCCACATATGGATGGTGTGCTATTGGCTGATGGAAAACCTGTATTTTCTTGTTAATTTTTAGGCCAAAATTAGCACAAGCAACAGAGAATCAATCCACAATTTATTGCATCTCAGCTTTGGAAGTTACAATCTTTGGAAGTTACTGTAACCTTGCAAGGTTACAGTCATCTGCAAACAAAAAATCATTTAGGTTATCATGAAGGGAACAGAGGAATAAGAATGTATTAAATACTTACTATGTATCAGGTGAAAATATGCTAAATGGTTTATAGATATTATCTCAACTGATCCTACTCTGTGAGACACAGGTACTATTATGATCCCCATTTTACATTTGAGGAAATTGAGGTAGACAGAAGTTAAATGACCAGCCAAAAATTCTATAGCTAGCAAGTGTCTAAGGTTGGATTTGAACTCTCCACTGGATGGTTGCTCCACTGATCAAACAAGTTATCACTAAATAGAAAGTCTATGAAGCTGTGTCAACACCTCAAGTCTTAATTTTCTAGAACAATCTAGTTTCAATAATTATTTCATTGTCTTTCAGGAAACATCTAGGCTAGCCAATGTGGCAAGAAACTCCATAAATATTATTCCTTCTACTAAATCTCCCCCTTTGGCAATGAAGTCCTGAAGGTCTTCTTGAGGACTTCCTTCCATTTAAGTGACTTTGAGACTATTATTAGATAACTTGACATAGATAGCAGTGGAGGAAGAACTTAGTTCAATAAAAGAAAAACACAAATATAAAGAGACAGAGAGAAAAGGAGAGAGGGGGAGGGAGAAAGGGGAAGAGAGGAGGAAAAAGGGAAGAAGGGAGGAAGAAAGGAGAGGAGAGAGAGGGGGAAAGAAAAAGGGAAAGGGAAGAAAAGGGGGAGAAAAAGGAGAGGAGAGGGAGAGGGGAAGGAAGGAGGTAGGGAGAAGAGAGTGGAAGAGAAAAAGGGAAAGGGTGGGGGAAGGGAGATAAGGAGAAAAAAGAGAGTGAGGGAGAAGGAGAGAGAGAGGAAGAAAGAGAGGAAGAGAAGCTAGGAATCATGATGGATAGAGAACAGTCCAAGAGTCAGGAAGATGAATCTTCCTAAGTTCAAATCCAGCCTCAGACACTTCCTAATCCTGAACAAGTCATTTCTTCATCTGTAAAATGAACTGGAGAAGAAAATGCAAAATACCACAGGATCTTTGGCAAGAAAACACAAATGCAGTCATGAAGAATTGGACACAACTGAACAAGTGAACAACAGCTTCTTGAAGTGATGACCAAAGTGGATGAAGGTCAGAAATCTGAGGTTTTGTCTTTTCCCTTCAAAGGACTGAATCTTGAATCTTAACTATCTGGTCCAAAGATGATAAATATTTTTAGTTTGCAGTGAGTACCACTATGTAAAGCAGTGATGAGGAATGGGGGCAATATTAGAAACATTAGGGTCATAGATAATACTTCTGCCACACTCACCAATCCTCATCATAAGTTAGAACTATAATTTTAGTAAAGTAGCTATGAGATCTTTAATCTATCAAAGAAAAGGGAAAGGACCTATTTGTACAAAAAATATTTATGACAGGTTGTATTTTGTTGTTGTTGTTTGTGGTGGCAAAGAATTGGAAATGTAGATGTTCATCAATTGGGGAATGGCTAAACAAGTTTTGGTATATAATTGTGATGAAATACTATTGTGTTTTAAGAAATGACAGGCAGGATAGACCTTCAGAAAAACCAGAGAAAACTTATATGAACTGATATAAAATGAAGTGAGCAGAAACAACAACAACAACAAAAACATTGTGCATAGTAACAGCAATATTATAAAGGATGTTCAAATGTGAAAACCTTATTTAGCTACTATGATCAAGAAAATGAATCATCCAAGACAATTCCAAAGGACATATGATAATTGTTGTCCATCTCCAGAGAAAGAACTGACAAACTTTGAGTACAAATCGAAGCATAATGTTTTCTTTTGTTTTGCTTTTACTTTTTATTTTTCTGATTTGTTTTTGTGTGTGTTTTCTTTTCAACATAGTTAATATGGAATGTTTTGTATAACTTCATATATACTGTTTGCTTTCTCAAGGGGTAGGCAAGGGAGGGAAAATTTTTTGAACTTAAAATTTTAAAAAATGAAAGTTAAATTTTTTACATGTAGTAGAGAAATATTTAATGAATTAAAAAATAAATTTTAAAAAGAGAGAGACCTTTACCTTCTTGTATGCAGCCTGTTTCAATATGAAGTGTCATTCTGTACCACTCACTTGATATTCCCTCACCCATCAGCCAACTGTCTTTCCCTTATTGTTAGAAAGGAAGACATTGGCAAATATTTCCACTTTTTTGTCCTTCAGATCTTTCCTAAGAAGGAATTGTTTTGGCTACTGCCTACTAGTGTAGCAACAATATAGAAGAGCCTTAAGAATTCCATATTATAGTAAAGAAAGAGATACTATGGGCCTGCCATATCCTATTATATCTTTGACAAATGACCACTCCTTTGCTAGAACCTGAGCTCTATCCCCCTGTTCTTACTGCACCTTCCCCCATACCACTATTCTTCTGTGCTAATAATGTCCAATCTCTGCTCCCTTTTATTGAAACTGAGTCCCTTGTGTCCCTATATTGAGGACCAAGGAATGTCTCTCTATGTCTAGGCTCAAGTACTGTCATTGGACCTCATACAAATTACCTGAGCAATACTGTGTCGAACTATGAATTAACTTTCTGGACCAGGGCTGCACTGTGCACTTTCAGTATCCACAGCTCAGGAAATAACTATTTCTAATTCCTATAACACTGAGGTCACAAATAGACACGCATAATGGTTCAGGTAATTTTATAAGATTGTGGCCAGCCAGGCAAGGAAGTGGGCATCTCTTATTATAATAATCATCTTCTCTTATGCAAAATAACCATTCTGGTGTCCATCATTTCTTACTGGAAGACTCAGAAGTTCTCTCATAAGACTAAAGCCAATGCTAGGAATGTCCATCTAAAGATTGTTGTTCACTCACTTGTACTCAGGAAAAAGACATAAATCAGAAGAGGCAGTCACAAGTTTATTTACATCAGTAAAGGTGCTGCCATGCACAAGCAGTTGCTATTTCTTCTAGGCTAAAGATGGATGCCTGGACCTCTGCTGGGGATTACTCTTCTGGAGTTCTTCACCCAGCTAGCACTGGATATTCCAGTAGGAAAGAGATTTACAATCCATAGTTCCAGAAGGAGAACAAAACTATCTTTTCTTTTAAACTGATGGAACCTTCCCATCTTCAGAAAATCAAATGATACGTATTTAACACATTTGTCCATATCTCTAATTCCAGAAAGGTCCCTATAAGTCAGGGGAAACTCAAATACTCTCTCTTAATGCTTTCATCAGTGATTTGCACTAAAATCTTAATAAAACCCATGCAACACAATTGTTATGGCCTTATTTTAAAAATCTGAATTTCTCTATTCAGTAGGTTTTCTAAATTAAGTCTTCAAGGTGCACTGAAACCTACTCTAGCTGATAGCCCTAGATATAAATCTCAAATCATTCTCAAATATAAATGTATTTAAATTCAATAAACTACAGTTTACAATACTTATCTACAAGGCAGTATTTTTTTAAAGATTCAGTACACTTCACATCTGTCTCTCCTTGTTAAATGACTACCAGCAATTTATTTTCTAATGCTCTTGACTAGGTCACTGAAAACATTTGAACAGAAATACAAGTAGAAGCTCTTCCAGAAATATCGTGGACAGAGGGTGCAATGCTCCAGTATCAAGGCTTCAGATTGCCTGAGGCTTCCCTTTCTCTGCATTGTCTTTTTCCCACTTTAGCCATGAAATTGTTCTAATTCAATCTTGCTGAGCAATGCTGAATGGTGTGCATAATACCTGACTCACATCAGTTCAGTGGCTCAGGTTCCGGAATGGAATAAAATGAACTACTCATAGAGTATCTAATGATTAATTAAAAGAAGTTAGCTTAGCCATGCCATTGAGAGCACATTCAGGTAGATATAGCTCCCAAATGGTAGCGTGGGCCAACAACATCAAATCTGAAACTGAGGATATTTTGTGTACTGGGCTTATTTTATTAGGCAACCAGGAAGCTGGTTTTTGACTTGAGTTGGTCATTTCCCTTGTATTAGTGCCTGGAACCAATCAAGTATTGAGGATACTTGCCTTTTAAAGGAAAATCCAGGCTAGATAGAGGTGTCAAATGCATAGGCCACAAGCCACAACACTTCTAAATGCAGCATGAATCAGATTAAAATGTGGTTTCAACCTGGTTTTAATGTGTTGATGATTAATAAAAAAATTAGAGATATGGTTTTCTAAGTCACTATGAAGCCCACAAGGACCATTAGTAACCTCCCTTTGAGTTTGATATCTCTGGTCTAGACCATATTGCAGGGACATTAATAAATTTTGGTCTTTATATTTCTCACCTTTGTTTTTAGGAAAAATGGACATAAATTTTTTTCTAAATTCTTATTTTCAATATTGTAATACACATAACAAAGGCCTGGAATATATATATATATTTCAGTGCTTCTTGTACTCAGACCCTTTTCCCCTTACTATTTTTCTTCTTCTTTTCTCTTCTCTTTTCTTCTGTCCTCTTCCTTCTCTTCCCCTTCTCAACTTCCTCAGTTTTCTATCTCTTGCTGTTTCTCACTCTCACCCTCCTCCTCTCTCATCCCTTTCCTTCTCTTTCCATTTTCCCTTTACTTTTCATCTCTCATTTTCCACTTTCCCCCATTTTCCTTTTTTATTTCTCTTTCTGATACTATTTCTGCTTTCTCTAGTGAGGATTCCAAGATGCCTAAATATGGAAAGCTTCATAATTTCCCTTGATTGGGAAAGAAAGTGAACAACCAGGGATAAATCTAAAGTAATAAAAATATATGTGACCAAACATTTTAAAATAAGTATTATTTTGGTATACATATACATATATACATGTATCACATATAAATGCATATAACCTGCTGAAATGAAGAATTTTGTAAATAAGAATAATTTATAATTAGCATATTTATTTTTGAATTCAACTGTTCTTGAATTCAACTATTTTTATTAACTAGTTCAATATTCTAATACTCCAAGAAAGCAGAAATAAAAACAGTACAAATAATCTTCTAACAGAAGCATAGAGAATCCAGCTGGAAAATTGAATATATAAGAAGAATCATCCAATAAAAAAGCATTGGTCCACACACACACACACACACACACACACACACACACACACACACCAGATAAAGAGAATGACTCCAAAATATCTACAAGTAAAGCCTCAAAAGAAAAACCACAACTTCGATACAAATTCAGCTAGGATTTCTGAAATAAACAAATAGAATAAAAAAATTTAGAGGAGATAAAAATATCCTTACAAATAAAATGAGAGCTCTAGAAAAAAAAATTTAAAAGTAACAAAGGGTATTGAAGAAAGGTTTCAAAATGGAACTAACAATTTGGTGCTAGAGGCACAGTATAAACCCCCTGACCAAGCAACAAAGTCCCTGAAAATGATAATATGAACCTTTTGATTTCATGAATCAATAAGAAATATTAAAATAAGGTTAAATGCCTGGAAAAAATAGAAGAAAATAAAATATATCTTATAGCATTAACAACTGACCTAGAAAATAGTTAAAGGAGAGATAATTTAAGAATCATTGGACTACTTTAAACTCATGATCAAGAGCAAAGAATATAAACATTATATTTTAAGAAATCATAAAAGAAAACTGCTTACTTCACTCTCCCTCCATATAGATATAGATATGGGTGTGTGTATATGTATATGTATAATTAGTATTAGTAAATTTGCAATGAAGAAATTCCCTTTACCAATGTAGCTTTTCGTCTCTCTACAACTTACAGTCTTAGATAATGATAAGTTAAGCAATTTGTTCAATATCACAGAGGATTTGGGGGAAATGAATATAAATAGCTATTTTGAACATGTTGAATTTGAAATGCCTACAAAGTATCCAGTTAGAAATATCCAATAGAAATATGGTCATGCAAGTTTGGTGGTCAAAAGAGAAGTTAAATCTGAATAAAGATAAATGAAAATCATCTGCATAAAGATTGTCAAGAAGTCTTTTAACTCTTGTGAATTTTTTGTTTTGGGCCCATACTTCATGCCTATATATTGTACAGAACACTGAATACTTGTGAGGAAACTGGGAACCCCTGGGTTCTGGGGAAATACTGAAATAAGCTAAGATTTATTTAGAGATTTTTCTAAAGATCTTTTAAGTAAGAGGATCATTTCTTTAGGTTAGCTCTCAGGACTGAACCTGTTCAGTGTGAGTGAACAATTTGGGGGGGCGGTATTCTGAATCACAGGTGACATGCAAAATAAGAGAATTTAACTAGATCACATTTCAAGTCTTCTTCAGTTCATTGCTTGTCTACAGACATTTATTAAGAGCCCATTATTCTGTGCCAAATATAGAGGTAAGTGCTAAGGGCAATATCAAGTTTTAAGTAGCAATCTCTGTCTTTATAGGGTCTGCAGATTAACAAATGCTAACATGCATGAATAACTGGAATACAAATAACTGATGATAAATGCATTAAAGATAGAAACAGAAAAAATTATATGAGGTCTGAAAATAAGGGAAGACATTTAGAAGGAGGCATTTGGATTGAATATTAAGATAATAGGTAAAAATTGAATATGCAATTGGAAAGAAGGAAAAGTATTCTGGAAATAGGGAACAGTGAGTAAAGCTACTTAACCAGAGTATTTCCTAAGAATAATGAAAATAATTTGGCTAGAACACAGAGTAAGTGGCAAGAACCTAAAATATTAAGCTAAAATGGTAGCATGATGCCTATTTTGGAAGACCTAGAATTCCACAATTTTTTAAAAGTGAGTGATTTGACCTATTCTATGCATGAGAAATTCTATGCATTAGTTTCACAGTTGTATGAATGTTGGAGAGAGAGACAGAAATAAAGCTATTGTAAATGGCTTTAGGCAGCCGTAATGAGGGCCTGCAACAGGAGTTGCAGTGGGAATAGAAAGGAAGGAACAGATGTCAAACATATTGTGCCCATAGAATCAACAGGTCATAGTAACTGATTAGAGGTGAAGGAGAGGAAATAACCAAAGATAACACCAATATCTGGAACATGGGAGACGGGGTGAATGGTGACGCCACTGACAGGAGTAGGAAATTAGCAGGAGGAGAGTGTTTTAGGGTAAAAAGCAGAGAAGATCTCCCTTTGGGGTGTCAATTGCGTAGGTCTTTGGCAGGGGAGGACCGGTGCTCAGGAGAAAGTATTAGAAGTAGCAACAGAGAGATAATAGATGAAGTTATAGAACCAAATGAGATTTTCTCCTCATGTTTTAAAATGGGAACTAACAATTAGAATGAAAAAATTCCAAACTTAGTAAAAGTTAATTAAAACAAGCATTTTAACAGATACAACAGAGCACAAAGAGAGGGATGTACATGAAACTATGAATCTCTTTTTATATACAGCTCATTTTTTGGGGGTGCTAAATAAGATTGTATTTATAGAGATAGAAGTGCCAAGAACAGCCACTTAGACTAGGAGAAATTATGTTCAATTAACATTGTTCCTTCCATTTGAACAAGTCAGAAAATTTGAAAACCAGACCTTCTTATCTTGGTCTCTGCCCATTCAACAAGGAAAAGGTGATCATTCACCTGAAGATGCTGGAAGGAAAACAAGAATTCATTCCTGTCACTGGCTAAGGGAAAAATAGCCATCTGGGCCTCCCTTCCTAGCCACACCCTTGGGAACTGCCAAAGCCTGTGATCTGGAGTTCATACTGAGGTCCAAACATCTGGCATTGAGTCTGATTCCTATTGGCCTGCTTGTAGCGTTATAATTCACTACCTTCCTTCACGAGACCTTGGGCCCCCATCCTTGCTATGGGGGGCAGAGCTTGAAGAAAGGATTTTTACACCTGGAATGGGGAAAGAGCAACTCACCTGGGGTACAAATGATGCAGGGGACTTTCAGGATTCTCAAAATTAAGATACCCTGGGACAAAGGCCCTACCACACTGTTCTAGTTACAGCTCTAGCTGGGGGTCCTGTTTTGTAATTAGGCCTTCCAATTCTCTCTCATTGATTTATACAGTGTGCTAGCTTACACACATCCCACGGCCTCCCAGGGTGTCTGATTTAAGATTCTTGTCAAACCTGTAGAACACATGTCAGACAAGAACCTCTGGGTGAGTAACACGATTGCAGTTGGTGCCTTGTGGTTTTATGTAAAGGTTTGGCTCAGTTCTCATTTGAGCTAAATAAGTTACCTGACAACAACTCATACTCCCCCCCCCCCATACCACCCTCCCTTCCTCCCCCCAACCCCCTATCCCTTGAAGGGGGATTAAAAACCATTTACTATTGCCAGGAACCAGGCTCTTCAATGATCCCAGGGGGGGATATAAACTTTCCAATTGATTGATAGACCTATCCAGGGACATCCAACAGAACAGATGTGCATCTGGCTGGTGGAGGGTGGGGGCTGTCAAAACTCATTCAGTAAAAGAGCCTGTCAATTCCCCAGTCCCCCCCGCTGTCAGGACCAACTACACGGAATGACCAGGGGTGAGGAATGAAGGGATGGCCGAGAGGAGAAGTGTTCGATTGCAGCTGAAATTCGCCTCCTCCACAACAGCAAAGGGCTTCTCCCTCCTTTCGTGTCAACAAATATGCAACCAATTAAAGTAATTGCAGGAGTTATTTATGACCCACAGGAAAGCACTGCCGGATCCTAAAGGACAAGGTCGTAGGGAGAAGGAACCTCTCTCTGTTTTTGGTGTATGTGGTGTGTATATTGTGTTTTCCTTCAGATGTTTCAATCAACTTGTGGTATCCGTGTGTCTGGTGACCGTGGCCCCTAGGACTTTTGTTTGCAGGTGTTACTTGCAAGACAAGGGACATAAAAGGGGTTGAGGGTGGGGGTGGGAGAAAATAGTTAAAGGTCTTCAGATTTCAAACTGTGATCCAATGATAGAGACACTTTTGAAAGATTCCTCACCACCACCACCACCACCACCTTAATCCTCTCCCAATGACCCTTCCCATAACACCCACCACCCAAAGTTGCAGGAGTAACATTTTCCCCCCTTTTGCTCCTACTCTGTTATGTGATTGTTTGGGATGACAGCTTTGTTACTGTTCAGTGCCCTGCACAAGACAGGTTTTAATTAGAGCTATTAAGGGCTTTGAATTGACACAATTAGGGCTATATTAATGGGGACTCCATGTGTGCTTTTGAACAGTAAGGCCCTATTTTTTGTCCCAGAATGGGGAGCAAGGGGCGGGGGGAAGTAGAACAGCTAATGAAGTCAGAGAGTACAACTTATCTCTGCAAAAGAGGCCAGCATAACCCCCTTAGTTGAAGGGGAAGCCAAGCAGGGGGAGGGGGAAGAGAAGAAGAGACATTCCCATGTCTTCTCTATTTTAAAAACCAGTCCTTTGGCTATGAGCTGAACTAGTTCTTTCTGGGAAACAAATTTGGAATTATGTGAGAGAAATCACAAAACTATTCACACTGTTTTAACTAGTGATCCCAGGACACTTGAAGTACAAGCCAGAAACAAAGGTCTAATAAACCTATATCTATAGAAATACTTTATATGGCAGTAAAGAACTGGAAACCAAGTGGATAACCCATTGATTGGAAGCACTATGATCTGGCACAAAGAACAATGGAGTCAGAAGAGCTTAGTTCAAATCCATCTAGATTCTTACTATTTATGTGACAATGGACTAGTCATTTTACTTTCCTTAGGTCTGACAATCCATTATCCTATGATTGGATGTTCATCCCAATAAATAGATAATGAAGCCTTCTTCCCTCCTCTCAACAGGATTTGGATTGGGAACAGAGTTTTGGATATGTTGTCACTGCATTGGGTTTCTTTGCTTAACTATCTTTCAAACAAAAAACACCATTAAAGTTTTTTTTTTGATATTTTTTAAAATAATGCTCCATTTCACCAAATATATGAAAGGCAATTTTCAACATTCACATTTGTAAAACTTAAGTGTTCCAGATTTTTCTCCCTCTTTTCCCCCTCCCCAAAACAGCAAGTAATCCATGTTTTAACTTAGATTTAAAACATGTGCAATCTTTCTAAAGATATTTCCATATCCATCAAGCTGCACAAGAAAAACTGGATCAAAAGGAAAAAAATGAGAAAGGAAAAAAATAAGCAGCAAAAGATAAAAATACTGTGCTTTGATCCACATTGTTTCTATAGTTCTTTCTCTAAATGCAGATGGCACTTTCCATCACAAGTCTATTGGAATTTCCATGAATCACCTCATTGTTGAAAAGAACCAAGTTCATCACAGTTGATCATCACAAAATCTTGCTTTTACTATGTACAATGTTCTCTTGATTCTACTCACTTAGCATCAGTTCTTGTGAGTCTTTCCAGGCTTATTTGAAGTCAGTCTGCTCATCATTTCTTATAAACCAATAATATTCCATTACATTCATCTATCATAACTTATTCAGCTATTCACTAATTAATGGGAATTCACTCAATTTCCAGTTCTTTGCCACTACAAAAAGAATTGTAAAACTTAAAAAAAAATGTTTCTTTTAGCAACAAAAGTAAAATGTCAACAAATGGTGATTAAAGAGACAAATAGGAAAAATGTATGCTATGTCAGGGATATGTATGAACATCTGTACAAATATTTGTTGGGGGTTTGCTTTTATTTGTATATGCTATATGTATATATTTTATATACATTTTATATGTGTACACTTGTGAATGTATTCCTTAATATAAATCTATTTGTGTGTTGTAAGTCTTTGCCCAATCATGTATTGCTGTGTGTTTATTTGTGTATATTTGTATTTGCTGCTTACACATTATCTCCCTATTAGACTGTGAACTCTTTGAGAATAAGGACTATGTTTTGTCTTCCTACTGCTAAATATTCTATATAGTACACAAGCAAAAGAGTTTAGTCATTTTTCAGTCATAACTAACTCTTCAGAGCCTCTCTTGGGGTTTTCTTGGTAAAGATACTGAAGTGATTTGCCATTTCCTTCTCCAGTTCTACAAATGAGGAAACTGAGGCAATCAGGGTTAAGTGATTTGTCCAGGATTATACAACTAATAGCGTGTTTCCCTGATAATAAGACACTGTCTTACTAATTTTTTGGACAGAAAAACACCAGAGGGCTTATTTTCAGGGGAGGGCTTATTTTAATGAACATTGACAGCAATTTTAATAAACAGGTAACTGTGAACAAAAAAAAGTACCTTTATTCAACAATGATCATGTCATCTTCTTCAACGACATCGTCATAAGTGTCCATACCCTGAATTCCGTCCTGGATGTCTTGCGCCTCTATTTCCTTCAGAAGAAGTGGACCCAATCTGTCATGTCCAGCAATATAGCTCTCTTTCAATGAACATGTCTTGTCCAGGTAACCTGCTCATAGTGCCTTGGCGACACAGCTGTCAGTAATTTTATCCCATGACTTTTTCACCCAAATCACGACTTCTTGCAGACAGGGCTTCACAAAGTTTCCACGCTGATTTCTTTCCATTCTATTTTCAATGTAGTCATTGACTTCCATGCACAAATGGTCCTTAAATGGCTTGTTTATTGCAATATCAAGGGTCTGGAGATAGGCAGTCATTCCTGCAGGAATCATTACTTGATCTATTCTTCTCTCTGCAAGGAAGTTCTTCATTTCTTTAGCGTGGTGAGTGCTGGCTGAGTTCTTCTTTTATCCTCCATCATGCCCCTTTTGTCCTCCATCATGCCCCCTCACTCCCGCTTACATACCAGGTTTTTATGTTTTCCTGCCTCAGCTCTCCTCTGCGGCACTGCTCTCAATGGCGCCAGCAAGCAAATCACTGGGGAAGAAGAGGATGATGCGCTCACTTCTGCAGCTCTGATTGGATGCAGCTTGGAGTGCGGCGTGTGTTTCACCTGGGGGGAATGGGGGACGGTGCATACAGAGGGTACCGTAATGTAGCGTGTAGCGCAGGGGATCACTTTCACTACAGTAGCAATCTCAATAGGGCTTATTTTGGGGGAGGGCTTATTTTAGAGAAATCTTACAGAGTAAGGGGAGGGCTTATTTTTGGGATAGGTCTTATTATTGGGGAAACACGGTAAGTGTCTTAGGCTGGATTTGAACTCAGGAAGATGAGTCTCCTTAACTTCAGGGCTAATACTCTATCCATTGTGCCCCCTAGATCCCCATGTAAAACTAAAACCTTACTCCAATGTTTTATCAAGATACGTAAGTGACTCTGGATGCTCATGGGCTTGAAAGTAGAATACATAATCTCATAGGTCCTACCAACTAGAACAGCTTTCATTATAATCTTGGTGACTCCCTCTGTGGGTCTATTCTCTGAGGACCTACATATCTAAGTTTGGAAAAAGTCATCGAATCAAAGATTTCAAGGGAGGAAAAAGACATGGCTCATACTCCGAGAACTTATCAAACTACAAGACATTGTTATGAAAACAAAATACACATCAAAATATTTGCCAATCATGTACTCTAAAGAACATCCATTTCCTAACCTTGAGTTGAACTCAGAGAGGCAGATTGGAGGTTTTACCATTACATTGGCTGTTTTTGTCAACATATCTTCCCTTCAGGGAAAGAGAGTTAAGCCTGACCAGATTACCATATTCCATTCCTGAAAGAGACACACATATATATAGGGAAAACTATTAAGATTACAGGGCAGTTAAGTGGCTCAGTGGACAGAGAACCAGACCTGAAATCAAAATAGGAGTTTAAATCCAGCATCAGATACTTACCAGTTCTGTAATCCTGGACATGTCCCTTAAATCTCTTTACCTCAGTTCTTCATCTAAAAAATGAACTGGGGAAGGAGATGGCAAGCCAAAATAGCATTTTTGCCAATAAAATCTTAAATGGGTTCATGAAGAGTTAAATAGAATTGAACAACAACTAAGATTATATATTTTCTTACACAAGCCACACTTCCCCACAAAAGGGCACAAAAATGTACAAACACAAAGGTTTAAAAACAACAACAACAAAGGATATCACATGACAATATTTTTTTAGCCACAGAAATTCATGATAATCATCTACTAAAACTTGGAGAGGATTATGATTTTTATACAAAGAGTCTCCATGTGTATAAAGAAGTATTTGTGTACATATATTCTTGTGTTTGTATACATATGTAATACATATGCCAATCACTCTACAATATGATGGTCAGTATGTTATCATATTGACTGTCTCTTTAGCTTCAGCTCTTTCTACATGTGGAGAGCACATGGGAAAAAATGCTAGGTTAAAGATTATGAATTGGCAAAAACTAGGGTTCTAGAAGCCTGTTTGTTTCTAAACCACTAAATTATGTTCATTTAGCCTAAGACTTTTCAAACTCCAAGATGATTTTTTCTTGATATTCTGCTTTTCTTTTTTAAAATAGCATTTTAGTTTTCCAAATACATTTAAAGATAGTTTTCAACATTCATTCTCATAAAATCTTATGTCCAAATTTTTCTCCCTCCCTCCCTTACATTCCCCCTCCCCAAGACAGCAAGCAATCTGATATAGGCTAAATATGTGCAATCCTTTAAAATATATTTCCATATTTGTCATGTTGTGCAAGAAAAATCAGACCAAAAGGAAAAAAAAAAAAAAAAAAACATGAGCAAGAAAAAAACCAAACAAACAAAAAGTGAAAATACTATGCCCTGATCCACAACCAGTATCCATAATTCCCTCTCTGGATGTGATTGGTATTTTCCATCTCAAGTCCATTGGAATTGCCTTGAATCATTGCCCTGTTGAGAAGAGCCAAATCCATTACTTGATCATCATATAATCTTCTTACAGTGTACAATGTTCTCCTAGTTCTATTCACCCCACCCAGCACCAGTTCATGCACGTCTTTCCAGACTTCTCCAAAATTAGCCTGCTCATCATTTCCCATAGAACAGTAATGTTCCATTACCTTCATATACCATAACCTTTTAGCCATTCCCCAACTGATAGGCATCCACTCAATCCTCACTTCCTTGCCACTACAAAAATAACTGGCACAAACATTCTTGTACATATGGATCCCCTTCCCTCTTTTTTTTCTCTTTGAGAGACAGACCCAGCAGTGAGACCACTGGATCAAAATGTATGCACAGTTTCATAGCCCCCAGGCACAGCTCCAAACCACCAAGATGATTTTTTAAAATTCAACAAAAAAATCAAGTAAAATCAACTCTCCTACTTTGAAAGATGAATGCATAGAAGACAAAAATTTCAGTTCCTATTATATAGCATAACTAAATCTAAATACAAGTTCAGATAAGTCATGATAACCAGCCAGTTAACAAACAGTTATTAAGCTTCTATTATGTGCCAGACATATGGCAGCTAGTTGCTCCAGTGAATAGAGTGCTAGATCTGGATTCAGGAAATCTCATATTCCCGAGTTCAAATCTGGCCTCAAATACTTACTTGTTATATGTCCCTAGGCAAGAGTTTCTTCATCTGTTAAAAAAAAAAAAAAAAAAAAAAAAAAAGCTGAACAAAGAAATGGCAAATCACTTCTGTATTTTTGCCACAAAAACCTCAAATAGGGTCATGAAGAGTTGGATATAACTAAAAATAACTGAACTATAACAACATACAGCAGGTATCGTATTAAGCAGTAGAGACACAAAACAGTCATTGATTTCAAGGAATTTATAGTCTAATGAGGAGACAATGTGTACACAATTATGTACACACACAAGATACATACAGAATAAGGCAACAGAATTAAGGAGAATCAGGAAAGGCTTTTTGTAGAAGGTGGGATTTTAGGTAGAACTTGAAGGAATCCTATGAAGAGAGGAGGCAGAAATGGGAAGAGAGAGAATTCCAGGCATAGGAAAAATTAGTGAAAATTGACAATCTTGTTTGAGCAATAGCACTGAGATCATTGTTACAGGATCACAAAGTTCTGATTGGTTAGTAAAGTGAATAAAGCTAAAACATAAGAATTAGGGTGTAGCCATTCCCTAAGAGATAAGTAGGCAAAAGATATAAACAAACAGTTCTTAAAAAAAAAAAAAAGCTGCAAACTATTAATTACCATATGAAAGAATGCTCCAAATCACTAACGAGAAAAGCAAATCAAAGCAATGAGGTTTCACCTCACACTCAGTAAACTAACAAAAATGACAAAAAGATGGGAATAATTAACGTTGGAGGAGTTGTGGAAAGACAGACTCACTAATGAGTTTTTGGTAGAGTTGCGAATTACTGCAATCATTCTGGAAAACAATTTAGAGTTAGGCAAATAAAGTGACTGAAATGTTCACCCATTGCAGCAATTCTCCTGCTAGCCATATACCTAAAAGAGGTCATTGACAAAAAGAAAGAATTCAGATACTTGAAAATATTTATGGCAGCACTTTTTGTGGTAGCAAAGAACTGGAAATAAAAGTGATACCCATTGATTGAGAAATGGCTAAACTTAATATGATATGTTAATAAAAGGAAATATTAGCATTCTTCAAGAAACAACAAAAATGATATATAAAAGCACAGAAAGACATAAGTGATAAAAAGTGAAATAAACAGGATAAGAAATTAGACAGTGGCTACAACAATGTTAATAAAAAGAACAATCACAAAACAATAAAATGAATATTTCAAATTATAAAGAAGATGCTTTGATTTGGAACACCAGATTTTACAAGGGTGAATGTTTTGAAAATAAAAAGCTTTAAAAAAAGTCATCAGCTCATCAGGATGAAAAGTCAGTCTGGCTGTTGGCATTAACACAATTTGAAAGGTCTCTCCTGAGCTCATCAGACTTGGCCATTGCTTTGGATTCATGATGCATGTAGTCAGACAGGACTGGGAACAGACTTCCCAGGGGAAGATCTGGATGCATTTCTTGGGGTAGGTCCAAAACCAATGACCTCTCAAGAGCAGGAACAGAGAGCTCTCCTTGGGAGCCATGGTTCAGAGGTTCTTCTTTAGAAGAGGTCACCAAAATGGCTAGAGAGAAATTGATTTGGGGGATTGGAGATGGACCATCAGGATTCTGAGCAAACATGGTGACAGTAAGAAGATAATGTTGGTACTTTGTCCATACTTTATGGATGCAGGCTGGATTGAGATTGTGGCTTTGGTAAAATGTACCCAAGGAGAAAACTGCTTCCTTCAAAGTAGATAAACACATCCCTTTGGGAAAGTCACATGCACACATATATGTTTGTATATGTATATATGTGTCTATACACATTTTATTTTTAATTTATGAAATAGAACAAGCATTTTATTATATAGTAAAATTAGAAAAAGTAGCTTGCACATTAAAATGCAAATCTATTATGTACAACTTGCTATTTCTTAAAAATATATAATAGAATTATCATATAACTTTTTAAAAAGAAAATGCTTAGTTCCAAAGAAGAGATATGAGCTGAAACTTCCCCATCTCCCTTGCAGAGGTAGGATTTCCACATATGGAATACTGTATATAATGCCAGAGTTTTCATTATATTGATTGTTTTTGCTGTATTTTTCTCTTTTATTTTTTTTAAGTCCTTATTATAAGGGATGGCTCTTTGGATGGGGGGGGCAGAGAAAGAGAGAAAAGTATATAGAGAGAAATTTAGTTAATATAAATATTTCTTTTAAAGAACTAAGGTTTAGCTCTGGAAGTTACTTTGGGGAACATCAGGTTCAAACTCTTTGTTTTACAGATTGGGAAACTGAGGATTAGAAAAGTTTATGCACTTTGCCCAAGGTCACAAAGTTAGAATGAATTTTGGACTAGAATTCAAGTGTCATATTATCCATGAGACTTTAATCATCCTTTGACTTCAATTTCCTCATCTTATCAAAGACAAACTCCTTGAGGAGAATTTTCTTTCTGTATACCTCATACCATATTGCTTGGCACACAGTAGTCATTTAATAAATGCTTATTGGTTAATTAATTATTTATAATTCAATGTGGAAACAAGCACCCTTGATGTGAATCCTTGCCACGTCCTTCTCAGGGCTGCTCATGTACCTTTCATATAATTCTCACCTGTAGCTTCATGAAGCTATAGCATAGGCAGCCCATTAAACTATCTTAGCAGGTGGAGGATAATACAGAAGATTCAAAGCCATCTGGGAGTGAGAGGGCTATCTACTCCAAGCATGGAAACATTTCCCCTGGAATCATGGGGTGGATGAGAATAAGTTGTTCTAAAAGATGGCTGAAGCAGGCACTGTGGAGCACCTAGAGCTTGGTTGGGTATCAGAGATGCCAAGGTCATTCACTGCATCCTGGATCATTACCAGTCATCCTGACATTTGTCTTGCCACTGGACATTGATGACTCTGGAAAAAAGAGTATAAATGATGATTTTATGCAACTCTGCCTCACTTAAATCCATCTAATGCCCAAGTAAAGACCTTATCCCATGGTATCATTGGTCCACTTATCTTTAAAGTGAAGGGGCTGTACCCCAAAATCCCTTCCAGGCATGTACTTGGCAATCTAACGACACTGATCTTCTGGCTCTTCCTCAAAAGACACTCTCTCACTGGTTTGTTCCCCATGCCTAAAATCCTCATCTCTGCCTTCTGGCTTCCTTAAACTATCAGCTAAAATCCCAGATTAAATAGTAATGATTTCCTGATATGACTTATCTCTGTTGATTATTTATCCTATGAGTAGCTTGTTTGTATATAATTATTTTTATATGATGCTCCCATTAAACTGAGATCATTTTTTTTTTTTGCCTTTCTTTGTATCTCTAGGACTTAATACAGTGCCTAGCATGTAATAAGCACTTAATATCTGTTAACTAAAGGACTGGCTAACATTTAGTTAGCATAAATTTATTATGCTTTTATGATTTTAGCTAGCTCCAAGTTTTACTCTAGTAAGCTTTGGGGACTGGAGCTGGAAGGTCATTCTGCTATGGAGATCAAGTGGTTGAGGTTGCAACCTAGAACATGAGTTTTGGCTATTAATTTTTAAAAAGGAGATATACTCAAGATATTCACACATGTGCATATACATGTATATATTTGTATTATGCATGCATGTATATGTGAATATATAGGTATCTATATTTATAAAACCTATGACCTGCCCTGTCCTTCCTTCAAATACCCACATTCTACCATGAAAAGATAAAGTAGTTCATATGTTTCATCTTGGCTGCCTGGCCATAAAAACCTCTTTCCTTCTTTCACGCATACTGGAATCCTAAGTTTATCTTTAATAACACTTCTTCCCTTTAGGCTTCTTCCTTCATCTTATATATCCACCTGCTACTATTCTACATGATTCCAATAATTAAAAGCTTTGCTGTACATATTAACTAGATTTCACTCATATGAAAAGATTATATAGAAGAGACACATAGTAGGATTTGTTCTGGGTCTTATTCCAGCCTAAAGATACTAGCTTTTTGGCACCAGCCTTTTCCCCAATAGACATAGGAATTCCCAAACAAATATTTATTCTTGATTGATTCCTGAAGATCAAATTGTTCTTACAGCCACAATAACAGAGCTTAGAATACTTCATTTCCCTTTTCCCTTTTACTTTAAAGAAATTACTAATCAATTTTTATTATAATAATTGACAAGTAACCTCACACATGAGAGCTTTATACTGAACTATTTTTCTTCTGTAATAGTTTTGTTGCTCTCTGCAACCTCAGCACTCATTTCTCAATAAAGAAATAAAACACGTTAAGTACTGGCTTCGAATGATCCATATTACATACGTTCAAAATAATGCAATGAAAGATTTCAAAGTTGGGGTCCCCTTGATTGTCAAATGTTAAAGGGATTGTTCAAGAGATCAACTGGATGAATTCCCCAACTTATTTTATGAGGTGATAGAGTATGATTCTTCGATCTGAAAGATATCATCTCATGAAATGATACCATTACCACCTTCTTTTACACCTGTTCTTCTCAAGACCCTTTGTAATCCATAGCTTGGGATCCCTCCTCTCCCAAAGATTCTTGAGACATGAACTAGAGTTAAATTGTGGTGACTTATTTCCAAAGATCATTTTCACTCTTTGGCTCTTTACCCCCTATTTGGGGATGATTTAGGAGAAAAAATTAGTATTTAGGTTTCCCACAAGATGGAGAATAGGGATAAAAATGAGAACCTTTCTGAGAGATCACAGGGAGCTCCTCCATTTTTCAGTGACTTGGCCTTATCAACCAAGAGTCAAGGAAATGTTATTAGAAGAACCACCCTTCTTTATAGTCTGGAAAGAATAAATCTGGATACTTAAAGCTTGGATTCAATACTAGTGAATAATTTTACTGATGCCTTTCACTGAATACAGTATTTTGTATGCCTAACAGAGACATCATTATACCCCCTGTTGAACTGAATAATCAGTCCAATATCCGAATAAGGATAGAAGGTACCAGGTTTGAATCATCATCAATCTTAACATGGGGGCAACATGTTATAAAAGTAACCTGATCAACAGGATGATTTCTGAGAGGCTTGGAGAGACTTATATGAACTGATGCTGAATGAAATAAATAAAACCAAGAGAACATTGTATACAACAACAAGATTATACATTGATCAATTCTGATGGGCATGGCTTTTTTCAAAGTGAGGTGATTCAGGCCAGTTCCAATGGTCTTGTGATGGAGAGACCCATCTGCACCTACAGAGAGGACTATGGGGATTGAGTGTGGATCACAATATAGTATTTTCATTTTTTTATTGTTTGCTTGCATTTTGTTTTCTTTCTAATTTTTTTTTCCTTTTTACTTTAATTGTGAAATATGTATGGAAGAATTACACATATTTAACATATATTAGGTTGATTGCCATCTAGGGGAGGAGTGAGGGGAAGGGAAGGAGAAAAAATCTGGAACAAAAGGTGAATGTTGAAAATTATCTATGCATACATTTTGAAAATAAAAAGCTTTTTAAAAAAGAAGTGACCTAGTATTGCATAGTCTACAGGAGAATTTTAGAGCTACTTTTATTCAATAATTATTTTTATGCCAACTAGAGGTCTACATTTTTTTCTGTACCAGATCAAATATCCTTTTTATTTTTTATTTTTTTATTTGAGCAAAAGGAACCTAATGACTTTATTTTTTTAATAACTGTTTATTAACTGAACCCATGCCAGGTTAATTTTTTACAACATTATCCCTTTCACTCACTTCTGTTCCAATTTTTCCCCTCCCTCCCTCCACCCCCTCCCCCAGATGGCAAGCAGTCCTATACATGTTAAATAGGTTACAGTATATCCTAGATACAATATATGTATGCAGAACCGAACAGTTCTCTTGTTGCACAGGGAGAATTGGATTCAGAAGGTATAAATAATCCGGGAAGAAAGACAAAAATGCAAGCAGTTTATATTCATTTCCCAGTGTTCTTTCTTTGGGTGTAGCTGCTTCTGTCCATCGTTGATCAATTGCAACTGATCTCTTTGTCAAAGAAATCCACTTTCATCAGAATACATCCTCAAACAGTATCGGTGTTGAGGTATATAATGATCTCCTGGTTCTGCTCATTTCACTTAGTATCAGTTCATGTATGTCTCGCCAGTCCTTTCTGTATTCATCCTGCTGGTCATTTCTTACAGAACAATAATATTCCATAACATTCACCACTATTTACTCAACCATTCTCCAATTGATGGGCATCCATTCATTTTCCAGCTTCTAGCCACTACAAACAAGGCTGTCACAAACATTTTGGCACATATAGGTCCCTTCTTTAGTATCTCTTTGGGGTATAAGCCCAGTGGAAACACCACTTTGGTGGTGGATCAAAGGGTATGCACAGTTTGATAACTTTTTGAGCATAGTTCCAAATTGCTCTCCAGAATGGCTGGATGCATTCACAATTCCACCAACAATGTATCAGTGTCCCTGTTTTCCCACATCCCTTCCAACATTCCGCATTATCTTTCCCTGTCACTCTAGCCAATCTGACAGGTGTGTAGTGATGTCTCAGAGTTGTCTTACTTTGCATTTCTCTGATTAATAATGATTTGGAGCATATTTTCATATGTCTATGAATAGTTTCAATTTCTTCATCTGAGAATTGTCTGTTCATATCCTTTGGCCATTTATCAATTGGAGAATGGCTTGATTTCTTATAATTTAGAGTCAATTCTTCTCTGGTCATAAATTCCTCCTTCTTCCACAGGTCTGAGAGGTAAACTATCCTATGCTCTTCCAATTTATTTATAATCTCATTCTTTATGCCTAGGTCATGAACCCATTTTGACCTTATCTTGGTGTACAGTGTTAAGTGTGGGTCAATGCCTAGTTTCTGCCATACTAATTTCCAATTTTCCCAGCAACTTTTGTCAAATAATGCATTCTTATCCCCAAAACTGGGTCTTTGGGTTTGTCAAACACTTTATTATTAAAGTTATTGGCTGTTTTGTCCTTTGAACCTAACCTATTCCATTGATCAACTAGTCTATTTCTTAGCCAATACCAGATGGTTTTAGTAACTGCTGCTTTATAATATAATTTTAGATCTGGTACAGCTAGGCCACCTTCATTTGATTTTTTTTTTTCATTAATTCCCTTGAAATTCTTGACCTTTTATTTTTCCATATGAACTTTGTTGTTATTTTTCCTAGGTCATCAAAATAGTTTTTTGGGAGTCTGATTGGTATAGCGGTAAATAAATAAATTAGTTTAGTAGTATTGTCATCTTTATTGTATTTGCTCGCCCAATCCAAGAGCATTTAATATTTTTCCAGTTGGTTAGATCAGACTTAATTTGTGTGGAAAGTGTTTTGTAGTTTTGCTCATATAGTTTCTGATTTTCCCTTGGCAGATATATTCCTAAATATTTTATACAATCAGTAGTTACTTTAAATGGAATTTCTCTTTGTAACTCTAACTGTTGGGTTTTGTTAGGGATATATAAGAATGCTGATGACTTATATGGGTTTATTTTGTATCCTGCAACTTTGCTAAAGGTATGGATTGTTTCTAATAACTTTTTAGTAGAATCTCTGGGGTCCTCTAAGTATACCATCATATCATCAGCAAAGATGATTTCCTCATTTGGTTTCCTCATTGCCTATTCTTATTCCTTTAATCTCTTTCTCAACTCTTATTGCCAAAGCTAGCATTTCTAATACAATATTAAGTAGTAATGGTGATAGTGGGCAACCTTGTTTCACTCCTGATCTTATTGGGAATGGTTGCAGTTTGTCCCCATTACATATGATGCTTACTGCTGGTTTGAAATAGATGCTACTGATTATTTTAAGGAAAAGTCCATGTATTCATATACTCTCAAGTGTTTTTAATAGGAATGGATGTTGGATTTTATCAAATATTTTTTCTGCTTCTATTGAGATGATCATATGTTTTTTGTTAATTTGGTTATTAATATGGCCAATTATACTGATAGTTTTCCTAATATTGAACCAGCCCTGCATTCCTAGTATAAATCCTACTTGATTGTGGTGTATTATCCTGGGGATGATTTTCTGTAATCTTTTTGCTAATATCTTATTTAAGTCAAATGCCCTTTTTAAAAATTAAAGCTTTTTATTTTCAAAAGATATACATGGATAATTTTCAATATTCATACTTACAAAACCTTGTGTTCTAATTTTTTTTCCTTCCTTTCTTCCCACTCCCTCCCCTAGCTGGAAAAAGAATCGATATATGTTAAACATGTGCAATTCTTCTATACTTATTTCCACAAATATCATATTAGACAAGAAAAATCAGGAAAAAAGGAAAAAACGAGAAAGAAAACAAAATGCAAGCAAATAACAAAAAAGTGAAAATACTATGTTGTGTTCCACATTCAGTTACCACTGTCCTCTCTCTGAGTTCAGATGGCTTTCTTCATCACAAGATCATTGAAATTGGCCTGAATCATCTCATTGTTGATGAGAGCCATGTCCATCAGAATTGATCATTGTATAAGCTTACTGTTATCATGTATAATGATCTCCTGGTTCTGCTCATTTCACTTAGCATCAGTTCATGTAAGTCTCTCCAGGCCTCTCTGAAATCATCCTGCTGATCGTTTCTTACAGAACAATAATATCCCATAACATTCATATGCCATAACTTATTCAGCCATTCTCCAACTGATGGGCATTCACTCCAATTTCTTGCCACTACCAAAAGGGCTGCTACAAACATTTTTGCACATGTGAGTCCCTTTCCCTCTTTTATTATTTCTTTAGGATATAAGCCCAGTAAAAACACTGCTGGATCAAAGGGTATGCACAATTTGATAGCCCTTTGGGCATTGTTCCAAATTGTTGAATCAGTTCACAACTCCAACAACAACATATTAGCATTTCAGTTTTCCAATATTCATCATTATCTTTTCCTGTCATCTTAGCCAATCTGAGAGGTATGTAGTGGTACCCCAGAGTTGTCTTAATTTGCATTTTTCTAATCAATCATGATTTAAAGCACCTTTTCATATGACTAGAAATGGTTTTACTTTCTTCATCTGAAAATTACTCATTCATATCCTTTGACCATTTATTAACTGGAGAATGTCATGAATTCTTATAAATTTGAGTCAATTCTCTATGTATTTTAGAAATGAAGCCTTTATCAGAATCTTTGAATGTAAAATGTTTTCCCAGTTTATTGCTTCTCTTCTAATCTTGTCTGCATTGGTATTATTCGTCCAAAAACTTTTTAGCTTAATATAATCACGATTATCCATTTTGCATTCAAAAGTGCATTGAAATTCTGCTTTGGCCATAGCTTCCTTCTTTCTCCACAGATCTGAGAGGTAGACTATTCTTTGCTATTCTACTTTGCTTATAATATCACTCTTAATGTCTAAATCATGAACTCTTTTGATTTTTTCTTGGTATAGGGTGTTAGATGTGGGTCAGTGCTTAGTTTCTGACTCATTAGTTTCCAATTTTCCCAGCAGTTTTTAATAAATAGTGAGTTCTTATCCCAAAAACTGGGGTCTTTGGGTTTGTCAAACACTAGATTACTATAATCATTGACTATTTTGTCCTGTCCTAATCTTTTCTACTGATTGACTACTCTTTCTTACCTACTACCAAATGATTTTGATGTCTGCTGCTTTATAATATAGTTTTAGATCTGGCACAGCTAGGCTTTCTTAATTTGCTTTTTTTCATTAATTCTCTTGAAATTCTTCATTTTTTCTTCTTTCAGATGAATTTTTTTTTTAGCGGAATTTTTTGGGACTGGGATTGGTATGGCACTGAATAAGTGGATTAATTTAGGTAATATTGTCATTTTTGTTATATTAACTCAACCTACCCATGAGCACTTGATATTTTCCCAAGAGATTAGATCTGATTTTATTTGTGTGGAAAGCATTTTGTAATTGTGTCCATATAGTTCTTTCCTTTACCTCGGCAGGTAGACTCCCAAATATTTTATACTATATAATTATTTTAAATGGAATTTCTCTTTGTATCTTTTGCTCTGGACTTTGTTGGTAATATATTAAAATGTTGATTTATGTGGATTTATTTTGCATCCTGCAACTTTGCTAAAGTTGTGAATTATTCCCAATAGTTTTTTTAGTTGATTCTTTAGGATTCTCTAAGATACCATCATATCATCTGCAAAGAGTGACAATTTGATCACCTCATTACCTACTCTAATTCCTTTGATCTCTTTTTCTTCTCTTTTTGCCAAAGCTAACATTTCTAATACAGTATTGAACAATAATGGTGATAGTGGGCAATCTTGTTGTCCTGAGCTTATGTGGAATAGTTCTAGCTTATTTCCATTATATCTGATGCTTGCTGATGGTTTTAAATAGATGCTATTGATCATTTTAAGGAAAAGTCCAATTATTCCTATACTCTCTAGTGTTTTTAATAGAAATAGGTGTTGAAGTTTGTCAGATTCTTTTTCTGCATCTATTGAGATAATCATATGATTTTTGTTAGTTTGGTTATTGTTATAATCAATTATGCTAATAGTCTTCCTAATCTTGGACCAGCCCTGCATTCCTGGTATAAATTCTACTTGATTATGGCATATTATCCTGAAGATAACTATTTGATAATAGTTTATTTGATAAATATCTATTTGATAAATAGATTATCTGTTTGATAATATTTTATTTAAGATTTTTGCATAAAATTTGTTGTGAGCTTTTTCTTCTCAAAAAGCAGCCAGGTGATAAAAGTTCAGATCTTTTATTATCTCCAATATAGCCCGGTTAGCTTAGAGGCCTATCTCTCTGCTTGGTTCCAAGAGCTCTTGCCGCTTTGTCCTTTGCTTCTGCCTCTGCTTTCTTCAGCCTCCAGAGCCAGCACCACTCTTCATGTCATTCTGGTGAAATCTCTCAAAGTGCTCTGTGTCTGTTTCTTTTATACAAGAGGGAGGAATTGTGGGATACGAGAGAGAGGGATTATGGGTTTTCTCCCATAGTGCTCTCTGGCCCAAAGAGCTTCAAGGGAGGTGTGAACTCATTGAACTCCAATGAGTAAAGGTGTGAACACAAACCTTGTATTAATTAGTTCTACTTAGTATGTTGTTTCAGGTTCTGGCCAAAATCTTCTTGTAAGATTAGATCAACTCTAATTAGTTAGCAGTTAGTAAGGATTCCAACAAATATTCATTAGGGAAATTAATCTATAATTTTCTTTCTCTGTTTTGACTCTACCTGGTTTAGGTATCAGCATCATATCTGTGTCATAAAAAGAATTTGGTAGGATTCCTTCTTTCCCTATTTTTCCAAATAGTTTGCATAATATTAGAATTATTTGTTGTTTAAATGTTTAGTAGAATTCACATGTAAATCCATCTGGCTCTGGAGATTTTTTCTTAGGGCATTGCTTAATAAGTTGTTCAATTTTTTTTTCTAAAATGCAACAATGTAAATAATATATTTCCTCCTCTGTTAATCTCGGCAATCTATATTTTTGTAAATACCCATCCATTTCCCTTAGATTATCATATTTATTATTATACAGTTAGGTAAAATAGCTTCTAATTATCACTCCAATTTCCTCTTCATTGATGGAAAGTCCACCTTTTCCATTTTTGAAACTAACAATTTTATTTTCTTCTTCCCTTTTTCTGATCAAATTAACTAAAGGCTTGTCCATTTTGTTGATTTTTTTCATAAAACCATTTCTTACTATTGTTTATTAGTTCAATACATTTTTAAATTTTCAGGTTTATTAATTTCCTCTTTTATTTTCAGAATTTCAAATTTGGTATTTATTTGGGGGGTTTTAATTTGTTCTTTTTCTAGCTTTTTTAGTTAACTGCCCAGTTCATTATTCATCTCTTTATCTACTTTATGCAAGTAAGCATCTAGAAATATAAAACTTTCCCTAAGAACTGCTTTGGCTGCATCCTATAAATTTTGGTATGTTGTCTCATTATTGTCATTCTCTTGAATGAAATTATTGATTGTCTGTGATTTGTTGTTTCACTCATTTATTCCTTAGAATCAGTTTCCAGTTAATTTTTGGTCATTTTTTCTGACCCTTTATTACATAGAATTTTTATTGCATTATGACCTGAAAAAGATGCATTTACTATATCTTCATTTCTGCATTTGATTTTGAGGTTTTTATGCCCTAATATATGGTCAATTTTTATGTAGGTTCTATGAACTACTAAGAAAAATATACTCCTTTCTGTCTCCATTCGATTTTCTCCAAAGATCTATCATACCTAACTTTTTAAAAATTGTATTTGCCTCCTTAACTTCTTTCTTATTTACTCTGTGGTTTGATTTATCTAGTTCTGAGAGAGCAAGGTTGAGATGCCCCACTAGTATAATTTTGCTGTCTTTTTCTTCTTGCAACTCTCTTAACTTCTCTAGGAATGTGGATGTTATGCTACTTGGTGCATATATGTTAGTATTGATGTGACTTCTTTATCTCTGGTATCCTTTAGCAAGTTATAGTTTCATTACTTCTCTCTTTTAACTAGATCTATTTTTGCTTTTGTTTGATATGAGATCAAGATTGCTACTCCTGTTTTTTTTTTAATTCATCTGAAGCATAATAGATTCTGCTCCAGCCTTTTACCTTTGCTCTGTATGTATCATTCTGCTTTAAATATGTTTCTTGTAAACAACATATTGTAGGATTCTGGCTTTTAGTCCAGTCTGTTATAAACTTCTGGTTTATGGGAGAGTTCATCCCATTCACATTCACAGTTAAAATGACTAATTCTGTATTTTCTGCCATCTTATCTTCCCAAAGTTATACTTTTCTCTTTCCTTTCCCCCTTTCCCTCCTCCCCAGCATTTTGCTTCTGACCACCACCTCCCTCAAACAGCCCTCCCCCTTTCTTAAACCTTTCCCCTACTAGTTCTGTTTTCCCCTCTATTAGCTTCCCCCTTTCCTTTCCATTTTCCCTCCCACTTCCCTATAGGGTAAGACAAATTTCTTTGTGAAGCAAAATATGTCTGATATTCTCTCTTTGAGCCAAATCTGATGAGAATAAGATTCACACAATGTTCGTTCTTCTCCCTTCTTTCCCTCAATTATAATAGATCTTCTTTGCCTCTTCATGAAATGCAATTTACTCTATTTTATCTCTATTTTCCTTTTCTTCCTATACAATCCCCTTTCCATCTCTAATTCCTTTTTTATATTATCACAATAAAATCAAATTATACCTGCATCCTCTAAATATACCCCTAACAAAGATATAGTTCTCAAGACCTCTTTCCTTTTTACCTTTTTATGTTTCTCTTGAGTTCTGTATTTGGAAATCAGTTTTTCTGTTTAACTCTGGTCTTTTTGTAAGAAATAAATGAAATTCACTGGTATCATTGAATGAACATCTGTTTCCCTGAAAGATAATGCTCAGTTTTTCTGGATAGATGATTCTTGGTTGCAGTCCAAGTTCCTTTGCCTTTCAGAATATCAGATTACAGGCCTTTCAATCCTTTAAAGTGGAAGCTGCTAGCGTAATCCTAGTTGTGGCTCCTCAATATTTGAATTGTTTTTAACTGTTTATAATATTTTCTCTGTGATCCAATAATTATGAAATTTAGCTAAGATATTCCTTGGAGTTTTTATTTTGGTATCTCTTTCAGAGGTGATCCGTGAATTCTTTCAATGGCTATTTTATGCTCTGGTTCTAGGACATCAGGGCAGTTTTCATTTATGATTTCCTGAAAGATGCTACCTAGACTCTTTTATCATCATGGTTTTCAGGAAGCACAATAATCCCTAGATTGTCTTGACTAGACCTATTTTCCAGATTAGTTGTTTTTCCCATGAGATATTTTACATTTTCTTCTATTTTTAAATTTTTTAAAATTTTGTTTGACTCTTTCTTGATGTCTCATTGAGTCATTCATTTTCATTTGTTCAATTCTAATTTTTATTGCATTATTTTCTTCAATTACCTTTTTATCTTCTTTTGCATTTGGCCAATTGAATTTTTAAATGAGTTGTTTTGTTCAATGGAATTTTTTCCCATTTCACAAATTCTGTTTTTCAAAGAGTTGTTTTATTTTTTTTTCATTTTGTGAAATCTGTTTTATAAGGAGTTAGATGCTTTTTCTATTTCAGTAAATTTATTTGTAAGGAGTTTTCTTCAGATAATTTCTGTATTTCCTTTTCCATGTTCTCTTGCAATGTTCTCATTTCCTTTCCCCATTTTTTTCCTAACTCTATTTTAAGAGATCCTTTTTGAATTTTTCCAAGAGAGCCTTGTGAGATGAGAACTAACTGATATCACCCTTTGGGGCTTCATTGGCGATGATTTGCTTTTAGTGTCCTCAGAGTTTGTGATCTGTTCTTCTCTTTCTCCATAAAAGCAATTTATGTTCAGAGGTCTTTTTGCTTTTTTGCTCATTTAAAAAAAAAGATTGAGGTCTGCTTTTAGATTGTACAAGCTTCCTCTACAGGAAACAGTGGCTGTGTTGGGTTGCCGCTGCTGACTTCCAGTGGTGGGTAGGCATAGCCAAGTCCCACATTATTCTGGAGTTCAGAGGCTCACTATTTACCTCTTATATTTGTGTTGCATGTCTCAAAGCTAACTTGCTGATCCACCAGCTTGCAACCAGGACAGAGTATCTAACACTACTGTAGATTCCTCCTGGTAGATTCCCTGGTACAGAGATCCCACACCACCCTGGTCTCTGCACTACACCTGTGCTCAGCTACCTTCTCCCTTCCATGCCCCATCTCTGCCCTATTGAAACAGATCTTTTCTGAAATTCTTCCAAAATATCTTTTGCTGGAAATTTGTTGCACTCCAAATATTTTTGGATTCTGTCACTCCAAAACCAGTTCAGAGGCTTGATTTGGTGTTGATCTGAGGAATATCAGAGAGAGTTCAGATAGAGACATGTCCTGTGCCATTTTGGTTCCACCTAGAGTATCCACTTTTGAAAGATCAGTATATAGAGAGTATTCTGGGAAGGTGGAATAGGTCAGAATGTGTCAAGCTCACCAGATTTTCCCCACAAACAAGACAAAATAGTGTCTCAGGGCAAATGTAGAGTGGTAAAGATAAATGTTGGAACAGAACAATGATCCTTCTGGGACAACCAGAGAAAGTCTAAAGAAAAATCCCAAGATGAGGTTTGCCTTAGTAAAATATAAACAGTTCTAGACTATATCCTCTGAAACAGCAAGCAGTGAGCCATGGGACTAATTTGATTGGGAAATAATCTCCTTTCCAGCCATAGGAATTTTTACCTGCTGGACAGTGTGGGAAATCCAGACTTTTAGCAAGGGAAAATTTAGGGAACCTCTGCAGATAAGGCATATCAGACCAAGCTGTGTTACCAAGACATCCCCTTGGGTGAGAAGGAGTTAGTACATGCCTGGTAGTGCAGAAGCAGTGGAGCAGAAATAATGAGAATTGTGGCAGGAGTTACAGGAGGGTGGAGTTGTTGCCTTTGGTTCCAGAACACAGGATCTGAAGCTAGAAATATCATCTTCTACACCTCAAGACTAGATATAATTACAATAACAACTGCTATAAATAAAGAGAGAAATGAGCAAGCAAAGGAGAAAGAACCCAACCAAAGGAAGTAACTATGAGAATAGAGAAGACCTGAAGTTCATCTTCAGAAGATGATAGATAATGAAGGAAAAACCTGTCAAATGGTTACTCATCCCCAAAATATTTGTAGAAGAACTCAAAAAAGATTTTAAAATTCAAATGAGAGACATTAAGAGAAAAAAATTAAAATACAAGAACAACTCAAGAAATATTAGAAGATTATGAAAAGAAAGTCAACCAACTGGAAAAGGAGATCTAGAATCTTATTTGCTTATTTTATTAAAGCTTTTTATTTACAAAACATATGCATGGGTAATTTTTCAATATTAACCCTTCCAAAACCTTCTGTTCCAAATTTTCCCCTCATCCCCCCTCCCACTCCCTCCCCTAGATAGCAGGTAGTTCAATACATTATATATGTTAAATCCAATATACATATACATACTTATATAGTTATCTTGCTGCACAAGGAAAATCAGATCAAGAAGGAAGAAAAAAAACTGAGAAAGAAAACAAAATACAAGCGAAAAACAACAGAGAGAGTGAGAATGCTATGTTGTGGTCTACACTCAGTTCCTTCTGTCCTCTTTCTGGGTGTAGATGGCTCTCTTCATCACTGAGCAAGGGATATCTAGAATCTTAAGGAAGGAAACAACTTCTTGAAAATTATAATTGTGTAAGGGGAAGTGAGTAAAGTTATAAGAAACCAAGAAATAATTAAATAAGACATAAATAATGAAAAAATAAAAGCAAATATAAAATATCTCATAAGAAAAACAGCTGTTCTAGAGAACAGATCAACAAGAGAAAACATAAGAATGACCAGACTATCTGAAAGCTATAATAAAAAAGAATCTTGATATAATAATAAAAGAAATAATTTATTATTATTATTATTATAGCTTTTTATTTACAAAACATATGCATGGGTAATTTTTCAACACTGACACTTTCAAAACCTTCTGTTCTCACTCCTTCCCTCTTTCCCCTCACCCTCTCCCTAGATGGCAGGTAATCTAATACATGTTAAATGTGTTAAAGTATATGTTAAATACAACATATGTATACATATTTATATAGTTATCTTGCTGCACAAGAGAAATTGGATCTAGAAAGATGGTAAGAAAACCTGAGAAGGAAAACAAAAATGCAAGCAAACAATAATAGAAAGAGTGGGATACTATGTTGTGGTCCACACTCATTCTCTCTCTGGGTGTAGCTGATTCTCTTCATTACTGAACAATTGGAACTGGTTTGAATCATCTCACTGTTGAAGCGAGCCACATCCATCAGAATTGATCATCATATAGTATTGTTGTTGAAGTAATACAAGAAATAATTAAAGGAAATTGTTCTGAAATGTTACAAGAAAAGGGGAAAGTAGAAATAAAAAAAAATCCATAGGTCACTACCTGAAAAAGATCCTACAAAGAAAATATACAAGAATATGATAATCAAATTTTAAAACTCTCAGATCAAGGAAAAATATTATGAACAACAACCAAAAAATTCAAGTATGCTGAAGCCACAATTAGAATTGCATAAGACCTAGCAGTAAGTACATTAAAAGACAGCAGGTCTTGGAATACTACATATCAAAGAGCAAAAGAACTGGGTTTATAGCCAAAAATATCATATCCAAAAAAGTTTAATCTTTAATGGTGAAAAAGGATATTCAATGAATTTCCAGCTTTTCAGGATTTTATTGCAAAGAGACCTGAATTTAATAGAAAATTTGACATACAAGGTCCCAGAAAAATATAAAGTAACTATCAAAGATTAATTACAGGGGACTCAATAAGAATGAATATTTTATGTAGAAATATAAATTGTTGTCTTAGATTGTCTTTTGTAATTGGATAGTTTGAAAGAAAGATTGAGATAGAATTGAGTATGATATGATTTTAAAAAGCAAAAAAGTATCTTATACAAATGAGGTGTGAGAGGAATTTGATAGGGGGAAATGGAATGGGTTAAAGAGGGAATAATGCATATATATCTAGAAGGTTATAAAAAGTCTTATAAATTCAGAAAGAGATAAATGGATAAGGTGATGGGGAGGGAGAGAGAATAAGGGAGGGATTTTAGAGAGCACCCTACTCACATCAGATCTGTGTTAAAGAGAGAACAACATATACATTTAGAAGGGAATAAGAGTCTTCTAAATTTATAAAGAAATAAGGTGAAGGAATAGGATAAAGGAAGTGGTAAAGAAGGTGTGTAGATTAATGAGAATGGGATAAAGAAGGAATAATATATATATGTTTGGCTATAAAAAGTCTTCTAAATTCAGATAGAAACAAGAGGGTAAAGAGAAAGCTGGGGGAGAGAATAGGGGACGGGTTCTTGGAGAGGAGGTAGGTTAAATTGGTTGGTGGTTATTGTTCATTCCTGAAAAGGACCAAAATGGCCTCACTATGTGAGAGTCGAGTTATAGACTGTGGTTGATCAGACCAATATGAGCTCAGAATGCTCTGCCACAGATTGGATACAAATAGTCTACATGAACATTTGGGGTGGCTTCTCTAACTTTGCAAATCTCATATCATCCTTAAGTCTCTGGTTCATTTCCAGCTCAAAGGAGGTGTGAGAACTTAGATTAAGTAATAGAAGGACAAAGCAGAGGAATTAGGGAAAACAGAAAATAAAACATACATACAAATATAAAAGAAAGATTAGGAGTAAAATTTATTATGTAAAAAAAGCAGGAGTAGTAATCATGACTTCAAAGTTAAAACTAAAATATGTTTGATCAAAAGAAAAAAATAGAGAAACTACACTATATGTCAGCCATATTAATCAATATTGTTTTAGATTATTTAAAATAACTAGGCAATATAAGAGTGGTCTATTGCTGTGGTGTAGGAAATGATGAGCCAGTCTATTAAGAAAAATGTGGATGGACTTGGGCTTATGAAACAAGATGTTATCTACCTTTAGAAAAACAGAGGACAAATGGAAATAAGCATGGTATGGTTATACACACATATGCATATATATATATATATATATATATATATATATATATATATATATATATATATATATATAATACACATACACACATTGTATTGTATTAATTGTAGCCTTCACGGAGGAATGGGAGGAAAAGGGGGGAGGAAGGGAGGAATAAAGTAAAATAAAAAGCACAGCAGAGAACAAAAGAAAACTCACAAAGAAGCAAAAAAAAAATGGTCAGCTCTGAACACAAAGCATAGTATATCTATTATATAGGCTTTTTGAAATGGAAATTTATTGTTTTAAATTTTGAATCCTCTCCTATGTTCTGCTGTGCAAATGGCAATTTTTTTTCTTTTCCTGTTTTTTATTTACAGTTATTTACAGTATACATACACACACATACATACACATGTTCATGCTCCCCCCCCATATATATATATATATCTATCTATATACACTTATACATAGATCTATGTGCATATATACTCAAATATTTTCAGATATATATATATATATATATACATATATATATGTATATATATATATATATACACACACATACACATACACATTTATCCATATGTAAACATGAATCTTAAACGTTATTGATATAGTTGACTTATAATGTATTTTTCTCTTTTGGTTGAATCTTTAGGTTTGATTTTGTCTGAGATCTATGATTATTGGTTCTACTTTTTTTTCTAATAACTTCAACTCCTCATTCTTTTTTTAATGTTTGTGTATTTCTTATTTCCTATCCTTGCTACCATGTTTCCCTGATAATAAGACACTGTCTTATTATTTTTTTGGACAGAAAAACACCAGAGGGCTTATTTTCGGGGGAGGACTTATTTTAATGAACATTAACAGCAATTTTAATAAACAGGTAAATGTGAACAAAAAAAGTACCTTTATTCAATAATGATCATGTCATAATAATAATAATAATGATCGGTGCATACAGAGGGTACCATAACATAGCGTGTAGCGCAGAGGATCACCTTCACTACAGTAGCAATCTCAATAGGGCTTATTTTCAGGGGAAGGCTTATTTTAGAGGAATCTTACACAGTAAGGGGAGGGCTTATTTTCGGGATAGGTCTTATTATCGGGGAAACACGGTAACTCTTCTACTTTTCTACTCCTTAGCTTGCCTTGCTATTTACTTAACCTCCCCTTACTTTATCTTCTTCCCTCACTCTTTCCTTTCCTCTTTATCCCCTTCCCATTAATCTATATATCTTGTCCCACTATCATTACTCTATATACCTTTCTATACCCCACCTTATCCTATTCCCACCCCCTTATTCATTATAGATATTATAGATTTAGGGGGTTTCTTTATATTTCATGGTATACATACATACATACACATATATATATGTGTGTGTGTGTGTGTGTGTGTGTGTATAATGCTTCCAATTTAATCCATTTCCAACACGAGTAGGTTTTCAGAACTATGAGCCCTCTTCCTCCCTCTTATGCCTCTGTATCAGTTTTTCTTCTGCACCTCAATTTTTACCTTTTCTTAGACAGAAGAAAATTGTTTTTTTAGAATTAGATCATACTCAGCTCTGCCCCAACATTTCTTGCTGAGCTACCAATTACTAATGTAAATCTTAAATAGATGGTATACATTTCCATGCCCAACAGATAAATGATTTGTCCATGTTGAATTCCTTGAAATTAATCTTTGATATTGGCTCTTATATGTTACATTTTTAAAATTAAATTTGGGTTTAGTTGAGACAAAGTGCTGAAAACCTGCAGATTATTTCTTCTTTGCCTGTTCATTATTCTTATTATTTTTTAAAATGAGACCTATTAGTATAAACACCTCAAAGCCTAGGATGGGAGAGGAGTAGTGGCAGGGAAGGTGCCTCTAGCTTCACTTCAGTTCCTCCTCCTCCCCCCACCCCATCACCACCAACCTGGAATCCTAAACCAAAAGCTCCCCTCTCTTACAAGTGCCTATAGCTAGCCCCATTCTTGCCCAACTGCTTGGGCACTCACCAAATATGATAGTTCCTTCTTGCCCAGGGCCGTGTCTCTGCCACCCAGCTGGGTGCAGTATTCCTAATCAGAAGAGTTCCCTAAGTATTCTGGCATTCAGACCCCCAACTCCCTACACTGTCAGGTAAGTTAAAATTTCTAGGGTTCAGGCTGAAACTCCAGCCAAATCCAGCTAGCCCTAGAGCTCCCCACTGTTTGGTTCTATGGAGCTAACCTGGAGGTGTTTGCACTTTACACTGGTTAATCCCTGTCCTGAGGTCTTCTAGTCTTCTCAATGTGTCTTAGGAGGACCTCTATTCTGCCAAAGGTCTTTGTTTTTCACCAATCTATGTTTGCCTTGAGGCACAAATTTGTTCTTTGTGGGAGAAATCTAAAGAACTTGAAATTTTCTTTTTTCTCCATCTAATATTATTATTATTTTTATAATAGCTTTTGTTTGGTGGATTCTTGATGTCTCATTGACTCATTTACTTCCATTTGTCCAATTCTAATTTTTAGTAAATTATTTTCTTCAGATAGCTTTTTTTTTTTTTTACCTTTTTTTTCATTTGGCCAATTGTACTTTTAAAGGAGTAATTTTGTTCACTGGATTTTTTTTCCCATTTCACCAATTCTATTTTTAAAGGAGTTCTCTTTTTCCATTTCACCAAAGCTATTTTTCAAAGAATTGTTTTCTTTTTTTCCATTTTGCCAAATCTGTTTTTTAAGAAGTGGTTTTCTTCAGTATATTTTTCCATTTCACCAAATGTATTTTTTGCTTCTGACCACCACCTCCCTCAATCTGCCTTCCCTTTTTTCAGCCCCTCCTCCCTTTCTAATTCTACTTCTGTTTTCCCTTCTATTAGCCTCCTCCTTTTCTTTCCCCTTTTCTTTTCTACTTCCATAAAAGGTGAGGTAAGTTTCTATATCAAACTGAATGTGTATGATATTTCCTCATCGGACTAAATCCTGTGAGATTAAGGTTCAAATAATGTTCATTCTCCTCTTTTGTTTCCCTCAGCTATAATAGAGTTTTTTTGCCTCTTCAAGTGATGTTATTTACCCCATTTTACCTCCCCTTTCCTCTTCTTTCAGTACAATCCCTTTTCTACCATTAGTTTTATTTTTATATTATTACAATGAAGTCAAATTATAACTGCATCCTTACAAAGATATAGTTCTCAAGAGTTACACATATATCATCTTCCCATGTAAGGATGTAAAAAAACATAGTTTTTATCCTTCCCTTTTTACCTTTTTATATTTCTCTTGAGTTCTCTATTTGAAGATCAAATTTCCTGTTCAGCTCTGATATTTTCATCAAAATCACTGAAAATCTCCTATTTCATTGAATGTCTATCATTTTCCATGAAAGATAATGCTTAATTTTGCTAAGTAATTAATTCATGATTGCAGTCCAAGCTCCTTTGCCCTCCAGAATATTATATTCCAGACTCTTTGATCCTGTAGAGTGGAAATGGCTAGGTCCTGGGAAATCCTGATTGTGGCTCCTCAATATTTGAATTGTTTCTTTCTGGTTGCTTGCAGTATTTTCTCCTTGATCTGATGATTTTAGAATTTACCTACAATATTCCTTGGAATTTTCATTTTGGAGTCTCTTGCAACAGGTGATTGGTAGATTCTTTCAATGGTTATTTTACCTTCTGGTTCTAGGACACCAGGGCATTTTTCCTTGATGATTTCTTGAAAGATATTATCCACAATCTTTTTTTCATCGTGGTTTTCAGGTAGTCCAATAATTCTTAGATTGTCTCTCTTGGATCTATTTTCCAGGTCAGTTGTTTTTCCAGTGAGGTATTTTATCTTTTCTTCTATATTTTGTTTTCATTTTTTTGTTTTGTTTAACTGATTTTTGGTATTTTATTGAGTCTTTCACTTCCATTTGTCCAATTCTAATTTTTAGTGAATTATTTTCTTCAGTTAGCTTTGTTACTTCTTTTGCATTTGACAAATTGAACTTATTAAATGAGTTGTTTTGTTCATTGGATTTTTTTTTCCATTTTACCAAATCTATTTTTCAAGGAGTTGTTTTCTTCCAACAATTTCTGTTTCCTTTTTCAGACTCCCTTACAAAGCTTCTCATTTTATTTCCTCAATTTTTCTAACTCTCTTTTAAGATTGTTTTTGAATTCTCCCGAGAGTCCCTTCTGAGTTGGACACCAGTTCATATCTCCCTTTGAAGTTTCATGTGGAGGCATTTTGTCTTTGGTGTCCTTGGGGTTTAAAGTCTGTTCTTCCCTTGTCTCAACATTAACAATCTATGATTAGAGTTCTTTTTGCATTTTTGCTCCTAGAGCACAGAGAAGATTTCCCAAGCTTTATCTATAGGACCACAGACATAGGTTTTATGCTGCTCTGAGGCTAGTGCTGCCAGTTTCCTTCCTGGGTAGGTATGACCAAGTCCCACTTGTTATGCTGAGGTTCAGGGTTCACTATTTGCCTTCTGTAGTTTCATTAGCTAATCTACTGAACTACTGGCTTCTGAATAAGGACATAGTAGCCAACACTGCTATATTTTGGCTAAAAGCTTCCACTGAATACCCACAACACAGGGACCTCTCAACTCTGGATCTTTCTGCACTGCACCTGAAGACCTTCCAAAATACTTTCTGCTGGAATTTTGTTACACTCAAGGTATTTGTGGGTTCTGTAACTCCAAAATCTTTTCAGAGGCTTGATCTGGTATTAATTCTGAAAGAAACCAGGAAAAGCTCAGGCAAAGTCTTATCTACTCTCTTCCATCTTGGCTCTGGCACTTGAAACTCAAAGTTTTAAAAATGGCTGTTAAAACTTGTCTTTACAGGTAACTAGGCCAAAATAAATACTAGACAAAGATGAAAAGTGGGGGAGGGGATAAAGGCTCAAGGAGAACCAAAAGGATACAATTAATGGGAGGTGTTTTGTTTTTTTAATAATATGGGGAAAATGAAATTGTCTTTTTATAAACATAGTGAACAGAAATTCATCTGAAAGGAGAGAGTTAATTTGGCCAATCTAGTGAAATCTTGGGTTCTTCAATAAAGCTGAGGGAAAATTTTTATTTAGTCTTCACCATATAAGAAGACAGACCTTGAATAGAAGGAACCAACATTTTGTGCTATGCCAGTAATGAGGTTTCCAGAGAGATAAAGATTTGAGCTTATGGACCAGGAATCATTTAGTGATTTTGGCATAGGGTAGATCCCCTTATCAATGTGGGTCCCAAGAGAAATTGCATGGAGGGTTTTTATGACTTTTTTTGATACAATGATTCAGAACTATCATACAGACTGGTGGCAGTGTTGCAGACATACTATATGCTATGAATCTTATGTTTCTGGTCCTCCTTAATGACTATCATGTTTTATTTTGTTTTGTTTTATATCAGGAGACCAGATTTATTATTGTGTTACTTATTTTAATATTTCATGTTTTATCACTTGTACTAACTTTCCCTGCCAATACTACTTCTGTTGTGTTAGTTTTTGAAGTATTTTAGTGGTGGATGGTTCCCTAGAACATTTTTGGGCTCTTGACCCTAAGAAGTAGGATATGTTAGGTGTAACACCTGTTTTGTGTAAGTTGGGCTGATTTTCCTTTACAGGTAGTAGAGATTGCTCTTGGCAAGCAAGTAACAAGCATTAATTAAGAGCTATATGCCTGTGCTATACGCAGTGGGACTGTCACTGATTTGGCTTCCTTGCCAACTGAGACAAAAAGACCCAATCCACAAGGAATTGATGTCAAAGATTTTAGAGAATCTCCACTGCTCTTTCTGACTTACCATGGCTGGTTGCCATTGTGAATGTGAAGCTGGAGGGGAATAGCCTTTTTTTAAAATCCCAATTACTCTCTCTTTAACCTTAGGAATTATATTTTTTTATGTTTTGTTATATGTGAAGTCATTTTCATTGCATTTTGTGATCCACAAACTTTTCATTACATTCTAATCCTGAGCCTGAAATACCAGATTAGCTGGAGTTATATCTGGCTAGAATGTTATAAATTTATTAATCATATCAATTTTTTAGTCATCATATTAAGTAAATTGAAACAATTAAGCTTAACTTTTAAAAATTAGCAACTAAAGTTTTAAAATATGAACCTTTAAAAACAGAATGAAGTTGGAATAGGAACTACAATCATCTGAACTGACACAGTCTGTTTTTATTGCTCCTTTTTCAGTTTATTTCTCTTACTGGAACAGGTATCAATATTACTTTTTTATGTAAGTTCTTAACCACAGACCTTGAGGACTGTTCCTACTAACAATGCATTCATTATAATTTGAATTGCCTGCTTTTCTTATCTTAAAATTTAAAGGGTATATTATCTGAATTAAAACATAAAACCACAGACTTGTCATGCTACTTTAAAAGAGTCCCCTTGACCTACCATAGACACCATGCAGGAATACCCACTGTAGTTGCTGATGTAGATCAAAGATTCTCTAAGGAAGTAGTCAGAGAGAGAAGGAAGGACCAGTGCTAACATGGCACTGCAGCCGGGGGACACATGCATTGAGAGAACCTGAGCTTTCTATGTATCTCTATAATATCTGAATTATGTAATTTGACACAACAGAACAATTCATTAACTTAAAATGTTATACTATGCAATTAAAATACAAAACAACTTTTAGAAAATCATCTTGAACCATACCAGGCACAATGTAAATACATGTCTGTGGGTAGCAGGCTGACATTTATAGAATTCCTGCAGAAGCATATGACAAAGAGAGTTATATAAATATATATAGTCTAAAAGGAGAGATTCTGAGAGTACATTAGATTTAAATCCATTAACTTAAATAGGAAAAAACATCTTTTTTGCTCACAAAATAAAATTTAGTATTTCCTTCAATGATGAATTTATTAAAAAAACAAACATATTATTCTGAGAACTTGGCTTTACCAAATGCCCAAAGGGATCCATGATACAAAAACATTTTAAGAACCTTTGTCCTAGAGAGAGATTTCCTCAATAGTATACTTCTCAAAGAAGGATTACTGGGTCACCCTTATAGCTGAAAGATTAGAGCCATGTCATTGGTGACTGGGGATAAGTATGTCAGGAGAACTTCCCTTCCTTTGACACCCTTCCTATTCAGGTGTCTTGCTTGAACCATTCAGGTCTGATTGGAAGGAGTTTGCTGGCTTGTTCAGCAGTGAATACACCAAAAACATATTGAATTTTCGTAGGAGATCTAATAGGCTACTTCAGTATTTAATGTTTTGGTTCATGGGGTTTCCGTAAGTCCTTTGCATCATGTTCTGCATCATATTCATTTTCCATGAAGTGAAATAAAGGCTGTCCCATAACAATATATATATATATTTAGTACATTGGGTAACTATGCAAGAATACCTTAATTCATTTGGATAGAGTACAATGAATATACTGTGAGTAGGGCAGCTAGGTGGCCCAGTAGCTAAAGTGTTGGCCCTTGGATGCAGGAAGACTTGAGTTCAAATATGGCCTCAGACACTTACTAGCTATGTGACCCCGGAGCAAGTCACTTAACCTTGTTTGCTTCAGTAATCATCTGTAAAATGAGCTGGAAAAGGAAATGGCAAATTTCTCCAGTATCTTTTCAAAGAAAAACCCAAATGGGGTCACAGAGTCAGACATGACTGAACAACAACATACTTCGAGTATACTAGGAGAGTTTCCTGGAGTGATCCCATATAGAAACAATTAGTCAAAGAGCCCTTAACATTAGACCTGGTTCAGGGGAACTATAAGTTCCCACAGGTGTTGGGAAAAGAGAGAGACAGAGATACACAGAAAAAGACTAAGACACAGAGAGAAACAGAGGCAGAGGCAGAGACAAAGAGAGAGAGACATACATAGAGAGATAGTGAGATAACATCTCAAAAATACTTTTTTCCTAGAACAGTACTTCTTGTTATCAATCAATATATACAGAGTCCTAGCCAGTTAAAGGGGAACTTTCACTCTCTCACCAGGGAATCATTTCCTATGGAAGTGGGTTGAAGAGCTGTTTTTTTTTTTGTTTGTTTGTTTGTTTTGTTTTCATTTTAACAACACAGTGACTAAACTTTGATTAATTGAATCATGAGAATGAATTCCGGATGATTTCACTAGGAGGTGAGGGGTGAGGAAGGGAAGAGGGAAGCTGGAGAGAGATCTCCACTTCAACCTTAGATTGTTGCCATTTTTCCTCTATTGTAACTCCAAAAGAGTGTTTTATTGAAAGGAGCCGAGTGCATCTAATGCAGTTATCCGTGTCCATGCTGTCGTTGCTGTCAGGGCAGGGAAAAAAAGCTGTCCAGCTGCTCTGGCCTCAAATGCTCACAACAAAGGAGTGTTCCCGTGAAGAATTCGCTACCTTTTGAACTGCTCATCTGGTTTCTATTTTTGAAAGGTCCCTAACCTTCTCCCCAACCCCCACTTTCACCCTCCACCCAGCCATTATTCCCTCCCATTGTTCTGATAAGGGACAGGCTGGGGGATTTCCCTGCCACCACTTCCAATTAGTAATTCTCACCTCTGGGGTGTGCCAACTATGTTTCCATATAGAGAAAATTGGGTATCTAAAGATGAAGTAGAAGATCTGAGCAAAACCTAAGTATCCTGGCAAATGTGATATAAACTCATTGAGCCTCAGTTTCCTCATCTATAAAATTAAGGAATTGTGTTGAGAATACCTCTATGATTCCTACAAACTCTAGAATTCTATGAATCCATACACTCTGGATCACCATTCTATAGGAATCAAGAATGTAGGAATTGGAAGAGACCTTAGAAACCCCAAAGCCAGATTCTCTCATCTTACAAATGAGGAAACAAGCCCAGAAAGGTAGAAGGCTTAATTAGTCATGCAGTCAGGACCAAAACTTAGGTTTTCAGGCTCTGATTCCAGCATTCTTTCCTCCATGATAAACTATAAAGTACTTCTTCCTTGCCAAAATTCAGTCCCAGAACCTGGATCTAAAGATTGCCTTCCACTGAGGTCAGTTCTTAGCTTTCCAGAAGGAGTTAGAACAAAATTTTTGAAGCAGCATAAAGTACATTGGACTTGGAGACAGGAATCTTATCTTCTAGTCTTTGGTCTGCTAACAACTTAGAGTGGACAAATTCCTCAGCTGCTCTAGTCCTCTAAAGCAATAGAGATGGATTAAATAAGTCCAAGATCTTTCCCATCTCTAACAGTCTATGAATCCATGAGGTCTGAGTAAGAGGGGCAGGGACAAGACAATTGGGCTAGGCGGGGTATCTTCTAGTAACAGGAAGTCAGTCAGATCAAATAAAAGAAGATGGCATGATTAAAATAGATTAAAAATCTTTGGATACCAAAGATTTTTCTAAAGCATGGGGAAAGGGACTGAGACATGAGAGTCAGTACATATAAAAGCAGTTATCAAGCTATTAAGATTTCATAAGTGATCTTTTAACCAGGTATAATTTTACAGCTAGAGGTGGCACAATAGATAGAGTCCTGGGCTTGGAGTCAAGAAGGCTTGAATACAAATCTAACCTTAGGCACAAGTCATGTAGCCTTGTATAAATCACTTAAGCTGTAGTTGCCTCAGTTTCCTCAACTGTAAAATGGGGATAATCATAGTATCTACCTCCCAGGGTTGTTGTGAGGATCAAATGAGATGACAAATGCTTATTTGCTAACTTCCTTAATTACTCTGCTTTCTAGCACTGACTAGACAATATGTACACATTTCCATTTCTGTTTAAGTTCACTCTATAGCATAATCATTGAAATAGATGATCTTTCCCCTCTTTCCCATTACCTTCATGTAGCACTCTTTCACCATCTTATCCAGATCTGTATTCCTTCAGCTAGTGCCTCCTTTTCTAAAAATTGTTCTAGTGAAACAGATCTCCCTTTTATTCTTCCCCAAATCAAAACTCCCATTCTCTCCTAGTTTCTCCTAATTTCTTGATTCTAATCTGTCTAGGAATCAAACTTAACTAATTAATATTAAGACTGATCATACATACTCTTCCTCTACAGAAACCCTAACATTTTAAAAGAGGAGGTTGCAAACGAACAGCTTAATCTAAATGAATGAATCAAAAGTGGAATCTAGGGTATCTTATTTTGGAGGGAATAGGTCTTTTGACACCCTTCAAACAAGAGCAAATAATCGCCTGACCCACTCTACTCCTTTATTAGGTCCCTTTGATTCTAGTGCTAATTTTGTGCTTTCATTTTCCTCTTCATTGTCTTGATTCCATAGAGGACTGAAGTTTGCAAACATTCTTAACAAATGAGTTCTTTCTGATGCTATTTATATTACAATTTATTGATAGAGTTAAGAAATCTAAAAAAGTTTCTTATTTTCATAGTGGGCAGGAAGTTCTAACGATGATTATAATTCAAAGGCAGCTCTTTGACAAAACCTTGTTATCACAGTCATAACTAGGGCAAGGCAATCATGGCTTTGTACTAGAGTTCTGAATTTTGTGCTGTTGATGGCACTGGCAGTCCTTCAAGCACTTAGAAACATCAGGGTTTTTATCACTTGGCTAAAAGGTTAACTAGTTAAGATAAGCTACAAGATAGTATGTGATTTCTTGGTTCCCCATCTGCTATTCCTCAGATATTTTCCCTAGCCCAGTTCCATTTCTTCACCTACCTATTTCATTCATAGAATATTTTGTGCTACTTACTCTGGTTAAAAAAAATTGTTAGTTATTACTCTGCCTACTTCTCCTGATGCCATATTTTGCTTATTTCTGATTATTCAGAAGATCCTGGAATATTCACATTTCTGGGGCCACAAGATATTATTTTGTACCTCTAGCTCCAGTTTATGATATGACTTTTCACTCTTCATTTTTCCTGGATCTTCTTGTCCCTTATTTGTCAAGGGGGAACATAAGCAAGCTACTCTTCATGAAAATTGTAATGATCTATCATTATGCATGCATGTGCTCTGAGTTGCTTTTCCAGGAGTGGGATAAGTTTGTGCTAATCCAGCTACATGCTGTCAGCTGGCTGACCAGAACTAGAGCACAGCCTGTATCGCTACAATTGAGCAAAGTACATTGGCCCACATGAGGCTCAAATAAACTGACTTGGCCTCTTTACCACCAAGTTCTTGGCCAAAGGACCAAAGGGCAAAGTTAAGGCGATATTAGAGCACAAACTTGTGTCCCCTTAGGTTCAACATGGTATAAAAAATTTAGATTGCCAAGTATAGCCAACACCTGACAGGCAAATCACTTAAGTTCTTAGGGCTTCCGTTTATTCAGCTTAGAAGGTAGGACTAGATGACTATTAATGTCACTTTTATTTTTAGAGCCCAAATCCCTAAGTTTCTTATTCTTGCTATACCAAGGATAATGGATGAGAAGTAACTAACCTCTGATACCCAAGAGTAGTTGGAGTGGGGAGAGGGGAGAAAAAAGGAGGAGGGAGAACTATAGCTTGTCCCCTTTCTATTCACTCAGGCAGAGTCTTTGTGGCATTGCCCTAATTCTCACATTGACCCATTTTGAATGAGATCTCTTATATCACCTGAAAATAAAAGATCAAAAGAGCTTTTAAAAACATTCCCCCCAAATAGGAAAATGTCTCAACAATTACAAATGTTTTTAATATAATAGTAACAATAATAACAATAATAAATAAGATTATATAGCACTGGCTGACCTGTACTTTAAAACACATATATGACTTTATATATGTAGTTTAATCTCATTCAATGTTATTATCTCATGATATGTCCCTGGAAAAGGACAGGAAACAGAAGTGAATTTGAAGCCTCAGGACTGGAGTTCAAATCTCAGCACCATTGATAATACAACCCTGGATGAATCACTTCCATTCTTTGGGACTCGGTTACTTCAGGTGTAAAATGAGATTGTAGGATTACTTGATCCCTAAATTCCCTTCTAAACTCTAAATCTATAATTCCCGAGTTTCTTAATCTTGTTACACCAAGAAATATCATTAACCTCTGTTAGTGAATCACATGCTTAATTTTTGTGCACATAAGAATTGTAAATCAATTTCCAAAATTTATCCATAGATTTTCCTCAAAAAAGGTCAAGCAGACTATGTGATAATGCTCAGATTTACAAATGCTCAAAACATTTCTTCCTTTATTTTACCTGAATGTCCCATGGCTATAGGCTCAGGGCTAAAGGAATCAAAACCAATTCTAAAATACCTCAGGTAGTATGTCTCATCATCACTTCCCTGGGTACAAAGCCAATATTCAAAGCAGACATGTTGACTTGGCTTGACTTGGCCAGACACAATGTTTCATTGCTTAAAGAAAATTGAACTAAAAAGTAAACTTGCTTTTTCCTCCCAAGAAAACTGTGAGGCTTTCTCCTTTTTACTATCAGAACCAACTCTATATTAACAAATAGTGAACATAAAGAAATGGCTCTTAAACAGAGGCTTAATTCAAACTACCCAAAAACTTACTATGAGTAGAAACAGAAAGAAATGTTTTGAAGGGTCTCAGCATGACTGATTTTCCTTGTAACTGACAAGTGAATTCTCAAAAGTGGGATTTGAGTACAGGATTCCATAGCCAGTATTCTCTCTCTGTACTCAAGTTGTTCCATTTTAATCTTTGATTTGTTTTTTTCTTGAGGATCTTCTATCAACATGTGGTGTTGGGGTATAAGAACTTGGTGTTCTAGGTGAAAGCACCCATCAGATGGAAGGTCTCCTTGAGTCTCCTTGTCCTACCCCCTCACCTCAATCTGATTTTTTTTTGTTTTTTCCCCTCCAATCTGATTTAATGTTTCCATTATTGTGTGATTTTGAACAAGTCACTTAACCTTTCTGGGTTTTGGCTTCTTCATTTGTAAATTGAGTGGGTTGTAAAAGAAAATAGCATTTCTGGAATCTATAAAAATATACAGAATGGAGCAGAGGGAAATCCAAAAGAAGACATAGACGAGGAGAGCAGTATTAGTGCTACTAAGTTAAATTTGATGTGAATTTTAAAAAAGCTTTCCATAGTAGATTTATGGTTTCATATGCAATCTTACTTTTCTGTTCTTTTAAAATAATATTTTATTTGTTTTCCCAATTATATGTCAAGATAATTCTTAGCATTCATTTTTGTAAGATTTTTTTTTGTTCCAAATTTTTCTGCCTCCTTCCATCTTTTCCCCTCTTCCTAAAATAGGAAGAAATAACCTATTTGATATATGTTATACTTATACATGTGCTATCATGTAGAACATTTTTCCATATTGGTCACAATTGTGAAAGAAGCAGCACAGCAAAAGAGGGGAAAACACTCAAAAGAATAAAGTGAAAAAGTATGTTTCAATATACATTAAGTCCATCAGTTCTCTATCTGGATATGTATAGAATTTCCCTTCATGAGTCCTTTGTATTTTTCTTGGATCATTGTGTTACTTGGAAGAGCTGAGTAATCATCCATAGTTGATCATCACACAAAGTTACTGATACTTTGTACAAATCAATTCATTTTGCATCAATCTATACAAGTCTTTCCAGGTTTTTCTGAAATATGCTCGTTCATCATTTCTTATTGCACAATAATATTCTATTATATTCATCTACCATAGCTTGTCAGTCATTCTCCAGTTGATGGATATCCCCCCAATTTCCAGTATTTTGCCACCACGAAAAGAACTGCTATAAATATCTTTGCATGTGTAGGTTCTTTTCCCTTTTCTTTGATCTCTTTGGGAAACAGATCTTTTTTTCTGTTTTTTTTTTTTTTTGTAGATGGAAATGTTTGTATTTGTTGATAACTGTCACTTCTATTATAATTTTTTTTTTTTTACAAATAAGATAGTTGTATATTGGATTTCTTACTTTCTATGGGAGGAGTTGGGGAGAAGGAAAAATTTGGAATACAAGGTTTTACAAAGGTGAACGCTGAAAATTAGCTTTGCATGTACATGGAAAAATAAAAAGCTATTAAAATAAAGAAACTCACCCCTAGAAATAAGGTGGTTGGACTGAAGTTGGTCCTAAGATCCCTTCCAGCTCTGAATCTATAATCCTTTCATTTGATTGATTTATGAAAGGATTATAGATTCAATCAATCAAATTTAAAGGATGGTTGGGGGAGGGCAATTAGGTGGTACAGTGGATAGTATAGCAGCTACTCACTGGTCAGGAGAACCTGGGGGAAGGAGTACAAATAGGAAGAGAAAGAGAGGAGACCCAAGGCTTTTAACAAAAAAGCCAGATGAGTTTGGGAATATGAAGGTTTTGGGTTTGGAGTGGTACTCTGAGTATCCACAGCATCTGCCTCAAGTTCTGCAAAATTTTTATTTTAAAAGTTAATTCAATTCAACTCTAATTTCTCCAAAGGTCACTATGCTGTCTGTTGGCTGTGAACATCATATTATCCCTTTTATTCATGGGAAAACAAGCATAAACGAGTATTCTCGCTAGTGACATACTGCTAAATATTTAACAACCAGCTTGGAAAGGTGGAGAGGGGCAGAAATGTATCTACAACACACTTTTAGGTTTAATCTGCATTATTACCATTTTCTCTATCTTTGGACAATCAATACCACAATAAAACAAACTCTGATTTGTAATATTTGTGCTAGCTCCAGCATTCTCCTATTTCTCTTATACAACTAGCTTTTTCTACAGTACTTTGCTGCTTCTTTGTTTCCATCACTCCTTACCTCATATGGTGTGAGCCTAAATTTTTTATACAATTAAAGCTAGCAAAAAATTTGTACTAAGATTTTTGAAACACCACTTCTCTATATATGTTATATGTCCTCATACCTTCCTCAACTCTCCCCCTGGAACAGTGAAGTTCCTAAAAGGCAGAGCCTATTTCATGTTTATCTCTGTATTCCCATTCAGTCCTTTGCCATTTATAGGTAATTGATAATTTTTGTTGAATTTAATTGAATAAGGGGAAGTGACTTGTCTAGATCTAGATCAGTTGATGGATCCAATGAAAAATTACAAAAACAGTTAAATAACAGAACCTAAACCCTCAAATTCCAGGCTACTGTCTTCATTTCACTAATCACAGCATTTTGTCATCTTTGTGGGCCTGAAAAATGTATGGAATAGAGAGTGACAAAGATTTGAAGAAACACCGGGGGATTAAGATTAGCAATAGAGAGGGAGGAACTCCCTCTTCCCAATAGAGGAATACCTTTGTATCCCAAAACAAAACATCTTTCTTGACCTCCATTCTTCCTACATGAGGATTGCTGAGGGGAAGGAAAAACCCCTGCCAAGCTGACTTGAAGTCATAAAAAACAACGAATTTGTCCAACAAATATTCATTGAGTAGCTAACCCTTTTTCAGTTAGAGATTATAGAAAAGATAGTAACATACAGGATGGTTTGTTGCCTTCCAAGATTTATAATCTGATTAGGGAGAAAAGTAACAAACACATACTGTACAATGCAAAATACCATAATAAGTGATAAATCATGTGATACAGATAACAGTGTTATAGTAATTTACAAGAGGGGAGATTTGTTTGAGCTAAATTAGCTAGAATAGTTTCCAGCATAGAGTTTAGGGTAGGGATTGCAAAGACTGTCCTTATGAGATCAGTAGTACTAATCCTCTCCATTTTACAGATGAAGAAAAAGTTTAAGAGAGATTAATTTGTCCAGGATCATACTTAGCAAAGTATCAGAGCTAGGATTGGAATCCAGATTTCTTCTGCCTCCCAATCTAGCACTCTTTATTATATTTGTTTGCCTACTAAGATCTTCAAGATCTTTCTAAATAATATAATAGGATTGAGATCTCTTAACAGTTCCTGTGTTCTTCCTGTCTGATGCCCAAGGATCATCCCCATAATTCAGAATCACATTATCCTGGAATGATTTTTTTAACCCAGAATTCAGTCACATCAAAAAGAAAGGACCACCCATTCTCAGAACCAATGATCCCATATCCCTAAAATCCAATATTTTTTTTTTCTGGGAACAATAGGGAAAATGTAATCTTAGTAGCCATTCTCCACCCTTGCCCCAGACTTAGCATCTCCCTTCCAATTCCCCCATCTTTTACTTCTATCAACTGGACTGAGCATGTCAAGCCAAAGCATACAGCCAATATTTATTATAGACAAGAGTCTTTAAATATTTTTAAAACATTTTCCCTCATTTTGTCACATCTCAAAGACTTTGCCTAATGTTTCTGTAGTATGAAAGCTATACTGCCTCTTTTAACTCCCACCCTCACTTAATGGGGCAATGTATCTTCCAGGCAGGTTTCTTCCTTCTTGGGTCTCATTCTCAACCCTGCCCCCTCTCCATTCCCCTTTCCCTCTATCCCTGGTAAGTCATAAGTGCCAACTCCTGACACCCTCAACGGTTTCTCAACTGCTGACACTAATCACGTTCTGAGGAGCAGGTCATCAGTGAAGGGGCTGAAACTCGTGTGAAAAAAGTCCTCAAGTAGGCCCCAGCAGCTCACACCTGCAAGCTCTATTCATCCCCACTGTTTACACATTGTCATCCACAATTAAGTCTTTCCCAGGAACTCTGGGCTGCTTGCTCCTCCCACTCTCTGCACAGGGACCCCATTCTGAGTCCTTGTGTCTGTTAAATTGAGCATAGGGCTCTGTGATTAAATTAAGTTTTGTATCTCTGGTGCTCTCCCTAGTACTAGATTCTCTCTCTCTCTCTCTCTCTCTCTCTCTCTCTCTCTCTCTCTCTCTCTCTCTCTCTCTCTCTCTCCCTCTCCCTCTTTCTATCCCTCTTCACCATTTGTCTTCTTCATTCCCCCCTTCATTAATAAAGATGTCAGATGTCAGATTACTAGCTCTAAACTAAAAACAGTAATTAAAGGCACTGAATGGGTGGCAATTTGATGGTTAGTTAAGAGGCAAGTAGGGACCAGGAAAGTTTTGAGATTCAGAAGAGTGAAGTAGGTGCTATGTGAGGATGATGAGAGTTCAAAAAAGAGTCTCTGACCAACAATGAAACATATTTTCCAATTCCTGTTAGAGATCTGATGGACTAGAAGTTAAGAACGAGATACAAAGTTTTAGAAATGGTCAATGTTTGGATTTGTTTTGCTTGACCCATATCTATTTGTTACAACAGAGAATTTCATGTTGTTGGGGGAAAGGGAAAAAGAAATAGGTTAATAATAGTGATGCTTACAAGGAAAAAAACAAAAAAAAAGTGTCATTAAATCATTTTTAAAATGCACAGAAGGGAACAGAAAAATGTTCAGGGGGAGGCAGACAAACAAATCAGCTTTGAATCTAACATGTTGTATTTATTATATTCTTTTTGAAAATACAACTTGTACATAATAGAGATTCACAGTTTCATATACAATTCCTCTTTGTGGTCTTCTTTTTGTATGGAAATGTTCATGTTTGTTGCTATTTGTCAAGTTCAGAATGACAAAAAATACAGACAGGGGAACAAGCAGACAAAGAAAGACAGAGAAAAACACTTAGGTACCTCCTCTGGGATATTCCAAATAACCTACTTAAATAGCTTCTTTCTCTTTTATACCATTCTTAGCTCATTTGCCTCAGGGAATATAAGAAGGTCCAGATTAGTTTTATCTTTTCTTCTAAAGAATTTTATAATATGCAATCAGTGAAAATCACTTTGGTTCATTCAAGCCCCAAGTGAGATATACCAATGATTTATTTAAAAAAAAAAAACTCTCTTCCCTCTCCTTCTCCTTTTCCCTCTCTCCCTTCCTCTTTTCCCTTCCCTCCCTCCCTCTTCCTCTCTATTATTATATGCCTCTCTTTAATTCTGACTTTCTCTGTCTCTTTGTATCTCTTCTTTTTCTCACTTAATAATATTTTATTTTTTCCAATTATGTGCAAAGATAGTTTTCCATCTTTATTTTTGTAAGATTTTGAGTTCCAGTTTTTTACCAAGACAGCAAACGATCTGATATAAGTTATACATGTACCATCATTTTATACATATTTTCATATTAGTCATATTGTGAAAGAAAAATCAGAACAAAAGGGAAAAACTGCAAGAAAGAAAAAAGCGAAAATAGTAATCTTCAATCTGTATTCAGTCTTCATAGTTCTTTCTGTGAATGCGAATGGACTGGAATTGTCTTGGATCACTATATTATTACCTCTTTCTCTTCTACTTAACCAATCTTAAAATGAAGTAAATAACACCCATTAAAGGTTTGGAGTCGGGGAGGAGTAACATAATTTTATCTTAATACCAGTTTAATACCAGGGCAAACAGAAAAAACTTGAAAGGAATACACTTTATATACTCTTCCTGGGAGAAAGAAATGAGAAGTAGAGAAAGATCAGTCAATCAACAAGCATTTGTTAAGTTCTACTACATGCCACACATTGCTCTAAGTGTGAAGGATACAAAGAAAGGCCAAAATAAAAAGTGCCCCTGCTTTCAAGAAGCTCACAGTCTAATGGAGAGACAATATGCAAATAACTCTGTACAAATAAAATTTTACATACGATAAATCGAAGATAATTAATAGAGGGAAAACAGCAGTAAGGGAGTCAGGAAAAGAAGGTGGGACTTGGACCTTATTTGTGATCTAAAGGAAACCAGAGATTTAACAGATAGAGATGAGGAAGGAGAGAATTCCAGGCATGGGAGACAGGGAAAAGCATAGAGCATATTGTGGAAAGAAAACAGAGACAAACTACAGGAGGTCAGAGGAAGGTAAGGTGTAAGAACACCGGAAATGTAAAAAGGGTCCAAGTCTCATTTCAGAAAAGCTGGAAACAGTTACATGAACTGATGCTAAGTGAAATGAGCAAAACCAAGACAACAATGTACACAGAAACAACAAGATTAAGTGATGCTCAATTGTGATGAACTTGGCTCTTTTCAACAAACCAGTGATTCAAGGCAGTTCCAATAGACTCGGGATGGAAAATGTCATACACATCCAGAGAGAGAATTATGGAGACTGAATGTGGATTAAAGCATAATATTTTCACCTTCTTGTTGTTTTTTGCTTGTTTTCTCCCTTTTGATCAGATTTTTATTGTGCGGCATGAAGAATATGGAAATATGCTTAGAAGAATAGTACATGTTTAACCTATATTGGATTACTTGCTGTTTTAGGGAGGAGGAGAGAGGGAGGGAGAGAAGGGGAAAAATCTGGAACACAAGGTTTTGCAGGGGTGAATGCTGAAAACTATTTTTACATGCATTTGGAAAAATTAAAAAAAAAAACTATTAAAAAGGAAGGGGCCAAAAAAAATAAAAATAAAAAAGATAGCTTATTCTGATTTTGAACACATTACATGTGATCTATCCTACGATAGAGATGTAATTGCAAGTGAAAATTTGTAATTGTAATTGTAAATTTAAAAATTTCTAAAAATAAAATGGATTTTCCTTAAAAAAAGGGAAGGGCAAGTTTTGAAGAGCTTTGAATGCCAAACATGTATATGTAATATATAATTTATATAATCCTGAAGGAAATTGAGAACTCTTGAAGTATATTGAATGGAGGATGACATTATCATATGTGTACTATAAGGAAGATCAATTTGACAACTGAATGGAAAACATACTAAAGTATGGGGAGACTTGAGACAAGAAGACACACCAGAAAGCTATTGTAATAGTTTGAGGGTAAGATGATGATTCTGCACCAGGATAATAGCCAGAGCAGTGGAAAGAAGGTGGTGGATAGGAGAGATAGTACAAAGGCACAATGGAAAAATCCTGAATTGGATGCGGGAAGTGAGAAAGAGTGAGGAGTCAAGAATGACACCTAAGCTACAAGCCTGAGTGACTGGGAAAATGGTGATAGTATCTATAATAACAGGAAAGTTTAAGAAAAGAGGAAGGCTTTGGGATCTGGGAAGGAGATAATGAGTTCAGTTTGGAAATCTTTAGTTTTAACATGTCTATGGAACATCCAATTGGAGATGTCCAATAAGCAGTTAGAGATGCAAGACTAGAAGTTAGGACAAAGAGTAAGCCTGGATAAATAGATTTGGGAATTATCATCAAGGAAGCAGAATGTCATTCTTAGAAAACATTCTTTTGCTCGAGAAATTTTTATGTGACCCCAGGTATATAGTTACATAAATTTTGGTTTTCAAATCAAACATTTACTGATAATAAATCATAAAAATTATTTTAAAACAATTCTTTAATATGCATATAAGTTTACCATTTATTAAAGATGAAAGCAAAGTTGTAACTAAATGAGATGGATGTACTTGCTTATTTTTACATAAACAATTAAATCTTGATATAATATTTGATACCTTTTACTGGTGCCAAATTTTTCACGATTACTACTTTCAGTTATGCGACCCCATATGGGGTTGATATACACAGTTTAAGAAGCTTTAATCTAACCTACCCTTTTCCCACTATGGTAGAAGCAGTGTCAGTAGCTCTACCTGTCTTCTGAAGCATACTCTATTCTTACAGAATTAATATGTGACAATTCAAATGCACATGTGGAACTTCAGTAGGAATTATATCACTAGCTTTCAGTAAAATTTGATGGAAAGATTGATTAAATTGTCTCCAAAATTTCTTCTAGCTTTACACATATGACTCTATATTTGAGAAGCCAGGATTACCTACTAACTTGTGCTTTGGAATCTCAGGCATAAAGGATGTAAGTATTGTTCTTATAACTGATATATCTCTTGATTGAAAGATAAATTGAAGAAAACAAGCCAGCTCCAAAAAACTTCAGCTTAGTAGTATTCTGAAAGAAACAAATATTGGTATAATGCCTGAGTTTGTTATCAAGAAGAATTACAAATTAGCAAAGTTCTGCTTAGAAACTTTGGTGTTATAGGAGCATAAATCAGCATATATAGAAAGCCATTTCCATATCAAGTTTATGAAGACTAGTCAATTTGCTATTTTACAGAATAGCCCCCCAAGTAGTAAGAGCCACATAAAGACAATTAACTGAAATCACCTTTGTCCATCAGAAAATTAGTCAGAATCCCTGGTGAACAGAAGAAAAGAAATGAGAAACAAAAAGGATTTTAATCTTCTAATAGTTGGGGTGTTATGTGAGCCAGAAAGAAAATGAATTCAGGAAGTGAATTCTTTAAGTAAATTCTAAGAATAACTCTAGTTTAGATGAAGCTCAAATGACCCCAGAGACAGCACATTTTTTGCTAGATGATAGCTGTTAGGGTACAGGGATAATCTATAAAGCTAGTAATGCTGATCATCAGTAACGTCCCTCAACAATCCCAGGATTAAGAATCAAGAATTATGGAGACAAAAAATTTATGATCAGCTTATACTATCAATAAACTCAGATACAAATGCAGAAAGATTAAAAGATCACAAAAGAACTAGAATCATCTGACTTGTAACCTTTGATGTTGCAAGAGAAACAAAAGTTATGTTGATTTGATATACAGTAATGATATGCATACATTGTAACTCTATGGGTACAGTGACTTTTGGGGGATTGTTTATGGTTTTGCTTGTACACTATGGATATGCATGTGCTTTTGTAGTATATACATTAATGTATATTACATTTTAATTAACATATTTAGTCATTCAAAGAGACCTGAGTTTCAATGGATAAATGATGGACAGAAACAGCTACACCCAAAGAAGGAACACTGGGAAACGAATGTGAACTATTTGTATTTTTGATTTTCTTCCTGAGTTATTTTTACCTTCTGAATCCAATTCTCCCTGTGCAACAGAACTGTTCGGTTCTGCAAATATGTATTGTATCTAGGATATACTGCAACATATTTAACATATATAGGACTGCTTGCCATCTTGGGGGGGGGGGTGGAGGGAGGGAGGGGAAAAAATGAAACATAAGTGAGTGCAAGGGATAATGTTGTAAAAAATTACCCTGGCATGGATTCTTTCAATATAAAGTTATTATTAAATAAAATAAAATTTAAATTAAAAAAAACATATTTAGTCATTGAAGAAAAAATGGTATTTTGTATTATACTATTGTCTGTTGCATGGAGCAGTGGATAGAAGATTTCTTATCATGAGTCCAAATCCAGCCTCAGGTACTAACTAACTGGGCAAATCATTTATCTGTGGACTAAGATAAAGAGGGAAATTGTGAACCATTTTTACTATCTTTGTCAAGAAAACCCCAAAACTGGGTCAAAAAAGATTGGAGATGACTCAACAATAATAAATGTCTATGCATATAAGAGTTTTTATTAGATATAAAATATACCATGGAATGGTTCTCTTTCAATTTAGAATTATCATTAGAATAACAGTTATTTGATGCTGGTGATAAATTGGATGGCCATTTAATAGGCAACAATTTAGAATCACTTGTAATAGGAAAAGAAGAGCTGGGACCTTGTCATGAGTGATGAGTCAAAACAGAATGGTAATGGACAACAGCAGCTGGGCTATTGATGGCAAATGCTGAGTGAAAAGTCTTATGGAGACTTAGGGATTGATTATGCTGTTTGGTTCTCCTTTTTGTTTGGTTTGAGTCTAGTGGCTCACTGAAAACAGCTCAAACTGGTTCTTGAGAGTTAGTTGGTAAATTTTCAATCTGAGTATAATTGGCAAATATTACAAATCAGGATTGGATTTATTATTTTTTGTTGGTTGTCTAGACTTAAGAAAGAGATGGGTGAAAACAAATAAGATAAGGAAATGGGAAGGGAACAAAGCATATATTGAGTATCAAACACTGAGCCAAGAACTTTAAAATATTTTGTCATTTGAGAAAACAACAACCCTAGGATGTTCATGCAATTATTCCCATAAATTAAAAAAATATATTGTACTTAATATTTTTGTCCAATTAGCCAGTTGTTAATCATTTACCAGCACATTTCTCTATTTGACTTTCAAATTTGTAAACTACATGAGGGCAGGGCCTATATTTGAACTTTTGTGTCCTCTCTCCCACCTCTCACCTTTACATAGGTGAACATAGGAAATAAAGACAAATTATATTAATAATGTAGTAGGTGAAGAGATGCTCAAAAGCACTTGATTACTTATACTGCAAATCACTATATAAATGTCAATTGTTATCATTATTTATCATTATATAAGAACTGGAAATAAAGTTATCACAATACCTTGTATAAGTCCTCCACCTCTCTGCATAGCTCATTCTACATAGCTTTCAATGTTAGGAAGATTTTCCTAATAGAAATTGGCTTTGCATCATCCCCTGGTAATCCTGGTTCTACCATCTTGGCCAAAGAGAACAATACTCCTTCCCCACATGATGGCCCATCAGGCACTTGATGATTTCTTTCATGTCTCCTTTGAATCTTACCTGGACTAAGCATTCCCCACTTTTTTCACCTAATCTTCATATGACATGGATGTCATTCCTCTTCTGGATGCTCTTGGGTTTTTTTTTTCAAGGCAAGTTTAAAGAGATCACAGAATGATGGGTTGAACTAGAAAATGCCTTAAAGTCCATTGACTTTTTGACCTTCATTTGTGATTTAGGAAACTTGAGGCACATGGGAAGGCAAAGTAACTTGCCCAGGGAAACATAGGTAGTATTGTAGGATCTGAGTCAAGCCTTTATTGACTTTGGGCATCTAGATGGTACAGTGGTTAGAGTACTGGCCTAGAAATGAGTCTCTTCTTCCTGAGTTCAAATCTGATCTCAGAACTTACTAGGTGTGTGATTCTGGGCAAGTCACTTAATCTTACCTCTCTCAGTTTTCTCATCTGTAAAATAAGCTAGAGAAGGAAAATGGCAAACTATTCCATTATCTTCTCTAAAAATATAATAGGGTCACAAAGAGTTGGACATAACTTAACCCTGAACCCAATCCACTATACTTTCCTAAGGCATGAATGTAGACTATGTCACACTCCCTTCCTCTTATCAGAACATGGACTTTGCCTCTAAGACCCTGAGTTCTGAGAGGTGAAGTTTCATCTCATCTCATCCTCACTTCCCTCCTCTTCCCATTACATTCTAAACTTAGTTCTTCTTCCTTTTATGGGTGTATTCCTCTATGAGAATGTAAACTCCATGAAAACAAAAACTGTCTTGTCACCTTGTATTTGTATAGCATAGTGCCTGGTACATAATAAGCACTTAAGCAATTTTTTTTTTCATTTAATTTTGCTGAGATTTAGAGGATAATTGACTTATTTATACTCATACAAATAGGGCATGTCTGTAAAGAAATATGAAACTCAATCTTCCTGGTCCCATCTCTATTTTTGTTATCTCTATCTTTGTCTCAGTATTCTTTCTTATTACTGTTTCTATCATAGACTTATTGATCATTTTCACTAGTATTGTTTCTTCACATGGGATCTGACCCTTGGGCCTATTCTGTTGACCCATTCTCTAGGGGAATGCATCAAAAGTAGGAAAAAATCCACAAAAGATCAGATTGAGACATTTTTCTGGCCCAGAATACTTAGGAGACCAATAGGAGAAGTTTGTGACACTAGGATGGAAGTCTATGTAGTGCCCAAACACACAGGATAATGACAGTTAAGTAGCAGCAGCAGGAACTTTGGAATCTCTCTACCCAGAGATGGTAAGAGGATTGGACAACTGGTCAGAATGAGATTCCACGGAATTCTTTTATTGGCACTGGGTACAGATGGCACTAATTGGCAGCTCTCTTACCCATATGTAATTCTGAGTTGCAATTCCAGAGCATAAAGGAGAAGTGGGAATCAGTTACAAGAGAGCAGGGATTCTGATTGCAGTCTCAAGGCAAAGAGAGTTCTAACATTTATGATTACAGGGAACCAGGGGCCTTTGATGGGTAAAAATCAAAGTGCAGTATAGGAGAACCATACCTTTCCCAGGATCACATCTCCTTAGAAGCAAAAAAGTTTTGCAGACCCCTAGAATCAACTCTGAAAAAAGCAACACAAAAAGCCCGAGGTTTGGCACAATGCTTTTCCCCCAAAAGGTAAGCAAAACTTAACTTTAACATTAAGTTCAAAGTCAAGAAAAGGGCTGAGAAAAATGAACAAACAACAAAAAAAGAATTTGACCATAAAAACTATGATGGTGGCAGGGAAGACCAAGAATTAAACTCATAACAGTAGAAAAACATCTAAAAAAAAGTCTGAAAGAAAAATACTAATTAAACCCAACAATAAAAGAAATTTCTGGAAGAATTAAAGAGATGAGTGGGTGAGGAGAAATTGAGGGAAAAAATGAGAATGATGCAAGAAAATTATGAAAAGAAAATTAACATCTTGGTAAAAAGAGACACCAAAAATACTGAAGAAAATAATATTTTTTAAAAAGTGAATTGGCCAAATGGAAAAGGAGGAACAAAATTCAATGAAAAAATTATTCTTTAAAAATTAAAATTTTATTCTATTTATTTATTTTATTATAAATTTTATTCTATTTATTTTATTATAACATTTTATTTTTATTATTAAAATTTAAAAGAAGCTCACGATTCCATTAGACATCAAGAAACAATATAACAAAATGAAAAATGAAAAAAGAAGAAAATCTGAAATATATCATTGGAAAAACAACTGATCTGTAAAATAGATCAAGGAAAAATAATTTAAGAATTATTAGACCACCTGAAAGCCATGATCAAAGAAAGAGCCTGGCATCATATTTTAAGAAATTAACCAAGGAAAATTGATTCATATTTTAGTTCCAGAAGGTAACATAGAAATTGAAAGAATTCACTAATTGCCTCCCAAAAGAGATCACAAAATGAAAAATTCCAAGTATATTATAGCCAAATTCCAGACTTTCCAGTATTATGGAGAAATTGTCAAGATCACACAAGATTTACTGGTTTTAGTGTTAAAAGAACAGAGAGTTTGGAATATAATATTCCAGAAGGCAAAGGAGCTAGAATTGTAAAGTTGAGCACAAGATTTAGTATAATCTTCAGGAGAAAAAAAAATGTATATTTAATGAAATAAAAGACTTTCAAACATTCCTAATGAGAAGACCAGAGCTGAATAGAAAATTTTATATTCAAACATAAGGCAGAAGAGAAGTTTAAGAAAGAAAACATGAAGGAGTAATCATAAGGGTCTTAATAAAGTTAAACTGTTTGCATTCTTATATGAGAATATGATACATTTAATTCCTAGGAACTTTATCAATTTTAGGAGAGTTAAAAGGAATTAGACATAGAAGGCTGGATATGACTTGATTATTTTGGAATGTTCCCTCCACCAAAAAAAAAATGAGGGATAAAAAAGAAGACTACATTAAGAAAAGAGGATAAGGAGAGGCAAAATGGGGAAAATTTTCTTACATAAAAGAGGCATACAAGGAAAAGTTTCTACAATAGAGAAGAAAATGGGGGAAGCAATGTTTGAACTTTATTTGTTCAAAGAGAGAAGGATAACTGTACAAACAGATTCAGAATAGGACAGGGATATGAGCAAGGGGGAAGATTTTAAAAAGGGAGGACAGATTAAAGGAGGCATTATTTAGAGAAAATTTTTGAGGAAGGGAAGTAAAAAAAGAGAGAGGGAAAGAAAAAGAATAAAATGGGATAGAAGGAAACGCAGTTAGCAATCATAACTATGAATATGAATAGAATGAGTTCACTCATAAAATGGAAATGGATAGCAGGATGGATTAGAAACCAGAATCCAACAATGTTGTTTACAAGAGACATATTTGAAAAAGAAAGACATACATAGAGTTAAAATAAAAGGTTGGAGCAGAATTTAATATGATTTAGATGAACAATAAAGGCAGGGGTAGAGATCATGATCTCAAACAAAACAAAAGCAAAAATAGACCTGATTAAAAGGGATAATCAAAGAAACTACATTTTGCTAAAAGGAATCATAGACAATGAAATAATATATATTTTTTTAAAACTGAGAGCAAGTTTCTCTGATAAAGTCTTCATTTCTCAAATACATAATGAGTGTAAAACTGAATCAATTTTATAAAACATAAGAGCCATTTCTCAAATGGCCGAATGATATAAATAGGCATGGGGGTGATGTTAAAGGATAATATAGAAATGGAAAGAATTTACTGATTGCCTCCCAAAAGAGATCCCAAAGAAGAAATCAAAACTATAGTCATGAAAAAATGTTCTAAATTGATTACATATAGCCAAATTAAAACAACTTTAAGGTACTACCTCATACCTATCAAAAATCACAAATGTTGGAGATATGGGTAGAAATAGATATACTGATGATCAATTGGTGGAGAAGTGAATTTTTCTACCATTCTGGAGAACTATTTGGAACTAAGTCCAAAGGGCTATAAAACTGTGCATATTCTTTGATCCTTTGAGCACCCACTACTAAGTTTATTTCCTAAAGAAGTCAAAGGAAACAGTAAAGTATCCATTTGTACAAAAATATTTATAGCAGTTTTTTTTTTGTGGTGGCAAAAAATTGAAAATCAAGAGGATGATCAATTGGGGAATATCTAAACAAGTTGTGGCATATGATTATGATGGAATATTATTATACTCTAAGCAATGTCAAGTTAGAGGTGATTTCAGAAAAATATGTCAAGACTTTTATGAACTGAAGCAAAGTAAAATGAGAAGAACTGGGAGATCATTGTGCTTCAATAGCAACATTGAAATGATGATCAATATTCTGATCAATACAATGATCCAAGATGATTCCAAAGGACTCATGATGAAGAAATACTATCTACCTTCAGAGGAAGAACTGATGAATTCTGAGTACAAAATGAAGTATAATTTTCTCATTTTATTTTTCTTGCTTTTTAAAAAATATGACTAATAGAGAAATATTTTGCATGATTTTACATGTATAATTGCTGGTTGCTGTTCAGTGAGTGAGGGAAGGAATTCAAAATTTAAAAACAAAAAATTGCTAAAAATAAATAATATTTTTTAATGAAAGGTAATACATGTAAAGTGATTTGTAAATCATTAAGTACTTTTTATAATGTCAGCTACTTTTATAATTGTGTTCCACTTCTAAGCAGTGGTTTTAAATATTTTAAGTCATTTAAAATATTTTAAGTATTTTAAAATATCCATTAATTGTTTTCTTCTATCCCATCCCTCAAACTTGTTTCCTCTTCTCTCTCTGGCTCCTTGCATCAGGCGAATCAAACCACCATTATCACTTTGACAACCATTTCCCTTTAAGAGATTTTGGAGACAGCATGATATCCCGAACCCAAGAACCTTGGGAATAACATTTCCTCCCCACTCCCATGCAGACAAACCATTGGCCCTACTTCTAGCGTAGCCTCTCCAACTCTAATCACGGGAAGCAATTCCTACAGATAACCTTTGCCACTGATAACATCAATGACTAACTGCCACGGGCAGGGAGGTAAATCTTAGAGTCTGTGGAATAAGATGGCCTTGTTTCCAATTTAACCTCTACAATCACATCCAGGAATAAGGGTACCATTATTCCTATCAACTATCAACCAGTTGCTACTTACACAGCAGGTAAATCAGTCTAACTAAAGCAACAAGGCACCTTGAGGGAAAGTCAGAAAGAGTCATGTGCCTTCTTGATTGCAGACCCGGTATTTTCAATACTGTGTCACCTAGCTTTAGGGTAGGAATTCAGGGGAAGTAAAGTGCTTGGAAGAAGGATTTGATGAAAAAATACGGACTTGCACTGGAGTTGCCAACTGTGAGTGGATGGAATATTGGCATTAATGAAATCTCAACTCTGATGATTTAAATTAGAAGCGAAGAAGTTTCTGAAATTATGTTGGCTGCTGATGTAACAAAAGATTCAATTTATGAAAAAAAAATCATTGTATACATATTTTAGAAACTTTTTGAAAGTTAAAGAGTAAAACTGGAGGAGATTCTTTTTTTCCTTAAGTTTCCCCAGGAAGGATCCTGCTATGCCATACAACTCCCCTCAGCATGGGTACACCCAGAAAATCACCTTTTCTCCCTCTTAATACTCTCAGCCTCAATTAGGAATTTGAATTGTCTATGGCTATGGTCTTTAGAGAACCAATGCTGCCATCTAGTGGACAACTTGTTCAGCGTGGCTAACTTTTGGGAAGTTTCAAACTGACTAGCCAGCCTCCTTTCTCTCTTCAGATTGTATAAAAGGAAAATAATACAAGTGTTAATCCAGGAAGAATTTAGATACACTATCTCCATCTAGCAACCAATTTAGATTGATTTAGCATCTTTTGGCATTATACTCTCGTAATTACTTCCAAATTGCAGTAGCTATTGAGACAAGATCCAGAATGATGTCCTATTTCTCTGTCCAACCACACACACACATCCACTTTCCTCTTGGCTAGACAAGATTTATGTAGTGTGGGTAGAGTACAAAGTGAAACAGAGCTCTGTGGGCCCTAAACCAGTTAGTTTTACCACAAAACATTAGTCTTTTTGATTTGTACACCTGTATAGGTATATATAGGTATACTCTATATATGCTGCCTATCTTTGAATTCTATGTTCTAATATTTTCTGGTATCTTGTTTTATATGCACTACAGTTTCTGTAACTAAACTTCTCTAGGGAAGTAGAGGGCAGATTGTCTTAAACTTAATGCCTTTCATTTGGACTATGCTATTATTGTTTTTGCCCAAAGCACTTTATTGCTAGCTATCCTTCTAATTTCCTCCATACCCAAAAATCTGTATTGTGCAAAAGGACGCCTAAGTAAATTTTGACAAATGTTCAAAGTAGGATACCATATTTTGTAACTATTATACTCACCTAGGATGGTGACATTTCAAATATCAAGACATGAAGTAGTTTGTGGTATAGCTAATGGGTATTTTATGTTTCACATCAGTTCTATACTGTTAATTCTGTTTCCTTCATGTCTGTGTCTTTTGGATATCCTAGATCCTTCATTTGGAGATGACTGGAAGGAGGAAAAGTTTCTGTATCAGATAGGATGAACACTGGCAGGAAGAGGGCAAGCAGGCAGGCTGGGATAGCCACTTATATGACTGAACAGAATTTTGACACTGATAAAATCTCAGATCTACCAAACTACTAAAGAAATAAATTAGCAGAAAAAGAAGTCTCTGGAATTATGTTGGTTGTTAAGATTAAAAAGATTTGGTTTGTGAAAAAAAGGTTAATGTATACATATTACAAGAACACTTTGAAATTGATAGGCAAACCTGGAGGAGATTTTTTTCCTTAAATTTACTTATTCTGCCATTCCATACATGTCATACGCCCCTCTTGCCAGTAGACATCCTTTCTGTTGCAAAAACTTATCTTCCTGCCAGCTATCTCTAAAAAAGAGACTTCTTGAACTACTAAGAATTCCTCCAAATCTGGAAACCTCCATCTCAGGATTGCTACTGAGTAATCTATCCCTCGAAAATTAACACCCAAAAGAAGCAGAAATAAGAGGACCAAGACCTAGGCTCAAATTGGCCAAAGCTACAACTTATACCAATATATGTCATTTCCAATATTTCATCCACTCACTATCAGCAACTCCATGGTAATTCTGGTCCATATTTTACCATCAGTCCTATCTCTAAGCACCTTAGATCTGGGTTCATACCCTAAAGGGCCAGCTAGGTAGCACAGTATTTAGAATATTGCCTCTCCAATCAGGAAGACACATGGAGGTTAAAGAGGAGTAGCCCTTGCACATTGACTCAAAGGAAGAGGGAGACAGATGGTAGAGTCATTCTTTTCAAGGATCACTGCTCATTGGCTAACATGGATATTGCTCTGATTTCTCAAATGTATGTCTTACAGTACTGAGTCATGCTTTCCTTTAAAGTTACCAGGGGAACTCAGTACCTGTTCCATGAAACTCTTTCCCTTTCTCTCAAACTTCCCCTTTTAAAAAACTTTTTCTATTAAAGTTTTTTTTTATTTTCAAAGCATATGCATGGATAATTTTTTTCAACATTAACCCTTGCAAAACCTTGTGTTCCAATTTCTCCTTCTTTCTCCCCTTCCCTAGATGGCAAGTAATCCAGTATGTTAAACATGGTAGAAATATATGATAAATCCAATATATGCATACATATTTATACAATTATCTTGCCGATAAATCAAATCAAACAGGAAAAAAATGAGAAAGAAAACAAAATACAAGCAAACAAAATAAAAAAGTGAAAATGCTATGTTGTAAACCCTACTCAGTTTTCACAGCCCTCTCTCTGGCACTGTGTACACCTCTCTCTGGATGTAGGTAGCTTTTCAAAACATCTTGGAACTGATCTGAATAATCTCATTGTTAAAGAGAGCCACATCCATCAGAACTGATCATCATATAGTCTTGTTGCTGTGTACAATGATCTCCTATTTCAGCTTATTTCACTTACCATCAGTTCATGTAAATCTCTTCAGACTTCTCTGAAATATCCTGCTGATCATTTCTTACAGAACAATATTCTGTATTCCATACATTAATATTCCATATTCCATAACATTCATATACCATAACTTATCTAGCCATTCTCCAACTGATGGGCATCCACTCAGTTTCCAATTTCTTGCCACTACCAAGAGGGCTACCACAAACATTTTTGCACATGTGGGTCCCTTTTCCTCCTTTAAGATCTCTTTGGGATATAAGTCCAGTAATAACACTGATGGATTAAACAGCATACACAGTTTGATAATTTTTTGAGCATATTGCTCTCCAGAATAGTTGGATCCGTTCACAATTCCACCAACAATGTATTAGTGTCCTATTTTTCCCACATCCCCTCCAACATTCCGCATTATCTTTTCCTGTCATCTTAGCCAATCTGACAGGTGTGTAATGGTATCTCAGAGTTGTCTTAATTTGCATTTCTCTGATCAATAGTGATTTGGAGCACTTTTTCATATGACTCAGACTTCATCTGAGAATTGTCTGTTCATGTCCTTTGACCATTTATCAATTGGAGAATGGCTTGAATTCTTATAAATTTGAGTCAATTTTCTATACATTTTTGAAATGAGGCCTTTATCACAACCCTTGAATGTAAAAAATGTTTCCCCAGTTTATTGCTTTCTTTCTAATCTTATCTGCATTACCAAACTTCCCTTTTATTCTCAAAGGTACCACTATTCTCCCAATGTCTTAGGTTCATCACTAAGGTGTTATCATGAATTCCTCACTCTCTCTCACCTCACCATATACAATCTGTTTCCAAGGCTGTTGGTTTCATTTTGTGACAGGGAAAAGAAGGACGGAATAGAGGAATCTATTTGGGATGAAAAATCACAAAGGGGGTCAGCTAGAATAGTGTACTCCCATCAATCGCAACATTATGACTCTGGGGAAGAGGTCTAATAGCAGGACAGAAAAGTAGATTATGATCAACACAAAGAAATATAGTTGGGTCTGGGACCAGCTAGATAGCTTAATAATCAGGATAGCCTGGCCCCTAGTTAGTGAGCATCTGTGGCTCTTTGGGAGATCCTTAGGGTGAAAAGGTATGGTTGGATCTCAGTCAGATGAGGTTTAGGATTTGCATAAATCTCTTGACTATGTGCTATAAATGGAAATGAACTGACCTGAGAATTGAATAAGAGGAAGAAATTGGATTAAATGGCATTTGGGGAATTGCATGATAATGCAGGTAGCAGTACTAGTGGTAGTAGTGGTGGTGATAATAATAGTGGTTATGGTAGTAGTAGTTGTGTGATGGTGGTGCCGGTAGTGGTAGTAGTGGTGGTGATTGTATTAGTAGTAATAGTGATGGTATTAGAACTACTACAATAGTAGTATGCTACAGCAGCAGTACTAGTGACAATAATAATAGTATTGGAAGTAATGATAGCTAGCACCTATCTAGTGCTTTGAGGTTTGCAAAGCATAGTGCATATGCTATCTCACTGTATCTTTATACAATTATAAAAACACATAGTCTAGTAACTTCATAGAATTAGATAATTTAATTGAAAAGTTTATATAGAAAAACATTTTTTAAGGCAAAGGCATTTATAAAAAGAAAAAAAAGGAAATCTGTACCACGTGATCCAAAATTCTACTGTAAAGCAGTTATTATTAGAAATATTTGTTAGCAAAAAAAAAAAAAAAACAGAAATAAAGATGCATGAAATAGATTAGATAATTGAACCAGAGCCAAATGAAAACAGTAGAATGAGAAGAATAAATCTATAAAATATTTGAGGGAAAATTCATTATTTGATTTAAAATGATTAGTTTAGAGGAAATTAGATAATAATACAATGAATAATGGGATGAGATTTCTATCCCCTACCATAGGCTTTAGAAATTTAATGCATTGATGATTTCATCCCTGTGGGTACTCTCTATAATTAGGAAGCAACTGGTGGCATGGTGAATAGGGTACATAATGGCATCTACTTCATAGGGTTGTTGAAAGGATTAAATGGATAATATATGTAAAAACCATCTAGCAGAGTATCTGGAAAACACATTTTTCTATATAAACTTTTAAATTATTTTATATAACTTTATGAAATATCTCAAGAGCATATTAAAAAATATTGCATTAAATCCATAGACTAATCTGAATAATAATATCATTTTTACTCGCATGATTCAACCATATACATTCAATTCCTCTCCAATTTTTAATTTTGAATTAATATTGAATATTGAAAAATTTTAATATTAAAATATTATTTTATGACTCTACTTATATAGTTCTTAATAGTTCTAGGGTATTCAGTAATTAAGATTTTCCACTTCTGTACTAAGACACTCAAATCTCTTTGGCACAAAGTTATGTGATATTTTACAAACAACCCATAGGGAATGAATGAATTTCCTCAGCTAACCTGAATATATTTCCTAAGCAACATCATTCTCATTGATCCAGAACTTTTAGTCCCTAGGGCAACATAATTAGAAAAGTTTACCAACCTTGCATAAATATATTATTAATGTTTGCTAAATTGATTATGATTAAGATGACCTGGCAATCCTTACCTATTTTAATTAAAATTAACTAAACAAGTTATTGGATGTATAGGAACTTCTTAGTACATAGGTAAGTCAATCAGTCATTAAGCATAGAGATATTCAAGTGATCTAAGTCCTAGAAGTAGACCAGTCTTCACTTGTATTCCTTAATCAATCAACCAGTAAGCGTACTAAGACCTTATTATTTACTAGTTCTGGAAACAGAAAGACAAAAATGAGGCTTCTGCCCTCAGAAAACTTGAATTTTATCAGGGAGACAATATATAAACATACATGTACAAATGAAATAGAAGGTAATTGAATGTGAATCTCAAAATCAATGAGATCACTAAACTATTTAAGATGTAGTACTTCAGTTAACATTGAAGGTAGCTAGAGATGATAAGAGATGCAGGTAAGATGGGACTGCATTCCAGTCAGTAAGGACAGTCTGTACAGAAGCAGAGAGAAAATGCTGTATGAAAAGAAGAACAAAGTGGACAGTTTGGCTAAATTTGAAAAGTGCATGAAATGGAATAACACATAACAAACCTGTGTTAAGGGCTGTTAAGGGGTCCCTTAAACTTGTCTTTTGAATTCGTATATTTTCCAGATACACTAAACTAAGAGAATAAGGCAGACCCTGAATGTGTCTGTCCTCACTGGCATAAATGTTGTTTGTTTGCATCCCCAAATGGGAAGTCAAGACAGGTACTAATCAGTCTGCACCAGTTTGAGAAATGGCTTGTACAGCTGTAAATCATGTAGATAAACAGACCATCCTATATTAATAGTCTAGCAGTTTCCAAGGGAAAAGAATGTGACTTTTGCCATCACTTTGTTCCTCCATTTTGGGAGGAGTTTTGTCTTTTTTTCCATCTTTACTGAACCTTTCTTTCTCTCATACCATGCCCTTTTAGGTGGAGGTTTCTGATATTTCCTCCTTTCTTTGACCTGCTGTTATAAAAATGCAAACTTCTATATGGATTATGAACACTTTGGGTTCCATGTGCATGTTAATTTCTCTTATAACGAACCTAGGGATTGGTGCAGCCTTTGAGAATGAGGTAGTAAAAACCAACAGTGGTAGAGACCTCAATACTATTCATGAAACCTCCGGGCAAACTGGCCTTGGGAATGATGACTATATCACCTTAAGAATGTAATTATATGGGAGTTACGTGGTATAATCTTGAAGAATGTATGTGAAAAAATGGGAGTTGTGCCTAATATCTCTATTCAATTAACCTATTTTTCAAGGATGTCTAGTTTGTCATACAGAGGTCTGGGCAGATTTCTTGCACCTGGAACAAAATAATGAGCACTTCTTAGTTTCAAGGACCCTGAAATTGAGGGACATTCTCTTTTCCTGAGTAGGAGCAGCAGCATAGATGCCACTTCATTCTCCTCTAGGACTTTCTCTAGATTTCACCCTTGTTTCCCCTCTCCCTCTCTACTTCTGACTTAATGTCTATTCACTCCCAGCCCCTATGAAATAAAGTACTCCTTTTTGGCTATGAGAATGCCTTTATGAGTTTGTCACATTCTGAGACTGTCACACTCTCCCAGTCTAGTGCTTCATCACTAACATTCACATAAGTTTCATGAAGTTGTGATTGCCTGTTGATACTTGCAAAAGTAGATTCATTTGTAAAATACTTTAAAGCAGAGAATTTTGTATTTGATCCTAAAGATAAGAAGAAGGCAATGGAGTTTGTTGAGAAGGAAGTGACATAGTCAGATCTATGAAAATTGTTTGAACGTAATTTAGAAAGGGAAGATGAGTGATGAAATTATTATAATAGTATAAGTGAGAAGTAATGACAGCCTGAACTTGGATGATCTTGTATAAATAGAAAACAGATAACTGTGAGAGATATTCATTTTTCTTTACCTCTCTTGCCTTCATTTTCTCTAAATGTCTTTTTAAAAGTTTGTTAAGGAATTCTCTGGGAATTAGTCTCCTTAAGCAGCTTTTCTTCTCTCTAACTGAAATTGTTTCTCTTTGTGTCTTCAGAATTTCATTCTTTAGAATTTCCTTGTCAAATCGTAATCTATGGAATGCTTTCCATTCTTTCTCTAAATCCTTTGAAATCTCTCTTTAAAACTAGGCTGCATGTCGCACTACTCTTGCATCTCCATTTTTTTTGTGTGTAATGAGGAAAATTAGGTCCCTCTTTCTATTACTGTTCTCTTTCTACAGCACACCCCATTGGAGCATTAGTGGCCCTAAGCTGGTCACTCTAGGTCACATTTTGTGGGCCATGTGTGTTGGACTTGGTGCTAAAGAATTTGACACTTTGGGAAGGCACAGAAATCTCCTGGTCTTGTGATGACAGCCGGAGAAAGGGGAATGAGTAAAAAAAAAATTGGATCATTGGCCCAGGAAGAGACACCCAGTTACCATTTTAAGGAGAAAGGCAATTTTCACTCTTGCTCTCTTCTTCCTCTCTCCAGAACACATGGGGCAGAAATTCTCCTTTTCCCTCATCTCCACCGACTCTTCTCACATGTTATATGTTTGGCCAAGGTAAGTCTGAGTCTAGATTTTGGGTTTCTAGTTGTCTCTTTTTCTTTCTGTTAACATAAATGATGGAACAGTGATCTGGCATTGACATTTCCAACCTTAGGAGCAACTTAATAAGTTTAAGAAGTAAAGTTTTCCTGGTCCTTCAATCAGAATTCACTTGCAACAATAGCAATGTGCCATAACTTAGTCTGAAAAATGACCACATACAAGAAGATGAGCCCAAATCTTGGCCTCATTTGCCAAAAGACATGGACTTTGAGGAATTATTTAGGCAATGCAAAAATGAGGCAAAGGTGAAATAGGTTACCATTTTAAGTTTTAAGTTACAAGATGTTTCACATTTTAAATATTTGTCAATAGCCCTCTGTGATTCAATGATTGTTTAGGAATTTGTTTTGTGAGGAGGAAATAAGTACTTGTCACACCTAATCTAAATTTATGTTGAGTATCTTTCTACTTCCTTTTGGATAGATCCTAAATTTTAGCCAAACATAAGCTTTGAATGATTTTTTTTCCAGGGCTCCAAGATATAGTTATAAACAATGAGGAAAAAACCTTGACACTCTTCTCTTTAAAGGCCAGAATTTTTTGGTGCTTATGAGCTCAGAGGTGGATCCTTTAATGGGAAAGGGCACCCTACCTTTGGCACTATATCTCTGTATAAGTATTCACTTCTCCACCCCACTCTCATCTTTTAAGATTTCCACTCTTTCCACCCAGCTACAGATCCTTCTTTTAGGAAAAAAAAAAAGATTGGGAGGAGAATCTCCCTTATTGATTCTTCTATCTGTGGGAGGATAACATTATCACTGAAGCAAATCAAGAATTTATTAGTCACTCTGTCCTTGCAAAAAAGATTAGAATCTCACAAAATAAGGAATGAATAGGTTACCATATATAGAAACATAATGAACAGGTCCATATATGTGATTGAAAAAGAGTACCCAAATAGATAAGGGCAAGGATTAATATTGAAATACTGAGATTTCTTCTTTCTAGGCAATTACTTGGCACAATATATAACGTGCTTGACTTGAAGTCAGTAAGAATTAAATTGTTATCCTGCCTCAGACACTCAATAACTCTTTGATTTTAAGCAAGTCTCTCAGCCTCAGTTTCCTCATCTTGAAAGTGGGAATAATATTACCTACTTCATAGAATTGTTGAGAGGATTAAATAAGATAGCCAATAAATCATTTGGCAAAACCTAAAGTACTACATAAATTCTATTTTTGTTTGTATTATCAAATCAAATGAAAAGACATATAAAGTACTTTGAAGAACTTAAAGCACTAGATAAATACTAGCTATCGTGATTATTATTGTCTTTATTATCATCATCTTTCCTTTGTACATCCCATGATCTTTATCTTAAAGGAAAGTTAATATAGCCAAAAGAGCTATAACCTAGAGACCTGAATTCAAATCCCAGTTCACTTTAATGGACTGTAGTTGCCTCCTTTTTAAAGAGTAAGAGATGAACTCTTTTTAAGAGATGAACTCAATGGTCCTTTTAGCTCCAAAGGAACCATGATAAGCCTGTGACCTATGTCTTGAGAGAGAGGGAATGGACTTACTGAGTGCAGAGAGGAACCTATTTAGGGACAAGACCAAATAAGAGTCAAGCAAAATAAATTCCTACATTGATCATGTCCCCAAGTAGGTCTTATGAATCCTAAATTCAACTTAAATGTTCCTTCGTTCCTTCGTTCCTTCCTTCCTTCCTTCCTTCCTTCCTTCCTTCCTTCCTTCCTTCCTTCCTTCCTTCCCTTCTTCTTTCCTTCCTTCCTTCTTCCTTCCTTCCTTCCCTCCTTCCCTCCTTCTCTCCTTCCTTCATTCCCTTCTTCTTTCCTTCCTTCCTTCTTCCTTCCTTTCTTCCCTCCTTCCCTCCTTCTCTCCTTCCTTCCTTCCCTCTCCTCCACCTCCTTTTTTCCTCTCTCATCTATCTGTCTGTCTCTGTCTTTGTCTGTCTCTGTCTCTCTGTCTCTGTTTGCCTCTATCTCTCCCTTCCAGCTTCCCTCCCTCTCTCCTTCTCTATCTCTCACTCTGTCTCTATTTCTGTCTCTCTGTCTGTTTCTGTCTGCCTGTCTGTCTCTCTGTGTCTCCTCTCTCTTTTCTCTCTCTCTCCCTCTTTCTTTCTCCTCTGTTCTCTCTCTCTCTCTCTCTCTCTCTCTCTCTCTCTCTCTCTCTCTCTCTCTCTCTCTCTCTCTCTCTCTCTCTCTCTCTCATATCTGTCTCTCACTAGGACGGAGTAAAGAAATAAATTTTTACTATATATATTTATATACCATATTATATGTGATATAACAATATATATTATATTATTTATATATTATTATAAATGTTATATTATAAACATTTCTAAATATATATTTTTATATATTCTTTATAAATTAAAAGTTTAAAAATTATTATGCACTATGATCATATGCTGGGAAAGGAATTGTTAGTTGCCAAAGACCAATTACCCTTCTCTTGGTCATTACCCTTTCTTTCCCGCCCGGAATTCTAAACTTGTGGTTCTTGGGAGTGTCGGGGGCCGAGGACAACCAAGGGAGAGAGGACGGGAGTTGGGATTGACTCTTCCGCTCAGTCCAGCCACGTGCTAGGTCAGTAACCGCCTAGGATTCTGAGGGACTCGAGCGCAGCTGCTAGAAGCTGGATGCTGACTGACTGGTTGCGGGGGCAGCTGAGGGGATCAGTTATATATTCTGAACTTTGGAAGCACCGATCTGAACCAGCTCTCGCTCTGAGCCGCAACTCCAGCCCTGGACGGTTCCCATCTCGCTGTAACTCCAGCTGGAGAATGTTTATGGGGATGGCAGGGAGAGCCTTTCTGCAGGTGCTCAGCCTCGAGGTGCTTCTGGCCCCGGCTGGCTGCCTCCAGCTCCGGCCAGGTTGGCGCTTTGCTTCCTATGAAGTGGTGATTCCCTGGAAGGTGCCTCCCCAAACGGGTGTCTCCGAGGCCTCAGGGAAGCAGACATACATTCTGTATATCGAAGGTCAGAAACGAGTGGTGCATCTGAAAGTTAGGAAGCTCTGGATTCCCCGACATCTCCCTGTGTTCACCTATAACGATCAGGAAGTTCTCACAGTGGATCTGCCCTTCATCCCGGATGATTGCCATTATCAAGGTGTTGTGGAAAGCATCCCAGAGTCCATGGTGGCCCTTAGCACCTGTTCTGGAGGCCTCCGTGGGATGCTGAAATTGGAGAATCTCACCTATGAAATTGAGCCCCTCTCCACCACAATCACTTTTCAGCACTTAATATATCGTTTGGAAGAAGTGAAGGACAGCGGACTTAAAATGAAATGTGCCACAACTGATGAGGAACTCAGTGATCACAATTTTCAAGGACTGTCAGACATAATACCAAAAACTCTAACCAAAGAGGACACTTGGTCACACACTAGATTTGTGGAGCTGGCTGTAGTAGTAGACCATGAACGATTTATCTTCTTAAATCAAAACAAAACAAAAGTAGTGGAGCAAGTTTTAAATATAGTTCATATAGCTGACATCCTGTATGACCCCTTGAAAATTCATGTATTTTTGGTAGGCCTAGAAATATGGACTCAGGGAAATCTAATTGACATCATAGGTCCTATGGGGACAGTTGCTTTGGATTTTCAGATGTGGCAACAGAAGACTCTTCCAGGACGCTTACAGTATGACACAGCACATTTAATTGTCTTCAATTCATATGGGATCTACTTAGGTTTAGGCTATGTAGGAAACATTTGTAGTGAAAATCATGCCATAGCTCTTCTCTCTTTCACTGATAACAACTTAATTTTATTTGCTGCACTTTTTGCTCATGAACTCGGTCATAACCTGGGTATGCATCATGATGTGGAGACTTGTTCTTGTAAAGGGAATAACTGTATCATGAATGCAAACATATTTAAGTTAGAAACCTTCAGTAACTGTAGTTATAATTACCTTTACAAACAATTGAACAGTGATGGACATTGTTTGGCTGACCACCCAGAAGAACAACAAGTCTACTTTTTAAGGCATTGTGGTAATAGGGTGGTGGAAAAAGGAGAACAATGTGACTGTGGATCAGAAAAGGATTGTAAACAAGATCACTGTTGCCAATCCAATTGTAGATTGTCTCCTGGAGCTAACTGTGCCTTAGGTCATTGTTGTAAGGACTGTAAAGTTGTTGCAGCAGGACAATTATGTAGAGCTCAGATTAGCAACTGTGACCTTCCAGAGTACTGCAATGGAGTTTCCCCATGGTGCCCAGCAGACACATATGTGCTAAATGGAAGCCCATGTGGAGACGGAGCCTTCTGTTATGAGAAATATTGCCGAGGCCTTGACCAACAATGCAAAAGTATGTTTGGCCGAAAGGCAAAAAGTGGTTCCTTAAAATGTTTCAGGGAAATAAATATGGAAGGAGACCGTTTGGGTAACTGTGGATTTTTTGGAGACAAATATATGAAATGTGCTGAAGATCATATTTTATGTGGAAGACTACTATGTGAAAATGTAACAGAAATCCCTGTTATGAAGGATTTTGTCAGTATCTTTCAGATAAATGTCGATGGTACCACCTGCTGGGGGATGGATTATCACTTTGGGAGGAGAGGTACTGATTTTGGTGAAGTGAAAGATGGAACAAGGTGTGGACCAAAGAAAATGTGTAAGAACAAGAAATGTGTTAATATTCCAGAAGAAAAGAATGAATGTAATGCAACAAAATGTCATGGCAGAGGTCTGTGCAATCATAACCAGAATTGCCATTGTCTATATGGATGGAATCCTCCCTATTGTAATTTTAGAGGCTATGGGGGAAGTATTGACAGTGGACCTGCACCCAAAAAAAAATTCAACAAACTCTTGATTCTTTACATTGGAATAACTTCCATTTTTCTTATTCTTACAACTACATTCTTGATATATTTTGAATCCTCAATCAGGGCGATGTTATTTAGTAGAGTCCAACTAAGAGCAACTGATTCATCAATGAAAATATAAACAATGAGGACTTCACTGTAATAATTTATTTTAAAAATGTTGATTTGAATTTTTGAGATTTTTTTTCTCTAGAGATGGCATTAAAAAATCTTTAGATTTTTTTAAACCAATTGTTGGGTCATGATTATAAAGTATGTACATTCTTATCCAATTTCTTCCCTCATCTCACCTTCTTCCACCTCAAAAACAATTATAGCACTAAGTTTGTTTTCCCTTTGGCTTAAATTTTTTAATTAAAAATCATACCAGTTGTACTGGTTAGGGGATCATAACCTTTCTTAATAAAACAACAGTATGTAATGATTCTCCCATGGTGTGAGCCCTGATGAATAAGTGATGGTTTAAAGATGCAGAGTGACACATAGATTTGTGAACAAGAGATATGTGGGGTTTGCTTGACTGTGCTGGTTATGGGATGTTTTTAGTTCTTTTCAGTTGTGGGGAGTGGAAAGGAGATTTTTAAAAGAGTTCAGTGTGCAAATTTAGAGACACCTTTAAAAAATGGGCCACAAAAGTTCAAGAGAAGCTGAGTTCAAGAGAAGTGGGTTCAAGAGAACCCACAGTAATATTCTGATAAAAACCCAAACTTTCTGCTCCTGGGTATTTGTAGGAACTTTACTTGAAATGCTACCTGATGATGGGTTTGCTCTTTTTCCATTTTTGTGTCTTAATGGGATCTGATCATATTCTCTTGCTCCAGGTAGAAAAATTGAAATCTCAGCAGAATAATTCTTAAATATAGATTTTAAACAATATTTTGTTTTTATTTTATTTTACTGAGTTCTTGGATTTTTCTGCTTCCATACCTCAATTTAACCCAGACTATAATTGCTCCCATTAACTTTTTTCTTTTTTTAATATTTTATTTTCCCCCAATTACATGTTAATGTAAACATTCATTTAAAATTTTTTTGAATTGCAAATTACCTCTTGCCCTTCTTCCACTCCTTGAGAAAATTATTTGATAAAGGTTACACATGTATGGTTAGGACAAATATATTTCCACATTAGTCATGTTGTGAAAGAAAACCCTGGCAAAAAAAGTATGCTTGAATCTGCATTCAGATTATATCAGTTCTTTCTCTGGAGATGGATTTACACAGTTTTATGTAATTCAGCAGGGCCAGAGTAGTAATACTTATGAGCTCTATTAATACAGGGTTTAAGAAATACAAGGCCAGTGACACTAATGACTTACACTGCTGCCAATCCAAGGCTAGCTAATAACTATAATGATATATACATACATGCATGTAGATGGGTACCTGTATGTGGGTACACATGCCCATGCTACATCTGGATATATTTATAAAGTCTTGATGGTTTGCAAAAGTTGTCTCCAAGGTGGTACTAGTTTAGCTTTGCCAAGATGCAGCTGGAGGTTCTATGACTTCATATTACCAGTAATTTTAAATTTACCTTGAAAGAAAGCCAAGTGAGGATTCATTTTGCCAGTCTCTAAATCGAGAAAAGTATCAGCCGTCATCATGCAGTCAGCCTTCTTACATGAATTACTAGCTATGGAGCCTCTGCTATTTTTTCACATTCATTACCCAGGTGGCTTTCCTGCAAAGGTCATCTTTCATATTAAAAGCAAAAACACCATCAACTTTTTTTATATACTGTTCTTTTTTCCCTTCAAGCTTTTTTAAAGATCTCTTTAATGATAAGATTTGCCTCAATTACATCAAGTGCTGAATTGGTGAAGATGCTTTAATTTGATGCTATCAAAGGATGATTGTGGAAAGTCATGTCATAGAGGTCGACCACTGGGATGCTATTGAGACCCGGATCATGTTGCAATTCAACCTTTGTCTCCCGAATCTGCCTATTTTAATATTTCTAATACATTTTACTTACAGCTTTATTATAAGTTAATATGAGTATTGTCAGCCCCATTTTACAGAGGAGGATACAAAGGCCTAGAGAGGCAAAGTAACGAGTATGGCTTATCCCTCAAATACAAAGGAATCTAAGTTGAGTTGAAAGCAGAAAAGTTTTATTAGAAGGAAAATTAGATACTGGTGGCAAGGCAGCCATGTACATGTTATGAGGAAACCTACAGCCCAGAAGATGCAAGGGCAATTTATGGTTGAAAACCACAAGGGGTTTGACTTAAGGAGTTAAAGTGATAAGTGGACAGTTCTTTTCAGAAACATATGGGACACAGAAGCAGATTATTTTGCAACAATTGTTGACCACAACGCTCATTTAAAGTTTGAGGTAAACAGCTCAGCCAGCAAACATCTGGAAGTGAGCAAGAGTTTTAGATCACTTTAGGCTCCTGATAGGTTTCTTTTAGCAAACTGGCATATTCTGCATCAACTATATATACAATAACTAGTTCATGGAAAATAGACATGTTAGTATCAAGAGTATTTTCATGATTGTAATCTAACTGGTACATACATGGAAGAGCAAATAACATTGTTAATGTTTTCTAGTGATGTCATCTGGAACTCTATTGGTCCTGTTACTTCTTAGCATCTTTTTGATCTTGCTCCTCACTAGACTATCCATCCTATTTCTTCTCCACCTTGCTGAATATTTTGTATCTCTTATTCCCTATTTGTTTCAGCTAAATTTCTCAGTTGAAGTGCTCTTCCCATAAAAGAAGAATGGACTTTATTGATACTTTTTTACATTTTATTTTTCCAAACAATATTTAATTTTCTCTCCCCATTATCCAACAGAAAAAAAAGAGGAAGAAAATCCCTTGAAAAAGATGTGAATATAAAAAAAAAGCAAAAACAGCAACAAAAATAAATTTCCACATAGGCAACATTAAAGTATATTTCTCATTTGCCTCTTGAGGCATCATCTCAATGACAAGAAGTAACTACCATGCTGCATCATAAGGTTTCTGGAATTGTGGTTGGTTGTTGCAATGATTAGAGTTCTTAGGTCTTTCAAAGTTGTTATTTCATTGTTGTTGTAATCGTATAAATTGTTCTCCTGGTTCAGTTCACTTTACTCTAAATAAGTTCATATGGATCTTCCCAAGTTTCTTTGAAATGTCCCTTTCATTATTTCTGATGTTATAATGATTTTCCAAAACATGCATGTCACATAATTTGTTGAGTCAATTTTCAACTGATGAGTGCCTCCTTAGTTTCCAGTTCTTTGATAATAAGAGCTGTTATAATTTTATATATATTGTATATATTGCAGGAAAGAGGAAACTCTTTGATTGCTTTGGGGCACAGACCTATTAGCAGGATCATTGTGTCAAAGGATATGCAGAGTTTATTAACTTTATAGGCATAGTTCCAAATTGTTTTCCAGAATGGCTGAACCAATTCGTAGTTTCATCAAGATTGGATTAAATGCCCATTTTCCTGCAGCTCCTCTGATGTTTATAATTTTCCTTTTTTGTCAACTTTCCAGTGTGAGGAATATAAGATGAAATCTGAAAGTCATCTTAATTATATTTCTCTAGGGATTTGGAGAATTTTTTTTCATATGGTTACTGGTAGCTTGTATTTTTTCCTTTAAAGATTGACTTCATATTCTTTGACCATTTACCAACTATAAAATAGCAATCATTCTTATAAATTAGTTCTTTATATATCTAATCCATTACCTCTCAAGAGGTAGGCAGCATGTTTTATCATGAATTCTGGTATTAGGAGTTACTCATGTTGATCAATTTCTTGTGTTCTCTTTATTTTTTTGAACCTACATTTCCATTTTTATTTTGTTTTATTTTAAGTTTTTTTTTTTTAGTATTTTCCCCAATTACACATCAAGATAATTTTTAGTATTCATTTTACAAGATTTTGAGTTTCAAATTTTTTTCCCTCCTTCTCTCTCTTCCCCCTTTTCTAAACTGGTAGGTAATTTGATGTAGGTTAAAATGTGCTATTATATAGAATCTATTTCCATATTAGTCATGTTGGAAAGAAAAAGTAGATTAAAAGGGAAAAAATCTAAAAAAGAATAAAGTGAAAAAATATGCTTTGATCTATATTCATAGTCCATCAGTTTTTTAATCCAGATATGCATAGCATTTTCTTTCATGAATCTTTTGTACTTGGATCATTGTGTTGCTAAGAAGAGCTGAGTCACTGATCATCATACAATGTGCTGATATTATGTAAAATGTTTTCCTACTTCTGCTCATTTCATTTAGCATCAGTTCATAAAAGACTTTCTAACTTTTTTTATGAAATCTGTCTGTTTCTTATTGCACAATATTTCATTACATTCATATATTACAGTTCAGTTATATCCAAGTTGATGGTCATCCCCTCAATTTCCAATATTTTGTCAACATAAAAAGGTCTGCTATAAATATTTGCACACATGTAGATCCATTTTTTATGATCCCTTTGGTATATGTCCAATGGTGATGCTTCTAGATCAACGGATATGCTCAGTTTGATTGCCCTTTCAGTATAGTTCTAAATTGCTCTCCAGAATGGTTGGATCAGTTCACAACTCTGCCAACAATATGTTAGTGTCCAAATTTTCCTCTATTCTCTCCAATATTTGTCATTTTCCTTTTTTGTTATATTAGCAAATCTGATAGACATGAGTTGTTTTAATTTTTATTTCTCTAATCAAAAAGTGATTTAGAGTACTTTTTCAAAACAGGTAGTTTTTACTTCATCATCTGAAAACTGCCTGTTTTTATCTTTTGATCATTTATCCACTGGGGAATAACTTGTATTTTTATAAATTCAGTTCTCTAGATATTTGAAAAGTGACGCCTTTATCAGACACACTTAGTATAAAGATCTTCTCCTAGCTTTCTGCTTTCCTTCTAATCTTGGTTGCATGGCTTTATTTGTACAAAAGTTTTTAATTTAATATAATCAAAATTACCTATTTTATATTTTGTAACATCCTTTGTCTCTTATTTGGTCATGAATCTGTAACTCATTTAACTTCTTTTAAGAATCTGGATGCCATATCATTGGTGCATATATGTTTGGTACTGATATTTCTTCATTGTCTATGGTACCTTTAGGTCTATTTTTGCTTTTGCTTTGTCTGAGATCAGTCTTGCTATCCTTGTGGTGCTTTGTTTTGTTTTTTAACTTCAGATGAAGCATAATAAATTCTGCTCCAGGGGCAGCTAGGTGGTACAGTGGTTAGAGCACCAGCCCTGAAATCAGGAGGACCTGAATTCAAATCTGACCTTAAGACACTTAACACTTCCTAGTTGTATGACCCTAGGCAAGGCACTTAATCCCAATTACCTCAGCAAAAAAAACAAAAATTAAATAAATTCTGCTCCAGTCCTTTACCTTTAATCTTGGTATGTCTCTGCTTCAAGTGTGTATTTTGTAAACAACATATTGTAGGATTCTGGTTTTTGATCCATTCTATTATATGCTTCTGTTTTATGGGAGACTTCATCCCACTCACACAGTTCTATTTACTGATTCTGTATTTCCTTCCATCACATTTTTCTTCTCTCTTTTCATCCTTTCTCTCTTCAACAATGTTTTGCTTCAGTCTACCACCTCTCCCAATATGCCCTCCCTTTACTTAATTTCTCCTCTCCTACTTCTCTGTTGGTAAGATAAATTTCTATATTCAATTGATTGTGCATATTATTCCTTCTTTGAACCAATACTGATTGGAGTAAATTTCAAGTGATATTTTTGCCCATTCTCCTATCTTCTTCTTTACTTTAATAGGTGCTTCTTCATGTGAAATAATTTATCCCATTCTACCTCTCCTTTGGCAACCAGTGTACTCTTCTTCTTTCTTGTCCCTTCATTATTTTTATGTCATTCCCTCCAATATCTGTATTCCTTCAAACTGAACAATGCATAGTACAATTTTTAAGAATTACAAAGAATCATCTTCCCCATGTAATAATGTAAACAATTCACTTCCATCAATTCCTTATATTTTCTTTTACCTTTTTTAGTTTACTCTTAGGTCTTGATATTGGAGATGAAACTTTTTCTTCAATTCTGATCTGCTTATGAAAACTTAAAATCCTTTTATTTCATTAAATGAGCATTTTTTTTCTTAAAGTATATTTAATTTTGGGTTGTAGTCTGAATGTTCCTTTATCTTCTGGAATACCAGGTTATATGATCTTCAGTCTTTTATTATTCTGTGTAATCCTGATCATGACTCTCTAAGGTTTGGGAAAATTGTTTCTTTTTAGCCACTTGAAGTATCCCCCTTAACTTGATGGTTTTGTAATTTTATTATTATGTTTCTTGGGGGTTTTTTCCGGGATCTTCTTCCTTAAGTGATTAGTGGATTCTTTCAATGCCTATTTTACCCTCTGGTTCCAGGAAATAAAGGTCATTTTCCTTAATAATTTCTTGAAAGATGCTGTCCAAGCGATCCTTTTGATTATGGCTTTCAGGTAGTCCAATGATTCTGACATTGTCTGTCCTGGATCTATTTTCTAGACCTGCTGTTTTTCCCATGAGGTAGTTTATATGAATTTATTTAATTGACTCTTGATGATTTATAATGACTAATAGAATCATTAGTTTCTACTTGTTCAATTCTTGGTTGCATTAATTTTGTTTGTACAAGGAGTTGTTTTCCTCCTTTACTTTTTGCACTTTCTTTTCCTTTTGACCGATTCTGCTTTTTAAGCAGTTATTCTCTTTTTTTCCCAAGCTGTTGACTCTTTTTTTATAATTCTCTTATACCACTCATTTCTTTTCTGCATTTCCCTGGGGCTTCATTGAAACATGTGACTATATGGCACACAGGAGGTTGCCTGTTTGCACAGAGCTATAATGAAGCACATGAGGATTCTTTGACTTGGAACTGGCCCAATACCCTGACAGTAAGGCACATGGGACAGGGGGTGTTGGGGTTTGCCTGCTCTACCTCGCTGAGGCTCAGGATCTCCCATTAGTTTGCTGAGGTGGGATGTGCTGCTGACTTACTGGGATACTTTCTGTCCTGGACTGTATTCCACTTTTGCCCAAGTGGGACAGACCTTTCTTATTAATCTTCCAAGTTTTTTGTGCTAAAAAAAGTTTCACCCTATCTTTTTGCTGGTTACACTGTTCTAGGATTTGTTTGGGAGTGCTTATTTTATGGTTGTTTGGAAGTGAATATTGGGAGTTATGAAATTTACTGCTTACTACACCATCTTTGTGCCTGGAAGTAGCCTCCTCCTTATAAAGCCCTCTCTTGGAGGCAAGAGAGATTCATTCCATCTTCCACCTTTGTGCTGGCTGGAGGCTGAAGAAAGGAGAGGCAAAAGACAACTGCAAGAGCTCTTGGAACCAAGCAGAAAGATTGGCCTCTAAGAAAAACTAACCGGGCTATTTGGGAAGGAGAAAATAAATGTTTGCATTTTATCAGCTGGCTGCATTTGGAGTGATTATTACTTTCAACTGAAACTAAGGCTGCCTCCAGAAAACCTCCCCAAGAAACCTGCTCTCCCCCAGAGAACCATTATATTTTAAAGAAAAGAACACCACATTTTGGCATGGGGAAAAAAAGTGAGTGTTAAGCGAGAAGCATGCCCTGCACCAATTCTTTAGATTTCATGAAATTTTCTTCTCCCCAGCCTTTTCCTTTTCCTTCATCACAGCCCATAGATGTATATCTTTTATTTCCTTTTAACACCCCCTTCAGAAATCCAGATCCACCTCTTGTTACAAAAATTTGTTTTGCTTAGAAATAATCCTTAACTTAAGCTGACATTTGGCATTTGAACAATGTGGCCAGTCTAATGGAGTTGTGGTCTCTACCGTAGAGTTGGAATGTTTGATAATTTAGTTTGAAAAAGGACCTCACTGTCTGGTGTCTTATCCTACAAGGTGATCTTCAAAATCTTCCTAAGACAATTCAAAAGGAAGCCATTCAGTTTCTTGGAATGATGCTGGTAGACTGTCCAGATTTCATAAGGATTCAGCAATAAGGTCAGCACAATGGCTCTGTAGACCTTCAGTTGGGTAATCAGTCTAATACCTCTCCTTTCCCCAACTTTCCTTTGGAGCCTCCCAAACACTTAGCTAGCTCTGGCAATGCATGTGTCAATCATATTATCAATATGGACATCCCTGGAAAGAATATTGCTGACTAGGTAGGCCATGTAGTAAATGCAGAGGTAGAGGAGTTATAGCTGACTATATACTATGTTCTTGTTGAATACATATTCCATGCTATTACTGAGTAAAAATAAATATTTTTTTGTTAAACTAATGCTTTATGGGTCAGGTCTAATCCAGTAGTTCAAAGTTTGAGACTACAATAAGATAAATCATCTCAAGAGACCATCTGTAAAAAAGCACCCCCATCCAAGAAATGCACTATTTGAAAAGGGGGTGAGAAAGTCATTGTCAACACATGGGATTAAATGGAGAGTCCATGTGCCACATGATAATCATATCATGATTAGCAAATTCTGATAGGAATATGTAAAATACAACTTTTTTTTCATAGATTGAAATCTATGAATTTTTTATCTGCAGACTGTTATCTTCAAAAATATAACCATTGTTATTGGTAGAGGGAGTTTACTCACTTTTAAGTTCTCAAATGAATGTCAGGTCCAAGTCACTGAGAAATAACCATACATTTGCTAAAGGACAAATGAATTGTTTTTAATGTAATGAAAAAGAACCTGCAAACTACAGACTGGTGAACTGGACTGTGTTTTCTGAGAAAATTTTAGAACAGGGGTTCTCAAACTTGTATATGTCTGCTTACCCTAACCTTAATTCTATTTATAACTCTTAATTCTTTGGCAATCTGGTAAAACCTATAGATCCCTTCTCAGAAGAATATTTTTAAAAGCTTAAAATAAAATAGGAATGTAAAGGAAATCAATTATATTGAAATAGTTATCAAAATGTTTAAAAAAATCAAGCTCACCGACCCTTGGTTAAGACATTCTGGACTATATAATTAAAGAGATGATTGGCAAACTACAATATAGAAAAGAGGTGATTGCAAAGAGCCATGTGACTTCACAAAGAACATGTATTGACAGACTTAACTTCCTTTCCTCCACTATCTCCTCTCCCTCCCCATTTTTACAGTATTACTAATTTAATGATCGAGGGAAATGCTATAGATGTGTTTTACCTAGATTTTAGCAAAACTATATTCTATTCTTGAAGACAACATAGGGATAGATTTGACCATTATATGATCAGATGGATTTGGAATTAGCTGATTGGTTGGCCTCAAAAAGTCATTGATATTATGGTTCATTGTAACTTTGTCAGGAAATCTGCGGTGGAGTAATACCTAGGGACTTAAAGTCCCTGTGCTGTTTAACATTTTTATCACTGTCTTGGATAAAGGCACAGAGGATAGGTTCATCAAATTTGCAGATGGCATAAATTGAGGACACGAGTCAGTAGCACAATGTGGCAAAATCCCCACTAACACCTGTTCTCGCTTTCCCTTCCTCCCTTCTTCCCTCTCTCCCACTCTCTCCCTCTCTCTCTCTTCCCCCACTTCTCTTTCCCCCCCTTCTCTTTTTCTCCCTCCCCGTCCCCCACACACATGACACACACTCAATCACTCTCTCACCCACTATGTCCATTATAGCCAGCCCAGCCTTGTCCCCGGATTGTTGCGTAACTAGGGAGAAGGGATTATGGGGATTATGAGTAGAATGGCCTTGTAACTCTCAGTGTAGCCCAGAAGCCCCCTCTTAAACCATCCCAGGCTTTGTCTTCAAGACTCCTCAAGTCATCCCTTGCTTCTTGCTCCTGGCTTCTTATGGGGGTCTCTTTTGCAAGGGCCAGGCTTCTCCTGGCATTCGAGTTAATGCTCCTGTACCTGGCTAGCTGCCTCCAGCACCGTCCAGGCTGGCGGTTTTCTTCTTTCGAAGTGGTGATTCCCCATCAGCTAAGCAGTCGAAAAGCCCTCCGAGGTTCCAGCGGCACCTTTGCTGAAGTGTCCGGGAGGCTCTCCTACTCTCTGCGCTTCGGTGGCAAGAGATACGTGGTCCACTTGAGAGTCAAGAAGTTCCTTTTGCCCAGACACCTCCCTGTCTTAGTCGACAATAAGCATGGAGCTCCCCAAGAGGAGTATCCTTATGTCCCGAATGACTGTTACTATCATGGGTATTTGGAAGGGATTCCCGCGTCCATGGCTGTCTTGAACACCTGCCAAGGAGGTCTCCGAGGGACTCTGCATTTGGATGACTTCACCTATGAAATCGAGCCTCTGCACAGTTCTACCCAGTTTGAACATGTTTTATCCCAGCTCGTGCCAGAAGAAGGGGAGGCTGGGCAGAATCTTTTTCGATGCACTTTAACAAATGAAGAAATGAACGAACGGTTTTCCAACTCAGATATTGATATTCGTACTCGGGCAGGTCCCTATAGCCACTGGTGGCCACATGTCCGATATTTAAAAATTGCCATTTGCGTTAGTAGCTCTAGAGTGGAAACTCATAACGGGAATCTTACTATTCACGTTGACCAAATGGTGACTTTAACTCATATAGTCGATTCCATATACAAACAGTTTCGGGTTTTTACAATCCTGGTTTTTCTGTATCTTTGGCAATATTCTGATAAAGTACCACTTATAGGTTCGTCATCTGAAATAGCGGAACATTATGGATTATGGAAAAGTTTAGTGATCTCTAACAACTTTCCACATGATACTTCAGCCCTAGTTACTGGAAACAAAGCAGGGGAATCTGGCTATGCTGCTTTTCCAAACTCAATATGCAGTGGCAACTGGGCAGTAATATTATTGTGGCTTCAGGATGATAGAGTATTTTATTATTCAGTAATCTTGGCACATTATATCGGTCACAACTTTGGCTTACCTCATGATCAAATATACTGCCATTGTATTCGAAGGTCACATTGTCTTATGGAAGATCATCCACTTTTTTCTGATTCTCTCAGTAATTGCAGTTATGGACGTTTTTTTAATTTAGTTAATTACTGGGATCAATGTTTAAATAGACTTCCAAACGCCTATGATAATTATGCTTATGCATTTCGTCTTTGTGGTAATAAGAAAATAGACTATACAGAACAGTGTGACTGTGGTTCAATTAAAGAATGTTTTGCTGATCCATGTTGTAGCTTGAGATGTGAACGGACACCTGGTTCTTCATGTGGTTATGGAGCATGCTGTGAAGATTGTCACTTTAGTCCTATGGGGCTATCTTGCAGAAGAGCAGAGAGCAGTTGTGATCTTCCAGAGTTTTGCAATGGAACCATACATCTCTGCCCTTTGGATACTTATGTTCAAGATGGAACACCATGCACTACAAATGCCATTTGCTTTAAAGGGAATTGTACTGACCGACACATACAATGCAGACAAATGTTTGGTCAGGATGGAGTTGTGAATGCTAATGATGCATGCTATGAACAATTGAATATAAAAGGTGATAGATTTGGAAACTGTGGAATGGAGCCTGAAAGGAAAAATAATTCTAATGGAATGAAAGTGAAAGAGGAGGGGACACAAATAAAATATATCACTGTGCCATGTCGACAATCAGCTGTCTTGTGTGGAAGGCTGCAATGTGAAGGTTTGAAGATAGTGCCAAAATTAGATGAACACATTACAGTTCACCAAATGTCAATAGTGAAGAACGAAAGGGAAATTTTCTGTTTTGGGATAGAACATCACTTTGGAACAGGGTGGCTAGATTTTGGAATGGTGTGGGATGGGTCACAGTGTAGCAAAACTACAATGTGCTTAAATCATATGTGTGTTCCTATAGCTCAGTTGCATTTCGATTGCACTCCTGCGAAGTGTAATTACAGAGGTGTTTGCAATAACAATAGGAATTGTCATTGCCAATTTGGCTGGGCCCCACCATATTGTACTCTCTTGGGTTATGGTGGAAGCATAGACAGTGGACCTACTGATAATGATGAAGTTGATTTCGTCCTTTTTGCAATTTTGATTTTTGTCCTTATCCGCATGATTCTTTTCATGTTGTCATTCAGCATTGCAGTTATTATATATATCCGAGATAATAAGAAACTTGCTACTGCAAAAATTTAGCCAGGGTCTGTTCTCCCCTAAGATAATCAACCTGAAATACCCTAAAGAAAAATGAACGTTCTGACAACAATATGATTTGGTCCCGAAATTTAAAAATAAATTTTCTTGATGCTTGGTTGTGTTCTGTGTACTGATAGTGTTCTCACATCTGACCTGCTCGTACCCTTTATGCCATTTAGGAAGACTAGAGGCAGCCACTTTTTCAAATCTGATGCTTCAGTATTATCTAATTGTGAAGATGGAGGTTGAGTAAATCAATCTAGACTCTTAATTAAGATAAATGTCAAGGAATTAAGTCCTGATTTCTCTAGGCAAGAACACTTCTCTATTGAATCAATCAATAATTAGTTTTAGATTCAGTGAGAAAAATGTTTACTCTGCACTGCACAGTGACATTACATAGGAATTATCTTCAAATTAGCTGAGGAATTTGGAAACATCCTATGGATTGTCTATAAAATATAAAGCCAGTTCATGCCCAAGAGACTTCTAGTGTCTGGTCTTAGGGAGGAGAGAGAGCCAGAATAAATGCCTTGGATTAAGGAAGGAGTAGAAGGATGGTACTGAATCCTGGGCTCTGATCTTCTTCCTAGCCCCCAGTAATTTCTTCTTAAAGTTTTAGATGAAATAATTCTCTTTTCTCCACTGTCAAGTCCACTGTACTCAAACTCTGGCTTAATTATGAGATGTGACTTAGTTTTTTCAGACAATCTGACTCTTCAACAAATAGAAGACTGTTACCTCCTTCCAAACTCTACTCAGTCTAAAACCATAGTTACCATTCAATAGTTCCTCTTAGAACTTTGAGACTGTGGCCCAGGGTGTTCTTGCAAAAAAAATTTAATGGAACTTGCAGTAACTGCATGTTTAAAGCAGCATAGGTTTGTTTCTGTAGAGATTCAAAACATAATAGTTTGTATGATGGTTATGATTTTGGTGTTTGTACAAAGATTACATCAAATTTGGACCACTTCTTTCTAAGTCAATGTGTTTTTTGCATTTTTTCATCAAATTGCTCAATAAATTTCTCATCATCATTAATTTTTTTCCCAATTTGTGACAAAGTCTCAACATTTGAAGACAAACCAATTGAATAGCGCACAAGCTTAGCCTTATCTGCTTTCTATACCTTCACTAGAGTAGTCTCCCTCATTCCTCCCTGTGACCATGGAATTGGTTGTACTTCAGCAACTGTTAGCATTTAAATGGACTATTACACATATTTGTATTGTCACAGCACAAACATCCAAATGTCAGGCCATTTGAAAACTGCTGGGCACGTATATTACAAGTCATCCTGAAGCCATAATGGATCATTAAAAACATTCTGCAGAAATAAACCTCATATTGTGTCTCACAGCAATAATACAACTTTTCTAATTCAAACTTATCCTTTACTTATATTACTATTCTTCTATCTGGAAGATTTTTTTAAGTGAACTGATTAGCAACATTTGGTCAGTCATTTAGAAAGCTTTCTCTGAGAATGTAGCCAATATGCCAGTAATAAAATAGTAGAAAGTCACATTTGAAAAGATTCTTTCTTCACAAAGATTAGTTTATATATACATTGTTAAAAACAAAAATATGAAATTATATTTTATATACATTTCTTATTTAATAGCCAGTAGAAAAGTATTTTACATGATAAACTATTTATTTTCATTGATTGGTTAGGTAACAATAAAAAATAAATTTCCATTTCTCAGATAGCTTATAAATTTCCACTATTTTCTATCTCACATTTGTGTAAACAATTATTTTTACTTTATTCTTATTTTAAATCAAAGAAGGAAACAATGTAGAATCACGTTTGACTCAATTGAATCAAATGTTGACAACCTTAATTCAAATTTTTAAAAATTCAAAATTGAAGTAAAGTTTAAATATGATTATTATATTACATTAAACACCTTCCAACTTGTAACTTATTTCATTAAAAATGTTTCAATTCAACAAAATTTATAAATTAAAGATATTTAATATGAAGTCTTATAGAAAAAGTACATGAATCTTGCTGATTTATTTTCATTATTATAAAAAGTACTATTCAAAATTATTTTATAATTGGTTTTCTAACTATATTTTTTCATAATTATATGTAGAATAAAATATTATATTTTATGATTAAGATTATAATTATGTAACATCCATTTTAATTTGAAGCAGTTGGGGCAAATTTGGTCAATATAGTTGTTGTAAAGACCTAATGTATAAATCTAAAAGGATATCCAGAGGAGCATATTTATTTTGGAGGCTCACAACATTTTTGTTACTGGTAGGGATTTATAAAACAAAAATTGGGAACACTATGATTAGTTGGTTAAATAGAAAAAGATTTTCATCTACTTAAGGTATCAGGATTTAGCGTCTTGTCATTTAAGTAGATTAAATAATTTATTCAAACACTCTTCCCCCACACCCATACCCTTACAGGGAGATTTGAAAATGTGCATGCATATTTGAATAGAAAATGATAGTATTTGGGTGCCATAGTGAAATGAAGAGATTGCAAATATTCTATAAACTTGAATAGGAAAAAAATCACATTTTTATTTTCATAATCTCTAACTGAAGTTTGTCATGTCTTTCCAGTTTTTGAAATAGTACTCCGAAGAGATCAATAGTTGAGTCCTATTTTATCTTTATTTATTTTTAAATTAAAGCCTTTTATTTTCAAAATATATACATGGATAATTTTCAACATTCACCCTTACAAAACCTTGTGTTCTAATTTTTTCCATCCTTTCCCCCCAACTCCCTCCCCTAGATGGCAAGTAAGCCAATATATGCCAATTATTGTATATATATATATATATATTTTTTTTTCATTCGGTTCTTTTTGTCCTCTCTCTGGGTACAGATGGCTTTTCTTCCTCATAAGATCTGAATCATCTCATTGCTCATGAGAGCCATGTCCATCAGAATTGATCATCATATAATCTTGCTGTTGCCATATACAATGATTTCCTGGTTCGGCTCATTTCACTTAGCATCAATTAATGTAAGTCTCTCTAGGCCTCTCTGAAATCATCCTGTTGAACATAGAACAATAATATTCCATAACACTCACATACCATAACTTATGCAGCCACTCTCTGATGGGTAACTACTCAGTTTCCAGTTTCTTGCCATGACAAAAAGGGCTACAACAAACATTTTTGCACATGTGGGTCCCTTTACCTCCTTTATGATCTCTTTAGGATACAAGCCCAATAGGTAAAACTGCTGGTTCAAAGAATACGCACAGGTTGATAGCCCTTTGGGCATAGTTCCAAATTGCTCTCTAGAATCATTGGATCAGTTCACAACTCCACCAACAATGTATTAGTGTCCCAGTTTTCCGACATCCCCTTCAACATTCATTATCTTTTCCTGTCATCTTAGCCAATCTGAGAGATATGTAATAATATCTCAGAGTTGTAAGAGCCCCATTTTAATAGATTATTTTGAAGTATGGAAAAAAGAAGCAATTGTATAAGATTTGTTCATACTGATTTTGGAACAGCAGGAAAGAAACTTTCTAATATATTTATCAAAATATTATTTTTCCTTTTGTGTATACCTCATATCTTTCTATTAGATTATAAATCAGCTACATCCTACTTATACTTTTTCTTTTCCCTTAGTACCTATTATCATGCTCTGTGCATGATAAGGTTTAAAAAATATTTTTAATTGAACTGAACTGAACTGAACTGAAATTAATTTCAATAATAACACAGAGGGAAAATGCAGAGCTTGGATAAGAAATTAGATATGAGAAGTAGAAAAAAATCAAACACAACATTAAAGATTTGAGCTTGAGTATCTGGTAAACTGGAGAATATCACTGAAAGAATGAGAACATATCAGGGATATTTTGTTCATTAGATAATTTAAAATATAGGTCTAGAGTTAAGGACAAATGTCAGGACTAGTTTACCCAGAATAAAATATATTTCTTGGCACTGAAATTCTTCACAACCTGCTTCCATCCTACCTTTCCAGTCCTCTTTTTGCTTCTTCCTTCCACACACTCCTCAATCCAGTGACTTTGACCTATTTTCTATTCTTTACACATCATTTTATCTTTTCAGTAGCTGTCTCCCATGCCTAGCATGCCTGATTCTTAGATTCCTCTGGCTTCCTTGAAGAGACAGCTTGACTTTTCACAACTCTACTTCACCTAAATTAAATTCCACAGCAAGTCAAGACATCACCCTCCTAGTTTCATTGGTCCTCTTTGAAAAGGAAGGATTATGGCCAACAAATAATCCTACCTTTCAAAGCTGGCCTTTCCTGGATTCCTTTACTATTGATGCCTTCTCTGAAATTATCTTCTGTCTACTCTATATATCTTGTGTATATCTAATTTTTATATTGTCTCCCTCATTACAATGTTTCTTGAGCTAAGAGGTTAGTTTTGCTTTCTTTTTTAGTTCTTAGTATAGTGTAAGTTGGGAACTTGTGTAGACTCCTGGGATTATTAAGGATATTGTAGTAATAGTCAATGACTAATTGCATTAAAAAGCACTCCACCCTGGTACAGCGGGTGAAATATTGAGTCCTAGGACATAGAACATTGTTAGACTCTAGGTATGGAGATACATGCTGAATCCCACCACAGGGGCACTAACTGCACAAATCCCACACTCAGCCATTTATGATATGGCATGATATGAGATTGGCCACAGAACAAGAAGGTAATCTCCAGGCTTCAGTACAGAAGAAGAGCAGAACACATGGGCCTTGGTAGAGAGGAGTTAGTGGCAGTATCTAGACCCCAACACAGTGTGCATCCATATGAACCTCAACAACTGTGGGTAGAAAGCTAATTTCAGTCATGAAGATTTGGTTCAAATCTCATCTGTGCAGTATACTTCCTTTGTAGTCCTGGACAAATTACTTAAACTTTCAGTGGTCTAGGAAACTTTCTAAGACTATAAAATTACAGAAAGGTGCCAATCTACATTCATGAAAGAAGTTTCCTGATTCTAGGAGTTTCTTATGCCAATGAAATCTTAGCCTTTGTTCCTACTCTGAATTTGATTAGGAATATTCATACTATTACCAAGATAGTGGTATCCAGTAGTGAATAGATAACTCCTTCCCAAGGAAGACTTGTAAGACTCAGGAGTGGAATTATTCAGAGATATTTTGCTTTCTAATGGGGGAAGAGAGATGGAATTAACTAAATAAATCTTGTTGAGGAAAGGAAGATGTCTCTTAGCTGAGGCCTCAAAAGGTTAGAAAGATTTTATATACTCATTATGGGAGATACTATTTGATTAGGGAACACTGAATGCAAATGGGATAAGAAGAGCTTTTAAAAAATATTTTATTTCTCCCAATTACTTATAAAAACAATTTTAACATTCTTTAAAAATTTTTTCAGTTCCCAATTCTCCCCATTTTTTCCTTCTCCTCCCTCCCTTATTAAGAAAGCAAGCAATTTTATATTGGTTATATATGTGCAGTCATGCAAAATGTATTAAACATGTTTTGAAAAAAGAACATAGATAAAAGATCTTGAGAAAATGCTGTTAAAAATGTATGCTTCAATCTGCATTTAGACTCCATGAGTTCTTTCTCTGAAGGCAACTGACATTTTTCATCACTAAGACCTTTGGAATTCTTAGATCATTGAATTGCTGAAAATAGCTAAATCATTCACAGTTGATCATCATACAATATTGTTACTATGAACAGTGTTCTCCTGGTTCTGCTCATTTCATTTTACATTAGTTTATTTAGAGCATCCCATTCATCATTTATTATAGTACAGAAGTGTTTCATCACAAACATATGTCACAACTTGCTTAAGAATTACCCAATTGATAGGTATCCCTTCAATTTCCAATTCTTTGCTACCATCAAAAATAAATATTTGTGTACATGTTGGTATTGTTCTTTTTAGTCTTAGTTTTGTTTTGTTATCTTTCTGAGATTCAGACCTAATATTTCTAGGTAAAAGCTTTTGGGGCCCTATTTCAAATTGTCCTACAGAATAGTAGAATCAGTTCACAACTCTACCAAGTCTTAATTTTCCCACAACTTCAACATTTATTATTTTCCTTTTCTGTCATTTAGCCAACCCAATAAGTATGGAATTGTATTTCAGAGTTGTTTCATTTTGTCTTTTCTCTAATCACTAGTAATTCAGATCATTTTTCATATGACTAATGATAGTTTTGATATCTTCTTCTAAAAACTTCCTGTTCACACTTTTGAGAATTTATCAATTGGAAAATGGCCCTTATTTTTGTAGATTGATTCACTTCTTTATATATTACAAAAATGAGGCCTTTATCAGAGAAACTTGCTATAATTTTTTTCACAGTTATGATTCTTGTGTTTCCCTCCATCCTATTTTCCATTTATCCTTTTCCCTCTCTCCTTTTACTCTGTCCATTCTCAAAAGTTATTTCTACTGACTTCCCCAATCATCCTTCTAGCAGCCCTGTCCCCTTCGCTGATCCCCTTCACTTCTACTTTCATGTAGTGAAAGATAGCTTTCTATATACAACTAAATGTGCACATTATTCTCTCTGGCAAATCTGATGAGAGTAAGGATCATGCATTCACTCCACTATAAAAGCTATTTTGTGGCTTTTTTATGTGAGATAATTTACCCTGTTCTATGTCTCCTTTTAAGCTTCTTTCAGTGCATCCCTCTTTCTCACCCTTTAATTTAATTTAAAATTTTTTATAATCACTCTATGCTATTCAATTCACATATGTGCTTTCTGTCTATGTCTGTCTTCTACTAACTGGCTTAAAGATAAAAAAGTTCTTACAAGTTACAAGTATTATCCTCCTATGTAACAATGTAAACTGTTTAACCTTAATGAATTTCTTATTATTTCTCTTCCCTTTTTGTGCTTCTCTTGAGTCTTGGATTTAAATATCAATTATTTTTCATCAGGAATGCTTGAAAATTTTCTATTTTAGGGTACATGATTTGGACATAAAGGGTCATATTATAAGCAAATTAGAGAAGCAAGGGATAATTTGCCCTGTCATCTTTGAAAAAGGGAATAATTTGTGTCTAAATAATAACTAGAGAACACTATGAAATGCAAAATGGATAATTTTGATTACATTAAATTAAAAGGTTTTGCACAGAAAAAACCAATGCAGCCAAGATTAGAAGGGAAGCAGAAAGTTGAGGATTTTTACACCCAATGTTTCTGATAAAGGTCTCATTTCTAAAATACATAGAAAAATGGTCAAATTTATAAGAATACAAGTCATTCCTCAATTGATAAATTATCAAAGGATATGAACAACCAATTTTCAGATGAAGAAATTAAAACCATTTATAGTTACATAACAAACTACTCTAAATCACTATTGACTGGAGAAATGCAAGTAAAGACAACACATATTTCTCATATTGGCTAAGATAACAGGAAACAATGTTAAATATTGGAGGGAACATAGTAAGACTGGACCTCTAATGCATTGTTGGTGGAGTTGTGAACTAAACACACCATTCCGGAGAGCAATTTGGAATTATCCCTAAATGGCATATAAAATTTTGAATATCCTCTTTGACCTATCAGAGCCACTACTGAATCTGTACCCTAAAGAGAACACAAAGAGGGGAAAAGATCCACCTGTGCAAATATGTTTGTAGCAATTTAAGAATTAGAAAATGAATGGATGCCTATCAATTAGGGAATGGCTAAATAAGTTATGATATATGAAAGTAACAGAATATTATTATTCTTTAAAAATTATAAATAAAATGATTTCAGAAAAGCCTGGAAATACTTGCATGAACTGATATTGAATGAAGAAAGTAGAAGCAGGAAAACATTGTAGATGGCTCTCTTCATCACTGAACAATTGAGGTTGGTTTGTTCATCTCATTGTGGAAGACAGCCCCATACATCAGAATTGACCATTGTATAGTTTTATTGTTGCTGTGTATAATGATGTCCTGGTGCTGCTCATTTCACTTAGTATCAGTTCATATAAGTCTCTCTAGGCCTCTCTGAAATCATCCTGTTGGTCGTTTTTTACAGAACAATATTCCATAACATTCATATACCATAATTTATTTAGCCATTCTGCAATTGATGGGCATCCATTCAATTTCCAGTTTCTTGCCACTACAAAAAGGGCTGCCACAAACATTTTTTGCACATGTAGGTAGGTCTCTTTCTCTCCTTTAAGATCTCTTTGGGATATAAGCCCAAAGAAATACTGCTGAGTCAAAGGATATGCACAGTTTGATAACTTTTTGAGCATAGTTCCATATTGCTCTCCAGAATGGTTGAATCCGTTCACAGTTCCACCAACAATGTATCAGTGTCCCAGTGTCCCAGTTTTCCCACATCCCTTCCAACATTCATTGTCATCTTTTCCTGTCATCTGAGTCAATTTGAGAGGTATGTAGTAGCGTCTCAGAGTAGTCTTAATTTGCATTTAATTTTTTAATTTATTAAATTAAATTCTTTAATTTCTCTGATCAATAGTGATTTGGAGCACTGTTTCAAATGACTAGAAATAGTTTCAATTTCTTCATCTGAAAATTGTCTGTTCATATCCTTTGACCATTTATCAATTGGAAAATCACTTGATTTCTAGTAAATTTGAGTCAATTCTCTATATGTTTTAGAAATGAGGCCTTTATCAGAAAAGTCTTTTTCCATTTTATTGCTTCTCTTCTAATCTTGCCTGCATTAGTTTTGTCTGTACAAAATTTTTAATTTAATATATTCAAAATTACCTATTTTGTGATCATTAATGATCTCTAGTTCTTCTTGGTCACAAATTCCTTCCTCTTCCACAGGATTGAGAGGTAAACTATCCTATGCTCTTCTAATTTGTTTGTAATATCATTTTTTATGTCTAAATCATGAACCCATTTCGACCTTATCTTGGTGTATGATATTAGGTATGCCTAGTTTCTGCCTACTCTCAGGTACTCTAAACATTCTTAAATTATCTCTACTTATTGTTCCAGGCCAGTTGTGTTTTTTTCTGATGAAATAGTTAATTTATTATTCTATCTTTTCATTCTTTTGATGCTGTTTTATTATTCTTTGATTTCTCATGGAGTCATTAGTTTCCACTTGACCAATTGTAATTTTTTAAGGAATTATTTTCTTAAACATCTGACCTGGAAAATAGATCCAGGAGAGATCATTTAAAAATGATTGGTCTACCTAAAAATCACAATCAAGAAAAGAACCTGGACATCATCTTTCAAAAAATTATCAAGGAAAACTCTTCTGATTTCCATATCCAGAGGGTAAAATAAAAATTGAAAGAATCCACTGATCACCTCCTAAAAAGATCCCAAAATAAAAACTCCCAGGAATATTATAGTCAAATTTCAGAATTCCCAGATCAAGGAGAAAATATTGCAAGCATGCAGAAAGAAAAAAATCAAGTATAGTGGAGGAACAGTCAAGATAATAAGATTTAGCAGCTTCTATATTAAAGGACCAAAAGACTTGGAATATGATATTCTAGAGAGCAATAGAGCTAGGAGTAAAACTAAGAATCACCTACCCAGCAAAACTGATTATAATCCTTCAGAGAAAAAAGTGGGTATTCAATGAAATAGAGGATTTTCAAACATCAGTGATGAAAAGACCAGAGCTGAACGGAAATTTGATTTTCAAATACAGGACTCAGGATAAGCATAAGAAGGTAATCAGGAAAGTGATATCAGAAGGGGCTTAATTAGGTTTATATGCTTATATTCCTACATGGGAAGATGATACTTATAATTTATTAGAATTTTCTCATTATTATTGCAGTTTGAAGGAATATATATATATATATATGTATATAAACATATATTATATATAGAGACAGAGAGAGTGTGAGTGCATAGGCATGAGTTCAATATGAAGGATAATTAAGATATTTCAATCTGTATTCAAATAATATCAGTCCTTTCTCTGGAGAAAGATAGTATGGTTCATCACTATTCCTTTGGGATTGTCTTGGATCATTGCATTCCTGGGTTCTTTTTTTATAATAATAACTTTTTATTTTTCAAAATATATACAAAGATAATTTTTTACATTGACCCTTGCAAAACTCTGTGTTGCAAAATTTTCCCCTCCCTCCTTTCCCTCCCCTAGACAGCAATTAAACCTAATATTGGTTAAAAACTGTTCTAAACATATTTCCACATTTATCATGCTATGCAAGGAAAATCAGATCAAAAGGGGAAAAATTAGAAAGGACAAAGCAAACAAAAAAGTTGAAAATACTACGTTGAGATCCATATTCAGTCTCTGTAGACCTCTCTCTGGATGCTGATAGCGATGCCTCTCTCCATCAAGTCTACTGGAAATGGCCTGAATCACCTTATTGTTGAAAACAGCTAAGTCAGTCATAGTTGATCATTACATAATATTGTTGCTGTGTACAATGTTCTCTTGTTTCTACTTACTTCACTTAGCATCAGTTCACATAAGTCTCTTCAGGCCTTTCAGAAATCAGCCTGCTGATTGTTTTTTATAGAACAGTAATTTAAGAATAATTCTTAACCTAGGGATCTTTTCACCCACTGCAATCCAATGCCAAATTTGCAAGTTAGAAATGCCTGTGGATTAACAAAAAATTATTTTTGCTTTAGCAAAGAAGAATGCCAGCAGTGCTTTGTTTCTTTTTTGTTTAAAAGTGTCAAAGCTCTCATTCAAAGTCAACTTTGAATATTTCAAATTGCTTTTGCTTTGCATACATTTATATAATTTAAAGACTTCTGTAGTAGGATAGGATGGGAACCTTAGCCAAACCAAGCCTTAGCAATTTCCTACTTAATCATCTAATAGATTTTTCAGCTTTATTTTCATTTGTTAGCAAGGTTGAACTTATGTGATTTGAGGGGCAGAATCATGTACTCTTGTTATCCCAGATCTCAAACTACATTACAAAGCAATAATTATCAAAATAGTCTGGTACTGGCTAAGAAATCAAGTAGTGTATCAGTCATTCACAGTTCCTCATTGAACAATATTGCTATTAATTAGAATGTATTCCTGGTAATGTTCACTTCACTATAAGTTTGTGTGAGTCTGTCCAGGTTTTTCTGAAATCATCCTGCTTGTCATTTATTATAACAAAATAATACTCCGTTACAATCATATACTACAGCTTGGTTAGTTACTCTTCAATTGATGGGCAATCCTTTGATTTCCAAATCTTAAGACACCACAAAAAGTGCTGCTACATTTTTATAAAATAGATTCTCCCCTTCCTTTTTTTGATGTTTTTTGGGATATAGACCTAGTAGTTGCATTACTATTTCAAAGAGTATGCACAATTTGATTGACCTTTGGACATAGTTCCAAATTGTTCTCCAGAATGGTTGGATCAGCTCACAACATCAACAGTGAATTAGTGTCTCAATTTCCCCTTATACTCTCCAACATTCAATACTTTCCTTTCATGTCATATGATCCAATCTGATAGGTGTGAGGTGGGTATCTCAGGGTTGCTTCAATTTTAATTTCCATTTCTCTAACCCATAGTGATTTAGAGCACTTTTTCATATGACTATGGATGGCTTTGATTTTTTTGTCTTAAAACTGTATGTTCATGCCTTTTACCATTTATCAATTGGACAATGATTTGCATTTTTATAAATTTGACTCAGTTATTTGTATATTGAAAAATGAGGCTTTTATTAGAGATAACTTGTTGCAAAAATTTTTTCCCAGTTTTCTATTTTCCTTATAATTTTAGTTGCATTGGTTTTGTTTGTGCAAAAGCTTTTTAGTTTTGTATAATCAAAATTATCTATTTTACATTTTGCAATATTCTCAATATTTTGTTTGGTACTAAATTCTTATCCATAAATCTGACAGATAAACTATCCCATTCTCTTTTACTTTTCTTATGCTATCCTTTATATAAATCATGTACCCATTTTGACTATATGTTGGTGCATGAGATGAGATGTTATTCTATACGTAGTTTCTTATATATTTCTTCCCCATAGTTTTTCCAGCAGTTTTTGTCAAATGATGAATTTTTATTACAAAAGCTAGGATCTTTATCATATTCTAGATTACTATTGTCATTTACTATAATGTTATTTGTGGCAAATCCAGGGTACTGATACACTACTTGATTTCTTAGCCAGTACCAGACTATTTTGATAATTATTGCTTTGTAATGTAGTTTGAGATCTGGGATAACAAGAGTACATGATTCTGCCCCTCAAATCACATAAGTTCAACCTTGCTAACAAATGAAAATAAAGTCTTTAAATTATATAAATGTATGCAAAGCAAAAGCAATTTGAAATATTCAAAGTTGACTTTGAATGAGAGCTTTGACACTTTTAAACAAAAAAGAAACAAAGCACTGCTGGCATTCTTCTTTGCTAAAGCAAAAATAATTTTTTGTTAATCCACAGGCATTTCTAACTTGCAAATTTGGCATTGGATTGCAGTGGGTGAAAAGATCCCTAGGTTAAGAATTATTCTTAAATTACTGTTCTATAAAAAACAATCAGCAGGCTGATTTCTGAAAGGCCTGAAGAGACTTATGTGAACTGATGCTAAGTGAAGTAAGTAGAAACAAGAGAACATTGTACACAGCAACAATATTATGTAATGATCAACTATGACTGACTTAGCTGTTTTCAACAATAAGGTGATTCAGGCCATTTCCAGTAGACTTGATGGAGAGAGGCATCGCTATCAGCATCCAGAGAGAGGTCTACAGAGACTGAATATGGATCTCAACGTAGTATTTTCAACTTTTTTGTTTGCTTTGTCCTTTCTAATTTTTCCCCTTTTGATCTGATTTTCCTTGCATAGCATGATAAATGTGGAAATATGTTTAGAACAGTTTTTAACCAATATTAGGTTTAATTGCTGTCTAGGGGAGGGAAAGGAGGGAGGGGAAAATTTTGCAACACAGAGTTTTGCAAGGGTCAATGTAAAAAATTATCTTTGTATATATTTTGAAAAATAAAAAGTTATTATTATAAAAAAAGAACCCAGGAAAGAACCCACATGTACAAAAATATTTGTAGCAGCTCTCTTTATGTAGCAAAGAATTGGAAATTGAGGAAATTCTCCATCAACTGGGGAATAGCTGGATTGTGATATATAAATATATATTACAGGTGGATTTTGGAAAAACCTGGACTTACATGAACTGATGCTGAGTTAAGTGAGCAGAACCAGGAGAACATTGTACACAGTAAGAGCAACGTTGAGTGAAGATCAACTACAATATACTTAGCTTTCCTCAGCAATACAGTGATCCAAGACAATTTCAACAGTCTCATGAATGAAAATGTTGACCACATCCAGAGAAATAACTATGGAGTCTGAATGCAGATCAAGGAATGCCATTTTCACTTTTTTTTTCTTTCCTGTGGTTCTGCCTTTTGTTCTGGTTCTTTTTTCACATGACTAAAGTGGAAATATGTTTGTAATGATTGTACATATACAATCTCTATCAAATTGCTTGCAGTCTTAGGAAGAGGACAGGGGAGAAAGAAAAATTTGGAATTCAAAATCTTATAAAAATGAATGTCAAAAATTATCTCTATATATAATTGGAACTATTCCCAGGACAGGGTTCCCAGTGTTACCTCAAAAACCAAAGACACTATTTAGTGCCAACTACAGTGAAGTTTTATTTTTCAAGTTTTAATACACTGAATAATCATCAACATTATTATTGTTATAATTATTATTATTTTGTTTTTGCTGAGGCAGTTGGGGTTAAGTGACTTGTCCAGGGAAACACAGCTAGGAAATGTTAAGTGTCTGAGGTCAGATTTGAACTCAGGTCCTCCTGACTTCAGGGCTGATGTTCTGTCCACGATGCATCCCACTCTGAGTAATCAAGCTAGAGATGCTGAGAATTGTTTTTAGCTTGCAGTTAATTGACACCAGCAGAATGAAGGGAGAGGATCACTTTAGCTGTCTTATGATCACTTCTCTTAGCTAATTTTCTAACTTTTCTTTTTCATAAGATAAAACTATAATTGAAAAAAATTAAAATACATTTTCTATCATATGGATTATGCCTAATCCTAAAAGTGCATATACAGCCCAGTACAGAAAACTACCTAACACTCACAGCCAGGAACATAATTACTTATAAACAGACATTTCCACTGTCAAGACTTCCTCTGAACCAAGACAACTAGAAGTCAGGAGGGGCCCAGCCATAGCTACAGCAGAGACGTGTGGGTGCATATCTTGGCTTTGCAATCCTACTTCAGGAGAGACAAACTGACAGTGTCTGGGCCGCAGATTGTGCCACCCTTCACTTCCCTGCTACAGCCAAGCCCCATGCCCAGATTGTTGATACCTCAGCATCTGGCTCTGTTTGCATAAATCTATAGCAAAATCAAATGATTTGGAAGAGGGGAAAGTTTTTATATTCTCACACTGAATTTTTTTGATAAAACATCAATGATGTCGCATTTTACATAAGCAGAATCTCAGATATCAGAGTGGCCAGACTAGTGTCCTGGCTGTTCACCCATTTGTAAGCAGCTCTTTGCCCCATGGCCAAAAACCTTTTCATACTGGACTTTGTGGCTGGATCAACCTGCTTCCCTGCATGGCATCCTATCCTGAAGTTGGGCACTTTCCTGGGACTCAGGAAGGTTTCCCATCCTGGAAGATTCTACTGCATCACTCAAGAAGTCTTATTCATCTGCTGCCTCTTGGAAGGTCCTCCCTGATAACACAATCTTGCAGTTTTTGCAGCAAATTCCAAAAAACATATTGGGCCTAAACTTACCATGTAGTTGGGGTGACAGCAATCTTTTTCACAGAGCTTCAGGGAGCCGTAGTCTCAGTCTTTATTACCTTCTACCATTTAGTTCCTATAGTTTTCCAGGGACAGACTTTCAAGATCTCAAGTACTTTTGACAAAGCTGCTGTGCAGACACAGTAGAATGAAAATCATTACAATTGCAGTTGTTGAACTCAGCTGCCTAGGAGTAAGAATTCTGCTTTATGCACCTGGCTTGTTCTCAGATGCAAAATTCATTATTATGTGGCATACCAAAATGATGGTTGGGCCCTGAGCCACAGTACAGGAGAAAAAGGGCAAATTATCTCTGGAGAAAACATTAACTCCAGACCCCATAAAAAGCAAACATATTCCTTCTAGACAGAAAAATACAAGAACATCGAGGGAAGGAATGATTTAAGAAAACTTGAACAGTCAGGTTTCAAATTGGGATAAAGGTTCATGTGTTTCTACTCACTGTAATCTCCCAAAAGCTGCCCTATGCTGTCAATGCTAAGGAATTTCCTTGGCTCCAGATCTTAATTTCCTACTCCCCTCAACCCCCTAAAAGAATACCTCTCTAAAAATCTAATCCACTACATTGACTGAATTTAATATATCTTCTTGCCCCTGTGTCTGGTTATTGTTCTTATAAATGATGAGATTGTTGTCCACTCTCACAAACTGCATAAACCTGATCTGTGTATCTGAGTCAAAAGAAGGACCTCATTCCCTCATGAAATCTTTTCTCTGAATCATTAACCTATGCAGTCCAATTCTCTCTTGTGTTAAATCGCATCTCTTGGTTTGGAACCCTTTTCCTCCATCCAATAAGCCACATGTTCAAAATTGGGAAGAGACAAGAATGAGTTCAATTTCGCATGTGAGATCATCTGCCCACAGCATTTCACAGAGACCCTGGAAACAGGTGCAGAGGGCAGCCAGGGACTCCAAGATTCCCTTCCTATAGTCGTGATAGTAGCTGTCAGACTGGATGAAGGGCTTCTCCTTTGGCAGGACACTCTGAGCCAAGCAGATGAACATTGGCAGGTGCCAGAGCAGCAGTAGCTTCTTGGGCAACAGAAGCATGATGTGCCTTCTGCTCTTGAATACAGGCAAACTAACTCCCCAAATATATCCTTTTTTGGGGGGAGTATCACCTGACTGGGAATGACAATTTCAGAAGAGACCGAACACCAGCCAGATTGGGACTGGAGACACTCAGAAGCTACCAGGACCATCCAGAACCAGAGCACTGGGAGGGTGGCTCTCAGAAGGGCACCAGAACCATCCAAAGCCACTTCTATACAGAGAGCTCCTGGATACTGCCCCCTAAGCATCCCCGAGGCATCAGGAGGGAAGAGTGGGAGCCACAAGACAGATCTAGGCTGGAGCAACCTCACATTCAGATGACATTTACAGGAGAAAATCCAGGTCAAGGTCCCAAGCTCATAAATTCATCTTGGCTCTAATCAGGCTTATCTTCTACAGGTGTTTAGGGATCTCACACTCACAAGATGGATTGTACTAGTAGAAGAAAATAGAAACAATTGAAAGAAATGAAGGAAGCAGAGAGATGAAAAAACCCCACTAGAAATGAAAAGTATAGGTAGGGAAATGAGAAAACAGGGTAGGAGACTAACGTCTTAGTCTAGCTTTAAGCTTGAATAATTTTAGTTTAACACTGCATTAAAACTTTTGGAACACCTTGGATATATATCTTTGATCCAATTTTGACTACTTATCCCATCTTTGCTTTCTTTAGTGTCATTTCTATCTTCTGTATAAATGTATCTGTGACTATGATTTGGGTTCAAATGTGGTAATTTTATTTTGCTTGATGGAGAAAACTCTTATTGGAGTATTGTCTTATTCTTGACGCTATGCCTGCCCTGGGACAGTAGGTTAATGGGTGAATAAATTACAAATAGGGGTGGGGGGAAAACATCATTAAAACATTTTTAAAGATACATAGCAGAATATCCCCAAACAATTACAAAAAGGAGATACAAAATAGACAGACATTACTAATGTGTTATATTTAATATAAACAGTTAAACAAATTGTACATAAGATCATAAGTGTTACACGAGCCATTTTCTTAATTTCTTATGCTTCTCTCTATGTGGAAATGGTGGTGTTTGTTGCTTATTTTAATTAGATTAAGAAGAAGTGGGAATAGAAATTATTAATCCAGAAAATAGCTTGAGATGATAAAATGGAATTAATTACTCAAGGAAGAGGAGAGAAACAGTAAGAAAACAAGCAGTATGAGAGGCAACAAAATTATTCAGAATTGGTTTTTAAAAATGAATGAGGGTCAGTGGTACAAACCATATTACATAAAAATCAGCAAAAACTGAAATTAATTACTCAGTATTGGAGCAATCCAAAGAACACAATCTACTTAAGCAAGAGCTTCTTTATGTAAGAAAAGGACCCCAGTGGTGGGATGGGTGGTTGTAGCGCAGGGGAATGCCAACAGTGTGGTAGCAATTACGTGTAAAGCCAACTTCAGTAGCCTCTCTCACAGAGACTATAGTTAGCATTACTCTTTAACAAGTAACAATAACTTGGGAGACTGGCAGTTTAACTATCATTCTGGACTATTACCTAGGAAAACTGAAGGCTTAGTATAGAGAGAAAACTGATAGAAAACAATTTCTTTCCTGAGAGATGTTTTATCCTTTTAATCTCTTCTGTTATGGGCTAGAACTCTGAACTTGAAACAAGGATGCTTACAAGGTACTAAGTGGAATTGAGGAGACAATGGTTATCTAGTTTAGGTTCAGTATGATTGATTTAATCTTACAACAAATAATGGTTTCCTAGTGATATAATGATTGGTTTATACTCAGTTTATAAGCAAGGACTGAGAGCCACAGAGGAGAAGCTCTCAGAGGCTCAGATAGGCAGAGGCAGAGAAGACAAAGGATTGGACACAGGAGCTTAAGCTCTCAGAACCAAGGGGAGAAACTCAATTTGATCTTCAATCTTCCTGGTGGCTGGCCTGGACATCTGCATTTCCCCCACTAAGACCAAAGCCAGACTGAAAGGCTCTCCAGAAAGCTGCCCAGCATCAGGCAAGGAGACAATAAAGGATTTGGATTTTAACGCCTGGCTACTCTTCTGGTGATTACTGAACTGAAACGAAGGCTGCCTCAAATACCCCAAGAAACCAAACCAGAGAACATTACACTCTTCAAGAAAACATTAATAAAATTTTGTTGGTGTCTTGATAAATCTAAATGTTGAGACTTGTGTTTCCAGAATCAAAGAGAAATTATTTGTTTTATGATGATTAAAGGCGATTTTGTGCTCTATTTCACAGCTGAAATATCAACACTAATTACTTGTTTTGGTTTTATTGTGCAAATAAGCAATATGGGCAGTAATCTTCATATTTATTTAAGTAGTGTAGGAGATTTGGGAGTTTGAGAAATATACACACATACATACATGTATATGTATACAGAGATAAAATACATAGAATGTCTTTTGCTCAGATTTCAACATGAATTTGGATGTACACCTTATAGAACTTGACCAACAGTATGTATATCTGGGACAAACAGTACAGATTATGTGTGTAACTACATATACTTTTATAAATTTCATATATGAATATTATTTTTTATTTCTATAGCTTAAGCAATATATTTATATACTATATTAACATTTTTATAATATGTGTTCATATAGTATATATAAGATTTCATATAAATGCATATCTACATAATCATCTAGGTATATTGTACACATAGACACATACACACCTATAAATGGAGCAAGAGTTTACTAATAAAATTCATAAACTGGAATAGAGGCTCAGACTTAATTGAGGTGATGTTTCAATTGTAATTAATAAATATCCATACCAACTTTTAAATTGTCTTAGAATTTAGGACAATGAAAAGGAATATGGTAAAAAGACAAGCAGCAGGCTAAGAGGTGACCATCCCACATTAGTGTAGTTGCCTTAAAATCTTGTTGCATAGAGTCAATCCAATATGTTATATATTTCAAGAAGCTCAAAATAGGCATATTGTCTAAAAAGGTCACATCATTTAAAAAAATTAGAAGAAAGAAGAATCAGATTTTTTTTTTACAATTATAACAAAGGGAGAAAATTTTGAATTTATTTAGTACTTTATTTTACCCAGTTTCATACAAAAGCAATTTTTAACTTTTGTTTTTAAAAGTGAGTTCTAAATTCTCTCCTTTCCTCTCTTCCCAGTCCCTCTCCCAACTGAAAAAGCAAGCAATTTAATATAGGCTATACATATGTATATAGCCGTGCAAAACATTTCCATATTGGTCATATTGTAAAATAAAGCTTACACAAAAAAGAAAAACCCTCAGGAAAACAAAGTATGCATGTAAATGAGCATTTATTATGTAAATTATGTAAATGAGGGAATAGAGTATGCAAGCCATATTTTATACCAGAACAAATGCTTTTTTATAAAAACAAACAAGAATAGGAGGATCCTATGATCTCTATATCTTTCAAATAATTGCAAAATACTAAAGATATAATTCATCAGTGAATATTGATTGTAGAAATCTGATTGTTCCCTAATACTTTCATCAAAGATGACCTCAAAAAGATTTTGTATAGAGGGGAGAGTTGACTTGATCAGTAGTTATTTATGTTCTCAGGCAACTTTTTTTCATTATTTATTGTCCAAGATTTCCTTCTCCTTCATACCTTGAACCTGCTGTCCATCAATATAATCACAATTATATTACCTCCAGAAAGCATGTCTTCTACAGAGTATTCCAAAAGTCTTAGTCTAGCTTTAAGCTTGAATAATTTTAGTTTAACACTGCATTAAAACTTTTGGAACACCTTGGATATATATCTTTGACCCAATTTTGACTACTTATCCCTTCTTTGCTTTCGTTAGTGTCATTTCTATCTTCTGTATAAATGTATCTGTGACTATGATTTGGGTTCAAATGTGGTGATTTTATTTTGCTTGATGGAGAAAACTCTTAGTTACAATATTTTGGCATTTTTCCCAAATCTTTTCCACTGTTCTATTTTGTGGTCTCTTTTCCATTTTCATGCTTGAATGAACCTGAGATACTTTTACTTACTGCTTAATTTTGCCAACAATCTTTACACTAGTTTTTATAAAACCTCCATTACTTCTGTGAGAGGATTAAGATAAAAATAAATAATTTTGATTATATGAATCTATATCTTTTTGTATTACTGGAAACTGATAAAGGAGATAGTGTTTGTGAGGCTACAAAAAATAGGAACTCATCTGGTGGATCTATGAATTAGCCCAACTTCTTTTTTTTTTTTTTTTTTTTTTTTTTTTTTTTTTAATTTTTTTATTTAATAATTACATTATATTTACACTCATTTCTGTTCCGATTTTTTTTCCCCTCCCTCCCTCCACCCCCTCCCCTAGATGGCAAGCAGTCCTTTATATGTTGGATATGTTGCAGTATATCCTAGATACAATATATGTTTGCAGAACCGAACAGTTCTCTTGTTGCGTAGGGAGAATTGGATTCAGAAGGTATAAATAATCCGGGAAGAGAAACAAAAATGCAGATAGTTCACATTCGTTTCCCAGTGTTCTTTCTTTGGGTGTAGCTGCTTTTGTCCGTCATTTATCAATTGAAACTCAGGTCTCTTTGTCAAAGAAATCCACTTCCATCAAAATATGTCCTCATACAATATCGTTGTCGAAGTGTATAATGATCTCCTGGTTCTGCTCATTTCACTTAGCATCAGTTCATGTAGGTCTCTCCAAGCCTCTCTGTATTCATCCTGCTGGTCATTTCTTACAGAACAATAATATTCCATAACATTCATATACCACAATTTACCCAGCCATTCTCCAATTGATGGGCATCCATTCATTTTCCAGTTTCTAGCCACTACAAACAGGGCTGCTACAAACATTTTGGCACATACAGGTCCCTTTCCCTTCTTTAGTATTTCTTTGGGATATAAGCCCAATAGAAACACTGCTGGATCAAAGGATATGCACATTTTGATAATTTTTTGGGCATAATTCCAGATTGCTCTCCAGAATGGTTGGATTCGTTCACAACTCCACCAACAATGCATTAGTGTCCCAGTTTTCCCGCATCCCCTCCAACATTCATCATTATTTTTTCCTGTCATCTTAGCCAATCTGACAGGTGTGTAGTGGTATCTCAGAGTTGTCTTAATTTGCATTTCTCTGATCAATAATGATTTGGAACACTCTTTCATATGAGTGGTAATAGTTTCAATCTCATCCACTGAATTTTTTTGATAAAACATCAATGATGTCGCATTTTACATAAGCAGAATCTCAGATATCAGAGTGGCCAGACTAGTGTCCTGGCTGTTCACTCATTTGTAAGCAGCTCTTTGCCCCATGGCCAAAAACCTTTTCATACTGGACTTTGTGGCTGGATCAACCTGCTTCCCTGCATGGCATCCTATCCTGAAGTTGGGCACTTTCCTGGGACTCAGGAAGGTTTCCCATCCTGGAAGATTCTACTGCATCACTCAAGAAGTCTTATTCATCTGCTGCCTCTTGGAAGGTCCTCCCTGATAACACAATCTTGCAGTTTTTGCAGCAAATTCCAAAAAACATATTGCGCCTAAACTTACCATGTAGTTGGGGTGACAGCAATCTTTTTCACAGAGCTTCAGGGAGCCGTAGTCTCAGTCTTTATTACCTTCTACCATTTAGTTCCTATAGTTTTCCAGGGACAGACTTTCAAGATCTCAAGTACTTTTGACAAAGCTGCTGTGCAGACACAGTAGAATGAAAATCATTACAATTGCAGTTGTTGAACTCAGCTGCCTAGGAGTAAGAATTCTGCTTTATGCACCTGGCTTGTTCTCAGATGCAAAATTCATTATTATGTGGCATACCAAAATGATGGTTGGGCCCTGAGCCACAGTACAGGAGAAAAAGGGCAAATTATCTCTGGAGAAAACATTAACTCCAGACCCCATAAAAAGCAAACATATTCCTTCTAGACAGAAAAGTACAAGAACATCGAGGGAAGGAATGATTTAAGAAAACTTGAACAGTCAGGTTTCAAATTGGGATAAAGGTTCATGTGTTTCTACTCACTGTAATCTCCCAAAAGCTGCCCTATGCTGTCAATGCTAAGGAATTTCCTTGGCTCCAGATCTTAATTTCCTACTCCCCTCAACCCCCTAAAAGAATACCTCTCTAAAAATCTAATCCACTACATTGACTGAATTTAATATATCTTCTTGCCCCTGTGTCTGGTTATTGTTCTTATAAATGATGAGATTGTTGTCCACTCTCACAAACTGCATAAACCTGATCTGTGTATCTGAGTCAAAAGAAGGACCTCATTCCCTCATGAAATCTTTTCTCTGAATCATTAACCTATGCAGTCCAATTCTCTCTTGTGTTAAATCACATCTCTTGGTTTGGAACCCTTTTCCTCCATCCAATAAGCCACATGTTCAAAATTGGGAAGAGACAAGAATGAGTTCAATTTCGCATGTGAGATCATCTGCCCACAGCATTTCACAGAGACCCTGGAAACAGGTGCAGAGGGCAGCCAGGGACTCCAAGATTCCCTTCCTATAGTCGTGATAGTAGCTGTCAGACTGGATGAAGGGCTTCTCCTTTGGCAGGACACTCTGAGCCAAGTAGATGAACATTGGCAGGTGCCAGAGCAGCAGTAGCTTCTTGGGCAACAGAAGCATGATGTGCCTTCTGCTCTTGAATACAGGCAAACTAACTCCCCAAATATATCCTTTTTTGGGGGGAGTATCACCTGACTGGGAATGACAATTTCAGAAGAGACCGAACACCAGCCAGATTGGGACTGGAGACACTCAGAAGCTACCAGGACCATCCAGAACCAGAGCACTGGGAGGGTGGCTCTCAGAAGGGCACCAGAACCATCCAAAGCCACTTCTATACAGAGACCTCCTGGATACTGCCCCCTAAGCATCCCCGAGGCATCAGGAAGGAAGAGTGGGAGCCACAAGACAGATCTAGGCTGGAGCAACCTCACATTCAGATGACATTTACAGGAGAAAATCCAGGTCAAGGTCCCAAGCTCATAAATTCATCTTGGCTCTAATCAGGCTTATCTTCTACAGGTGTTTAGGGATCTCACACTCACAAGATGGATTGTACTAGTAGAAGAAAATAGAAAACAATTGAAAGAAATGAAGGAAGCAGAGAGATGAAAAAACCCCACTAGAAATGAAAAGTATAGGTAGGGAAATGAGAAAACAGGGTAGGAGACTAACGTCTTAGTCTAGCTTTAAGCTTGAATAATTTTAGTTTAACACTGCATTAAAACTTTTGGAACACCTTGGATATATATCTTTGATCCAATTTTGACTACTTATCCCATCTTTGCTTTCTTTAGTGTCATTTCTATCTTCTGTATAAATGTATCTGTGACTATGATTTGGGTTCAAATGTGGTAATTTTATTTTGCTTGATGGAGAAAACTCTTATTGGAGTATTGTCTTATTCTTGACGCTATGCCTGCCCTGGGACAGTAGGTTAATGGGTGAATAAATTACAAATAGGGGTGGGGGGAAAACATCATTAAAACATTTTTAAAGATACATAGCAGAATATCCCCAAACAATTACAAAAAGGAGATACAAAATAGACAGACATTACTAATGTGTTATATTTAATATAAACAGTTAAACAAATTGTACATAAGATCATAAGTGTTACACGAGCCATTTTCTTAATTTCTTATGCTTCTCTCTATGTGGAAATGGTGGTGTTTGTTGCTTATTTTAATTAGATTAAGAAGAAGTGGGAATAGAAATTATTAATCCAGAAAATAGCTTGAGATGATAAAATGGAATTAATTACTCAAGGAAGAGGAGAGAAACAGTAAGAAAACAAGCAGTATGAGAGGCAACAAAATTATTCAGAATTGGTTTTTAAAAATGAATGAGGGTCAGTGGTACAAACCATATTACATAAAAATCAGCAAAAACTGAAATTAATTACTCAGTATTGGAGCAATCCAAAGAACACAATCTACTTAAGCAAGAGCTTCTTTATGTAAGAAAAGGACCCCAGTGGTGGGATGGGTGGTTGTAGCGCAGGGGAATGCCAACAGTGTGGTAGCAATTACGTGTAAAGCCAACTTCAGTAGCCTCTCTCACAGAGACTATAGTTAGCATTACTCTTTAACAAGTAACAATAACTTGGGAGACTAGCAGTTTAACTATCATTCTGGACTATTACCTAGGAAAACTGAAGGCTTAGTATAGAGAGAAAACTGATAGAAAACAATTTCTTTCCTGAGAGATGTTTTATCCTTTTAATCTCTTCTGTTATGGGCTAGAACTCTGAACTTGAAACAAGGATGCTTACAAGGTACTAAGTGGAATTGAGGAGACAATGGTTATCTAGTTTAGGTTCAGTATGATTGATTTAATCTTACAACAAATAATGGTTTCCTAGTGATATAATGATTGGTTTATACTCAGTTTATAAGCAAGGACTGAGAGCCACAGAGGAGAAGCTCTCAGAGGCTCAGATAGGCAGAGGCAGAGAAGACAAAGGATTGGACACAGGAGCTTAAGCTCTCAGAACCAAGGGGAGAAATTCAATTTGATCTTCAATCTTCCTGGTGGCTGGCCTGGACATCTGCATTTCCCCCACTAAGACCAAAGCCAGACTGAAAGGCTCTCCAGAAAGCTGCCCAGCATCAGGCAAGGAGACAATAAAGGATTTGGATTTTAACGCCTGGCTACTCTTCTGGTGATTACTGAACTGAAACGAAGGCTGCCTCAAATACCCCAAGAAACCAAACCAGAGAACATTACACTCTTCAAGAAAACATTAATAAAATTTTGTTGGTGTCTTGATAAATCTAAATGTTGAGACTTGTGTTTCCAGAATCAAAGAGAAATTATTTGTTTTATGATGATTAAAGGTGATTTTGTGCTCTATTTCACAGCTGAAATATCAACACTAATTACTTGTTTTGGTTTTATTGTGCAAATAAGCAATATGGGCAGTAATCTTCATATTTATTTAAGTAGTGTAGGAGATTTGGGAGTTTGAGAAATATACACACATACATACATGTATATGTATACAGAGATAAAATACATAGAATGTCTTTTGCTCAGATTTCAACATGAATTTGGATGTACACCTTATAGAACTTGACCAACAGTATGTATATCTGGGACAAACAGTACAGATTATGTGTGTAACTACATATACTTTTATAAATTTCATATATGAATATTATTTTTTATTTCTATAGCTTAAGCAATATATTTATATACTATATTAACATTTTTATAATATGTGTTCATATATTATATATATAAGATTTCATATAAATGCATATCTACATAATCATCTAGGTATATTGTACACATAGACACATACACACCTATAAATGGAGCAAGAGTTTACTAATAAAATTCATAAACTGGAATAGAGGCTCAGACTTAATTGAGGTGATGTTTCAATTGTAATTAATAAATATCCATACCAACTTTTAAATTGTCTTAGAATTTAGGACAATGAAAAGGAATATGGTAAAAAAGACAAGCAGCAGGCTAAGAGGTGACCATCCCACATTAGTGTAGTTGCCTTAAAATCTTGTTGCATAGAGTCAATCCAATATGTTATATATTTCAAGAAGCTCAAAATAGGCATATTGTCTAAAAAGGTCACATCATTTAAAAAAATTAGAAGAAAGAAGAATCAGATTTTCTTTTTACAATTATAACAAAGGGAGAAAAATTTGAATTTATTTAGTACTTTATTTTACCCAGTTTCATACAAAAGCAATTTTTAACTTTTGTTTTTAAAAGTGAGTTCTAAATTCTCTCCTTTCTTCTCTTCCCAGTCCCTCTCCCAACTGAAAAAGCAAGCAATTTAATATAGGCTATACATATGTATATAGCCATGCAAAACATTTCCATATTGGTCATATTGTAAAATAAAGCTTACACAAAAAAGAAAAACCCTCAGGAAAACAAAGTATGCATGTAAATGAGCATTTATTATATAAATTATGTGAATGAGGGAATAGAGTATGCAAGCCATATTTTATACCAGAACAAATGCTTTTTTATAAAAACAAACAAGAATAGGAGGATCCTATGATCTCTATATCTTTCAAATAATTGCAAAATACTAAAGATATAATTCATCAGTGAATATTGATTGTAGAAACCTATATGTATTGTTCCCTAATACTTTCATCAAAGATGACCTCAAAAAGATTTTGTATAGAGGGGAGAGTTGACTTGATCAGTAGTTATTTATGTTCTCAGGCAACTTTTTTTCATTATTTATTGTCCAAGATTTCCTTCTCCTTCATACCTTGAACCTGCTGTCCATCAATATAATCACAATTATATTACCTCCAGAAAGCATGTCTTCTACAGAGTATTCCAAAAGTCTTAGTCTAGCTTTAAGCTTGAATAATTTTAGTTTAACACTGCATTAAAACTTTTGGAACACCTTGGATATATATCTTTGACCCAATTTTGACTACTTATCCCTTCTTTGCTTTCGTTAGTGTCATTTCTATCTTCTGTATAAATGTATCTGTGACTATGATTTGGGTTCAAATGTGGTGATTTTATTTTGCTTGATGGAGAAAACTCTTAGTTACAATATTTTGGCATTTTTCCCAAATCTTTTCCACTGTTCTATTTTGTGGTCTCTTTTCCATTTTCATGCTTGAATGAACCTGAGATACTTTTACTTACTGCTTAATTTTGCCAACAATCTTTACACTAGTTTTTATAAAACCTCCATTACTTCTGTGAGAGGATTAAGATAAAAATAAATAATTTTGATTATATGAATTTATATCTTTTTGTATTACTGGAAACTGATAAAGGAGATAGTGTTTGTGAGGCTACAAAAAATAGGAACTCAATTAGCCCAACTTCTGAAAAGCATTTTGTAATTATGTTTTTTTAAATGACTAACCTATCTATAACTTTTGACCACTATACCTACTACTACATATGTACTCTAAGGAAATCAAAGTCAGAAGGAAAGCTTCCATATATACCAATATTCATAGCAGCAATTTTTGTGGTAGGAAAAGAATTAGGAAAAAAGAAAGTTTATGCCCATTGTCTGGAGCATGGCTAAACAAATTATGTGATGTAAAAGAATCTTCCTGTACCACAAGAAATAAGAAATGTTGAAGAATTCAGACAAATATGGTAAGATATGAATTAATACAGAGTTAAGTAAGCAAAATTGGGAAATGTATACAATGACTCACCAATGTAAATGAAACCAAAAGTAACTAAAGCCAAATACGTAAAAATTATAAATCCTTTCCCTTATTACAGCAGGAGCTTTATGGATATTGAATATTCTGTATATTATCAGAAATAGTCTTACTTAGTTTCTCTGAATTACTTAAAATATCTTTGTTTCAAAGGATTGCCTACTGAATGGAGAGTCAGGAAATATTTGAAGAATTAATAAATTTTAGAAACAAAAGACATCAATAAAAATAAAGTAATTTTTAAAAAGAATTAAACAAATATAACATATTAAACACAAAGGACAACATAGAACTGAACACATATTTGGAGTAATTGGAGCTAAAAGACTTAAGTGCCTTCTGAATGAAGAATATATATATTTCTCAAAACTACATGTTACTTAAAAAAAAAAAAGCTGATTGAGGCACAAAGGCACAAAGAAATTACAGAAAAATGCTAAACATATCCTAAACTTAATGCAATAAAAGTTCTAATCAATTATGGGAGCACAAACACACCTAAAAGGTGACAATAACAAAATCCTAAATAAGGAGTATGTCAAAGAACAAATCATAGAAACAATAATTATGTGAAAGAGAATGATAATGGTGAGACAATGTAGCAAAAATTTTGGTACCCATCTAAAGCGATCCTTAGAGAAAAAAAATATATACTCATAGTTTAAGAACATAGAAAAAGAAATGATTAATGAATTGAATATACTTTATTAAAAATTAGAAACATAATGAATTTTAACAATCCAAGCACAAAAAAGTGATCTTAAAAACTAAATAAAAAAGAATAAAATGAAAACCAAAAAAAGTTCATCAAACTGATGAAGATAACTAAAAGTTATTTTTTAATCTAATGAAACTTGTGACTTTAGCCAAACTAATTTAAAAAGAAGCAAAAAACCAAATTGGCAAATAAAGAGTTGAACAAGATAAAATCCTTTTGAAAATCCAGAAAAATTTAAAAACCAACTATAGAGAGTTATATTCCAACAAAACTGAGAAAGCAGAGATGGAGGCAGGGAAGGGGAGAGAGAGAGAGAGAGAGAGAGAGAGAGAGAGGAGAGAGAGAGAGAGAGAGAGAGAGAGATTGACTTCAACTCAATCTTATTAAAATGACTAGAACTAGTATAAAGAATTAACAAAGAAAAAATTCTTGACCTAATAGATTTATAGAATTCTATCAAACCTTTAACAATATCCATACTATACAAATTATTTTCAAAAATTGAGAAAAAAATAATTTTATGAAAGTCCAATTTTATGAGACCAAAATTGTCTTAAAACCTAAAGGAAAAGCAAAGATACAATTACCAATAATGCACCAATAACATTAATGAATATTGATTCAAATGTTATAAATAAAATCCTGTAGAATTAGGATTAAATTACAAAAATTTATTAAATTAAATAATTAGAAAAAACCACAATATTTTCTCTAAGAAATTAGGGAATGCAAGAATGATTCAATATTAGGAAAATAAACAATCTTATTAAAAACAAAAAACTACAAAAACCACATGCTTTTCTTGATAAATATAGGGAGGAAAAAATCCTTTGACAAACCATAATACTTATTTATACTGAAATCTCCACAAAATATAGGCATAGAGGGTATTCTATTCATATTTTTTAATTATCTACTTAAAAACCAAAAGAATTATGTGCATTGAGAGATCAAAACTATATTTATTTGCAAATGGCAAGATGATTTACTTAGACACTCTCAAGAAATTGACAAAATAACTGTAGCAATTATTAGCAATAGCAAAATTGCAAGCTAAAAAATAGGTCAATAAAAATAAGTCCTATTTTTATAAAAGAACATAATCTAGGTATCAACAAAAGAAAGTTAAGATACATTTAAAATACAAAATCTATGAAATTTCAAGGAGTCAATCTACCAAAGGAGATGTAATATTTCTTTAGTTTAGTTATCATATAGTATCAGATAATATGAGAAGTATAGAGAGTTCTAAAGAATCAGCTAAAATTAATTTCAATGAAGTTATGGGATATAAAAAATTTACACAAATCACTGGCCTTCCTAATGAAACAAGCAGAAAGCACTAGAAAGAGAAATTCCACTAAAAATAACCACAGAGACTGTTATATTTTTGGAAACACAGCTACTAATATTTATCCAGAAATTACATGAATCCAACTTAAAATATATTATTTATAGAAATACAGACCTAAATAACTCAAAAATATTGATTATTAATAGGTAAATGAAGCCTATATAATAAAAATGACACTACTATCTAAATTAACTTATTTATTTAGTGCTATAACAAATTACCAAAGCACTATTTTATAGATTTATAAAAATAATAAAATTCATAATGAGACAAAAAATGTATTTCAAAAGGTAATAATTTAAGTGATAAATAAAGGAGGTATGGGTCTATCAGTACCAGATTTCAAATTGTACTATAATGTAGGAATCTTTAAAAATGATTTGCTACTAATGATCTAGAAAAAATAACAACAAAATTCATATGGAACAATAAAAAGTCAAGAATCTCAAGGGAATTAATGAAAAAAAATCAAATGAAGATGGCCTAGCTGTACCTGATCTAAAATTATATTATAAAGCAGCAGTCACCAAAACCATTTGGTATTGGCTAAGAAATAGATTAGTTGATCAGTGGAAAAGGTTAGATTCACAAGACAGAATAGTCAACTATAGCAATCTAGTGTTTGACAAACCCAAAGATCCTAATTTTTGGGATAAGAATTCATTATTTGATAAAAACTGCTGGGATAACTGGAAATTAGTATGGCAGAAACTAGGCATGGACCCACACTTAACATCATATACCAAGATAAGATCAAAATGGGTCCATGACTTAGGCATAAAGAACGAGATTATAAATAAATTAGAGGAACATAGGATGGTTTATCTCTCAGACTTGTGGAGGAGAAAGGAATTTGTGACCAAAGATGAACTAGAGACCATTACTGATCACAAAACAGAAAATTTTGATTATATCAAATTAAAAAGCCTTTGTACAAACAAAACTAATGCAAACAAGATTAGAAGGGAAGCAACAAACTGGGAAAACATCTTTACAATAAAAGGTTCTGATAAAGTCCTCATTTCCAAAATATATAGAGAACTGACCCTAATTTATAAGAAATCAACCCATTTTCCAATTGATAAATGGTCAAAGGATATGAACAGACAATTTTCAGATGATGAAATTGAAACTATTACCAGTCACATGAAAGAGTGTTCCAAATCACTGTTGATCAGAGAAATGCAAATTAAGACAACTCTGAGATACCACTAGACACCTGTCAGATTGGCTAAGATGACAGGAAAAAATAATGATGAATGTTGAAAGGGATGCGGGAAAACTGGGACACTGATGCATTGTTCGTGGAGTTGTGAATGAATCCAACCATTCTGGAGAGCAATCTGGAATTATGCCCAAAAAGTTATCAAACTGTGCATACCCTTTGATCCAGCAGTGTTTCTATTAGGCTTATACCCCAAAGAGATACTAAAGAAGGGAAAGGGACCTGTATGTGACAAAATGTTTGTGGTAGCCCTGTTTGTAGTGGCTAGAAACTGGAAATTGAATGATGCCCATCAATTGGAGAATGACTGGGTAAATTGTGGTATATGAATGTTATGGAATATTATTGTTCTGTAAGGAATGACCAGCAGGATGAATACAGAGAGGACTGGTGAGACTTACATGAACTGATGCTAAGTGAAATGAGCAGAACCAGGAGATCATTATACAATTCGACAACGATATTGTATGAGGATGTATTCTGATGGAAGTGGATTTCTTTGACAAAGAAACCTAACTGAGTTTCAATTGATAAATGATGGACAGAAGCAGCTACACCCAAAGAAAGAACACTGGGAAACGAATGTGAACTATTTGCATTTTTGTTTTTCTTCCTGGGTTATTTTTACCTTCTGAATCCAATTCTCCCTGTGCAACAAGAGAACTGTTCGGTTCTGCAAACATATATTGTATCTAGGATATACTGCAACATATCTAACATGTATAGGACTGCTTGCCATCTAGGGGAGGGGGTGGAGGGAGGGGAAAAATCGGAACAGAAGCAAGTGCAAGGGATAATGTTGTAAAAAAAAATTACCCTGGCATGGATTCTGTCAATATAAAGTTATTATTAAATAAAATAAAATAAAATATAAAAAAATAAAGTTATAAAACAAGTTTAAAAAATGATTTGCTATTAAATAAAAAGAAAGGTTGAATCGGAAAGTGAGTGGATACTCATCAGTTGGGAAATGGCTGAATAAGTTATGGTATATGAATATAATGCAATATTATTGTTCTAAACAAAATGATCAGCAGGATGATTTCAAAAGGCTGGAGAGAATTCAAGCATTTTCATATGAACTGATATATGAATTGATGCTAAGTGAAGTGAGTAAGAACCAAGATAACATTATACAGAGCCACAAAATTTTCTAATGGTCAACTCTGTGGACTTGGCTCTTTTCAACAATGAGGTACTTCAGGCCAATTCCCATGGACTTGTGATGGAGAGAGCCATCTGCAAAAAAAGGATAATGGGGACTGAATATGGATCACAACATTATATTTGCACCTTTTTGTTGTTGGCTTGCTTTTTTTTCTTTCTTTTTTTTCCCTTTTTGATCTTATTTTTATTGTGTAATATAATAAATATGGAAATGTGTTTAAAAGAATTGCACATGTTTAACCTGTATTGAATTACTTGCTGTGTAAGGGAGTGTGTAAAGATGAGGGAGGAAGAAAAATTTGGAACACAAGGTTTTGCATAGGTGAATGTTGAAAACTATCTTTTCATGTATTCTGAAAATAAAAAAGCTATTATATATATATAAAAAAAGAAAGACTAAGATACACAGCATCCAGAAGAAAACAGAGTAACAGTCTTAAATAAACCACAAAATCCCAGTTACTAAGGGAAGGATTCATTAACTGACAAATACTCATTCAAAAAGTGGATAGAAATCTAGCAGAAATTAGGTTTAGAACAATATCTTTAACAATACATCAAGAAAGCTTTAAATGTATACATGATCTAGATTTAGATGTAAAATATTACATCACATAGTAGATGAACAAGAAAAAAAATGCCTTTCAGATCTATGGATAGAGAGTTTAAGAGTAATTAAATTTTACAAGACAAAAGGCATAATTTTGATTATATGAATTTTTAAAGTTTTTACACAAATTTAATATATTTAAAATTAGAAGGAGAATGGAAAACTGGGGAGGGAGTAGAGGAGAATCTTTGCAGTATGTCTCATTGATAAAGATATAATAACCAAAATACATAAGGAATTCATGTTTATAAGAGAGCTATTCCCCAGTAGGTACATGGTTAATATAGCTGTCAAATGAAGAAATCCAAACACCTCTAGATTTCTACAGAACTTGAGTTCTGATAACTATAAAATTGGCAAAGATGACAAAAGAGAAAAATGATAATTCTTGGAGGAGCTGCAGGGAAATAGGTACATTAGTGCAGTCAGTAGAATTGTAAATTGGTTCAGCCATTCTGTAAAGGAATCTGGAATTATGTCTAAATAATTACTAAAATATACTTATTTTTTTAAACTTTTATTCTTTTTTCTCAATTATACTTTATTTTTCAGATTACATGTAAAATAGTTTTCACCGTTCATTTTTAAAGATTTTTTGTGTCCCCAAATTTTCCTCCTCCTTTCCTTACTTCTACCCTCCCCAAGGCAATAAGTAATCTTATATAAATTATACATGTACAATTATTTTAACATATTTCCATAATTGTCATGTTATGAAAGAAAAATCAGAACAAATGAGAAAAACCATGAGAGGGAAAAAGCAAACAAACAAAAAAGGTGAAAATAGTATAGAATAGTAGGAAAAATATTGTAATTGTAAGGATTTAAAATGGACACAATTCATATTTTTAATCATTACTCTGCTAAGACATATACGCTGTGAAATAAAATAAAATTTTCAAAGTAACTGTCAAGGCTTCAGCAGGTTGACAGTATTGCTTCAAAATTTGCAGCAGCAAAGTGTGGAGTTCTTGTTCTTCTTTAAAATATAATAATGGTTCTCTCTGGGTGAGAGCAGGTTTCTCAGGGAAGTTTTCTGGAGGCAGCTTTAGTTGCAGTTAAGAGTAATAATCACCCAAATGCAGCCAGGTGATAAAAGTTCAAACGTTTATTTTCTCCTTCCAAAATAGCCTGGTTATTTGAGACCTATCTCTCTGCTTGGTTCCAAGAGCTCTTGCAGCTTTGTCCTTTGCTTCTGCCTCTGCTTTCTTCAGCCTCCAATTCAGCTTCAAGTTGAATCTGTCTTGCCTCCGAAGAGCTCTTGCAGCTTTGTCCTTTGCTTCTCCCTCTGCCTCCAGCCAGCACCAAGGTAAAAGTTGTAATGAATCTTTCTTGCCTCTGAGAGAGGGTTTCTGGCTCTCCCAGAGTGCTCTGTGTCTGGCCCAGAGTGCTCCTCTCCAATCTAATTCAGCTGAACTCTCTCTAACCCGAAATAACTAACTAACCTGAAGCTAAGAGCCTCTTTATATATGATTTCCCAAAGGTTGACTCCTCCTTCTGGAAGCACACCTAAGGAAGTTGTGAATTCGGATATCTCATACTAAACCCTGAAATCTCCCAAACGTGTGAACTCCGATGAGTAAAGGTGTGAACACAAGCATTGTATCAATTAGTTCTACTTAGTACCTTGTTTCAGCTTCTGGCCCAAAACATCTCCTTGTAAGATCAGATCAATAATCTATCAACTCTAATGAGTTAGCAGTTTGTAAAGATTCCAACAGCAATGTGCAGTAAAATTGTACCTTTTTATGCCACCCTTTCCTCCCCCCAGACTCAAATACTCTGTAAAGCAGTAAAGAACAAGATAATAGTTGAAAGGGGATGTCAGTCCTCACTGTTGAGATTTGCCAGTAGAATAAGAAATGGTAATAATACCAAAGTTAATTTACAGATTTCATTTTATAACATTCAAACTATCAGATCTAGATAAAATAATAATAAAATTTATCTGGAGGAACAGAAAACTTAGAATATCAAGTGAAATAATGGGGGAAGTAGAAATAAAGGGGGATGAACCTTCTTGACCTCAAAATATATTAAGCAGAAATTTAAGGCATTTAGTACGATTAAAAAAATTTTTTTAAGTAGATCAGTGGAATAGACTAAATAAAGGAGAATCATAAACAATGAAACCACAAAACATAAATTACCTAGGTTAAAGAACTCTATTTGTGATAAAAATTGGAAAGTAAGAAAACAGTCTGGCAGAAATTAAACCACCATTTTATATGATATTCCACAATAAATTCAAAATGGATATGTGATCTGAATATTAAAGATCATAACATTAAATCAATGGAAGAAAATTGGATCATTAACCTTCTCCAGCTCTGAATAAGATGAATTCTCAACAAAATGAAAGACACAATTACAAAAGATAAAATAATGTTTATTACATTAAGTTGGAATGTTTGTGCACAAACAAAATTAATGTGACTCTGATAAGAAGGTACAACTGGGACAAAAAAAATTTGCATTAAGTATCTTTTGGAAGTTCTAAAAAAAAAGAAGTTCAACATCCAAGATATATAGATAATAGAAAAAAGAACCAAAGTCATTCCTTATTAAATAGTCAACAGATATAAGTAAAAAGAAATTCAAGTTATTACCACCAAATGAAAATGCTCCAAATCATAAATAATGAGAAATGAAATAACTGTGAACTTGTTACATCCAGCATACAGGAATAGATGACAAAAGATAGTAGCAATCCTTTTTTGAAGAGGCTATGGAGATTTAACTCTACTAATAAATTGTTAATGGAGTTGTGAATTGGAATAGAAATTCCAGAGAGAAATTTATAATGATACCAGTGACTAAAATGTCCATAATCTTTGAACCAGATATCCCACTGCTAGGTATCCAAGTAAGTCATTGACAAACAGAAGGACTCATAGACACCAGAATAGTTATAGGAATAATCATTGTAGCAGCATAGGACTGGAAATAAAGTTGATGTTCATCTGTTGGGGAATTGCTAAACAAATTGTTGTATGTTAATGTAGTAAAATATTACTACACTATGAATAAAAAAGAAAAAACATGAAGAGCAAGTTTGGCCACAAAGACAACAGATATAAAAAATGTACTTCCATTTTTTAACATATTAACAGGTTCTTTTTTAAGAATATATTGTTCCTTTATCAATTATAGAATGGAAATGACCCAAGAATGAGTTTGCCTGAACCCAGGATGGATCCTACCCTTAGAAAGATAATGACGACTGTTGGAAGTCCCTTAAAATATGAAATGTGTATTAATTACCATATACTTTACCTTGCAAGTCTTCAAAAATCACAAGCCAGTCTTCAAACAACAAATATTCCATGTACATTTCTTCTTAGCTGGATTTTTTTCCTAAAAATTCCATCTCCTGTCTCTGTACTTTTATACTGATTGTACTTTTTACCTGGAATGCTCTCCCTTCGAACTTCTAATTCTTAGAATTTCTGACTTCTTTTATGACTTAGCTCAAGCCTACAATCTTCTCTAGTAACACAATTCTGTCTAACCCAATGTCTTCCTCCGTGCCATTAATTTGTGCTTTCAACTTGATTTCCAAATATTTATTTCAAGTCTATTATTCAATTCAATTAAACATTTTAATTGTCATTTATAAAAGATTTTATTGTTGGGCGTCGAAGATATATAAGATTTAGAGAAAATGGTTTCTCCATTTATGGAGCTTGCAGTCCATCCATGTGGGGCAACTATAAATCTTTCCCAAGCTCCTTGAAGATTTTTATTCTCAATCATCATAGCTCTACTTCTCCTAATCCTGATCCTTAATGCTCTTATACTAAGCCTTTTCCATCATCCTCTGCTGAGATCGCATCAGTACATACCAGAATATACGCCCCATTCACATCCCCATGCAGGATGGGTGATTTATTTTTCTTAGAAACAAGGAATCTTTATTTAAATCTTGATTGATCCAAGGAACTTAGCTTAAACTGGCTAGCTCTTAATACAGCTTCCTAGTGACTTCAAGCCATGTTAAGGTTGTTTCCTCATCACCTAAATGCATAATAAGACCTTCCAATGTCTTCATCTTCCCCCTCCTCCCAACAAGAACCCTCAGTTGCCATCCTCTCCCCTGCTGATCAAGACAGTTTCTGTATTAAGCAGTTGTGTTGCATCCATATTAAGAATATAAACTATACTTAAGTAAAACTTCCTTTTGCTATATAGTGAATGACTTATGAATATCCCATTTGATTATAACATTGGACCTAAACTACCAAGTAATGGAACTGAGTGAGTTGCCATTCCTTTATGGCCAAATGATTTAATAACACTAAAATGGTGTATTACTATCGTTTTCCCACTATATCTTACATATACCCAGGGCCTTTCTATCTTACTTGCAACTGAAACCTATATATGTTGTCTCCATGATTTGACTGTAAGCTCCTTTCCACTACAGTATGAACCAGGCTAAAAAGTTTAATTGGGAAATATATAATAAAATCAATTAAAATACAATAAGACATAATTGATGATATATTTTAAGTTAAATCAAAATGTGGCCTGCAGGGATCCTTAAGTATAGATTAGTGGTTCCCTCTTTCTATTTGACTTTGACACAACTGCTCTACACCCATCAACAGCTGTTTCTTAACAGCTCTATGCATAAGTGCCATCTTCCTAACTAGGTTATAAGCATGAATTTCTATCAATTCCACCATCTGATACCTTTGCTGGAGAAAATCATGCAAATGTCCCGACTGAGTCATCTACAGATTTATGATCCATATTAAGCTCAACTGGGCTGTCACTGCTTTATCTCATTATCTCACCACAGCAGTTCTCTCAAAGCCTTTCATCTTTCCTTAAACTTTCTATGTTCTCCACTGGATGCCAGATCCAGTGACACCATCCTCCTTGCTATTCATCACACAAGAGACTCCATCTCCTGACACTAGCCATATTCCCCTACCAAGAATGTTCCCCTTCCTCCTCCCTGGCTTCATCTCTTTCTCTGGGTTCCCTTCAATTTCCAACTAAAATCCTGCCTCCTATAGGAAACTTCTCCCATACTCTTTTAATTCTAGTGCCTTCTATTATTCAAAAAGCAAGAACCTTGCTTGATATTTTACTGAAAAAAATTAAGACCATTTAATGAAAACTTTCTCTTCTACAATCCTTATCTTACATCACCCAGAAGCCTTTTACCATTATTTCATTTTTCCTTACCAAGGTCAATACCTCTTCATGAACAAGTAATCTTGTAAGAGGATTTGCCAACCCCCCGCCAGCCTTGGAAATCACACAGGGCACGACTCAGGTATTCTGAGAGTAGCCTTGTAAGGGTGAACAAGATGGTGCTGGGAGGAAAGAGTCCCACCTGAAGAAGCAACATGGCAGTTCCCAGGAGGCGTGTCAGACCTTGGAGGGGAGTATCTTGAATATCCCCATTAGGAAAGGAATGCACACATCATATCTACGTGTAGTTTTCTGTAGAGAATCATGTATCTACTATAGGTTAGAATGTGCTTACGTATGATGTAGGAAGTAGAAGCAGGCACTGAGGAGATAAAAAGACTTGCAATCTTTGTAATAAAGCAGGGTCTTGCCCCTCCTTACTCACTTACTCTTCTCCATTCAAGTGGACAGGCAGTACTAGTCACATAAGGCCTTTTCCACTTGGGAGTTGGGGCCATGATCCCCAATATAATCTCATTGATCCCATGCCCTCAACAGATTGAACACTATCATCCCCATTCTTGCACTTATCTTCATTCTCCCCCCATCAACTATTCCCCTTCTGGCCAGTAACTCCGAGGGTCATATTGTTTCTTATGCATCAGTTCTTGCCTAGCCTCAAACAAATTGAGCCATGGGATTTATCTTGGTTTCAAAAGGCCAACATCTCCCACCACATCTGGGGCCATTGCCGGTTATCTTGACCTATGTCTTGCGGCTGGACTCCTGATGACTCTGGAGGAAAGAGTAAGATGCATGACTTGTCACAGTTCTGCCTCATGTAAATCCAATTCACTTGCAATTCAAGTCATCCTCCTCCTGATGTCACTGGTCCTCTTCAAGAATAAAAGACAAAAAGTCAACTATCTGGTTCCCTACTACCCACAAACATCTGTATCTCCATCATCCTCAAAAAAAAAAAATCCTCACTTGTTCCTTTTATATCTGCTATCACCTATATCTCTCCTGTCTTTTGGGTTAAACTCCTTGAGAAGGTAGCTCTACTTCCTCTCCTCTTGCTCTTAACTCTCTACAGTCTGACTTCTGACTACATCATTTAATTAAAACTGCTCTTTCCAAAGTTCCAAAAAAATCTCTTCTCAATCCTTATCTTTCTTGACTTTCCTGCAGTTTTGGACACTGTCAATCGCCCTCTTCTGCTTGAGACTATCTCCTGATTCAGCACCTCCCTCCTGAACTACTCCTTCTTCATCTCCTTTGCTACTGAATCATCAAGGTTATACTTGGATATAGTCTGTATCAGGCCGTTTCATCTCTATATATACTATTTCACTTTATAATCTTTTTAACTACCATAGACTCTCAGATCTACTTATTCAGTCCTAATTATTCTGACCTCCATTTTCTGACCCCCAACTGCCAATTAGACATTTCCTATAGACATCTTAAACTCACTATGTAAAACTGATTCCATTATCTTTTATCCCAACCCCCCATCCCTTCCAAACTTTACTAATACTGTAGAGGGTACCACTCTCCTTCCAGTCCTTCAGGTTTGCAATCTCCTCATGCCTGGATTATTGCAATAGTCTATCAGTTAGTCTACCTGCCACAAGTCCCTTCCTACTCCAGTCCCTCCCTAATTCAGTCATTTTTGGTGATATAGATGGTGAATCAATATCACAGCCCTCTTCAGTGAACTCCAGTGGATCCTTATCACCTCCAGGATCAAATACAAAATCCCCTTTAGCACACAAAGCCTTCATAATCTAGCTTCCCCTTTCTAGTCTTTTTATGCCTTCCACCAAAATACCAATACAAACTCTTTGATCCAATGACACCATCCTCCTTACTATTCATCACACAAGAGACTCCATCTCCTGACACTAGCCATATTCCCCTACTAAGAATGTTCCCCCTCCTCATTCCTGACTTCTGGCTTCATCTCTTTCTCTGCATTCCCTTCAATTTCCAACTAAAATCCTGCCTCCTATAGGAAACTTCTCCCATACTCTTTTAATTTTAGTGCCTTCTATTATTTCCTCTTTGTCCTGTTTATATCCTTGTTTATAGATATTTGTTTGCAAGTTGACTTACCCTTGTTGAGCCCTTCAAGAGCAACAACTGTTTTCTCCTTTGTTTTGTATCCCCAGAATTGGCATAGTGCCTGACTCTTAAATATTAAGCACTTAATAAAAGTTTGATGAAGCAGAACCAGGAAAATACTGTAAACAGCAACAATAAAATTTTGTGATGATCAACTAGGGTAAACTTGGTTCATCTCAACAATTCAGTGATCCAAAGCAATTCTATAAACTTTGGATGGAAAAGACCTCAGAAAAGGGCTTTCCAGGTTCTAATTTCCAGACTTCTTTGGGATATCTTCTTTATCCCACCCAAACTGTAAAGAATAGTTGGGGTAATAATAATTGGGCTAACATTGAGAATGTCTTACCTTACCTTAACACTTCCATCTAGATCTACAGTTAGGCACAATGCAGAGAGGGAGGTAAGGAAGAGGGAACAGAGCTTACATACCATTCATCAAAATGTCTCCTATGTAGTGCTGAGTAGAGTATATGGTGAGAGGGTAGGTGAAGAGACTGTGAAGTTTGGAACAGTTAAGAGTCCTCCCCACTATGATTTCAGAAAGGCTTGGAGAGACTTAGATGAGCTAAGTGAAATGAGCAGAACCAGGACATCATTATACACTTCAACAAAAATACTATATGATGATCAAATCTGATGGACGTGGCTCTCTACAACGATGAGATGATTCAAACCAATTCCAAGTGATCAGTGATGAAGAGAGCCATCTACACCCAGCAAAAGAACTATGAGAGATGAGTGTGGACCACAACATAGCATTCCCACTCTATCTGTTATTGTCTGCTTGCATTTTTATTTTCCTTCTCAGGTTATTTTTACATTCTTTCTAAATTCGATTTTTCTTGTGCAGCAAGATAAACTGTATAAATATGTATACATATATTGTATTTAACATATACTTTTACATATTTAACATGCATTGGACTGCCTGCCATCTAGGGGGAAGGGGGAGGAGGAAGGAGGGGCTAAAGTTGGAACAGAAGGTTTTGCAAGGGTCAATGATGAAAAATTACCATGCATATGTTTTGTCAATAAAAAACTATAAATTTTTTTTTTTTTTACAAAAGTGTCCTCCTACCTATGGTAGGCAGATGTTAGGGCTCCCTTTGTTTCATTGTTATGCTCTGTGGTTCTAAGGCCATGAAGAGATGCTGCTTCTAAGGTCATACCCTGACTAGAGAAGGGAGAATGAGCAATTATAAGTTCTGATCTAGAGGTAACTGACTATACTAACTGATCTTACTCATCTCCCCTCCTCGAAGGGAGGAGTGCCTTGAAGTGGGCATCAGAAGGATGAGTCACCCAGGGCTTACTAATGTTCAAAAATTTTGGCCTGAATCTTACATCACAAAACTAACTAAAGATATTTGAGGGGTCAATCCTGATTGGTTCAACTCCATGACAAAACTCCCTTCAGAAACTTTATTTGATATATTTGCAATGTACATTATTGAAGCAGAATTTTTTTCCTTCTTCTCAATGAGAATTTTTCTGTTTGAGGATATTACTAATAGGGATAGATCCTTCCATTGGGTTCTGACTTTATTTATACAAAGGCTGTTCCTTTCTAGATGAGCAATGCTGATTTTCTTGCTAAAAAGATAATCATCATTAATGTCCCATAAAAACCCAACGAGAGAGAAGCTAGATAGCAAATAATTAAAAAGTAATTTGCTTTCCATTTTGGAGGAGGCCCACTATCAATACTTCCACCAAATCCTCTTTTAAGGCAGAATGGGGGATCCCACCCATTTAGACAGTGACAATTTTTCTTGTTGTTACATATACCATTAAAACTGCACTTCTTGGCTGCACAGTCATAATTCAGTACAGAATAATCAACACATTTCTTATTCAGGCAGATTTTTCCATGACCACACACTGCACCATTAATTACATTTCCAGCATCCTTCCCCATGTGGAAATCCATTCCAACGCACATAACTCCATTCACATAAACTTGGAATATAGTATCAAACTCCTCTAAATGGGGAATCTGGCTGACATTGACACATTGAAGTCTGCCACACAAAACATGGGCTGTGTCACACTTCCTGTATGTATGACCATCTACAGAACAGTTCCCAAATTGATCACTTAACATGTTTGCTTCTTTGTAGCAGATCAGGGGAGCATCATAGGCTGTTTCACCAAAGATAGCTTTGCACTGTTGAATTCTGTCACTGCAAATACTTCGATAGCACACAGCATTTCTAGTACATGGAGTTCCATCCTGCATGTAAAAATCTTTCTGGCACAGTACCGAAGTTCCATTGCAGTACTCTGGAAGATCACATGGTGTCCTAGGGGGTCTGCAAAGGGTTCCAGCTGGTGCAATCTTACAATTTACACAGCACAGTCCAGAAGCACAGTTAGCATGGGGCCTCAGGGTACAACCCGGTTTACAACAAGAATCCTTGCTACATTCTTTTACAGATCCACAGTCACATTCTTCTCCCTCTTCGACCACCTTATTACCACATAGCTTCGTAGCGGCAATCTTGTAAGGCTCTGGTGGGTTTATTAAACATTCTACAAACAGTTCATTAAACTGATCAAAATAACTAGCATAACTACAGTTGCTAAAGACATCCGTTAAGCTGAAATTGGCGTACATGATGCATTGCTTTTGTGCACAGATGCAGAAGTCATAGTCATGGACCATGCCAAGGTTATGACCCAGTTCATGGGCAACAGTGACAGAGAATTCCAACAAGTTATCCTCGACATATGCATCAATGCCAACTGACTTTAGATCGTGGCAGATTGTACCAACATAAGCTAAACCCTTGTCCCTGCCAAAGTTATAGCGAACAAATAGGTGGGCAACATCATGTGGCAAACGCTCATTAATTAGTTGTTTCCAATGGGAAAATATATCCAAAGCTACCTTTATGCCATTACTAAAATCCACTGGGTTGTTATTTGTCCAGATCTCTACTCCACTCAAACTTATGTAGGCATGCATAGGATAATACAAGGAATCTATTATATTGACTACTTCCAATACTTGGAATATCACCTCAGTTTCATTTTCCCAAGCATACTTATACCAAAAATTATCCACTACCACCACCAACTCCACAAAGCGGGTTTGAGGCCACCAGTTGTCCTTGGGCCCAGCCCTAGGCACTGACTGTCCCAGCCCCTTTTTCTCCAAGACCAGACGATCTATTTCATTTTCTGTTAAGCCGCACTTCCAGCCAGGACCTCTATTTTTATTCTCCATTGGATAAACCAGGTGCTGAAAAATGCGAGAGGTGGGCAGGGGATCGATTTCATAGTAAAGAGAGTTCACCTGCAGCATCCCCTGGAGACCCCCATGGCAAGTGCTGAGAGCAGCCAGGGAGCCCAGGATCCCCTCCACGTAGCCTCGGTAGTAGCAGTCTTTAGGGACAAAAGAATGGTCCATCTGGACGGACCCTTGGTCAGTGTAAGTGAAGACTGGCAGGTGCCTGGGCAGCAGAAGCTTCTTAAGCTGCAGGTGGACCACATGTCTCCTGCCCCCGAAGTGCAGCGCGTAGGAGAGACGTCCAGGGCTCTCCCTGTGGTCGAAGCCGCGCAGCTGCAAAGGAACCACCACCTCAGCGGAGGCGAAGCGCCAGCCAGGCCGGCGCTGGAAGCCAACAACGTGGGCCAGGAGCGCCCCGAGCCCGAGCACTAGGAAGGGGGAGCTCAAGATGGGCCCGGCCTTGGTGGGCCCCATGAGCCCCCAAGGGATAGCCGAGCCACCGGGGAGGTCAGCTGTGTGAGACACAAAAAAGTTCCCACTGATGCGTCCGCCCCGCCCCCGGAGGCGCCTCGGAAGGGTCATCCACCCACTGCGATCCCGCGTGCTCCGCCTGGCTCGAGGTTCCCGAACATCGGGCTGCAAGCCTGGCTGGAGGAAGTTGGGAGTGAGGGACAGTTGGAGCTGGCGCGGGGTAGGGAGGGGACAGAACGGGGGGATAGGGAAGAAAGCCATGTGGAAATATCTGTTGGAGCCACAGTTCGGTTTCAGAGCACACCACCCATCCATCTCCTGGCAGAGAGGAGATGGACTTGGGGGGGCAGATTTGAGCCATCTATTTTGGAGACATAACCAATGTGGGAATTTGTATTATTTTGACCATAGATAGTTATTACAAAGAACTTTTACACAATATAGAATTTGTCTTAAAATCATTTTTTAAATAGTTTCGAAAAGAGAAATCTGTTAAGGCACATAGGAAGGGATCTTATCAGGTCATACTTGTTTATATGATGCATAATCCCCTAAGAAATTATAAATCTCTCAAGACAGGAGCTTTCTTTTTTGTTGTTGTTGTTAATCTTTGGATTCCTTACACAGGGTATATGTGAGGTGGTGTGGTGTAATCTTATTATTTTACTGAATATTAAGACCCAAAAATATCATTTCTAAACACGTGACAAAACACACCAAAATAAAGGATTCTATATGAAGCCATGAATCTACATTTAATCTACAGCTATTGTCTTTAAATATGTGTGTATAATAAATTCTATATATCCTCACAATCCTCCTGCTTGTCTGCACTTCCTTCTGAACTTCCTTTCTTTTCCACTTGTTCCATTTTGTCTTCTTTTTAAAAATGTTATAATGGCACTCTTTTATTTGGCATCATTTTGCTAAAACCCTTCTTTCTTCTTATGAATTAAAAACCCTTTGTAACAAATAATAAAGATACTAGTAATTTTGTTTTAATTTTTAAAATCAAATTAACCAATGATTTATCCATTTTATCAGTTTTTCATAAAACCAATTTCTAGTTTTATTAATGCAATAGGTTTTTTACTTTCAATTTTATGCATCACTCCTTTGATTTTCAGGATTTCTAATTTGGTGTTAAATTGAGGATTTGTAGTTTGGGGCTTTTAATACTTTGAGTTGCATGCCCTAATTATTGTTCTGTTTTTTTCCCTTATTTTATTGATGTTAGCAATTAGAGATATATGTTTCCCCTACTTATCTCTTTGACTGCATCCCATAAATTTTGGTAAGTTGTCTCATTATTTTTCTTTAATTTTCTTTAATTAAATGACCCATTATTTGTGGAAATATGGATAGAGGAATTGCACTTGTTTAACATATATTGGATCACTTGCCCACTGGGGGAGAGGGTAGGTGGAAAGGAGGGAGAAAATTAGAACACAGGGTTTATAGGGGTGAATGTAGAAAATTGTCCATGTATATACTTTGAAAATAAGCTTTAATTAAAATAATTTTTAAAAATTAAAAAAATTATCAATTGTTTCTGTGATTTATTCTTTGACCTACTTATTTTTTGTATTGCTATCTTTGAAAAAAAATTGTCCTAGTTCTATTCAGTTCATACTAGCTGAGATTCTTGGAAATCATTTCTTTCATTATTCTTTATGGGGCATTACTGCTCCATTGTATTAATATACCACAGTGTGTTCAGATATTCCCAGTCAATATGGCAATCTAAGACACTTCTTTACATTCTAGGTTTTTTCCCTTCATAGCCCCCCTTTAAAGACTAATAAATTTGTTGTATTTGTGACTTTCTCCTTCCTAATAGCATCCTCCTCCTTAATTGTATCAACCTTATCCTTGTTCATTTCCCTGTTGAATTGGATGTATTTCCATACCAAACTGTGGGTACTTTTTCAATCTACTTTTGGTTTAGATATAACACAAAGGATCATTTAATGTCTATTCCTTTGTATATCTTTCTCCATGTTCATATCCTCTTCTTATACATTCCAGTTATGAAAATAGCAGATTCTATCCTTTCTTGTTCCTACCCCTCCTACTGTATTTCTTTTGCCCTTTCTTTTCTTACCCCTCTTCAGACTCTCAGAATAAAATCACTCTCCAAAACCCCTATTTTTCCTAGCCAATTCTCTCAGTCTTCTGAAGACACATTTAGCTCTGTTTGCTTCAGTTTCCTCATCCATCAAATGACCTGGAGAAAGAAATGGTAAACTACTGCAGCATTTTGCCAAGAAAATGGCATCATAAAGAGTTGGACACTACTGAAAACAATTGGACAACTACAGCAAAGTCATGATCCTCATTGTAAATTTTTGATAGCTGAACAATTGGTTTTTTTTTTTTTCTTTAAAGAATGCTTACAATATTTTTCTTTGATGAGGGAGATCAGGATTTTGGCTATGATATTCCTTGAATTTTTCCTTTTCTGGTTCTATTCAAAAAGTGATCAATAGGACTTTTCAGTCTTTAAATAGGTATATCTTTAGATAGTTCTGTGGTTCTAATTAATGTAGGCAGTTTTAATTTATGATTTTCTGAAATATGTATCCAGATTTTTTTAAATCATATTTTTCAGGGAATTTAGTTTTTAAATTCTCACCTCGATCTATTGAAAGACAGATTATCTTACATTTTCTTCTATTTTCAATCTTTCTTATATTAATACTCTAATATTTCTTGCTATTTCATGGAATAATTGATTCTGCTTGTTCTGGTTTTCAAGGAATTCATTATTTGGGCAAGTTTTACTACTTTCTATTCAAACTATTTTAATTCTTCAAAGCTTTTAATTTTTGTAATCTCATTTTTCTGCATATTCATGACCATTCATTCTGGTTGGTCATGTCTAGGTACTAGACTTCTACTCATTCTCTGGGTGCATCATCAGCTGTCATCATGTCCCAATTATTTTTTGTCTTGGGCCCTGGGGCTGGGCCCCTCATCCTGTTTCCCTGAATCAGTCTACATTCTTATGCCCAATGGAAGCCTCTGTTACATTTTGGACATGGGGTATTGGGTCTTGTTCTCCCACCCTGTTTTCTCACTATGTCTCTATGCCAACACTGAGCTTTCAGATGCCCTACTTAACCACATTGAAAGCATTGACGAGTATCTCTGGAATTCCCTTGCCAAAAGGGACCCTGTCTTCCCATGTTGGGATCTTGGGAAGTCTGCATCATAGCCTGGCTATAAAAGGCATTTGTTCCCACTGTGGCACAGCATCTTATGATCTCCTCTAAAGTCCTTGTGGAAGATCCATTGTTTTTTTCCTTTTGAGTCATTCCTTGTAATTGTTAGAAAATTACTTTATAGCATTTCTCTAGCTTTAAGTGCCAGGGTCATATTCTATTCCTTTATGTACTTTTGGGTAGGGTCCTGCTTGATCTCACCTTATTCTCCAGGATACTTGTGTTATGTCTTCATTTTCAATAACAGACATTCATGCACTTTGGAATAACTGAAAACTTACAGATCCCAGCAGTAGCTCTGAAAATAGCAGCACAAAAAATTCTAAAACTTGGTACAGTGCCCCTTCCACCAGGGAAGAGAGCCCAACTTTAGCACAAAGTTAAAAGTTAAGAAATGGAATAGAAAATAAGCAAACACCAAAAAAAAAAAAAAAAAAAAAAAAAAGAACCTGACCATATAAAGACACTAAAATAGGAAAAATCAAAACAAACTCAGAAGACAATAAAGTCAAAAATGCTACATCCAAAGCCTCAAAGAAAAAATTTTTAATTGATTCTAGGACCAGAATTATTTAAAATAAATTTTAAATCAAATAAGTAGAGGGAAAATTGAGAAAATAGAGTGATAAAAATGAAAAAGAATGAACAGTAAAGCAGGCACAAAAAATTGAATAACACCTAAAAAACAAAAGAGGCCAAATGGTAAAAGCACAAAAAATATACTGAACAGAAGAAAAAAAGCTTAATTGGTCAAAATGGAGTGAAGGGAGAGAGAAAGATATACAAAAATTCACTGAACTTAAAAAAGAATTAAGCAAATAGAAGCTCATGATTCCATGAGACATCAAGAAACAAATTAAAACATGGAAAAACAGAAGAAAATGTGAAATATCTCCTTGAAAAAACAACTGATACGGAAAATATAACTTTAAAATGTAAGAATTATTGTACTTCCTTAAAAGCCATGATCAAAAAAAAGTGTAAATATCATCTTTCAAGAAATTATCAAGGAAAACTCCTCTGATATCCCAGGATCAGAGGGTCAAGTAGAACTGAAAAATCTAACCACAACCTCCTAAAAAGGATTTGTAAATGAAAATGTTTAGGAATATTAGTCAAATTCCTGAACTCCCAGGGCAAGGAGAAAATATTGCAAGCAGCCAGAAGTAAACAATTCAAATATTGTGGAGCCACAGTCAGAATAACACAAGTTTATTAGCTTCTACTTTAAAAGATTGGAGAGCTTGAAAAGTAATATTCCAGAAGACAAAAGTAACGTAATATTCCAGAAGATAAAGGAACTAAGTTTACAATCAAGCAGCATCCAGCTAACAAAACTGAGCATCTTCAGATGCCAAATAATTAGAAACTGAGTGTATGTCCAAGAGGAATGGCTGAATAAATGGCATATGATTTTGATGACATAAGGAGTCATAAAACCTAAGAAGGTTTTATAAATTATATAAACTGAAGTAAATAAAACCAGAAGAACATTGTATATAAAATAACAAAATAGTACAATGATCCACTGTGAATGATTTAGCTTTTCTTGATACAGTGATCTAAGACAATTACAAAGGACTTATGAAAAATTCTATACACCTCCAAATAAACAACTGAATCTGAGTCTGATATAGTCTGAATAAATATCAAAACATATTTGAGGGGAAGATCTGTGTTTTCTTTCACAACATGATTAATATGAAAATATGTTTTGCGTATTTCATGCATAACCTGTATCAACAAGAACTGGAGGCCCTAGTTGGAGATTTGGAATGCATCCTGGATCAGGTGTTCGGAATGTATATGGTCAGAATAGTGATATCAGAATATTGTTGATTTGAGAACAATAAAATTGGAGGTGAATATTAAAACAAAAGATATCAAATTTTTAAAAAAATAAGACACATGATTTCCATTGGATTCCAAGATATAAAGAACATTTATTTTTAAAGCAGAAAGCAGAAAAAAGGAAAAAAATGGGTTAAATATTTGAATATTCTTGAATTCTTTGAGAAACAAGGTGTTCTAGCATAACAATGAAGATACCAGTGCCAAAATCTTCATCACCTCATGAAGCAGTTATCGCTAGAATCATAATGGATAGTAGATTAACCTTGAAGTCTCACATGGGGAGCTAGCATTCTAATATATTGAACTGGGTCTTTCAAGAGATCTTGGGACTAGGCTGCTTTGACTGCCTATATCATTTTATCCCTAAGTTTTTTTCCACTTTCTCTTTTTGTACAGCATTATCACAGCCCATTTAAGCATTACAAAGCTTGAACAAATGCTACCACGAATTAAGTAGGTCCTCCAGGATAAGAAACTTGTGTTCATCTCACTCCCAAGATCTACCGTTGGTCCACTATCACTGCTTCCTCCATAACCAGAATTCTGACAGAAAGGAGGGGCCCATCCAAAATCACAGTGGCAATTCCCTCTGCTGTTGCACACGCCTTGAAAGTTGCACTGCTCTGGGACACACTCCTGTTGGATGCTGGAGATGTTAAGGCAAGTCTTGTTAACACACATCATGTTTTCCCCACAGGAGCTGCCATCTTCCACAACACCAAGATCAATCAAACCCTTCTTTGCAGTCTGATTAAAAGCTGTTCCCCAGCATAAAACACCTTCCTTTTCAAGTGGTTCCTTTAAGTAAGTCTGAATGAGGGTGTAATAATGAGGTACCTGAGGGATGATGTCAATATTGGCACACTGAAGTCTCCCACATAATATATTCTGGGTATTACAGCCTTTGAAAAGAGAAACTTGCCCAGATCCACAGTTACCAAATCGGTCACCTCGACTATTCACTTCTTTATAACATTGGGGGGGAGCATTCTCAGCTTGTTGCCCAAAGAGAGCCTGGCACTGCTGAAGGTGGCTTCCACACCTTTTCTTGTAACAATATCCTTTCCCACTACAAGGTGTACCATCTTGTTTGTATATGTCATCTGGGCAAAGCCCTGACATACCATTGCAGAACTCAGGGAGGTCACACTCATTGCTCTGTATTCGACAGACCCTTCCAGTGGGGAGAATTTTACAATCTTTACAGCAAAGTCCAGTGCTACACTGGGCACCTTTGGAAAGAGTACACCCTTGCTGGCAACAGGGATCTTTTCTGCAATCTGTCTTAGAACCACAGTCACATTCCTCTCCTTCCTCAATGATTTTGTTTCCACATCTCTGCTTTTTCATCTTCTCCTCCGAAGTACCACTGAGACAGTTACCCTCATTATTCAGTAAAATCAGATGACCATCTGTGCAGCTGCTTTTCAAGAAATCAGAGGTTTCAGCCTTACTGGCCCCGAGGCTGGGTTTCCTTTGATCCTGCAAATTTCCCTCATCACTAGGCTTTACTAAGTCATGCCCCATTTCACGGGAAAAAAGGACAGAGAAAATGATAAGATGGGCTCCGAAGTGAGCCTTAATAGCCAAACTGGGATAAGGATTACATTTTGCAGTTCGGATGTCTATTCCAAAGATGAGGTCGAAACTATGCTGCTGGAAGAGGTGAACTAAATCGCAAAGTTGCTGTTCTGCCGGGCTCCTACTTTGCGGTTCGGCAGAACTGTGAAGAACACTTCGCAGCTTCTTGATGATTTTCAGAGGGCTAGGATTAGTCCACAGTTCCAGAGAGGACAAAGAGGCATGCGCCTTGATCTGCATAAAAAGCGTGTCCACCAGGTTGAGTGTGAATAGCATGTCCTGTAGCACCATAGTTGCATTACTATTCTGGGATCCGTACCCCAATTTGCCCACCACAACTCCCATCTCCACCTTCTGCCGGCACAAATGGACATCATCAAAAGTGGCTGTGCATGGTGGAGATGTGGCCTCCTGCTTCTGGAAGAAGTCCTCATCTATCTCCTCTTTGGCTAACGCACGGATCAGATTCGAAGCGCCTGTGTTTGCTATTGGATAGAGGTGATGCTCAAAGTTGGATGAGGCTGGATTGGGCTGAATTTGATAATATTTCTCGTTTACCTGAAGGATCCCCCAGAGTCCACCCAAGCAGGTACTGAGGGCAGCCAAAGATTTGGAGATCCCTTCCATGTAGCCGTAGTAATAGCAGTCTTTCGGGAAGAAGGGATCCTCCTCATGCAGGGCGTCCTTGGCTGCTGCATAGGTGAACACGGGGAGGTGCCGAGGTAGCAGCATCTTTTTGGGTAGCAGGTGCACGATGTGCTTCTTGCCTGTGATGTGCAAACTGTAAGAGATCTGCCCCGACATCTTCGAGTCCCACATCGGAGGCCTTATTTTCTTGGGGATCACTAACTCAGCCGACACTGGGGGATGGTGCAGGGACATGTCGCGGCAGCTGGCTGGGGCCAAGAACGCACCTAGCCCGAGGACCAGGAGGGGGCCGCTCAGAAAAGGAGCAGTTCCTGTTACGGCTAGACCCATGGCTGGGCCTCTGGGGCCTCCCCAGAGCAGCAGTCAAGGAGCCGACTCAAGAAAGCGAAGGACGCAGGGGCAGAGCTGAGCCTGAGAAATCTAGACCGGTCCCTCCACCCTGATCAGTGGATGCCCCGGGAGGCTCAGCGGGCAGCCGCTGAAACCTCTCCTGGCCTCGCGGTGAAAACCGTGCTCTGGAGGCAGTTATTTTATACTGGTCAAGGGATTGTTACGAAGCGCGAGAAGAGGAGAAAGAGAACACTAACCTCCCTTGCCCCACTGATTTCATTTTTAATTTTGTGTTTGTGTGTGTGTGTGTGTGTGTGTGTGTGTGTGTGTGTGTGTGTGTATGACCTAAAAGGGTTACTAGATGATTCTGGTGATAACTATAGAAGATCATTTTGGGACAGTGTTTCCAAGAGTACTCCCATGTGTACACTAGATTCCAACCCAAGAAGTGTTAAAAGATATTATACCCATTCTGCTGATGAAAGATCTGAGGTTTTGAGAAAGGGAGTTCACGTTTGGAAAGCATATTTTTCTTTATTATTATTATTATTTTATTTAATAATAACTTTATATTGACAGAATCCCTGCCAGGGTAATTTTTTTACAACATTATCCCTTGCACTCGTTTCTGTTCCGATTTTTCCCCTCCCTCCCTCCACTCCCTCCTCTAGATGGCAAGCAGTCCTATATATGTTAGATATGTTGCAGTATATCCTAGTTACAATATATGTTTGCAGAAACAAACAGTTCTCTTGTTACACAGGGAGAATTGGATTCAGAAGGTAAAAATAATCAGGGAAGAAAAACAAAGATGCAGATAGTTCACATTAGTTTCCCAGTGTTCTTTCTTTGGGTGTAGCTGCTTCTGTCCATCATTTATCAATTGCAACTCAGTTAGGTCTCTTTGTCAAAGAAGTCCACTTCCATCAGAATACATCCTCATACAGTATCGTTGTCGAAGTGTATAATGATCTCCTGGTTCTGCTCATTTCACTCAGCATCAGTTCATATAAGTCTCGCCAAGCCTCTCTGTATTCATCCTGCTGGTCATTTCTTACAGAACAATAATATTCCATAACATTCACATACCACAATTTACCCAGCCATTCTCCAACTGATGGGCATCCATTCAATTTCCAGTTTCTAGCCACTACAAACAAGGCTGCCACAAACATTTTGGCACATACAGGTCCCTTTCCCTTCTTTAGTATTTCTTTGGAATATAAGCCCAATAGAAACACTGCTGGATCAAAGGGTATGCACAATTTGATAACTTTTTGGGCACAATTCCAGATCAGCATATTTTTCTTTATTTTTAATTAAATATTTTTTGTTGTTACATTTTAAATTCTAAACCCTCTTCACCCCTTCCCACCCCGCACTACCTTACCCACACTATACTAGAGAAGGCCACCATTTGATCCACATATAGATAGATGGATAGATAGACATGTAATATAACTATATGTATGTATATATCTACTTATATATAGTTTTGCATGAATATATGCAACACTATATTATGCATACTTCCATTGATTATTTCTTTCTCTGGAGTGAATAGGATCTTCATACTAACTTTGTATATTGAATATTTATAATACTCAGAATGCCTTAGTCATTCACAGTTATTCTTCAAATAATAGTGCTGTTACTGTATATAACAGTTCTTTAATTCTCATTTCACTCTTCATTATTTTGTGCAAGTCTTTCCATGTTTTTTTTTCCCTAAAAATCAATCTGCTTGCATTTCTTACAGCCAAGTAGTATTTCATGACAATCATATATACAACTTGTTTAACCATTCCCCAATTGATGGCTTTTCCTTCAATTTACTGTTCTTTGTTACCACAAAGAGAGCTGATATTAATATTTTAGAACATATAGATTATTTTCCCTTTTTCCTGATCACCTTGGGAAACAGGCCTAATAGTGCAAATTGCTGGATCAAAGGGAATACAGTTTTACAACTCTGGACATAACTCCAAATTAGTTTCCAAAATGGTTGGATCAGTTCCAATCGATACTGTTCCATCAGAACTATATTAGTGTCCCAATTTTTCTACATGCCCTCCAACACTTGTCTTTTTTCTCTTCTATCATTTTAGCCAGTCTGATAGATGTTGATATCTCAAAGTTATTTTAATTTATATTTCTCTAAAAAATAAGTTTAATTTTTTCCATATGACTGTATATAGCTTTGAATTTCTTCATCCAAAAACTGTTCATATCCTTTAACTATTTATCATCTAGGGAATAACTCGTGTGCTTCTTGTTGTGGTTGTTGAAAGATGAACAACAATTGGGCAATGTGCATATCCTTTGATCTAGCAGTGGGATACAGATCGTATCCTAAGGAAATCATAAAGGAGGGAAAAGGAACCACATGTGCAAAAATGTTTGTAGCAGCTCTTTTTGTGGTAGCAAAGAATTGGAAAATGAGTAGATGAGTAGAGGATGAACAAGTTGTAGTATAAAAAATAATGGAATATTAAATATTATTGTTCTTAAAAAATGATGAACAAGCTGATTTTAGAAAACCCCGACAAAAATTTACACAAACTGATGCTGAGCAAAACAAACAGAACCAGGAATACCTTGTACACAATAACAGCAAGATTGTGTGATAATCAATTATGAAAGGCTTGATTCTTCTCAGTGATTTAGTAATCCAAAGCAATCCCAATAGACTTTGGACAGAAAATATCATTTACATCCAGAAAAAGAGGTAAGGAGGATGCACGTAAATTAATACGTGCTATGTTCATTTCTTTTTTCTGTTTTTTTATCTCTCCCATGATTTTTCCTTTTTTGCTCTGATTTTTCTCATAAAGCAATGTGCATTAAAAATAAACATATTAAAAAAATGTAAAGCTGTTATTGCAGGTTCATTGGAAGCATCTTTGGGAGTGATGGTGATATTGGACAACTTTCCTACTTTCCTACAAAAATTTATTGCTGTGAGATCTCTAAATTTTCAAATTATTTTGTTCCATGTGGTTTGGAGATTATAAGCATGGTGGCATATACAAATGGTGTTGTTCTTACATTTTTATGAGACAATGTTATATCAGGAGATTGTAAGCTACAGTTCTGTCTGCAATAATGGACCAACTGCAGTATGATTTATTGGTTGAATTTTGAAGATATATGCATTTGTAGTGTATAAATTTGTCATCCGTTATTGTATGAAAGATAGCAAGTTTCCTGATGTATAATTCTAAATACAAGATTATTTTTATTAAGCATTTGGTAGGTGCAAAATTTTCAGAGCCTGCCATGACCAGTTGCCCAGTTTCTACCATTTCCTGAACAACATACACTAGTCAAAATATGTGAGCTCTAGGGAAAAAAAAAATCTGGAACTTCTGTTGGTAATTACATAATATTGAGTTACCATTATAAATTCTTCCATTTCCACAAAAAAAATTGGGGAATGACTCATTCTTATAAATATGGCAGTTATCTATATATTTGAGATATGAGACCTTTATCCAATAAACTATAAAATCTCCCCACTCCCAATTTCCCAATTTTCTGCTTTCTTTCTAATCTTGGCTATGTTGGTTTTATATGTGTAAAATCTTTTTTAATTTAATGTAAGCAAAATTATTCATTCTATATATCACAATGTTCTCTCTCTCTCTTGTTTATTCATAAATTCTACTACTGTCCACAAGTCAGATAGGAAATGTTTTTCACGTTCTTCTAGTTTACTTGGATATCTTCTACTATGCCTAGATCATGTATCTATTTTGACTTTATCTTGGTAAATGGTATAAGATATTGTTCTACTTAGTTTCTGCCAGTTTGTTTTTTCAATTTTCCCAAAACTTTTTTTATCAAATAGTGAATTTTTAAATTAAATGTTTACATCTGTAAAATACTACTTAATTATGTACTGTTTGTCTACTCTGTTCCACAGATCCATTTTTCTATTTTTATCCAGTATCAGACAATTATGATACTTACCACCTTAATATAATTTAAGATATGAGACTTCTTTACATTTTTTTCATTAATTTCTTTGCTATTCTTGACCTTTTGCTTCATTTAGAAAGCAAGCAACTTAACATAGATTATAAATGTATATTTATGCAAAATGTATTTCCATATTAATCATGCTGTAAAAGAAAACACAGACCAAAAAACCCCCCAGAAAAAGTTTTAAAAATTATGCTTCCATTTGCATTCAGGTTCTACCTGTTCTTTTTGTGAATAGCATTTTTTTCACCATAAGTTCTTCAGAATTGCCTTGGATCATTATATTATTGAGAATAGCTAACTCACCCACAGTTGATCGTTGTATTATACTGCTTTTACCATGTACAATATTCTCCTGATTCTACTCACTTCACTTTACATCAGTTAATGTTTCCCAGGTTTTTGTGAAAGTTATTTTATTCATCATTTCTCATAATATATTAGTATTCATCACAATCACATGCTACAACTTGTTAAGCCATTCCCCAATTGATTATTTCCAGTTCCTTGCTTCCACAAAAAAAAAAAAAAAAAAAAAAAAAAACTGCTATAAATATTTTTGTACCTATAGGGTCTTTTCCTTTTTTCTTTGATCTCTTTGAGGCACAGACATAACAGTGATATTGCTGCAGAGTATGCCTGGTTTTATAGCCTTTTGGGCAAAGTTCCAAATTCCTCTCCAGAAAAATTGGATTAATACACACATTTATTCACAGTACATTAGTGTCCCATCCCAAGATGTTCCTTTATTTACAAGTCAAAAGTTGTCTTTCTGCAGCTTCAACGTATTACTTCGAGTTTTTTGAGGGGCCAAGTAAAATAAGGTTAATTTGTCTTCCATTTTTGTTGTTCAGTCATGTCAACTGAACAACCTACAGACTTCTGAAAAAATTCTGGTCTTAATTCAATAATTGATAATTAATAATTGTAGAGAAAAAATATTTTCCCTCATCTTTTTTTGATTCTCAACTGAGGTAGAGGCTATGGGAATGAAAATGGCTCAATCTGGGAAAAAAACAAACAAACAAATGCTGAGGCAGAGCTCTGAACCAATGACACTTTATTAAAGAGTCCATGGCCCCCTCTAATGAAGTGGATCTCAGACCTTCCTCATGATCTGAGATGACCCCTTCTTCCATGACTTTTTTTTAGGGTTTGATACCAAATATGTAGAAGAAGCATGGTGAAATATCAAGGTTGATAGATCTTACTCTTAAGGGCCAAAAGTAAGATATCAGTTGGGGGATGAGGTGGGGGTCACAAGTTGAGTGAAACATGGGCAATTTCCACTGATTACTAAATGGTCAAAAGAGGATCATAAGATGGTCACCTGGCCATGTCAAACAAGAGAGAATGGTTCACAAGTACAAAAAGAAATTGGGGGACTTTCCAAAGTATCAAAGTATCCCGCCCACGCTAGGTTTGGACATGGAATTTTTAAAAAGGATGGAGACATCTGCCAGTATTGTTGTGGCTGTGCAAGTGACCCTCATAACTTGGTAAACAGTAGTAAACATTACATTTAAGTTTGAGGCCCACTATAAGCACTTACCTCTCCCTATATGATTTATGTAGAATATCAAACTGATCAATCTTGATTGTAATAGGAGTCCAAATGAGTTATTTCTTACAGTTCTGAGAAAATATTAATAATTATTTGTTAAGTTATTGGATATATAGTAAAAAAAAACTTTAATATTTCATAGTTAAGGAAACTAAGATGGGGAGTGGTAAAAAGATTTGCCTAAGGTCACACAGTTAATAAATATTCGAGACCGGTTTTGAATTCAGTTCTTCCCTAACTACAGTCCCAGAGCTCTATCCACTGTACTGCCTAACTATCTCTATAGCATATATTATATTAATGCAGCGTAGGGATTGTATTAGCTTTTTTTTGGTGGTGGTCATTTTGTGTTTTTTGACTATATTGAGTTAGAAGTCCAATAAAGATGATCTGATCTTTTTCACATGGATTATCTGGGCAGGCCTTTCTCATCAAGTATCCATGCACTTTGGGTATTTTGTTGTTGGTGGTGGTGTTTTTGTCTTTTTTTTTTTTTTTAATTTAACTCAAGCATAGTATTTATCCCTTCTTAGTTTTATTTGAGAGACAGTCCGGCACAGCAGAAAAAGAGCTGCCCCCAGAGTCAGGAAGACACCTTTTAATCCTAGACAGGTCACTCAATCTCAGTACCTAGGCATTTTTTCTAAATTCTCTGCAACTATGTAGTTGCTGAGCCAATTCTGATCTTCATCGGCAGAGGGGTTTTCTTTAACAGGAGTTTCCTATACTAATGAATCATAAGTTATATCACCCTCCTCTCCTTTTCCCTAAATTATCTTATTAGATTTGGTCTGTTGTAATATTTGTGAACTCAGATTCTATCATCAAATATATGAGGCATTTCTCCTAGCCTCATGGAATTTATGAATTTGATAAACAACCTGTAGCTCTTCAAGATTCTCATCCAGGCCTAACTGCTGCACCCTTACCCCCTTAATCATTTCTGCTTGGGACTAAATGTTCAAACTGCTTTAAATGCACATAACTGTGCGATTAGGTAGCTGGGTAATACCACAGCTAGAGCATGGGGTCTTAAGTCAGGGAGACCTGAGTTAAAATCCTGCCTCAGGTACTTACTAGCTGTGTGATCCTGGGCCCCTCACTTAACTTTTTGTCTCAGTTTTCTCATGTAGAAAACGAGCTGGAGAACGAAATGGCAAAAACACTGTTTTATCTTTGTCAAGAAAACTTCAAATGGGGTCACAAAGACTCAGATGTGACTGACACAAATAACACAATCTACAATTAGTTCTCATAGTTTGTTGAAAAAGTTATGAGATGTTGTCAAATGCCGTTATCCAAGTATATTAGTTCTATCCCATGACCTTGATTTATGGAATCTAGTAAGGTTCTCAAGGAAAATGACGTTTGTTTGGCTCAAATGGTTTTTTTTTTTTTTTTTGATGAACCCATATGGGCTCATTGTGATCATAGCTTCCCCTTTTTAAATTCCCACAATTATTTTAATATTTTCTAGAATATTCCTCTCTTTAATTTCTTTCTTGCTCCCTGGATCTCTTTTTCTCTCTTTTTTAAAAGTATAATTTCATTTTCAACTCCAAATTCTCTTTTTCTCCATGATATCCTGGAAGTCCTGAAAACTATAATATTGATTGCTTTGATCTAACATCATAAAGAATAAATTTGATTTGTTTGCTCTGTGGATTTGATAAATACTCTGTTCTTAATTTGTAACTTTAAAGCAAACTTTTTAGTAAGAGGTAATTTCTACAACTTTTTGAAAGTATTTTTGTGGGGTAGCTAGATGGTGCAGTGGATAGCTTGCTGACCCCGAAGTCAGGAGGACTTGAGTTCAAATCTATACTTAAACTTCCCAGCTGTGTGAGCCTGGGTTACGTAGATATTTATGGCTCCACTCTTCCACTTTTACTTATCTCTCTATTTTATCAATCTCTATCATAGAATCAAAATTTTAACTTAGACAAAAATTACTATTTTGAAAAGGGACCTTGAGTTTCAGTATTCTAAAATCTAATATAGATATTGGTATACAGAAATTTCTGTGGGACAGGAGTCTAAATATTGCAAATTTTTGTGAACCTTCAGTGGGGGACATATTTATGAGATGTCAAGTGCCATTTTGAGGCCAGCCAAAAGAGCTGGCCTTCTGACTATTTTGGACAAAACTATTTTGGAAGAGTCTGTCTTAACTTGGAATCCACAATTTCCCAACAGGCTCATGAAATTACATCTTTATTTTTCACTAACTTATAAACTAAAATGTGGCATTTCTTTCAATTGTTAAAAAAAGAATTTTTAAAGTACTCTTAAATAATGCACCTTTCCTTTGAAGACCTGGCAATGTTGATTATCTCTCTCTCTCTCTCTCTCTCTCTCTCTCTCTCTCTCTCTATCTATCTAACCATGAAATTAGGTAGACAGGAAGAAGGACTAGGCTTGACCTAGAAGGTGAAACAACAAATCATAGCCACAATCCATAATTTCTTATCCAAGAGAATGGCAATAATGAAACAATATACCCAAAATTTGTGGGATGCAGCCAAAGCAGTTCTTAAGGGAAATATTATATTTCTAGATGCTTATTTGCATAGAGAAAAAAAAAAGATTAATGAATTGGGAATGCAACTATAAAAAGAAAAAATCAAAAACCCTGAGTAAAAACCAAATTTGAAATTCTAGAAATAAAAAGGGAGATTAATAAAATTGAAAGTTAAAAAAAAAAAACTAATAGAGGTGATTTTATAAAAAACCAACTTTGCTCATATTTCTAGATGCTTATTTGCATAGAGGAAAAAAAAAGATTAATGAATTGGGAATGAACTATAAAAAGAAAAAATCAAAAACCCTGAGTAAAAACCAAATTTGAAATTCTAGAAATAAAAAGGGAGATTAATAAAATTGAAAGTTAAAAAAAAAAAAAACTAATAGAGGTGATTTTATAAAAAACCAACTTTGCTCATTTTTTTTCCCTTTTTGATCTATTTCTTGTGCAGCATGGTGATTATGGAAAATTTTGCTGCAAACTTCTGTGATAAAGGTCTGATAGCCAAGATATAAAAGAAATTGGTACTAAGAGCTATTTTGCACAAAAAAATGAGCAGTATATATGAACAGTTTTCAAGAAAAGCAAGTTAACAATATGAAAAAGTACCAAATCACTGAATAATGCAAAATAAAATTTCTTTTGTTCTCCCTCACACCTATCAGATTGGCAAAAATGACAATAAAGGAAAATGACAATTGTTAAAGAGATTCCAAGAGGACAGATGGACTAATATACACTATTGGTAGAGCAAAATGGTCCAATCATTTTTGAAAGCAATTTGAAAGTATAATAAAAAGTCACAAACCTGGGTATAACCTTTATTGCTACTAGGCTTATGCCATCAAATAGATCAGATCCTGAGGGAAAGTATCCCTATGTCCAAAAATATTAATTGCAGCAATTTTTGTTGTAGCAAATAGTTGGAAATAAATTGGTGCCCATTTATTGAAATATATGGTTAAGTGCCACTACTGAGTCTGTATCCCAAAGAAATCAAAAGAAGGAAAAGATTCCACATGTGCAAAAATGTTTGTAGCAGCTCTTTTCGTGCTGGCAAAAAGTCAGAAAATGAGTAGATGCTCATCAATTGGGGAATGACTGAATAAATTATAGTATATGAAAATAATGGAATATTATTCTATTAAAAAAAAATGAACAGGATGATTTTGGAAAGACCTGAAAAGCTTTACATTAATTAATATAAGCGAAGCAAGCAGAACTAGGAAAATATTATACACAAGATTATGCTATGATCAACTATAATGAAATTGCGTCTTCTCAGCAGTTGTGATCCAGGAAACCCCAATAAACTTGGGATGGAAAATTTCATCCAAACATAGAACTACGGAGACTGTAAATCAACAAATGATACGTTCACTTTTTTTTTTTGTTTTTTGTTTTTTCCAGATTTTTTTTTTCCATTTTGTTCTGATTTTTCTTTCCCAATATGATTCATAAGGAAATGTTTTTAAAAAATGAATTTATATACAGAGAGGACTGGCGAGACTTAATATGAACTGATGCTAAGTGAAATGAGCAGAACCAGGAGATCATTATATACCTCAACAATGATACTATTTGAGGATGTATTCTGATGGAAGTGGATCTCTTCGATAAAAAGAGCTAATTCAGTTTCAATTGATCAAAGATGGACAGAAGCAGCTACACCCAAAGAAAGAACACTGGGAAATGAATATAAACTACTTGCATTTTTGTTTTTCTTCCCGAGTTATTTCTACCTTCTGAATTCAAATCTCCCTGTGCAACAAGAAAACTGTTCGGTTCTGCACACATATATTGTATCTAGGATATACTGTAACCTATTCAACACGTAAAGGACTGCTTGCCATCTGGGGGAGGGGGTGGAGAGAGGGAGGGGAATAATCGGGACAGAAGTGAATGCAAGGGATAATGCTGTAAAAAATTATCCTGGCATGGGTTCTATCAATAAAAAAGTTATCAAAAAATATAAAAATAAAAAATGAATTTATACATGTAACTGGAGAAAATTAAAATAAATTTAAGAAGAATGGCTGAATAAATTGAGGTCTATGAAAGTAATGGAAAATTATGTCATAAAAAATAGAGGGATGGCATTACAGAAACCTAGGAATTATATGAACTGATACTAAATGAAATGAACAACCACAATGACTTAACATTAACATTGTAATGGAAAGTAGTTGTACAAGAATTGATATGATTAATGCAATGGGCAAATCATGTCATTAGATCAATAAGGAATCAAGACTTCCACCAAATTGCTGGATTATAAATACAAAATAAGACATTCATTTTCAGACATGATCAATGAGTAGATTTTTGTTTTCTGCATTATCCTTATTACAAGCTAGGGCTTTTAGTTTGAGGAGAACAAGACAAGTATGGCGATTGTGAATGGTAGTAATGCATTTAAAAAAAAAGGAAAAGAAAAATAAACAGAACAGATCAAAAGTAAGTTCAGGAGATAGAGGTAAGTAGTGTTAGAATGATCATATTAAATTTGAAAAATATTTTTAAAATTCATGCTGTATCTAGTAGATTCATGGCTTCACATACATTCCTCCTCTTTTAATGTCTGGCTTGTACGTAAAAATATTCATATTTGTCAAGGTTTTAATATAAAAATTTTAAAAGAAAAAAAAAAAGGGGGAAACAAAGGCTCTTCATGTCCATCCCAAAGTGGGGGGTGGAAGTGAAGAAAAATAAACAATCTTTCAGAATCATTTAACCTAAAACAGGTCACATCCTTAAACAACATATACCTCTTCCATAGTAATACCAATAGTAATAATGATATTTAAGGTTGTAAAGTAAAAAATTACTGGATGATATACTATAAGATAGGCAGTGAAAGCTAGCTAGATGAAGATTCAGATACTCAGAAAGTACCACCAATTTACCAATGAAGGAGTAAAGCAAACAAAAATGTCCCAAATCCAATATTCTATAAAGTTATTTTATTTGATAAACACATACACACATTTATATATACATAAAATTGACGTGGTAAAGCATATAAAAGATTAATGAAAAAAAAATCTAACATACAAGGAAGGGAGATGAAATAAATCCTTCCTAGGAAACCAAAGCTTTTTATTAAAGAGAAATTTGTAACAAGGGATTTTAAATCTTGTAATTATATAAAGTCTTTATAGCCGAAGTGTGATATCACCCAGAATAGGGAATTTTGTTTCTCTTTGGTGCTGGGAAAACAACAGCCCAACATTCATTGTAGTCTCATTCGTTTCTCAGGGGGACATTTAGTGCTGGTTGTCTGCTGGACATTTTTGGGTGTCTCTTTTTCCTCTGTTTTTATTGCTTCAGGTATGGGTTCTGGCTCCTTCTTGGTCTGATCCACTGATAACAAAAACACCATGTTGAGGGTGAGGCTAAATTTTTAAAAAATGCTTTCTAAAAATAACTATCACAAATAACACAATCCTTTTGTAGGGACAAGGACAACAAAATTTTAGCATCCACTTAAATTCCCTAAATACTGAGATCCTGCCCTCCTACTTTTAAAAGCCCTTGCGATCTAAAGGTAAGTGTAACAGAAAGAATTCTTTATATGTTCTTCAGAACCCAACTGTTGTTAAAGACAAAAAGATGTAGCATTTTTCTACTCATTTCAAGTTTTATTCTTTCACTCAGATCTTTATATAAGTGTTACAGAGTTCAAAAGAAAACTAGAACATTTTCAAAATGCATATATATGCATTTTATTACATGTTGCATATATAATACATTATATATAATGTATTTTTATTTATATGTATGCATACATATGCACATCAAATAAAAATCTCATATACAAAGATATCTGTAATTCATTCTGCAGACACCAATACCTCTACATTAAAGAAATGTTTGAAATGCTTCAGTGTCACTTTCTTGACAATTTAGAAGACCTTAGATATAGGAAACAATAAAATATAGTAAGTCTACAAGGACAACGTGCCTAATTCATTCTATTCTTATATAGCCTACAGTCTTTTTTTTTTTTTTTGGCTGAGGCAATTGGGGTTAAGTGACTTGCTCAGGGTCACACAGCTAGGAAGTGTTGAGTGCCTGAGGATTTGAACTCAGGTCCTCCTGAATTCAGATCTAGTGCTCTATCCACTGAACCATCTAGCTGCCCCTATAGCTTACAGTCTTATACTTCAACCATCAAAAAAACTATTAATGAATAAAGTTACTTTTTTTTAATTTTCAATTTTCTAAGAATGTTAGATGTTCATACCTGGGACAGGCTTTTCTCCAGGCTTTTGCTGCAACAAGAGAAAAAGACAATTTATTAATAACAACTCATTGACTTGCAGTATAAGATTTATCAGGAATTTTTTTTGGGGGGGATTCAGGAGTGAAATATTGAATAGGATCAGGAAAAAACAGATATAGAAATATGGGAGGGAAAGAAGGAGGAAAGGAGAGAGGAATACAGAGAGAGAGAGAGAGAGAGAGAGATTGAACAAACATATAAGAGCTGTCCAAACTGTCTTCTTCCTTTAGCACACTTTTCTTCTTTAGCACTAAATTTTTCTATACTATATCTGACAAAAAACTAAAGGTAGATCAGAGAATCAGAGCAGAATTGTCAAACATCAAATTCACTGCACCAAAAATAATCCCAACCCAACATGAATATGCCTAATTAAAGTCCCATTCTACTAAAACAGAATGGAATAATGGAGACCAAGAAGATTCTTGAGGTATTCCTGAGACTGTCCTTTACAACTACTTGAGGATATCACTCATTTAGTAAATATTTAATAAGTGCTATATACAATACATGGCAGTAGATGATGAAGACACTCCCTGGGTTCAAAAATCTTAAAACTCAGTAACAAAAAAAAAAGTACACAGATAAGTATAAAATAATTAAGGGGAAAACATATGCATATATTAATATCATACATTGTTGTGAAATCAGATTAATTAGAAATTACTCTGTGTGTTTGAGAGAGAAACAGAGGTTTGGAGATAGAGCTTAGGGAAGACATCAAGGAGGCAGAGGACTTTCAATAACAGATTAGAGTTTAGATTTTGATAAACATAAAGAAGCTACTGAAATTGTTTAGGTTGTGAAATAATTTGACTATACTTACATACCAGTGAAAATCAAACTAATAGCTGTATGAAGGATATTTGGATAAAAGGAACATGGGAGGAGTGAAAGATGAGAAGCTGGTACAATATTCCAGTAAAAAATTATTTAGGGCCTAACCTAAGTAGTGGAAGAAAGGAGACAGTGGAGAGGCTATAGGATTTTATAAAATTCAGGCTTCCTCATTCACATGTGAGCACTAACTTACACTTCTCCAGCCTTTTCTCATATTATTTGCCCCAATATACTCGACTCCATCCAGCTAAGCTGCATTATTCCCAGACTCTTGAATATGATATGCTTTCCCAAATCTGCTCATGTAGTTTCCCACCTCACTTTGCCTACCAAATAAAAGTTCTAAGTCTAGCTTGGCATTCAAAGCTAAAATTTTTTAATTTCATCTTTGCTTTTCAAATTTACCTCTTATTATTTCTCTTCCAGCCAAACTACTCATTACTTCCCGAATTTGTCCTGTCCTCATTTGTCTTGTTTTGTGTTCTATCTTCCTCTTGTCTCTGCCACTCCCTCCTTCCTCCAATTCTACTAATGCCTATAATGCAACTCCCCCTTTTCTTGGTGGCAAACATTGTCATTTAGGTGCTGCTTTCTCCTTAAATTCTTTCCTGATAGGATTCCCTCCTTTAGCTAAAGTAAGCTTTCTCTCATTGGGATTTTATACAACTTTGCACCTCACTCATGTATTCATTTTCTAAGGAGTTCTATTTTTTTTCAGTATCAATAACTTTATTTTATTTTTTTAAATAATTATAACTTTTTATTGACAGAACCCATGCCTGAGTAATTTTTTACATTATCCCTTGCACTCACTTCTATTCCCACTTTTCCCCTCCTTCCCTCCACCCCTTCCCCCAGATGGCAAGCAGTCCTATACTTGTTAAATATGTCACAGTATATCCTAGATACAATATCTGTGTGCAGAACCGAACAGTTCTTTTGTTGCACAGGAAGAATTGGATTTGGAAGGTAAAAATAATCCGGGAAGAAAAACAAAAATGCAAAGAGTTTGCATTCATTTCCCAGTGTTCTTTCTTTGGGTGTAGCTGGTTCTGTCCATCATTTATCAATTGGAACTGAATTAGAGTTTCTCTTTGTTGAAGAAATCTACTTCCATCTGAATTAAGTAGTTCTAAGTAAGAGTAGAGATGATGTATCATTCATCTTTGTATTCTTAAATCACAGCAGTGTGCCTTGGATATAGTAGGTACTTAATAAATATTTCTTGAATTGAATTGTTGAGAAGAAGCTGGAATGGTCCTCAACTATTCCACTCCAATTGGAGCGCTCTTGAATAGAGTTCTCTACAACTCTCAAAACTGGAGCAGAGAATGAATAACTAGGAAGCTTCTGAAAACTGTATTCTTGAAGTCACAAAGTATAAAGATGGAGATGAAAAATTTTGGGCCAATCGTATCTGATTATCTCTCTTGAAAACCTCCCTGTGCCTTTTTGTCACTGGTGGGTAAAGTCTACATAAACTCTCTTCCCCACACACAGATGTTAATACCATACCCAATTGTACTACATTTAATTTGTATATGCATACATAGTAAATTTGATCTACATTGTTACACTGTAGGCTCCCTGAGGGTAGATAATATTTTGCTTTTGACTTGGTATCTTCTGTGTCTAGCACAATGCTTAGAACAAAGTATATAATTCATATATATATGGAACACAAAATTCCTATCAATTCCCTTACCCTTCCTTAAGGATCTTTTCTTTCTTAAATATCACTTATACGCTTACTTTTCTCAACTCTGTTGCTTGACAACCTCTTCACCATTCCCATCCTATCATCATCTATTTCCTGACTCTTACTATATTCCTACAAATAATCTATACCTGGATAATAATCTCTTCCTAGATTTCAAAATTTCCACCCTTTTCATAATTCTAAGAGAATATAAAATGCCATTTCCTCCATGAAACTTTCAATCTTTCTGTCAACTAGGATTCTCTTTGTGGAAATATTATGTATATTATTTTCAGCTTTTTCCTCTATAGTCATGTGAAACAAAAATAACATACATAATAATCTCACCAATTAGCCACAATAGATGTTTAGAACTTACAGATTTCATATGAAAAAGAAAAAGTACCAGCACAAACTATTACCTGAACAAATTTGGGTGGAAATTTCTGTCGCAGATCTAGAAGTAAAGCATCTACACGCTGCCTCTGAAAAATAGAACTTGGTTCTTCTTTTCTTTTGGCTTTAGGTTTGGCTTTATCTACAATATAAAAAGTACAAGTTACATCACCATAATCAGATCAGAAACAGTACCTTGTATTTATCATATGAGAACCAAATACCATTTTATGGCTGTTCAATCTAATGCTTAACATAGTACTAGGCTTTCTTCTTAAAATAAAGAGTTTGAATAGCAACAGTATTTAATCAATCTATACAGGAATGCAGAAATAGATATCAATTATCCATAACACAATTCAAAAGTTTAATGAAGAAATGTTAATGTGCAAATTAAGTTTGAAGTGCTCAAAAATACTTCAGATTCAATACTAACCATAACCTATTAAAAAAGATGAACTTGAATGGTAGAACCAAAACATTAGTTAGGCTGGGGGAAGGGGCACGCACTTACATATACATATAATTCTAAGTCCCTTCTGTGGAATGTATCTAAAGGTGAAAACTGTCTTTAATATGGTTTATATCAAGAGCTGTCATTAAAAGATATATGTATATAATATATAATATATAACACACACACACAAGCAGAGGAATTGAGGGAAGACAGCAAGTGGCTAATTGTGGGAAATGAGGAAATCATATCTGACTCCCATCTTGTGACTCAATTCTGGGGCTAGTTCAGTTCCATTTCTATCCAATGATGTGTCTAATCCAAATTCTATCTTGTGATAAAATTTCTTCAACTGTAGTAACTAGGAGGAAACCTTAGTGGACTACTTGAACTTAAATCTGTATGGCTGGGTAACTGGACCACTTAACCTTGTTGCTTGGGAGACCCTTAACTAATAATCTAGGTTATGCTGACCAGAAACATAGTCAAATTCAAAGATTGATGGAAAGAATACTTGCACAATATGTCCCAAGCAACCCATATGTCTAATATAAAAATTGGTTTTGTATTGATAATTCAGTTCTAGTTTCCATGTTCCTTTAATTGTTCATAGATACTTAAGGGAAATGGGACACCTATCTCCCCCTCCCAACTTAGAAAGTCCCTAACTTTTCTCTAACTAGAAATAAGTTTACCTAATGCTGTACTGTTTCCTTGTAATTAACTGGCCTTATCTTATTAACTGTTTTTAATTTATAAAAGCCCATCCCTCCCCCATATTTGGAGTTCAACACTAAGCTGAGGAGGTCTGCTCCTGTATGTTGGGCAATTGTCATGAAATGATTAATAAATCAATATGCTCAGAAGGTTTATCCTTTGTTTCTCAGTCATTTCATTTTTTACCCACTACACATTTTCTGGGTAAAAAGAGGAAATGTCAGATAGAAATTATGTTCACAGGTAGATCCCCTATTTGTTTTGTGTGTGTGTGTGTGTGTGTGTGTGTGTGTGTGTGTGTTGTTCTTTCCACTCTTTTAGAGCTGATAATCTACCACTTTGCCTTTCATTTACAATCTTTGGATCTAATAAGCATAAGTCTCTAAAACATATCTCTAAGATTTCTTTTCAAACAGTAAATCAAACCACATTTGAAATGATAGAAATTACTATTCCTATGGTTCAAATTAGTTCTTTCATCAGTTTCAGTTATGCCTTTTTTTTTTTTTCTTAACTCTGTAAATACTTCTCCACAGGATGGGAAAGATATATCACAAAGTATCCCTTATTCTTTATTATTCTCAAAGACACAGCATTTGCATCACATGCAAAAAGTCTTGAATTTGAATGTCCTACCTTGTTCTTCCTGATCTTTGAAGTGCCACCAGTACCCTTTGGAAGGGTGGTAACGACAGTATGACATAGCTTCATCAAAAGCTGACTGAATTCCATGCACAGCTGTGAGCTTGAAAAAGAAGAAAGTTTTGAGTTTCTCACTGGGTAAAAAATTACAAGAATAAAAATACATTATTTTCTGTGATTCACAGAAACAACAAAATTACATGGCTAGATTTGTGGTATACATTTTGAGAAATTTTGAGCTCAGAATATAGCTATCCCTGGTCAACATGGAGTTCAGGTTTCAAAAGTAAAAGTTCTTAGACAAATTTGTCAGAGAGGAAAAATATTCATTTGTAGTTAAAGAGTGTTCAATTCATTGGTTTCCTTTCCTGATCATTCATCCCAATTCCAAACTCTTACAAAAGGGTTCTTACCACTCTAGAATTTATGACTGATCCCAAATCCGGTGCCTGATAAATTACTCCAGCAATGATATAATAATCAGCTAATGGAATGACTGAAACAATAAAAAAGCATTTCTGAAATTTGAGTCAGTAAATACATGACATTAGAAATAAACACAGTGTTCATCATGGAGAAAAATATTTTATAACAGCAAAAATAGTTTGACAGAAAAGAAATGTGGGGAATCGCACAAGTCAATAACATGGATGGAAATTAAGAATCAAATTCCCAAACTTTTGGCATTCCTTAGAGGAACTAGAATGTGTCTTTAAGAGATCATTTTCTGGACAAATGGACCAAAAGCATCTTGCTTGCTACATAAAGATTAGTGCAGTTTTAAGACTTTGGGGATAACGCATAGTCAGTTGATGCTCAATTAATAGTTACTTATTTTTCTCTAGTTCCTTCTATGAAACAAACTCTTCATTAGCTTTGTTCCCCACTTTCTTTTCCATTTCCTCAGAGCAGTCTTCCTATTCAAGAAATCACCATATCCCTATGGCCTATTAGCCATCAAAACTAACAACAACCAACCATTTCCCCTTTTTGAAGAGCAGCACCTTTCATCCTTCTTCAGCTCCTTTTCATTTATAGTTTTTGCCCATTAAAATGTAAGTTCCTTGAAGGGCAGGAATCTTCTCATTTACTCATTTGCTTGTATTTTTATCCCCAAGAAGACAGAAGTTTGAAAGAGATCTCTGAGATTATCTAGTCAATACTCTCAAGTTGTGGTACTTGAAATAGTACTGTGATATAAGAAATTATGATTATGATCAATAGAGATTCAAGGGAATGTATACACAAAGCAACATAAGAACTAGAAAAATAATTAAAACAAAAAATGAAAATCAAGAGAATAAGACAACCAAAACTAAATGCTATGAAATTATAATAACCAAACCTGACTCCAAGGGCAAAATATAAGAAATTAACATCCTTGAATATTTGTACAAGTATAAGTTTATGAATTTGGATAAAAGGAGGCAAAAATGCTGCCCAAACCAGATTAAAATATAATTATTAAATGTTTAACAAAATAAATTAAAAATATATCATAAAGAATGTTAACTTGAGGTTTTCTAATTCAATATGCCACCTGCACAAATCTAACACTACTGGTATATACCACTGCACACAATAGCAGACTTAGTTATTGTATTGAATAATTTTGCTGAACTGTTTTTAACTCCTTTTTTAGTTTTTGTTATAAGAGATGATTTTCTGGGATAGAAATACTTGGAATGTATATAATGTAGTAACAAAAATTTATTTTTAAAAAATCATAATTAAGTATAAAGGTAGATATAAAATCTAATTAAGCATGTTTGGAGTGATTGAGACATCAAATTCCCATGTTTATTATTAAATGAAATAGTCTAAACAGCTATCATTAAAACATGGAAGATGGACTCCCAAAACCAACCCACACTAAAATCATGGTGAGCTATTCTTCTAAGAATAATTATAATCTTACAGGAAATAATAAAACTTTTTCCTAATATTTAGCAGATATAATAGTTCTCAATATCACAAGCTAACTATTTAGGTTTATTAGATTGCCCTTAAACTGAGAATACAAAATATGACATGAATTTTAGTTTGTCATATATTGTATCTAGGATATACTGCAACATAGCCAACATATAAAGGACTGCTTGCCATCTAGGGGAGGGGGTGGAGGGAGGGAGGGGAAAAAAATCGGAACAGAAACGAGTGCAAGGGATAATGTTGTAAAAAAAAAAAAATTACCCTGGCATGGATTCTGTCAATATAAAGTAATTATTAAATAAAAATTAAAAAAAAAAAAAGAATTTTAGTTGGTTTGATTTTTTTTTAATCAACTAATGTCCCTATTACAATAAAGACATCATTTCTCACAAACATTTGAACCCATGAACATTAAGTTTTTCCTTGCACAGTTGACATTTTGCCACTAGAGGGCAATCTGTGTTTTTTTTCTGAAAAAGTCACATGGGATATAATTTTAGGAAAATAAAAAAATATTTATTGATAATAAAAATTATTATTGATGATTATTGTTTTTAAAAATTATTGGATTCCCAAGAACCTAAAAGTGATTAAAATTAACAAAAGGAACCTGGAAATGGGAAAAGGAAATTAAAAAATGGTTTAAAGTGCAAATCACTTACCTTGTGTAGAAGATTGCCGCTGTTGCTTCCGAATGATGAAAAGAATGGGTTCTTGGGCATGCAAAAGGATGTACTCTACTCCAACCATTTGACTGAAAAACAAAACACTGGGAATCAAGAAATCTATAAAAGCTATTTCAAAATTTACCTTATAAAGTTATCAGTGTAGGATAATATTTATGAGATGTGAAAGGCACCTATATTAAGGAAAACACTTCTGTAATTTGGTGGACCCATAGTTAAAACTAGGATTGAAGTCCTAGGTGATATCTCCTGATGAAGTCTTATAATGAAAAAAATCATCTTCTATGAAAATTAAGTTTAGGCAGAAAACAATGTCAATCAAAAAATCATAGCAAAATGACAAGCAAAATTTTAGGCAGGAAAGCAAGGGATTAGAGATGATGTAAGCATGGAGTAGCAACAAAAGCAAACTAAGGGTCCTATATTTTGTTTACCTGGAATTGAAAAATTTGCCCAAAGAACATAACAAATGTTTGATTATGATGAATTATGTTGAAAATCACTAGTAAGTTGTTTAATTACAAGTAATAATTATTTACCTTACAAAATGAGTTTTAAAAAATATCAAAATAAATACTTTTTGAACAGCTCTCATATTTATCTGGCGAATGAAAGAAACAACACAATGTTATGTTATATCTTTTAAGATTTAGGAAAACCTTATGAACCAGTAAAAAACAATAAGCTCCCCAAGAGATTTAATTTCTCTTTTGATATATATATATAAAATCAATCTCTCTCTCTCTCTCTCTCTCTCTCTCTCTCTCTCTCTATATATATATATATATATATATATATATATATATATATAATACACACACACACACACACACACACACACAATGCGTGTGTGTGTGTGTGTGTGTATACACATGAATATATGCCACAAATAAATACTTGTTGACTGACTAATGAAAAATAGCAAGGCATGGCAGATAAAGAAAATCTTCATGACAGGTTCTAGGCAAATCACTTTACCTTTCAGTACTCCAGGCAATTGAGACTATAAAAGAACAGAGCTGCTATCAATCTTCATTGCTAAAGGGAGTTTTGTACACTAATGAAATCGTACACCAAAGATTTGAATCCTCATCCCAATTTTACTCCACTGGCCCCTCAAAAAATTCTAAAACAGCTTGCCTGTCTCTTTACGTTACATTAAAATGTATCTGTCTTTTCTCTCAAAAGAAATTTTGACTTACATAGTACTTATACATTAAGTACTTAGATGAGCATTCTTAAGACCTCAAACTAGCAAAAGTACAAATGGTATAAATAATGTTGGTTCCATTGTTAAAACACTTCCCTGTATCAAATTAACCAAATTTGCTGCCTGCCAGATTAAAGGTTTTGGAGCTGGACAGCACCTTAAGAATCTAGTTCAACCACCTCAATTTACAAATGATGTGAAGTTATTCCCCATTTTAACTGATGCAACAAATTTGTTTTATGGGCATACCCCACATAATGCAGCCCCAACAATAATACATTAATGTATTATAAACACATAGTCCCAATTTCCCAATAATTAATGCTTCTTTTTCAAATCTCCATCCACAGTCTAGGGGAGAGTGGTAAATAACCAATCAGAAAGAGCTGCTAGAACAGCAAGAGTTATTATTTCCTCCAGTGAAAGAAGTTTCCAGGCAAATAAAGACTTATCTCTCTGATCCTACTTTAGATTTTATAATTCAAATTTTAGTCATCCAAAATTGAACATACCATTTTTAATACTATTTGCATGGAGCTAACTACACTCTCTTTTATTTTTATTTAATGTTATGTTTTCATGGAACCAAACAGTCATATCAGAATACATCTATACTGGGAAATACACAGGAATTCTCTTTTACAGCTAATTTATCCCTGTCTTAATAAAATATGACATATTCTTTTTGACATTTATTTTTTTAATTTATGAGCATACAGCTATGTATGCTGAGCTACAGCAGATCAACAGTAGTTCTTCTTGTTGTCAACAATATTGTGTTCTTACAACTTACTTTAAATGCTCCAATGTGAGCCTCTGCATTTTGACCACTTCATTATTACAAGTCCGATCATAAAAAGGATTACTTCTTTCAGAGAAATAGTCAAGGACACTTCCACTGTTCAATATAGGGATCCAAGAACTGTCAACCCATGAAATTCCCAACAGGTTGTCTATGAAAGATAAACAGAGAGAGTACAATTAAAAAAAATGAAAGAAAGCAAATTACATATAAAAATCATCTTTCCTTCTCTTCCCATCAAGTCATACTCATCCTCTCACCTCAAATGAATAGAATAGCTTTAAAAAATGATATGGAGTTTTTTAAAGGCTTTATTGATGTCTTTTTAAGCATTGCATAGTTTTCCCAAGCCATCACATATTTTTAGCATTTTTTTTTTTTAGTAGAAAAAGGAGGGAAAAAATCAGCACAGCTGGCCAATACACTAAGAAGTCCAAAAATAAATATAATATTTAATCATCAATGGATCTCCTACCTCCACAGATTTGTTGATAGCATCCTCTCATAACATTTCTTTTGAGCATACTTGTTCTTTACAATTCTGCAACATTCACTTCTGATTGTGTATGTGTGTATGTGTATATGTGTAGTGTGTGTGTGTGTGTGTGTGTGTTCTCTTTCCATTTACATTGCTATAATCATTATGTACATTCTCTTTTTCTTGGCTTTGTTTACTTTACTTGGCATCAAGCAAGCCATTTAGATCCTTTCCATGCTTCTATGTATTCATCACATTCATCATTTCTTATAGCACAGTCATTACATCCATACACTGCTATTTGACTATTCATGAACTGACAGGCATATACTTTATTTCTAAATCTTTACTGTCACAATAAGTGCTGCTATAAAAGTCCCTGTGTATATAGGAACTCTCATCTTATCCATGGCTTCCTTGGGTTAAAAACAGAGTAATGGAATCTCTGGATCAAAGGACATATAAAATTTAATCATTTTATTTGCAAAATTTAATCAGTCAACAAACATTAAGCACCTAATATGTGCCAGGCACTGTGCCAAGAACCCAAGGGATTAAAAAAAAAAAAAAAAAAAAACAAAACCTTGAGACACTCCCTCTCTTCAAGGAGTTTGCAAACAAATTTATACATAACAAGCAATAAGGAGGATAAATAGAAAATAACAGAAGGAAGTCACTGGAATTAAGAGGGGTTGAGGAAGGCTTCCTGTAAATGGTGAGATTTCAGTTGGGAAGTCAGAGTGGTTAGAAGTCATAGGCAGGGAATCTTCTCACAATTCCTCCAACATTGACTATTTTAGTTTTTGTCATCTCTGCCACTTTGTGTAAGGCTGTAAGGTAAAGCATCAAGAGTTTTTATTTACCTTTCTCCTACTGGTGATTTGGCACATTCTTTCATGTAGTATTAATACTCTAAAATTCTTTTCAAAATCTATTTTCCATAATCTTTTGACTACCTACTAGGGAGTGGTATATATATATATGCTTTTACATATATATAACATGTATATTAGCTAATGTTTATATAGCTTAGATAGCAAACTCTTTACAAAGAAATCCAATGGAAAGGATTTTCCCCCATTCAAGTGCTTTGCTTTCATTATACTACGTGTATTTACTTTGTGTATTAACTTTCCAAGTTTCATGTAATCAAAGTTACTTATATCTTTCATTTAGTTAAGAATCTATGTTCCAGGGCAGCTAGGTGGCGCAATGGATAGAGCACCAGCCCTGAAGTCAGGAGGACCCGAGATATATAGTATGATTCTTTAATATTAAAGTTACAATATGAAAATATATGACTACTTGCATCCTTTTATTATCTCTTCCAATATGCTGGGGTTTACCCTAGTTAAACTAAAATCTGCTTTCCTTCTCTGTGAGACAAAACTATAGGCCTCCTTTCTTCTATATAAGAGCCCTTCTTTTCACCAGGCTAAACAGCTTCACTTTCTTCAAAGATTTTCTAATGTTTGCATGGCATAGTCTGTAGCCTTTCTTCCTTCCCCTCATCCTTATCATCCTTCTCTGAACCCATTTCAGCTTATCAATGTCCCTCCTAAAATGTGATGCCCATAACTGAACTCAATAAATGAAAAGGATAAAAGCAGAACTATCACCTCTCTTAATGTAAACACTATTATCTCTATGCAATCCAAGGCTACATGAGCTCTTTTTGGTTGTCATATATCACACCGCAAATTTACAACGTATGCATTTTATTAAATTCTCAAGTTTTTCTCACCTTAAAATAGCCATCTTGCCACACCACCTCTGTCTTGTACACTTAACCTGATTTTTAAAAATTCAACTGTAAGACTTTACATTTATCCCTATTAAATTTCATTATATGGGATGATCAATTCTGATGGGAGTGGCCCTCTTCAACAATGAAGATGAACCAAATCAGTTCCAATAGAGCAGTAATGAACTGAACCAGCTACACCCAGGGAAAGAACTCTGGGAGACGACTATGAACTACTACATAAAATTCCCAATCCTTCTATTTTTGTCTGCCTGCATTTTTGATTTCTAATTGTACATTATTTCAAAGTCCGACTCTTTTTATACAGCAATGGACATGTATATATATATATTGTATTTAACTTATATTTTAACATATTTAACATGTATTGGTCAACCTGCCATCTGGGGGAAGGGGTGGGGGGAAGGAGGGAAAAAGTTAGAACAAAAGGATTTGCAACTGTGAATGCTGAAAAATTACCTATGCATATATCTTGTAAATAAAAAACCATTAAAAAAATTTTCATTATATAGGATTTGCCTCATTTTTTTTTTAAAGCTATCAAGATTAGCTAATCCTTTCAGCATCATGCCATCTACAATTTTAATGCCATTTATATTTTCATTTAAGATACCAATAAGATTGTGGAAAAGAACTTGGTCTAACTCATATCTCTGGAGTACTTCACTACAGAATTCTGTTCAATCTGACTGCAAAGGATACAAATCAGCAATTACAAACATGCTAACTCCTCCAATCCCATTCTGTTGAAATGCTGGAAATTTACCTTGCTCCTAAATTCTTGAACTGACTCCTTAAAGCAAATGTCTGGAGTTCTGGTGTAGATAAAAAGAAGATGCATTTCTTATATTCTATATATCTGTAATGTATTGTGTTTGGATTTTCCAGTTAAGAAAGGTCTGGCTGACAAGCTAGAAAGCTTCTAGAGGAGTACAAATAGGATGGTAAGGCTCTTGAGACTACATCATATGAGAACTGGGATTGCTTAGTTTTAAGAAGAAAAGAGTAAATGGAGATGTGATAGCTATCTTCAAATATATGAAAGGTTGTCACGAGAAGTCTTCAAATATATGAAGGGTTGTCATGAGAAATAAATAAATGACCTATGAATCAGGTACTGTGCTCGCTCTCTCTCTCTCTCTCTCTCTCTCTCTCTCTCTCTCTCTCTCTCTCTATATATATATATATATATATATATAGTCTTCCTGATAGCATATCCAGTGCTCTAACCATTTTACCAACCAGATTCTCATACAATTTTATGATTTTAGACCCAGCAGGAGCAGGGAAAATGGTAGTAAATTAATATATAACTAAAGCTCCTATTTTCAACAAATGTCAAGAATAAAAATCATCAAATAATGTAGCCACAGGGCTGATTAGTTAAGTCACAGAAAAGCCCAAATCCTGGGTTTGCTCCTGTCGTGGCACATTAACTTTGAGCGTTCCATAAATACAGAATACATCCCTAAGTGGCCAACTATTTGCCACTGCCTGACCCCTTGTTAACAAGAAAAATAAGATGAGAATGGAGAATATAACATAAATCATACTCACTGGAAAAATACCTCAAAACATATGCCTCATTTTGAGGGGTGGGATGGAGAGTGGGGGGTGTCAGAATTAGTTATAATATGTATTGTTGTTTGTTCTTTGTTCTAGAAAAAGGACCATGACATCAGAGAGATAATGCCATGACATGTGAGTTGGATTTACATGAGTAAGAGCTATGCAAAGTTACCTGTCTCACTTTCCTCTCCAGAGCCATCTATGTTCAGAGGCAAGATACAGATCAGGATGATTAGAGATGGCCCAGGAGAGATCTTGGCCTTTGTAAGCTAAGGTCTTTAACTGGTCTCAGTTCAAATGAAACAATGCCCATTTAGTGATTAAGGCTAGGTAAGAATTAAAGCAAAGAATGACTTCTTTTAAATAGTTTTAAAAAAAAATCCAATCTAGGAGAAGACCCTCAAAATTTCTGGCCAAAAGAAAAAAAAAAAAAAAAAAAACAATTGCTATTTACATTCACTCTGAGTCAATCAGGGCCAAAATCCAAAAGTATCAAGTGAGGCTGGCCCAGCAACCTGGCTCCCACTGATTGGCCAACAAGAAGTCCCAGCTCAATTCCAATTGCCCACTGGTATTTATATTTGCCCATGATATGTATAAGACAGCATCCAGGATACAAAAGTTTGGAAAATGAAGTGGGCTACTTATGTAGCAAGATCAAAGAATAATAAAGAAATAACCAGAGTGCTGAATGGGTACTCACATAATTTTAAAAGATCCAGAGGAAAGGTTGTAATACATGGCGTAGCCCTTCTCCCTGTCTCCCTTTATAAAAAGAGAGGGAGAAGGGTCCCAGAGTTTGATATACGGGTAAAACATGTCTGAGCTGGAGGTGAAAGGTTCTAAAGAAAGCCGTCTTCGTGAGCACCTGCTGAGGCTAGACCAAGAAAAAGGGCAGGGTCGTCATAACTCCAGGAAATGATACCCCCTAAGACCAGCGGATACACCATCTGAATAAATTTCTCACCAAATAAATTTCCCTTTACCAACCATCCTCAAAGATTACTTCTTTTTCCCTGACAAGTTGTCTCACTTAGCAATATATTATCTTGTTGGCATGTTGTCTCTCCCATTAGTGGCCGTTTTCTTTTTTCTTTTTTTATTCCCCAGCACTTAAAAGTTTGTTATTGTTGTCTGGACGTTTTCAGTGGTGTCCTCTCCCTGACGCCTTTTGGGATTTTTCTTGGCAAAGATTTTGGGAAAGTCTGCCATTTCCTGCACTAGCTCATTTTATAGATAAGGAAACTGAGGCAGCAGGGTTAGTTCATTTAAGCAGGGTCACATTAGCGCGAATTTAGGGTTAGGGTCTCTCAAGCTGGATTTGAACTCAGGTCTTCCTGACTCCCACTGCACACCTAGCTGCCTAGCGAGGCATATAGTAGGCGCTTAATAAATGCCTGCTGACTGACTACCGTAGGACGGTAACACAGACCCACCACGTCAGTTTTCCCTCTCGCTCTAGTCTCTCCGAAGCTTCTGACAGGTCATGAGCCGCTTCGGGAGACGAAAAACGGGAAATGAGTCCCGTCTCTCCTGTAACCAAAAACTACAGAAACGCAAGAGAAATTCGAGGAAAGCAGGGAGAGGAGAGGAGTAAAACTGGAGAACCCAATTAAGACTAGATACGAATAAAGCAAGAAAGCTTCCGTTACCTCGGATATCTACCGCCGCCATAGCTCTAGATTTACCGCAGCCTTCTCCCACTTCCGGCGCGAAATTTACGTCAGAGGAAAAAAACCATAGCGTTCCGCGCCGGAAGAGGTCCTAGAGGAAGCGGAGGCGGGAAGGGGCTGGCCATAGAGGAAAGGAAGGGAAGGGGGAGGAGAAAGCAGGAGAAAAGCTTGCCGGGGAGGGGAGAAAGGAGGAGAAAGGGAGGGGAAAAGAGAGGAGGAGGCAGAGAAAAATAAAAGGCAGATGGATGTGGAGTGGGCTGGCTAGAAAGGAGGGGGAGGAGGAAAGGAAAAAGGAGAGTTAGGGAGACGTAAAGGAAGTAGGAGAGAAGCAGGACCAAATGAGGGGGAGAGGCTGGCTGGAAAGGAAGAGGAGGAGGAGTAGAGGAAGGGGAAAGTGAAGATTGCGGAAAATTAGTCTGCCTCGGATGGCTCTGCAGTCCGGTTATCTTACTCTTCTTCCACTCTGGTGCCTTGTAGTAGGCAACGTTATTCTAATTATTCCCATTTACGTAACTCTGGCTTAAGAGCCCGGGGAGATTCAGAGACAATTCCGCTTTCTCCCCCTTCCACCTCATTTTACATGGGAAGAAGTTGAGACGTAAAGATTTTAAGTCACATGCCGCATTCGTGTCAGAGAGGACACTATTTAGGACTATTAACAAATGCTAGGAACACTTTAAAAAAGTTTTGTCTGCATTAACCGACATTTTCTCCATCACTTTCTTCTACCTCTTTGGGACAATACGATGATCAAAGACAGCAGGAGGTGCCCTAAGCCTTGCCTTGGCTTGTCAAAAGATAGGGAAGTTTTAGAAACAGGGCAGGGCTGAATGGAAATGTGAAATACCTGTTAGACAGTCTAGAAAACCACTTCATATTTTGATATTGTAATTGGTCAGCAAATCTAGTAGAGTATTTAAATACTTACTGTTTACCAAGGCTCCTTGGAAGCTTTAGGGATACAAAGAAAGGCAAAAAACAGACCATGCTCTCAAAGGGATGTAACATACAAAGAACTATATACATACAAGTTATATATAGGATAAATTAGAAGTGCTCCAAGTGAGAAAGTACTAGCGTTAAGAGGAATTGGAATAACTTAGAAGGTGGGCTTTTAGCTGAGACTTCAGAGAAGCCAGGCCATGTGGGACTAGTAGTCTAGAAGTGGCCAGAGTCTAGAGATAAATGTATCTTGTTCAGTAAACTCTATGGAAAACAATGACATTGGATCATATAAAGTACATGGAATTTGTAAGGTGGAAGAAGATTGGAAAGGGGGAAGCTAGATTATGAAGAGCTTTAAAAGCCAAATAGTGGAATTTAAATTTGATCCTGGAAGTCATACAGAATCACTGAAGTTTTTGAATGGAGCCAGAGGGGTAGAAGAAGAGAGCAACATAGATTTGTGCTTTTTAAAGAAGATTATTTTGGAACGAGGAGAACATTGTTCACATCCCACAATATTACTATTACTGTGGGATGAAGAACTGAGTGATTTGGCGCTTCTCAGCAATACAATGATCCAAGACAATCCCATAGGACAAAATGCTATCCACCTCCAGAGAAAGAATTGATATTGTCTGAATACACACTGAAGTATAATTGTTTTTCACTTTTTTTTCTAGTTTTCCTGCACAAAATGACAATTATGCAAATGTTTTACATGATTGCACATGTATAACTTGTCAGATTGCTTATCATCTTAGGAACAGGGAACAGGAGAGAGGCAAAGATAGAATTTGGAACTCACAATTTTAAAAATAAAAGAATGTTAAAATTGTTTTTACATGTAATTTGGGGAAAATAAAATATATTTAAAAAATTATTTTGACAACTGATTGAGGGATGGGTAAGAATAAAAAGAGATTTGAGGCAGAAAGAACACGCAATAGGCTATTGGAAAATTCCAGGCATAATAAGGTGATGAGGGCTATGCCAAGGTAGTAGAAGTGTCAGAGGAGAAAGGAGGAAGTATATGAGATATTTTGTGAACATAGAATTGACAGGATTTAGCAACAGATAGGTATGTGAGGGAGAAAAAGTGAGGAGTTAAGTTTGAAACCTTGATTGCATACCTGAGTGACTACAAGAAGAGTGGGGCCCTCAATAATAATTAGAAAGTTAGTGTTTACTATATAAAAGACAGGAGGCTAAAAGCTAGGGATATAAAGAAAGACAAAAACAGCCCTGCTCTCAAGAAACTCAGTTTTGACAAGGGAAAATCGTATACATAACACTGTCCTCAACCCCCACATGTCCAATCTGTTGCCAAGGCCAGTCAGTTTTACTTTTATAGCATGCCTTGCATATGTCTCCTTCTTTTCTCTTGACACTGCCACTACCCTGAGACAGCTTTTAAAACCTTATGTCTAAAGTGTTGCACTAGTCTTCTGGTTGGTCTCCCTGACATATCTACCCACTTCAATTCATCTTTCACTCAGCTTGCCAAAAGGATCTTTCTAAAGACCAAGTCTGACTAGGCACTCTTATTAGAATCCAATATAAAACCTTTTTTGACTTTCCAAGTCTTTAATAATCTGTTTCCCCTACCCCTCACCTTTCCAGTTTTCTTATACCTTACACCCTGCCCCTCCTCATATTCAGATCCAAAGATACTAAAGTTTTTACAATTTTTCCAACAAGACACGCCATCTCCCCTATCTAGGCATTTTCACCTCCTATATTCTGTTGTCTCCCCCTCCCCTTTCTAAAGGAAGCCTTTCCCTCTCCCTCTATATTCTAAAGCTGTGTATTCATATACACAGATACATATATACAGATACAATTTATCATATATATGTGCACATACGTGTATGTGTATATCCATATATATAGATATATGTGTGTGTATTTGTATATCGTTATGTTTCTTCCCCATTAAACCGTGAGCTTCTTGACAGAAGGGACTCTTGCTTTTTTTGTGACTTTAGTGTCTGGCACATAATAGTTACCTAATAAATGTTTATCAATCAACAAATACATGTAAAACATGATGCTAAATATAAAGAAGATCCTCCAAGAGGAGAAGGCACTAGCAGCTGGAGGGACAGAGAAAGGCCTCTTATAGAAGGTAGGACTTGAATGAAGTCTTAAAAGAAGACAAGAGCAGAAGGTTAGGAGATAGATCATTGTAAACAGACAGTCAATGCAAAGTCATTGCAAGGGGAAATGAAGGGGCAGATGAAGCAGATCGTAAGTGGACTAATTGTAACTCTGGATCACAGAGTACTAAAAAAAAAGTTATAAAGAATAACAAGACTGGAACAATAGGAAGAGAACAAATTATGAAGAACTTTTAAATTTGATTCTGAAGTTCATAGGGTAGGTGAAGATCAGTCATATGTTTTGGAAAAAGTCACTTTAGCAACTGAGTGGAAGCTGAAATGGAGTGAAAAGAGATTAGAAATAGGAAAACCAATTAGAAAGCTACAGGTGAGAGATGATGAAGGTTTAAACTAGAGTTGTAGCTGTACAAATGGAGAGAGTGGGACACATAGGAGTATTATGAAAGTAGAAATAGCAAGATTTGGGCAGCCATGTGGTTCAGTAGATAGAGCACCAGCCCTGAAAAACCTGAGTTCAATTCTGCTCTCAAACATTTAACACTTCTTAGCTGTATAATCTTGGACAACTCACTTAGCCCCAATTGCCTCAGCAAAACAAGAAATTACAAGATTTGCTGCTGCCGCTTGTTTAAAATTTCACTAATGTATACTTGAATACCTGTTTATTTCTTTTGTGTTCTTGGTGGAATTGAGCATTTGTCTTATACCTGATGTACATTGTGCACCTTTCTATTCCCTATTTTTGAGCAGAAACTAGACATGAACTACACTTAAGCTTTAAGAATTTTCCTTTATACCAGGAATGCAGGGCTGGTTCAAATTAGGAAAACTATTAGCATAATTGAATATGTCAATAATCAAATTAACAAAAGTCATGTAATCATCTCAATAAATGCAGAAAAAGCAGTTTATGATGACCGCGTATTTAAAATCAGCCGGAGTCAGGAATTCAGGTTAAGGGGAAAATTTTCAATCTTTATTGAAGTGAAGAGGTGAAAAAGGATTGCGATAGCAATATGGGCAGCTGCGACAGGAAGCCAGCTAGCAGAGGGGGATTGGAGATGAAGGGCCATCACCATAGCAATGTGAGCAGCTGTGTCAAGACACCAGCCAGCAGTCTTTCCTTTAGCTTCCCTTTCCACCTCCTTGCCTCCACCCACCAAAAACGTCATTTCCTATACAACACATTAGGACTTGCACAAAGAGTGGGTGGGGGGCCATTCTTTCTCCAAGCATATATATTAATAGAGTATGGTCCAATTACTATTTAGCCTCACGTGCTTGGGACCTCAATGCATCAATTCAAGCCTCAGCCCATTACAGCAGTTGATAAAATACAACACCTATTCCTATTAAAAACACGAAAGTATAGAAATAAATGGACTTTTCCTTAAAATAGTCAGTAGCATCTATTTAAAACCATTAGTAAGCATCATATGTAATGAGGATAAACTGGAACCATTCCTAATAAGATCAGAAGTGAAACAAGGTTGCCCACTATCATCATTACTCTTCAATATTGTATTAGAAATTCTAGCTTTGGCCATAAGAGATGAAAAAGAGATTAAAGGAATTAGAGTAAGTAACGAGGAAACCAAATTATCATTCTTTACAGATGATGCAATGATATACTTAGAGAACCCCAGAGATTCTACTAAAAAGCTATTAGAAACAATCCACAACTTTAGCAAAGTTGCAGGATACAAAATAAATCCACTTGAATCATCAGCATTTTTATACATCACTAACAAAATCCAACAGCAAGAGGTACAAAGAGAAATTCCATTTAAAATAACTGTAGATAGTAAAAATTAGGGAATCTATCTGCCAAGGGAAAGTCAGGAACTATATGAGCAAAACTACAAAACACTTTCCATTCAAATAAAGTCAGATCTAAACAATTAGGAAAATATTAAGTGCTCTTGGATAGGTTGAGCAAATATAATAAAGATGACAATACTACCTAAACTAATCTATTTATTTAATGTTATAGCAATCAAACTCCCAAGAAACTATTTTACTGACTTAGAAAAAATAACAACAAAATTCATCTGGAAGAACAAAAGGTCAAGAATTTCAAGGAAACTAATGGAAAAAAATCAAATGCAGGTGGCCTAACTATACTAGATCTAAAACTATATTATAAAGCAGTGGTCACCAAAACCATTTGGTACTGGCTAAGAAATAGATTAGTTAATCAGTGGAATAGGTTAGGTTCATGGGATAAAATAGTCAATAACTATAACAATCTAGTGTTTGACAAACCCCAAAACTTCAGGTTTGGGGGTAAGAATTCACTATTTGACAAAAACTGCTGGGAAAATTGTAAACCAGTATGGCAGAAACTAGGCATTGACCCACACTTAACATTGTACACCAAGATAAGATCAAAATGAGTTCATGATCTAGGCATAAATAATGAGATTATAAATAAATTAGTAGAACATAGGATAGTTGACCTCTCAGACCTGTGGAGGAGGAAGGAATTTGTGACCAAAGAAGAATTAGAGATCATTATTGATCACAAAATAGAAAATTTTGATTATAGTAAGTTAAAAAGTTTTTTATACAAACAAAACTAATACAGACAAGATTAGAAGGGAAGCAATAAACTGGGAAAGTTCAAGACTGTATTAACTTTTTTGACCATAATATCATACTGCTCAATTTTACTTATTTGTAAAATCCCCTATCTTTGTAAAATTGATTTTGTGAACTCAGATATAAATCTTTGTGTTTGTCCTTATTTTTTAGCCTAATGTTCTGGCTTGTCAAAAATTTTGTAGATCTTCTAGTGGATTAGTTATTCCTCTCAGTTTTTATGTCATCTACAACTAGATTAGCCAACTTATTCTTGTCTAAATCACTGATAAAAATGCTAAAGAGAATAAGAACAAGGACAGATCCCTAAAATACATTGTTGCATACCTCTTGCTAAATTGACATTGAACCATTAGTGGCTGCTTTTTAAATTCTACCATTCAACTAGTTCTAAATCTAATTGGATTATCATAGTAGTTAATATCTCACCATATTTTCCAAAGAATGGTATGGAATATTTTATCAAATCTTTTGCTAAAATTCAAGTAAGCTGAAACTATAATAAGCCCCATACCTACTATATTAGCAGCCCCATAAAAACAGAAACAAATTGATTCTTGATGAAGTTCTGTAGGCTCTCTCTAGTAATCATTTCCTTTTCTAGATATCCATTCATCTTCTTTTTAATGGATCCATTCTAGAATTTTTCTAGGAATTAAAGTTAGTGCCATTGAGCTATAATTTGCAGACTATTGTCTTTCCTGTTCTGAAAATCAGAATATTTATTCTTCTCCATTTTGGTTCCTTTTTCACCATCTTTCACTTATCACTGACAATGACTCAGCAATCTTATCTACCATGTTTTAAAATCTCAAGAATGAAATTGATTAATGTTAAGTCACTTGATTTTAGTGAAAGTAATTGTCTCTAATTTATCTTGGATATAAATTTCCTGTTAACCATTTTTATTATAAAAGTTATTCTTGTTAGAAAGAAGCAAAATCAGAACTGACCAATTCTGTTTCTCTCTGTTGCTATTTATCTTCATGCACTACAAGTCCTCTTTCGTCTTTGCTCTTCTTCCTTCCCTCAATACAACGTTCTAAAATATTTATTATTTTTAACTTTTCTCTCTACTTCAGCTTATTCTGAGCTTTAGCATTCTATATTTTTACAGGACTATAGCATACACTTATTTATTACAATTTTCTGCTACATGCCCTGGTTTTTACTGTAAATTTCTTTTTATAAAATAAAAAAAATTACTGGTATTTTTTGATTTTATTTTCCAATACAGCCTTTTCCACTCCACTACACAAAGAACATCCCTTATAACAACAAAAAAGTGTGTGTGGGCTGGGGGGGGGGGAGGGGGGAGGTGTTGAAGGAGAGAATAATTCAGCAAAATTAACCAATACAACAACCCTTAACTTCTTCAAAGAAGACATAAAGATATATTCTTATATCTTTTCTTTAAGGCTAAGTAAGCTTGATCATTTTAATTTCACCTCATTCCGTTTTGATTGATTTCTTGTTATTTATATGTTGTATTCATATACACTATTTTTAGTTCAACTTATTTGACTTTATAACAGTTCATATAAGTTCCCATGCTTCCTGGTATTCATCATATTCATTGTTTCTTATGGAAGATTAATATTCTGTAATATGCATGTACTGTAGTTTTTCTCATCCATTAGCAGTCATCTATATTTTCAATTCTTTGCTATTTTAAAAATATTATCATAAATATTTTAGCCTATTTTTTGTTTATTCTTCCAAACCATTGAAAATATCTATATGGCTCACAGGTAGATCTCTAGGTCAAAGGGTATGGATACTTTACTACTTTTCAGTGTAGTTCCAAGTTGCTTTCCAGAATGAATAGTTCAATTCACAGCTTTACTAACTATATTATTGTGTTGCCTTTCACATATCAAAAACATTTAAAATATCTTTTTTTTAAATTACCTAGATCCTCTTTCTTGTTTCTAAATTTTGGGCAATTGTATTAGTAGTAAGCTCATGGAAGAAGTTTGACTCTGGAGAGCAGAAGTATATTTGTGCTACTCCATTTTTTTGGTGACAGTATTCAAAATACTTTACTTTTTCCCTGAAATAGACTTGAGAATGTGTTTTTCTAGGCTATTTCTGAATATATTTTAAACTTCTGCTTTCTTGTGCACAGTTCAAATATAATAGATATGCATATTCAAATATTGTTTGGTTGTTATTGTTGGTCACAAATATGTACCTAAATGTATTCTTCTACATGATATTTTTTGGTGGCCCCATTTTGGCCCTGTGAACTCAAGGTTCCCCTTGTATTTCTGACTTTGGTCACTCAAACTTTCAGCTATAAAAGAAGATAAAAATTGAAATACATAAAATGGATAACAAAGATGTCAGGAACAAATGTTGTTTTGTATTTCTTTAGGACTCTATATCCACCGAATTACATTTGTACTAGTTGACTTTTGCTTGCATTATCTACCACTGAAGGCTTCTTATAATTTTTGGGAATTTGAGGAGTCACATAATTCTGTATGCATGAGTACTGTGTGAAAAACAAGTTATCCTGTATGAAAGGGTGACATTTAACTGTTTACAGGAAATGATCCATGTGGATAATTTATACTGTGCTATATTCACCTTCCTTCACAAAATCAATCTCCAGCTACATAATTTTTCCTAACATAAGCATATGTTGTTTAAATTTATATACTTAACACCCCATTCCTCATTCTTATTCTCCCCTTATCCTAACATTCTTTTTCCTATTCTAAATATACATACAAATCATGTAAAACATTTCCTATCTTCATAAAAATAGATAATCATGCTCATTCATACACTTGTCATACTTGGTAGATCCATCAATATACCTATTTTCCCTAAAGAGAAAGCAAGATGAAGGTCAGGTTTCATATCTAATACTGAACTTCTCGCTTTCAATTACTGATAAAATATTGGATAATGTTTACTTAATTCGAATCTATTTTCACAAAATTGTTCTTTGAAATGTGTTTCGCTTTTAGGCATGAGCTTTGTAATGAGGGCATGAATGCTGGCAGAAGTCACAACCTTTTGCCGTTTATCTTTCTTTCAACTTTTCTAATGCCTTCCTGACACATCAGAAAAGACATAGCAAAAGAGTTTCTGGGCTATTCCTGAGGAGCTAAGAGATGCAAGAGCCACGAAACCACAAGGCTGCCAGGTGCTAGATCCAAGAGGACATAAGTAAGAGAAATCTAATCACTGAAGCTCAAACCCTGTCTTGCCTCAAAGCATGAGTTTTCAAAGGCTTTACCCTAGGAAGAGGTCACAAACCCATAGGTATGAGTCTATGGGCAATTGTACTCATTTGTGTATTATAAATACACAAATATATAAAAAATAATTTTATTGCTTGACTTTCCCCTCTTGTTTACTTTACTCTTCTGTCCCAATTCATTACTTTCCTCGTTGATTTATGATGCCCACCAAATAATGTGATGTCTATTTAATAATAGAGTAGATATTGGATGAGGGCTTGAACCATCATCCTTCAGTGAACTCAGTAATATGAGAGAATTCCAGAAAAAAAATGAGGACAATACAAAGTCAATCAACAAAAAAAAATCTTCCTCTGTGCTGAGTTTCTGATAACCAATGAGTTCTCAAGAAGTTTCTTATGCTAGGCAAAAAATTGTACTCCATGATCTTACATAAGACAAATAGCCTGAACAAGGGGAATTCAAACTGTGAAAAGGAACTACTTGAGATTTTCCCTTCTCCATCTCCCTCTGTACCAAAGGTACTTAACATGAGGTCCATAGATACCAATAGACTATATAAATAAATCTGTGAAGTTGGATGGGAAAAATAGATCTTTATTTCAGCATAATTGTTTTCTTTTGTTATCTTATATATTTTATTTGAATCCATCTCTCTGAGAATGCCAGACCATTCATTTGCCAGACTGTAAAGTCATCCATCATAACACGAAAAAGTTAACAACCCTCTTCAATTGTCAGCATCATCATGATCATCATTGTTATCATCATAGCTAACTTTATATAATATTTTAAGGTTTGCAAAGTGCTTTTGCAAATATCTCATTTTATCTTCACAACAACTCGGGGAAGTAAGTGCTATTAGTATTTCCATCTTCTGGATGAGGAAACTGAAGCAGAGTAAGGTTAATCAATTTTTGTTCAGAGTCATACAACTAATAAATGTCTTAAGCAATATGTGAACTCAGGTGTTTTTTTAATATTAATACTCCCTTTCTTTGGGGGTGATTCTAGCTGTTAACTCTCACAAAATCTCACAAAAAACACAATAAGAAAGTAGAGTTTCTACAACGTTTGGGAGCCCAGCAAACTGGTAAAGGAAACAGAGAAGCAACAACCAACTTAGAGACTGGCTGGCACAAATCCAAGGTTCTGACCAGAAGGGACATGGTGTGGGAGAGAAATACTGGCCACAGGGTCAAGGAACCTGGATTCAATCACCAGCTCTTTGACTTCATAATTGTGAGGTCCTAGACAAATCATTTTGTCTCTGTGGGATTCACATGTAAAATGAGGAAATCGGAGTAGATAATTTTGAAAGTTATTTACAGATCTAAAGTCTAGGATGCCTGGCTTGAATGAAGAAACACTTAACTAATGATTCTATCTTTTCCTTAAACATAGGTTTATTTAGGAAATTCATCTTATTACAATCCCATTTTTAATGATATGCATTGTTTCAAATAAGTTTTATTTTTAAAAGACTACAATAAACAGGGCCAGCTATAGTTCAGTAAATAGAGTATGGACCTTGAAGTCAGGAAGATCTGAGTTCAAATTCAGCCTCAGACACTTAATACTTACTAGCTGTGTGACCCTGGGTAAATTACTTAACCACAGTTCCTTTGCAAAAAATAGCAACAACAAAAGACAAAAAGACAACAAAAATAAATGTACATTATCTTACTAACAAATTAGTCCTCATGGAACTTCAATCAGAAGTTCCAAATAGAGACTTGAAAATGTTTTAATTCTTTTAATGAAGAAGGAATAATGAGACCAAGGTCTTTAGTTTTGGTGTTCAGGAGGTATTGGTCATCACAGTGATCAATAGATTTTAATATGAATAATAAAGAAAAGATAGTATATGGACTAGTAAGATGCTGGATTTACTCTTCCAACTTGTATATGCACTAGCAGATTGGATTCCCAGAGCTCATCTCTTCATCAGGCTTCTAGGAGTATCTTTGAAAGATTGTAAGACTGTTCCTTATGCTGTTGGCATATTCTATTTCCCAAAATGTCTATAGTCCAGAGTTATCAATCAATATCATCAGTACCAATAATTAGTACCTTCCTATCATCTAATATCAATTAGCTTTTGCAAAGGGGCATTTACTGAAAAATATAGCAAGAGTAAAAGTATAAAAATATTTTCCCCAAAACAAAAGGCACTCTCTGCCCTATACAAGACTGAATTCAAACTTTAAAATTTAAAATCACTCCTGAACAAGGAATCACTGATGGACACAGCCCCTCCTTTGCTCAAAGGACACAGTATCTCAGATTAATCAGTATATTTGCTGCTAGGCTGTATACACAGTTTGTTCCTTGGGGTAAACTGAGCTTTAATCTGAGTTGACTGTGGTGGCTCTGCCATGGTCTCTGCTATGAACTTCTGTCACAGGATTTCTAGTGGCTCCCTTGATCTTTTAAATCTCACAAGTTCTTTCCATCCCCAATATCCCTTTATGTAAGAGCAAAAAAAAAGATAGATATATGAGGAAGAGTAATCCCTGTAACAGTAATAGTTATATCAGTACTATGACTTAAACAAAGTACAGGATCATATAAGCATAATCTAATCAGATTATGAATGCTTAGAAGAAGTTGAGGGTAGTTTTGAGATCCCTTTGGAAGTGATCTAGATCAGATCAAATGCTCAGTATGACTTATGGTCTACTCATTTGAGAATATCCTGCACACTCACTAAAATAATTAGACTGTGTGTATCCAGATCTATCTGTATGTGTAATGCATTTATCATTATAAATAATGCCATGATAAGGAATAAGAAGGCTATTTTTTCCCTTGAAGCACAATATACTTTCTTGATTTACATATCCCTCTGAATTCTGTATAAAATTATAAGTGGTTATCATTTCCCAGTGAGGAAAGGAACAGGTCTCTTATTCTTTATCTCAACTTTTTTTGCATCCGTTCAGCTGATGCTACTTATAGATGGTTGTTCCCTTACTTGTAGCTGGCCATGCAGGAAAACTGTAATTCAAAGGGGGCAAGTTGAGGCTATAATTATCCTTTCCTGGTTTTCTTTTAAAAATCAATTAAAATTTCAGATATATTCACATGACTTAATTGGTTATTATTCTAGTATGTAAACTTGGTTAAAGTTGATAATGTGTCTTCATCTGCTCATGATGGAGTCATGAAAAAAGTTTTAACTGGTAGATAACCAGTTTCCTAATTAACAAGTTGCTCCAGCAATAGAAGCAATCCTTGATAGCTCAGGAACCTACTTTTCCATATGACCTTGTACTTTGGGAAGCTGTGTTGAACTCAGCTATAAAGTTAAGTAAGGATGTTCTACCATGTGGACTTACCACATGATACTGGAAAAACATCAACAGAATCTTATTCTTCATTTATCACCTTCCCACTAAATATACCATGCAGCTCATTCTACTGCTTGAGGTTTGGAGTTTTTTGGTCATTATATCCCCACTTTCATTACAGTACACTTTTACTTTCAAAGCATGACACAATCTCTAAATTCACTGATTATCTTTCAGTGATTGCATTTCAGCTGCCTGTTTCCTGCTTACTAAGATGGGAATAGAGAGAAAGTGGAAAGAACATTTATCTCATCAGCCAACTTATATCCAAATCCACAGTGTAGAATAGGTTATTTCTAGGAGGAATAATATAGTTATTTCCACTATAACATGCTATCTCTCAGTCATAAAGTGATTGGATCTCTTGGTTTTCATCCACTCTTCCAAAACTTAATGATGTCCAGACTTCCCCACCAAGATCACTCCTCTTTTTTCTTATTAAAAGACACCTTGTTTTCCAGAACTAAGACCTAAACAAGCAATTTGTGCCCTAAGATTGGCTACAACAATTCCTTTGTGCTCACCCTCTGGATGAACTCTGCTGCACCCAAAGTACAGAATTGGCTCAAACCAGCCCCAGGTGGATCCTGAGCTTGGAGGAGCACCTGCGGAAAACCACATTCCAGTCAAGAAGCCCCTCTATGAATAGACTTTTTGTCCCTAGGCAAACTTGCCACATTGTTGCCATTACAACTTACACTTTGATTCTTTGCCTTGCCACCCTCTATATGAATCCAGGCTTAGCCTGAACTGGATTTCCTCAGTCCGGGACCAAGCTCCAGTTCATGTATCCCCAATGGAATAAAACTTTTGCCTATAACCTCTGTGATCTCTTTGTTGTTTCATTTTATTTTTTCAGAGTTGACAATTGTTGTAATGCTTTTTGCTGCTCTCTGTGGGTTCTTTGGTAATTTACTTTTCAGAGCTAACAATGAACACTTACAATGCAAGCCACTGTTGATAAGCAAATATTTATTAAACCTTTACTATGTACCAGACACAATGCTAAGTGCTGAGGATACAAAGAAAGATAAAAACAGTATCCTTAAGGGAATACAACATGCTTGTATATAAACAAGATATACAAGTATAACTTGGAGGTAATCTTGGAGAGAAGTACCAGAATTAAGAAAGACTTAAAAGCTAAGAGTAGAAATTTAGCTAAGTTGGTAGTTACCAAATTTTCAAAGCACTATATCACTTTTTTTCAGAATCGACATCCATATACAGATTGATTCTCCCTTTTATCCTAGTGACTCTACTATCATTGATTTATAGTTAAATTTTTAAATTATCTTTATATCTCAAGAACACATCATTCATATTAAGAAATATTAAAATTATTTAAATGTTAAAAAGTTACAGATAAAAAATATTATACATAGCAATGCTTTCACATATTTATATTTTTACTTTTTAATATTGATGTAGTAGAAACACTAATAGTGGTAGAGATCCCAATATTTTTCAAGAAACCTGAAATCACCTGGCCTTAGGAATGATGTAGTCCAGTCCTCAGACTATCTCACCTTAACAATATAGCTATTGGGAATATGATACAATCTTGGAGAATGTATGTAAAAGAAAGAGAGTTGGGTCTGATATCTTTATTCCATCAAATTATCTTTCAAGGATATCTGAGATGCTTTCTCACACCTGGACTCAAACAAGGAGCACTTATTAATTTCATGAGAGAATAAAAGGAGGTTATTATTAGTCCCCATTATAAACTTCCAATCAGTCATATTGACCCAATCCCATGATGGCATTTACCCTGTTGTGTTTTTTGTTCTGTACTCCTCTACAAATGTATCTCCTTACTCTGTGCTTTTTGCTATTTCTTTCTTCCTTTTTTTTTTTTTTAAATTTAGCATGCTTTAATTTTAAGCATTACAATTATAATAAAACTCTGTTTCTTGACTTGGAGATTATCTAAGCCTTCAAATTATTTTGAAATAACTGCAACATCAGTTTAGAATTCTAATATTTTGGGGTCCCTCAAATCTCAACTCACTAAAGTCCAACTGACTAAGTCTGAATGCTAGTTTAATTTGGGCTGCTTTGTTCATACTAAAGTGCTAACATTTGGGATTTATTAACTTTATTTTCTAAGTATATAACTACATACCAAGTGAAAAATCCTGAAGTTAAACAATATTTCCTATTTCTTGAATGTATAAATGAGATGCTAATAAAAGCAATAGCTTCTTATCTTCTTTGGTATTGGACTCGAAATACATACCTATCTTTTATGGCATAGGGAGTAGCAAAACTTTTCAAATAATTTTTCTAGCACTTTCGAAACAAATGGATTTAAACCAAGGACTAAAGATAGAACCAGATAGACCAGATAGACCAACTCTGGCCCCATGAATCTTTCAGTCTCCAGATGCTGTGTTTAAGATAAATTTGTCTGTCCCAGGAAACAAAGTTTCAGCAGAATCCAAGAGATTGCTGAATGTAGAATTTTATAAAATGATTTTGGCCAACCATAGACCTAGCAAATTGAATAAGAACTACATAACATTGGCCATAAAAAGTACAGGCAGATTATTTTTGCCTGTTTCTGGTTGACCATGTGGGATCATTGGAGACTTACTTCCAGCCATACATGATGCAGTAACTTAGAGTGGGAGATGATGAAGAATCCCATAACTGTCTGGTATTCTGGAAGAGCTGATTATTCAGTGTTTGTACAAAAGTACCTATTTGAACTTCTGCCTTCCTTTTCTATTTCTACATAGGAGAATTGTTTTGAGCTCTGTGGAGAGAGATGTGGAGAAGGAACAATTACCATGAGCACATGGCCATCTTTGACTCTTTTATTTTACCTAATCTTAGAAAAATGAGTATCCCATGATAAATACTTTGTGAGTTTTTGTATGCTGAATGCCCTAGATTCCAGTGAGGAGCTGGCTGGTGTCCAACTTCTGCAACAGAGATGATAGTTGCTACTGACAAGATGATCAGCCCAACCCTGTCAAAATGTCTAATTAACAGTCTTGCAAACTGTTTTATTTCATGGTGGAGTTAAAATAGTGTCCTTTAAAAATATGTTTAGATAAATTGTACATGTTTAACCTATATTGGATTTCTTGCTGTTTCGGAGAGGAGGTAGGTGAGAAGGGAGAGAAAAAAAAATTTGAAACACAGTTTTGCAGGGGTGTTGAAAACTATCTTTGTATATATTTTGAAAAATAAAAAGTTATTATTATAAAACAATTAAAATGAGAAATATATAAAATAAAAATATAATCTTCCAGCTGATGGCAGTTGTAATTTAAGTTATTGAATTCTGCTTCAATCATTCTGTTATAATACATGTTACAATAAAGTTATGTTTACTACTTCTCCTCCTCTTCCTCTTTCCTCTTCTTCCCCCTCCTTCTCTTTCCTTTTTTCCTCCCCCATCTTCTTCCTCTCCACCTTTTCCCCCCTTCTTCTCCTCCTGTTCCTCCTCCTTCTTCTTCCTCTTCTTCTTCTTCTTCTTCCCTCATTCTTCTTCCTGTAAGTAGATATAAATTGCCTATCTTCTATCTGATTTATATTGTCATTAAGTATTTCTTGTACTCTTCTATTTTAGAGAAGAAAGTAGATATAATGCATAAGTAAAATCATCCCTGTGTGTTTTTCTCTTTTTGTTTTTAATGAGCCAAGAGTGTGAGGAGCTTAATTTCCCTAATTTCCCAGCATAGCACCGTGCCCACAAATTGCAATGGTTGCTAGTAGAACAGGGAAAACTTGAGGACTAAAGCATCTATGAGGTTAGCTGAGTGTTTTCTCTACACTAGAATTGTACTGTTATATTTAAATATCGTGAAAAGTGTCCAGATTCATGACATTTTGCCCACAATATACTATCAGTCTTAGGCATATTTAAAATGCATGTATATTTAGTGAATTATTTCAGTTTTCTTGTGAGACGATTCCTACCATGGTCTAAAAATACTTAAGCTTAGCACTTCTGTAACACCTTTTTTTTTCCTAAGGCCCTCAAAGAATTTGGGCAAGGATTTCATTTTAAAGCCTTTAAACATCTCTGAGAATAAATAGGTTTTTTGTCACTACCACTTGTTTTATATGTGGATAATTTTTTTTTTACTTCAAAAATGTAGTATTATATAAAATCAAGAAGTCAGATGTCCTGAACTAAACTCAAAAACAATTTCTGTATGCAGACAGTTATTTATCAAGATTGTAATCTATGCTTGGCCTTGCCAATGAGGTGATCACTTTTCAAAATTAAGCATATTTTATATTGTAGAGCCTTCCATTAAAACTCTGATGCTTCATTAGAAATTGTAATTGGCTCTGGATTCCTGGAGGTTATTCCAATAAGGAACAAGTTCTGGAAATAAATGAAAATTGGTGTCATGGATTTAGTGTTTAGAAGAATATGAGAAATCATGTAGTCTAAACCTCCACACCTTACAGATAAGGAAACAGGCCTGTTGATTTCCTCAAGATTGCACAAATAGTAAGTGATGGAAGGAGGATTTGAACCCAGACTCAGCCTACTTTCCAAAATCCATGCTGGTTCTATCAAAGGCTTCAAGGGCATGACTAGTGAATCTGTCTCACGAGGATCTCTGGATTGCCTGGGGATGATGCACTTTTTGAGAATAATCACTCACACAAAAGGTTTCATCTAATTAAATGTAGAGAAGTTATTACCTATTGATATAACTTAAATCTCTTACTCATATTGACAAAATCACAGAACAGTAAAGTACAAGCCATAGCTTTCTGCAGCTCTTTTCCTCCAGTCTTTTCTCTTTCAATTATAGACCCTGCTCTTGTTACTGGAAAAGTTTAAAAAAATCTTCTCATCTCCCAAAATGACTTCTTATTGCCAACTTCATTCAATACAAACAATATAACAAAAATAACTTGGGAGAGATGAAAATATAGAAATATAAACATTTACAAAATAAACAGCGAGGTACATTTTGAAGGGATGCACTAGTATTTAGGGGTATCAAGAAAGAGATTACATAAGAGATGGAGAATTAGCAGAGGCTTTGAAGTCTAATGGGGTGCTAGACACTGAGCCCAATCCCTTGTGATGATTCACAGGATATTTGCTGAGGCAATATGGGGAAGAGTCTTCTGAGCCTAGTACTGAAGAATCACAATTTTGGATAATGGGAATGCCTTGAAGAGACTTTGGAATGTACACAGACATTCTGAAATTCATTCTAGTTTGCTTACAAATGATGAATGGGGGTCTTTTTATTGGCTTTGTAGCTAAAACAGAATACATTTCAAAGGCATTAGGCTACCAAAGCTTTAGCCTTTCACTTAAGCTGACTTTTTCCAGCTGTCAGAGTGCCAGTGAAAGAATAAAGAGCACATCATGAGAGACAGTGACATTGAGTTTTCCCTCTACTAGAATATATGGCCCATGATTACAAACCTTCATTATTTACTTCAATGTTATGGCCCTCTCTCCTGTTAGTTCATCAGATTTTTACCTAATATGGGCTGTTTTAAAACACAGAGATGTAGAGAAAGATGAAATTCCTCTTTCTATTTTAGAGAGGTTTGAGGGGATCTAACAATCTGAGAATATGTTTTAATCTTTCAACTCATTGGCCATATGACCTGGAAATCTGTCCTATTATTTTTAAGTGAAAGAGATTGAAAGCAATGACCTTGTGAGTTTCCAATGGATAGGAGAACAAGATCATCCTGCTTCCTGCTCCATCCCTTTTAGTCCATTCTTGGGGGTGAATCTGTTTTGGGTTTTGCAGACAGCTACAATCTTTAGGACCCAGCTCAGTGCTAGCTAAGAGGAGACTCATCTGTTAGTGATGTCAAATTTGACCGTGAACTTGGTGAGACCAATGCTATGAAGTTAGAGAATGTGCTTGGGGCTCACATTCCCTGAAATAGCTTTTGCTATATCCACAAAGCAAATGCCTCTTAGTTAGGTGGACTGGGGTTCCAAAAGACTGGTGTATAACAGGTATACATCAGAATAGGGCTCAAGTCAATGGCAACCCTTGACATCCTTAGAAAATGATGTAGCCAGCTTGATTTTGGGATAGTGAGCCAAGAAAGTACTTACTGCAGAAGAAAACTAGGCATAGTAAGAGACAAAGCTGAGGATGGAGTGAACTCTAGATGTGCCGAATTTAGTTGGTACAAAGTCACACATAAAGGAGATGGAATGCTATTATGTGAGGAACAACAAGAAGATGAGTTTAACTGATCAAAGGATATATAAAGGAGATTAATGTATAAAATTGGAAAGGTAAAATGGGGCCATGGATTATTATATATGTTAATCTAATTTAATAAACACTTATCAAATACTTATTAATAACTAGCATTTATATAGTGCTTTACAGTTTGTAAAGAAATATACATATTTTACCTCATTTGATCCTTATAATTACATAATGAAGTATGTGCTATTATTATCCCTATTTTCCAAATGAGAGAACTGAGGCTGAATGAATTTAAGTGACTTGCTTAGGATCATAGCTTGATAGAATTTGAGAAGGTTTTGAATTCAGATCTTTCAGTTTTATCCACTGTACTACCTACTTGCTTGACTTATTAAGGTAAAACATTGCCTTTGTCATAAGAAGAGGTGACAACATAACTATGTTGGACAGAGCCATCCACATCCAGAGAGAGAATTCTGGAAACTGAATGTAGATCAAAGCATAGTATTATCATCTTTGTTGTTGTTTGTTTGCTTGTTTTTTTCCTTTCCTGTGTTTTTTTCCCTTTTGATTTGATTTTTCTTGTGTAGCATACTACACAAAAATATGGAAATATGTTTAGAAGAACTGCACATGTTTAATCTATATTAGATTGCTTGCTGTCAAGGGGAAGGGGAAGAGGAGAAAGAAAAGTTTGGAAAAATTTGAAGATTTTACAAAGGTGAATATTGAAAATTACCTTTGCATATATTTGGAAAAATAAAAAGCTATTAAAATCTTTTTTTAAAAAAAGAAGTGGAAAAAAGAAATCAGTCACTAACTTTAGGAGTTTGCATTCTACTAGTGATGAAGCTGGGTTGCAATTTCTGGATCAAAATAAACATGTGACAAATTCACAGTGGCTATTCTCTGGCAAAAGGTAGGTTTATTTTAGGGAAAGAGGTTTCACACAACATAAGTGGTAAAATAGGCACCAGGAATCACAAATATCAAATGGATATGGGAGAGCAATAGGATTATCATTATCAAGGAAAGAAGTCTAGAAGAATCCATTAAAGGAATATGCTATGAGGTTTAGGCATGCCATTGTCTGGCAAGTTAGATCCATAGAGGAGTTTAGCAGACTAACTTGAGTTAGCTAGAGTAAGGGAAAAGGCGCTGTTAAAGGTAAGGTACTAGAGGGAGGCAGAGTACCTCAGAGAGGGCTTAGTCTTGAAAAGAACTTAGCAAAGATCTTCATCATAAGCACATCTCTTATAGGGGAAATACAGCCTTGGGGAGGGAAGGGAGTAGGGGTCAGGGAAATCAGGAAAAAAAAAAAAAACAGGAACTAAGAAGGGAGGGATTAAGAAGGAGGGGAAGCTCCAGGTTGCTCACAAGGGGAATTCAAAGAGGAGTCAGATGGAATACCTGGCAGACCTAGTCTCAGACCTGTCTAAAAATATGCTAATCAATATCTCAAAAGGTTATTTAAAGTTGCACAGAGTTTAGGGGATAGACAATGGAGGCTGGTAAAGAGTTCCTTCTTCACAATCACTGTATACAAACAGAATTGCCTGGAAATGATTATATTTGATAATAGCTGGTTGGGCTTCTTCCTGGCAGGGGAAGAGAGTAAGTCCACATCACTAGGATATATTAGTCCTATAGCTCTTGAACTCAGAATAGTCCCAGAACAACAGATTGTTCATATGTGAAGCTCATCCCAACTCAGAAAAATGAACCCTCTCTAATCACTGTAAGGTGAGCCTTCAGTGTTCTCTCCCTATGGTGCAATTGTTTGTCTTTCATTTTCAAAGAGAACCAATGATATCACAGGGGGATGGCTTGACTTACTCATGAATTGGATTTAAGTGAGACAGAATTGCTCAAACTGGTCAGCTTCACCCTCTCTTGTAGAGTTATCAAAGCCTAGGAACATGACAAAAGTTAAAGCAACTGGTGATGGCCCAGGAGGAAGAGGATGACTGTGACATCTTGGATATCTGACCAAGTTCTGAGCACTTCCAAGCTTCAGCAATTGGAACACATTGTTTTCATCCACTCATTCTGTGATGGGGGGTGGGTGGGGTGAGAGGAGTCTTCATGTGCTTGGAGTAGATATCACACAGAATGCAATAGCAGTTTTAGAATTATGCTTGAAACTATTTCATCCATCTCCTTTTTCAGATATGCAAATAAGAAAGAAGATCCACTTTCATCATATTTAAAAGCTGCTGCTTTTAAGAGGTAGAGGGATCACGTTAGAACAATTCACTTGCACATTTTTAGATCATTTAATTCATCCTTTTCAATAGGTAATCCTCCCAACTTTTAAGGTTTTTCCAAATTCATCCAAAATGTAGCAAATTGTTAGGTTTTTGCACAACTTTGGGAGATTTTTATTTGTAACAAACTGTATTTCTAAGTTTTACTGTAATGCTGCCCTTGAGATTTCTTGTTCATTGTACAAAGCAATACTTGGCCCAGAATTTGCTTCAGTTACATGCAGATTCAAAAGCTGCCTTTGGGGACAGTAGTCGACTACATCAGAAGACAAGGCTCTGATCTAAAAATACGCTTACTACTGAGACCACAAAAATATTCTTACTACTGTGGGTCACCAGACCACAGTAAAAACTCCATCAGAAAAGAGAATGAACAAGTAGTCAAAGCAATCTGCTAATAAGGAAGCTGTGGTGAATTCCATTTTTTATTCTGCCAATTCTGTTTTCTTCTCCTTAAAAGTAAGGAATACTAATGCAAGGTACTGAACATGTTGGCATTTTTAAGGAGCAATTATATACTAAAATTTACAAGTACAAGTGTGAAATCTCTAAATAATAACTAACAGATGATACATAGCTAAGAATAAAAGCCTTTCCCTCTGCCTTGAAATCCCACATCTTGTTCTTTATTCTCACTCTGACCCTCCAAACCCTCCAGCCTGCAGTTCTTCACCAGCCATGAAATGACTACACCTTCCTTCCACCTTAACCCCTTGATGAACTAACTCAATTCTATAGTGTATTTTTCTTTTGGTTCCTTGATCCCTTATCTTTTTGTTTATCTGGCTGTCCATGACTCAGCCTTGGATTTCACCCACCATTCTCTGCCTTTGCTCCTACGCATGTGCTTTTAAAAAAATTGGAGGAAAAATTGAAATTGTATTGACTGGGTCGACTACAAATTTATATTACATGATCTCAACTTGTCTCTCAATGTGACATGGTGATTAATCCTTTCAATTCCCCCTAATTGTCTCACTATCCACTCACTACAATGCCTTTTCCAAACCTTTTTAAACCTCTTTAGTCCTCCTCTGACTCTACACACACACACACACACACACACACACACACTCTCCCAACTCTTTTAGCTAATCGTTGTAATGGAGAAACTGAGGCAAGATAGAGATTAGAGAGTTTTTAATAATCGTGATGATTAGGAGGGAGGGGTGATGTTGCAGGATTGAGCAGAACAATTAGGAACTGAGGCAGAACAATTCAGGGAAACTGAAGCGGGACATTTTAAGGAAACTGAGTCAGGATAATTAGGGAAACTAAGTCAGGACAATTAAAGGGAACTGGGGCACAACAATCATTACCTCCTATTTTGCTGGAAAAAAATTGAGGCCATTTGCCAAGAGCTCCAACTTCTCCTCTTCTCCTCTCTTATTACTAAAAAAACCTTCTGCCTCTCTCTCCTCTCACCATTACATCATATGAAGGAGTGACTTTTCTTGCCAAGGTCAACCCATCTTCATAAATCAAGTCATTTCATGCCATCTTGTCTTCTCTAGCAGTATGATCTCCCTTCTTTCTCTTGTCTTCCATTTTCCCCTAAGTTGCTTCCCTACTGCCTATATGTCCCCTTCTCTCCTCTGATAGATGGTCTCATCATCTCATGCTTTGGCTCTGGCAACAGCCTGGTGGTTGGTTTCTCTGCACTGTATCTTCCCACTCTGGTCCATCTTCCACTCAGCTGTCAAGTTGGTTTTCCTAAAACATAGGTCTGATTATGTTACTTCCACCTCCTCATTCAATAAACTTCAATGACTTCCTATCGCTTCCATAAGCAGATTTTTAAATCTTCTATTTGATATTCAAAGCTGTTTATAATCTGGTCCCCTTCTATCTCTTTAGTCTTAATGCAGTTTATTCCTCTCTATTTAACCCCCAGAATATATGTATTCTATGATGAAGTTACACTGACCTCCTTGCTGTTTCTCATACAATATACTCCATCTGACTACAGGCATTTTTACTGACTGTCGTCCATGACCAGAGTTCTCTCCCTCCTGGATTCCCTGACTTCCTTCGTGTCCCAGCTAAAACTCCACCTTGTACAAGAACCCTTCCCAAACTCCTTAATGCTAGTGCCTTCTTTATACTAATTATCTCCAATTTTTTCTGTATCTATCTTGTTTGTACATATTTATCCACATGTTGTCTCCCCCATTGAAATGTGAGTTTTTTGAGACCAAAAATATCTTTTGCTTTTCTTTGTATCTTCACTGCTTAGTACAATTCCTGACATATAATGGAAATTTAATAAATGCTTCTTGACTTACTTTTGACTGATAACACAACTGCTCCTTGGTGCAGAAAAGCTGAGGCACTTGGCCCCTTTTCTCTCTTAATGGCTCTAGATCTAGGCACTTATGAATTACATTCAGTCTTGGGGTTACTTGGCCCCTAATCAAGGGGTAAGACTTTTTTTCACACCCCACCTTATTATCCCCCTTGAGGCAGGAAAATTAACCACTAGGGAAATTATTTAAAACATGGGTTTTGGCTCAATGTCTAAGTCTCCTGAGAAGTTCTATCTACAATATAAATCAAGTGTGAAACAGTTATTTATTTCCTCTACACAAGACTCATAGGCACACATTGATAAATACTTTAGAAAGCAGCAGTAATAACTAATAACTATGGTTATACTTTCCCAGGAGAATGAAAGGTAAAATATTAAAATATAAAGCAGACCGTGGAACTGGTTTGCTTCATCATCTCAAAGTTTAAATAATCCAATACTGACATATGTCCCAGAAGTCACCGGATGAACTTAGTACATGTTCCATGAGATGCAAATCCCCCTTCAGAGATAAAGGTATAATTCTATGAGAAATAGTAGTTGGAATTTAGAGAAAGGGGAAATTAGTCTTTAAAGAATGAATAAAGAATAGTATAATTATTCATTTGAAAACAGATACTTCTTAAGATTTTTTCTTGCTTTTATTTAGTAAGAATTATACTTCTGCCAAGTTTTAAAGGCACAATTTAAGGACATGGAATGGTGGCTTTGTTCTCTCTCCTTTTCTCCAAATGTGATAGTTACTTTGGGGGCTTTTCAGGGAAAAGGGAAAGGAGCAACTTCTTGATGGTTCTTATGGATTTCAGCACTAAAGATTGAATGTTAGCATTAGATAAAGTATCATTTCCATTGATGGCTAGAAGAGGGTGTCAGTGCTCCAGAAGGAATGCTAGCACCCAGCATAACCCTTTTTTTAAAACCCAGAATATGTCCCATTTTTGATGGAGATAAGTGGTATTTCATTTTTCTAGTTCTTAGAAATTCTAGGTAAATTATTGATTAAATGGGATTGTTTGCATAGAATCAAAGATTTTTTCTATCTTAAGCTTACTATGGAGAAATCTCTTTTTTATACAGACTAGTATGCTATATGAAACTACCCTATGAATTGAAGGACCACTAGTTTTATTACCTTGGAGAAGTCATTTTACCTACATGGGCCTCAGTTTCCTTATCTGTAAAACAAGAGGGGTGATTTAATGACCTGAGTTCTCTGATTCTGTGATCCATTTGAGCTGAGATGAGCATTATTGTAATGTGCAGAAAGCTGGGAGAAATCTTCTTCATTTTAGAAATGTAAGACAAATTACTAAGAGATAATAAAGTAAGCAAGTTAGAAGATAATCAAAGTACCCTAAGAAGTTTTCTTTGTCTTATAAATAGCTTTTCCATTGCCAGGGGAAATATCCTTGATGAATGATCCTTGGTGGAACACAATAAAGCCTTGATTCTAAATAGAAATGCTGACCATCATGAGGAGAGGAGAATTTCAGGATCTCCATATTAGAGGAAAAGGCCTCTATTTACTAATATAACTACATATAGATGTCTTTACATAATTTTATTTTTCTAGTAAATAATGTTAATTTGCTTACATTCACAGTGGGACAATGGAACTTGAAGTTGCAAAAATCCTAATATATCCTTACATAAATTATGAAAAGAAGTATATGGAGATCAGATATTTTAGAGTATATTGTAAATTTCAGTTTAGTTGACCCTACCACAAATTGAGAGGTAGGCAGTTCAGAAGGAACTCTTAAAATGTAAAAGCATTAGGTTTTCTTCAAAGTTTAGGGAATCCAGAAGCTGACTGGATCTTTTGAAGCTACTGATAAAGAAAAAACTCCATTCTAGATAAATTTCCTTCAACTACATTTGTATCTATTACACGCTTAAAGATCCACAAGAAAAGGAATTCTAAATTATCTTTATTTCTATAATGTGAACAATTATAAGTTCTCTGCAATTAAAAAAAATACTCTTTGGAAGGAATAAAACTTTCTTACACAAGGAAATTTTGGAATATCATGTACTAGAAATAACCAGAGTTTCTATGATATGCTTTGGCACTGAAACATGCATGGAACTGAGCTATGTTTACCTGGACACTTCCAGGCACATACACGTAGGGAAGGATTTGTTCTTTGGGATCCTGAAACAATTTCCTTATTGGTCTCTTTACCTTGTGACAGTAGCAAGGAATCCTTGTATCAAAAGGAATTGACCACTGAGCCAGAAAGATTCACCCACTCAGTAGACTTTCAAGGAAGAAACAACTTATGATCTTGCTCTCCTCTTTCTTTCTTTGGATTGTGTAGCAGTTGCCAAGACTTGGAGAATAAAATAAAACCTGAAAGAAGACTTTGTGCTGATCTCAGACAAGAGTTTTTTCCATTCTCTAAAATATCTAGGAAAAACCATAAAGCTCTCAATAAATCCACAAGATACATAGTATATAAATATTTGCCAACAGTTTTTGTTTTTGAGGAAGAGATATCCAAGGACTGCTACTAGAACCAAACAAAGTTTGAGACCAGAGAGCACCTAACTGAGCAATCATCATTGGAGACTATATTTCCATCAGAGCAAAATCTGGCAGAAAGTACACATCCATCTGATTAATGTTTGATAGAGTCTTCATTTATGGGCAAGCAGCATCCTACAGATGGCAGTTTTTGTTTAGCATGGTCTCCATCAAATTCATGTCCAAATGTGGCATTGCTGCCAGATGAATCCTGTCTCGGCTACCACTGAGCTGGGTCCTAAAGATCACTCCATGGTGCATCAAAACTAGACTGGCGGCAAAATCTTGTATGAATATTTCCCAGACTCCTAGACCTCAGATGGCTGCTTTCCTCTTCTTTTGAATCTCTTAGCATTGTAGCCTCCAGATTAATCTCCTTCTTCAAGTACAATAACAAAATGCTGAGCCCATAAATAGAGCTTTGTCTTAAGAGCCACATGTTAGCCTTGGAAAGAGATGGCCCAAAGCCTGTCCTCTTCCAGCATTGTTCCTCCAAGGCACTTTATATTTCCTGTAAGGAAGATCCCCAGCCTGTTTTATATGGGATTGTATCAGTGGTTTTCTAAGCATGCTTCTAAGAGTTGGGTTCAGTGGATAATAATAATTATACATATATATTCCAATTTTATATGCATGTATACAATAAATATTTATATGTGTAAATATAAATATTTATATACATGCATGCATATTTCTCTAATATTCCATATATACATATGCATAAATGTGTATGTGTATAGCTATGGATATATGGATATATTTAATTTCCTTATGGCAGGTCCTATAAAATATAGGAATTGGTTTTTAATAGTGTCTATGAATTCTTCCAGAAGACTTCTGCTATATATCTCTCTAGATATAGATATAGATTATGATAACAGGTTTCGTTAGTTCTTTTGCTACAATTGCCACAAAGAACATCAGAGCTCTGCCTTCCTTGGAAGAATAGTCTATATCCACATTTCTCTGATAACATAGATTTATGTACATTCATATATATGCATATATATGTATGTACATTCATATATGTATATATATATGGGGGTATGTATACATACACAATACATATACACATCATAAGCAGTCTTCTGAGAGTATCTTAATTGGTCTACCACCTTTCACCCTCCGTCCTTCCATTCAGAAGAGAAACTATACTGTCTTCAAGGGTTTCCAGACAAATAGAATTTTTGATTCCCTTAAAAACTAATTCTTGTGTTTAATAAGTCCTACCATCAGGAAATTAAATTTAAGTCTTTCCTAAATCTCACAAGTAATAGCTTAATCCTATTTCCTCAGTGGGGATGATGATAGTCAATCCTCATTCTCTATATAACAACCCCTGCTGTACTTGTTGTCAGGGTTACCATTCCTTTGGCATTTACTTGACTTAGATTATTTTTCAGAAGGTTCATGTGTGTATGTCTCATATTCTTGATAATATTTTTAAGCTGCTTAAGGTCAAAGGCTCCTTTAATTTCCAAATGCAGCCTGTCTCAATGCTTTATATATGTACAAATTCTACATTTATTAAAACTCTTACTTATATTATCTCATTTGATTCTCACCACAACTCCGTGAGGTATGGACCAGTTTTACTTTTTCTAGAAAAAGAAACATGAACCTCAGAGAGATAAAGTATAATAAATCTCAAAGATGAGATTTGATTACAGGTCTTTCTGCTCTCCAGTCAGATAGTTGGTGCATTTTAACATGTTTGCTCTTTCATTTTGCTTCTCAATAAGTACTTATTAAATTAATTAATTTATATGCTTAACAATTCACAGAAGATAATTTATTGGGAAAAAATAAATAGACATATTGAGCGTCACTTTCATAACTAAACAAGAAATCAGACCATAAGCAGTGATATCAGAGAAGGGGAAGGTGAAGAAGAAAGCAGAAAGAAGTGAAATGAAAACTAAAATTGAGCCTTTTTTTTCTTTTGACTTATTTTATCTCTGTGTATAAACTTCCTGGTGTTGATGATTTTTTTTTTTTGAATTTGCAATTTTTAGATGTTTTGAGAACATCTCTGAATTCAAGTAAGCCTACTTTCTCAGTCCTCTCTCTGCTGATTTGTTGGATTGGGTTTCCTAAACCTCTGTGCAGTGGTAACATGTTCATTTCATCTCCTGATCAGACATTTAATTACCCAGACTGCATGAGGATTGGATGATTCTATCTCCTTTCATTACTCTTTTTTGGAGTCTGGTTGCTTGGTAACCCTGATCCCTGTCATTCTCTCCTACTAATTTTACCTACTCTTTGTATTTTTAATAAAGATGTTTCCTGCCTTGCATTTAAATTTTTAAAAATTTATATTTTATCACGTATATACATTTCCTCCCAGAAACCCATTTAGAAATGGTTTCTTTTCTTTCTTCCCTACATAACATGCTTATATAAGAAGATGAATATTAGACTTTAGAGAAAATAAAAGGTCTAGCACACCTCTTACTTTCATAAAACTTACATGTGTTGGGGAGGTTTTTGTTTGTTTTTCTTTTCCAAATTACTAGTTCCATCTTTTCAAGTGAAGAACCTGTTTGAATTAAGCTCTGCATAGTGTGAGTAAATGCCTCCCCTAGATTACTGCTGTAATCACTTTGCTTTACAAATAATACAAAAGGGCCCAGATAGGTTACAGGATTTATTCAAGATCAAACAAATTTATAACAGAATGAGGGTTCAAATTTAATTCTTCTTTATGCCTTTTCTTAAGCTGCCAATCTACATAGCTTTCTATGTGTAAGTTATACAATGTATCATTTTAAAGTAGAGAGTATAATAAATGTTCAATATAGAACCATATCATATGTGCACAGTAAGGTTCAGGTACTGTGGTCAGTGGAGTAGAAGAATCCAGGTTAACTCACCCCTGTATAGTTCTGTCCCTATGTCTCCTTTCTGTCTGTGGCTTTTGGTTTTCCCAAGGTGAATAGATGGAGAGACAAACAGATATTCAGTCAGTCTGGTGTAAAACTTCTTAAATAGTATGTTGTGATCCTATATATGATTCTGTAACAAGATGGAGGTCAGGAAAATTTTAACAATAGTAGAAAGTATCAAATATTTGGCCAAGATTTAATTTTTTTATGTAAAAATACACAAGCATAAACAAGCATATCCGGCTCATTATTATATAAATTTATTTAATCTCTAATAAATGGTAAAATTGTATGCATATCAAAGAATTGTTTTAAATTGATAAATTTGAAAATTATTAAATTTAAATTACTAAATATAATTATGATGATCGTGTATTTTAAAATCAGCCAGAGTCAGGAATTCAGGTTAAGGGAAAATCTTCAATCTTTATTCTCAGTAGAGGTGAAGAAGGATCAGAGGTGAAGGGGAATAGGAGGTGAAGGGGGATTGCGATAGCAATGTGAGCAGCTGCTACAAGAAGCCAGCCAGCAGTCTCTCTTTTCACTTCCTTCTCCACCCCCCCTCCGCCTCCACCCACCAAAATCGTCATTTCCTATACAACACATCAGGACTTGCACAAAGAGTGGGCGGGGCCATTATTTCTCCAAGCTTATATATTAATAGAGTATGGTCCAATTACTATTTAGCCTCACGTGCTTGGGACCTCAGTGCATCAACTCAAGCCTCAGCCCATTACATATAACAAAAATAAATCTAACAAAATTCATCTGAAATGAAACTGAAAAGATTGCAAAGGAAATAATTTTTAAATGGAGGAAAGGGAGCTTGGCAGAACCAGATCTCAAACTTATACTACAAAGTAGTTATCATCAAAACAATTTTGGTTCTTGTTAAAAAAAAATAGAAGAAGTTTTTTTTTTTTTCTCTAGTCATTTTTGAAATAAAAATAAACATTTTCAGTAGTTGACAATAAGACTATAAAAAGATATTTCATTGATCATTCTGAACACATCTCTTACTACATTAAAAAAAGATATATTAATAGTGTTACCCAACAGGGTACTGGGCATAGTCAATCTCATTCCTCTTCTTAACTTCACCCTGTCCTCCCCAACTCCACATACACACAAATACAAACACATTGAAAACCTAATCTATCAATGTGGGTTAAAGAGTAGATTCACAAAAAAACAATACATTTTGAGGGGATATTTGTAATATATTGGGATATTACACATTTTAAGTACCTCCCTCTCAAGAAGAGTCTCAGACAGCACTCTTGAATGCACCTTGTATTGCAAAGATCCACCAGAGAAAAATGAGAATTTTTGTTTTATTTTAACACAATGGTTTAACAGTTAGATTTTCTAATATGTTTTCATTAAAAACCAGACCAGTTTCTTTGAGATAATTTTTGTATAGTTAAATGTACTGATTTATGCTGAATTACTCTATAAGTCGTATGTGAATATTGTCTTACTAGAATAATGTTTACCTAGGAGAATTATGGAAGCTCACATTAGAATTTTTTTAAATTTACTTTTGAGTAGATCTAGATTGCTTGTATTATTGTGGAATGAATTCAGACATCTTTTTGAATCTTTAGAAAGTGTAGGTCCATTGGATAAGATTTGCTTGGTGGCCACCAATGTGGGCTACGCATGATGTGGTACCATTACTGGCTAGGCTTGACCAGTGGGTCAAGTTTGTGACTGGAATGAAATGAGACTCTCATAGACCTAACAGTTAAGAAAAGGAAGTTCACTTATCCATATCATGGAAAAGATAAGAATTAGGCAGGTTTTAAATTTATTTAATGCTTCCTCAACAAACAATCCTGAAGATATAAGAAAGTAAGAAACTAGATTGGAATTCTGTCTGATTTTCCTACAATGGCAGTTGCTTGTTTGCTTTGATCTACTCTTCATATTATGCCTTTTCTGCTTGTTCCATGTTCATGGAATCACAAAGTAATTTCAGTTCTTTTCCTACTTTTCCCTACTTGTGGCTCCTGGAGTAGCATGGCTTGTCCAACATGGTATGAAGAAACAGCTTTCCTTTCCAAGCTCCAAATTTCCCAAAATTTTGGGTGAAAGTCTCTTTAGGACAAAAGATATGGAAGCTTATGGTTTTAAGGGAATATATTCCTGCACATATTTCCTAATTTACAAAAATCTCTATAAACTTTTTTTTAACCCTGCTCCTCCTGGGAGTCTTGGAATACAGAGTTGCGTTCAAATAGTGCTACAGCTTATTTATAATTATTTTCCTTTGGTTCATCTACAGTTTTTTTTTCCTTGTGATATCTCAGTGTTCCTTGATTTCCAGATATATGATTTTACCAGGAAAATATTGATTTTAAGCACAGTGCTTTATATTGTGTACTCATAATACAGGAGTCCATTGTATAATGTAAATAATTCTTAAACATATTTGCTGAATTTAATTGAAGTGATTGAACTTTGCCTTAATGGGTTTGAAATCATTGAAAGTATTTTCTGGTTTTCCAAATAAAAATGTCCTTTTGCTAGTCAATTCTGTATTCATCTACCTCACTTTTCTAAGATCTATCTCTTCTATAGATTTACTTATTTGTCTTCTATCTATGTGGTTATCATATATTTTTCTGTCATCTATCTTTCTATCTATCAATACGTCTGTCTTCTATGTAGCTAGTTAACCATCTATCTGACCATTTATCTATCCTCTGCCTTCTATCTATATTTATATTTATCTATCATCATGAGATTCCACAATCTCTGAAGAATTAAACTTGCAGGCCACCCAAGGGACAATGAAGAGGAACACTGACAAATTCTCAAGTGAACAGGCAAGAGTTGGCTGCAACACATAAAGTACTGGATAAAAATAATAATCAGTGGAACATATGATTGGAAAAGGGAAGTAGACCACTCATGCCTCAATTGAGTCAACATCAAAATATTTAAAGGAAAGCCTCCAGCATACTAGATAGATGCTCCTGCCCTCCCAGCAAAGGGATTTAGGAGAATATGTAGACAAATCTAAATGAGGAGGTATAAATATATTATTCACTATTGTGAAGAAAACTCATTTCAGGGAAATCACAGGTTCATTAAAGTATAGAAAACATAAAGTATACAGTAAAGTAAAATATAATATAGAGACATATGGATCAATTTAAGGGGCTACCCTATTGATAGAAGGCAGCTGTTGTTTGTCCTTGGTTCTCAAAGACCACCATGACATCAGAGAAGTGATTCTAAGATATGCAAGTGAATTGGATTAGAATAAAGATGTTCTGTGCAATATCGCCAGCCTCACTTTTTCCTCTAGAACCATCTGAATCAGATGTAGGTCAAGAAGACTGGAGATGGCTGGAACAACTGAACATCAATCCATTGACAGAAGTGCATAAACTCCCATTATCCTGACCCTAAGACTTTACCTTACTTGATCCCTAATGGTAGGTCTACAAGAGTATTCTTCATGGAATATAATTAATTGGTGACTGTGAGGAAATACAGCTCGCTGGACTTCCATTACTCCTGTATGTGCCATGTGTCATGAAGCTGGCTGTAGTGGGAGACGTCAGCATTTTTAAGGCAAGGTCTTTAATAGGTCTCAGTATAACTGGGGCAGCTGTCCAGTCAGTGATTAAGGCTGAGTAAGAAAGAACTGAGGGAAAACTGGGTGGTGCAGTGCATAGAATGTTAGACTTGGGGTCTGCAATTCTGGCCTCAGACATTTATTGAGTGTGTGATCCTGGCCAAGTCACTTAACCCTGTTTGCCTCAGTTTTCTATCTGTAAAATAATCTGGAGAAGGAAATGGCAAATCACTCCTGTACCTTTCCCAAGAAAATCTCGAATGAGGTCACAAATTCTCAAGTGAACAACAACAATCCATTGATAGAGGTGCATAAACTCTTATACTGGCATTAAGATTTTGACTTACTGTCCTTCAAGTATAGCTCATCCCTAATAGTAGGCCTACAAGGGTAATCTTCATGGAATATAATTATTTGGGGAAGTGAGAAAGTGCAACTAGCTGGGCTTCTGTTACTCCTGAATGTGCCTTGTGTCACTGAAGCTCTAGTCCACAGGTTCTTCTTTGCCAGCACAGATGGGGAATCATCCTTTAGTATTCTTCAGCCAGAATTTCAGAGTGGGTAAGAAAGTATGGAATTAAATAAGCTTCTTGTGCAGAACAGTATGTCTTCCAAGAAAATTACTAAAATTCTCTTCTGCCCAGAACCTCATTTGTATAATCTAAAGCTGCGCAGTGACTCTTTGTCTGGTACCTTGTATTTCAATCATTCTGTATATAACCATGGCACAATCATACTGCAACCAGCCAAAATTAGTCACATTATTCAGTAGACAAAGCAGAGGAAAAAGTAAGGGAGAGTTTTGGGGGCTTACTTGACAATCTAAAACACTCTGGTGTGCATCTGGATTTTTCTTTTTCCTTTTTTTTTCAGTTAAAAATGTTGATTTTTGTTAGACTGAATCGACAAATCAGAATAACAATAGGACACATTTGCATAAAAGCCTTCATCTCTGGAGCTTCATCTTTTATACAGGGTAGTCAGCGATGAGTATGATTATTCCTGTTTTAGAGATAAATTGCTAAAGATGTAGAGAATCAGATGACCTGACCCCAATCAGATAACAGGTTGTAGGGAAACCAACAATAAGACTTGAATTTGGAGTACCTAAGGACAACTAAGTGGATAGAGTGCTGAGCATGGCGTCAAGAAAACTCATCTTCCTGAGTTCAGATCTGGCCTCAGATATTTATTGTGTGATCCTAGGCAAGTCACCTAACCCTGTTTGTCTTAGTTTCCTTATCTTAAAATGAATTGTTGAAGGAAATGACAACCACTCTAATAACTTTGCCAAGAAAACCCCAAATTGGGTCATGAAGGGTCAAACGTGACTGAACAACAATAACAACTATCAGTGATTAAGGAAAGGCTTCATGCAAAAGATGATACTTGAGCTGAACTTTGAAGATATAAAAGAGTTGTTAAGAAATTTTCTTACAACCATGCAATAAAGTATAAAAAAGGAATATAAAGGACACACTAATAAGTTTTTCTTTAATAAAGTACCAAAAAAAAGCACTCAACCCAACAGTTGGAGAGTCATTTTAAAAGATTTTGAGACTGAATTGAGCAAAGAAATTGACTTTAGATATACACAGATGCAGAGAGTTTGTTGTTTAAGAGAGGAAGTGTCTCACTGAGTATTACTCCTGGCATCAGAGAAAATGGAAAAAGAAAAGAAAAGAAAAGAAAACTTCAGGTCTTATAGTTAGGTAGTTGTGAGTTTATATATATATATATATTTTTTTTTCACAGATAGTTTGTTCATTTCTGGCAAAGTGCATCCCATGTTTATGGTAAAATATGTTTGTAATTATTGGTTTTACTATGCCACTTTGTTAATGATTAGTTTGCCAACTTGTTGATTATTAGTGGGAACCATATTGATGGGGATTTGTGAGTTATTCTTTTAAGAATATATCCCCACAGGATTAGCTCTAAATGTTTTAGCCATCTTCAAGGAGCTCAAGAATGTTAATACAAGTTGAAGGAGTAGTATAGGAGGAAAATCGGCATTAATAAGAAATGGAGGTAAAAAGAAGTATTTTCCAGGCATGAAGGAGCAAGTACAAGGGCATAGTGATGAGAGATAAAACAGAAAAAAAAACACAACATTTAGAGGTGCATTGAAGAATACATGAAGAAGAGTAATGTCTAAAAAGGCAAGACAGGAGTGGGGCTACAATGGTAGAATTAGGAAAGAAGTTATCTTAATTCTTCCAATTTCCCTTCCAAACAAAACTATTAAATAATGTCAGAGACAATTCTGGGCAGCATAACTAACAAAATGATGGGGTGAAACAATTTTCCAGCCTATCACAACTTGAAAGGTCAGCAGAAAAGGTCTGTGTCACTCAGGTAAAAGGGAAATATGGATCAGTGCAGGTGGCATCTGGGCAGGCCATCAGCAGGTCATGCCCCAGCAAGCCCAGAGGAGCCCCTGACTTAGCCCCACCATGCCCCTGACACAGCAGACCACCAGCAGCAAAGCAGGTCAACAGTCAGAGCTCAAGTCTCAAGTAAAGCAAGTCAGTTGTTAGGCACCTAGTCCCTAAAACAAGATTATCACAGTGAACTCTGTACCATAGGAGCAGAGCCCAACTTTAAAAATCACTGAAGAGACTGGGAAAATGAGCAAAAACAAAATTCTAAAATAAATAAATAAATAAATGACCTAATCCATAGCAGGTTACTATAATGACAGGGAAGATAAAAACACAAACTCAGAAAAGGACAACAATATCAAAATGCTTATATATGAATTTCAAAGAAAATGTGAATTGGTCTCAGGTCCAAAAAGAACTCCCAGAAGATTCCAGAATGAATTTTAAAAATCAAAGGAGATAGATAGATGAAAAACTGAAGAGATGAGAGTGATAGAAGAGAATCATGAAAAAAAGTCAACAGACTCTTAAATAATCCCCCTCAAAATGGGAAAAGATGAAAAAAATTCACTAAAGAAATCAACTACTTAAAAAGTAAAATTGGGTAAACTTAAAAGGCGGTATAAAAACTAACTGAAGAAAATAATTGCTTAAAAATTAAATTTGGACAAGTAGAAGCTAATGACTCCACAAGACATCAAGAAACAACAAAACAAAGTTGAAAGGATGACAAAAAGACAGAAGACATAAAATATCTCACTAGAAAAACAACTGATTTGGAAAATAGACCTGGGGAAATAATTTAAGAATTACTGGCTAATTGTACACTATTTTAGAGTCCGATTCTTTTTGTACAGCAAAGTAACTGGTCATGCATACTTATTTTGTATTTAATTTATACTTTAACATATTTAACATGTATTGGTCAACCTGCCATCTAGGGGAAGGGTTAGGGGGAAGGAGGGAAAAAATTGGAACAAAAAGTTTGGCAATGGTCAATGCTGTAAAATTACCATGCATATAACTTATAAATAAAAAGCTATTAAGAATTACTGGGCTATCTGAAATCCATGATTAAAAAAGAATCTGGGTATCATATTTCAAGAAATTATCATGGAAAGATGACAGTTAAAAAGAAATTGATCTATCAAACACCTCCTGAAAAAGAGATCCCAAAATTAAAACTCCCAGAAAGATTATAGACAAATTCCAGATTTGGCTAGTCAAGGAGAAAATGCTACAAGCATCCAGAACAAAACAATTCAAATATTATGGAGCCATTATCAGGATATCAGAATTTAGCAGCTTTTATATTAAAGGATCAGAGAGCTTTGAATATGATACTCTAGAAGGCAAAGAAGGTAGGATTACAAGTATGGCTCACCTCTTATAACTGAACATAATTCTTCAGGAGGGAAAATGCTTATTCAACAAAAAAAATGATTTTCAAGCATTCCTGAGGAAAGGAACAAAGCTGAATAGAAAATTTAATTTTCAAATACAAGACTCAAACAAAAAAAAAAGCATAATCAAGAAAGGAAAACATAAGGGATTCAATAAGATTAAATTGTTAACATCCCTATAAAGGAAGAAAATACTTGTAACTCATAGGCAGAGGATGAAGATATAAATCAACTTTTATGGGATGATATAAAAAAATTAAGGTAATAGAAGATTTCATAGGAAGAAGAGGAAAGGGATAGTAGGATAAATAATCTCACATAAAGAAGTATGAAAGATATATTGCAGATTAACAGGAGATGAAATAGAATACTTAAATAGAAAAATAAATTGAATAAGCCATCAATGAACTTAAGAAACAAATTCCCATGACCAGATGAATTCACAAGTGAATTCCACCAAACATTTAAATAACAATTAATTCCAATACTATATGTGTGTATGGGTATGTGTATAGACACACCCATACACACACACACACACACATACACACACACACACACACACACACACACACCATTTGGAAAATTAAGCAAAAAAGGAGTCCTACCAAATTCCTTTTATATCACAAAAAACAGAGAAAGAAAATTATAGGCTGATACACTGATGAATGCTGATACAAAAAATTTAACTAAAACACTATTAAGGAGATTAAAGCAACATAGCACAAGAATCATACACTATAACCAAGTGGAATTTATACCAGGAATGTAGGACTGGTTCAATATTAGGGAAAGTCAGTATAATTGACCATGTCAATAACAAAACTAACAGAAATTATATGATTATCTCAATAAATGCAGAAAAGGTTTTTTGACAAAATACAATACCTATTCTTATTTAAAAAAAAAACAAAACACTAGAGAGAATGGGACAAGGGAGAGTTTTACCTAAAATGATAAGTGTGTGTGTGTGTGTGTGTGTGTGTGTATGTGTGTAATCTACAAGCATTGTCTATAATTAAAATAAGCTAGAAGCATTCTCAATAAGATCAGGCATAAAGTAAGGATGCTCATTATTACCATTACTATTCAACATTGTACTAGGAATGTTAACTAATGAAATAAGAGAAGAAAAAGAAATTGAAGGAATTAGAATAGACAATGAAGAAACAAAACTCTTTTCAGATCATATACTTGCATGCTTAGAGAATCCTAGAGAATCAACTAAAAACTAGTTGCCATACCAATCAAACCACCCAAAATTTTTTAGAAAGATGGAAAAATAAAAATTTTTTAAAAATTGAAAAATTTATTTGGAAAAACAAAAAATCAAGAATAGCAAGGAATTAATGGGGAAAATGTGAAGGAAGATAGGTTAGCTATATAAGAGCTTAAACTGTATTATAAAGTGATAATCATCAAAACTATTTGGTACTGGCAAAAATAAAGTGGTGGATCAGTGAGGTAGATTAAACACAAAAGACATAGTAGTAAATGATCATACTAATATAGGGTCTGATAAACCCAAAGACCCACACTATTGAAACAAGAACTCAGTATTTGATTAAAAATTGCAAGGAAAACTGAATGGCAAAAATTAGGTAAGATCGATGTCTTATAGTAGTTGCTAAGATAATGTTAAAATGGGCACATGATTTAGAAATAAAAGTTGACAGCATAAGTAAATTGGGGGAGTGTAAAATAGTTTATCTGTCAGATCCATGAATAAAGGAAAAATTGGTGACTAAGCAGGAAATAGAGAGAATTACTAGATGTAAAATGGATAATTTTGATTTTATTATACTTAACAGTTTTTGCATGAACAACATCAATGCAATTAAAATTAGATTAAAAGCAGAAAGCTGGGAAAGTTTTTATAGCAAGTTTCTGATAAAGACCTCATTTCTAAAAAATAGAGAACTTAATCAAATTTATAAGACTATGAGTCATTCTCCAATTGATAAATGATATAAAGAACATTAACAAGCAGTTTTCAGACAAGAAATAAAAACTAATTATAGTCATATGGAAAAGATGCTCTATTCATTATTGATTAGAGAAATGCAAATTAAAATAACTCTGGGTATTACTTCAGGTATGAGGTATCATTGGCAATTCACAAAATTATACATTTTACCTAGCACTGGTTCACTTTGCTTCATGTTATATTTGTTAAGAGAGCTCTGTATTCTCTTTGAGGATTCATTCCTTCTGGTTTGGGGATCCTTTAATAATTTATTTTCTTGTTCTCTGGACTTATAGTGAGGGTTTTCTTGAAGTACTTGTTGTTTCAGCCTTTTTAAAAATCTATCAGGGAAGCTAGATGGCTCAGTGGATAGAGCCTCAGCCCTGAAGACAGGAGGACCTGAGTTCAAATATATATATATATATATTCACTCTTTGTTTATGGGTACACCCCTAAAGTGATATGCTGTACCCCCGCTCTAGTTCCTTTTTGAGGATAAGACTGACTCTACAGACCCCTTTTCATTCATGTTTGGTGCCACTATATATGCTTAATATTTAGCCCAGTAACACCTTTGATTATACTTTTCTTCTACTGTTTGTGAGGAATCTTTTTCGCAGAGAGAAGGAGAATTTGCAGAGGAGTAGAATAATTATTAAGGACCCCTAAATATTCAGGCTTTGAATCTTTAAAGGTCCTTAACCTAGGGATGGGCTTCAGTTGGAAGGCAGTATGTTTAAGCTCTCCTCGTGCCCACTTACTGAGCAGAATTTGTGTCTGGCACTTATATGAGGGGGTGCTCTAGCAGACACTCTTCAGTGGGGAGTGAAGTGGAGGGAATTCCTCAAATGGCCCCAGATATGAGCATATGAGTTAATTTGTGTCCCTGTTGAAAGCCTAGTAGAAAAGGGGTAGTAAGTGACTAAGTATTAGTGTTCTTTGTGTGAATACATAAGTGAAACCCATATAACCTGAGAGAAGCACAATCCCAATTTCCATTCTCACAGACAAGTTGGGTTCCTAGAACTAGGTTACATCTCTTTTTTCAGATTCTGAGGATAGCCTTGAGAGGTCAGTGGTGATTTTCTAATACTTTCAGCTTAAATTCCTATTAGTGTGCTTCCCCCCCAAATTATCTGTTGAAATTCAATTTAGTCAGTTAGTCTTAAGTAGTTTTTAGGAAGAGATATTTATGATGGTGAAATGACAGTTGGTACCAAGCATATCCTCAGAAGTCTGTGACACACTTTCCCATCAGTACATACAGAATCCAGGCAAAAATGCGTTTAAATTAAGAGTGCATGCAACAAAGCAGTAATTCACAGCTACTGGTTGCTGAAAGTTATTTTCTCTCATTCATAGTATACTCAGGAAGTTCCCCATAAACATAATCAATCTTTACCCATCTTTCTTTGGCTGCAAATGTAGACACTATCTGAGAACTTCATTGGGTCATCAGCAGAAAGATGGGAACTAATGCTGGCCCCTGGGGATACAATATGATATTGTCTTTTTGCTGGGCTCACTCTAGAGCTGTGAGTACAGTTTGTCCTTGTCAGCTAAGGATATAGATACATCTTTGTCTTATCTGTGAATGTTATTTTGGTCTCTGATGGGAACAAAGGAAATTCAACATCCTCTGAAGTCTTTGAAACTCAAAGGTCTTCCTCCAGTCAAAATCTAAACTCATTATTTTTTCCTCTGCGTTCACCCACCATTGCTCGTGAGGATAAAACCACCCTTCCAGTTCCCCAGGTTCAAAACATAGTCACAATCTTTCACTACCCATATCCAATCTGTTGCCAAAGCCTGTCAGTGTTACCTTTTCAGCATTTCTGCCCCCCTTCTCTGAGACTGCTGTTACCCTCATCACCTTACACTTGTTCTATTGCAATATACTTATCACAAGGTGATAAGTCTCAAGTCTCTCCCCAATCTAGTCCATCCTTCATTTAACCACTAAAGTGATTTTCCTAAAGCACAGGTCTGACTACATTATCCTCCTAAAACAAATTCCAGCAGCTGAAATACAAAAACTCAAATACAATATCTCCTGTTTGGCATCTAAAGTCCTTCACAACCCAGCACCAATACACATACCCCTTACATTTTCAGTCTTCTGATATCTTACTTCCCTGCATGTATTCTTCAATCCAACAACATTGGCTTCCTTATTATTCCTCAAATGAGACACTACATCTCTTAACTCTGGACATTTTTTCTGGTTATCCTCCGTATCTGGCTTCCCTTCAAGTCCCAATTAAAATCCTGTCTTCTACAAAAAGCCTTTCTCAATGTCTCTGAATTTTAATGCCTTTCATCTTATTTTTTTTTGTATATAGCTTGTTTGTACATATTTGTTAGCTTATTGTTTTCTCTATTGTGAGCTCTTCAAGGGGAGGGATTGTCTTTTGCCTCTTTTTATATCCTCATCACTTAGAATCATGCCTGGTACATTATAGGTGATTGATGAATGTTTTTTGACTAACTGATTTAAAGGGAGTCAGGAAAAACCCCAGCTGAAGCTGAAATCAAGACCTCAGAATAAGTAATTCCTCCTTAGCAGTATGCTGGAAAGCAACATGTTCCAATTTCTGGAAAAGTTTCTTTCTTCTCAACTTACATAGTAATATTTATAAGCAATTCCTGGAGGCATGAACTATTAGAACAAAATTTCCTGCCTGGCATCATTTCACTTTACCTAATGGCTTTAAAAGGCTTTCATACTTAATCCAAGGCCTATGAATGAGGAATTGATTGATTGAAATATGTATACTTCTATTTAGGGTCTCAAGGCTATAAAATGGGGTGGAATGGTTTCATCCCCAACTTCACATATGGATTTTAATGTTGTTGAGTTGTAAGGGTTATATATCTGCTACACAATTTCTTTTTTTTTTCAATGTTAGAATTAGATAAAGGGATCTAGAAAAATAACTAATCTTTCATCTTTTAGTCATGGAAATTAAAATTTATCGTAACTTAGATAGGCTAGAAATTTCAGTCTTTCACTCAAAAAACATTTATTGTCTGTCCCTATACTATTAGAAACTGCCTTATTTGACCAAAATCTAACATTGATACAAAATTATAATAAAGAATAAAATGGGATGTAACAAGCAATTAAAACTCCAACGTGATCTCTTTAAACAAGCTGATGATACTGAAGGATGGAAAATGAGCAGCTGTCAAAAGATTCTAAACATCTAGCTGCCAAGGAAAAGGGGGAAGGTGTTGATATTGATAGGAAAATTGGGAAGGGGCAGATCCTGATATAATCTGGGACAGGTGGGCAAAGGGCAATAAGGAATTTCTTTTGTTGTATCTTTAGGTTCCCAATAGGATTTAGGGGGTGGAGAGAATGATTCCTCAGCTAGCCTTCTTGGGTTTCTGTAATACTTGGAAGTACAAAGGTATGTGGTTGTGCACATGTGCTTTATGTGTCCACATGGGACTGTCTAGATATGACTCTCAGGGAGGCATTAAAAACATATATCTAGAGTCTCTTTCACTCGCCTTCTCCAAGGAAAATCAATACCAATCAGGAGGGAAAACAGGAAATTTCCACTAAAAGCTGGTCACTTTTCTCAGACAAGGAGATACTGAACTAGAATTATATCTCTCTGTCCCACTAAATATTGTTAATACAGGGGAAACAATTTTTAGACTGAAACTGAGTTCTTGATCACTTTCCCTTAATGGGGAAAGCATGCCCCAATCTCTAAGAAAACTTGACCCTCTTCTTGCTAAATGCCAATTTCATAATGAAAAAACCATAGCAAATCCCAAATTAATCAAGAACAGAAATAAGAGAAAGTCCATTGATACAATTTACAGAGAAGTACAGAGTACAAAATATTACACTGGGTTTATTTTTTGTCAACTATTTTACAAAGCATTTAAGTAGGGGAAATATCACCTTAAAGGCTCTCCTCCTGCTTGGTGTTCATTGAGTATATGTTGAAACCATCTACATTTCCTTGAAAATCTCCAAAATAGACAACGTTGTTTGATCACCCTCTTAATTATAAATATAAATTGAGGTGCAAAAAAGGAAGCCTATATTTGTCAGATGTATTTAACAGTCTTAGGGAGGATGTCTAGAACAGACTAGAACAGACAAAAGAAATTGTGGTTCTCTACAGTTAAAATTCTATAGATAAGCATGTTATCTATGAATAATACTGTCCTTCCTTAGGTCTTTAGGTGCAAAGTCACCTATTGAGATCCTGGATTACTCAAAAGATTCATCTATTCAGACAGGAACTAAACAAGTAGATGAAGAATGCCACTTGTTCTGAGTAATTTGTAGTAGACAACCCATAAAATAATCTTTCAGCACAAATATCTTGGGGAGGGTCAGAACCAAGATGGTAGAGAGGAGATATGTCTTTGTCTAAGCTCTCCCAGAAGTTCCTTACATTAAAAACCAATCAAGCCTTTGAAATGGTTTTGGAGTGACAGAACCCACAAATATTTAGAGTATAACAAATTTCTAGCAGAAAATAATTTGAAAGACCTTCAGAAAAGGTCTGTTTCAATTGGGCACAGAAGGAGGCAGGCTGGGAGATGTGGGCCCCATGTGCACCAGAGGATCTAGTGGGAAGAAACTACAGCAGTGCTGGCTACTCTGGCCTAGTTGTAAGCCAATAGATCAGACATCCAACCCAAATATAAAAAGCAAAATGTGCACCCTTAAACCCCAGAATATCACTGGATCTGGCCACGCCCATCCAGCACTAGAAGTTAGTCAGCACTGGCCCAGTGCAGACATTGTTACCTGTAGAAGAAGCTTAGGCAATGTTCCATTTGCCTTAAAAACAGACCTCAATCTTTTTTTAAAAAATGAATAAAAAGATAAAAAGAACTCTGACCATAGATAGTTTTTCCCCCTGAAGCAATTGGGGTTAATTGACTTGCCCACGTTCACAGAAAGTGTTAAATATTTAAGACCAGATTTGAACACAGGTCTTCTTAACTTCAGGACTGGTGCTCTATCCATTGCCTAGATAGTTTTTATGGAGAAAGAGAACAGATTTCAAACCCTGAGGACAATAAAAGCAGATCAACTCCAGATGAAGCCAAAAAGGGTGACATAAATTGATTCCTATCTCACAAGGCTCTCTTGGAAGAATTCAAAGAGAATCTTAGAGAGTTAGAAGAAAAATGGGGAAAAGAAATGAGAACTTTGCAAGAGGGTTTGGAAAAGGAAATATAGAAATTACCTAAAGAGAACTCCTTACAAAATAGATTTAGTTAAATGGAAAAAGCTTATAACTCCTTACAAAATAGATTTGACAAAATGAAAAAAGAAAACAACAATTTGAAAAACAGAATTTGTGAAATGGAAAAAAAAATCCATTGAACAAAACAACTCATTTAAAAATTCAATTGGCCAAATACAATAGGAACTAAAAAAAAGGTAACCAAAGAAAATAATTCACTAAAAATTGGAACTGAACAAATGGAAATGAATGACTCAATGAGACATTAAGAATCAGTCAAAGAAAAGCAAAAAATGAAAAAATAGAAGAAAATGTAAAATAACTCATTGGAAAAACAACTAACAAGTGATAATATAAGGATTATTGAAGTTCTTAAAAACTATTATGAAAAAAAAGAGTCTAGATATTGTCTTTCAGGAATCCATCAAAGAAACCTATCCTGATGTCCTAGAACCAGAAGATAAAATAGCCATTGAAAGAATTCACCAATCACCTCCTGAAAGAGACCTCAAAATGAAAACTGCAAGGAATACTTTAGTTAAATTTCAGAATTATCAGATCAAGGAAAAAATTTGCGAGCAGCCAGAAAGAAACAATTCAAATATTGAGGAGCCACAATCAGGATTATCCAGAACCTAGCAGCTTCCACCTTAAAGGATCAAAAGGCCTGGAATTTGATATTCTGAAAGGCAAAGGAACTTGAATTGCAGCCAAGATCAACTATCCAGCAAAATTGATCATTATCTTTCAGAGAAGACAATGGACACTCAATGATACAGGTGAATTTCATCTATTTATGATGAAAAGAACAGAGCTGAACAAATACAAAATTCAAGAAAAGCATAAGAAGGTAAAAAGGAAAGAACTCTTGAGAACTATATTTCTGTTGTGAGTATACATAAAGAGTGCATGTATAATTTGATTTTACTGTTATATAAAAAAGAAAAGGTAGAGGTAGAAAGTGGATTGTACTGGAAAAAAAGAGGAAAATAAAGGTAAAATGAGGGAAATTACATCTCATAAAGTGGCAAAGAAGACCTATTAAAACTGAGAGAAAGAGGATGTGTGAATTTTACTCTCATCAAATTTGGCTCAAAGAGAGAATATCAAACATATCTCACCTTATAGGGAAGTGGAAGGGAAAAAGCAAAAGCAAAGGTTAGTAGAAGAGAAAACAGAAGTCGTAGTGAAAAAATATAAGAAAGGTGGGGCTGTAAATGCAGAGAGCTATTTGAGGGAGGTTGTGGTCAGAAGCAAAATACTAGAGAGGAGACAAAGGGGAAAAGGAAAAAGAAAAGCATAACTTGGGATAAATAAGATGTCAGGAAATACAGAGTTAGTTATTTTAACTGTGAATGTGAATGGGATGAACTATCCCATAAAATGGAAGCAGATAGAAAACTGGATTAAAATCCAAAATCCTACAATATATTGTTTACAAGAAATACATTTAAAGCAGAGCAATACATACAGAGTAAAGGTAAAAGGCTGGAGCAGAATCTATTATGCTTCAGGTAAAGTAAAAAAGTGGAGGTAGTGATCCTGATTTCAGATCAATCAAAAGCAAAAATAGATTTAATTAAAAGAGATAAGGAAGGAAACTATATCTTGCTAAAGGATATAATAGATAATGAAGTAATATAAATACTAAACATATGCATCAAATGGTACAGCATCCAAATTCCTAGAGGAAAAGTTGAGAGCTGCAAGAAGAAATACACAGTAAAACTATAATAGTGGGGAAATCTCAACCTTATTCGAGATAAATTGAACCACAGAATAAATAAAAAAGAAGTTAAAGAGGTAAACAGAATTTTAGAAAAATGAGGTGTGATAGATCTTGGGAGAAAATTGAATGGAGACAGAAAAGAATATATTTTTTCTCAGTAGTTCATGGAATCTATATAAAAAAATCATATATATAAGGGCAAGAAGACCTCAAAATCAAATGCAGAAAGGCAGAAACAGCAAATGTATTTTTTTCAGAAAAATTATATTCAATAAATAAAAGTCCAGGGGAAAACAGATGAAAAATTAATTGGAAACTAAATAATCTAATCCTAAAGGATGGCTGGGTGAAACAACAAATCATAGACACAATCAATAATCTCATCCAAGATAATAACAATAATGAGAAAGCATACCAAAATTTGTGGGACACAGCCAAAATGGTTATTAGGGGAAATTTTATATCTCTAGATGTTTATTTACATAAAGCAGAGAAAAGGAAGATCAGTGAATTGGAATTGAATCTAAAAAAGCTAGAAAAAGAACACATTTTAAAACCCCAATTAAATATCAAATTTGAAATTCTGAAAATAAAAAAAATTATAAAATTAAAAATAAGAAAACTTGAATTAATACAACTATGAGTTAATTTTATGAAAAAACTAACAAAATAGATAAACCTTTAGTTAATTTGATTAGAAAAAGGAAAGAAGAAAATCAAATTGTTCGTCTCAAAAATGAAAAAGAAGAACTTTCTACCAATTAAGAGGAAATTAGGGCAATAATTAGGAGTTTTTTTTACCCAGCTATATATCAATAAATTTGATAATCTAAGTGAAATGGAAGAATATCTACAAAAATATAAATTGCCCAGATTAACAGAAGGGGAAATAAATTACTTAAATAGTTCCATTTTAGAAAAAGAAATAGAACACACTATTAATCAAATCCATAAGAAAAAATCTCCAGGGCCAGATGGGTAGAATGTGAATTCTACCAAACATTTAAAGAACAATTAATTCCAATACTATATAAACCAGTTTAAAAAATAGAAAAAAGGACTCCTACCAAATTCCTTTTATGACACAGATATGGTACTGATACCTAAACCAGGTAAAATCAAAACAGAGAAAGAAAATTATAGACCAATTTTCCTAATGAATATTAATGCAAAATCTTAAATAAAATATTAGCCAAGAGATCACAGAAAATCATCCCAGGATAATATACCATGACCAAGAATGTGGGGCTGGTTCAATGTTAGGAAAACTATTAGGATAATTTACTATATCCACAACTAAACTAACAAAAATCATTTGATTATCTCAATAGATGCAGAAAAAGCATTTGATAAAATCCAATACTCATTCCTATTAAAAACATTAGAGAATATAGGAATAAATTTACTTTTCCTTAAAATTATCAGTAGCATCTATTTAAAAGAATCAGCAAGAATCTGGAGAGCAATTTGAAACTATGCCCAAAGGTTATGAAACTGTTCATATTCTTTGATCCAGCAATGTTTCTACTAGGCTTATATCCCAAAGAGATCTTGAAGCAGGGAAAAGGACCCACATGTGCAAAAATATTTGTGGCAGCCCTTTTTGCAGCAGCAAGAAACGAAACTGAGTGGATGTCCATTAGTTGGAGAATGGCTAAATAAGTTATGGTGAATGAATTTTATGGAATATTATTGTTTTATGAGAAACAATTAGCAGAATTATTTCAGAGAGTTCTAGAGAGATTTACACGAATTGATGCTAAATGAAATGAGCAGAATCAGTTGATCATTGTACATGACAACAATTCTGATGGATTCTGATCAATTCTGATAGATGAGGCTCTTTTCAACAATGAGATAAATCAGGTCAGTTCCAATGATCTTGTGATAATGAAAGCCATCTTCACCTAGATAGAGGACTGTGGGAATTAAGGGTAGATCACAACATAGCATTTTCACTTTTTATTGTTGTTTGCTTGAATTTTATTTTTCTTTTCATGTTTTTTTTTCTTTTTGATCTCATTTTTCTTGTGTAGCATGATAATTGTATAAATATGTAGGCCTATATTGGATTTCACATATATTTTTACCATGTTTAACATATATAAATAACTTGCCATCTGGGGAAGGGGTGGGGTAAAAGGAGGAAAATTGGAATACAAGGTTTTACAAGAGTCAATGTTGAAAAATTATTCTTGCATATTTTTTGAAAATAAAAAGCTTCAATAAAAAAACAAATATCTTGGAGAGATACTGTGCATAGCCAAAAATAAAATAAAATAAAAGCCAAGGAGAGGAGAAGAATTAAAGAGGAGGGACAGAGCAAGATAATAAACATTTTAGAAATTGTTCAGGACTTTAAACTCTAAAGATTTACTTTAAAACAAAGATTATAGGTTCAGAGGATTATAGACTTAGAGCTTTGAGGACCATCTAGTTCTATATTGCAGATAAAGAAATTGAGACCCATTACTAAGGCACATTTTAATTCCAGGTCCTCTGATTTTATATTCCAAAAGGTGATCTTTCCACTGTATCACTTTGTTATCTTTTTAATACACATATTTTTCTAATGATACTGTATGACAACCAAGTATAAAATATCTGAGTTTTACAAGAAGGAAGGTTGAAGGACACTAAAAGGCAATGGTAGTTATGGTAGTTATGATTAGGCTATAAGGTAAAAGTCACAGAAATCCCATTGAAAAATCAATAATCAGTTGATTTCTGAGGATCTAATGAAAAACCATTCTTAACCAGAATTGTTTCACAGGGAACAGGTTCGCCAACTGAAAATGGCACCAAACAGCCTTATCCTTTTGGCAGCCTGGATAATTCTGAGATCAGGTTTCCTTAACCAATTATCATATCCACCTTGAAATAAACATTGAAAAATAGCAACACCTCCTACCTGTCAAGACAGAACCAGGATTTCAGCTATGGCAATACCACATATACTCAAGTTACTGTTAGCTCTCACAACTGTTACATAATCTACCTATAACCAAAGGCTCCAGATTATTTTACAGGCTGATCTTGCTTGATGGGAGTGCCCCAAGATAATAAGATACAAAAATCATATTGATAAATGGAAAATCAAAAAATTGATTTTTCAACTAAAAATCAGATTCAACAAGGAAATTGTATTAGTGGCTATTATTTCAGTGTCTATTACGTTAAATTTGGTGTCTAATAAATTTTTCCTCTGAAAAGTGCTAAAAAGCATTATTTAAATAATAGAGACATCCTCTAATATATACATGTTAGCCTATATTTTTCTAAAAGAATAGGAGAATTTTGTCTGCTGTATCCTAAACCTTTCCCTTCATCACTCAGGATATTACCTATCCTTGAAACTCCCACAGGTCCAGCAATTCTATCTCATGGTCTTACAGAGCAGAACTCTATCCTATTCAGTCTACTCAGTAAGGTCAAAGAAAAGGCAGTATCTGCCACTGACTAGGACCAGAAATAAAAAGATAAGTTTTATAAATCTATACTTGGGCTTAATGAAGAAGACAACGTAGTCTGTTGGTTATGGAGTCAGGAGATTTGAGTTCTAGTCCTGTCTCTGCTTTAACTAACTGTGCAGTAGTCCTAGCAGTCATTTTTCTGTAGTTTAATTTCCTCTTCTGTAAAATGATGGTGGTCACTCTAAAGATCTATGATGTCCCTCTCAGATTTAAACAACATTTACTTCTTTTAGAAATTGTGGAGTTCACTCCTCATGAGTTTCTAGGGGTGGTAATAACACTTAAGGATAATTATACACAAACCTTTATTTCGATAATAAATATTAATATTAATATTAGCATTTCGCCTACAATACTGGTAAAAAATATCCTAGAGAAACCAGATTATTAGTATTCTTTGTCACTCTCTTTCTGTGTGTATATCTGTGTCTGTGTGTGTCTGTCTCTGTCTCTATTTCTCTCTCTCTCTTTTTTTCTCTTTGTTTCTCTCCCTCCCTTTGATTCCTTTTCCCTCATCCCCATTCTCATCTTTCCTTCTTTCAATCTCATGCTCCTTTCCAACTTTGCTCTTTGTTGCTTGCTGTTCCCTCATATAAAACATTCCTATGTCATTTTGTACAAGAAGATTCAAATAAAAGAAAAAAGTGAGAAAATACTGGCTTCAGCCGGTATTCAAACAATATCAGTTCTTTCTCTAGAGACAGATGCTATGCTTCATTATTAGTCTTTTGGGATTGTCTTGGATCATTGTATTGCAGAGAATAGTTGTCATTTATAATTCTTCATCATAGAATATTACTACTACTGTGTACAATGTTCTCCTACTTCTGTTCACTTTGCTGATGCAAAGTTCATGACTTTCTAGGTTTTTCTGAAAACATCCTCCTTTTCATTTTTTTATAGCACAATAATATTCCATTACAATCTTATACCACCATACATTTCCATGTAAAAAAGTATACAAAATTTATCCAGTCCCTTGAAATTAATTTTTGATGTTGACTCTTATATGTTAGGTTTTGTTGAGGCAAAGTCCTGAAAATTTGTAAGCTCAATGAATATCCATTTTCATTCAATATTATGGTTAGTTTGGCTGAATATAATATTTTTAGCTGTAGGCCTAATCCTTTGGATTGCCAATATATATTATTCCAGGACCTGCAGTCTTTATAGTAGTTGCTGATAAATTTTGTGCAATTCTATAATTAGAATTCTAATTGTAGTTCCAGCATATTTGAATTGTTTAGGGGTTTTTGTTATTTGTTTCTTGTAAAATTTTGTCTTTGATCTGGGGGTTTTGAAATTTGCCAATAACATTCCTACATGTTTTCCATGCAGGATCTCCACAAAGTGGTGATAGGTAGATTTTTTTTTCCTATTTATACTTTCCTCTCATGTTATCTTTAATTATTTCTTGTATTCTTTTGTCAAGGTTCTTTTTTTGGTCACAACTTAAAGGTGGTACAATTATTCATATATTTTCTTGATCTGTTCTCCAAATCTGTTTTCTTTTCTTATAAGATGTTTCACATGCTGTTGTATTTTTTCATTCTTTATATTTTGTTTTATTTTTTGGTCTCATAGCTTTACTGGCTTCCCTTTGCACAATTCTAATTTTCATAGAATAATTTTCTTCTTTAACACTCTGGATCTCTTTTTATAACTGGTTAATTTTTTTTCAGAGTTTTGTTTTTCTTGGAAGGTTTTTTAAAATTAAAATTAAAATTAAAAAATTCCCTCAATCTCTCTCATTTAATTTTTGAAATTTTTTTTGAGTTCTTTTATAAACTCTTTCTGGGCAGGTATTCATTTAACATTACTCTTTGGGATAGAAAAGGCTTTTTTTACTTTAATGTCCTCCTCTGAAGATGAATCCCAATCTTCCCTATTCTCATAGTAAGTTTCTATGGCTGGGTTCTTTCTTTGTTCATTTTTTAAAAATGAGAGCTATTAACTATTAGTGTACATATTAACTATTTAGTTCTGGAGTGGGACTGGGGAGATGGTGCCTCCAGCTTCACTTCAGCTCTCCCCTCTGACTTGAAACCTCAAACCAAAAGCTCCCCACTCCTGCAAGTGCCTGAAGTCTGCAGCATTCATGCCTCACTGCTTCTGCTTTCACTTGGCATGTTGGTTCCTTCTGGCCCCTGGTGACATCTTGCTCCTAATTAGCAAAGGTTCCCTCAGTCTTCCTGGACTCATACCCTAGACTGGCAGCAAACAAGCTGAGGTGAACAGTTGCTGAGGCTTTCCCCCAAACCAGTTAGCCCCAGGGTTCCTACTTGGAGTTTCCGTGGATCTAGCCAGGGATTGTTTATACTTTATACTGATTAAACTTCACTCTTGGGGTCTTTCTTTGGTCTTCTTGAGTTCTCCCAGGAGAACCCCCATTCTGCCACAAGTCATTTATTTTTCACTGGTTTATGTTCACCCTGAAATGCAATTTTATTCTGTTTGTGATGGAAATCTGGAGAACTTAGAAGTTTCTGACTTATTCTGCCATTTCCCCAGAATTTTTCTCTGCCTTAGGCATTTTCAAGACTAAATACAGTAACCCTGAACCCACAGACCATCCAGTTCATCTCAAGGATTTAAGGGCTGACTCTGGTCTCTCTTGATTCTATTGTCTAACTCTGCAGCTAAACTCCAAGGGCTTATTCTCTACTGGGGGAAGTGTCTCCTACTGGAAGTATATTCCACTACAAGGTACATTGCTGATGAGGGAGAGGGAAAAAGAAAAATCCTTTTTCCCTCCTGGATTCTCAAAGAATCAAATGGGGAAAAGATGAAAAACAATTTCCTCTCAAAAGCTGAGTTTTTCCCTCTTAATTGGTTCTCTTCTCTTTTTCTAGAAATAACTCTTGACTGAATGAATTATTCTTGTCTAGACTAGAGCTGGTGAACTTGCTTTTAAAGGGCCATTAGGGAGATGATTCATCCGTCAGCCAGCCAATGGTTAATCATCCTTTCATTTCTTCAAATTTGATTCACACTTACAGAAGGTATAAAGTATTATACATAGTGACCTTCTTTTACACTGCCCCATCAGACTGAAAAGGGTGAATTCTTTACAGTCTGGGTTTAGGTCACTCTGAGTGTGAGCCATTCAGGATTTCATGTACTTTACAATCTGTGAATTTCAGTCTAAAAGAAGCAAAATCTTAACACCTCATTGCCTTTGTGACTGTGTGGAATTAACTGAGTGAAGATCCTCTCCTGGCAATATAGCCTTAAACCAATTATGCCCTAATTATGACTTGAAACTTTACAATAACTAGTTGAGCTATAGCTAAAAAGCTGCAGGTGTTCCACCCCTCCTGTTTCCCACCATATCTTAATTAGCATTTAAGTACTTCTTTCAAAAGCAATATATTTTTTGGTTTCTGGAATAGATATCTATGTTTAGAGCCTAAACCTGGACTCCCCCAGACAATGGAATAAAAGGTCAAGGAGAGGGCAGAATTCTGTTCTATTTAATATTGTGCTTTGCACTTCTTTACAAACACCTTGTCAGAATTGCCCTTTCTCAAAAGATCATAATTAATCCCTTTTTGCTTTTTACTTACTCTTAGAATCTCTGATTTTAATTTGGGTTCATTGTTCTACACAGTTACCTGTCCCTTACAGGTAACTGTTAGGACTCTTACAAGGTGCTAAGTCGGTTGTCCAATTTTAGCATCATGCTTAGCAGTTCTCTGGTTCACTAATGTATTTAGTACTCATGGGAGTTCTACAAGATTCACAAGTCCAGGAGATTCACAAGTCAGGATTAGATCGAGGAGATTCATAAGTCCGGAAGATTCACAAATCAGGAACCCACAATCCCACTTTTAGAGGAGGAGTCAACCTTTGAGTTCACACCTTTAAGAGATCATATATAAGGAGCTCCCACAAGCCAATTAGAGACTTTTGGGAGATTGAAAAGCCAGGATTTGGAAGAAGAGAGGCAGAAACTGGTAGAGCTAAAGGACTAGCAACAGGAACTCTTGGAATCAAGGAGAGAGATAAGCCTCTAAGAAAACTAACCGGAGGACTGCTTGCCATCTAGGGGATGGGGTGGAGGGAGGGAGGGGAAAAATCGGAACAGAAGCGAGTGCAAGGGATAATGTTGTAAAAAAATTACCCTGGCATGGATTCTGTCAATATAAAGTTATTATAAAATAAAATATAATATAATATCCAAAAAAAAAAAAAAACTAACCGGGCTATTTTGGAAGAGACAATAAAGGACTGGACTTTAACTCCTAGCTGCAAATGAGGTGATTATTACTCTGAACTGAAACTAAGGCTGCCTCCAGAAGCTCTCCAAGAAATCTGCTCCCAGAGAATGATTATATTTAAGAGAAGCAAACATTACAGGTAACAATTACATTCAGTAATTTTTTTAGATGAACTGGGGAGAGTCAATTGATCAGAAGTCCCCTAATTAGCTCCCATACCCACTACACTTTAATACCATGATCCATGCTTTCTCTAATGTGAAGTTCTCTCTAGTGCAGATTACTATCCAATTGAACCTTTTCGTTCTGCCTGTATCTCTCATTCACATTTTCTATAAATTCACAGAGGGTATATCGGATGTACTTGGGGCAGGGGGAAAGTTTCTTGTACCTTCCGTACATTGTTTGTACATCAATGGAGCATATAAAATGTCCATCAGTTATCTTCTCTTCTCACTTCATAATGCATATGCTTTATAGAATCTATCCAAACTTCTCTGGTTCTATATCTCCCTGATATTATTCTTTACATTTAACCATTACTGGAATATTAATGTTTTATAAGAAACAATCAGCAGAATGATTTCAGAGAAGTCTGGAGAGACTTACAGGAACTGATGCTAAGTGAAGTCAATAGAACCAAGAGAACATTGTACACAGCAACAAGAAGATTGTGCAATGATCAATTCTGATGGACATGACTCTTTTCAAGAGCAAGGAGATTCCGCCCAGCTTCAATGGTGTTGTGATAAAGAGAGCTATCTGCATCCAAAAAGGAGGATTGTGGGGACTGAGTGTAGATCACAACATTATATTTTCACTTTTTTATTGTTGTTTGCATTTTGTTTTCTTTCTCACTTTTTTCTTTTTTTGATCTATTTTCTTGTGCAACATGATAATTGTGGATGTATATACATATATATATAATATATATATATACATATACATATAAGAATTGTACATGTTTAATAGATATTGGATTGCTTGCTGTCTAGGGGAGGGATGGGGGGAACAGAGGGAAGAAAAATTTTGGAATACAATGTTTTATAAAAGTGAATGCTGAAAATTATTTATGCAATGTTTTGAAAAATAAAAAACTTTAACCAAAAAAAATCAACTATTATCTTCTGCATAATTCTCCATTAGGAATATGTTGTAGCCTATTTGCTCTTACCATATGCTTCTCTGTTGCCATTTGGATGATCATGAATTTTAATTTTTTGGAGATTGTGGCAGTCTATAACTCACAGCTAATATATCACTAGAAAATCGATATTGGGGAGGATTCTGGGAAGATGATGGGGTAGACTAGCAAATTTCAAGCTCTCCTGATTTCCCCTACAAATAGAAGAAATTTGTGCCTCAAGATGAATATAGACTGGTGAAAAACCAGATGCAACTGAACAAGAACTGAAGAAAGACCCTAGGGCCAGAATTATCCTGTCTGAAGTACAAATACCTCCTAAGAAACATCAAGTGGGGATCCCTAGGTCTAGTCGGATGTTCTGGAGCCTCAGCAGGGACTGCAGAGACTTTCACTTCCTGGACTATTTTCAAGTGGCAGGATCAGGAAAGTAGAGTTAACCTAGGCTGATTGAGAATGACAGGCCCAGTTGTGATGCTGAGACGTGGCCCTGGGTAAGAAGGAGCCAGCACTCAGTGAGTGCAGAGGCAAGAGGGCAGAGATGTTACTGGCTGTGGGCACTTGCAGGAGAGTGGAGTTCTTGATTGAGATTCCTGGTCACAGTATAGAGTTGAAGGGAAGGAAGCTTGAAGCATCCCTACCCCCAACCCCATGGGGTTGAAAATATCATAGGAACAGAGAACAGTGGGATTCATCTTCAGAGGAGGACACTTTAGTAAAAAAAAAAAAAAGTTTCTACCCAAAGAGTAAATATGAAATGGCTTCTTTTATTTTATGTTAATTTTCTTTTATTTCCTTTGTTGTTATCATGACTCCATCCTTCTGTTCCTCCCCATACAAAAAAGAAAAACAAAACCTTTAACAAATATGCATAATCAAATAAAACCAATTATCTTTTGACTGTATCTAAAATGTGTGTCTTTTTCTTTATCCTGAGTTCAGCACTTTTCTTTCTTTTTTTTTTAATTTTTATTTAATAATTACTTTATATTGACACTAGTTTCTGTTCTGATTTTTTTTCCCTCCCTCCCTCCACCCCCTCCCCTAGATGGCAAGCAGTCCTTTATATGTTGGATATGTTGCAGTATATCCTAGATACAATATATGTTTGCAGAACCGAACAGTTCTCTTGTTGCATAGGGAGAATTGGATTCAAAGGTATAAATAACCCGGGAAGAAAAACAAAAATGCAGATAGTTCACATTCGTTTCCCAGTGTTCTTTCTTTGGGTGTAGCTGCTTTTGTCCGTCATTTATCAATTGAAACTCAGGTCTCTTTGTCAAAGAAATCCACTTCCATCAAAATATGTCCTCATACAATATCGTTGTCGAAGTGTATAATGATCTCCTGGTTCTGCTCATTTCACTTAGCATCAGTTATGAAATGGCTTCTTTTCCAGAGAGAATTTATAGAATTCAAAAGGGAATTCAAAAATCAAATGAGAGATGTTGAGGAAAAACTAAGGAAAAAAATTAAAACTATCCAAGAAAAACAAGATTATTGAAAAATTAACCAATTAGAAAAGGAAGTACAGAACCTCAAAGATGAAAATAACTCTAGGAAAATTAGAATTAGGTAAGGGGAATCCAGTGAAGCTATGAGAGACCAAGAAATAACAAAATAGATTATAAAGAATGAGAGAATAGAACAACATATGAAACATTGCATAAGAAAAATGACAAATCTGGAGAAAAGATCAAGAAGAGAAAGTATATATAATACATGTGTATATATTTTTTCTTAATTATATATCTTTTCTTAACTATAGCCTTCTTGGGATTTGGGGAAGGAAAATGAAAGGAGGGAAAACAAAGTAAATAAGGTGTACAGCAGAGAACAAGAAAACAGTTTATATGGAAGTAAAGAAAAGATGGACACTCATGAATATAATTTCATGTATATATAATATGCTTTCTTAAACTGGTATTGGTTGTCATATATTTTGAATCTTGCCTTATGTTCTTCTGGACACATGATAATGTTCTCTTTAGTTTTGTATTGCTCTTCTGTTGTTCTTTTTACTTATTCTGTTTCTTCAAATAAAATAAATTTGGAAAATATATTGATATTAAAATATTTCAGAGAAATACAGATAATAACATAATCAATCAATAAACAACCAAGTACTATGTTCCCTGAATTGTGCTAAATGCTGAGGTTGCAAAGTCAAAGGTAAAATAATCCCAGATTCCTCCAGAAATTTACATTGAAACCAGGGAAACAATGTATATTTATGTAAGTATAAGAACAATAACTGGTGCTGGGTCCAGTGGACCTGAGGTACTGTGCCTCTCTGGAACCATTTAACTCTAAATAAGATTTAAAGCTCCGTTCAAATTTAGAGAATCATAATTTCCAAAGAGAGGCCTGAGTTTTTTTTTGTCTTTGTTTCTAGCTCTTTATCCTACTCCCCAGAGAACCAAAGAAAATTATTTAGAGTTTAGATTTAGCCCAAGTCTTGCTGTTATTCAATTCTATCTGACTTTTTGTAACCCCATTTGGAGTTTTCTTGGCCAAGGTCTGGAAGGGTTTGCCATTTCCTTTTCCAGATAATTTTACACAAGAGGAAATTGAGGCAAACAGGAATTAATTGACTTGCCCAGGATACACAACCAGAAAGTCTGAAGCCAGATTTGAACTCAGGAAGATGAATCTTTCTGACTCTAAATCTGACAATCTATTCTAGTTGTCCTCGGTTCCACAAAGGGAGAAATAGAAAAGTATTCGATAATCAATGTAGATCAGGTGGGCCATTTAGTTATTCTACACAAAAAAAGACTTAACATATACAAGATCCATAATTATGCATTGAGAGGAAAATGTGAACAAGCAACAGCAGCAACAATTAAACTCTTCTGAGAGATTGATACATTAAGACATGAAGCAATTATGTGACTGATAAACTAGTATCTTTTACTTTCTTTCCCATGGCATTCTGTATTGCATTCATTATAAACTGGTATCAGAAATAGATTAACATCAGGATAAAAGGACTCTTGCCCCTAGATGCTCCCAGACACTTCACCCTCTCTATATCTCTGTTTCATATACAAGTCATATTATAAATAACATTATTATTGGAGTGGGCTCTTGTGACAATGTTGCCCAACAATCCCATTTGTTCTCACCTCACTACAGATTGGAATTACAGTGAGGCTACACACCCTACACAAATGGTCTAGAGCATCCTTCTTTCTTCTGCTGTGAGGAAAAAGTGTGAAAAGAACTGGACTTAGAGATAGAAGATGTGATATTGAAGAATATCTCAGGTACTTGATCTTTCTGTTTGACTTTGGTCTGATCATTTCATCAGTTTTCTCATAAGTAAAATAAAGACATTGGACTAGATGATCTTTAAGGTCTCTTCCAATTCTAAAATTCTATGATCATAAATCATAGGCTGATTATTGACAAATCCAAATTGTCAACTCTAGGGAGACAATGACTTTGTCAAGCAAATTTTAGGATCTGACATCAGGGCTAAATTTATCTCCTCATAATTTCTACCTTTACTATAATTCTGCTCTCTGGGACCAATCAAAATAAGATTCCCTCAAATGCCCTTAGATATTAAAGACAGTTACCTTGCTCCACTAAATCCCTTCTTTTAAACATTCCCAGTTTTTTAGTACTCATATGTTATGATCTTGAGGCTCTTCACCATGCAAGATATGTTCTTCTGGGGACTCTCCAGATTTTTATGCAGTATCTCCTAATATTTATTGTCTAAATTTGGACAAAATACTCCAAATGAGATGTCCACTGCAGAATGCACCATGCTGCCTTGCAAATTCATTTTGTTTAAATTTGAAAGTATTGCATCAAAAAGACTACTCTTTTGCATGTTTAATGGGAACAGCATATGTAATTCAGACAATCAAGCAACCAAGGAGTATTTTATTAAGCACCTATTATGTGCCAAGCACTACGTTAGTGGACTTATAAAGTCCAAAGAATGAAACAATCTCTATTCATAAGGAGATGACACTCTAATGGGGGAAGAACAAGTACTAAATAAACAAACAAACAAGCAAACAAATGTAAATGTGGCAAATATTCTAGAAGTACTCTTTCAACTTCCCCCTCCCTCACTCCCAATAGCAAGTTTGGTCTCTAGAATACAATTGTTAACATCTATCTATCCTCATGTTTCTTGAGGTAGCCTAAAGAATTTTTTTTTTTGGGGGGGGAATAAGTTAGTTTTTTATTTACAAGATATATGCATGGGTAATTTTTCAGCATTGACAATTGCAAAACCTTTTGTTCCAATTTTCCCCCTCCTTTTCCCCATCCTCTTCCCCCAGATGTCAGGTTGACCAATACATGTTAAATATGTTAAAGTATAAGTTAAATACAATATATGTATACATATCCAAACAGTTATTTTGCTGTACAAAAAGGATCGGATTTTGAAATAGTGTACAATTAGCCTGTAAAGGAAATCAAAAATGCAGGTGGACAAAAATAGATGGATTGAGAATTCTATGTAGTGGTTCATAGCCTAAAGATTTTGAGAGTGGTTTTCTAATGCTGTAAGTTATGAGCCCCCATCATTGTGCTTCCCTTCATGATAATTGGCTAATATTATTTTGTCAACCAGATTTAATTAAGATGGCATAATAAAAACAGTTGGTATAAATACTGCTTTCTTTCTGGATTCCAATGTGCCAAAGTAGGTGACCCAATTTTCCACTAGTACATTCAGAGTTCAGTGTACGTTTATGTTTTGAAAGCCCATGTGACAAAAGGTTAACATATCTCCTGGTTGCTGCAAGTCCTTTTCTCCTATGGGTTTTCATGAAGTTGCCCTTAGAGATGGTATAATTTCTCTGTGATGTTCCCTATAGAGTCTTAAAGCTACCTTTTCTCAGGGTGTATAGTTTGTCCTCAGTTCCCAAAGCAGACACTGTTAGAGCACTTATAAAAAGTTTAAATTTTTGGCCCTCTGAAGACTTCATAAAGTCTTCCTCTGAATAAGGGAAGTAGAAAGGGAAAATGCTCTATTCCTCTCCACTTTCACACAATTCTTTTTAAGAGTTTTGCTGGGAACTGTTATCCCCTAGCCTAACCCTAGAATCTCCTAGGTTCTAAACTGGTCTACTAGTTTATACAAAATGCACAGGATAAACTTCAGGTAATCCCTAATTACTTCCTCTGCAATGACAATCCATTTCAAGCAAAGACCCAATGATTCTTATGTATTCTCAGACCTAATCTAATATCCTTGACTGATTAGTTGATTCCGTGAAGATATCTTGGTCTTTTTCATATCTGTGATTGATTGATTCAGTTTTCAAGTTTCTCAACTGATGAAATTATACAAACTAGAGTACTACTAACTAGAATACTAGTAAACTGCAAGAGTAGTTATAGTTACTTTAAGTGGGATGAGGAGGTTAACTCAATCAGTTTTACAGATTGTGGCTGTTGTTCAGTTGTTTCACTCATGTCTGACTCTTTGTGACCTCATCTGGGGTTTTCTTGGCAGAGATACTAGAGTAGTTTCCTTCTCCAACTCATTTTATAGATGAGGAGCTGAAGCAAACATAGTAAAGTGACTTGCTTGCACAACTAAGTGTCTGAGGTCAGATTTACCTCAGATAAGTCTTCCTAATTCCAGGCCTGGCACTCTATCCACTAAGCCATCTAGTTCCCACTCTTTATAGATATATGATGTCATTTGACCCCTACAACAGCTATATGAGATATACTACAGTTATGATGATCTCATTTTTTGAAATGAGAAAACTGAGAGACCCTAAGTAATTTCCACATGTGCCAGAACAGGAACTTGAACCTGAGATTTCATGACTTCAAGCCCATACATTGTTTATTGTATACCAAGCTATCTTCCTAGAATGAGTGATGGTTATTAATGGAGGCCCAGATTCCAAAGGAATTCTATCAACCCACCATGTTTAGTTGTCTCTGACCTACTTGAAGTTGCTATATTCAGAAGTGGTCTACTTGTCTTAAGACAGGGTACATTTGCCAAAAGGTCCAGTTCCTATTATCTACCTCAATATAAAACTGCCCTGGCCCTGACATTTATGACTCATTTAATGATGGGACTAATTTTCTTGGTAGAGCTCACTTCTGGAAAACAGTTATTCTTGTGACTTCATTTCTCTAAACTACCCAAAGGCTCCATGTATAACAATTAAAGTAGAACATATGAATTCATTTATCCTTCTTGAATGAATATGTGCACATAGGTTGTATATAGGATATTCTATAGATTTAATGTAATTTAAACTATTGTCTTAAAACTACACTTATTCATGAAATATTCTGCATTAGTTAGTAAATCTTGTTTTTAGATTAAATGAATCTGAAACCATATCCTTGAAATCTTAAACCTGACTAAAATACTCATGGGTATAGTCATAGCTTAGCTTTTTGTACATGAGCAGGAGGTCATAGATATTAAATTGGAACTTTAACAATCTCAAACAAAGGATATGCTTGAGGCAGCAAGATGACCTAGTCACTGGGCCACAAGTATGCTGTGTTGACAACCAAAAATTTGAAGTCTTGTTTATACTAGTGATTGAGCTCAAATATTCAAATTTGATAAGTATACTGTCCTTATATTTCATTAAAGCTAAAATTGTTGGGAGTTTTTCATTTCTCTTTAAATTTCTCTGCAGTATCCCAAGCCCACTATAAACTTCAATCTGTTCCTACAGAAGGAAATGAACTATCATGAGATTCATTTTCCTCAAATCTCTCCTTTTTTATTTTTATGGACATTGAAAGCTAGTAAGAGAGCTACATCTCTTCTCAGGTTCTTGGAATAGCCTGGAGATATTGAGAGTAGTTTTCTAATGGTGTAGTTAATGAGCCCCCACCAGTGTGCTTCCCTCTGTGAATTAAGTCTAATTGCAATAAACAATTAGATGAGAACAGTCTTAGCTGGGTGGTTAACGCTGAGAAACATATTTCTGCTGCAATGTCACATGCCCTTGAGAGATGTATCAGCAACTGAACATATCATAGAAGGCTAAAGGTAAGGTTGGTATAATTAGCATAATGAGACTAGGTGAATGCTACCCATTGCTTTTCAAGGGAAGTAAATGGACTTAATGTCCTTATATACTATCATCATCTTTATTGCTGAATACAGTGTTTAAAGGACCTAGCATTTGATATAACAAGACTTTCAATGCAATCATGCAATGCAAAGTTAGGCTCTAGTTACTAAAGATAATGATGATAATAATAGCAATGACAACAATTTAACAATGCACACACACATTCCCCCAAAGCAATAAAAAGAAACCAAGGCAATGTAGTACAATGGAAAATAAGTTTGATCTCTACTTAGAGGAATTATTTTTAAATGCTGGCTCTTCCATTTACTATCTGGGTCACCTTGGGCAAATTATTTAAATGCAGTGGGACTTAGATTTTTAACTATAAAGTTAGGCCAGAGAGATTTAATATCCCTTTCTAATTCTAAATCTATAATTCTCTGACTTTGGATATATCAACAATGATCAGCCCATGTATTTGCTTTCTCTTTACTATAAAATCTTTTTGAGAATGATTCACACCTTGTAAGAGGAGATTAGATGGTGCAGTGAATAGATTTCTGGGCTTGAAGTCCAGAAGATCTGAGTTCAAAATCTGCTTCAGACTGTTATGTGTTATGTGACTCTGGACAAATCACTTAACTTTTCTTGCTCTCAATTTTCTCATTTGTAAAATGTGGGTAATAATGGCATCTACTTCCCAAAGATACCATAAAACACAAATAAGATTAAATGATGAAAAAGCTGATTTTAGAAAGGCCTGGAAAGATTCATATGAACTGATGAATGAAAAAAGCAAAATAATTGTATAAATATGTATATATATATATATATATATATTGAATTTAACATATATTTTAACATATTTAACATATATTGAATCATCTGCCATCTAGGGGAGAGGAAAATTTGGAACACAAGGTTTTGCAAGGGAAAATGATGAAAAATTATCCATGCATATGTTTTGAAAATAAAAAGCTTTAACTAAAAAAAAAAAAAGTGTTTCCCAAGCATTCATTAGATGTATGGAAAAAGTGGAGATGATTTTAATCAATTGTTCCACTGAGAATTCACATCAAGCAAGATATAGAACATAATGACAAATGTTCCCCTAAGAAGTCATTTAAGATTCCTAACAAAAAATAAACTTCAATTAATGGTGAAATGTTCCAAATAATTTTTGTTATAGATAGCATTATAGTAATCATACCAACTCCAGGAACATCAACTTACTTAGTGAAATCTATAGCAATTGGCATAGCAATGGTAATATATCTGAAGTCCATGTTGGGAAGACAAAGTGGATGAAACAGCTATATTACCCAGACTATGATACACATAGACAAGCGACTCATTGAGTTATATTTGCAGACTTGCATATTGAGCTTTGTGATTTCTAATACTACTTTCAATTAAATCTGAAATTCTGTAGTTTTATGATTTTGCTTAAAGAAGTTTTCTGGGAGGAGGTGGTATACAAGATGGCTTGTGAAAATGGTAAGAATCCAATAAGCAAAATGGAAAAAGAAAAGAAGCAGGGAAAAGGAAAGCTCAATAAAGTCACAAATGCATATAATGGACAAGTTAAGGACAGTTAAGGAGGCCAGTCTGATAGAAGTTAGTGCTATAGCAAAGACAGTAGTAGTAGTACTACTATGTAAATTACAATGTAGGCAACTTTGAATACCAGTCCTAGGAGCCTTAAAACTATCCTCTTTGCCATCAGGAGCCATTGAAATTCTCTAGGTTGAGGCTATGACTGAATGGATGAGTATAAGTAGAGTTTGGAGTTAGACTATTTAGGAATTTCAGGCATGATAAGTGTGCATAGTGAACAACAGATGTTTAATAAGTACTTGTTGAAAACTGTGGTATATGAATATTATGGAATATTATTGTTCAGTAAGAAATGACCAACAGGATGAATACAGAGAGGCTTGGAGAGACTTACATGAACTGATGCTGAGTGAAATGAGCAGAACCAGGAGATCATTATATTCCTCAACAACGATACTGTATGATGATCAATTCTGATGGACATGGCCCTCTTTAACAATGAGATGAACCAAATCAGTTCCAATAGAGTAGTAATGAACTGAACCAGCTACATCCAGGGAAAGAACTCTGGGAGATGACTATGAACCACTACATAGAATTCCCAATCCCTCTATTTATGTCCGCCTGCATTTTTGATTTCCTTCACAGGCTAATTGTACACTATTTCAAAGTCCAATTCTTTTTTTGCACAGCAAAATAACTGTTTGGACATGTATACTTATTTTGTATTTAACTTATACTTTAACATATTTAATATGTATTGGTCATCCTGCCATCTAGGGGAGAGAGTGGGGGGAAGGAGGGGAAAAATTGGAACAAAAGGTTTGGCAATTGTCAATGCTGTAAAATTACCCATGCATATAATATATTTCCAAAAATCAATAGCATCTTTTATGGCAATAATAAAACTCAGAAGGAAGAAATAGAAAGAGAAATCCTGTTCAATATAATTGGAAAATCCATAAAATGTCTAACAATTAATTTACTAAGGCCACTTACACTAAGACTTAAGTCCCCTGAACATAACTATTCTTTCTCCCCTTATAATGAAATCCCTTTGAGATGGTACCAAAAATTGGGGGTGGTGGTGGTAATTTTTATTATGCTATACCTCAAAAGCCCCCATCAGTGTGCTTCCTGACATGGCTGTCAACTAGTTAGCCAGACTTAGCTAATTTTTTAAAGAGGTATTTATAAGATAATATGATAAACATCCCCTCCACAAAAGTCTGTGACACATTCTCCCACAAGTATATACAGAGTCCAGGAAAAGTGGGCTAAAATTTAAAGAACACTTGTAGTAGATAGTTAATTCACAGCAGAACTGGCTTCATGCTATATGGATATATCCACAGGGCATGACCAAATGTTCTTAACCAATCTGATTACTTTTCCAGCCAATGTCATCCCATTTATTCAATGACTTTTTGCATTTAACCTAAACTATTTGATCAATTGATTGAGACATTGATATATTGTTTAGTTTTAAGAGGAGTGGGATGATTTGGTTGATTTAAGCAATTTCTACCCTTACAAATAAGCAGTGAAGTGACCTAGTGGACAAAGTACTGGAAGATTACTCTTCCATGAGTTTAAATCTGACCTTACCTTAGACATTTAATCAGCTCTGTGACCTTGGGAAAGTCACTTAATCTTTTTTTGTCTCAGTTTCCTCATCTGTAAAATGAGCTAGAGAAGGCAACGGCAAACCACTCTAATGTCTTTGCCAAGAAAACCCCAAATGGGCTCACAAAGAGTCAGACACAATTAACAAATCACATCAAATTGATCAGATCTAGATTTCGGGGTTCTTCCCAGTCAGGGAACCAAATGATGAGGTTAGACTTAGGGAACCAAATGATGATATTAGGGTTCCTGGTGGTCAGGGAATTAAATGATAAGGTTAGTGGCAGATTCAGGGTTCAGGGAACCAGATTAAAAGGTTTGGTTCCCCTAAATCCCCTTTAGGATTGGCACAAGGTAGGGAGTTTGGGGAAAACCCCCTTCTGGTGGTACAGAGGTCCTTCATAAAGGAATTTGTGAACCTAAAGCTAGACTGATAAATGGATATTGGGAAGTCAGTGTTTGCTATGCATGAATAGAAAGGCTGAATTCCTTAGTGGTAAGGTCCCAACAGGAGAGTAAAGTATTGGAGAAGTCCTGGCAGAGAACTAAAATTTTTAGTAGAGAAATCCTGACAGAGAGATATAAAGTCTCTTTAGGGAAATAGGTGAGGGAGAAAAAGGGAGGGTATTCCAGTGAGCAGAGTTTGGTATGCCAGGAAAAGAGAGAGTTTTCTTGGCAGGGCATATTAGCTCCTCTGCAAGGAGTGAGTTCCAAATTGGCTCTTTTTATCTACAAGCTGGGTTTCAGCTTGAGCTGGAATTGAATAAAAAAAATCTTAGAATTGAATGGGTGTTTCTCCAATTCAATGAGGTTAGAATCTCTCAACTCTGGAATCAGCTAGCCCCACCTAGATAACAGAATGAAGCTGTTTGTCCTTAGGCAGGGTCTTTACAGAGTCAGGGTCTTACAGGCAGGGTCTTACAGAGAATCTGTCATTCAAGGAGTTTTCAGAGAGTTTCGGGGTCCCTTCGTCAAAATCACAACAATCCTCTTTAAAGATATAAAAAGTATCAAATAATTGAAGCAACATTCATAGCTAATAGTGGCATAACAATGTAATAAAATTACATTAATTTACAGATTTGGTGATATATCAAGTAATCTATGGAGTATTTTGGATATAGGACTTGAAACAAAATCTACTGCTGTGGCCAGCTATCTATTATATCATGATACTTTTCTGGCACTGACATATAATGAAAACAGAAAGAAAATAACAATGAAATAGGCTCTGACTTCAAGGAGCTTATATTCTATCAGGGGAGATAGTTATATATGTGTGAGTGTGAGTGTGTCTATGTGTATATGTGTATATGTGTGTACACTCAGACACACACAAAAATATATATGTAGTGTTCCTTTGGTTTCCCATTCACCATTTACACCAGAAGCAGGTCCACTCCAAAGTTCCATTCATTTGACTGCAATGCCAACTGAGCTATTCACAAACATAAAGTAATTTTGTAGAGGAAAAGGAACTAGCAAATAGGAAGAAAGGGCTTACATGAAAGGCAAGCTTTGAAGAAAACCAGGGATCTTAAGAAATAGAGTTGAACAATCAGTGCATTCTAGGCATAAGAGCCTGAGCAAAGGTATACTGACACCCATATAAAGAATAGAAAGAAGACCATTTTGGCTGGAATATAAAGTATATATACATAAGGCTACACAGGAATGTAGGAATCAGGATGGAAAGGATTTTAAAATGTTAAAAAAAAGTTTGTATTCAATTCTAGAGCTATCAGGGAACCCCTGGAATTAATTGAATAGGGAACTAAAGTAGGAGCATTGCTAAGTGGGCCCTTGCAATAGTCCAGTAGGAGAGTGATAAGAACCTAAAACAAAGTGGTGACTGTGTGAGTGGAGAGAAAAGGATAAATGCTAGAGATGTGCTAGAGATATAAGCAACAAAATATTTAAAAAAAAACAAGCAAACCTACAAAATGCCAGATAGTAGACTAAATGCTTTATAAATATTATATCAATTGATCTTCAGAACAACCTTAAAAGACAGGTGCCATTATTATGCTCATTTTGCAGAAAAGGAAACTGAGGAAGAAGTTAAATGCCTTGCCTTGGGACACACAGTCTATATAGTGTCTGAGGTCACATTTGAATTCAAGTCTTCTTGACTCCTGGGTTCCACAGTATCCCCTCTTGTCAACTAATTAGATATGTGAAATAAGAGAAGAGGGGCAAGAATGATTTCAAGCTTGATCAGAAGAAAGGCAGTGCCCTCCAAAGAAATAGGGAAAAGTTGAAGAGGTATGGAGGGAGAAATGATGAGTTCAATGTGAACTTGTTGAGTTTGAGATGTCTATGAGACATGCAGTTTTAAGTGTCCATTTGGCAGTGAGTGATGCAGGTTTGGTGGTCAAGAAAAAGACTATGGGCTGACTATAAAACTTGGCCAGCTAAATTGACATCAGAGGTGATTGTCTGACCCTGTTCAAGTCATCTAACCTTATCTTCCTCAGTTTCCTCATTTTGTAAAATGATCCAGAGAAAGAAATGGCAAACCACTCCAAGAAAACCCTATATGGGATCAAGAAGAGTGGGATCAGACTGAAAAATGACTAAACAACAACTTTTATAAACTCTTGAAAGAAGTCCAATGATTAAAACACAAAACCTGGGAATTATCTGCATAGAGATATTCATTAAGACCATCAAAGTTAAAAAGTTCATCAAGAAAGAGCTTAGAAGGAAAAGGGGAGAAGCCCTAGGTTGGAGGGAGTAAGATATTTCAGTGATGATTAATGAAAGGAAACTGAGAAAGATAAGTGAGAGGTTGGAAGATCCACAAAGAATAGTGTTAGAAAAACCCAGGAAGGAAGGATTATCTGGGAGGAGAGGATGGTCAACAATGTCAGGTGCTTGAGGAGATAAAAAGGATGAGGATGGAGCAAAAAACCCATCTGGCAGTTATTCTCCCCCTTGCTGCACTCTGCAGACTGCTAATGCTGACCCTAAGATTCTAAAGCAGATAAATTAGGCACATGAATGGAGATTTTAGCTGGCAGCCTAGTTTTCTGTAACTCCTAATTCCAGATATCCCTGTTTATGCCAGCACTGTTCTGTGGCAGCCTTTTTTTTTTTAATATTTAGCACAATAAAGCAAATCTTCAGTCTTAGAGAGCCCACTCCACTGCTTATGAGAATACTTTAGAGGCTCAATGCTTACTCATATGATGAATATCCTCTTAACCAGTGGAAGCTCTGCCTCCCCAAGGAACATCCCATTCATTCCCTGTGCTATTCCTGGGACAAGGAGGAACGGAGTGTTCTTTGCATTTTCTAAAGGGGATCTGGGGATCACTCTGATTCATCCCAACTTCTTTCTCATGTGTCTCATTTCTTGTACTGTGGAAAAGTTGGTATAAAGGTGATAGGCATGGGGTGGGAAAGAAATGCATTGGCTACTACCTTTTGAGACCCAAATAAATTTAGAAAACTGAGTACATGTGAATTAAGCCTTGCCTCCTCTCTTGGTGCCTTCTCACTCTCCTTTGGTAACCTTCTCTTATCTCCTCTGACATTCAATGTGTCCTTGAACTGTAAATGGCTACCCAAGGTCTATGACTATGTATCTTCCTCCTCAAGCTCTGGACCTTCTATCAAAACTTACCTGTTCTGAGTCCCATTCCTAGAAATCTGATAGATCCATTAGAATGCAATAATCACAAGTAGCTTAACAAATGCTTTTACAAATAACTGATAATGGATCATTGAGACAAGGTTGCTTAAGTGAACAGAAGGCTAGCCTTAGACTTAAGCTTTAAGTTTGAATAAAAAGTTGAAAAAAAATAAGTAAAAGATACTAGTAGCTATGTAATGCTGGAAAAATCACTGTACAACTTCACACTGTTGGAAACTAATACTGAAAATGATAGATGAATTAGTTGCAGATTTGTACTAATGGGGATTGTTTCCATGCTGGCAATTCTCCACAGCAATGAGATAACAGATTTGAAGAATTCACCTTTCTTTCCCTTGCCTCTTCTACAAAGAAAGAAAAAAAAATGACACTAAATTGGGATATACTACAAGTTACTTCACTCACTTCATTTGTTGGTGTTTCTAAAAGTATTTTCTATTAATAATACTTTCATTCAAAGAGAGGACCTTAAAAACATGTACTTCAGGTTCTGATACAGAGATTCATCTCTTGAGAAGCTTCTCAGGAGTGCCTATAACATGGGGCACGTGCCTAGACATTTATAATCTTTGTTGATAGAATGATTGCTTGTTGCTCTGTGATTGCATGAGGGATGGTGGTGGTTTGGTAAATGTTGATAGTACTCAAGGTAGTATCCACACAGAAAACTCTAGGGAGCTCCTTCCTGATACCTGAGGAATTGACAATAGGGAATTATTCATGAGAATTTCATACTTGTCCACTCTCTGATTAGTAAGAATTGCTGAAAGAGGTAGGAACCCTTCTAATCTATCACAGGAAATATTGCTATAAAGAAACTGGAATCATAATTATATCCAGAAATGTTACTTCATCTATAAATGAAGCTGAGGTCAGACTCCTTCTGGATAGATAGAGAAACATAAAATTGGCATTTTTCTCTTCATGAGAACCATGTCCTTCTATGAAAACAATACTGGGAGACTTGGATTGAACAGCCAGGAATGAGCCTGAGAAACTAAAAGACCCCTGAGCCAGAGGAGAATATAGCAAGAAGTTATTCCCAGGAGCCTTCTACGTGATGACACCATCTTAAAGATGGTGGAAATAGTCCTCAAACCCCCATTGCATTACTTTACCTACATCTACAAGTAGCATTGCCTCAGGCCATAGAGCAGGGGTTCTTAACTTTTTTTTTTTTTTGCGTGTCTTAGAAGCTTTTGTCAGGCTAGTGAAACTTATAAATCTCTTCTCCCAATACTATTTTGTCACCTACATTTGTAATGAAGGAAATGCTCAATTGTGGTTAGAGGTTAGTGAAAATTAAGATGTGCTATTATCCCTGTAGACCATCATGGAGGAGGTAGCTTTTGATCTAGGATTTGAAGGATGATAAGATTTTATCAGAACTGTGTTTTATAAAGTTTAAACTGACAGACATGTGTAAGGAGCATGTTGTGGGGTATATATGGACTGGAAGTTGGGGGAACAGGTTAGGAAGTTATTTCAGTAGTCCAGCTGATACATAATCAGGCAGTGACAGGCTGGAATAGGAGGAAGAGGAAGAAATTGATTTCATAAAGATTATAGAGGTACAAACTGACAGGATTTGTTGGGTCATGAAGTTGAAATCGGGAGGGAGGAAAGGGTAGTGATATTCCCCAATTTCACCATTCCTCTTAACCCTCATCAAATAACCTAAACTCTGAATTAGACTTCATGGTCTTAGGAACTTCAGTTGCTACATATCAATTCAAATCCATAGCCAGGATGGCTACTAGGAGTTCTTTCCCATGTAACACTTAAGTCACTTTAGAAATGCTTATACTCAGAGAAGAAACACTGTTCTGATATAGCTATGAGATATTTTTTATGTATGTGTCTTAACTCCCTATATAAACTCCTGGAGGACAATGGCCATAATCATTCATCTTTGTATCCTTAGCATCTAGTGTGGCTCTGAGTACAAAGTTCAGTAAATGTTATCTGATGATCATGAAGGTTCAACGGATGATAATTGGATGCCTGCCTCACACCTAACCCTCCACTAAGCATATGGAAGCTTACAAAGATGCATAAGGCATAGTCCTTGTCCTCCAAGAGCTTAGAGCTTATTCAAGGGAAAGAAAACATTGTAAATGAATTATAATATGAAGCAAAATGTGGTGTTTCTAGAGAAAAGCAAGCTTTAGTGTGAAGACAGAGGAAAGAAAACCAGAGAATCAGAGAATCTCAGAATCTGGCAAAACCATAAGAGACCCATCATTCTCATCCATATTAATGAAGACTCTCTTCTGCTAAAGCTCCCAACATTTGTTTGAAGACTTTTGGGAAGAAGTAACCCACTTACTCTCTGAAGTAGGAAGATAGAAGGAATAAGTATTTACACAACATTGTATATAGTATTGTGTGCCAGGCATTATGTTAACTCTTTACAAATATTCTCATTTGACCCTTAGAAGTAGATGCTCTTATTAATCCCATTTTACAATTGTAGAAACTGAGGCAGAGAAAAGTTAAGTGGTCTGTCCAAGATCAAACAGCTAGTAAATGTTCATATTTGAACTCAGTCTTCCTGTCCAAGGTTCTACCAACTGTACCGCCTAACTGCCTTATTAAAACAAGCATCTATCAAATGCTTATTAGGTGCCAGGCACTGTACTAAGCACTTTTAAATGACCCTCACAAAAATCTTGAAAGGTAGATGCTATTATTATCCCCATTTTATAGTTGAGAAAACAGGCAAACAACAGTTAAATGACTTGTCCAAAGTCATACACCTAAAGAGATTCAGAGGTTTCATCATTAATTCTCTAAGATTGAAATTAATGACTTGTATTGATCATTGTACTGAAGTTTTCAGTGTTACTTTCCTTTGCATTTTTTGTGGTGGTTGTGTAAATTGTCCTCCTTGTTTTGTTCATCACTCAGCATTCCCTGGAAGAGTACTACCTGGCACTGGATATGTGCTCCAAGAAAACAGCGTCACATCTCAATTAGTTCTATCACTTCATACAAGTTTTCCTAAATCTTTCTGAATTAGATTCAGTATTTCTTAGAGAATCATTATTCCATTGCATTTATATAGCACAGAAAAGATCTACTCTTTTCTAGACTCATTTTTAACTTTTTGTTCACTTTTATCCAGTTCACTCTGCTATATAACATGTCCTGTGATTTCAAATTTTCCAGTTAATGTCAGAACTCATGTGTCTTCTACCTCCTTGTTTTAGCTACAATCTAGATTTCTCTTTATGACTCCAAGTCCCTTGTAATCTTTTCCAATGGAGAATCACTCCTTATCCGTATAGTTCCTTATCCCCTCCAAAAAATAGGGAAATATTAAAAGGTAAAATATAATTTTATTTTAAATTTTACTATTTCAGTCTTCAGATGAGGAAACACATTATGCTTTTAAAAGCATTGAGACAAAATAGATATTTCATACAGAGAAGAATATATACACCAAAAATGATGAGTTCAAAGTTGATCAATTAAAATATTTCCTCTATCATCTTACTATTATTTTTATGAAACTCAGGTTAATACTACAAATATATCCAGGCAGAATGTATGCTATTCAAAAATAAAATACATGAAGGTTTAGCTAACAAATTAAGATAAAAAATAGAAAGAGCAATTAAAATTTACTTAAGAAAAAACTTCTTAGTATGGAATTGAAATAATAACAAAATTAAGAAAATATTGATATCAAAGTTCAAACTACAATATTATAACATATTATTGACATATTGAAAAATAAAAATAATAAATATAACACATGAAATAGGATTGACTATTTTGCTGCCTTGAATTATTTTTTTTATTATTCACCCTATTCATTACTTCTACTATATGAAATTCATAATCCATATACCTCTAAACTCAGGGTCCACATCAATCATTTTCAATTCCAAACTGTCATATCTAGTTCATATCTACATGTCCCCTAATATGGCCATCCCCAGTCATCCTGATCAAAATCTTGGTCTGAGCCCAGATGGTTCTGGAGGAGAAAGAGAGGCTGGTGACTTTGCACAATGCACCTTCACTTCAATTCAACTCACTTGCATAGCATAGCATCACCTCCTTGATGGCATGGTCCTCTTCGAGAATGAAGGACAAACAACAACCCTAAAATTCTGGAGAATCCTTAACTCTTGCATAAAACCCCAAATATAGTGTTTTCCATAGTGCCACTCTTGTTTGGGACTGGCAGACAAGCAACCTCCTTCCTATTGGAGTTGCATCATTTGAATAACTTATGGTAATAGGGAAGAGCAAAATATAGTCCTTCTGTTCCCCCACATTTTGACATTTATTCCTTATTTCCCCAGTAGCTACAGGGACCAAATGAGTAATCCTTCTCTCTCCAAGAAGGATGATGCTCAGAAACTTACCTAGAAACTTAATTTAGAAGGAAAATTTTCCAAGTGCTTAAACTTGGGTTTCTCACAGGAAAACCCCAAAAGCTAGCCTAAAGTATCTCTCTTTACTGGCTAGAAGACTAGTTTTACTGCTGAGGAAATCTGTTCTTCTTCAATTAGAAAGCAGGGGTTCAGAAATGACATTTGTCATGAACTCCCCTGGCTCTGTGTGTGATTAAATGTAGGTGCCATTTACTTTTGCCATAAAGTAACCATTCATGGCTCTTGGTGATGAAAAAGAAATGCCTGCTCTTTCCTTCTCTCTCCCTACCCTAAGCTCTGTATAAAGACAAAAATACAGTCCTATCACCTTGTCACCGGAAAAGTCAGATTATATTTATAGGTCAGCAGAAAGTGACCTCTCACAATAGAGTTCAGCCTGCCAATGGACCCAATCCAATTGAATCATCTTGGGAGCAGCCCCAAGATTAATTTGTAGCTGTTTTTTGTGCTCTTAATAGTGCGACAATAGGTATACACATACTGTAAGGAAAGAATTATCCAGTATTCTAAACAAAGTCTCATTTTCTAGAAAAGTGAAGGATCATCTCCCATTCATTAAATCATTTCTTATCAGCTTTTCTTATATGTGTATTTATCATAAGAACATAAGTTTAGATTTTGAGGGGACCTCAAAATTCAATTAGTCCAATCAATTAGTCCAATTAGTCCAAATATGAAAAAAGGGATTAAATCAATCCCATTACAATCACTACCTCCCTCTGATCTTGAAGAAGGCTCAAGGCTAGGCAGCTACCATTACTACTGCTACGATCCTCAAACTGCTCAATAGCCATAGTTACTGAAGATGTAAAAAAGACAATTCTGGAAAACTAAGTTCTCAGAATTGTCAAATGGCTCAACATTAGAAAAAAGACATGTTTTTATCAAGAGAAATGACATCAAGAGGGAAAAGGATCTATTTGTATAAAAATTTGTAAAGCAGCTCTTTTTGTGATGGCAATGAATTAGAAATCAAGACAATGCCTATGGATTAGGGATTGCTTGCACAAGTTGTGATATATGATTCAGATGGAATACTGCAGTACTATAAGAAATGATGAACAGAATAGTTTCAGAAAAAAACTAGGAAGACAAATTAACTTAGGCAAAGTGAAGTCAGCAGGATGAGGAGAACATTATATATAATAACAGCATTATTGTAAGAGGAACAAATGAAAGGTTGAGCTATTTTGATCAACACAATAATTCAAGACAAATCCAAAGGACCCAAGATGAAAAATACTATCCCATATCTAGAGAAATAACTGATAAACTATGAATGCAATTGATGTATACTTTTAAATATTTGGGGGAGACTAGGCAATTGGGGTTAAGTGAATTGCCCAGGGTCACAGAATTACAGTTAAGTGTCTGAGGTCACATTTGAACCCAAGCCTTCCTGACTCCAAGATTAGTGCCCTAGCGATTGTGCCATCTAGCTGCCCTAATGTATACTTTAAAAATTTTTATTTCTTTTTTTTGGGGAAGGGTATATTTTCTTTTACAACATGGCTAAGAAAGAAATATGTTTTGTATGACTTTGTATGTATAAATAATATTAAATTGCTCTCTCAAATACAGGAGAGGAGAGAAATAGAGGAAGTGAATTTAGAATTCAAAATGATTGTTAATGACCAATATGTAAATATGTTTTACATGATTTCATATATATAATCTATACCAAATTGTTTACCTTCTTAGGGAAGAGAGAGATAAGGGAGGAAGGGAGAAAATTTGGAACTCAAATTTTTTAAATGAACATGAAAATATATCTTTACATGTAGTTGGAGAAAATACTATTAAATTATTTTTAAAGATTGTTAACAATTTTTGCATGTAATTAAAAATATATAATAAAATACATATTAAAATAATAATTTAAAAAAGATGAAATGACACTATCTGTCCTTGATGCTCCAGCCAAACTGTATGATCTGACATCTGGACTGTCCATTTTCATCATTTGTCCTGCTACTGAATTCTAAGAACCACCAGACCTTTCTATTTTCCCTTCAACTAAACCAAGTGAATGAATCATTATTGGAATGTAATATTCTTGAAAGCAGTACCTGCCTCTCTTCTATTTGTATCCTCAGAATTTAACACAGTGTTCCTTTTTATTGATTTATTCATTCACTTTTTAGACTGTACAACAGAAACCCAGATCAGTTAAGTGATTTGCCGAAGGTCAGATAAGTAATAAGTGACAGAAACAATACTGCCCATGGGGTTTTTTTGGCAGAGATACTGGAACAGTTTGACAGATTTTAACTCAGGTCTTCCTGACTCTAGGCAAGATGAACTTGAGTTCAAGTCTAGTCTCAGACAATAGCTGTATAACCCTGGGCAAGTGATTTAAACCTTTTTTGCCTCTGGAGAAAGAAATGGCAAATTACTCCACAATCTCTGCCAAAAAAACAAAAAACCCATGGATAGTATTATCATATTATAATCCACAGGGTCATGAAGAGCCAGACATGACTGAATGACTAAACAATATGATGAATGTTTGAGGGAAAATAAAGCAAATGAAATGAGGTTTGTGGAAGGCCTTGCATATAAGAATAATAAGTTGGACAAGGAATAACAAAATCTGAGATAATAAAACCACCAGGTGGTGATGGTGAGCAAGGCAGGCCAACCCGTCAATCACCCCTAAACTTAGGGCTTTGTTTGGGTTTGCCAGAGGAACTCATTTTTATTTCTCTTTGTATGAGTAGAGCTGCCCTAGCAACTCACATACCACACACACTCAGCATTGTCTTCCAGGAAAAAAGAAAAAATGACAACCTTCCTTTGTTCACGTATGTCTTGTGTTGTTCAGAGTCAACTAGGAGCATCTTCCCCTGGTCTGTTCTCCCTCTTTCCCTATGATCAACTTTTAAAACAAACTAATAAACTCTTATCTTTATTAGATGTGTGGCTCCAAACCCCTAGCTAGTTTGTACAAGCAAAATCCAAATTGCTTTACAAACCCTCGATAATTTAGATCATTTCCCTTTTGGGTTGTCCTTCTCTTCTTTCTAATCTACTGGTATACATTTAATTAAGTAAAGCTGGCACAGATTCAAGAGCTATCTGATTTTAATACAATTTCAAGTGCATAACAAGAAACTCAAAATGCCACATAATGAGATAACAATTCCAAATGTCAGTTACTTAGCCTGTAAGGAGGTGGAGTAAGGAGTAAGAATGGTGGGCAGGAGCGGATGAGGGGGAGCAGAACCAGTGATGTCTTCATTCTCTATTAGGATGAGTGAAAAATAAGAGTAGATGGAGTTGGTCTCCCAGGACTGTATCAGCAGGATCCCAAGATAGTTTCACCAAAAGACACTCCACATTTCATGTGCTGTGGTTCAATCATATCCAACTCTGTGACCCTTGAATCACAGCACACCAATACTGTCCATGAAATTTTCTTGGCAAAGATAGTGGGTGGTTTGCCAATTCCTTCCAGTGGATTAACAGGGTTAAGTGACTTGCCCAGGGTCTCCCAACTAGTGTCTGAGGTGAGATTGTAACTCAGAAAGATGGGTCTTCCTGACTACAGGTGAGGAACTCTATCCACTGTACCACCTAGCTGCCCATCTGGGAGGGGAACTAGTCTATATTTAGAATAATTACATTGACAGTGGTAAATAGGATGGATTAGAGCAGAATTAGACAAGTTGGGAAATTTTTGCAAAAGCCCTAGTGCCCTCTGACTGATAAACAAAGATTCCACTCTGAGTTAGAAGTATTGTAGTGGGAATAGAAAGGAAAGGATAAACATGAAGGAGGTGGAGGAGGTGGAGCTAATGGAATTTTCCAATTAATTGGATGAGTGGCTAGAAGAATGATGTTTCTATTATAATAGACATGTCAGAAATTTGGGGGTCGGGGTGGGAAAGAAGAGGAGTTGTTAAGTTTGTGATAACAAAACATACAGGTAAAGAGGATTTATGAATATTTAGAAATATAATTTGGGAACTTCTAAAAGACACCATTTCTCATGATTTGCATTCAGAAGTCTGAATAGATGGTGTGGTATGTGGAGCACTAGTCCTGAAATCAGGAAAATGAGTTCAAATCTGATCTCGGCCACTTACTAGCTGTGTGATCCAGTGCAAGCCATTTGACCTCTGTTTGCCTCAGTTTCCAAAACTGTAAAATCAGGATTATTATGGCACCTACCATCCAGGGTTATGGTGAGGACCAAATGAGATAGCAATTGCAAAGTACTTGGCACAGTGCCTGGCACATAATAAGTGCTGTGTAAATGTAAGCTATTATTATTGTTATTATTAATAGTGTGGTGTAATGTTATAATTAGAAAGCCTTGAAGTTAAGAAGATCTAAGATATGTGGTATATATTAAGTGTGTAATATAGGCAAGTCACCTCATCTTTCAAAGCCAACAATTCATTAAAACTATAAGTTACAACTATAAGTCAGATGTAAAGATCCCATTGTTAGGGTGCAGAAGTAAAGCAGATGCTAATATCATTTCCCCTGTTAAAATCTTATCACTTACTGATGAACCATTTGATAACTACCAAGCAAGGACTTTCTTTTCTGGATCTTCAGTAGATGTGGCTGTAACACCTGCAGGAGCAGTTGCTAGGCTGCAGCTCCACAGAGATGGCTCCCCAGGATGCTAGTGGAAGGTGTGGACTATTCCCAATGCTATTCCCAAGGCTCTCAGGTTTACAAGAAGAGACTGAAGAACGTATTGGATAGGGCTGGCAATGGACAAGTGGCAGATTTGCAAAGCCTTAGTTAAGTATGTGGGTCACACAACAAGGCATGGGCTATATCTTAGAGAAGATCGAGTCTCTTCTGACTTAACTACATCTACACAATACTCAACACCTAAGCCTGTTCCCCTAGAGTTTGGTAGTCATCTGTAATTTATTAAGAATTATTCTAATAGACCATTAAATGAAGGGATCCACAAACAAAAGGACAAGAAATGCCAAATTGTCTTAAAACCCACAAAGCCATTTGGCTATACAGCTTGAATACACTTTCCAAGATTTAGGCTACTGCCTCATACTTCTCCCAGCACAGATAGATATACAGATCCAAGCAAACCTTTTGTATAACATACAAATGCCAGCTTGGAGAGTTTATCAGGCATACCATCATCCAGCTCAAGTATAGGAGAAGAGCTGTCATCAGGTCACAAAATAACTAGCCCAATTCAGATTATGACCGGACTAAAATTAAGACATTAAAAGGGAACCTTGAAAAAGTCAGTTGGATCAGGTGACAACAGTAGAGGTTGCCCATATTTTATACGGGCATATGTAATTGCCTTGTATGTAATTGCATATTCATTTATACACATCAATAACTGCATATTCCTATTAATTTGCTTACAGACTCATGCTATAATAATAGCAGAGTAACATCTGCCTGTTCGCCATGCAGTGTTATTGATTATTTGTATATTACATATTTTTTCTTTTCATAGGCTTGTTAATCACTATGATAGCTAGTGATAGTCACTTGAGATAAATGACATTTGCCAGCAGTTTTCATTAATAATGAGACTCAATACATCATTCACAAGTGGATATTCTTATCAAAATTCTAATGGACTGACATATTTTGATCAAGACTATTTTGGATGTTTCATGTCAGGGGTGGGTAACATTGCATAGTAGCCAAGAATTTAACATATGCTTTACAGGCTAAGGAAGAATAAGATGGATATAGACGCTTTATCTCAAAGGTCTATGATCCAGTTATGGTGATATCAAAATAAGGTGTGAAAGCTATTTGTGAAACCTAGGAATCTGGTCTACAATCAAATGGAAATATAATTGAGATTAAGATCAAAAGGGAGACAATTAACTAGGAAAAAATCTTTTCAGTAAATTTCCTTGATATGGGTCTCATTTCCATGATATATAAAGAACAGATACAAATTTATAGAAAAAAAAGAGCCATTCCCCAATTGAGAAATGGTCTAAAGATATGAAGATAAAGTTCTCAAGGGAAGAAATCCAGGCATTCTATAACCATATGGAGGAAAACTGTTCTAAGTCTCTACTAATTAGAGATATGCAAATGAAAGTTTTTCTCAGATTCTATTTCACACCCATTGGAATGACAAAGATGACAAAATTGGAAAATGGTAAGTGTTGGAGGGTCTGTGGGAAAACAAGCGCACTGATATACTGTTGGTAGACTATGAATTATTATAATCATTCTAGGGATATTGGTATTTCCAACAATTAGATTATCAAGATCATATTACAACTTATAATATTATTCAATAGGCATACCATCATCTTCCTCAAGGATGAGAGCAGAGCTGTCATCAGGTCACAAAATAGCAAGCCCAATTCAGATGACCACACTAAATTAAGATATTAAAGGGCAATCTGAAGAAGCTTAGGTAGCTGTTTTCTTAAATAATTTTTTCTTTTATTGTTAACTATTATTGTTATTGCTTATGTATCTGTTCCCTCCTTTTGATCTAAAAGAAAAAACAGTAACCATTGAATCTTTTTTTTTTTGGTATGATTAATGATGGCAGGGGGCTGTCCTTAGATGGGCAGGAGGCTCAACTTTACTTAGACATGGTTAAGGTATGAAGGGAGGGAAGAGCAGACAATAACTCCATTTGAAAATTCCAAATGCAATAAAGTATATTGACGTAATATTTTTAAATAAAAGAGACTATAATCAAAGATCATTATACATATATGTGCATGTATACTCTATCTCCTTATATATACATGTATAATTAATGTATTGTGTGTGTGTTTGTGTATATGTGTTTATGTCCCTAAAATGAGCTAGAGATAAATCCTAGAGGAAAAAGTGATCTATGTTTTGGAAGAAGGTGATTGTCTAACCATAGATACCTATCACTTGCCATATGTAGAATCTCAATCTGGCACTCATAGGATCCCAGAACTGGGATCCTGTGGTAGAAAGGAGCTCTCAAAACAATGACCAGTAGCAATCTTTAATAAATGAAGGCGAAAATAGTCTCTTTGCATATCTTACAAATGAGAGCCTCCCTGTATATTCTTCATATTTTTATCCCCTAACACAGTGCCCTTCATATAGTGTTAACCAATATTTGAATGAAAGATGAAATTAATCCATTTTTAACTTTTTTTGAAATCAAAGCAAACTATTGGTTCTAGCCTAGGTGATTGATAAGATAATGTTGCTGATGACAGAAATAGGAAGAGTTGTAACCACCAAGGAACAAATGAGATTTATCCAGAGCACTATTGTGCTCTACTTCCTCTTTATTGTGGCTCCTATCCCTGTACTTTTATTTCCTGATCCTCTGTTGTTTATCCTCCAGTTTCTTAACTAAATGTGGAGGTAGTGAAATTATGATTTATTAACAGCAAATGTTTGATTTGCATAACTGTTTTATATACTTGTCTATATGGGGTCATGTAAAAATTTCTCAGGTGAAAAGGGCTCACGAGTAGAAAAAAGTTTAAGAAACTATGGTCTATGCTATAAATGTTAAGCAACACCTATCATGATTCCAACACTCCCAAAGTATAGCCCAAACTGGATTAAAATATAATTGGGAAACATTTAGCAAAATAAAAATACCATAGAACATAAATAATGTAAATATGTGGCTTTCAGTGTCAACACAGTAGCAGGAATCCTTTTGTATGATTTAATAACTCATATTTCTATTTGAGTTTGACATTATGGATCTAGACAGACAGAACTCCAGGCTACCTCCCATCTCCACAGCTCTGTCACTGTGATAGTTGTCTTGTGGAGCCTGCATTTTACCAAAATCCCCATTGCAGCAAGGATTGTGCAACTCTTTCTTTTATCATGATTGCACCCTTAATTGGACTTTTTTTTTTTTGCATCAGCACCTACTAAGAGGGCAGCTAGGAAGTGCCATATTGCACAAAGTGCTAGTCCTGGAATCAGGAATACTCTTGATTCATCTTCCAGAGTTCAAATCTGGCCTCAAACACTTCCTCGCTTTTCGATTCTAGGCAAGTTACTTAACATTGATTGCCTCATCTCCTCATCTATAAAATGAGCTGGAGAAGAAAATGGCAAACCACTAGCTGAGTGACCCTGAGCTGTCTTGACCCTGTTTACCTCAGTTTCCTCATCTGAAAAATGAGCCAGAGAAGGAAATGGCAAACCCCTCCACTATCTTTGAGAAGAAAACTCCAAATGGGTCACAAAGAGTCAACCAGGATTGACAGCTAAGTCGCTCCTTTCTCCACTGAACTGTTTTTGCCTCAAGTTTTTGCGCTGGAAGTTGGGAAGTCAAAAAAAAATAGCTAGTTTGGGGGCAAATGAATATTAGTTTACTTTGTAAAATATTCTTTTGACATGAGAGTACAGATAGAAAGTTCAAGAAACAGAGATCAGTCTTGAACCCCATCACTGGTCTCCAGTATTTCCTGTCTAAAATGCTTGAAATGTTGTGGGTTTCTAACAAGAATTTCCATTTCTTTAATGAATGAATAACTATTTTCAAGGTTACAAAGAGAGATGTCACTGTAATATGGATCCACATTGGAGACATATATCTGGAAGAAGAAAAAAAGTATCCACAATAGTAGAGCTGGTAGACAAGGCAGGAAAGAGAATGAAAAAGAATAGAATGAGCAGAAGTAGGAAGAGTGATATTTATCATGAAGAAAATGAAATGAAGTGGAATGAATGAGAATATAACTCATTTTTCCCATGAGGTAAAACTAGGAATAATTATGAATTATTTTATTGACACAAACATGGGACATAGATGTAGCCCCAATTTCAAAAACTTCTACAGAAGCTATAAAAATTCTTATTGCTACTTTAAGACAAAAAAAGAAACTATGAAAATTTTACATATAATTGTTACTGCTTCTTCCTGTAGAGTCAGAAGGAGTATGGATTTATATCTTTGATCTATAACAATCTATGAGTTAAGTCATGGAGAAGACTAGAGGGAAAGAAAGTGAGGAGAAACTTCTTTCTTGTGTGAACTGTCTACTTTTATTAAATCATATTACAATGAGACTTTTATGAGTCTAAAGAAAGACTATTAAGAGTAATAAATTTATAGAAGGTGAAGATATTGTTTTCCTGTCATGGTTAGAGAGAAGTTGGAGAAGATAGAGAAAAAAATAAAGAGATGATCTTTCTTTCTGAAATTATGGTAAACTTCATCACAAAGAAGATTCTTACAAAAAGACTGTTATTCTGAATGAACTAAATGATGTGGGATTGTATTTTCAGAACTGATTTTTTTGGTGAACATTAGTGAGCATCTAAGGTCATTCTAGCTTTGATGATTCCCATATCCAAAACAATTATTTGTATCTTTGTTTTATTATTTATTTAATTGTTAAATTTGTATTCAATAATTTTCATATTTATTTAATCCTAGGAGTTAAGAGATTTAAAAGGCAAAGAGATATAACTGCAGTTGGAGAAGAAAGTTTTTCAGTCTATTAAAGAAATGCAATTTGATGAATTTGGGGAAAAGCTCTGAACTTGGTTGAAGAGATATATTTTAAAATATTATTAATTGATGAGACAATACCTAACCATACCCTTAGACTCCTCTAGAGTTCAGATTGATAAATTTAAATATAGAAACTAGTCAAGTACCAGGAAGAAAGGTGACCTACAAATGAGTTGAGTGAATAGATAACCTTTTTGTATTTCAGAGATCTTCATTTGAATCCTACTGGGTAAAAGCAATGACTTTTCACAGGTAAATTATAAGAGAAGCTGTAATTAAAAGAAAAAGTCAACATATCTTTGACTGATCGTGACCAAATCTGAATTGCTGAGAAAGAAACACAAGAAAAACAAGAAATATGGAGAGAAAAGACACAGAAATGAACATAAAGAGGAAGAATTTCAACGGTAAAGAAATAATTGCATGGTAGGAACCACTTAGCATAGAGTAATAAACCCAAAGAGCACCTTAGTAGATGATTTAGTTAGTCACTAAAGTGCTGGGCCTGGAGTCAAGAAGATTCATTTTTCCTGATTTCAAATCTGACTTCAAGACACTTGTTAGTTGTGTGACTCTGGACAAGTCACTTAATCCTGTTTATGTCAGTTTTTTCATTTGTAAAATGGTCTAGAGGAAGAAATGGCAAAATCACTCCAGTATTTTTTTGCCAAGAAAATCCGAAATGGAATCACAAAGAGTCAAATGTGACTGAAAAACAACTGAACAACAACAGGTCCAGAGACATATTAATGAGATTGAAAAATAACAAGTAGATAAACATCTCCAGTCCAAATCAGGACAGTAGGAAATATGCAGCTGCCTTTGTCATTATACCATGTTTCTACTCTCTTTTAAAATTCTATTCCATATATACTCCCTCTAAGAAAACTTCCCACACTAAATTCACCTGAATCTAGCAATTCTAGTTGAATTGACTATAATTAGTAATAATTAGTAAAATTTCTGTAATTCTTTTGTTTGACCCTTGAGCCAACCCCGATTTTCTCATGACATTTCTGTCCCATCATCTCCACCCCTCAATAAGAGACCACAGCTGTGTCTTCTTTACTTTTTACAAAAGTAAAAGCCCTTTACAAAGGGCCTAAAATATTGCTTTGCCTATAGTAGAAACAATAATCTCTGCTCTTGTCATGTGGCTTACATCCACATCATCTACTGAAACTGTATCCTGGAAGGTCAATAATAACAACCTAATTGTCAGACCCAATACCCTTTTCTCTGCCTTTATTCTTCTCAACCCTTCTGCAATCTTATATCTGACAATAAAGATTACTGTCATTGACATATCTGATGAATTTTTATCTACACCTACTTTCATTTATGCATGGAGTTTGGAGGTCAATTTTGAAAGTGCCACACAGTCATAGTAGCTTAATGGATAGTGCACTATTCATGAAGTGGAGAACCTGACTTTAAATCCTGTTTCTGATACTTGCTAGCTGTATGAGTGAGTATGGCTAAGTCATATTGCTGCTAAGCCTGAGCTTCCTTAGTCTGTCAAATGGATATAATGCTTACCTCACAAGATCGTTGCCAGGATCATTGAAGTAATTCATATGAAATTTTTTGCAAACTTTAAATTCTGACAAAAATAAATATTATTATTATTACTAGTAATAATAATAATATGTGACAAAACAAGAAAAATTGTGATGTTAAATAAAGGTACAAGGAAGATATGTCTTATAGAGAGGTGTGGTATAGATGCTATGACTCACATCCATATAATAAACCATTTCTCTAGGCAGGCTGGTCTGATGGATTTGGGATTAGAAGATCTTGATTCTAGTTTTGTTTCTATATCTTGTGTGAGCATAAATGCCACCTGAACCATAAATCTATTTTTAAAAAAACAGGAATTTTAACACTCACCTCAGAGGGTGATCAAAAAAAAGCAATTTCTAAATTGTAGAACTAATATACAAAAATATGAGTTATCATTGTGTTCAATGTACGGTAACATAATAGATTTTATGTCTTGATGTCATTTTCTCAAACTTAAAACCTAAGAACTAACTTCTAGACCATTAAGTGAAAGCATTGTGGGAAACAAAAAGCTTTTTTTTTTTAACTCCTTTTTCTTTTCTGGGCTTCTTGCCTTTAAAATGTCTATGACCTGGCAGGCCTAATTCATCTTTTGGCTCTGTCATTAGCCAAATCCCAGGGTTGAATTTTCCAACATTATGCCTCAATATTTCTTGTTGTAGCCTTAATCCTCATTTGCAGTGAAAAATTCAAAGCCCTTACTCGTACTCAGTCTCCAAGTTCTTACCTTTATTCTCCACTAAGTTGTATAAAGAGGGTTGGGGAACTCATGATGGAAAATGCTATCCACATCCAGAGAAAGAACTCAGGAGTCTGAATGCAACAGAAACATACTATTTTCAGTGTGTGTGTGTGTGTGTGTGTGTGTGTGAGAGAGAGAGAGAGAGAGAGAGAGAGAGAGAGAGAGAGACAGAGAGAGACAGAGAGAGAGAGAGAGAAAGAGAGAGAGGCACACACAGAGAGAGAGAGAGAGAGAGAGAAAGAGAGAGAGAGAGAGAGAGAGAGAGAGAGAGAGAGAGAGAGAGAGAGAGAGAGAGAGAGAGAGAGACTGACTTTTCCTTTTTGTTGTTTCCTGTTTCACATGACTAATGTGGATGGGGGGAGGCATAGAAAGCTTGTTGGGCTTGGAGTCAAAAGACCTCATAGAAATGAGTAGTTGTGTGATTTCAGGTAAGTCACTTAACTTCTCTGAGACTGTGCTACTTATACAATGGAAATGATAACACTTTCCTATTACATATCTCAAAAGGTTTTTGTGAACATAAAATGAAAATCGTGAAATAGTAAAGTGTTTTGTAGCTGTAAAGTGCTAATATGCTTGAATACTTCAAGGATCTGTGAGATTGTTAGTGTCGCTACTCTCCATCCATCTGGATATAAATCCCAAACTCTTTATTACTTATTGGATAATAATAATGACTAACATGTATATATTTCTGTTGTGATACGGGAGCCACCTGCCAGTGGCTGCTGGAGGTCTAACTCAGACCTGTGGAATGGATGTCTTCATGTGAAAGGAGGAAAAAGAGGAGGAAGAGGAGGAGGAGGAGAATAAAGAGGAGGAGGAGGAGGATTGATGATGATACAAGGAAACTGAGGGACAGTTGTAGTTCGATGACTTTTCTCTCCTTTTCCCTCTTGCCTCCAATTTATTTCATTCCGAATCTCCTTCAAGTGTTATCATTCACAGCTGTGGAGGCTTTCAGAGAACTGGCCTGCCCCTTCATTTAGGCATGGTCCTTAACATATTTCTTTAAGGTCTGAAAAATTATTTACAAATATTATGTTTTTTCATTCTCATAATAAAACTGGGAAGGAAATGCTCTTTTTATCCTCCTTTTATAGATGAGGACAGTGAGACTGAGAGATTAAATGGCTTGCCCTGAGATACACACTAAGATCTGAGATAGGGTTTGAACTCATATCTTCCTGAGTAGCTCAGTGTGACTCCTGATTCCAAGTACAGTGAGCTTCCAAGATGCCCCGATCTAAGTGGTTTTCTGGCACTATTGTGACTGAAAAATTTATTGCTTTGCAGTCACCCTAGTAAAGAATCTCTCTAAATTTAGCTGTCTCCTGGTATTGGGACAAAAGACATCCAATCCATCACTGCCCATAATTGAAGCCTTCAGATTCAGTTGGACTTGCCAGGGCCTGTGCTCTGTTGCCCTAGCCTTTAAGAACGTAGGTTCACCTCCAAGCTATGATGAGGCATTGAAATTTTAGTAGGGGAAAGTGTTTATAAATGTAGGCTGTTATTGCTATTACTATTAACAATTAACATAATGATGCTAATAATAATTCTAACATGACAGCTTCCTCCAAGGGAAAAAAAAGCCAGTTCCCACCTGCAGCCCTTCATTCTAGGGCTAGCCTGGCATCCATTTAGCTCTATGACCTTGAGCAATCAACAGATTATTTTTTGTGCCTACTATGTGCTTTGCTGCCGAACTCAGCTGTACCCCCATTACCTTTCTGCCCACAACCAAGTCTGTTCTTTAATCCTACACAGGATTGTTATGAGATCAAAGGGGACAATAAATATGAAAACCTTTGAAAACTGAAACTCCATATAAATGGTAGTGGGGTGGTAGTGGTGTTACATCCCTATCAGGGAACATCATATTTAATTTAAAACTTTCCCAAGAGACTAAGGATAGTCTGTGGAGATGGGATGCTCCCTAATACGGATGTAATCCTGGACAGTGTCTATGGAGGTGGGAAACCAAAACACTTTCAAAAGCAGAATCTCTGATAAGCAACATTAATAGTTAGTTCTAAAGTCAAGGACTCTGAGGAAACCTCTAGAGACACAGTTTATCCCACAAAGGGAAGAGGGGGCACACAGAGACGCCTAAATATAAATCAGTTTATTCTCACTTGGGAAGCCACTTCATAGAGATGTGTATATGCAAACTCGCACCCTAGCCACAAATCGGAATCCCTAAACTGGAAACTTCTCCTTTAAGAACACTGTACGGTCTTGCAAATAGCAAGGTGATGGATCTTGCTTCTCTTGCCCTCATCCCCACCCAACTACCTTTCTATGTATATATACATATACATATATATGGATGTATATACATACATACACGTATATATATGATTCACTGTGTGTACACGTAGACCTTGCGTTGCCATCTTCCCCTCCCCCCTTTTGTTTTTATTTTTATTTTTTCATCCTTCTCCTTCTCTGTTCCCTCCCCCCTTCTTCCTTCCCTCTTTTCCAGACCTTGCTTTGAAGGTTGGATTGAATGGAAGAGAGTTCGGCTTTCTTTGTCATTTTTCTTCTCTCTCAACGGTGTGTAAGCTCCTTCCGGGTCAACAATAATTATCATCCTTCTAATCACACCCGCGATCCCTAGCACCACAGCAATAAAGGCAGCGGAGGCCGACCACAGCCCCGCAGGTTGCTAGAGGGGTGGAGGAAAGGGGGAGGAGGAGGGGGATCCGGGGGCGGGGAGGGGAGAGTAGAAGAGGAGGGCGGAGGAGGACGAGGAGGAGGAGGAAGAGGAGGAGGGCGAGGAAAAAAGAGGAGCCAGTCTCTGGCCGCGGGAGAGAAGAATGGGAGTAAGGGGCAAAAGAGATCCAAGGAGTGTCACGGCTTCTGGAAAGACTGGGCGCTCCGAGATTCGCTTCTGGGGCTTCTGAATCCGGGAGGGCTTGGCAAGATCGCAGTGAGCTGGCGAGCCTGGGCACGATAACTGCAGAGACTGGGGCATGGAGAGGAACAGCTCGGGCGGAGCGAAGCTGAGTGCCAGCCACCGCCTGGCAGGGGATGGGCAGCAGCAGACCCTGAAGTCCTGTGCCCTGGGCAGCGCGGGCGGCGGCGGCGGTGGCGGCGCTGGTAGCGCCCCTCGGGGCCAAGTTGGGGCGGCGGCGGATCTCGGGGAGCTTCTCCAGAGAGCCCAGGATTTCAAGAACCAGGGAGCGCAGTGCTACAAGGACAAGAAATTCCGCGAAGCCATCGGCAAATACCACCGGGCGCTTCTGGAGCTCAAGGGATTGCTGCCTGCCCTGGAGGAGCGGGACAAGGACACCCAGGCACCTTCCACCGCCTACGGGGCCAAGCTGGGCCACCTAACCGAGGAGCAGAGCAAGACGGTGGAAGCCGTAGAGATCGACTGTTACAACAGTCTGGCAGGTAAAAGGCAGCTTTCCCCAGTGCTCTCCTAATCTCTCCTTCCCCTTTATTTACTCGAGGCCATCCGCCCCACTCTCTCCTACTTTCCAGTTAATCTTTTGATCATTAGCCTTTCTCTTCCACCCTCCGCGCCCCCCTTCTATCTATCCCGAGTGCTCCCACTTTTCCAGTTCATCTTTTGAGTAACCTTTATTGTCAATCGTGTGTACAGGTTTTGAAACCACCCCCTATGATATGACCACCTCTTTGGGGGACCAAGAATAGGGCTTGGGAGAGGAAGAAATATGACTATATTTATTTTTTAACATTTCCCGACACAGGACGAGGTCAGTTTTACTATTTTCTATCGTCCCTTCCCCCAAATAACTGGGACAGACCGAAAGGGAGACTCGGCACTGTTAATAAAGAGGACAGAAGTCCAAATGCACGAAGGAGATAAGGGTCTGGGTCTCTCATACAGCCTGCTGGGTTTACTTCAACCAAATGACTTTTGGGGGAAAGCAGAGGACCGGCGGATGCCATTTATGGATCTGTTGAATTTCCCAGGAATATTGATACTTTCCTTCATTGAACAAGTGCTGCAAGCCTGTCTCCTCCCTCACCAATGAAAATAACCCTAGAATTGAAAGCTGCTGAGTGAAATACCCTTCCATAAAGTTGTATTCCTCTCCTTTACAAGAGCAGGCTGCCACAATATCTGCACTGTAGTAGCCAAGTAGATTCCCCAGAGACCACTTTTGCTAAGCTCTTCCCTATTCTTTCTCCTCCTCTGTGCTGTCAGGTGAGGAGGGATATCTCACAAAAACTGGAGATCCGGTCTGGGCTTGCACCATGTGTTCCGTTTTCTCCCCTTAACCCCCAAATAGAAATCTTCTGCCTCCTGTTTTTGGAGCACAGGGTATCAGTTCTCTACACAAGATGCAACCACTATTACCAGGAGGTGGAGTGGGCCCCTAGGATGAGAGGTGATGGTGATGGTGATGGTGATGGTGATGGTGATGGTGATGGTGATGGTGATGGTGATGGTGATGGTGATAGTGATGAATTCCAGGGTTGGTTTTAAAGATTTGTGATCTATATCTAATTCTTCCTTCTGTCCCTCCTTTCATCCTCCTGCCCCCATTCTTTTTTTTTTAACTTAGGAAGAGAATTTAAAATTACTAGTGGAGGAAGAAGCTGGGTCTTTCTACAGACTGCCTGTTGGAAAGTGGAAGATAGTAGCTTTGAACTGAATTTGCCTATGGCTTCTCATACTCTCCTTTTTGGTACAATCCTGGAAGGATTGAGCAAACCTTTTTGGGTTAGAGGAAACCATTTTCCTTAACCCTTGAAGGGTTTCCAAAATTAGACATAAATGGTCTTGTGTATGTATTTGTATATACACTTATGGGTGTGGCTGTGTGGTTGTACTATGTTTGAGGATGGGGGAGTTTGGAAATGAAAGTAAACATTTTCCAGAACTATTCTGTCCTTCTCGAAGTGCAGAACTGTTTCTTTCCCCATGGTTCTGTCATAGCAGGCTGATCCCCTGCCTCCATGCAGTCTTAAGTAGCAATGCTAGCTAGATGAGTTAGATCCCTGAGAAAGGCTGTATGCTTATTAAGCAAAATTAAGAGGACCCATCTTCAAGGTGAGATGTCTAAACCCATCCAAAGATCTGGTTTGTTTCCCTTTATTTCTTATAACACCTTGGCACACATGCTCCCCAATTAATATTTAAAGGATGGGACTGAGGACGAACTGAGGGAGGAGAAAGCAATTTAAGGTGGGAAAAAACATTGGCTTGATAATGCAATGAATTCTCAATGGTAATTGAGTCTTCTCAAAAGTTTCAGTGTTGGTGACCAGCATCTAGGCCCCTCCTCTTCCCCTAGACTTTTGTCTTCGTCCCTGGGAGTCACTCTTACCCTCTTCCCTGTAGCTAGCTGTCTCTGTGTAACAGAACCAGAGGCATGTCCTTGGTCAGTTGTAGGCTTTCCATAAGGTGATGCAGAGGCCAGGGCCTGGCACTTTGATAAGCCACTCTATACCACTTTGGTATAGAGTTATGTAGCTAGGTCAGAAGATGAGAGAGAAGTAATGAGATACTGAGACCCTCATATTCTCTTAGCTCCTTCCCTCCTTCCTGAAATACTGCCTTGCACCCGTCATCCTCTGGATGCAATCTCACCTGTGCTCTGCAAGGCCTTGTGCTTCATGAATACCTCTGGGGGGTGTCTGCCACTGTTGCTAGGCAAATCAATGTCTCCTTTTAAAAAATTGAAATGGGGGTTATTTCTCAACATTGTCTATTTTCACATATGGAAGAAAATGGAAAGGAGGCAGAGCAGTGCTCTTAGACTCGGGAATCAAAACAGACTCCTTGGCTTAGAATGTCGAGGAGAAAAGGCAACTGTGGATAGCTGCATAAGAAATCACCTTGGTCACTTGGGTAGCATTCATACTGGGACTCTTCCCAGGGTGTTGACATGAATTAAGTCTGGGGAGACAGATGTAGGTAAAATTCACTTCCACTGCCTCAGGGGCTTTCCCTGGATGATAGGAGGATGATTTTTTTTTTTTTTTAAAACATTTTCACTAGATGGAAAGAGCTGGAAAGCATACAAATAAAGAGAAAGAAACATTATTCCAGGGATGGATTTGGCCACTTGTAAGACTTTACTCTCTCCCATTCACCCACAGAAAAAACTGAGAGCCCAAACAATGGCAGTCATATAGAAAGATTGTAGTCTGCCTCCAGCTGGGCTGCAGCTACTAGTAACCAGGCAGGTTCAAGGCATCAAAGTCTCTGAAGATTTCTTCTGATCTGCCCTCCCTTTGCCTGGGCTGCGTAAATCCAGAATGGGTGGAGCAATGCAGGGGCTGAGGAGGTAACCCAAACTGGGCCAGAAGTGCCATGGCAATCAGGATGTTGCTAAGGGGGAATCTCTGCTCCAAATAAGAGGTGCGGCATCCAGGAATTTGTGAAGCAGCCCAGGCTGATTGGAGCAGCTTCACTCAGCTCTGGGGACGCCTCACCAAAGAAATAGCAAGGAGGCACTGCCGAGATGCTAAATCAGGCCAGCCCTGAGTGAGTGAGTGTCTGCTGGGCTGGAGAACGTCAGGCCTTCACGCCACAGTGCACAGGTGAATTGCAAAGTGTAAATGGGTGACCTGCACTGAACTCATCCATTTTTGAAATGATGTTGTGATTTCCCTGGACTTGAAGTGCATTTCTTTTATAGTAATCCCTTCAGGGATAAAGGAGGGAATTTCAATGACTGCCCTGTAATGATAAGGAAGAAAATCTTGACAAAAAGCCTCAAGCCCTACACAGGTACCTCGAGGGATCTCTAGGCAATCAAGGCCCCAAAGGAAGTCCATTTCACTACAGATATCAGTGAGTTGTCTCTGACCTTGAGTGAGGCATCCTTTTTACTCTCAGTAGACCCACTGGGAGGCACTTTGATCCAGTAGAAAGTGCTGGTTTCTGAATAAAAGGACCTTGATTTGAACCATGCCTCTGTAGCCTGGTGACCTTGGACAAGTCACTTTACCCCTTTATATCAGTTTCTTCATTTGTAAATTTAGGGGAATTGATCTGTAAGATCCCTTATAGCTCCATTGCCATAAATATAGATGATCTTACAGGTAAATGGCCAATCCCTTATTCTTGGCCTGCTGCTGTTACAAAGATGGCTAGGATAAATTCAAGAGCTGGCACAAAACACATTGATTTTTTAAAATGTCTTCAAATGAGGTTTGAGAATCAAATGTCAAGAATATAGAAGGGTAGTCATGGGATTAGAGCATGGAACTAGGAGCCTAAAGCTTCTGTCCCCTGAGTCACTGTGTGACCTTGGAGAAATCTTATCACTTACCTTGCCTTTCCTAGGTGTCAAAATCAACTTTTCTCACTGTTGCCACCAATAGAACTGATGATGTTTCGAAGTTTCTGAGGAATGGTGTGAGAATTAACATTGGTCAGGCATTTGTAGAAAAAACACTTGATGAGAATAGGTTAGGTGTCAGAAAGAACTTTTTGACTATAAAGGTAATTAAAAGGGATATATTTCTAAAGAAGACTTCAAAATCTTCCTAAACAAATGGAATGGACATTTTATAGTTTACAGGCAAAGTAGCAGACTGCATGACTCATTCCCCCACTCCCCAGCCACTGGTATATCCAGGAAAGCTTTTATAACTGCAGAACCATCCCAGTGTGGACTACAAAAAACAGGCAACACAACGCCAGTGCAGGTGAGAGACCAAGAGACCAAATAAGCAAGAACAATAGGTTCTGTTTGCCATTCCTTCAGCAGATGGATGTTTCTAAATACCCATAATCTGTGTATTGACTAGGAGCTGGGGTGGGAGGCAGGGCTGTTACAAAGATAAATAAGAGAGGGTCTCTAATATGGGAATTGCAATCAAGCAGGAGAAAGAAAACATTCATACAGATCAGTGTAATACTAAATAGAATATAAGTGAATGAATGAGTAAAGTATAAAATTCAATGAAGTTAAATCAAAGAGATCATTTCTAGCTTAGGGGATCAGGAAAGGCTTCATTTAATTTTAAAAAAAGTGGTATTTGAGCTGGGCCATGAGGGATAAACTGGTGAATTGTTAGGTTGAGAAGGGGGTGGGAGACAGACAAATTAAGAGAAGGCATTCCAGTAGTTAGGAATAAGATGAGCTAGGCTTTAAGATAGAAAAATGTGTCTAGTGTTCAAAGGACAACAGATCGTCCAAATTGGCTGAAATATATGTGAAAGGAGAAATATATGTGAAAGGAGAGACTATCAGGGAGAATAGAATAAGAAAGATTGTGGGGGTCTTCAGATGTCAGGATGTTGGAAATATTCACACAACGGGAAAGGCTCTAGGTGGTCAGATTACACACACAGATTTGTGGTATTCCATCCCGGAGGTGCCTTATGGTGCCAAACAACCATGTTTAAAACCAAAAACTTCAATGAGTTATCCTGTCTCCAAATGCCCAGCTGTTAGCTTTGAGTAGGCCGACTTTCCATTTTCATCCAAATAGTTGATAGCATATAATCATAGCCACAGATAGCAATCCCAGCAGCTGCCAAGTCTTAAGGTATGAAGGATGATGACATCAGATTTTGAGATTTTTGAGCGGATTTCAATCAGAATTAGGTTACAGAGGAGAAGAACAAGCAAATTTTGAATTTAGGCTGTTATTATTTATTTAATCTCTCAGTTCACAAAATCCCAAAGATTCTATTAGCTGTTGAAAAATATGTTCTTTCACACATATGCACATTCCATATACTCACCTCCTACACACCCTCACCTCCAACCTTACCTCACTCCCACCCCTCAAAAAAACTACTTCTGACAAAATCCAAAAGGGATGATTCCCCAAGTTTCTTGAAGAAGAAACCAAAGTCCTTGTCTCTTGACAGTGTGCCTAGTACTGTGCTGTGTAAGGGGTAGATGTCAAATAAACGTTGAAAAAATTAATGTAGGGTTAGGGTTAGAGATGATGTGGCGATGTTGCCCTGAAGCAAAAAAATGAACCCAAAGTGGAACAGGGTCTGGAACAAATCTCTTCACCAGCCTTCTACTGAAAAGACTTAGGAAAGACTTGCAGATGACTTCATAATATAAGTATAATGGGTATCATATTTCTCACCTTCTCAATGTGAGGGAATTGGAATTGAAAGTAAACATTTTTTTTTAAATAAACAAGAACAACAAAAAAATAAAAACCCGCAGAAAGTATCCTAACTGAAGGGGACTCACTGGACACTTGACCTGTACTGAAGGGTAGAAGAGTTGAGACTGAAAAAAGAAAAAACAGAGCAAACCCTTTTGATCTTTTCAATAGGGCCCACTGAGAAAAGTCACCAGGGAACATTTTTCCATTCCATTTGTCAGTCAGCACACATTTATTAAGTAGTTACTATGTATGAGACACTGTACTAAACACTAGAGATACCAAGAGAAGCAAAAAACCAATCCCTGTCTTCAAGGAGCCTACTCTCTAGTGACGAAGACTATAGTGAGAAAGGCCATAGCTCAGTATTTGATCTGCTCTGGAAAAATCTTGTGTAGGCCCTTCATTATCAAAGCCTCAGAAGGCCTTTGCAAGGATTTCTCCTATACCTGTAATACTATGTCTTCTTTGCTGTCTCTTTGAATTTCTAGTCCCCTTCAAATATTAGTTCTTCTGCCACATTCTACTTGAGACCTTTTGGATTCCTCCCTTCCCCCTCCAACTCCTGTACTTACCCTTCCCTGAAATAACCTTATATTTACTTTATACAAGTTTCCCCTGATAAGAATACAATCTCCTTGAGGACAGTTTATTTTTATATTAGAATCCCAGTGCCTAGCCCAGTCTACAGTAAGTGCTTAATAAAGAACTGTTGATTACGGAACCCAAACTAAATTACCCTTTTCTTCTCAGAGATACCTGAGATCTGAGCAAAAGGAATGGCTTTTTGACTTGGCTAGGTGATCATGGATTTCAATCCAAAGTACCCATGATCACCAAGGCGCTGGCCAATGCAGTTGGTTATCGAAATCATTAGTTTATGTGATAGGATAGTCTGTTCTATTCCCTTTTCATAGGTATCTGTTGAGAAATAATCACAGGCAAAACCATCACCTAGGCAGTCCCTGAAGTTGTCTGGAAGTCATCAAAGGAAGAGGCCCATCTAGAGTTCTTAAGTGGGGTGTTTCTTGGGAAAGTAGGCTGAGTGAAACTGGGGAGAATCTTAAAATTCTGATACTGACTGGTCTCTGTGACAGTAAATATGGTAGTCTTGGGATGATAGGGCCTCACTGCTTATACCAATTTTGTATTCAGTAACTGTATGACCATGGGAATGTCACTTTATTTCTTTGATGACCTCTGAGTTCCTTCTAGGTGCCCTAAGACTCTAACTTCTATACTGGAAGCATATGCCCGTCACCCAAGATCTGCCAAATATGAAATTGTGGCAAACTGACCCTTTAGGTGGTGACAGAAAAAAAAAATTTGAGAGCAAGTTGGATGAATTAAGTTTGGCAATAGCCCTGTTTTAATCTACCAACGCCACACTGTCTCTTCTGACAAAACCCAGAAGGGATAATTCCCCAGGTTTATCCACCTTGGCCCCAGGGTCTGGGAACCACCTACTATAAGTCTTAGCACTGGGGAGCATCTGATGCTTTCCTCCTTTTCATCTGGGCGCCTCCCATCCATCTAGCTACAGGTTCTTTGACCAATAAATCTCTGTTCCTTACGTCAAAAGGGCGCAGAAGATCAGGGGAAAAGGAGAGGTGGCGGAACTTGAGAGGTCACAGCAAATTTTTTTGGCAGCCATAAAGTGATTTTTTTTTTTGGCGTATTAAAGCCTATGAAACTCAGAACATCAGCTCTCAAGTCCAAATCCTATCTTGGCAGAGGAAAATGGTTAAAAAATGATGAGGAAAGAAGAGATGGTAGCAGAAGAGGAAATACTGGAAAGGAAAGGAAAGACATAAGAAGAAAAAAGAAGGGAAAGAATATGTTTGCCTCCTCCAGCATATTTAGTGAAGGTACAGTTGGCTCAAGGGTATTATCAAAACTAGTCCTCAAGTGCTAAGAACCATCACATTTTGCAGAGAATATTTAAAAGTGGTACCTTTTTGTGGGTTAATGAGGGCCAAAACCAGAGAAAACCCAACAGGCTGCTTCCCCAGGGGTAGCTGGCTACTGAGCTGCCCAGATAGAGTCCCCACCCTGCCTCTAGGGGTGGGTGAAGCCATTTGGCTCTTGAACTGGTCTGTCTAGTACAGAGTCCTGTCATCAGGTGCTAAATATCTGCTTGGAAGAAAGTTAAATATCCTGTGATCAATTATGGAGCTCAGCAAACCGGATAGCTGGCTGAGGTGAGAACTGATACTTACATCACAGAGCATTGAGATGCAAGGGAATGAGGAAACATCAAAATAGGAAGGGGGCAAAGTGGATAGAATACCGGACCTGGAGTCAGAAAGTCTTAGGTCTGGCAAAGACTCAGAGGTCATTAGAGAAATAAAGTAGGCCTTATTAAAAAAAATGCATTTTACCCCATAGGAAGAGAGAGTTTAACTTGAGACATCTGGAGAGGGACATGATCAGGGAGGGTAAAGGAAAAAGAGGTAAATATGCATTGGGTTCACAGTTACCTGAGAGGGATAGTGATACAAGCCCAGATAAAATGCTCAACTTTGCCTGTGGGTGAGGTGATTGTGAGCAGAGATGTCAAACACACCCTTTTGAATATGGCCCAAAACACTCCCAAAGACTGTCCAAACTAGATTAAAATTGGGAAATGTTTAACAAAAGAAAAATATACAATAAAACTAGGTGGCGCAGTGGATAGAGTGTCTTGCTTGGAATCAAGAAGACTCTTCCTAAATTCCAGTATGATGTCAGACACTAACTGTTTGACCCTGGACAAGTCACCCACCCCTATTTGCCTCCATTTCCTCACCTGTAAAATGAACTGGAGAAGGAAATAGCAAACCCCAAATGGGATCATAAAAAGCTGGGCATGACTGAAATGACTCAATAACAACAAAAACACAATTAATAAAATCAATGTGCAGCCTTTCACATGATTTGCTTAGGGGCCCTTTACTCAATTTAACTTTGGTACCACCAATATTGAGGACAGAACAGGAAGAAGGGAAGAGTCAAAGATCATGCCCTCTGGATCTCCCTGGTTCAGGATGGCTACAGTTGGGTATCACACCACACCCAGTGTGAGTACAGCGTGGGAGGATTCGTTCCCACAAAACAGGAATGTGAACCTGTACTTTGGAGATAAGGAAAAAGGTTAGGTGTTTTACAGGATTGAGAGAGACATTGCTCAGGCTTGCCTGATTGGTTTCCCATCTATGATGTCACAGGCAGGCAGACAGGTAAGCATCAGTTAATTAAGATGCTAGAAATTGCCGGCAAGGTTATTTTCCCCTAAGAAAGATTTCACAAAAGAGTAAACATACTGAAATAAGGACCATCTAGAGGGATCTAGGTGGAGAAGTTCATAGAGCTTTTAAGGTTTGGAGTCAGGAAGACCTGAGCTGGAATTCTACTTCAGATTCTTATGATCTTCAGCACATCACTAAATTTCTCTCAACCTTAGTTTCCTCTTCTGTAATAGGGGATAATAAAATTTACTTCTAAAGACTTTTGTAATGGTCGAATGAAATCATATATGTAAAGCTCTTTGCTGACCTGTTTTCTTCAATTTTCTGATCTATAAAATGACCTAGAGCAGAAAATGGCAAACCAATAGTTGTGTGACCCTGGCCAAGTCATTTAACCTTAATTATCTTAATTTTCTTATGTGTAAAATGAGTTGGAGATGGAGATGGCCAACCACTTCAGTATCTTTGCCAAGAAAATCCCAAAATGAGATAATAGAGTCAGACACAACTGAAATGGCTATACAAATGCTAGCTATTAATATTATTGTTATTATTGTCATCATTTTTAGGGAAGAGATAGCATGTTTAAAGAAATATTAAGCTTAAAAAAACTTTTTTGGCCTACCATAGAATTCAATATATTTATTATTTTTCCAAGTTTCTCTTCATTTGCAAACTTGAAATAAATGCTATCTATAACTTTACACAAGACATTGATTAAAAATGTTAAATATTCTAGGAGCCTAGGAGATATGATTATTCCTGAGATATTAGAACAAGCAGTGCAGTCCATTGTAAAATAAGAGGTAAATAATTTAGATTATTTACCTTTCATGTTCCCTTATAGGCCCTTTTCTGTTCTTGGTACTTAATTTCCTTTTCTTTTCTAGTAATGTCAAGTTCTGAATCTTTCTTGACCATTTGTTCTACCCAAGTGCCAGTCTATAACCTAGTTCCTCTGTATCCTTTTCCCAAGTAACAAGGGGTAGCAACTAGGCTTATACCCTGCTAATATAATATGTTATCCTTTGCAGAATTCCTGAGTTTACTGATAACATACTATAAAATGATGGCATTGGACTAGATAATTTTTATCATCCCTTTCAGTTCTAAATCTATGATCTCATGAATTCCTTAGGATTTTGAAAGTGCTGCAAATGGTATGAATTTAAAGCATTGAATAGACCATTTGGGGGTGGAGATTTTTGGTCAGGTGGGCAAGCCTCCTCTGTAATTAGATCATGTAATTTGTTGTTGGATGGAAGATAAAAAGAGGCAAATTTGGGCTTGCTGTAAGAAGAAGCTTCCTAACAATTAGAGCTCTTCAAAAGGGTAATCAGCTATAATCAGGACATAGTCTGTTGTTCCTCACTGAAAAGTCTTCTAGCAGACTTCTTTACTATCTGTATGAGAAATATAGATGGAATATATGGGTTAGGACCCTAAGCTTCAACCAACTCTGAGATTTCAGTAAGCATTGCTGAGGCCCATACTATAAGTATAGTACTATACTATATATTATTGGTATAGATGCTAATCATTGTATATCAGGGACCAAGGATACAAGAATGAAACAATCCCAGCTCCAAAGGAGCTTACATTCTATTAGGAGGAAATAATATGTAACTATATAGTAATATACAAATTTATACTATAGTAATATATAAAGTATATATAAGTAATAGACAAAAATGGAGTATATTAAATATATAGTAAAGACAAAATATAAACAAATTAATTTTCAGGACACAAGACTAATACAAAAAAAACAGTTTATCAGTAATAAATAGGGATTCTGAAGGGCACAACAGAGTTTAGTATAGTGCTTGACACATAGGAGACACTTAATAGATATTTGTTGGCTTAACTTAAGTCAGGAAGATTTTGTGATTCTCTTTTATTTAGTCATTTCAGAAAAAGTCAATTTCATAACCCTATTTGGAATTTTCTTGGCAAAAATAATGAAAAGCTTTGCCATGTTCTACTCCAGCTTATTTTCCAGATGAGAAAACTGAGGCAAACAGAGTTAGATTTGCCAAAGGTCTCAGAGTCTGAAGTCATATCTGAACTCAGTTCTTCTTGACTTCAGACTTAGCCCTCTATCCATTAAACCACCTTAGCTATGATTCTGTAAGGTAAGCGAATTCCTGGTCTTCCTAGAGGTCAACTTTGAGACCTGTGGTTGATATTTTTTGGAATGGAATTTGGAATGGAATGAAGTTGTCATCGTTGTCATATCTAGAAAAGAAGACAAGATTAGAACTTATAAAACTTTTCTCAGAAGGTTTGTCAGAATATATTGGACTCTCAGCTTTCCAGGATGAGTGAAGAAGGCAGGAGAGTGAAATTTTGGAGAGAGTAAACTAATCTTTTAGGATACCTTCTAGTTTTAAAATAGTAGAGTACAGAGAAGGTGAATGGAGGAATGTCTCAAGTTCAGACGAGTAGTTATGGGGACTAAATATTTTACATAGAAAATCAATCAGACTAGTAATGAATAAAATAATAAGATGATATTTTAACACAAAAAGGAATACTCAAGACTTATAGTGAAATATCCAATTGTTGGACCTTGGGAATGACATGAACCATGGAGTTTGCCCAATTCTGGGTATAATGTGGGAAGGATAGAGGGTCATCATGTTCTTTTAGAAAGGAGGCCATCCCCTGGTTTTGACATACTCAATTCTTGTATATTCTTTATCATTCCAAGAGGAGTGATGTTGATGAGAGTTGGTCAATGGATGGACACGTGGCATTTGTTCTCACAGTCACAGAACTTGAGGAAGCTAAAGGCCTTGATTTTATAGGAAAGAGGTTCTTATTCTAACATGTCTGGTTGGTTTTTCTTCTCTGAAGTCATAGGCAAGGAGACAATGGGAATTAGCTACATATATCACATAAGAATAGTCTGGAGTCAGGAACATATATATTTTCTCTTTTTAATAGCTTTTTATTTTTCCAAACACAAGCAAATATAATTTCCAACATTCACCCTAGGGAAACCTTGTGTTCCAAATTGTTCTTCCTTCCCTAACCAGCAAGCAATCCAATATAGGTTAAATATGTGCAGTTCTTATAAACATATTTCCTTATTTGTCATGCTGCACAAGAAAAATCAGATCAAAGTGGGAAAAAAAACCATAAGAAAGGAAACAAAGAACCAAGCAAACAAACAACAACAACAACAACAACTTTAATTTACTGTGCTTTAATTTACATTCAGTCTCCATAGATCTCTTTCTGGATGCAGATGGCTCTTTCCATCACAAGTCTATTAGAATTGCCTTGAATCACTTCATTGTTAAAAAGAGTCAAGTCCATCACAGTTGATCATCACATAATTATATTGTTGCTGTGTATGATGGTTTCTAGATCCTACTCACTTTCCTTCAACATCAGTTCATGTAAATCTTTCCAGGCTTTTCTGATTCAATTCTTATGAAAAATATTTTATTACCTTCATATACCATACCTTATTTGGCCATTCCTCAACTAATGGGCCTCCACTCAATTTCCAGCTCCTTTCCACTACAAAAAGGACTGCTGCAAACATTTTGCACATGTGGGTCCTTTTCCTTTTTTATGATCTCTTTGGGATACAGCCCCAAGAGTGACACTATTGGATCAAAGAGTATACACAGTTTTATAGACTTTGGGGCATAGTCAGGAACACAGCTTCATGAGTTCAAATCTGGCTTCAGAACATTGCCTGGGTGACCACGGGCAAATCATTTAATTCTGTCTGCCTCAGTTTCCTCATCTGTAAAATGAGCTGGAGAAAGGAATGTTTTTTGGCCAAGGAAAACCCAAATAGGGCTCTAGAGTCAGACACAAATAAAAAAGTACTAAACAACAACAAATCAAATAGAAAATACAAAAAAATGTGGTAAGGAAATTTCTAGAAAACGAATTAAAAGAAAATTTGTACAAATGAACTTAAAAGTCTCAGATGGGTTTTTGGACTGTCATACATTATCCTTGTCATGTATCATCCTTGAAAATGTCATCCTCTTGAACTTAAGATAGAGCAGTATTATTGTTACATTGTCTTTAATGAAACTCACCCACAATATAGCATCACTTGGAGAGGCAGAAGCTCAGGGAGAAAGAAATTCACTTTATTTTTAAGTTTTAATTTTATTTTTTTAAATAAATTCCACTGATGCCTTTTTTAGTTTTAAACATTTCTAAATATGTTCTCTCCCTTCTCCCTATTCCTTTTCCCCTCTTTGTAACAAAGAAAAACAAACCAACATAATGTTCATATCTGACAGAGTATGCAATTTTCTGCACCTGTAATCCCCCACCTCTCTTCCATAAAGAAACAGATGCATTTCCTCATCTCTTAGGGGATTTATTTTCTATTATTCTATTAATAACCATTAGTTTCAAGAGGGTAAAACTTTGTATTCAGTTTCTCTTGAGTCTCACTTGTGAATTCAACTCCACTGGTCTATTATATCACAATGCTTCTCCAGAGATCACTGTGATAATTACAAATGAAGTCAGAGAGGAAGATGTCTCTTGGGAGCTTTGTTCAAACAGTAGCAGGAGTAGAACAGCCACATCACTAAAGGCTCCCTGTTTTTGGAGTATTTTATTCCCCTTAACACAATATAAATTCCTTAAGGATAGAGACAGTTTTCCTTTGTCTTTATATCTTTGATTTTTAGCACAGTTCCTTTCTCATAGCAGCTGCTTAATAAATGCTGTTTTATTTTTTTAATGCTCTTTTGGGCCATAGGCTTGGGACAGCTAGGTAGCATAATCCAGAGAGTGCTAGACCTGGAGTCAGGAAGACTCATTTTCCTAAGTTAAGATATGGCCTCAGACATTTACTAGCTGAGCATCCTGAGTGAGCCATTTAACTGTTATTTGCCTCAATTTCCTCATCTGTAAAATGAGCTGGAAAAGAAATTGACAAATCACTTCATTATTTTTGCCAAGAAAATCTCAAATGGATTCATGAAAAGTCAGACTTGACTGAAATGACTGAGTAACAATAATTGACAAACTGAATTTCAGCATTATACCAAGGATAATGTTATTATGAACTGATGATAATATTAATAGCTATTTTCTAAGATACAAATTATCAGAAGCCACCATTGTCAGGGAATATAAAATCTTGGAACTAAAAGGGATTTTCAACCTCTGCCTCATATAGGAATCATTTCTCTGGCATCCCTGAAAGGGGACCATTTACTCTCTGTTCAAACTCTTTCCCTAAGAGGGAACTCACAAGAAAATTTGCTCATTCCTTTTCTGGGCAACTCTGATTTTTACAGAGTTCTTCCTTGAAATGAGATGAAATCTGACTCCCTCTATATCCCCTTCAGTAGACCTTGTTCTTCCCTCTAGGACCATATAGAATAAAGCTAATCCCTCTTCCAGATGTAGCTCTTTGAAAATGGCTCTCACATGCCAATTAAATCATCTCATTTTTAGGCTCAACAGCCATTGCTCCTCTGACTGTTCTTCAAATCACATGATTTCCATATTGTCCTTCAACCTAATCTCCTTTTTCTGGATGTATTCCATTTTATCAATATCCTTCTTAAGAGTGTAGTGCCCAGAACAGATGTGGTCTGACCAATGTGGAGAACATTAGAATTGTGGTTGTCTCTTACCTCCTTACTCTGAATCCTGTTGTTGTTGTTGTTGTTGTTTTTTTTCACTCATGTCTGACTTCATGACTCCATTTGGGATTTTTTTGGCAAAGATATTAGAGTAATCAGCCATGTCTTTTTCCAGCTCATTTTACAGATGAGGAAGCTGAGGCAGATAAGGTTGAGAGACTTGGCTAAGAAGTGTCTAAGCCCAGATTTGAACTTGGGAAGATGAGTCTTCTTGATTCCAAGCCCAATCCTCTGTACATTGCACCATCTTAAAACCCTGTGCTCTAAACATTTTTTCTATCAATGTAGCATAAGTTAACATATACTTTTTGTTGTAGTTATGTGTCACTTTCTCAGGTTGTTGACATAAAAACAAAAACTTTTCACACAAGCATTTTCACTTAGCCATATCTTCTCTTTAGCCATATCTCCTCTATCTGGTATTTGTACAATTAATTGAGGATTTTTTTAGCCTAAATATAAGAACTTATGTTTATTCCTTTTAACTTCATCTTGTTGTTTTCAGCCTTTGGTCCCTGAACTCTGTAGTCTATTGCATTACCTGTACCTATATCTTACTTGGTATTGCCTTTCTTGTTGGCTCTCAGTCTGAACTCCACCCTTCTATAGAGTTCAGGAGCTTAGATTTCAAAGGGCAAAGCCCACTGTAAAGTAGAGACTTAAATTAAGGAGGCAGAAAATTTCCTAAAGTATTCAAATGAGAGGCTATCATTCTTAAGAAAACTTCCAGCCAGAGACTGATGGATCTCTTGAATTCAGGAATTCTGAGCTGCAATGAGCTATGTTGATCAGATAGCTCTATTAAGGGACCACCAGGTTGCTTAAGGAAGAGGCAAATTGTCCTAAACAAAATAGATCAGAGTTCCCATGCCAATCAGTTAGTGGGTACAGGCTAGTGATTAGCTTTTGTATTTCCAGCCTGCTATGAGATAGGAGATCTAGTATTTAAAAAATAAATAAAATCCTTTGTTTTTAAGGACATCAGCTATCTAGAATAGGCAATTTAACTCATTAGCACTAGGAAATATCAAAGGAGTGGTCCACGGGATTCAGATAAAGGTGTTTTCCCCCAACATTTAGCTATTGATCAAATAGGCCTTAAGAACAACAGACTTCAAAGGTCTTAGAAATCCTTCCATTGTAACTATATAATTATATAACACTTTGGATTAAAGGTAGATCTCAAAACAATTCTGTCTAGCTTAGCCTATCTTGTGAGACATGCTCTTTTCATTATCAGGAATCACAGATGAATTGGGGTTCAAAAATGAGAAAATAATCTGCCTATGGTCTTATAGCAAGTCTGGCAAAGCTGGATATATGGAGAAACTAATGGTGTGGACTTTTACCTCATTTCTTAACTTAGCCCTCATGCTATTTCTTTTTGATCTGGCTCATTTTATTTTTTATAAAGTTTTTAAAAAAATTTTCAAAACACATGCATAGTCTTCAGCATCCACCCTTGTAAGACCTTGTATTCCAAATTTTTTTCTCCTCCCTTTCTCTCCCCTTCCTAGACAGCAAGTAATCCAATATATGCTAAACACATGCAGTTTTTCTATACTTATTTCCACAATTATTCACCACAAGAAAAATCGGATCAAAAGGGAAAAAAATGAGAAAGAAAACAAAATGCAAGCAAACAACAACAAAAAAAGTGACAATACTATGTTGTAATACACACTCAGTCCTCACAGTCCTTTCTCTAGATGCAAATGGCTGTCTCTATCACAAGATTATCGGATTTGGCCTGAATCTCCTCAATGTTGAAAAGAGCCCCGTCTATCAGAATCTCTCATTATATAAACTTCTTGTTGCTGTGAACAATGTTCTACTCATGATCTGCTCATTTTAATATTGACATCCATCTCACTTCAAACACAGGAGGTTTTCGTACATGACAAATTGAATTGAATTTTACCTCAATGCTGTTGAGCTACCTGTTCTGATGAATTTGTTATGGAGTTTTCATCATATGATTCCCCACATTCTGTATTTATTAGGCAACAAGTGATGATTCGAGGTCTATTTGGTACCAATGATAAACAGTTTCACTTTGTAAACAGTTAAATGTCCATATGAGAATTGAATTCATAACCTTGTTCTCAGTTAAATGCCATACTGTAAATGACTGACCCAACAGGTTGAGACAAGCTTGAAGTGCTGTTCGTAAGTAAATATGCAATATAATTCTCGGGACTCAAACAGTAAAAATCTGTAGTAGGTCATATAAATACCAGCTGTGATAGGGAGTAAGCAGAAAGGTCTTCTGGTTGTAAATGTCAAAGGTTCTCTGACTCAGAAGACAGGACTCTTCTCATTTTTCCACACTCTCCTGGTCACCACTCAACGGTTTGGATCATTAACATCTACAAAGGCCTTTCCTTGTAAGAGGACAAAAATCATGGAGCTGGACTTGGGAGTAAGTTCAGTGCAGCCCTTGAGGACCAGGAGAAGCCACTGTCTCTCCCTTGCCTCTTCACATCTTTCAAGTCATAGAATGTGAGTTGGTGAAATAGATAAGAGGGGAAAAGGAAGGAAGGAAACAAATATTTATTAAGTGTTTATTGTATGCTAGGAGCATCTAAGTGGATAAAGTTTTGGGCTGGAGTCAAGAACACTCATCTTCATAAGTTCAAATCTGGCCTCAGATACTTCCTAGCTGAGTGACCCTAACCCAGTCCCTTAGCCTCAGTTTTCTCATCTGTAAAATGGGCTGGAGAAGAAAATAGCAAAACACTCCAGTATCTTTACCAAGAAAACCCCAAGTGGGATCATAAATAGTCAATCAAGATTGAAAAACCACTCAAAACAACAATATTATATGCTAAGCTACTGTGCCTAGCTTGACACATATGAGTTCATTTGATATTTATTCACAATAACTCTCTGAGGTAGGTGCTATTGATATTTCAATATTTCAGTTGAGGATCTTGAGGCAAACAGGTTAAACGACTTGACCAAGATCGCACAGCTAGAACATGTCTGAGGCTGAATTTGAACTCAGTTCTTTCTGACTCCATTGTTCTCTCTACTGGGCACCAGGTTCCTCATCTGTAAAATGAAAGATTTGAGGAAATGGGAGAGGAATGGTGTATTCTAATGGAAAGAGTTTTGAATTGGGAGGGAGGAAATACTGGGGTTCAAGTCCTACCTTTGACACTAACTAGTTATCAAATAAATTGCTTTCCTTTTAGACAACTGCACAGACAGATTCCGTTCATCTGCTTTGGAGGCCTGATCAAAACTTGATTCTAGAGACCTAAGTGCTGAGCTCCTCTCATTTCCTGCATATTTTCCCTGTCCCCCATCCCTCAGTGCTTAGCCTTCCTTCCCATCCTTACACTAGGCTTCCAAAAGCCAAGGACTATGGGAATGTGAAATTTGCCAAATTGACAAGCCAGGGTCCACTCACAAATAAAAATTTAAGAGCAGCTAGGTCTCCTCTCTCATAGTCTATGACATGGCTTCATCAACTCCTTGACAGCCAGGACCAATGCATACAAGTGGTATCCTATTGTGCCATTGTGGTTTAGGAGAGTAGATAGACTTCATAGTAACAATAGTTGCCATTTTTGTTCCACTTTCCAGGTTACAAATACAATGATTATATACATTGTCTCATTCAGTGCTCCCAACAACCCTCTAGGGGATAGAAAGTTTAATATTCATTATCATCAGCATTTTACAGATGGAGAAAGTGAGGCTTGGAGGCAATAACTGACCTTGCCAAAGAATGAGTACATTTAAAAAGCCTCCTCAATGCTTCAGGAGACCCCCAAACACCTGAGAAATGCTACCAATGAAGAGGAAACTAAATACCTGTCTTTCAGAAGCTGCCCAGATGTGAGTGAGGAGAAAGACTTAGAGATGACCATTAGATTGAGCAATTAAAAAATCCTTTTAAGAGAACAATTGTAGTGAGTGATGAGGTCAGAAGTCTTGATTATAAAGTCTTGAGAAATGGATGATAAGAATATAAATGCAGCAAAAGTAGATTCTTATTCTAGGAATCTGCCAGTGAAAAAAGGAGGAAAGAGTGAATGGAAGTTTTTTGAGGATGGGGGAGAGGAAGTCCAACCTTGAGGACAGAAAACAGGTTTTGAACAGCCTGCTTAGAGTTTGAAAGAATTGATTAGGAAGGAATCAAAGTATCAACTGTGCAACTCCGAGGACCCAGTTGAGATTAGATAATATGAAGTAGGAGTGGATTTAGTTGTCATTGTTGTGGGCAACATTAGGCAGCATGGGAATATAAGTGAAGAAGGCAGATGGTCAGTGTGACTGGAAGATTAAGGACTGGAAGAGTATGAATGGCCATTAAAAAAAGGCCAAGAAATTTCAAGCAAGACAGAATTGAATAAGTTAGCTACTGGGAGGAAAGGAAGACCAAGGGGAGATAAATAGAGTAGGAGAACAGTGAACAATGAAGAGACCAGAAATTGTAGTGATGTTAAAACTTAGGAGTGAGGTAGAGAGAGAGCTAGAAGGGTAAAAGATAAGGAGAGGGAAGAATTTCAGAGCCCAAGATCCAGGTTTGGGGAGTGATGAGATTTAAAGTTGCAGTTTAAAAAGTCATGATAATTGAACAAGTCGCTAGATGGGGACACTTGTGCCCTTTGATGATTAAATGAAGGGAGAGATATGAAGAAGCAAGGGAGAGTTAGTAGCTATCTCAAGAATGTCTTATCTCCAAATAACAGAGATGAGAGATGGAGGCTGCAGAGAGCTCCGAACCACTAACTACTTAGTGATCTGGTCCCCAGGGGCTGCAGTGAACTGACTCACAGGGCTCCAGCTCCATGGTTTTTTGTCTCCTTAGAGGGCAGGACTGTAGACAGAGGAGCAAAGGGGCCTTTGAAGATGTTAATGGTCTGAACCTTTAGATAGTGACCAGGAGAGTAAAGAGTTCTGTTTCCAGAGTCAAAACTCCCGAGTTTATATTCAACCTTTGACATTTACTATCAGTGGAACATGAAATAAGCAACTCTGTCTATGCTTCCCCTTTCGGAAAGTGAGGGTGTTAGACAAGATGAGGAGTTCTTGATTTTTTTGTGTCTTGATCTATAGCAGTCTGGTGAAACTATGGAACTCATCTCAATATTATGCTTTATAATTTTAAAAATACATAGGATTACTAAGGAAACTAATTTTATTTAAAGTTTTATGTTTATATATATTAAATATAGCATATTTATGTACTAATATTTTATTTATGTGCATTTATATATGTATGTATACATACATACACATTCACACACATATATATTTAATTCCCAGACCCCACCCCAGGTTAAAAATAGCTGAGCTCTGTGGCCTCTGAGGTCCTTTATGGTCCTACATTCCTAATTCTCTTGTCTCACATTTTTGTGGTCAAATCTTATCCCATATTAGATTAGGAGTTTCTAAGGGCAAAGACTACGTCTTTTTGTATTTTCATATCCAGGGTGCCTGACACAGTGCCTTTGTGTATACATTTCTTCTAGAGGGCCCAGATTGTTTCATAATTGTATCCTTAGCACCTAGCCCAGTGCCTGGGAAAGAGTAAGCACTTAATAAATGCCTGTTGATTGATTGTGCTTCATAACATTAAATTACATTGAATTGGGAGATCAAGGGAAAATTGGAGGAGTAGGCTGACAGCCACAACTTAATAAAACAGTTTCCCTTTTATTTGATTAAACTTCTCTTGGTGTAGACCAACCAAATAAATACAGTAGTGAGCACTCAGGAAAACAGATTCTCTCTCTCTCTCTCTCTCTCTCTCTCTCTCTCTCTCTCTCTCTCTCTCTCTCTCTCTCTCTCTCTCTCTCTCTCTCTCTCTCTCTCTCTCTCTCTCTCTCTCACATACACACACACACACACACTGCCATGAGAAAGTAATCATCTAAAGCCAGGTGTCTTTTAAAATTTTTTATTGATATTGTTTGTTTTTAACATCAACAGAATTTCTCCTGGTATCTCTTTCCTCCTTCTCCCTTCCCAGAGTGTCATCTCACATAATAAATATTTTTAAGAAAAAGAAGAGAGGAAAAAATCAGCAGAATTATTCAATACAGTGAAAAACTCTGAAAATAAATGCAATGATCCACACCTGTGGTCCTTCTACTTCTGAAAATGAGTGGGCTGAGCGTATCTTCTCATCTCTTCTTTTATTGTTCCAAAATATCTGACTCTTCATGACTGCACTTGGGATTGTCTTGGCAAAGATACTGGATGTTTCCTTCTTTAACTCATTTTACAGATGAAGAAGCTGAGGCAAATCAGATTAAATGATTTGCCTCAGGGTCACTCAGCTAATAAGTATCAGAGGCTGGATTTGAATTTAAGTCATTCTCCCTAAAGACTTGCTCTACCCACTACACCACCTGGCAGGTGACAGGATAGTTTTGGGGCCAGTAAAAACAGTTTCTGTATCTGATATCTGTGAATTTAAATAGGGGGAAAAATCAAATCTTTATTTTCACTAACTATTAATTGAAATTTAACATTTCTTTCAGTTATTTAAAAATGTTATTTGCTTCAAACATCAGCTAGCCATGTGACCCTGAGCCAGTCACTTAGCCCTGATTGCCATCTGGGGGAAGAAACCATCATCCTGAGGAGTCCATAGGTTTTACCAGATGCTCTAAGGGGTCCCTACCATGCAGTGGATTATAAACCCTGGAACAGATTAGAATTTAGTTCTCTAGGGAGGCTTCTGGAAACAGGTTCTCTGAGCCCTTAAACACTAAAGCCAGATACATTCGTGGAAAGGCTCAAAGTAAAAGACATGAGTTTGTGCTTTTATAAACTGAATTCTAGTCATCTACAGGAGTCACCCTGTGATTTTATTTCATTCTAAGCAAAGTTGAACCTATCATTTGGAGCAGAAGGGAAAATCCTGCGCATGGTTCTTAAGGGAGAAAGGAGAAAACAATCAAGTATCAGTTGAGGGCCACACCTTAGCAAGACAGCTGCCACTACATCTGGCACATACTCATCCCTTTTGGGTTCTTTTCATATACCGAACTGCTGTATTTGGCAAGCAGGAAATCTTCTAGACCCCACAACAGTTCCTTCAAGGAAATTGAGGGACTGTGAGCATGTTTATCATCATAAAATTTAGAACAAGAGCTGAGAGTCAGAGGAACCAAATTCAAATTTGACTACCAGTTGACTCCACATTTCATTTTTCTGATTCAACTTCATGGAATAAAGTGCTCCAGTCCCCTGGGTACCCTGTGGTATTTCCCTCCTTTCCAGTTTCTTTTGTGTATTTTCTTCCCCCAGACTGTAAGCTTCTTGGGGGCAGAGATTGTTTCCTTCCCCCCTCTTATTTGTGTTCTCATGCTTATTTAGTACTTTGCCTACCTCATAGTAGATGTTTTTGGATTGAATTGAAAACTTTAGTTCTTCCACTTATCACCCGTGAGGTGTTGGGCAAGTTTTTCTTCATTCTTGGGCCTTAGTTTCTCCATTTGTAAGATAAGAGACCTAGACCCAGAAGATCTCCAGGGTACTTGGCTTAGCCTTAAATCTGTTTCATGGATCCTAAGAACCCCAAGCAATTTGGTGGTAGAACTTAAGGAGACAGATCCTAAATTCTATTTCAGACTTACTTAAAAGGGTCAGAAAAGAGCACCACTAAAAATTCTTTCTTCTGCGTTAAGGGCTCCTGCTAAGGAGAATGGAGCCAGAGCTGCTTATTTTCCCTCACACAAACTGACTTTTAGAGCTTTGAGTTCTGCTGGGTCAATAGAACTGGTGGGAGGTGAGGGAGGCAGAGGGGGAGGGGAAAGAGTGGAAAGGAGCCCAGGGGACTTCTGGCTGGCCTCAGGCACCATCCAGAAGGCTCTCAGTCTGACAGCTAAATTCTGATCAGAATCTGTAGCTGGTGATGTAAGGAGATGAAAGACAACAGCTGGATGGTGAGACTGCAGGAAACTGAGCAGGGCTACCAGCTAGAAAGTTCCCTCTCTCCTTCCCCCAACTGTTGACTCACAGGCTAAGTTTGATCTGGATTTGATTAGGATGAATTGGCCCAGATCCCTATTACTTCTTTCTACCTGCTGAACATTCAACATTCAATCATTTCTCTTCTGCCCCGCTGCTGCCTCTAATCCCCATAGAGATAAACCCCTTTTGAAAAGAGGGGGGAAAAAACAAAACCTAAATGGAAAAAAGCATCCACCTAGATAAGGGAACTGTTTAGATAGGTCTAAGCATTAACTCACTGTGTGACTCCCTCTCCCCCAAGTCATTTAATCTCTCTGTGTCTATCTCAGTTTCCTCATCTGTAAATTGGAATTAATGCCACCCATCTTGCCAAGCCTTTATTCTAGACTTGGAAACTGTTTCAGGCAAATAATATGAATTTATGTGGCTCCAATGAAAATAGTTTGTGCCAATGCTTGGATAAACAAAAGCAGAAGGATCTATCTAGAAGGTTCTTTGGAGTCAAATCTTTATATAAACAGGACAGTTCATTGGTGTAGAGATGTTTGAAAGCTAAGCAGTATGTCAACATTTGCCTGAGAAAGAAGAAACAGAGCAAGTGAATCTGACTGAAGACTTTTTCTTCAGTCACCATCATTTCCTCCTCTCTCCCCCATCCCTTCTCAGATACCCTATGTCCTATTGATTCTATATAATGTGGATTCACTATGGCACCTCAAAATCCATTCATTATCAGGTATTAAACAAGCCTGTTACATAGAATCACAGAATTGGAAGAGGCCTTGGCAGTCTAGTCCAGGGATTAGCAACCAGCAGGCCAGGCCAGCTGCCTATTTTTGTAAGGCTACTGAGAAAAGAATGACTTTTAAATTTGCTAATAAAGTTTTGTTGTACAATATTTTAAAATGTAAAAAAATATTCATAGCTCTCCGGCTTTACCAAAACAGGCAGCAGTCCCAGACTTTAGTTTGCTAGTCAAACCTATCTGAAGTAGGATCTTCTTTATACCATTTTTGAAGTAGTCTTCCAACTTCAACTTGAAGGCCTCCAACAATGAGTTTGATCCCCTCTTTTCTTCTATCCTCCCTCATTCTGTTATTGAAAAAAGTTGTATTTGTTAAACAGTTTGTCTCTTAATGAGCCAAAATCTGCTTTTAGAAATTGATAGAAAAATATAATCCTGGAAAAATTTTATTCAAATAAAATAATTTGAAATTCATGAAATAAAATAAGCATTTCCTTAATACAGTAGAATAATAGAAGATTGCATATGAAACTGCAAATCTATTATATACATCTTGTTATTCCTCTTAATATATAATAGATGTATTTATTATAAAAATTATGTACATTCTTTTTTTCCCTTACCTTCTCCACCCTCCACTCTAGAGATGGCAATCCTTGAAATATCTGAAGTTCATGTTCATGTTCTTACCCCCTACCTTAACCCAAAGCAGCTTCTCTTTGTTCCAGGTCAAACATCCTCCAGATGTTCTTTACATACCATATTATCAAATCCCTTTATAACATGTATGGTTCACTCTCGTTAATGTCTTTCTTATGTCTATATCTCACTTACTATTAGAAATTTACTTTGAATTGCTAGTAGCTTTTGGCTATGCCCTTTATGTACTGTACACAAAATCATAAGACTCCTTTGATCACTTACTCCAGCACTAGTGAGGATCACAGCAAACATAGACCATCTCAACATAATGAATAGGAAGGATGCTGCTGCATCAGAAAGTAATAATCACCAATACTATACTATTTAGTAAATGTCTTTGCTTTGAGCTGATCACATACCTATTGGAGGCAAATTCTCTGGTTAGGGATTCTTAAGTTATAGTTCATAGAATATTAGGAGAAGGTAGAGGGTGAGTCTGTGGGGAAGGGTGTCCTCCAGTGTCTTGTGCTAAAAAAAAAATTCATCTATCACTGGTCTAAAAATTAATAATCCTCCACCAGAGCTGATGGGACTGGAGCTCACACACAAATACTCCCAAATTCTCATATATTTTCACTTGTTTTCATGCTTTCAAAAGTCTGCCTAAACCAAAGACAATTATTGGGAGAAAAATTGAGCTTCCCCTTCTAGAGGGAAAGTCTGATCTCAACAGAGCTTCCAACAAAGGACTTGTGGTGGACTGGAAATCACCTTCTTATCTTCCTAGGTGAAATTTTCTTGGGGTCTTTGCAACATATTTGGGCATCTGACATTTTCCCCATGGAAAAGAGGATATCCAAGAGTATTCTCTCCTTCACTACCAAGATAAGCAGGCTAGCTTAAAAAGAAATCAAACAAACTCAGAAAAGTTCCCAAAAGGTGTGGGACTCACAGAAAGAGATTAAGCACTTGAAGTTGACTATGATTTCTAGGTCATCATAAAAATATTATCCTATGTGCAAAGTTGACTATTTATGATTTATAGGTCATCAGAAGAGCCTTATCCTATGTACAAAGTTGACTATTTATGATTTCTAGGCCATCAGGAAAACGCTATCCAATGTACATAAAGCATTCAGACAAGCTATCAAGATGCATACCAACAGTACAGATCTGCAAAGTAAAATTTTGAAATATTAACATGGATGATCCTTCGTAGTATTATAGAGATGTTCAATGTTCATATTGCTTCCCTCAATTTCCATATTTACAATGGAAATATTGGTATCAACAAACACCAGCACATAAATATCAAAAATAATTTCAAAGAAACCGCTCTAACTGGTGAAGGAAATTTATCAGAACATAGATCAGTGGTAGACTGAAAATATACACAATTTAATTTTTCTGCAGTGGAGGAATGTGAAGCCTCAAAGAATCCCCTCCAGAAGTACCTACTCTTGTCTCTCATATCTTATAAAGAGATGACTTCTTTATACTCCCCAAGATGACAGATTTGGAGCTGGAAGAAACTATCAAGGCCATTGAATCCATCTTTCCAGACGAGGAAAATGAGCAAGGTTAAGTGACTTGTATACAATAATACAGCTAGTGAAATCCGATAAAAATAATTTTGGATTACAATCCCTTTTTGCTGAGAAATTTGTATGTGACCCCAGATATATAGGTATATAAGTTAAAAATACAAAAGAAACATTGATTGATAATAAATCATAATTCTGTGATCCCATATGGAGTCATGACCCAAAATTTAAGAAGCTTTGCTTTATATCACCCAGATGCCTTTAACATCTTCTAAGAATGAGATTCTTCAAAAAATCATTATACACTGTAACAACAAGATTATATGATGATCAATTGTTGATGGACTTGGCTCTTTTCAACAATGAAAAGATTTAAGGCAATTCTAATAGACTTGTGATGGAGAGAGCCATCTGCATTCAGAGAGAGAACTATGGAGACTGAATGTAGATCAAAGCATAGAATTTTCATCTTTTTGTTGTTGTTTTTTCCTTTTTTGTGTTTTTCCCTTTTAATCTGATTTTTTTTGCACAGAATGATGAATATAAAATTATGTTAGAAGAATTGCAAATATTTAACCTATATTGCATTGCTTGCTGTCTTGGGGAGGGAAGAAGAGAGGAGAAAGAGAAAAAAATTTGGAACACAAGATTTTGCAAAGGTGAATGTTGAAAACTCTCTTTGCATGTATTTGGAAAAATAAAATATTATTAATTTTTTTAAAAAGCCAGGGTTCTTAACCATTTCATAATCTTTTCATAATCCATTGAAGTCTACTTTCTTAGAATAATATTTTAAATGCAAAAAAATATATAAAATACTAAAATTACTAAAGAAACAAATGATATTGAAAAAAGATACATTTTCCCTTATCCACATTCAATGACCCCTAAAATCTATTCACATATCCAAATTTTGGGGAGAACTCAATTGATCAGGTCCCAAACTGCAATAAAGTGAAACAACTCCTTCCCTGAAGGAGATTTAAACATTGATGCTATTTCCATTTGGTCACTCTGTTGCTAAAACACTAGTTCTAAGATTTTTGATCTTGCTTTTATCTCTCTAATAATGAATTTCTCCAATTCCTTGGAGGAAAAAAGAAAGGGATTGGGCTTGATGACCTCACAGAGGACTAGTCACTGAGTCAGGGAGGAAAGGACTCCACTGTCTCCTTATCAGACTCCTTGAAATGTCATCCCTTTGACTAGAAACAGGTTTGTGGTGTTGACTAACAGGCCACCCACAATGTTAACAGTTTGCTCCTGAAATTAAATTGATCCTCCTAGAAGCACTTCCTGGCAAAAATGGAGACATGAGAATAAAAAGAGAAATAAAAGAAAAGCATTAAGTTAACTTCTTGGCAAGTGTTTTACTTCTATTGACTTTCCTGCCTTCCCTTCCAGTGAACCTGACTAGCCAGTTCCTTGCATCCTTTCCCATTCTCTTCCACTTCCTAGTTTTCTTGCCCTCAGGTATTCAACTTCAGAGAGCTTAGTTTGTGGCTCCCAAACGTTGCATGGGAAGGTTTTCTTTCATCCAAAACTTGTCAGCTACAAACCACTCAATGAAAGATTTCTTCTTTCTGAATGAATACATTGCCACATTCCTGATGACTGGGAACGTATCTGAATTGGCAGGATTGAAGTCAGACCTTTCCAGGAGACATCAATTAACAAGTATTTATTCATTGTTGTTCAATCATGTGTGACTCCCTGTGACCAGGATTTTCTTGACAAAGACTGGACTGGTTTGCTGTAGGTCCACAAGATCTGGGATTGGTTTGCCATTTCCTTTTTCATCGAATTAAGGCAAACACAGGTTAAATGATGTACTCAAGGTCACATAAATATTAAGTGCCTTAAGGCTAAATTTGAACTCAAGTTTTCCTGACTTCAGGCTCAGACCTCTATTTACTGAGCCACTTATTTTAGTTATCTTAATAGCTGTGGGATACTGTGGGAATACAAGTTCAAAGAATAAAAAGGCGGGCTTTATTATCTGAGTAAGACAAGTATATTGATACATACATACATAGCTATACATATACATATATAGAGAGACACAAAAATACAGATATACATATACAAAATACACATATATAGCATAAATATAAAGTGAATAAATACAAATATATATACAAGATGGTTTGAAAGGAAGGGCATTAGCAATTGGGCGAGGGGTAATGGGAATCAGGCAAGGCTTCAAGGGGCTGGAAGTGGGTTTGGGGAGAATATTATGTCAGACTTTAAAGGAAGAGAAGGACTCTGAAGTTGAGGTGAGAAACAAGTGAAGTCCAGTTTTGGAGCAGGGCCAGTGCCAAAGCAAAAAGGGGAGCTGGGGAGTTCTATGTAAAAACAGAGAAAATGTCAATTTAATTGTGTCATAGTATACAAGGGAAAAGTAACACTTAAGGAGGATGGGAAAATAGGTTGGGTCTGGCTGCATAGTTCTTTAAAAGAACTTTTTTAGTATCTAGTGCAACAATTCGTTACTGTCTCAAAAGTCACAATTTCTCAGTGCAGGTCTGAAGCAAGGTCAGAGAGGGGAGTTGGCCCAGTTAACATATATGGGCCATAATTTCCTATATCAGCTTCTTATGTTCCCATCCATTTCTCAAAAACCAAGAATTATACCCTTTATTTTCTCAACTCCTAAAATCCCTAGCAGAGTGTTCTGCACCTTCCAGTATTTAATAATTGATTGAATGATTATTCCAGTGGAGGAAAGGCTATAGAGCTATCAGGGAGACACTTAGGTCAAAAATTGCTCATTTTCTACCATTTTTCAGTTGTTTTTCAGCTATGTCAGAGTTTTCATGACCCCATTTGGGGTTTTTTTGGCAAAGATTTCTCCAGTTCATTGTACAGATGAGGAAACTGAACAAATGTTCCTGAAGTCACACGCTAGTATGTCAGATTTGAACTCAAGAGGATGTCTTCCTGACACTAGACCTGGCCCTCTCTCTAGCTGCAGAGTTACTACCATTTGTCATTTATTTATCTCACACTATTTCTTTTTATGTAATCTGTGAACAATCAAATTAGACTGACTCCCATTGAATGCTAATAACAATCATTTCTGCTTTAGTCAGAAACCCTGAGGATCTTTCCTTTCCAGATTCATTTATTCATTTATTAATTTTTTTTCCGACTAGGTAAAAATGGAGATTCTTTATTCCACTTGGTACCTAGCCTTAATCACTGAATTAGTGTGACCTTGGTCAAACTGAGACCTGCTGAAGACCTTAGCTTAAAAAAGGCTGAGGTCTCCCATTATATCCAGAGCCATCTCTAGTCTTCTTGAACTACATCTTGCCACTAAACCCAGACGGGCTCTGGAGGAAAAAGTGAGGCAAGTGAACTTGCACAGTCCCCCTCATCTAAATCCAATTCTCTTGCATGTTATGGCATCACCTCCCTGATGTCATGGTCCCCTTGGAGAACGAAGGACAAACAACAGTCACCTTTCATCAAACTTATCCCATCTAGTCTGATGTCATTGTTAATACCATCCCTAGAATGTATCACCTCGCCCCGCCCCCCACAGCCTTCCATATCTATTGACTCCATTCAACAAATATTTGTTAAATGTTTATTATGGTACCATAGTAAGTGCTAGGGATATAAAGACAAAAATAAAACATTCCCTAGCCTTAAAGAGCTGTCATTCTATTAAGGAGAGTTCTGCTGACAGCTGAGTGATCCAATGCATAGGCTGATGCAGCTGGAATCAGGAAAACTTGAATTTATGTTCAGCCTTAGGGAACTTCTTAGGGCAGTTAGGTGGCATGATGGATAGAATGCTGGGTTTGGAGTTAGGAAGACTTGAGTTCAAATATAGCTTCAGACACTTACAAGTTGTGTGACCATGGCCAAGTCTCTTAACTATGTTTGCCTCAGTTTCTTCATTTGTAAAATGAGCTGGAGAAGGATATAGCAAACTGTTCCAATATCTCTGCTAAGAAAAACCACAAATAAGGTCATAAAGAGTTGGAAACAACTGAACAACAAAAAGAGACTTCTTGGAAGTGTAAGTTATGTTATGGGCAAGTCTCTTAAATTCTACTTCCTTCATTCTCCTCATCTATGAAATGGGGGTTATTATAGCATCCACTTCCAAAGATTGTTATGAGGATAAAATGAGAAAATGCATGTAAAATATCTTTCAAATCCTAAAGTACTACATAAATGCTAGCTATATCATCATCATTATCACTATTATTACTAGTACTATAAGGAATGTACAATATGGATATATATAAATGGAAATATATAAATGTAATATTAAAAAATTGATGGATTGTATCTGGTTCAACAATTTGTTGCTGTTTCAGAAATCACAGTTTCCCAGACCTTGTGGACCTATCTAGCAAGGTCAGGGAGTGAAGTGGTCAGCTAATATGAATGGGTCATAATTTCCTTTATTAGTCACTTATCTTCCCATATCTCAAGAACCAAGAACTATCTTTTATTTATTTTCTCTTTTCCCAAAGTACTTAGCACAGTAGTCTGTACACTCTAACAATTAAAGATAAAAGGGAAAGTTCCATGTATCTCATATGATACCTGAACTGAACTTTGAAGGAAAATGAGAGCGCTTGGTGGTGGAGAAAAGGAGAATATACATCCCAGACCTAGTGAATATAAACTTTTGGAAACAGAAGATTCAATAACAAGTTCTGAGAATGGCTAATAGAATATTTTGATAAGTATGCAGTATTAAAGAAAGAAAGTAGTATGATATAAATTTTGCAAAGGTGTATGAGAGTTAGATTGAGGAAGATCTTAAATACCAAGCTAAGAATTTTTATTTATATCCTATTGGTATTGAGGAACCACTCAAGTTTTTTAAGTAGGGAAGTGACATGGTTAGATTTGTGTCTTAGGAAGATTATTTTGGAAGTTGTATGGAGAATGGTTTGGAGAAAAGGGAAGTTAGAAGCAGGGAATCCTCTTAGACTAATTTTTTAGTCTAAGCAAGAGGTGATGGAAGCCTGACCTAGTTAGGAGCACTATGGTTGGAGTGAAGGGTATGATAAGGTAGATGTTTTAGAGTTCAAATTGGCAAGATTTGAGAAATGATCATATATGGGGGTGAGACAGAGGAATAACAAATAGCAAAATCAGCATTTAATTTGAAGAAAAACTAAAGTCAAGAATTACATTTTAATTAGAACAATTAGAAGAAAACTCTGTATACCTGGGAGGATGTTGGAGCCCTCAGAAGTAATAAGGAGATTTGAAAGAGGAGCATATTGGAGAGTGGGGATGATGATGGTGAATTCTTGTTTTAGATATGTAGAATTTGAGATTCTTTACTTCAAGGAGGATCCAATGCCTACTTGGTGATATATGGCTAGAGTTCAGAAAAAGATTAGAAATCAATGTGGAGATTTTGGAGTCGTCTAAGTAGAAATCATCTTTGAAATTAATGAAGAAAAAGCATTTATTAAGAGCTTACTGTGTGCCAAGCACCATGCTATACTGTAAATACAAATGCAGAAAACACACAAGTAAACCAAAAGATTCCCTTTCCTCAAAGACCTTGTACTTTAATGGGAGAGACAACACATATGGGACATTGGTGGCCCAGCAATGGGTAGTCAGGGAAGTCCCAAAGATGGTGAATGGAACAATTTGGTAGTCAATTAATACACTCTTTTCAGAAGCAATAAAAATGTTGACATAATAATGGTTTTCAGAACATGAGGTGGAAAAGTGGGATATGATGATGGAGCAGAAAATGGCAAACATCAAGAAGAGGCTGCATCTTCCAGATAATGCCAGAATGAGTAGTCTAGTTCCTCCCAGGAATGGTCTTTGGTGATCCATCTTTTAAAATGGAGTAACAGAAGCAAAAGAGGTAGCTAGAGAGAAAATCTAATCAGATCTCTCTGAGGAGGGAAAAAATAGGGTCCAGAATAGAGTTGTGGTTCATACCTGTACTAAGGTCATAGAAGATGGATAATAATATGCTACATCAAAAGAGGCTGAGAAAGAGTATTCAGTTTCATAGGAAAACCAGGAGAGAGCTTGTCATACAAGCCAAGGGAGGGACAAATGTCCATTGCGAGAAATGGTCCCTAGAATTAAAAGCTGCAGAAAGAGCAAGAGGAAAGAGGACTAAGGAAAAAGATGAGTGGCTTGGTGAATGTCTTTGTTGGCCCACTATATCTAAGCAAGCTGCCATCTATGACTCACTTTACTTCCTAGGCATCTTCCCCAATACCTCACTACCATGTGTGTGCCCTCTCATCCATCTCATTTGCCAGCTGAATCAGTTTCTAGGCTTTTAAAAATTCTTTCTTTGACATGGTGACTGCTTTATAATAGTTAAACTTTTAATAGAAATAATGATAAGCAAGGTCAATGACTGATTTGAATAGAACAGGCTGAAGCAGTTGCAATTATACAGTATTTTCTTTCATTTTTAGTTTTTCTTCTAATTAGATGCTGATTTTGCCATTTGTTCTAACTCATCAAGGATCCGAATGTCCATATTCTCACATGACTTCTATATCAGTAATCATTTAACGTCTTTTAATATGATCACTTTTTTTTTGTGCTTTTCATCAGTTCACCAAGTCTAGCACCTTTATAGGCATTTTAAATTTAGTTCTAATATGCAGGTGTACCTCTAATAAACTAGGTCTGTATATTTTTTTAAGTTCATTCTCCTCTTTACATGATCTGCTACTCCCTAGACCATTACTAAATTTAGGGTAAGAATATATGGCTTTACTTTACAGATAAGGAAACTGAGTCCGAGAAGTCCCAGAAAAGTTAAATAACTTGTTTAACTTCCACTTAACTTCCACCTCTGTTCCTGAATGTAATCACAATCTATAAATGTAAGACTTCTTAGTAGTCTAGTAGTCTATGAGATAGCTGCCTTTCATTTCTCCAATGTGAACCATATTTTCCAAATTACTTATCACCATTCTCTCCTGAACTCACTTTTGCATTGATGTTACCAGGTATTAACATATATATATATTGACTTGGTTTGAAGCAGTCTATCATGTTCTTTGTAGAATTTCCTTACTTCCTCATTCCTACAATGTAGTTTGGTAAATAAATTGTAGTCTTCTTCTTGCTAGTTTTTTTTAAAAATATATTTCATTTTCCCTCAATTACATGCTAAAACAATTTTTAACATGTGTTTTTATTCATGCTTTGAGTTTCATCACAAGCAATATAAGAAGCCAAATGAAATCATGAAATGGTGTATTTCGTTGGGTACATGATGAAACCAACACCACCAAACCTTTTGTTTCTCTAAGAAAATTCTGAACTATCCTTAAAATAAGCTGAAATTTTTTGTCTTCCTGTGTTGAATATTCATAACATTGAATATGTATGTTTTATATTTGTGATGTTGAGTCATGGTGTTAAATATTCATGTGATTCAGTTTTTCAAATAATTTCTCCATTTATTGGTCATTAAAGATCTCATGTTTAAAGTAGCAGCAGTTAATGTTATGATTTCATTGAGATAGTGGACTTCCAGATAAAGAAACTCCCTCTTTCCAATACAGTTTGGCACCTTTTCTATAATTTTTAATATCAGAGAATTGCCTAGATAACCAAGAAATTACACCATTTGACCAGGGTTACATAGTCAGTATGTGTCAGACATTCTTCCTAACTATGAGGTCGGTTCTTTATTTAACTTCTCTAAGTTAAAGTTTATAAAGAGACTAAAATCAGTGTTATTTGTAACATCCTCAGCTGCTTTTTCTACTATTCTAGCACTATTATTACAGAAGTGATACAGGATGGAGAACTATTTATTTTTCTTTGTCTCATGGGTTAATGTGACCAAAGAACTCAAAATCTCATGGCCAAGTTATGAATCTTTTCATGTTTGTGTTGTTCCTTGGCAGTATTAAGTCTTTTTCAAATAAATCAATTTAGATTTGATGTCTGGAAAATTTCCCCAATAATTAGAACTGTCTGAAAGTCAGGTGGACTGGTTCAGGAGATAGTGGATCTCCTCTCTTTGGAGGGCTTTAAGCAAAGCCTGGAAAAGCCACTTAGTGAATATAACATATGGAGAATTCCTTTGTGTGTGGGTTGGAGTAGACAACTGCTCAAATCTGTTCCAACTCTCCAGTTCTGTAATTCTCTGAAGGGGGCTCACGTTTTATTCTATTCCAGTTCATAACCTTCTCTCCTCTTCCCTTTCAATCTCTATAGCCTGTCTGCTCCAAGCTGAGCTGGTGAATTATGAGAGAGTCAAGGAATATTGTCTCAAAGTTCTGAAAAAAGAAGGGGAAAATTTTAAAGCCCTCTACCGGTCAGGAGTGGCTTTCTACCATCTGGGAGATTATGACAAGGCTCTCTACTACCTGAAAGAAGCAAGGTCCCGGCAACCAACAGGTAAGATAGTGTTTCTTATTAGCTAGCAGATTTTTCTGGACTCTTCTTAGTTACAGTGGCCTGTTTTCAGGACTAGATAATGAAATGATAACAATGGTTAGTTTGTGCCTTTGGAGCTTTGCAGTATGTATATTTATGAAGGATAGACAGATATATAGTGGACAGAGAAAGCAACTATTTAGCTCTTAAAGTATTCCATATCCACTGAATAGTCCCTACAACACAACAGACAATTCTCTAGCATCTAAGTATTCTATATCCTTTGCTATCATAGGTTTCTGAAAAGGAGAGATGATCCCCCATTATTAATTCAAATAATCTAGAAAAACTAGCTATAGCAATAAGACTAGAGAACAAAGTATAAACATCAGCAAAAAGGAGACAAAACTATCTCTGTTTGCAGATGACATGATAGTGTGCTTAGAAAATCCCATAGAATCAGTGAAGAAGCCTAATTGAGATGATTAGTAACTCCAGCAAGATGGTAGTACACAAAATAAACCCACGAAACAAAACATCTTCATTTCTATAACACAATAACAAAGTAGATAAGGCAAAGGACACAAAATGTCAGGAAAATAATCTATCAAGAAGCATACAAGATTCCTATACATACAAACTCAAAATACTTTTTATGGAAATAATGGGAGACTTAAATAATTGGGGAGAGATAATAGCTAGCATTTAGACTCACTGCTTATGAATGGGCTTTGTCAATGTAATTACAATGACAATTTGTTCAGCCATTTTCAGTGGTGTCTGATTCTTCATGACCCCATTTGGAGGCAAAGATACTGGAGTGGTTTGCCATTTCCTTTTCCAGATCATTCTGCAGGTGAGAAAACTGAGAAAACTAAGTCAGGAAGACCTGAGTTCAGAATGACAATACTAATTAAGCCATTAGTGCTATACCAATCAAGTTAGTGAGCTGATATTTATTTTTAGATCCAAAAAAAATTAGAATTCATTTAGAACAAAAGATCTAGAATGTCAATGGAAACAAAGAAGAAACAAAGGAAAGGAACATAGCATTACCCAACCTCCAATTATATTATAAAGCAGTAGTCACCAAAATTATTTGATAATGGTTTTTAACTAGATAAATAAATAATTGGAAATAGGTAAGCAAAAGACAGCAGCAATTTTTAAAATTATATTTGGTAAATCCAAGAATGTAAATTCCTAGGAAGATCTGTGTTTTTTTTTTTACTATAATTTCTGGGAAGGGGAGAGGAATAGAAAGTCATTTGACAGAAATTAAGTTTAGAACACAAGCTTGCACAAGCTTGCACATGCATATCATAGCATACCCAATATTGATACACATCCTGAATATAAAAGGTCATATAATAAAAAACAATCAGAAGAGAACAAGATAAATTACAGCAAGAGTAAAAACTCTTAGGCAAACAAGTAACAGAGGTGCTCGTGAAAAATAAAATGGATATGTTTTGAGAATATAAAACTAAAAAAATTTTGAATAAATAAAATCAGTGGATCTGGAACTAGAAAAGTAGTGGAGAAGTAAGAAAATTTTTAAACAAAAATAACCAATATGGGACTAACACATAAATGTCACAGAATATTATCCATAATACATCATACAAATATATAAAACTAGGGGCCATTTCCACATGGGTGAGAGGACAAAGGCTATAAATAGTTTTTAAAATGAGTTCCAAATTACAAATGAGAAAAATATGTGCAATAACTAATAGTCTTATTAATGCAAATTAAAACAACTCAGTTTTCATAATGCAAATTGGCAAAGAAGAAAAAAGATAAAAACAGTAAGGGCTGAGGGAAGATATAAAGATGTCAGCATACTGATTCACAGTTAATAGAGCTGTGGAATTTTTCTTGATTTCAGTTTGGAATTGTATAATAAAAGTGAACAAACTGCTCATCCAATTTAACCTAGCAATCTCCCTCCTAGACATATGCCTCAAGAAAATTAAAGGCAAAAGTTAAGATCCAGAATATACCAAAAGATGCATAGTTGCACTATAGTAGCAAAGAATTGGAAACAAAGTGGGCACCCACAATTTGGAGAATAACTGGAAAATAACTTGTAACGAATGTATGGATGTAACAGAATAACATTATGCAATAAGAAATTAGGACAAAGAATTAAGAGAAAAGTAAGAAATTTTGCATGACCTCATGCAAAGTAGTATATAAATAGACAACAATGTCTATTATAGCAAAAAAGAAGGTAGATTCTGAGTAATGGGAAAAAATCAAAGTGAAGGACCAGGAGAAGTGACAATAAAGCATATATCTCTCTTATAATAAGGATGTGGGGGAGGATATTTTATAAAATTGCCATACATGGTCTCCGATTCAGATGTTTTACTTTACTATTTTTCTTTATCACAAAGAAGAGTTCCTTCTGGAAGGACAGGTAAAATGCCTCTGATTTTAAAATGAAAGGCATCAATAAAACTTAAAAAAAAAAAGAATAAAGAAAGGTGGAACAGAGTGAAAATGGATGAGTTGTTATCAAAATTAGTTCTAAAAGATCTAGAAGAACAGAATTTGACCTAGTCAATATTTACATAGGATGAAAATCCCATCATACCAGTCCTGCTGCTCCTTCAAACCTGCTATGACTTAGTAAGCCACATGACAGGGGCAAGACTATGACTAAGAGGAACAATAATCAACATGTTTGGGTTGGGAGAGAGAGTCAGTGATCAGTAGCTGTGGTGAAGGAATCTAGGACAAAGGAACAAAAGGGAAAAGAAGTTAGATAAAATGTGTCCATTTTATAGTTACTACAACTGGATTCCCTAATTAATTGAATATGGACCTGCATAGTCAATAAAGTTGTCATAGTCCCTGCCTTCTCTGAATTTATATTTAAAGACAATTATACAGAACACTCCAAACAGACCCAGACCAACAGAGAAAATGTCAACATGACAAGCAGATAGGTCACAGGTGTGGGAGACAAGAAAAAAATCCAGCACAGTGCTGGCTCGTAGCTTTCCCCATCTTATTGATGAGGAGGGGCCCCTGAAAAAGAAGGCTGGGAAAATTAAAATATCCATATCAATTAGGATAATATTGGAAGCAAATTGTGTGACCAACAATTGGAAAATGGATAATCAATCAATTAATCAATAAGCAATTTGTACTAGATACAATACTAAGTATTGGCCTCAAGTAAACTACAATTTCATGGGGGAGACAACATGCACTCAGATATACACAGTATAAATAGGAAATGATGAAAAGAAGGAAGGCACTGGAATTAAGATGGTTAGGAAAGCTTCTTGTAGAAAGTGGGATTTTAGTTGGGCCTTAAAGGAAGCCAAAGAAGTGAGTAGTCAGAGAAAGAGAGAGCATGCCAGACATAGGGAGAGCTGAGAGATGGAGTGTCTTGTTCATGGAAAAGCCAGGAGGCCAGTGTTACCAAGTCAAAAATCTGTTATCAGTTAGTCGATTGGTTTTATCCAACTCTTCATGTTTCCATTTACGGTTTTTGTGGCAGAGATACTAAAGTGATACCTTTCCTTCTCCAGCTCCTTTTATAGATGAGGAAACTGGGGCAAATAAGGTTAAGTGATTTGCTCAGAATCACACAGCTAATAAGTGTCTGAGGACACATATGAACTCAGTCTTTCTGACTTCAAGACTTCCACTGCACTACCTAGCTGTTCTAGATCAAAGAGTAGATGTTGGGAAATAAGGTATAAGAATATTGGAAGAGTAGGAAGTAGCAAGGGTATGAAGGATTTTAATTTCAAACAGAACATTTTGTATTTGTTCCTGGAGGGATGTGGGTAAGAGTTGATACAATCAGACCGGCATTTTAGGAAAAATCACTTTAATGGCTGGATGGAAATGGATTAAAGGAGGGAAAAACTTGAGGCAGACTTACCCACCAGCAGGCTATTGCAGTGGTCTAACCATGAGATCATGGGGGTCTGCATGGAGTGGTGGCAGTGTCAGAGAAATGGTTGCATTAATATATTGAATAGAGGTTTTGGCAACAGTTTAGATATGAGTAGGGAGAGATAGTGAAGAATCCTGCATGCTTTAGGATCTGGGAGGATGCTGTTATTTTCTATAGTCATAGTAAAGTAGGAAGGGGGAAATGTTTAAGGGAGAAGACAGTGAATTTTATTTTTTGAGTTTACGTTGTCTAGCAGATAACTAGTTTAAAAATGCATAAAAAACAGTTGGAGATTCAAGATTGGAAATTAGCAGAAAGAGAGAGCAGGAACAGTAGACTTGAGAACAATCCACACAGAGATAATAATTAAATCCATGGGAGCTGATAGGATTGAGAAGTAAAGTAGCACATAGAGAGAAGCAAAAAAGGTCCATGATAGAACCCTGAGGGACACCAAAGTTAGAATCCATGATCTAGAAGAGGACAGAAGATAGGAGTGGTCAGAGAAGTTGGAGAAAAACTAGGAGTGAGTAATGTCTCAAAAACCCAGAAAGATAAGAGTATTGAGGAAGAGAAAAGAAGGAATGAGAAAAGACCACTGGGTTTGGCAACTAAGAGAGCATTAGTAACTTTAGAGGGAGCAGTTTTGGTGGAATGGTAAGTTCAGAAATCAGATTGTAAAGGGTTAATAAGAAGTAAGAGAAGAGAAAGTGGAGGTGCTTATTGTAGATGTGAAGAGTTTAGTTACAAAAAAAGGAGAAGAGATGAGTAAATTACTTACCTGGAATGGAAAGATCAAGTAAAGTTTTTTTCAGGATAAGGGAGACATAAGTACATTTGTAGACAGCAAGAAATGAGCCAGTAGAGTAGGAGAGATTAAAAATAAGTGATAGTCAGATAACAGAGGGGATAGTTTGTTGGTGAAGACAGGACAGAATGGGATTGCTTGAAAGAATAGAGGTTAAAGAGTACAATCTTTAGAAAGGATTAAGGCCAGTTTATCATATGAAACAAGGATGAAGGAAGAGATAGAGACAGAACGCACCTGAGTGATAGGAGATGAGAAATGGCAGAGAAAAGAGAGAGTTCAAAATAAATGGCTTTAATTTTTTTCCCCATATGTAAGACAAGGTTCTTATTGGAGGTGTTTTTTTGTGGAAGCAAAAAATTGAAAATTGAGTAGATTGAGAAATGGCTAAATAAATTATAGTATATGGATGTAATTGGATGTTATTGTTCTATAAGAAATGATGAATAGACTGATTTCAGAAAAGTCTGAAAAGATATGAACTGCTGCTGAGTGAAGCAAGCAGAATCAGGAGAACACAATAACAGCAAGATTATATGATGATCTGTGAAGACCAAGTTAGCACCCTGAATGCCTTAGAATCAGCCAGAGTCAGGATAAGCAAAAGTCCTTGGTCTCTATTGTTGGTCTTTAGGGGTAGAAGTGAAAGGTATGGACACAGGATCTTCACTACCTTCCTTCTCTTCCTCTACTGCCAAAGTGACTCTGGCTTGTCTTACTTCACCCCCTAATCCTTCCCACAATTCTCTGTATATACCAAAAGATTGAACCAACACAGAATAGTGGGAAGGGCCATTTTCCAAGCATATGCTAATAGAGTATTGTCCAATCGGTAATTAGCTTTAAGTGCTTTGTTGTCTGATCCCAGTGCATCAACTCAGAGTTTCAGCCCTTTACATCTCCCACTTTCTTTTGTTTTAGAACACAGGTGATCACGCCATCCCTGACTTCTCAGGGAGATAAACAAAAGGGAGGGGATCATATCCTCCCTGACTTCTCAGGAAAAGAGGTGAAAACACCAAAAAGGAGGTGATCATGCTCTCCCTGATTTCTCAGGAAGGGAGATGAAAAGCACCAAAGGGAAGTGGGGAGTCAAACTAGATATTGCTAGTGGGTTTCTGGGCTGAAGGGTCTTATAGAAACAGGTGTGCACAAACCCATCAATATGGGAGGTATTCAAGTCCAACAACAGTTGTATCATGTCTCAGAGAATCCAATGATTCCTGAGGGTTTTGAAATGCTACAACAATCTTTTCATGTCTCAGGGATTCCAATGATTCCTGAGGGTTTTGAAGTCCAACAATTTTTGATGTCCATGACTCAAATGCCATAACTGCCAGGCTCTTTCAGTGGTGGGCACAGTCAGCAATGGAACCACCCAATGTTTCTTGGTTCTTCTCCTTCGTTTCAAGGGTCTGCTCCATCTCTCTCCTATGGACAAGGCAAATACGGCTCGTTGGAATCCATCTGATTCTTTCTCCATCTGTAGAGATACAAGCAAACCCTCTCCCCCAAGTAGCTAACCTATCTGGTCCCTTCCATTCACCACTTTCTGGGTCTCTCTACATCACCTGGCGAATATCTAAAGATAGTGGAGCTGCTCACAGTGGACACTGCCCTCCAGTGAGTTATAAAACCTGTCTGCCGGAGCTAGTGCATCTTTGTCAAAAATCAAGAAGTTAATAGTATAAAGGGTTAGATTTAGAAGTTCTCTAGGGTTACCTGTGGCTCCCCCTTTCTTTTGTTTTTGGAGGAGCATTTTAATGTCTCTGTTTCTCCTTTCTACTATTGCCTGTCCTTGAGTATTAAAGGGTATACCAGTAGTGTGTAAAGTCTTATACTATGCACAAAAGTGTGCAAAATGTTTAGAAGTATATGCAGGACCATTGTCTGTTTTTATTGCTTGTGGCATAGCCATAATGGCAAATGCTTGTATAAGGAATTCAGTGACCACTCAGGCTGTCTCTTTTGCTGCTGGAATCGCAAAAGCGAATCCTAAAAAGGTGTCTACTACAACATGGATAAAAGATAGACGACCGAAAGATTTATAATGGGTCACATCCATTTGCCAAATTTCATTGGGTCTCAAACCATGAGGGTTTTTCCCTTGAGAGAATGTAGGAGGATGGAAAGGAAGACAAGCCGTACAGGCTTTTACTATGCTCCTAGCTTCCTCTCTTGTTATTCCAAATTGTAAACGTAAAGCTTGAGCAGCCTGATGATATTTATGAGATGCCTGGGCTTCTTGGAATAAAGGAGTATTGGCCAACATGGTTAGAAGGCTATCCGCCTCTGAATTACCATCAAAATTACCACTATGAGAGTGGACATGCAAGATAGAAATTTTACCTGGATGCTTTCTCACTTGCTCTTGAAGTTCCTTAAAGAGCTGATATATATTAGAGGCTACAAATTTTATTTGGGCTGTGGCAATTCTTTGTACCACACCTACTGAATAGGCTGAATCAGATATTATATTTATGTCTCCTGGGTAATAAGTAAGAGCTAGCATGATTGCATACAATTTATTCTGCTGAGTGGACTGAAAAGGAGTTCTGACTACTCTCTTTATAGTTAAGTCACGAGAGTATACAGCACAAATATTATGTTTGGATGCATCTATAAAGATAATTGGTCCTTTAAGAGGAACTTTCGAAACCTTTTCTTCAAGAATCCATTATGTAATAGTCTGGTTATCTTTAATGGAAACCCATGTGTAAAATTTGGAGCTGTGGCCAATAAAATTTGCCACTCTGGGATGGTCTCACAGCACACATTAATTTGTGCATTAGTATAAAAGGTGTATATCTTATCAGGTCTTGTCCCAGATAATTGTACTACACACTTAATGGCCTTTAATAAAATTCTAGCCACAAGCATTGGGTAAGGAGTAAGGCTTTGTCTTGGTTGTGCTGGGAGGTTCACCCACTCTATCACACTGTCTCCTTGATAAAGGACTGCTGTGGGTGACCCTTGTGTAGCAAAAACTGAAATTTCCAAGAGTTTTTGAGTGACTCTTTCAACCACATTGGATAAAGCCAGTTCAACTTCTGTCAAAGCCTTTTGAGCTTCTTTTGTAAGTTGGCGTGGTGAGTTTAAAGCACTGTCTCCCCTTAAAATGTCATATAATGGTTGCAATTGATAGGTAGTCAAGCCTAACACTGGACACATGCATTGGATATCTCCTATCAATTTCTGAAAGTCATTTAAGGTGTTTAGCTTCTCTGTTCTTAAGGAAAGTTTTTGTACTGTAAGCACCTTAGGGTATACTTCATATCCTAAATATTGAAAAGGAGTGTGTCTTTGAATTTTTTCTGGAGCTATGTACAATTTGTAGTATCTTAGTGTTTCTATGGTCTTTTGTAGACATGCTTCTAACATTTATTCCTCAGGTGCACATCCCAATATATCATCCATGTAATGTAATCCATCACTTTTGAAAATGCTTTCTTTACTGGAGTAAAAGCAGCAGCAACATACATTTGACACATAGTAAGGCTGTTTTTCATTCCCTGTGGCAAAACTATCCATTCATATCTTTTATAAGGCTCAGCTGAGTTAACGTTGGGCACTGAAAAGGCAAATCTTTTCATATCCTCCTTATCTAGAAGGATAGAATAGAAACAATCCTTAATGTCTATAACTCAAAGAGGCCATTCTCTAGGCAATTGAGTAGGAGATGGAAGTCCAGGCTAAAGAGTTCCCATAGTTTCCATCTGTTCATTTACCTTTCTTAAATCAGTCAACATCCTCCATTTTTCAGATTTCTTTCTTACAACAAATACTGGGGAATTCCAAGGACTTAGAGAAGATTGTAGGTGTCCTTGGTCAAATTGCTCTTTTACTATATTTAATAAGGCCTGAATTTTATCGCTACCTAGGGGCCACTGTTCTATCCACACTGGTGTATCAGTTTTCCATTGGATAGGAACAGGTGAAAGTGTAGGCAGGCCTTCAACAGTAGCTCTGCCTAAAAAACCGAAGTGCTCATTTGTAATACTAATTGTTGTAAAATATCTCTTCCCCACAGATTGATGGGGATTTTTTTCAACTATAAAAGGAGTAAAAACTCCTGTTTCACCTTCAAATATCTATCTCAAAGGGGTAGCACTAACTTCAGCTGCTATTGATCCCCCTATGCCAGATATGTAATTGTCTGCCTTAATTTTTAGCCAGTGACTGGGCCAGTTGGCACCTCTAATGACTGTATGATCTGCCCCAGTGTCTACCAATTCTTCTAATGGTAGGCCATTTATATAGATCATGAGCATAGGTCAATCAGCTGTCACAGCTGCTGTCCAGTATATTCCTGGATTTTGTTGCTTAGAGTCAGAATCTGGGCGACTATCACCAGATTGCTTATTAGGAGTCTGTATCAGTAAACCTGATGTTACTACTTCTCCTGGTTGATAAGTCACACATTGTCTACCTGTATTAGTGACTGGGATGTTATCTACACATTCCCCAGTTTCTCACATCAGTGTATGAATGAACCCTGTTTTGTAAGTACTCAGGAGGTGAAATGGTCAAGCCTACTGTGCCTGGAGGCAAGGGATCCATAGTCTGGAGAGGAACAGATTTCACCTCTCCAGGGGGTATCTCAGTTGTCCCAGCTGCATACAACTCTATTCTCCCCAATTGTAATCCCTTTCTCCCATCAGGTTGCTTCCTGGCTGATTGATTGTATAATCCCTTTCTCCCATTAAATTGCTTCCTGGCTAATTGGTCATGTCTGGGTACTGAACTTCTAGGCACTCTCTGGGTGTAGCATTGGCTGCCATCATGTCCCAAGTATTTTTTGCCTTGGGCCTCTCATCCCATTTCCCTGAATCAGTATATGTTCTGATGCCCAATGGAAGCTTCTGTTGCATTTTGGATATGGGGTATTGGGTCTTGTTCTCCCACCCTGTTTTCTCATTCTGTCTCTATACCAATATTGAGCTTTCAGATGCCCTACTTTTCCACATTGAAAGCATTGACAAGTCTCTCTGGAAGTCCTTTGCCAAAAGGGACCCTTTCTTCCTATGTTCAGATCTTGGGAAGTCTGCATCATAGCCTGGCTATAAAAGGTATTTGTGCCCACTCTGGCACAGTGTCTTATGATCTCCTCTAAAGGAGCATCCTTGTGCAGTCCTAGTATAATTTGTTTACAAACCTCATTAGCATTTTCTTTAGCAAGTTGCCTTATCATAATTTCTGTTACTGCATTTTCACCATTAGTTTGTATGACAGCTATCTGCAAATGTCACACAAAATCAGCAAAGGGTTCATTTGACCCTTGTGCAATTTTTGTGAAGGTCCCACCCTTGTCATCTTTATTATGGAGAGAAGCCCACGCTTTGATAGCAGCAGCAGCAATTTGCTCATATGCTGCTATGGAGTAATTAATCTGTACTGAACTATCTTCATAAGAACCTACACCTGTTAGTTGGTCATAGTTGACTGCAGGATTAACTCCACTATGACTATTTTGTTGGGCTTGTATCCTACAGAGCTCACTATATTCAGAAAGTCACAACAAGTTTTGTCCAGGTTCTAAAAATGTTCTTGCTATAGATTTCCAGTTCCTAGGATTTAAGACTTCATAGGCCAAATTCTGTAATAACATCTTAACATAAGCTGATATAGCCCCATAAAGAGTGCAAGCCTTTTTCAGGTCTTTGAGGATTTCTATATCAAAAGGAGCGTATCTTCTACTTTCTTGACTTAAAGAGTTAAATTGTTGAATCACAGGATACATTCCTATTTTCAAATCAGCTATCTCCTGCCCTTCTTCTGTGGCTTTAAGTAGTGCCTTTTGCAGTCTTGTAATAGGAGTGGGTGATTGCTGGTGGGGGAAGTGCTGGTGATATCACTGTCCCTCCCACTACTCCTATTCCCTCCATCCCAGAAGGTGAACTTGATGGGGATGTGTTGAGAACCAGTTCCAGTTTAGGCTGGGTTGAAGCTACCCTGTGAGAGCAAAAAATCACCATGCCCTTCACCAGCCCTTCAGGTTCACTTAACTCCTCATGCCTCTGGCTATATTGCCATTAATCTGTCCTTTGTCTTCCTCTTTTTCCTCACACTTCCTCATTTGGCTGTTCTTAAAACTTTTCTTTTTTCTATAATTTGCAGGATTCTTTAAGACCAATTGTATTATGTTGTATGTATAGAATGTTTCCTTGGAAATTGAACCAGAATCTTTATCATTGTAGTATTCACATAGTTGATCTCCTACTAGTTTCCAATTATCTGCCCCTATATCTTCTTCCTTTAAGAACCAAGGGGATGTTTGTTCTAATGTACCCAAGAGTCCAGCAATCTGCTCCCAAGTTACAATTCAGCCTTGTCCCTTGATCAACTTAAGTATGCTTTCTATAACGCCCCCTCAAGGTGGGGGTGGGGGTGGGGGTGGGGCCGGGGAGGAGGGAGAATCTTTTCCTAATATCTGCCCCATTTCAGCTAAAAAAGATTGCTAGTTTAGCCCTTAAGAAAGTAATTTCCCTGTTTGTCTATTAAAATATTCACCCTATTTCCTGGTCACCAGGGACTTCTTCAGTGAAATTAAGGTCCTTGGTCCACACATTGGGCACCAAATGTGAAGACTGAGTTAGCACCATGGATGCCTTAGAATCAGCCAGAGTCAGGAAAAGCAAAAGACCTTAGTCTCTATTGTTGGTTTTAGGGGTAGAAGTGAAAAGTATGGACACAGGATTTTCATGACCTTCCTTCTCCTCCTCTACTGCCAAAGTGACTCTGGCTTGTCTTACTCCACCCCTTAATTCCTCCCACAATTCTCTGTATACACCAAAAGATCGAACCAACACAGAATAGTGGGAAGAGCCATTTTCCAAGCATATGCTAATAGAGTCCAATCGGTAATCAGCCTTAAGTGCTCAGTTGTCAAACCCCAGTGCATCAACTCAGAGTTTCAGCCCTTTACAATGATCAACTAAAATACTTAGTTCTTCTGAGCAATACATTGATCCAAGACAATTCCAATGGACTTGGGATGAGATGTCATCCGCATCCAAAGACATAGAACTATGGAGACTGAATGCAAATCAAAGAATACTATTTTCATCTTTTTTCATGTTTGCTTTTTCTTTTTTGTGGTTTTTTTCCCTTTTGTTCTATTTTCTTTCACAACATGACTAATATGGAAATATGTTTAAAATGATTGAAAATGTATAACCTATATCAGATTTATTGCTGTCTTGATGGGGGAAGTAAGAGAGAGAGAAAGAAAAGAAAATTTGGAACTAAAAATTGTACAAAAATGAATGTTGAAAGCTATGTAATTGGAAAAACAAAATGCTATTTAAAAAATAAAATTAGCATCTAAAAGGAAAAAAGAGATGGGAGGTGGAGAGGGGAAGCCATTGGAGGTTTGAGGAAGAATTAAGAAGTTTGGAAGAGCCATTGTGGAAAATGGAATAGTGAATTGATAAGAAAGGTATAGTAGAATTGCTAGCAGCAATGAGGGCCCATTTGAAGTTGTATAACATAAATTTGTAAGTGAACCAAGCCAAAATGATTGTGTGATTTTTCTCCTCCTTTTTTCAGCAGCACAGGTGTAGACTCAGAGACAATAAATAATGGCAATGATCCAAGGCAGTGACGTGGCTGAGAATATTCAGCAATGAGATAAGGGAGCTAGAGATGCAAGAAGAGGGGCCTGTGAAAACTGAATTCGTTTACCAAGGAATAAAGATAGGGATAAGTGGAGAGGGTAGTTAGTACAGAGGAAATGGTCTAGGAGAGAGAATTGAGGATTCCAGTTATTGAAGCTTATAGAGTGAAGAAAGTATAGGGTTTGATAAGGAAAGTCAGAGGGAACGATGAAAAACCAATAGATTATGGTTGGATAAAGAAATTTCAGAATTCTTGAACATGGATGTGGCATGATGGAAACATCAAAGACCATTTTGGGTGTATGATGAAGTGGGGTGGAAGAGTAGTTCATAGGAGGTGAGCAGATTAAGGAACTGAATGGTTATAATATTTGATGGAGAATTAATCTGTATGTTGAAGACCACTAGTATGAAGGCAAACATTGGAGTAAAAAGAAAAAGTGCAAGCCAGTTATCAAACTTTTTGAGGAAGGAAGGGAAGTTAGGGAATTACCAGATCTGAAAACAGAAGCTATCAGGTTTTTGATTGGGTAGTAGACATGAATAAAATAAACCTCAAAAAAAGAGAGGTTACTGAGTGATGAAGGAGGTAGCAATAGAGATTACAAGCAAGGGGGGCTACAACTCTCGTCTTGACCAGTGAGCCAAAGGAGATGAGTAAAAATGAAACCAGTGTTGGAAAGGGTGGCCAGGGAATCTATGTCATTAGAAGAAAGACAACATTTAGTAAGTTAGTAGATAAAAGGAATGGAAGAAAAATATATTTAAGATGAAGATATTTTCATATGGAACAGGCATTTTATAGAGTACAGTGAAAGGGCTGGTGGAAGTTAAGATGAAGCTTTGGAATAGGAGAGTTGGGGGTAATGGTAATAAAGAATCTGGCGAAAAGGGGTGTGAAGTAGAGTTTGAATGATGATCCCCGGAGTCCCTGGGATCTGAAGGGTATGACCAGGTGTTAGCATGTGCATTATTGAGTGGAGAGCACCACTTTTCTACTAATAAAAAACTGTTGTGGCAAGAGATGAGAAACAAGGGAGATTCGCTCTTCTTTGTAATGCCCAGTTGGGAAATGAGCTGGCAGCAAGATGTCTTGTGTTGGTACAAATGAAAGTGGTTGTTTTGGGGCAGATGGAAGATGCCTGGCTTGGCCCCAAGGAGCCTTTCATCAGGGAGTATGCAGCAGCATTTAGTAGAAGGTGGAAATGTTAGGGCACTAGTGTACCTGTGGTCTGAGGTCCTCTCAACTAAAAAGGATAAATTATATAGTTTGTAAATGTAGCCCCTTCTCTGGTTACTCCTCAAACGTGTACTTACTCATAGATTGGTTATCCAGAGAATGACAATTTTCTCAAGTGCCAGTGGTAATCCTATTACTGTAACTTTTAAGCTCTCACTGGTGTGCTTCCCATTTATGATCAATCAAAAATAAATACCTTAATTAACTCTTAGCAAAGGCATCTACTCAGATAGTATAGCAAGAACAATAGTTATACATTATTCTCCCTCTCCAGATTATACTTTTCTACAAATTAAGTATATTATCCTCAGGGAAAGTTGACTTAAAGTGTTATTGAAGCATATATGTAGAATACACATAAGGGAAAGGCAGCTTACAACTTCTGGTACTGGAGGGGCTGGATATCTTTTTTCTTTGTAGAGTTCTCACACAGCTCCTCATGAATGGGGCATCTCTCTTGGGTGGGTTGTTCATCTGAGCTCTCAGGATTTCTTCCTATGTACAACTCAGTTTTTAATCACCAGGTCTGGGTTATGTTTTTCCCTTAGATGACCCTCTACCCTTTCTCAAATGTGAAAACTTGTATGGAGTAATGCAGAAGGGAAAAGCGGAATCAAAAGATCAATATATGTAATGCTTATAGTAATATGTTTAACATCATCTTGGTGTTATCAAGTAGATTGGGATGCTAAAGATAATGGGTATTCACTTCACTTACAGCATCCTGATCTCCTTGACAAAGCTCACCATATAAAGAAAATACATATAATATTATGACATTATTTATTATATTATATATAACATACATATGTAATATAATATAATACAACATGATACATAATAAATAAAGCGGCAACAAAATTTATGGTTGAATAAAACCATTCATGTTACTATCATACTATCAAAGTGAGATAGCCAGAATAGCACAGTGGATAGAGAGACAGTCATGGGATCAGGAAGACCTGGATGCAAATCTGGCTTCTGATTTAACCCATAGACTAAGAATGGGAGAGTCTTTAGAGTCTCTCTAGTCCAAACCCTTTCTTTTGCAGACAAGGAAACTGATACCCAGAGAGATGAAGTGACAAAGTATTACAAGTAGTGTCAAAGATAAGATTTGAACACAGGTGCTTTGACTTGAGCAATATTAGCTTGGCTATCAGGTAATAAATCACTTAGCTTCTTAGTATCTGATGCACCTCTTTAAGAACAAAAGTTGTGGAAAAGTTGACACCTGCCTTGATGGATGAAATTTGCATACTAATGAAAATCAAAGTCAAAAGACTTTTCAATTAATAAACTATATGCAAAATGTGTTTTGTAGTGCGGTCTGGTAAAAAGTTCAGGTGTGGCCAAACAGTGACTTTTCTTCCAAAGGAAAGGAAGCTAGAAATAAGTTAAAAGGGTAAAAATGTGATCAGTTTCCCGGAATCTCAAGGGCCTCAGTTGTCTTTTTGCCAGGCTCTGATTGCTTCTGTATGGTCTCATGCCATCCACTATTGATCATCCCAGTCTTCCTCATGCTCCAGGGATATATCATCAGAGTATAGCTGCAGTTCTGAGTGAGTACTTTTACAAAGAGCATGCAGGAATTCCTTGACACAGGCTCCCTCTGTTCTGAAAGGGATGCCTAGTGGAGCCATTGAATGTCAGAATTGGAGGAGACTGAGGAGATCTATAGTCCAACCCCCTCATTTCACAGAAGTGAACTCTGCAAACAGCTGCCAAAGAGAGATCAGGGGTCAGAGGCAAGGGCAGGCCAGCTGCATTGCTCGCCTCCTCCCTTCTCCAGCACAAAAAACAAAGGTCAGAAGACATAAGAACTTTATTTAACTCTATTTAGAATGAATTCTGTAGTTGAAAAAGGGGATCGCTGCAATCCTGGGAGACTGTCCTGTTGAAAAGGGTAGGAGTCATCTGGACAATTACATTTAGTAAGCATTTATTTGGTAATTGTTGTGTGCAAATAAATATTGTTAGATGCTAGGTTTCATACAAAAAGTTAAGATTTGAGCTTAGAGTAAAGAAAATCTGAATTCAAATGGGGCCTTTAGACACTTACTATCTGTGTGATATTGGGTAAGTCAATTGAGAAAAACAACTCTGTTTCCTTCCATTTCCCCAGCTGTAAATGAGGGTTATAATGGCATCTTCTCTCCAGAGTTGTTTTGAGGATAAAATTAAATAATATTTATAAAGCTTTAGCAGAGTGCCTGGCCCATAGTAAATACAAAGTAAATGCTGTCATCATCATTGTTGTTTTGTTGTTGTTATTATTGTTGTTATCCTTCTTATTGTTAGATGAGATATAGTCCTTGCTCTCATGGAATTTACATTCTGAATTTGGAGAAATAATAAAATAACAGCAGTAATAATATTTAGTATTTATAATGCTTTAAGATTTACAAACCATTTAACATATACCGTCTTATTCAATCATAAAGTACATGTGAAAAGTACAGTGGAGAATTGTGAGACAAAATATTATTAAGGCTGAAGAGAAAAATTTATCATTTCAGATGAAAAGTATCATGGCAAGATTTTGTGAAAAAAGTAGCATTTAAGTAAGACTTTAAGGGGATGAGTAAGAATTCAACAGGCAAGGGGAGAGAGGACAAAAGGAATAGAATGGGCAAAGAACATAGAATCAAGGAAATGCATTGTATTTTCAAGGGATAGAAGAGTAGCCCAATTTGGCTGGAGTATGTGGAGGGAAGTGATGATGAAGATGATGATGGTGGTGGTAATGATGGTAGTTAGCATTTATATAGCACTTTAAGATTTATAAAGCAATTTACTAATATTATCTCATTTGATTTTCACAAAAATTCTGGGAGGTAGATACTATTATTATTAATTTCATTTTATAGAAGAAGAAAGCAGAGGTGAAGTTGACTTAGCCAGAGTCACATAGCTACTCAGGTCTTTTTGATCTCAGGTCAAGATCTTTATCCACTGTATCATTTGGCTGCTTCTTTAATAAGATATGAGACTAGAAAATTAAGGTAGTATCAGATTGAGAAGACCCATAGATGCTAGGCAAAGAAGATTGGACTATACTTGTTAGATGATAGGGAGCTCCTAAAGATTTTTGAGTTTCAGTACTAGTGGCATTGAAAACCATGCTTATTCCATGTCCAGGTGGGGCGGAAATGCCCAGTTAGGGCAACATTCTCTATGGCTGCCAGTTAGCCGGACTCTCACTTCTGTTTCTCTTGACAATATGGTGTGAGTTTGTGAGGAGATCTGTGAATGTGTGCACCTAGACAAAATTAACTGTTGACTTTCATCTTTTTCACAGGAACCTCTCCATCCTCTTCATTCCTTCCATCTATGGGAAATCATCCCACCTTTGAATTGACTTACTTCATTTAGCATTAGTCATTTGACCTTGGCATAATGGACTGGGCTTCATGCAGAACAGACAGCCATACCTAGTTACTCTAAGTGATGTTTCCTGTCAGCAAAGAATCATTAAGAAAATAAACATTAAATAATAATCAGAGTATGCAATAGAAGTCATAATAAATACAGAAAACAACTACCAAGTACATAGCAAGCCCAAACACTATGCTTTCTCAGGTACTGGAAATCTCACTTAATTCCCTGCAGCCATTGCTTCAGAGGGCAAAGCTACATCCATTTGAATTTTATCTCACAAAATAAGAAGTGGGTCCTTTGGAAGTCCTCTAATCCTGGTATTCAAGAGAAGATAGTTTCTGATAGATTCTGAATATAGAGGACATCAAGATTTTAATATAGGCCAATGAGTATAATTTAGTATCTGATACGATTAGGAAATCAAGGAGACGTATGCTTCTACTAGCCATGACTGGCTGATCGTTGGCCAGGATCACCAACATTATTTAACTCTTTCAATAGCATTGTTTTGACAATGAGTGCATGAACCCCTCCTCTCAACTTCTCAGAAAACTTTTCTCTCACTCTCTCAATCCAAAGACCCCATGAGTCCTCATAGAAGAGATCAAGGTGTGTTGTGGAATGAGGAGGCTTTTCATGAATAAAATGGTGAGGGGAGAGGAATGTTGCAATATTTCATCTTAGAGGAATCAGCACATTATAAGACCACGTCTCTCATAAAAGGTTGTGCAGGACTGCATCCTGCATCCTATCTGGGGCGAAAAGGATTTTTGAGTCCCCCACCTCTTGGGAACCAGTACCCAGAATGTTAAAAGGTAGAACTAGACATGAGATAATAAGGCTTTAGAGGAGGTGATTTGAAGGTTGTAAAGGCAAGGACTTTATGTTTTAGGATACAGAGTGAATCTCAACAAACATCATCTCTCTCATTTGACACTGCCTCCTTAAAGAGCTGGTCAGCTGGTTTAAGAGTGAAAAGAGGGAAAATAGTGTAAGGTATATAAATGTAATAAAATAGAAATAAGCTAGGAGAAAGCTAAAATTTGATCATTTGGAAGGTCTAAATTCATTATGAACACAGAAGATAAAAAAGAATAGATTGACAAAATTCATACTCGAGAAGAAGGGAAAGGAAATAAGGACAAAAGAAAGGGAAATGTCTTAAAAGAGGATGCAGTAAAAGGATGCTGCTTAAATAAGAGATTGTAAATAAGTGAAAAGGAAAAGAGGAAAGATTTAATTTTCTACCTCACATTTAATTGGATAAATTAATTAATTGGGTAATTAATTAATTGGGTAAAACACAAAACATGATCAGTAAAAAATTTTTAAATAATCAATTTAAATAAATTCAAGGAACTCGTGTTACTGCAAATAGTGAAAGCTGGGGAAAAGCCTCAAGATAATGTAAGCAAAACTAGTCACGAAGTCAAGTACTGAATTTGAAAGAGAGATAAAACCAGTACACAAGAAATAATTGAAGAAAAACACAAGCCTAAATGTGAACTCTATTAAAATCAAAGTGGCAGAATGGATCAGAAAGCAAAATCAAGTGTTTCTGTATAAAAGAAGTTCACATCAAAATAAACAAAATAAACATATAGAATAAAATTAAGAGACTAGGACAAAAATTTTTTCATATCATGTGGTTTCAAAAAATAACCCAAGAGTTTTATAATCACATTAGAGACATAAGGATAAACATAGAAATAAAATTAATGTCAAATGCCAAGAGAAATAGAGAAACTACATTGTGTTTAAAAGAACCACACAAAATTAAATAATATTATTACTAATGCATGTGTGTCAAATGATATTACATTTAAATTCACAAAGGATGTTAAGTTAAAGTTTAAAGCAGCCATAGGCAATCACATAATAATTCTAAGAGATGTTAGTGTTTTTCCTTTAAGCTATAATAATCGAACAGAAAGATAAACAGAAAGGGGAAAAAAAGATTGTTAGAGAAGTTAGAATTGAAAAACTATGCCATCTTTTGGATGAGAGCATTAAAGAATGCTAGAAAAAGAGAAATTATTAAAAAGTGTAAAAGAAGCAGAAATGCTAAACATATCATAATGCAGAAAAATACAGGTTATCTTAGTGCAGTTTGAAGCATTAGTAGCATCATTATGTCTAGCTTTATAAAGTACTCTCTTGGTAATTTAATTGGTCTATTACTAAATTTGCAAATTAATTTAGGTAATACCATAAATGTTATCATATTATTGTAATATTTGTTATATTGATAGAAACTGAAGGCTAAAAAAGCCTAAAACTGTGCCAAGACTTGTAATAGACTCTAGCAATCAATGGAGAAAACAGATGTAGACAAAAATAGAGACTTATTAATGACATCATACATAATGATTAGGCAAAAGAACAAAACATAAAAAATTAATAACCATGAAAGAGAATGAAAGCAATTAGACAACATTCCAAAATCTCCAAGAGGCCACCCCAACAGACCTCAGAGGAAATAATTATTTCTCTGAAAATATACATTAAAAATAGAGAGAGAATTAATGAGCTGAGTGTGTAATTAAAACAAAACTAATGGAAAGAGAAGTCCCATTCAAAATAACTAAAAAAAATCACAAAATATCTTGGACTCAATCTAAAAGAACATAGAAATGAAGTCTTTAAAGAAATAATGAATGATATAAATAATTGGAGCTATATTAACTGTCCATGGTTGGGCTACACCAATACAATAAATTATCTAAATTAATTTGCAAAGTCAATGATAGATCAAGTAAACTATCAAGAGAATACTTTTAAAACTAGAAAAAATTAAAACAAATTAATTTGATAGAATCAGGGGTTGAGAAGCTCAAGTTGAGTAATTTTTTTAAGAGAGTGAAGAGTCAAAAGTATTGCCAGATTTCAAATTATATCATAAAGCAAAATTATTTGGTACTGGTTAAAAGTTATAAAAGCAGATCACTAAAACAGACCAAGAACAGAACAAGAATAAAAAAACAATCAAACCCAACAATTCTGTCTTCAATAAACCCAAGAACATTAACTGCTTTGGAGTAAACTCCCTATTTGGCAAATGTTTCTGAGGAAACTGGAAAGCATTTGGACACAAATTAGGTTTAGACCTGCCTTTATATCATTTACACACCATAAACTCAAAAAAGACACATGACCAGAATACTAAAGAATAGCATAGAAAATAATGAGATTCATTACATTTTATGACTATACCTGGGGATAATCATTTAAAATTTATATTGGCAGTTTCTGTTTTTTTATCACTTCCATTTCCCAATGTAATTTTCCCTCCTCTTCCTGGACATTAATCCTTTATAATAAAGAAAAGTGGGACAAAAAAATTAGTGTAGCTCAACAAATTGACATACCTACTAAATCTGACTTTGGAGAGAAAGAGAGAGAGACATATTCTGATTTTTCTTTTTGGGGCCAAACTTGGTCAATATGATTTCATCACAACATTAATTTTCTATTTATTGTCCTGATTATTCTTTCCATTTACATTATAGTCAATATTATGGGGAAAAATTCTAAACAAACAAAAAAGGATAAAGGAGAGCATAAAAGATAAAAGGAAATAAATAATTTCAATTATGTGGACCTGAAAAACTTTTCTACAAACAAAATCAATGCAGCTGGAATAGAAAGGGAAATAAATGAAAAAAAAACACTGTTGCATTTCTGACAGGTCTTACATATCCAAAATATAAAGGAAATTAATGTAAATATATGACTGTCATTCCCAAAGGGTAAGTAGACAAAGAATATGATCAAAGACTTTTCAAAAGATTTGTAAACTATGAAATTTGTTCCAAAACTCTAATGGTAAGTGAAATATGAGTCAAAGTAACTCTGAAGACATATATATGGAGCAACAGAGCACTTGTCCTGGAATCAAGAGTACCTGAGTTCATATCCTAGGGTGAGACCACAGCTAAGCCATGATGCTAAGGTCGAGAATATCAGAGGTTCAGTCAAAAGAGTCTGAAGGAGCAGTTGTTAGTACTTATAGTGCTAATTTATTTAGGATTTGTGTTTGACCAGACTCCTGTTGAAACCCCTGCTAACTCTCAAATTCTGTGATTCTGTGTGCGATACTTTGTTTCCAGTTCTTTGCTATTGCAAAAATTATTGCCATAAATATATGACTGTGTTTGTGTACTTGTCTGTATATGAATGTGTATGACAATACTATGCTGGGGGATACAAATTTGGCTATTGTATTGATTTATTTTATAAATCTTTTTTCCTCTTGTTCTTTGTTATAAAGGATGTTTTGGGAGGGAGAGGGGGAAATATATATAGGGAATTTGGGTGATGAAAAAACAAAAGATATCAATATAAATTTTAAACTATTGTCTCCCAGATGTAGTCAAAGTGTATTGAATCTCTTTAGGACCCACTGAAAGGGTCATAGGGACTTCATAGATTTATGGAACATACTTTGAGAACTGCTACATTAACTCATGAGCTAGACATTCAGAGGAAATAAGGGGTATATAGATATTTATCTATATACATGATTATATCTATATTATATCTATATCAATTACATTTATATCTATGGCTTAGTCATTTTTAATTATGTACAGTTTTTTATGACTATTTTGGGGTTTTCTTGGCAAAGAAACTGGAGTGTCTTACATTTCCTTCTCCAACTCATTTTACAAATCAGGAAAGAAACTGAGGGAAATGGGATTATGTGACTTGTCCAGAGTCACACAACTAGTCAGATTTGAACTCAGGAAAATGAGTCTTCCTGACTCCAACTCTATCCAGTCTATCTCCTAACTGCCTTCTCTCCCCCCCCCCCATTTGTATACATAAATACACACACATATATATGGACTGACATATTCACACCCTTCCTTGACATATAAGCCTAACAGTAGAATGTAATTTCAAATTGATTTCTAAAATACTTGCATCAATTAATTCACAGCTCTAATTCAAAGCTAATTCACAGCACAGAATTACATATTGTTTTGCATTATTTAAGTTTCATTTATATGTATCTTGTTTTCCAGCTAGACCATAATCTCTCTGAGGACAAGGGCCCTCTATGCTAGCTACTAACATAGTGCTGGATCTGTGTACTTATTCTGTCATACTGACTATAGTTGACAGTCTGCAAGTAAAGGGTGTCTGTGAATGTGTCCTAGTTCCTACCATTACCCAGTGGGATGTCTTGCCAGCTGTCTATAGGAAACTCTGCCCAGTGGTCTGGCATTGTAGGAATCTGTCCAGCCTGCTTCATGGAATTTGTCAGACCAGCCCTGGTTATAAGGATAAAATGATGGTAAAGATGAAAGCTCTGTGTCCCTTGCCTTCATTCCTTACCTTTCCTCCTTCTGTACCTTATGAACATATTGACCAGGGACTGAGACTCTCTGGGAGAGGGAGCCCCTCCACCCTCTCTCTGTCTGTCTCTGTCTGTCTCTGTCTGTCTGTCTCTCTCTCTCTCTCTCTCTCTCTCTCTCTCTCTCTCTCTCTCTCTCTCTCTCTCCCCCCTCCCCCTCAGGTCTATAGCCAAGTACATCAGGCCCCAGTTCAGAAAAAACCTTCTGGCTCTTTTCACAAAACATTAGCCAGATGGTCACAGACTAATCAGTGCAAAGTATTGGATCAGCTGAACTGGTTGGTTCTAGTCTGTCCACTTTGTATAAACCCGGTTTGTTTGGGCTTGGGAAAAAGCCAACAGTTTTCCCTTATCTGTATTAGTTCACATTTGTCTTTCTTTTTCCTACAGATACCAATGTGATACGGTATATCCAACTGACAGAGATGAAACTCAGCAGATGTTCCCAGAGAGAGAAAGAAGCCTTGTAACCAGGAAGCTTCCTTCAGAGATGGACCCATGGTGGACATTTCCCCTTTCTGGGTTTGGTCCCTTTCCTGCACCTCTCCTCCCATCTTCCTTCAGAAACCCCCTTAACTCTTTGTCTACTTCAGAGAGAGTACATATGTAGTACATACTACAGAGAGAGAGAGAGAGAGAGAGAGAGAGAGAGAGAGAGAGAGAGAAGCCATCTTGGAACCTGGCCAGTTGCCAGAAAATGGCCAAACCCTGCTCCCCTGATTCAAAGAAGCCTGAAGAGGTTTATTTCAGAGCAAAAAAGGCACAGTTGGTGGTTTCTACTGCCAAGATCATGCTTCGAAGGCAATTCATCTTAAAGACAATCTTGAGTCTGTAAGCTTGTCCCTTCTAATCGTCTCCCTGATGGACTAAGCCATCCCTGCCCAGTCCTAACAGATATATCTGGAAGATGGGTGCAGAAAGAGCTGGAGACTCCAACCCCCTCTTAGAGGGATGTAGATGTGTATACTGTTTTCCTCTCCCTCCCATACTCTTGTTCTTGGCTCCTATTGCATTCTGTGTGCCCCAAATCCCAAATCTCCTTTAGGGGTTCTAGGACTCTGTTACAAGCTCATCTGCCACTGAAGCCCCCACTCAAATGCATTATCAGTGAACTTATATCCCATTCTCACATAGCAATTCTGATGCCAGAAAGAGCCGATATGGGAAAGTTAAGGCAAGGGAAGGGTAGGCTCTTTAGTGGGAAGAGAACAGTGATGAAAAAGCTGAAAAAGCTTTTAATAAATCAGGGGATAAAACTATGAACTAATTAAGTGCAAATAAAAATAAATTAATGGGTTATAAGTTCTGTCATTTCTTTTTGGAATAGCAACCCCCAAACATTTTTCCTACCCCTTACCCACCCCATACATTGAATCAAGGATGTACTCATATAGCATCGAATGCCCTTCAAAGCAGCTGACCATTTGCTTAGTGCCCTGTGGAGTTGCTTATACTCTATACTGTGTGTCCTTTGCGGAGGTGTCTACCCCAAGCATGTGTACTCTCAATCCAATCCAACAAGCATTCATATAAAGCACCTACTATGTTCTAGGACTGTTTTAGGTGCTGGGGATACAAAGACAAAATAATAATAATAGTCCCTGCCTTCAAGGAGCTTGCATTCTTCCCTTCCTTAACCTAAGTGTAACCTAGTCAAGGGTGGGTAGAAAGACTTCAGTTGAGTGCTGAATTCACTTTTGCATAGCTAGAATCATTAGGAAGTTTTCTCTTATTTTGAGACAAAATCTATCTCCTTGCTACTTCTGCCCATGGAGCACTGATCCTGGGCCAAACAGAGCAAATTGAATCTGTCTTCCACATAATAATCCCTCAATATCCACCACTAAGTTTAGTCTTTTCTAGGCTTAATATCCTAAGTATCCTCATCATCCTGGTTGTCCTATAAGCATTTTACTTTTTGAACCCTGCTTTCCTTAAAACAGGGTATTCAGAGCTGGGCTCAATATTCCAGATGTGTTTTGAACAGGACTGAGCACAATGACATGCTTCCTTCTTACATCTGGACATCATGCCCTAAGGTGGTGGTAGTTTTTCCAACAGCCAAAGCACACTGCTGACTACTATGGCACTTGTAGTCTATTAAAAATTACCAAGTCTTTGTCACATGAATTGCTTTGTCAGTTTATTTTCCTCACCTTGTACTTGTACAGTTGGTTTTTCTGAACTCAATGTCAAGATTATTCCAAACCAATGAAATCATTTTGGATGTCATATCCTAGATCTCATGATCCTACCCAGCTCAAGGACAACCATTTCATAAAACTTGCTAATGACACTGATATTAGTTCTGTTTTCCCAAATCATCCTTATCATTAGCCAGTCTCTCAGTTCTCAAACATTTTGGTCTCAGGACATCTTTATCTTCTTAGAAATTATTGAAGACCCCAAAGAACTTTTCTTTCTATGGGTTCTAGCTATTGTTATTTACTGTATTAAAATAGTAATAATAGATAAAAGTTTAAAATATTTATTCATTAAAATAGTAATAAGCCCATTACACATTAACATAAATGACAAATTTTTATGAAAAATACTATTTTCCAAAACAAAAAAAAATTAATTGAGGAATGGCATTGTATTACATATTTTTGCAAATCTCTTTAATGTCTGACTGGAAAACTGCTATGTTTTCTTTCATATTGGCTTTTGCATTCAATCCATTGTGAAAGGTCATTTTGGTAGAAGTTTATGGAGGATATCTGGCCTCATATAGATATGTAGTTAGAAAAAGGAAGAGTATTTCAATAAGCAAATGACATCTTGGTATTGTGAAAAGTATTTTGATCTCAAGAACCCTTGAAAAGGTCATGGAACCCCATATGGGTCCATGGAACATACTTGAGAACTGTCACACTAAGCCATGATCAAGACATTGAGAGCAAATGAAGGCATGGAGATTAATTGTCATTTTTCTTCCTCCTTAGCTGAAGCTAACAGTAGTTCATGATTATATTGCACTTTACAGTTTATAAAGCACTTTCCTCACAAGGATTCTATAAGGTACATAGTACAAGGACTGTTATCTCCATTTTCTAAATGAGAAAACTGAGGATCATAGCTTACATATCTGCCAAGGTAAATCAATCAGTAAACATTTGCTAAGTGCTTATTTAAGATGTACCAGGCTGTTACGGATACAGAGACACCCATAAAATGCTTTCTGTTCTCAAATGCAAAGAAATTTTGGTAGAGGAGGTACTAACAATTGAGGGAATCTGGAAAGACCACTCGTAGGAGAAGATGGTATTTGGCCCTAGCTTTGAAGAAAGCCAGGATTCTAAGAGGGGAGGCTAGGTGGTGAAATGAAAAGAGTGCCACACCTGGAATCAGAAAGACTCATCTTCCTGAGTTCAAATCTGACCTCAGACACTAGCTGTGTGACCCTGGGGAAGTCACTTAATTCTGTTTGCCTTAGTTTTCTTATCTGTAAAATGAATCACACAAGGAAACGGCAAACCACTCTACTATTATTGCCAAGAAAGAAAAAAAAAGGGGGGGGGGTCATGACTGAAATGACTAAATAACAAGAAAACAAAGGATCTTAAGAGGTAGAGATGAGGGGGGGGGGTCACATAACTAATAAATGTCACAGCCAGCTTTTAACTTGGTTACTAAGCACTTAGCCAGGAAGTACTTAATGAATGGTTGTTGATTGATAGATCCAGTCTCTTTCCAACACATTCCACCGCTTCCTTTTCCTTCTCCCTATCCTGTTGGACAACCTCAACAACAACAAAAAAGATCCAGGTCAAAGCAAAATCCCAGTATACCAACCCTCTGCTAAAAGAGGGAGTGGTCTGCTGCCATTTTTTCATCTAACTCTCCATGTACAAAAGGGCAGAATTTTCCATGGTCTTTAAACAAATGCTTGGGTTGCTCTCTATACCTGACCCCTGGTTTTAAGACTACTATCTATTTTTGAAAAAAAAATCTACAAAAATCCATGTGATGTTCCCCATTGTCCCCTCCACTTCTCTATGACGAGTATTAGGACCCATGTCCAGCCATAGTCAGAGTGCATGTGAATCATCTGAAAGGAACTGAATCAGGTAGAAAGAGCTCCAGCTCATTTGCTGGTCACATTGAAGAATTATAAAATGTTAAACCCTAGAAGTGACTTCAAACATCACCTTAATCTAGCTCCTTCATTTTGTGAGGAAAACTCAGAGAGGGTGGATTTGTTTAAAGTCACAGCTAGCTCAGTACAAAATGTAATTAGAGCTCAATTCTCCTGACTTCTTTCTCCTGAAACTTCTTTTTTAATCACTAAATGCTCATTCAAAACTTGACTGGGTTATGTGGTACAGGAACACAATCTCCTTCTGAATGAGTGCCTGCCGATACAAAGAAGTATCCAGCATGATCCTAGTCTTTGTAGTATCATAGACTTAGAGTTGGAAAATATTTGGGTTAGTCGATCTAATCTAAAACTTTTATTTAAGAGATGAGGACATCAAGGTCCAAATAGTGTAAGAGATTTGTCTGATGGATTCACAGGCAGTGAATGGCAGAGATAGGGATCTAATTCACATGCTCTGATCCAGTACTCTTCTTAGGGTGTGGGGAGTGGTTATCAATAATTTGTCATTCTTACCACATAGTACTTAGGTAGCAGAAGGATTCAGGAGTAGTGAATCCCATGGGACAGTGAGACTACCAAGCTTTATAATATGATGCAGTGGCAAAGAATGCAGGAGTGGGAGATGAGAGAGCTGGATTTAAATCTCATTACAGCCCAAAGATCTAACTAAAGCAGAGAGCTGAAATTTACAGATTTCAAATAACAGAGGATGCTTCTTGTCCCCTTCTGTAAATTGTACCATCAGCGAGCTCTTTCTACCTCTAGTTACCCTAGGCACAAAAACTCCTAGAGAGATCTGAAACTCACTATCTATGTGACCATAGGTAAATCATTCTACTTCTCTAAACCTCAGTTTTTTCATTTGAAAAATGGGGATAATCATACCAAGAATACTTAAGAGGTTACTGTGAGGATAAACTGAGATAACATATATGTGAAGTGTTTTGCAAATCTTAAAAGCTTTACATAAATGCCAGCTGTTATTATTATTATTATCAACATTATTACTAATAATAATATCATTCTCAATTTTTTAAATTTGGTTCAGATAGAAAGGGTCCTGGAACAAGCCACTATCCTGCTACTGTATTTTTAAATCTAATGTTTTGTGAAATCTTGCACAAGTGGATAAAATAAATGTTCTTTGTAAGTGAATAAAGATATTAAAATGTAAGCTTATCTTCTGTGGGCTCACTGAAAGTATCTTTGAGACAATTCCAGCAGCAGAGAGGATGAAAGTAATGATATGTATTCCATTCCATCCCCACATGAATTTTTTCTCCTCTGCTGCATTTCTAAATTTTGAAAGCATGTTGTTTTATGTAGATTGAGATTATGACATTTATTTTTTAAATTGATCTTAAGTTTTTATAGATCACTGTTATGACATGTGACTGTGGGAAACAGTTTGGTCTATGAAAATGGTATGCTCCAATAGTTTATTGACTTAGATGGTCAAGATTTTGGTGGGGGGGGGAGGAATTGGGGAGTAGAGGGTCCTGAATTTGTAGTATGAGGATTTGTCATCTATCAAGCCACAAAAGACTGAGCAAGCTTCTGATGCATAATTCTAGTCACCAGGTCAAGCCTTGCTAAGTATTCAGTAGGTGCTACATTTTTACAGTCTATATAGTATGTGTGTCATAGTTCCTATGCCATTTCCTTGTATCATTTACACTAATCACTAAATCTGAGCTTCTGTAGAATAACCATTATGTAATTTCTGGTGGCAATGTTCTTTTTCTGAATTGCTGTCTTAAACTCCACCATCACCCCACCCCACCCCCAAATTTACATGACAGCCATTTGTTTAATGCTTCCTTAGTGCCATTATTGACCAAATTGAAACAAATGTCATCTATGAAGCCCTTTTTTATTCTATTTCAAATATCAGCTGTTTAATAGAGTCCATCTGATGATAAATCACTTTAAGTTACATTCAACAGATCCAAAAACATTTGCCTGTTATCAGCCTTTACTCAGCCAAGTGATGTCTGCTTGTTCCAAAAGTATTTCTGTAGGTTTTTGACCTGTAAATTATGTGCTCTAAAAATATCTATCAACAAAAGGCAGTATAAGTGTTACAATACTTTCATGTGGTTTGTTCAATAATTACCAAATCACTAATAAGTTTCTTTTGCAATCCTAGGACTTTTGGCATACATTTTTGCTCAGTCAATATGTTGTATTTTTATGTGCTTATAATTTTTTCATGATACTGTAAATGCTTTTTATAAAGTACTAAAATGTGTAATTCACTTATATTTGAGAGAGTCATTGGTGTTCTCATCTTCTGGTAATAGATATATGATGCTTTCTGTTAAGCTGGTAAAGTGCCTTGCTAATAATTCATGCTCTACTATGGAACATCTGAGCCAATAATTATGGATCTTATTGATGATAATGATGGATTACGATGACAATGATGATGTTTTCACCTTTATGTTCGATGAAGTACAGATAGAAACAGTCCTAGAACTAGTCATATTATATTATTACTATTGTGCTTTTATGTTCAGTGTTCAGCCTACTATTGTGCAAGTAGATAAAATGATCGATTTTTTTTGTAATTGAATTAAAGTGTTGAGATGCAAATTAATTTTTTTTGTAGACTCACTGAAAGCATCTTTGAGACAAGTCCAGTAGCAGGCAGAATAATGTGTAATGATTTCTCCTCTTTTTGTCTTCCTCCCTTTTCTCCTCTTTCTGTTCTATCTCTTCCCTTCTTTGTTAATCCCACCTTCCCAGCCACAAAAAACTTGTAATCCAAGTAGTAATTGTTCTTTGGGGGAGGGGGGAAGAGGGGAGGGAAGGGAGTGGGGAGGGGAAAAAGAGGACAGAGTTGGAGAGTGGAATACAGAAAAGAAGGACTGTTATATGGGCTTTTCAGTGCTCCCAATTCCATTTTAAGCTACTCTCTGTCACCAAAATAAGATAATAGTATGAAGCTTTTCATCATTTTGGTTGTGAGAGAAAGACAGCCACCTTAGAATCCCCAGAGATGCTGGCTCCTGGCCCAAAGTGAGTAGGAGAGGAGGGAAAGAGACTATAATCAAGTCAGAGAGATATTAATGATATTCTGTGCATGATATTACTTTTATATAAGACAATAGAAACCTCAAGAGACTTTGACACACATTTATATGATTTTCAAAACAACTTGTAAGGTAATAAAAGCAGGATTATTTAACCCACTTTATAGACAAGTTGTGAGAAGGCTGCAAGATAGAACCAATGAGTAACTTTGAAGAACAGGACTAAAATATGTCATCAAAGAAATATAGGATAAAAAAGAAAGATGTTCTAGTCATTTGGTGAGGAATAAAGTACAAGAATTGGACATTCCATATGCTCTATTTCACTTGAAATTTAAAAAAAACAAGAAAGGCTGTGAGCAGTTTAAGTGGATTAACTGTGGAGATTTTATAGGAGGACATGGATAAGAATAACCCAGGATGGACATATATGGATGGGTTTCAGCTTGTATGGAAATTGGACCAATTGCCCAAATTCTTGAGACAGCAGATCATTTGCATATTTAAATACTTATATATATACATATATATGTATGTATATATATATATATAAAAGACTTAGCCAAATGATGAAATTTAGAGTTACCTCTTACAAAGGAATGGAGTTGAAACAAGAGCTCAAGACCTCCCAAGCCCCTTACCTCACTGTCTCTCAGTTCCAAATTCTTGCTTGAAAAACTAAGTGATTTTGGTCAATAAAAGTCCACAAACCAAACTTTGGTGGCTCATTCTTTAGTTTCTGATAGCTTAGAAAGGGTGTAAATAGCAAATGTTTTTGGTTCTGTCCAGAAACTTTGAGGGTCTTCTCTCAGATTGATATTTTGTGATGGTAAATTAGGCCATTTTTTTGTCTCAATTTCTTCCCTCGCCCTTAGTCATTGAATGAGCACTGCCTCAAGTAAATTGAAGCCTAGGAAAGATTTTAATTTAGAAAAACCAAGATCATCCATTGCATCCCAACCATCACCAGTTATCTTAACTTTTGTCTTGCCATTGGACTTTGATGACTGGAAAAGAGAGTGAGGTAGTTCTGTCTCACTTAAATCCAACTCATTAGTTCTTTTCAAGAATGAAGGACAAATACAGCAACTATTCCTATTAAAAACACTAAAGAGCATAGGAATAAAGGGAGTTTTCCTTAAAATGATAAGCAGTATCTATCTAAAACCATTAGCAAGCATTATTTGTAATGGAGAGAAGCAAGACACATTCCCAATAAGATCAGGGATGAAACAAAGATGCCCATTATCACCACTATTATTCAACACTGTGCTAGAAATGTTAGCAATAAGAAGAGAAAAAGAAGTTAAAAGAATTAAAATAGGCAATGAGGAGACAAAATTATCGCTCTTTGCAGATGATATGAGATGATAAGAATCTTAAGAATCATCCAAAAACCTACTTGAAAAAATTAACAGCTTCAGCAAAATTGCAAGATACAAAATAAACCAACACAAATCATCAGCATTTCTATGTATTACTGATAAAGCCTAGAAAAACCAGAGGGAGAAATTCAATTTAAAATAACTATAGACAAAATAAAATATTTGGGTGTCTACCTAACCAGATAAACCCAGGAACTACATGAACACAATTACAAGACACTTTTCACATAAATAAAATCTGATCTAAACAATTGGAAAAATATCAAATGCTCATAGGTAGGCTAAGCTAATATAACACAAATGGCAATGCTACCTAAATTGGGCTATTTGTTTAGTGCTATGCCATTCAAAATGCCAAAAAATTGTTTTATGGAGCTAGAAAAAATAATAACAAAATTCATCTGGATGAATAAAAAATCAAAAATTTCAAGGGAATTCATAAAAAAAAATACAAAGGATAGTGGCCTAGTAGTACCAGAACTAAAAATTATATCATAAAGTAGTAGTTATCAAAACCATTTGATATGGGCTAAGAAATAAAATGATAGATTAGTGGAATAAGTTAGGTACATATGACACAACAATCAATGACTATAGTACTCTAGTATTTAAAAAAAAATTCCACCTTTTGGGATAAAAACTTACTTTCACACAAATTGCTGGGAAAACTGGAAAATAACACATCAGAAACAGCATAGTTCTACATTTCACACCCTATACCAAAATAAGACCAAAATGGATACATAATATAGAGATAAAAAGTGATACCATAAGCCAATTAGGAGAACAAGGGATAGTTTGCCTATCAGATCTTTGGAGAAGGGAGGGATTTGTGATCAAAGAATAACTGCAGAACAAAATGAACTACTTTGATTACATTAAATATAAAAGTTTCTGCACAAATAAAACCAACACAAACAAGAATAAAAGGGAAGTACAAATGTGGGAGGGGTGGAGATTTTACAGCCAATGTTTCTGATAAAGTGCTTATTTCTAAAATGTTTAAAGAACTGTGTCAAATTTATAAGGATATAAGTTATTTCCCAATTGATAAATGGTTAAAGGATATGAATAGACAATTTTCAGATGAAATTAAAGTCATCTATCATCATATGAAAAGATGCTCTAAATCACTATTAATTAGAGAAATAAAAATTAAAATAACCACCTCAAACCCCTCAGATTGGCTAATATGACAGGAAAAGATAATGATAAATATTGGAAGGGCTGTGGGAAAACTGAGACACTAATGCATTGTTGGTGGAGTTGTGAAGGGATCCAGCCATTCTGGAGAACAATTTGGAACTGTGTCCAAGGTTCTTATGAGAGTGTGTATGTCCTTTGGTCTAGCAGTGTTACTATTGGATCTATATCCCAAGGAAATCATAAAGGAGGGAAAAGGACTCACATATGCAAAAATATTTGTAGCAGCTCTTTTTGTGGTGGCCAAGAATTGGAAAATAAATAGATAACCATCAATTGTGGAATGGTTGAATAAGTTATGGTATATGAAAGTAATGGAATATTATTATTGTATTAAAAATAATTTATTTTTCTGGTCAGGCCTTTCTAGGCCTGCAGAGAATATATAAACTGATACTAAATGAAACAAGTAGAACCAGAAATACAGTTTACATAATAACAGCAAGATTATGCAATGATCAACTATGAAAGATTTGGTTCTTCTCAGTGTTTCAAAGATCCAAGGCAATCCCAATAAACTTTGGATAGAAAACACTATCTGCATCCAAAGAGAGAACTTTAGAAAATGAATGTAAATCAACACATGCCATATTACTTTTTTTTCCTTTCTTCTGTCTTTTTTTTCCTCTCATGGTTTCTTTTTCTTTTGTTCTTCATAATTCATAAAGAAATGTATTTTAAAATTTTTGTTTTTATTTTTAAAATTAATTTTTAAAAAATATTTTTATTTTTTAAGTTAAAAAAATTAATGTACATGTATAATCAGGAAAAAAGAAAACAATAAAAAAAGTTTTTTTTAAACAAAGGACAAACAACAACTAAAAATTCCTGCTTAGCATCCTGGCACTATCAGCTCTGGCCTGGAGACAATCCAAAAAGAATTTACCTCAAATTATTTGCAACTAAATCTAATACTTATTCCCTGATCATGTTCTCCATTGCAAATTCCTTTATCACTGTCTAAAGTCTAAATCCACCTAACACTAGAAACTAACTTTATATCCTTCTGTTCTTATTTCCATTCCATTCATTCATTCATTACCAAGTGCAAACTTTGGAACTTTGTCTATAACTTATTAATGACTTCCCAAGTTTGGGAGGGGAAAAAAGAGAAACAAAAGTGGGGTGGGTAAGTTGAGCCTACCATTATTTTATAATTTTTCCCATAGACAAATTATCATCACTTTCAGGTGAGGACTCAGGTCAGGAGAGACCTAGATCCAAATTTCATCATCAACCAATTTTAACTAGTGAGATAAATGGAACTTTTCTGAAGGTGCCAAAATTTAGAGAGTGACCATTGATCCAAGGCATGATTCAAATGACAATATTTGCTCTAGGATCCCATGACATTGGGGTTGGGTGAATTAGACAGGATGAGGTGGCAAGGAAGGAGTAATGAGAAGAAGATGTTCTAAAAGAGCATACAGATGTGAATGTTTCCTGGTTACATATTTTGGAACAAAAGAAGGAAGAAATCCCTCCTTAAACCTGACAAGTTTCTCCAGGCAGAAATCCCCACTAGGAATGCTTCTTATTCAGAGAAATGTGCTGGCCCTTAGCCAATATCAAGGATAATGCTCTGGTCCATTCTTACCACTCCATTTTCTTTCAGTCGTTATTCAGGAATAACATTTGTGGGTACATCCTCCCACTATCTATCTTGCTAAGACTAGCAAAAGTGGGAGTGACTTGGTAAACTGTTGTGTACTGAATCAGGAAGAGGAGGAGATGGACATTTGAGGCACTATTTGTGGTTCAGAAAAACCCTTTTTTAGAGGATGGTCAATCAACCCATTTGAAGAGTCCCTGGAAATTCTACCATATCTGTCAGAAGGTCTAGCTCTCCTTCACACAGTCCTCAGTTCACAGCTATAACCAGAAATTCTAGTACCTGATGGAAATTCATTTGAGTTGGAGGTAATGGAAGAGGGAAGAGGGAATGAGGGTTGTGTCTAGGGGTGGTGACCATTGTTGTACATGGTTGTGATGGACCAGAAGTAGAAATCATGGCTAATTTGGAGGCTAGGAAACTAGGAACCCAAGGTGTTTGGAGCTATTACTCTACTATAGTCATTTCTGATGTAATTTCCTTTTAAAAATAATTTTTAAATTATTTCCTTTCAATTTTTTAATTAATATAGTTGAGGGGTGGTTGTGAAGGAGACTGATACCAACAGATAATAAAAAAGATTTATTGGGGAAGGAGAATCATCTGAAGGTTCAGTAATGATAGCGATGAAGCACTAGATTGAGGAGAGAGGTTCAGAATGTAAAAAACTCACAAAGGTATTATCATAGCCACAAGGGTCCTTTATGTTATAAAAAAGGCACATGGGCAAATCAAAGGATTTAGCCTTGAACTGTGAGCAAAGGGGACTATTTAAAGGTCAGAGGCAAAGAGTAAGGGCAAGAATAGAGAATTAGGAAGGATTAGGAAGGCAAAGAACAAACTTGCATACACATAATGTCTATATCAGCAACTGCATGGGAGACCAGAAAATAGGATATGGTAATACAGAATAATGGAGGTGCTTTGGTCATAAAGGTTATTTATTGGGCAAGAATTGTGTCCAGTGGGCCTGCTCTGGGAAAGAAGAGGCTCTTACCCGATTTGGTGAGTTGAGCCTTAGCATGATAACAAGACAGTCCCAGGAATTTGGCCTCTTTTTGTGTGTGTGATGAGGTTGTCAATGGGAATAGGATGGATTCCATTAGAGTTTATATCACTCCTGACAATGGCTGCACCACAACAAAAGTGGCAAGAATTTGGACAGGATCAAATCAACTTTAAAGAAGAAACAGTGTTAAAGCTTCCAAGGAATCACCCTGATGCAATCATGAATAATAGAATTTACGGAGGGTTATAAGGTTTCCAAAGCACTCTACAAATATCTCATTTTATGCTCACAACAGCCCTGAGAGGTAGGCTATCATTTACCCACATTTTGTAGACGAAGAAACTGAAACAAATAAAATTAAGTGGCTAATAAGTATCTGAGATCAGATCTGAATTTCAATTTTGGCACAGACCACCTAGCTGTAGGAGATCTTGTGCAGTGGTTTTGTTTCCCTTAACCAAATGCTTTTTTGTAATCAATAAATCATTATCACAAAGAGATCTTATGTACTTAGTGATGATGGCAGACAGAATTCCTAGTTACAAACTAAGAACTGGAAACTGGATGGAGAAGGGCTAGAAGTTCTGACAAATATTGCAGGAACCCCAGACTCTTCAGAGGGTACCTTCCAACCAATCCCTTGAAGAAAAAGGAACTTTTTTGACCCAGTAATTGTTTGTCCTTCATTCTTGTTTATCCTTGTCATTCATTTCTGATATCAGGAAGAGGATGCAAATGAGTTGAATTTAAGTGAGAGTAGATTGTGCAGCAAGTTCACTAGTCTCACTTTCTCCTCCAGGGACATCGGGATCCAGTGGCAAGATAAAGATCAGGATGACTGGAGATAGCTCTGGATGCAGTGGGAGACCATGGCTTTTTTTAAGCTAAGATCTTTAACAGATCTCAGTTTGATTAAGACAAGGCCCATTCAGTGATTAAAACTAGGTATGAATTAAAGTAAAGAATGGCTTCTTCTTCTGGGCTTAAAAAAAATCAATCTAGGAGGGGAAGACCCTTAGGATTTCTGGTCAAAATAGAAACAATTGCTGCTTTAAAAAGTGATCAATTGGTGTTTGACCTGGGACTTACTGTTGACCAATCAATGAAAATCAGAATGACTTGGGTTTAGGGCATGGTACTTAAGAAAAAAAAAAATCTAGCTGATAAACCCCAAGATGTCTTGGGAGGTTTCGGTGATCAAAAACAATTTACATTCCTGCAGGTAAGGGTATGGTACCTATGTGGACAGTAATAGTGAGAACAGAGCCAACTCCTGACTCTGTATATCAAGAAGCAGCCATCCTTAGAGAGGATGACAAGAAATGTTGTTGATATTTGTTGACAACATAAGGAAAGTTAGGTTTCCATGAGAACTAGAAAATGGAAGGAATAAGAGAAAAAGAGATCCAAAATGACAATTTTATTAACAAGGAGCTCTTAGATGTAAGCAGATAATTCTTTCAATTGGTGTCTAAGGCCAAATTTGAACTCATTTCTTCCTAAGTCCACGCCCAGAAGACAAATGAGTTTGTTTCCCACATTGGACACTTATAGTCATTTAATTTCTCAGAATCTCTGTTTCTTCTCTTAAATGGAGATAACAAGACTTACACTATCTACTCTATAGAGTTGTTGTGAGTAAAGTGTTTTACAGATCTGAAATATTTATATAGGGTGTCCCAGAAGTCATAGTACAGTTTTAGGCTTCAATTAAACTTTAGAAGTATAAATTTGTCCTTTAAAAATCATTACAATATTAATTATATAACTTTATTTTAAACTTATTTCATTTTATCAATTTTGAATTAAGTTTATTTTAACAAGATAAGTCACCCTGTCATTATGTACCAGATGTACAAAATTTCTGAATGATACTTTTCTCAGTCCAGTTGTTCTTTTCATTCCTAGCAACTAGCACAAAGTAGACACTTAAATCAATGTTTGTTGGTTGAATGATTTGTGTACATATATTATCCTTTCATAATTATAATGGGGGTAATCAAGGCCTATTCCTCCCTTACATATACGGACACATACACATACACCAGCACCATCTGCTCTGACTAGAGCACATTCCATGGATCCTAGCTTCCCAGACACTTCCAAGTATACATAACCTAATACCAAGGGAATTTTGGGATACTGAGCCAGAGTTTTAAAGTATCAGCTTCTGGGGAGAGTATAATAGTAGTCGTGGATTAACATTTTCATATTTTAAGTCTTTTTGTTAATATGTACTTGTCAAGTCTTTTGTGTTTTAAGGATTTCTTTTCTGTGGAAGAAATAAATTACTGCCCCATACCTGATCAACATTATACATTAAGTGTCTTTCTATTCCATTTTGGAGATGCCCTAAACATGAACCAATCTTAAAGCTTGTGTGATTTTTCCTATGAAAATTACAAGAGATGATGTAAAAGACCTTGACCACTCTTTTTAGAGACTAAGATTCTCCAGGATTTAATCCAAAAACTGGAGCCTCCTGATAGGAGAATGTGTCCTAGCTCCCTGGGTCAGCAGAAATCAACTGTTTCTTGGAATTGCTAACCAGTCCTTTCCATTCACTCTCAGCTCTGTGTTATCAGAACTACTCTGAAGGTCAAGCCCTCTGCTTATTCAGGGCACACCTTAGGCTCATCCTCTTGTTGGTAGCTGACTTTTGTAAGATGGAAGTAGCTATAGAAAACTCCTTCTGTGGACAGTCAGCTCTGATTGTGGAACCAAGAAGCTACAGAATGCCTATTGTAGCCATTCAGAGAGTCTGTCTTTCAGGATTGCCGTTTGGTCATCTGGGTTTATGGAAAGAAACATAAACAGATAGAGAGAACTAGATACCAGAGGTACCTGACTACAGTCGGATCTATGCAGTACATATGCCTGCTGTTCTGTACTTCATGGGAAGTGAGAGGGAAAGAGGAGGGAAGAAGAGAAGAGGAGAGGAAAAGAAAGGGGAGAGGAAGGAAAGAGAGGGGAGTGGAGAAGAAGGGAGGAGAGGGCAGGAGAGGAGAAGAAAAGAGGAAAGAAGGAGAAGAAAGAAGAGGGGAAAGCAGGGAAGAAGAGGAAAGAAGATAGAGAAGAGGGGAAGAAAAAGAGAAAAAAGGAGAAGGAAAGGAGAATAGAAGAGAGGTGAAGTGCTTTAAAAATGTTTTATACACATGCTACCTCCTTTGATCTGATCATACCCATTTGATTTAGTTATTATTATCCCTATTTTTCAGATAGGTAAATTGGTTTGTCCAGGATCCCACAGATAGTAAATACCTGAGGCAAGATTCAAACTCAGGTTTTTCCTGATCAAAATTTAGAGTACTGTCCATTGTGTCACCACATATTGGTGCTAGGATCCCATGAGTGTGTTACTTTTCTTCTCAGAAATCACTTATTCCAGGCTATCATCTTGCATTTCCCCCTTACAGAAAATCACTCATTCTAAGGATCAGCTTACATATTTCCCTGCCCCCTGCCTTTCCTCCCCTTCTTTAAAATGTCCTTGAGTGCTGGAGAATCGAACATGACAATGGGGTCTGAAAAGTTGGCTGGTAGACAGCTTCTATTTAGCTGAGACAGCCTTCCCTGAAACCCATGCTCTTGCCCAAACACAGGCCAGGCAGCAGAGGAAGAGAAAATGCATTTGGTCCATCAGGCATGACCAGTCTCAAAATACAGAGTCAGCGGGAAGAATATTCTCCCTCTCTAAATGGAATGGAATTGGATTCTATTAAAAACCACACTCATAGAGGCCCACAGCTATTAATATTTGCTAGGGGGAGGAAAAGGGAGAGGCCCCTGCCAAAGATTGGAGACCTCCAGCAGCTGGGATTGAATTGTTCTGTTGGGGGTGAACCCAAATTTGAAAACTTTCTTTGCTATATAGGCTTTTGCTTTATTATTGTGTGTGTAAAATACATATATATTATACATGTATATATAATACATAATATATGTATATATACATTTGTTTGTATATACATATACTTCTTTTTCTCTTTCTCTTTTTTCTTCCTTCCTTCCTTCTTTCCATTCTTCTTCCTTCCTCCCTCCCTTTCTTCCTTTCTTTCTTCCTTCCTTTCTTCCTTCCTTCCTTCCTTCCTTCCTTCTTTCCTTCCTTCCTTCCTTCTTTCCTTTTTTCTTTCTTTCTTTCTTTCTTTCTTTCTTTCTTTCTTTCTTTCTTTCTTTCTTTCTTTCTTTCTTTCTTTCTTTCATAGTAAAAGAATATGAACAGTTTCAGACAAGGAGAAACTAAGGCAAAGAAGCAAATAATAATAAAAATAATAATAATATAAATAAATAATAAAACTGCCTCTTTCCTACTGAGTCGGAATAGGTTTGTGGAAGTCAGCATGAGCCTTTTGACTAATTTATGTGACTCTTGACCCTGGGTTTTTTTGTTTTTGCTACTACTACTACTGTAGTTAGAGGGTTACAATAATAGCTCTGATCCCCCTGGGTTAAAGTTCTGCCTTGGGCAAATATTTAAACTGGGATTTAGAATAAGTCATTTCTAATGTTGTAGGAAAGATTTTAAGACTAAAAGCTGCAGGAGAGAGGCAAATCGACTTTGGAAGGAGACAGACAGAGACTGAGAGATAGAGAGAGAGAGAGACAAAAATAAAGAAAGAGAGACAGATAGAGAGGAAGGGAAAGGAAGGAAGAAACAAGGTCTTCAAGCACTATGCTGAATGTTTTGCAAATATATGCCATTTGATTCTCACAACAAACTTGTGGGATATTATTTCCATTTTATATTTGAGGAAATGAAGTAGATAGAGTTTAAGTGATTTGGCCAGGGTCATAAAGCTAGTAAGGGCTGGATTTGAATTCAGGTCTTTCTGACTTCAAGCCAGTGCCCTGTGTCAACTAATTGTTTTTGGCAGCTTTTGGTGGGGGGTAAGTGGAAGACAGGGTGAGTGCATGGCTCCCATGAGGTAACACACCTGTGGCTCCCAGCAGAAAAAAATGTTTTCTCCTTCCATACATTTTCTTTGAGCATGTTTGTCCAACCCTTCACTCCAACCACATTTGGACACATGTTCTTCACATTGTGTGTGTACCTGGTATATCCTTCCCAGTACAATGGAAGGAAGCTTCTTGAAGGTAGGAATTGTGCCATTAGTTAATGTTAGGCATTGAATCTGATTAAGCAGACTGCCCTTCCATACTGGGATCAGACCCGATGGGCCAAAGACTCCCAGGTAAGAGAATGAGGCAGAGTTTGGGGGGTTGGAGCTGAGATGGGGTAAAAAACAGGAAGCTGCCCCCAAATGTCAGAACCCGGGACACAGCCCAAGATCACCCTCTACACCATTTCAATAAGTGAAGGAAGTGGAGTAAATGGAACAGGATGGAAAAGCAGTGACATATTTGGGAGGTGGGAAGCAAAACACAGTGTTTGAATCCAGATTACTTTCTGTCTTCTTCCACTTCTACTCCAAGATTCTCTAATATGCTGAAAGGAGAGAAATTGTTCTTCTTAACAAAAGACTCAAGTATCTATAAGCTATAAGTCCCCCTCATTCTTAGGGATCAAGTGACTAGCACCCAAATTCTACTTAATCACTAAACATCGGATTAGCTTTTACATAGGGATATTCAGTTCAAAGATCTAGTAAGAACAAACACTTGAACACGTCTCCCATTTCAAACATTCCCCCCCATACTTAAGGGGCATAATCCCCTACATAGAACTTCAGTCTTAGTGGAGAAGAGAGGCATTAAGCTCACAGTTTTAGCTCAATTCCAAAAGATCATTAATCCTACCAAATTCAATTCCAAAGGCAGGATATTTGTTCTTTAGGGCTTCAGCACTAATTTTTTTTTTAACACCTGGCCTGAACTCCTGAACTCATATTGAGTTGGATCAGAAACTCCATACCTTGTACTAGAATGGCGAATAATGAAAGAAAAATCAAAACCCCAGAATCATTTTTCATGTGCATGTGGACCTACATGGGAAGACAAGGAACGAAGTATCCCTCAGGGTCCTTCCCCTTCACTGCATACTCTCATGGATCTGGAATGAAGAAAGCACTTTCTCTCTCAGATTTAAATGCAGGGGAAAAGACCTGACTGACCAGGGCTGTTCTAAAGATGTGGAGTTTTCCAGATACACAGTCAGTGGGAAAAGACCACACATGGGATGAGCCCAAATGGAATGTGCTCCTCCAGTCTTCCAGATGCAGGTCCCCAATACCTTCCCCATGGATGACGCCCTCTAAGGGAATCTAGGCCTGTGCCAAATCCCCATTACACGAGACTGTTCCTTTCTGACTCCAGCAAACAGTAACAATCTTAATGGTCATTAATGATTAATGAGGATTGCAAATTTGGCTTCAGTGACATATATATATATATATATATATACACACACATATTATATGGGATACAACTCTTGAAATAGAACAAATATTTTGTGTACTTTTCAGGGTCCATTTTCTATTTCCTTTTTCCTGTAATCCCCTATAACCTCTTTTCCTTGGTACAAACCCTATTGGAGCTCAGCCCTTTGCTCTTGGTCCCTTTCTTCTTCCTTTGCCTATCTTACCTGTTTTACTTGTTGTTGCCAAGTCATGTTTGACTTCATTCATCTTCCTCCCCCACTCTCTGTCTCTCTGTCTCTGTCTCTGCCTTTCTCTCTCTCTCTCTTCTCTCTCTCTCTCTCTCTCTCTCTCTCTCTCTCTCTCTCTCTCTCTCTGCCTTTCTTTCTCTCTCTGTCTCTGTCTCTGTCTCTCTCTCTCTGCCTTTCTTTCTCTCTCTGTCTCTGTCTCTGTCTCTTTCCCTCTGTCTCTGTCTCTCTGTCTTTATATATGTTTGTGTATATTCACATATATATAAAGACATATCTACTCATATATGATTTGTAAATATGTATATAAACTAGTTTGTGTTTATATATAACTTGTTTGTGTGTGTGTGTATATATATATATATGTGTGTATATATATGTGTGTGTGTGTATATATATATATAGCTTATATATGGATGTACAGTTTGTGTGTATGTGTATAAAGCTACATTTATAATTCATACATAGTTGTTTGCATGTTGGTTGCCCTATTAGATTATAAGCTCCTTAAGGGCAGGGACTCTCTTTGGCCTTTTTTGAATCTAAACACAGCACAGTGCCTAGCACATAGTAGATGATTAATGAATATTTATTTTAATATTCATGATAAAAAACCTTTCTAATATCTTGGTCTCTTGGTTCCTCAACCAACTCAAATCACCTCTATCACCACCACAGTCATACATGAGGGGCGCATTTTAAATATTGAAACTATTCCACTTCCAACTCTTGAACTGTGAAATTCAACTTAATCTAAACATTTAATAACCTACTAAATATAAGGCATTAGGCTAAGAGCTAAGTATAAAAAAACAAAAACAAATCAGTCCCTGACTAAGACTATATATATATATCAAACACTACCAGATAATTTAAGAACAAAGAGAACACTAACAATTGGGGATACCAGGAAAGTAAAAAGTGTTAAATGTAAGCACTTCCTGTTAGATGTAGCAAATTCTCCTTTTTTTCATTACTATTTCTCCACCTCTTCTATGACTCCATTTCTCCCAAATTTGTTCTTTGCCCTATTCAGAACCTTTGATCTTTTGGTCTCTCTCTATTTTCCTAATCAATCATCCCTATTCTGACTTCACTTTTCTCTATTCACTGTGTCAGTATTAAAATTATCCATTTCTTTTTTTAAAATATATTTCATTTTGGGGGGCAGTTAGGTGTCACAGTGTATAGAGTACCAGCCTTGAAGTCAGGAGACCTGAGTTCAATTTTAGCCTCAGACACTTAACACATCCTAGCTGTGTGATACTGGGCAAATCACTTAACCCCAATTGCCTCAGCAAAAAAAAAATAATATTTTCAACTTGTGAAACAAAACAAGCATTTCCATAACAGTACAATAAAAAGGTGATTGCATATAAAACTGCAAATCTATCCATGTACAACTTGCTTTTTTCTCCAAATATACAACAGTTATCACGTAAATTTCTTTTTTCTTTTTTTTCTTCCCTCCCTCTGCCTCTTCTCCCACCCTAGAGAAGATTACCATTAGATACAAATGGGCATATATATGTATGTATGTATGTATTTTTCTCTACCATCAAACTTCTTCTTTTCATTTTTCTTTTCCTGATAAACTCCAACTTTGGCTAATCCCCATAATCTACTACATCTTCCATTCCTACTCTCAAGTCAACTGCTTCTAGAGAAAGTCAAGAAAGCATGCAGACTGAGTCTCCTATAAATTTGTTCTTGCTGGGTTCAGCCAAGCCCTCATTGTGGCTGCAAGACAATCCTTTCATTATCTCTTTTTCACTTACCATAACACTATTCAGCTGTTCAAAGCTATCTTCTTCTCTTTAAGCCCCCAATTCTATAACCATCTATCTTTCTCTCTGAGCAGCTGACCCTGTCTCCTATTTTTTAAAGAAGACCGGGGACATCTTAAATTCTCTCATATTCCACTCCCACACACACACATGCTTCAAAGCCTCTCTGTTGTGACTCATTCCATCTTTATTCTTTCTTCATTCTTTTTTATCTCAGAGGATGATGTGGCCTACCTCTTTGCCTAAGCTAATGCTTTTACTGATGTCCTTGATTCTCTCTCCCTGCATCTCCTCAAAAATTTGCTTATTTATTTATTCTTCCATCTCTTTCTAGCTAGTGGTTTTTTCCACTTAACCTACAAATAAGCCTCCCCTCCCCCATCCTTAAAAGAAAAGCATTCCCTCCACCAAGCTAACATCTCAAGTTATAATCCTCTTCTCTCTCTGCCAAAGTTTCAGAAAAAGCAGCTTATACTTGCTATTTCTATACCCTCACCACCCACTTACTCTTAAACCTTTAGCAATATTATTTGTTTCTATGGCTCTCCTGAAATTTCTCTTTCCAGAAATCTCTTAATTAATAATAACATATCAAATTTTGTTATTGTTCAACCACTTCAGTTGTCCCCCAACTTGGTCTTTTTTTTTTGGCCAGTTTCTTCTCCAGCTCATTTTACAGATAAGGAAACTGAGGTAAAAGGAGTTGTGATTTGCCCAGGGTCACAAAACTAGTAAATATCTGAAACTGAATTTGACTCAGGAGGATGAGTCTTCCTAACACCAGGTCTGACTCTATCCACTGTATAATCTAATTTCCCAATTTATATAAGTTTAAGAATTAAATTTATATTATATTTAAAGGGTTTGCAAAACATTTCATATATATATATATTTAAACCTCAACAGAAACCCTCAGGTATAGTTGTATAGTTGTTATTATTCCACCTTGCAAATAAAGAAATTAAGCCTGATAATTCCAATAGATTTGGGATGGAAAAGACAATAATATCCAGATAGAGAACCAGAGACTGAATGTAGATCGAAGCATAGTATTTTCATCTTTTTGTTTGTTTGTTTATTTTTTCTTTCTCATTTTTTTTCCTTTTGGCATTTCCACCTGTTTGTTTTTTCTTTCTCATGTTTTTTCCCTTTTGGCCTGATTTTTCTTGCACAACATGACAAATACAGAAATATGTTTTAAAGAATTGTACATTTTTAACCTATATCAGATTGCTTGCTATCTTTCAGGATGAGGGAGAGAGGGAAGGGAGGGAAGGATAAAAATTTGGAACATCAAGTTTTATAAAAATGAATATTAAAAGCTATCTTTACTTGTATTTGGGGGGGAAATATTATTTAAATAAAGAAAGAAATTAAACCTGAGCAATTAGGTGACTTGCCCTGGATCAATTAGCTAATTAGTATCTTCAGCAAGTTTCAGACCAATTTCTCCTGACTTCAAGCTCAGTACTGTAATCACCAAAATGCTTGTTTCTATCTTTCCTTTCTCAGAGTCTCAGTTCTTCATTTCCAAATAACTGCTATACATATCTTCCTGGATGTCCTGCTGACACCTCAAATTCATCATGTCCATGAGTGAATTTCTTCTTATCCAAAGCCACTCCTTCTCCTGACTTTCTGATTCTTATTTATAGCATCCTCCCAATTACATAGACTCATAATCCCAAAGTCATCTCTGATGCTTCCCTCTCCCTCCCTTCCTACATTCGATAAGAGATATTCTCTCTTCAACTTCTACAATAGTGTTTGTATTCACCTCCTTCTTTTTCCCTCCCCTTGAAATCCCTTGTCTCTTGCCCAGGTTAGGGAACTCAACTGAGCTATCAGAATAAACTAACTGAGTTCCCGGCTTCCAGTGCCTTGTCCATACACTCTTTACACAGTTACAAAAGCAATTACCTTAATGCATGAGTCCGATCACATCACTCTTTTCCTTGATCAATAGTCTTAAGTGACTCTCCATTACCTACAGGATAAAATTCAATTCATCCTGGCATCCAAAGCCTCTCATAATATGTTTCCAATTTACCTTGCCAATCTTATTCATATTCACATTATTTCTCCTCCTTCCACACTTGATACTTTATCTTATTCTCTTCTTCCCCTATCCACTTTTGCAGACTTATTAAAACTTATTATAATATATATTGTTTATATATAATTATATATATATGTATATATATTATATTATGTTATTATAGTAGTGTAATTGAGAAAGCACTTGATATGGAGTGAGAAAACCTGGATTTGAAGCCAAGATCTGACATTTATTATTTGTAATAGGGAAGACTAATGAAGCTTTTGTGCTGGGCTAAGAGTTGGGCTGGCAAATCAGCATTATAAAGGCAAGAACATGTACCAGGTAGAGGAGGGTCACGATTGGCTCTGTTTGCTTCATCTAGCATTTGTTCTTGCTCATCACTATGCCAAACAAGAAGATCTTGAGAGCAGTGTCCCAGGCCCTATAATGCTCCTATGAGTTTCAGGAATACAAAACATTATTTCAGAAATGAAGGCTCACAATAAGGGAATTAATACGAGTTAAGAGGACTTTCCTAACTATAAATCAACTCGTTGTCTGGAATCAATGACCTTGAATCAACATCAGACAAAAGCAGTCAAAAGAATAGACTTAATCTTGGTCCAGGCTATTCTGTTGATTATTGCTGGGTGAGTGGTAGATCACTACTCTCAACTACACACTGAAAAAGTCAGAGTTCTTCTTTTTGTGTTAACAAAGAACTGGAATCGAGGGAATGCCCATCAGTTGGGGTAATGACTGAACAAGTTGTGGTATATGAATGTAATGGAATACTATTGTGCTATAAGAAATGATGAGCAGGTGGGTTTTTTCTGGAAAGACTTGTACAAACTGATGCTAAGTGAAGTGAACAGATCCAGGAGAATAAATAATGTATAGTAACAACAACATAGTGCAATTCATCATGGAAAATGTCATCTACCTCCAGAGAAAGAACTGATAAGAGTCTGAATGAAGATCATTCATACTATTTTCACTTTATTGTTTTAGAGGAAAAACCTTTTGTTTTGTTTCTTCTTTCACAATGTGATCAATGTGGAAATATGTTTTACATGATTACACATATATAACCTATATCAAATTGCTTACTGTCTTAGGAAGAAGGGGATGAGGTAGGGAAGAGAAAATTTAAGACTAAAAATTTTATTGAAAAATGAATGTTATTGTACACAGTAATAAGATTCCGTGATGATCAGCTTGGTAATTTCTTGGTAATGGTCTTGGCTCTTCTCAACAATGCAGTGATTCAAGGAAATTTCACTTGACTTGAGATGTCAATCACATCCAGAAAGACAACTGTGGAGAGTGTGGATGAGTGTGGATCAAAGAACAGTATTTTCACCGTTCCATTTGTTTTTTTTTCTTTCTTATGATTTCCCTTCTCCCTTTTGGTGTGATTTTTCTTGCATGACATGATAAATATGGAAATATGCTTTAAAAGATAACATATTTAATCTATATTATATTGCTTGCTGTCTTGGAGAGAGGGAGAAAAATTTGGAACACAAAGTTTTATAAAAATGAATATTGAAAATTTTCTTTACATGTATTTGGAAAAATAAAATAAACAAATCAATGTTAAAAATTGTCTTGATATGTAATTAGAAAAAATAAAATACTATTTAAAAGTAGAGAAAAAGTCACAACTCTCCCTCTTAGATGCTTTATATCCAATGCATCCTGATAGATGATACCCAAGACAGCAGAAGATGGCTTTTAAAAGACTAAGCAGCTAAAGTAGGTTCAATCAATGGTAAAAAGAGAACAGTTTGGTGGCCCTAAGACCAGAGACGTCCAGCACAGATAACATGATGGAATGAAGATACTATAACTGGCAAAAAGCTGAAGAACTTAGTACGATGACATCATTGGAAGACATCAGCAACTTTGACAAGCCCAAAGTGTGCATTGCCCCAGCCACATGTGCTCCAGTCATATATATATATGTCCTTCTACATGTGCCCTGGTCACATGGCTCCCTGATGTGTGTGCTCTCCATGAATGTTCCATGGTTATAATTGTTTGTTTCAAGTGCAGTCTTCTTAATTAGTGGCACAATAATCTAGAGAAAAGTATAATCTTGTGGACATGGAAGAAACTTTTCTGGTCTTTTTATTTGTCCTATTGTTTGATTATCTTTTGCTTTGAATTAACCTGTCTTCTATTTGGCTGGTAAAAAAGGAAACTCATCAGTTTCCTTTGAAGCCAAGCTCTGACATTTACTATTTGTAATAGGGAAGACTAATGAAGCTTTTGTGCTGGGCTAAGAGTTGGGCTGGCAAATCAGCATAATAAAGGCAAGAACATGTACCAGGTAGAGGAGGGTCACGATTGGCTCTGTTTGCTTCATTTAGCATTTGTTCTTGCTCATCACTATGCCAAACAAGGAAGATCTTGGGAGCAGTGTCCCAGGCCCTATAAGGCTCCTATGAGTTTCAGGAATACAAAACATTATTTCAGAAATGAAGGCTCACAATAAGGGAATTAATACGATTTTGATTGAGGGTTTTGAGTGCTTGTTGATGCACATAGTATCATGAATCTGGGGTAGCTTTTCTGGAGACATTGTCATGATCAATCATTCAGGAACAAGAATTAAGTATCTATTCTGAGCCAGAACCTATGCTACTAAAACATTAAGTGAAATAAACCCTACTGGCAAAGAGTTTGCAATCTAAAGGGGGAGGCAATGTGGATGAATATATAGATATAGAAACATACAAATATAAAATATTTAAAAGGGATTAAGAACAAAATAGTTTAAGTGCGCAGACCAAGAAAAGATCATTCACAGTAACAAGAAGATTATGTGATGATCAACTGTAATGGATTGGGCTCTTTTCAACAATGAAATAATTCAAGCTAATTCCAATAGTTTTGTGATGGAAAGTGCCAGCCAAATCCAGAGATAGAAATATGGGGACTGAATATGGATCAGAACATAATATTTTCATCTTTTTTGTTATTGTTTTCCCAGTTTTTTTTCCTTTCTCATTTTTTTTCTCTCTTGATCTGATTTTATTTTATTTTATTTTTGCTCAGCATGATGAACATGGACATATCTTTAGAAGAATTGCATATATTTTACTTATATCAGATTGCTTGCAGTCTTAGGGGAGGGGCTGCGGAAGGGAGGAAGAAACAATTGGAACATAAGGAAGGTGAATGTTGAAAATTATCTTTACATGTATTTGAAAAAATAAATAGCATCAAAAAAAGAACAAAGTAGTTTAATACTAGGTGATTTGAGAGGGAAGGCACTAGCCATTGAGGGAGTCAGGAAAGGCTTCATGGAGAAGATAGTGCTTGAACTTCATCTTGGTGGAAAAAAAGTATTCTATGAGGCAAAAGTTAGAGGGAGGGCATCCCAGGCATGAGGGCCAGCCACTGGAAAGGCACATGCATAGGAAGTGTAGTACCAAGTATGAGGAGTAGAAAGAAACCTATTTTGACTATACTGTTGAAGAGAGGAGATGAAGAGGTAAATTACTAATGTATCATGAACCTGGAAAATAAAAAAGGTTATAACAAAGCAGGTAGGTGATATAGTGGATAGAGCACCAACTTTGGAGTCAGGAACCTGAGTTCAAATTCAGTCTCAGACATTTCCTAACTGTGTGACCCTGGCAAGTCACTCAACCCTGTGCCTCAGTTTCCTCATCTGTAAAATGAATTGGAGGAGGAAATGACAAACCACTCCAGTATCTTTGCCAAGAATACCCCAAATGAGATCACCAAGAGTTGGATGTGACTGAAATGACTTAACAACAACATCTTAGTCAAGATAGGAATTCAGGTCTTCCTGACTCCACATTCAGCACTCTCGATACATCACCGGCTATCTAGCTGCTCGGTGTCTCAAAAAACAAGAGGAGCTAATTCCCTTGTTGCAGATGTTGGCAGCGGTTGCTGTGTTCCTGAGTCACAGATCAATTGCTTTAAACTCTGATTGTGGTAACAGCGTTGATCTGATTGAATAACAATGTATCTAATGGTTCGGCGGGCTCTTTCTGTCTCATCCATCCATGCTTTCATGCTCAGTTGCAGTCTGGAGGAACTAGTGCCCTTTTTTTGTCCTATGATATCATTATCTGAGGAAGTTTGGTATAGAAACTCCCACCTAGCAATTTATCTGTAACTTATAGTCTTAGAAATGTCTTGTGATTTTAATAGACTTGTGAGGGAAAGAGCCATCCACATCCAGAGAGAGAACTATGGAGACTGAATATGGATCATAACTTAGTATTTTCACCTTTTTTGTTGTTGTTTGCTTGTTTTTTTCTTTATTGTGTTTTTTCCCTTTTGATTTGATTTTTTCTGTGCAGCATGATGAATATGGAAATATGTTTTGAAAAATTGCATATGTTAGAAATGTTTGTGTGCCAGGAGGGAGAAAAATCTGGAACACAAGGTTTTGTGAAGGTGAACGTTCAAAACTATTTTTACAAATATTTGGAAAAATAAATACTATTAAAAATAAAATAAATAAAATAAAACAAAAATAAAGAAAGATGCCTCAGACAGTGTCTTGATCTTTAGTGAAGCCAGCTACAGCAGTCTTCCTTTCAAGTGGGTATTTTCATTCCCATTCAATTCCCATTCCCATTTCATTCCCATTCCTATGTCCCATATAGAATACCCATATTAAAATGTATCACAAATATGGGTTTCATCTAGCCTGAAACACTACATTAACGTGAAAAAAATTAAATAAAAAATTCTGATGAAGACTTAGCTCAGAAGAAAAGTATGCAGTCTTCCAAAACAAGTCGGGAAAAAATAGTTTAATATCTATGAATTTTGCTTAGTCTGGAATGCCCCTAATCTAGGCAGGAAGAAAGACCAATAGACCTTATTAACCACAGGTGAAATGACAAATGCATCTGGTAGATAAACATTGCCTACTCTGAAATTACTCTTTATAACTATGTGGAAAATGCTCACATAGCTCTTTCAAAATTTCTATAATCTTTTAAAAAATTTTTTTAATTATAGCCTTTTTATATTTTTTTAAAAAGAGTTTTTTCATTTCCTTATATGTTTCTATGCCCAATTTCTTAACAATCTGAAGTAAAGTTGTCCCTAGGATCCCTGATCTTGCAATGCTTTAGACAACACACACAATTAAGATAAATAAATGGTTTTTTCTTCGGTTTTTCTCATACACTCTTTTGCACCTTTCATCTCTTATTAAAACACACCTATCTTGTATCCCATTCCCTAAGAGACCCAAGAAACTAATAATTGCTGTTCAAAGTTTAATGATTCAGGAAATGAGTTACAAAGAGCCTTCTGTGGATACTATAGATATTCAAATGGATCTGAGATCACATCTATTTGGATGCTCTTTCACTGTGATGATTTCTATCACAATCCATACATGGCTGCCCATACAGTATGATTCTTGTCTCTATCTTCTATCACATTTATCCTAGGTTTCCTTTCCTTCCTAATTCAGTCCAGTTTCCTTTGGCCATTCATTTTCTCCTGATGTTACAGATATATAGTGAAACACTTGGGCTGACCATTGTTTTCCCTTTTCTCCATGAAACCACTGTTGCCCATCTTTTTCAATCATACAATTCTTTGATGACATCCTTTCCTTTTCCAAGTTTCTTTTTTGTTACACATTATAGCCTGCTCACAATTTCCACATGCTTCTCCATTGCTCTTTATGTGATATTAATTTACAATTCCTAAAATATCATTATTTTCCATGACTCTCAATTATAGAACAACAGCACTAGAAGATCGGTATTAAAAAGATGAGCTTATGTTTCTGAGAGAACTTTGAGATCATTAAAGAACCTTTGGTATTTCCTGAAGGTAATCCAGCCTGATTTCCTGTTTCTGTTTAATTCTATTTTTAACATGTGCCCCATTCACAGACAACCTTGAGTTAATGTTATTCAGGATTTTTTTTGAAAAAAACAGAAAAAAGCATCAGACAGTGGTTTAGCAATATTATCTCTTCTTCTTTTAAAAAATCCCGAATAACATTAACACACATATGGATGAGAGATAACCTTTTCAGAAGAGAACTTTTTAGGTAGGATTTGGTTCTGCAGCTAGGTGGTATAGTCCTAAATTCAAATCCACCCTCTGACACAGAATTGCTGTGTGACCTTTGTTGAATTGCTTAATCTCTCAGTGCCTCAGTTTTCTCAACTGTAAAATGAAAATAATAATAGTACCTATTTCTCAGGACTGTTGTTAAGGATTAAATGAGATAATATTGTTAAAGTACTTTGCAAACTTTAATGTATTATATAAATACTAGTTATTTTGTGTCAACTAGGTGGCACAATAAATACAGTGTTGGACTTGATGTCAGTAAGGCATGAGTTCAAATCCTGCCTGAGAAATTTGCCAGCTGTGTGACCCTGGGCAGTGCCCTTAATTTCTCTGCCTCTCAGTCAACTGCTCTGTAAATTAAATATAGTAATAGCACAGGGTTATTGTGGCATATATAAAGTATTTTGCAAACTTGAAGCACTAAATAAATGCTAGCTACTATTATTATCACAAGGTTTGACGCTTTTTCAGAAGTCAAAAAATAAATAACCTGGTTGTATTTTGCATTTTTTGTCAGTCAACACACCAATACCCAGCAAGACTATGACCTTGAATCTGGAATCCTGTTGGATGATTCCAAGAGCTACAAAAATGGAGCCCCCATCTCAAATTATCATGGAGTCCCTCATTTCAAACTATCATGGCTCCAGCTTAAAAGGAGCAAACTCCCAGAAAAAATAGTTTCCAACATTCATTTTAAAAATACTTTGTTTTCATTTTTTCCTCCCTTTATCCATTACCTCTCCTCTCCCTAAAACACCAAGCATTCTGATATAGGTTAAATATGTGCTGTGTTTTTAAACATATTTCCACATTTGTTTTGTTAGGGATCTCTAAGAGTGGCATATTAACTTAGAAAATTACCTATTAACATTTTATAATGTTATAATATACTATAACTTTGTCTTGCTATTTAGTCCCCTTCAAGGTTGGGGGCATTTCCAACTAGTTACCAGAGACTGTGAAAAGGAAAAAAACCCTTGCACCTGTTCCTAAGCACTTGAATTAGTCTGCACTTAGCATTTAGTACAGAGTGATAAACCCTTCTCTGTACTTTGTCAGCTCTCCAAGTATGTACAACAGGTGTTAGCTTTCAATTACTTAGTACAATGTACTTATTCTCTAATTGGCTGTTACATGTAAATCTTGTTTGACCAAAAGTATTATAAGCTTCATTTTGAACACAAAAACAATATCTTCTACTTCTTATTATTATTCACCCCAAGTACCTACTACTGCACAGGATACAGGATAGGTATTCAATAAATAATTTTTTTCATTTGGTTCTTCTCATATTGTTTTTACATGGCCTTTGAAGAGAAACAACAAAACATCTTTTCTCTTTAAAAAAAAAAGTATTTTTCTTGATATCTTTGATTCACACATCACCTTCATTTCCAAATATGTCTTTTTCCCCTCCCATAACCAGTAATCATCCCTTACAACAAAAAATATTAAAAAGAGAAGATGGAAGAAAGAGGAAAGCAGTTCAGCAAAATTAACCAATATATCAACTGAGTCTGACATATAAATAATGTTTTGTACCCATCATCTCCCCATTTCTCTAGTGAAGAGAGAGCTTCCATTTTCTTCTATCATATTCAGACATTACAAAAAATGGTTCATTATAATTAGAATCCAACTTCATTTTTTCCTATGCTGTCACTTTTTATGCCCCGTTTCCTCTTGTGTCCAATTTTCTGTGTCCCCATTTGGGGTTTTCTTGGCAAAGATAATGGAGTGCTTTGCCATTTCTTCTCCAGCTTGTTTTACAGATGAGGAAACTGAGGCAAACTCAATTAAGTGACTTGTTCAGGGTCACACAGTCATTATTGGTCTGAGGCTGGATTTGAATTTAGGATGAGACTTCCTATCACTAGGTCCAGCACTTTGTGCTCTATAGAGCCTCCTAGTGATCTGATGCTCTCTAATTCAACATTTAAACATTTTAAAATTTCTCACATTGCTAGATGTTGGTCATACAAATAAAAATATGAAGCAGTCCCCACTTCACAGAGCATGCATTTGTTCAACTCTGGGTCAATTTGAATTTGGACCTATTTGAATTCTATTTCATATTTCCTTTAGTGTTCAAAGGTAGCAAGATGAGTGGAAAAGTAAAGAATAATAAGAAGAGAGAAAGAGCAGCAGTGATTCTGTGGATTCTAACGGCCATGCAATCTTTGAAGAGTGTTGAACATTATGTTGGTAACCAGAGGCTTAAGCCCATTTGTATAAGACTTGTTGGTAGAATTGATTCTATGTATAATAAATATATAACATATGTTTTAAAATATATATTATGCAAAATAAATATATAACACTATTTAAATATATTATGTATAATAAATATATAACATAACATGTAACTAAATGTATTATATATAACTAAACATATTATATATAATATATAATCAAATATATCATATAAGATATATTAAATCTATAATTAAATATATATAGCATGCATATACACAAATATATGTGCACCTTTTTAAGGCATTTCTGAACTTTCCTCACTTGTATTAGCTTCCTCGGAGACTAAATCAATGGTTTAAAGTTATTTGAAGACTGTCTGCTCAGGCAACCTTTATCTCTATGACAGATGCCTTCCTATCACATGTACTACATACTCTTATGTCCTGCTGTTTCTGACAATCCTTTATTCTCTTCTTTTAAGTGGGTAATTTAACTGTCTTTTTGTTGAAATGTGGTTTCTCAATTCTTTCCAATACTTCACAGAGAGAGGATTCCTCTTTTTCTGTCACCTCTTTCCATTATTGAGAAATAGACAGAAATAACTAAATTCTTTTATCATGAGGATCAAAAGTTTCTTAAGGGATTTATCCAAGGTTTTAATGTTTCCCACTTAATAGCATTTTATTTTTTCCAATTACATGTAAAGATACTTTTCAACATTCACTTTTATAAAATTTTGAGTTCCAAACTCTTTTTTTCCTCCCCCTCTCCCTTCCCTTTTCTCTCCTCAAGAAAACAAGCAATCTGTTATAGGTTATAGATGTACAACCATGTTAAACATATTTCCACATTAGTCATGTTGTGAAAGAATCAGGACAAAAGGAAAAAAAACTACAAGAAAGAAAAAAAAGTTAAAATAGTATGCTTTATAGTGCTACTACGGGGATTATACTCCAAAGAGATACTAAAGAAGGGAAAGGGACCGGTATGTGCCAAAATGTTTGTGGCAGCCCTCTTTGTAGTGGCTAGAAACTGGAAATTGAATGGATGCCCATCAGTTGTAGAATGGCTGGGTAAATTGTGGTATATGAATGTTATGGAATATTATTGTTCTGTAAGAAATGACCAGCAGGATGAATACAGAGAGGCTTGGAGAGACTTACATGAACTGATGCTAAGTGAAATGAGCAGAACCAGGAGATCATTATATACTTCGACAATGATATTGTATGAGGATGTATTCTGATGGAAGTGGATTTCTTCTACAAAGAGAAGATCTAACTCAGTTTCAATTGATCAATGATGAATAGAAGCAGCTACACCCAAAGAAAGAACACTGGGAAATGAATGTAAACTGTTTGCATTTTTGTTTTTCTCCCCGGGTTATTTTTACCTTCTGAATCCAAGTCTCCCTGTGCAACAAGAGAACTGTTCGGTTCTGCAAACATATATTGTATCTAGGATATACTGTGACATATTTAACATGTATAGGACTGCTTGCCATCTGGGAGATGGGGTGGAGGGAGGGAGGGAAGGGAAAAGTCAGAACAGAAGTGAGTGCAAGGGATAATGTTGTAAAAAATCACCCAGGCATGGGTTCTGTCAATAAAAAGTTATAATTATGAAAAAAAAAATAAAATAGTATGCTTTATTCTACAGACTCCATAGTTCCTTCTCTGGATATGTCCAGCATTTTTCATCACAAGTCTTTTGGAATTGTCTCACATCATTGTATTACTGAGAAGAGCTAAGTGTAACAAAGTTGATCATCACACAATCTTGCTGTTGCTGTGTATAATATTTTCTGGTTCTATTCACTTCACTCAGCATCAGTTCATGTATATCTTTTCGAATTTTTCTGAAATCTGCCTGCTCATCATTTCTTATAGCACAATAATATCTAATTACATTCATATAACATAATTTATTTAGCCATTTTCAAATTGTTGGGTTTTTTCCCAATTTTTTGCCTCCACAAAGAGAGCTGTTATATTTTTGTATATATAGGTCCTTTTTCCTTTTATATGATCTCTTTGGGATATGGACATAGGTAGTGGTATTATTGGATCAAATGATATGCCCAGTTTTTTAGCCGTTTGGACAATGTTCCAAATTGCTCTCCAGAATGATTGGATTAGTTCACAACTTCACCAGCAATACATTTATGTACCAATTTCTCCACATCTTTTCCAACATTTATCATTTTCCTTTTCTGTCATGTCAGCCAATCTGATAGATGTAAGGTAGTAGCTCAGAATTGTTTTAATTTGCATTTTTTAAACAAAGTCATTTAGAGCTTTTTTTAAATAGAACTAGAGATAGCTTTAATTTCTCCATCTGAAAACTGCCTATTTCTATCCTTTGACCATTTATCAATTGAGAAATGACTTGTATTCTTATAAACCAAGGTTTAATTTTTGATGTGCTCTGGATCTATGACACATTTGGTTAGAAAGCATTCTTATTTACCAGCAATAAATTTCAAGAAAATATCAAAGGGAGAGCCCATTTACAATAACACTGAAAAAATCAGATGTTTATAAATTAACTTACCTAAAATACCCATGACAGCCATAAACCTGTAAGACAATAGTGACTGAAAGAATATATAGTTTTGACATTAAATATAAGAGTTGTAGCAAAGAATTAGAAACAATAAATATCATTTATATAGTATTTAAAGACATAAAATGAGTTAGATATTTATTATATCACTTGATCTTCATAACAACCTTGTGAATACTATTATTATTATCCCCATTTTACAAACAAAGAAATTGAGACAGATAGAGATCAAGTGATTTGTCCAGGGTGACATAGTTAAATAGAATTAAAATCAAAATTCTTTTGGACCCCAAGGTCAGATCCCACATGTCACCTCAATGCCTTTTATTATGTCTAATCAACCCCTGGAATGGGCTAGTAGTAAGGAATCAGATTGTCAAAGGCAAGACAAGCTGTCCAGGTCAGAAATGAAACACATTAAAATTCTCATATTGATTACCAGAATTATTAAGTCTGTTAATAACCTCTTAATTTCTGTCCTTAACAAAATTGACTCAGCACAATTTTTTTTAATTGTTGATGATCATTTGAAGAATGTTCAACCTCATTAATAGTCACAGGGTTAAAAATTAAAACAGTTGAACTAGAACTCCCTCTCTCAAATTGGCAAAAATAATGGAAACCCATTAAACAATGTTGGCAGGGTTGCAAAGAAACTGGCGTGCTCACTCAATGCCAGTGGAATTACAGTCTTGAAAATGTTTTTGGAAACTAATCTGGCAGTGTAAACAATGGAAGCTAATGAAAACTAAACTTTGACCCAAGATTGTCTTCATTTTGAAAGTGTTATCAAAACTAAACAAAAAAAAAAAAGAGAGAGAGAGCTAACTGTTCAAAAACTATCATAACAGAGCTGAGTCCTGTTTGTAATATAAGAAAAGCAGCCTAATCTATCCAACATCAATGAAATGTTTGTATAAACCATAGTGTATTAATGTAATGAAATATTATAGTGCAATTAAAAGAGACTCATATGAAAAATATAAAGAAATACTGTTTCTGAAATCTTTCTGTTCATCATTTCATATAGCACAATAATATCCAATTAGATTCATGTAATTTGTTCATCCATTCCCCAATTGATAGGCATCCATTCAATTTTCAATTTCTTACAATTTTTTAAAAGGCAGAAGTGAGTGCACACTAACTGCAATTATATAAAAGGAGTAATCTTGCCAGTCTGTTCTGGCTTGGTTGCTTTCTATGGAGCTGAGAATGCTCCTTGATCTTTCCTGGTGGCGCCATGATGCAGCCATTTGGGGTGACATATATTCCCTGGTTCCTTATGAAAGAGTGCCCCTCATGTCTGGAAAGAGAGCTATATTGAAAAGGAAAAAGTACTGAGGAAGAAGAGCCTCAGTGGATTTTAAAGGAAATAATAATTTTTCCTCTTACTCTCTTTTTTCTCTCTCCAAATAATGTATGAGTCCTATTTACCTGTTTCTTCATTCTACTTGACTGAATTCCTTTGTTTTTTGGGGGGTTTTCTTATCAAGTTCTCACTTAGGGTACCTTCTTCTGCACTTCCCTCCAACACACACACACACACACACACACACACACATACACACACACACACACACACACACACACACTTTTCATTTTCAGTTTCTTTGTTTCCTTCCATCTCCATTTCAACACATCCAAAACAGAACTCATCTTCAACTCTTTCCATTCTTCCTTTAAACTTGCTTATCTCCATTGAAGGTTCTTCTAGTCATTTAAGTTTAGAACCTGGGAGACATTTTCAGCTCTTCACTCTCCTTCATTCCACATATTTAATCAATTGCCAACTCTAGTTGACTCTATGTCCACATTTATTTCATCTGTCCCTTTTTCTCTACTCACATAGCCAACATCTTAGTTTGCCCCCTCTTCACTTCTGATTCGAATTATGGCAAAAGTCCCATAACTAATGATGTTTCTCTAAGGTTCTGTCTTAATTCCTTGATCCTCCTCATACTTTTTTCATCAAATTATTTATTTATATATTAGATAAACCAGGAGAATTTAAATTCCTTAAGGACAAGAATGTTAAAAACAAATGTCTTTATATCTCAATTACCTGGTCCAGAGTCTTGTAAAAAATAAGCAAGTTTTAATAAATATGTAGCAAAAAACCTAAGAGTTTGGTGTCAGCACATATACATATAAAAGGAAATTCAAATTGATTTGCATACCAAGCAGGTGAGGATCTTGGGAATTTCAAACCCTAAGTCAGTTGTCTAGGATAAAGGAATACCATTCAGTCCCAGACATACAAAGTTAAAAGACTTAATCTTTGACTGGAAGCACTCAACCACTCCTTATTTAGCTTCCCTTTCTGCTGGGTCTAGTGGCTCAAAGTCTCTGGTCATGATTAAGAATTATCACAAACATCAGAAATAGATGTGGACATAGAGTTGGCAATTGATTAAATATGTAGGATGAGAGTGAAGAGCTGAAATAATCAGAATTATCAGATCTCCTTCATGGAGAAGCTTTCTGGTCACTACAGTTTATCAAATGAGGCAGTCTGCAGGTGGTTCTGAGAAATAGAGCTAAACTTACATTCTACAGCCGAGGGAAGATCTATGCACAACCAACAGAAAAACACCTAACAGTGACTCCAAAGCCAATGGAGAGTCTTCTGGCAAAGATTACCTACAAAGTTTTCAAGAATTAGGAATCGTTAGAGGACTACCAAAGATTAGAGGCGATAGATGAGAGAAAGGCTGAAGAAGCTTTGGGTGTTCAGGAGATTTCAGATAAGGCTATTCATTTTTCTTTGTCACATTGACCTACGGGTAAAATTAACATCACTTAATCAAAGAACAACAAAAGCTACAGCTTTTGGGGGGAGGTGACTTGATAAAAATGTCCTTTCCTATTTGCCTTTTTTTCTTTTTTTAATATATTCTCACATAGACAGGTCTAGTACAAAGAAAAAAAAACAGTATAAGTTCTTTAAGAGGATGTTTTATTTGTGTCTTTGTACTTAGAGTGCTTAACACAATACTTTGCACACAGTAAGCACTTAAAATTTTAAGCCTGTTTAATCAAAGAGAAATGAAATGATTGTAGAAGAGTGAGCCAGTAAATACAAAGCAAATAGCTATATCTGTGTCAAGAGCAGAAATGACTCTTCTTTGGCACTTGTTTTGAGGGGAGGAAAAGATTCATTTGCTCTGGAAAAAAAACACAACAAAACAAAAATTCAATAGAAACATAAAAATAAGAATATTAACCTCTGCTTGGATCAAGGAAAAGAAATACTGCGAGGGTCAATTGCCTGCACATCACAATAATGGTATTTGTATTCTTTTTTGCTCATAGGTTTTGTAGCCAAGTGGAACAGAGAATACTGGGCTTACAAACAGGAAGATTCATTTTCATAAGTTCAAATTAGCCCCAGACTCTTATTAGCTGTGTGACTCTGGGCAAGTCCTTTTAACCCCATTTGCCTCAGTTTCTCATCTGTAATAGGAGCTGGAGAAGAAATTACACATCATTCCAGTATCTCTGCCAAGAAAACTTTAAAAGAAGTAATGAAGAGTTGGACATGATTGAAACAGCTGAATAAAAACAAGAAGTTCTCAGGAGTTAGTTCCTGGATTCCAGGCATGACCTTCTAAACTAGAGAGATGATAAATTCCTAAAGTGGGGAAAATAAATAAAATATGTAGTTTTTAAAGTTCATTTGTACATTTGTTTAATCTGAATCATGTAAAAATGTCCCTTTAAATTTGAATCCAAGCCCATTAATCAGATATGATAGATGTAGAACAATTTTCCAACATGAAGTGGTGAAATGGTTTGGATATAGATAAATCATATAGAAGTTGCTCTGTTGTCCTAAATGAGATCCATTTAAAATATTATTTTATTACCTTAACCATTAGTTCATTCACTCGCTTATTCATCTATCTATCAAATATTTATGATGCATCAACTAGGTATAAAGTACCTTCAGTACTGTTCCTAATTTAGGCTTTCTATTAACATGCAAATAATTCCATTGGCACAGAAGACACATTCACATTCACACATACAAACACACACAAGCACTCACATGAAAATATACAAGTATCTTCTACCCAGTACTACTTATACCTTTGCAGTTTCTGACTAAGCATAGAACATAGGGTACTCAAAGATAAATACTCAAAGATAAATCATTTGGAAACTATATCTGATCATTCTATCAGCAAGAATTTATCTAGCAAGGATCTATCATAGCCTACTATATGTCAGCACTGTGCAAAGTGAATAAGAGCTGTTTTAAAAACAAAGCAGTTTCTTTCATGAGGAGCTTACAGTTCCAGTGGGAGTAGGGCAATGACCTAGAATCTTAGAATATTAATTACAGTGTTCATCTCCATCATCAGATAAGCAGATATCTTTAATTGGCAAAGATACTCAAATATTGAAGTCACAAATTTCAGCATGTAACTTGTACCAAGGGCTTCTTGGTGTCTCAACTCATATAGCACCTCATCATTTCAGGCCCTTGACTATCTCAATAGCCTCCTAATAGATTTCCCTTTCTTGGGCTGATTCCCACTTTCTTTGACAAAGCTGCCAAAGTTATATTCCTAAAAAAGGAATCTGACCATATCACTCAGTAAACTCCAGTAGCTTTCTTTTGTCTCTAGGATCAGATACAAAATTCTCTGATTGATGCTTAAAGCTTTTCCCAACCTGGTCTCAATCTTTCTTTCTAGATTATGCATTGCTTCTCTATAAGCATTCTATAATGCATTCTATAAAAAACTAAATTTTAGTCAGTCAACAAGCATTTATTGAGTAGCTACCAAATTCCAGGCATAGTACTAGGAATTTGCAGAAAGTCAAAAATACAGTCCCTATACTCAAGGAATTTGCATCCTAATAGAAAATACAATAGGCAAAAAAATTGTCCATAATAGATGTTGTTGTTTGTCTTTCATTCTTAAAGAGAACAATGACATCAGGGAGATGATTCCATGACATGCAAATGAATTGGATTTAAGTGAAGGATATGCAGTGCAAATGGAAGACAATCTCGGAAGGAAGATACTAGAGATTGGTGGGATCAAGAAGGACTTTATCAGAAGGGATTTGAGTTGACCCTTGAAAGAAGCCAAGAGTTGAAGGAGAAACAAGAGAGCAGTCCAGATTTGGGGAACCTATGAAAAGGCTCAGAGACAGAAGATGGAGGGAGAGTATGTGAAAAGTAGTAGATAGGTCAGTGGAATTAAACTGTGGGGCTACTAGATGGTGCAGTAGACAGAGTGCTGGGCCTGGGGCCAGGAAGACTCATCTGCCTGAGTTTAAATTTGGCTTATTAATTGTGTGATCCTGGGAAAGTCACTAAACTCTATTTGCCTCCATTTCCTCATTTGTAAAATGAGCTAGAGAAGGAAATAGCAAACTACTCCAGTATCTTTATCAAGAAAATCCCAAATGGGGTCATAAAGAGTTGGAAAGGACTGAAAAACATCAGAGTTTGAGTGTAGAAAGCACATAAGGGAGTAAACTATAAGATTGTAAAGGTAGAAAGAAATGAAGTTATGAGCTTTAAAAGCCAAACATGGAATTTATATTTGATCCTAACGGTAATAGGGAGCATTTATTGATATGAAGAAAGGTTTGCTAAGATGTGGGCTTTAGAAAAATCACTTTGGAAGCTAAATGGAGGATCAGTTGGAGTAGGGGTAGACTTGAAGTAGGCAGACTAATTTGAAAATTATTGCAATAGTTCAGGTGAGTGTTAATGGAAGGTCTGCAGCAAGATGGTGGCAGTGTGACAGAGAAAAAGGGAGATAGACAAGAAATGTCATGAGAATGGAAATAAAAAGAGTTGGCAAGAGGTTGAACATGTGAAGTGTTTGTGAGTAAATAAATGGTTGAGGATGACACTGATGTTTCAAACCTGAAAGAATAAGAAGATGGTGGCAATCCCAAGAGTAATTGTTAATAAACAATTTTGTTTTCCAAGAGGACCAATGACATCCTAAGTGCTGTTTTGATTTGTGCTTGAATTGATGTGAGACAATTACATACACTGTCAGCCTCATGCTTTCTTCCAAAGTCATCAAAGTTCAGAGGGAAGACAAGGTTTCAGACAACAGGTGATGGCCTGTCATGAAGTGGATGACTTTGCCATCTTTGATGTAGACCAAATTCTAAGCCTCTAAGCACCTGCCTCAGCCACCTTCAAGGCCACTAATACAAATTATTCTCATCTATCCTTTTTAAAAGGGAAAGTCTCATATGCTTAAGGAAGACATCACCTTAATTCACTGACAGGTTTGAGACTGATTTAGCCCTTCTGCCAAGACAGTTTAGTGGATATGGCCATTGCACATGTAACAGCTTCTCGGAGCCACAGATAAGAGATGGGTGAATCAGGTAGACACAAAGGTGAGTGAGCAGCCCTGAAAAGGACTTGATAAGCCCTTACACCAGAAATGCTAGCTCTCCTGGACACCCAATAATCAAGAAGTTAAAAGGAGGGGAAGGTTTTGGGGAGAAAGATAATGAGTTCTTTTCTGGGTGTGTTGAGATTGAGATAGCTATGGGTTACCCAATTTGAAATATCCAAGAGGTTAGGATTGGATATGTAGATATGGAATCATCTGAATAGAAATGATAATTGAAACTATAAGTGCTAATGAGGTCACCAAGAGAAATAGTATAGAAGGAATAAGAAGATATATCTAAGGGTAGCCAGCTAAATTAAGTAGTAAGCTTTCCCTAGTTAATGTTTCCAGCAATGGAATATGAGAAAATATCAAACAGGTAGGAGAACCAGGATGGAGTAATGACATGAAAATCCAAAGAGGAAAAACGAATGAGTAAAAGTATCAGAGGTGGCAGAGGGGTCAATAAGGATGAGGATTAAAAAGTGGCTTTTATATTTGTCAGAAGAGATCTCTGGGAACTTTGAAAGAGCAATTTCAGTAGAATGATGAGTAGGAAGAGAGATTGTGAAAGGTTTAGAATCAAGTGAGAGTAGATGATGAGGAAGTATCGATTATATATGACTTTCTCAAGAAATTCAGTTAGGAAGAGGGGAGATTAGGACAATAGTAGGGGTGGTCAGATTAAGTGAGAAGTTTTTCTTTAAGGGTGAGGGAAAAGTGAACATATTTAAAGACTTTAGGGAAGGGACTCAATCATTGAAGTTTAGAGAGAATAATAGTGGAAAAATCTCTTAGAAAAGATGGTATGATACAGGATGTAAAAAAAACCAATTCTTCATGTCAGACAGGAACAAAGGAAAAGATGGTAGGAAAAGATGTCTGATGTAAGAAGAGTGATGTAGAGTGGAAAAAACAGCTCAATAAATGGTACAGATGTTGTTTATATTAAATGTGTATTTGTTGCCTTTTTTATAGAAGCTAAGTCTCATTGGGGCAGGGACTATTTCAGTTATTGTATTCCCAGAACTAAGCAAAGTGCTTGTATAGTAAGCACCCCAAAATGCTAATCATTTTCACCTTTTGCTTGAGTTTTCTTCCTGGGGTTAGGAAGAAAGTTACAAGTGTTGGGAACTAATAGAATACTGGATCTGGAGTCAGGAAGACCTGAGTCTAAACTCTGCCTCAGCCACTAACTAACTGCTATCTTTCAGCCTTCTTTTTACAATGAAAATAATAATACTTTACAAAACTGTTATAAAGATCAGACTAGATGATATGTATAATGTGTTTTTCAAATTTTAAGCCCAATGTAAATAGTAAATAGTATGATTTGTGATGGCTAGATTTTGTACTATTCTGTACCAACATTTAATAACATAATGAACACAAGCAAACTAATCCCTAGAGGCCATGCTCTGAGCTCATTGAGAATGTCCATCCATTTCTGGCTGCTCTCTTCTTAGATACTTTCTGTACTTTTAGTTTCAATGACCCCTTGCCTTGTGATGATGATGATCTGGCCTTCTGTGTTCATTTCCTGGTTATATCTGATTGATCCACATAAGTTCACCTCAGCACTCTAAATTCTCTTTCCTCTCCGGGGCTGAGTTTTATGTTCCTGACATTCAGCATTGTTCCCCAGCCACAGCCCTTTCCCATCCATTACTCCTGACCTGTGAATCATACACTTCTGACTTAGCTCACTGACCCATGTAACATTGAGCTGTCTCGGCCTCTTGGGCTCCCAGTGACCCGCTGGACCCTGCCAGCCAGAATGCAACATCCATCCTCTTTGAACGTCAATTCGTGCGTGCATTCTAGTCTCTTCTCTCCAAGGCCCCCTTTCTTTTAAGTTTCCTTGATGGAAGATAATGGCACAGGGAAAATGTAAGGCGTCAATAAAGGGCATCTGATTAGCACTGAGAGGAAAGAGTAAATTCAGTCCTTCAAGGATCCATGATTTTGTCTCCCTGATGTACATTGCAACTATTCTACAACTTTCTGAGAATTGTTATGGCCAAGGGACATATTGCATGGCAGCCAACTAGATATAAGGTTGCTGCTATTAGAAGCAGGCCTAAGTGAGGGAATCCCTGAAGGCTGTAAGATTATCACAAAAGTGCCATCAGTTGAGAAGAAGTACTGATGTTAATGCTTGCAATATTAACCAGAATTCCCTTCCAGTAACTATGAACTGCACTAATGTAGTACCATGAGTTTCTGTATATTGTGCTAAATTTAGGAGAGAGAAAACAATATTAATAAGATCTCCTAAATGCTTTGTTAAAGGCTTGGATACAAGTTCTTTCTTTGTTCATAACTTTCTTAAATAAACATGTTCTTTATTCTCTCCCCTTTCCCCCAAAAAGGGTTATCATGGCCTAAAACTTTATTATCCTATAAGCAACCAGGCTATAGGTTTTTATTAACTTATAATCCATTCCAAACAGAGAAGAGTAGTAAAGGAAGAAATAGTGACTCAAAGTTTTTTTTTGTTTGTTTGTTTTTTCCCAGAAGACTTCCTCTGGTTTAATTGAGGAGGGGCAAGAGATATATTGGGAAATGAAAGTGATGTAGAAACAAAAGGAAATAACAAGACTTTTTCAAAAGACCTGAGATAAAAATGGAGAATAAATCATAATGAACTGAAGGACAGAATAGAAGAAGAATGGCTTTTATGTGTATAATTTCTCAAAAATTAAAATTCTTGATTTCTTCTTTCTGAGCTATTTGGTAGTAAGCAGGTCCCATAAATAAAGAGGAAAGCCTGTCTCTATGGAGGGAGAAGAAGTAATTCTGTAAGTGGCTTGGTATGGTGAGGTCAACCGAATTTGGTCCATGCATTCATGAGGGGGTCAGCACTTTGGTCAGTCAATGTGACAAGCTGGCAGTGGCAGCAGCCACCTCAGTATACAAACAAGGCAAAATGATGGATGAAGACCCTCTCCCCAAAACAATTTGACTGAGCAAAGCAAATTTCAAAGTTATGGGAAAAGATGAATTAATCCTAGAGTGGAAGCAATATGAATAAACTTTGTAAGGCAAGTACACAGACTTGAACTCAAATAATGTAACTAACTTCAGTGAGTCTGAAAAAAAGCTAAAACAGCAATGAGTCTGCAAGAAGAGAAAATATTATTTTTTCTTTTCATTAATAGCTTTTTAGTTTTCAAAATATATGCAGATAGTTTTCAACAATTATCCTTGCAAAACCTTGTGTTCCAAATTTTTCTTCCTCCTTCTCTCCCCTAGAACAGCAAGTAATTCAATATTTTAAACATGTGCAATCCTTCTATATGTATTTCCACAATTATCATGCTGCACAAGAAAAATCAGATCAAAAAGAAAAAGAAGGAAAAAGAAAAAAGCAAGCAAATAACAAAAAAGGTGAAAATACTATGTTGTGATCCACACTCAGTCCCCACAGTCTTCTTTCTGGATACAGATGGCTCTCTCCATCACAAGTCTATTGGAACTGTCCTGAATCACCTCCTTGTTAATCATCACATTATCTTGTTGTTGCCGTGTATGATGCTTTCTTGGTTTTGCTTATTTCACTCAGCATCAGTTCATATAAGTCTCTCCAGGACTTTCTGAAATCATCCTGCTCATTGTTTCTTACAGAACAATAATATTCCATAATATTCATATATCATAACTTATTTAGCCATTCCCCAACTGATGGGCATCCACTCAGTTTCCAGTTCCTTTCTACTACAAAAAGGGCTGCCACAAACATTTTTGCACATGTGGATCCTTATCCCCTTTTTATGATCTCTTTAGGATACCATCCCAGTAAAGATACTGGCTGGATCAAAGAGTATGCAGTTTGATAGCCTATTGGGCATAGTTCCAAATTGTTCTCTAGAATGATTGGATTAGTTCACAACTCCACCAACAATGCAATAGTGTCCCAGTTTTCTTCTCCAACATTTATAATTATCCTTTCCTGTCTTCTTAGCCAATCTGAGAGGTGTGTCATGGTACCTCTGAGTTGTCTCCGAGCATTTTTTATAAGATTAGAAATGGCTTTAATTTCTTCATCTGAAAATTGTTTGTTCATATCCTTTGACCATTTATCAATTGGAGGATGGCTTGTATTTTTATAAGTTTGAGTCAATTCTCTAAATATTTGAGAAATGAGGCCTTTATCAGAACCTTGGTTGAAGAGAAAATATTCTAATGAGACTGGCAATCAAAAAACAAGAGATACTAAATTCAAATGAGATCAGTATTAATCAGCAATCAATTTGTTTTTTTCCTAAAAATGAAAGGTGAATTGGAACAGAGAAGAAAAATAGGAACAAGCCCACAATGAATTGAATATCTAGGAATTTACTCCTGATTGTCAAAAACACAAAAAATTTTAATGGTAAAATATCAAATGCCAAATCAGGAGAATCAAAAATTGGATGGCAACTATCTCAAGGATCAATTGCACAACTTGAAGGATCATTGGCTTTACAGAACTATAGTGAAGAATTTAAGCACAGGCAGATAAGTTAGATGACTTCATTATTTAGCTTGAAGAATTATGTGATATGCAGAAGACCATGCAAGTTCTTCCACCACAACTGAAGGAAACTCATCTTCAATAGTAATACCATCAGCAGCCATCTGAGGCTTTAGCCTCAGGTCTTAATTTTCTTATCCTTTAGACCAGGGAAAGATCATGGGTAAAGATGGCAGCCATCTGGCTAACGGACCAAGTAACAGTGATTCTCCCTTCAGAGAACATCTGAGATTGGATTTTTAGAGAGGGTGGTACACAATTAAAGATGACTTTTTTATATCTCCAGGAAATGGTAATAAGCTCTTCAACAAATCTGAAAAGAGAACTGGGTCTCACCTCAATGTAGCAAACTACTCAACTGACACAGACTCCAATTGTGTTCTTCAAATAGAAAGAGCAAAGACTGTGAAAGGTAATTGAACTATAGATTTCTGTCATGTTCAGAATGGTTTTGGTTTCTGTAAAATGCACAGGACTCAATTTTGAAACATGCTTCCAACAACATTTTTATTCAGTGTCATTTAATTTGGGAGAGGACACTGTGTAGAAAAAAAATTATTTTATGCATACCCTTCTCTCACAATTTGTTTTGTTTATTTTGCTTTAACACCCCTAACATTTTGAAAATTTGTAACAGTTAATTACTTTTAAAAGGACTGAAATTATTTTTACATGGATTAATGTGAAATTGAAAATGAAAATTATTTCTGTGAAGTATAACACTGTGATGACTGTGATGTATATACAAATCTACATATATCTAGGACCTGTGTTGTGTAAGGGGATTCTTTCTAATATTGTTCTTTCCTTATGTAACATTTAGACTTGTCATGGTCATTGTGGGGTTTTGACTGTCCAGTTTGCCCAGTATAGTAATTTTATCACTAAAAGGTAGATTGTTGATAACTCCCACAATAGTTTCAGTGTTAATTAGAGGTTTCTTTCTGTGAATTTATTTTTAAGGTGATTATATGTTTTAGAATTTTGTGTGCATAAATTTTTACTTTTTATGAACTATCATATTATGTTAGTGCAAATTGCATGGTGAATCCACAATATCTTGTCTCTACTGACCAAACTGGGAAGCTAGGTGGCTCAATGGATAGAGTGCCAGAAATGGAGTAAGAAAGACTCATCTTACTCAGTTCAAATCTGGCCTTAGACACTTACTAGATGGGTGACCCAGAGCAAGTCATTTAACCCTCTTTGCCTCAGTTTTCTCATCAGTCAAATGAACTAGAAAAGGAAATGGCAAATCATTCCAGTATCTTTGCCAGGAAAACCCCAAAGAAACTGAACAACAAAACTAACTAAACCTAAATAATAATTCTTAATAATGTAATGAAAATTTAAAATCCTTTTTTAAAAAGTGCACAGATAGACATAGGACAACCAATTGAATAGTATTTAAGAAGACAACTTGAGAAAATGGGAAAGACAAACAAACTCCAAACCCTAGATTTGAATCAAGAAATTCACATTCTAAGCAGTTCTCTACCACTAATGTGAGATCAAGAAAAAAAATCAATTTACTTCACTAGAACTCAGTTTCCAAGTCCATGTGGGCCTTGGACTAGATGATCTCTCAAATACCTTTCAGCATTAAGGTCCTATGATTCAATGGAATGAAGATATTCATAACAGCATTTTTTGGGTGATAGCAAGGAACTAGAAACAAAGTAGGTATCTTTCTACAGAGGAATGGTACAGCACCATGCAGTTTGAAAAGGCCTAAATTTGGAGGATGAAATGTAGCATTATCAGATCTAAATCTGAATCCGTGCTATCACACTCAGCCTTCTACATGATATTAGGCAAACCACTTAAATTTCTTGGATCTGAGTTTTTGCATGATGGACTCAGGATTTAGTAAGAACTCAGCAGGTTAGACTTAAGGACTGAAGAATGAAACCTTCTATTCTATATCATCCCTATTCTCCTAGCAGTATCCTTCCTAACACTTATCAAACGCAGTGTTAGGCTACATACAGTTCTGAAAAGGACCAAACATCGCAGGACCCTATGGCCTCCTACAACCATTTGCAGAAGCAGTAAAACTATTTACCAAAGAACCCCTTCATCCCTAGCAGTCAAGTCTAATGGGAGCTAAGTTGGTGCAAATGGGAGAACAGTGGACAGAACAAGCAAAGCAATGTTCCTGCTAGATTTTTTCCTAATCTGATCACATCTGGAGTTTGGCACATTACTGTGCTCTCTTCCAGATGCCATATTTTAATAAGGGCTCCTTACAAGTCTGAGATAAAAGTAAGGGTGCTTGTCCAGTAATACCTAATGTGTCATTAAAATCCCAATCAAGTCTAATGGACTATTTGTACTTTTTTGTATTTATTCTTAAAGTTCTCTGAGTCCTTTATGTCTTATATATTTTCTTGGGGAAGAAAAAAAGGTTCTTTCATCTTAAATCTTTTCCTTTCTCATTCCTTCCATCTTTTTTCACTCACTGAGCCCCAGCTCTATCTTAATGATTTCATGATGCAAGTATTATCTCTATTTTATAGACAAAGAAACTGAGACTTAGAAAAATGAAGTTACTTTCATACAGCTAGTAAGTGGTTCTAGACCAGGGCTACTGATCCTAAATGAAGAATCCTTTCTACTATACTATGTAAGTACTTGATCCTATGCAAAGTGCAGCTATGTCTTGTGAAACCCAGTGAAAAGAAGGGTAAAGCCTGTGCCAGACAATTCCTCAAGAGCAGCAGACCACCTGAAAGCCATTGTTACTCAACTTCATTTTATTGATGTGATTTATTGCTTGATTGGTTGGATAGGATTTTGATAAATCCAATTTGTCAAACATGACTTGCATTCTAGTGCTGTCTTTCTAAATATTTGCCATCTATTCTAGCCTTAGACACTTTACTAATTTCATTAGCTCATTCTACACTCCATCTTTAAAGTCATTAATGAAAATATTGATCAGGGGTTTGAACTTCCATCAGATCTCTTGGATGCATCTTGCCCTTCTTAGCCTAACAACTAATAATGATGACTCTTTTTCATAAACCCAAGTATCCACGTTATAGATAGCAATTATATCTAACAAAAGATGCTTTTTAGAGTTGTTCTGTTTTGTCACAGAAGATAAAGATTAATGAATCAAAAATGTAATAAATCAGAGGAAAAACTTGTTAATTATGAAAACTATGTATAAGGGGAAATGATTGCTTTGGAAGATAATGAGTTCCTCCTCACTGGAAGACTTTGAGCAAAGTATCGGGATTTAGAACAAGAAGAGACCTTATATATCCTTTCTCCAATCCTTCATTTTACAAATGAGAACACTAAGGCCCAAAGATATTAAATAATTTGCCCTGGAGCACTTCAGGAGTAGCAGCTAGATAACTGTTTGTCAGGGTATGACACTCCATTTTTTATTTCTATAACTTGGTGTTGGCTATCTCATGTTCCTGGAAGGTACTGTCTTTAATGTCTGCCTCACAGAGTCACTCTTTCTTTAAGATACAACTCAATCACTGTCTTCTACACTAAGCCTTTCTTGATCCTCAAGTGCTGGTGACCCCATCTCTGAAGAACTTTGTAATTAGCTGCTTTGTAGATGAGTATGTTTGTGTGTATGTGTGTGTTCATTGTATACATAACAGCTCTGTCTCTCATATGTGTGTATATACATATAGGTTCTCTCTCTCCATGCATGTGTACTGTATATGCATATATATGTGTGTGCATGTAGAGTCTACTGCCTCTCCATGTGTGCACATATACACACATGTATATATTGCAGGTAGGGTCTGTCTGGCTCTCCATGCATGTACATGTGTGTTCATGTAGGGTCTACATGAGTGTTGTTGCTATAGCTTATATAGGTCCACTTGGGTCTGTTGACATGTGACTAGTGGGGAAGATTGAACAGATATTTCTAGAGTTTCCTCTATCTACCCTTTAAAGAGAATTTGGTTCTTGGCAGGAGGGAAGCTGGAGACTGGGACCAAAGATCCAGCCATTCTGCTCTTCTCAGATTTGGAGCTAGCATCATTTCTATCCACTTCCCTACATGTTTTTAGTCTAGGTGAAATAATGACAAGTTTAAGCTAAGTTCTTGATCACTATTTTTTATGGTGAAAGAGTTCCTTAGAAGTCCCTTCTCACTAAATACCAGTATACCAAGACTACATACAAAAAAATTAGCAATTTCATCTTAAACTTTTTCCTTTCTTATTCCTTCCATTTTCTTTCACTCTGTCTTAATGATTTCATGGTGCAAGTATTATCTCCCTTTTACAGGTAAAGAAATTGACTTAGAAAAATGAAGTGACTTTTCCCAAATAAACCAGGTAAGTGGTTCCAGCCTAGGGCTACTAACCCCAAACAAAGGGTTTTTCCCATTATATAAACTATATAAGTTCCACTAAATAAACCCATTTATCAAAGCATACAGTAAAGAGATATCAGAGAAGTTATACAGATGAGAATATACTGGATAATACACAGGGTAAATAAGCTCTCCTATTGGAAGTGAGATCTCTCTGCCCAACTAAGAGAGAAAAAGTGCCAGATCTCACCCAAAGGATAATTCTTCAAAGTTTTTAGTTGCGAATACGGACATGATTGAGCTGCTTGGTCCTCTACATGTTATCTTCTTCCCAGAGTCTTTCTCTTCAGGGATCACTCCTTGAAGAGAATCTGGAGCTGCTTGTCTTCTCTCAAATCTGGAACCAAGAGACCAAAATCATTTTTTCCCCAAGCTCTTATCAGCTCTACCACTGTCATTCAGGCTTGGAGCACTGTGTAATCAATCTCCATTGATGAGAAGAATTTCAAACAAATGAACTTCAAGTCATTGGTAACATGTACATCCTTGTTGCCTCCCCAATTACAATGTACTTCTTGCAAGAAGGAATTGTTTCATTCCTTGTTCTTGTAATCCCAGCACATAGCAGGTATTTAATACATTCTTATTGTCTGATTAATACCATAGAAAAGGGATTTCCTACTTATTTGACCTAACTGACTTCTTAATTTATTCAACTCTAAGCATCATAAAGGGGTTCTCCTTTCCCGGGTTCTAGAAATCACCTCTTTCAGAAGACATTTATTCAGAAGCAAGCACTGATTCCTACTTTTCCTTTATTTTCCATCCCTTCCCCACCACAGAATTTTAATACTAGCATGAAGTTTAGAGGTCATTGACTTCAATATCTCCAATTTTACAGGTGAAGAAAATATGATTCAGAGAAGTCAAGAGATTGATCCAAAGTAATATAATTGGTCGGTGACAGAACTAGGATTAGAACTTAATTCTCTTTACTCTAATTCTACTATTCTTTCCAGTAAGCAATACTGTCTATTCATTTTCTATTATATTACCAGCCTTGCACCCACCCAGAAAAAGTTAATAAGCTACACTTTCCTAAATTATCAAGTGAAAGGGCATGATATTAGACATAAACCCAATAAAAAATTCCTCACCTCATGCCTCCCTACTGAATCCCAACTCCATTTCATCAACTAAAAGGGGGTGGGGAAGAAAAGGAGATACTGTTGAATTCAGACATGACTAGGAACAACAATTGCTGGGGAACACTGATTAGAACTATGAGAGACTGCTCACTTCCTGCAGAACAAGTTGGGACTGGCCGATTCAGAAACTGCCTTCTTGCAAACTGCTGGTTCCTGAAACCTCGGGGGAAACAACACTGCCCTAGAGTTGATGAATTGCGGGCTGGGTGAGGGGTGACTAATATACCCCCATGGAACCAGATTTAGGTTGGTTCATTAGAAAGAAAAATTACTGAGCTAAATCTGCCAAGAGCTGTCTTGGAGATTCTTTCTCTAATGCTTTCCAAAGCATTGCCAGACTCACTGAGGCTGAAACTCAGCTTGGTGCTGTTTGTGCCCTAAGAGAACAGGAAATACAAAGAAGCTTAGCAGCCTTACCAGCCATGTTGTCAGGACTGGAATAATGGCTTCTGACTCTGCTCTGATCCTCAAGGAATACTCAAAGTAGAGAAAGTGGATTTCTTCTTTCTTCTTTCCTGTATCCCTGCTGCTCTGGAAACCTTGTTTTAGATTTTTTTTTCCCCTCCATTATTAGCTTAGGAGCATCAAAGCCATTATCCTAAGGTACCATTAGTACCATAGTGAAGGATTAGCAAGTGGCCTAATGCTTCCTCTCCAATAAGGAATGGGGGAGGTTAAAGGAGGAAACTTAGAATTTGGGTCAGCAAAGTGAGTAATGCTGTAGCTTGATGGACATAGATCATTTCCCCATCATTCATTTGGTACTCTCAGATTTCAGTAGGAAGCAAGGGGAAATGGATTTGCCTCAGCCAGTTCCTTCATATGAATCTTATATGATGTCTCATTGGATTTAGAATTATAAGACCCTGATTCAAAACTAGACTCTGCCACTTAAACTATATGGTTGGGCAAGTTATTTTACCTTTATGATCTTTAATTGTCTCATTGGTAAAATAATACTTGTACTACCTGTTTTATTGGATTGTTGTAGGCAAAAGTACTTTTCAACCCTTAAAACCATCCCTGGGCTGTTTTGATTACTAATAAAGTTTAAAGTATTTTTCTCTCAATGAGTAAGAGAAGAAGGGAGAAGTATGCAAGATCAAGGGTACTAGGACATTAGATAGGCTTGTCTGTAAGTCAGGGAAATAATTTTCCATTTTCCTGCTCCTCAACCTCTCACACCCCTCAGAATTTTGCCTGACAGGCTGTGAAAATAAGGAGCAGAAAGAAGGGTGGGAACTGCCACCCTGGGGAATAGAGTGTATAGTGGCCATGGGGATTGTCCTGAGCCAGAAAGAAGTATGCATGAGTCATGTCTGGGATGGGTTGTGCTATTGAAGGGTCATCCACATTCTTTCTTAAAATTTGTCCAGGATGGAGACTAAGGCCTGTCATCTTTATTTGCTCGCACTTCCTTTGAATTTGAGGATTCCCTTAAGATTTGGCATTTAGAAGTACACACTTTGTTTTTCTTAACCTGGCAAATGTGATAAAGTTGCTGATCAAAAGAATTGCTAAGGAGTGTGTACTGTTGTTTGAATGCAGCATTGAGGAGAGACAACTGGGAATAAATTGAAGAGATTTAAAACTGCTGTGTCTGCCAGAGTGATATTTCAGATCAAAGGCTCAGAATTAATGGATTGATTCATTTTTACAACTTCCCTCAGCAGAGAGAATACATTCACTAGGTTTTCTTTGTGCACCAAAACAAGTCAGTAACAATATGAGAAATTAATTTGTTGATAATTGAGTCAATCATCTGTCATTACCTGTGGTTTAGTTTAAAAGGAAATCATTTTATCAAAGAATTGGAAATGAAGGGGTTGCCCATCAAATAAGAATGACTGAACAATTCTAGTATATGGTTGTAATGGAATACCATTGTGCTATAAGATGTGATAAAGGTGTTATTTCAGAAAAAAAAACTTTGAGAAAACTTATATGAATTGATGCAAAATTGAGTGAGTAGAACTAGAAGAACATTGTACACAGTAATAGCAATACTGTAACCATGATCAAAATATTTAGCTACTCTGATCAAGACAACAATCCAAGATGTTTCCAAAGGACTCATTATGAAAAATGCTATGCATTTCCAAAGTCAAAACTTATTTAACTCTGAGTGCAGACTGAAGCATATTGTTTTTCATTTTCTTTAGGTTTCTTGCTTTGTTTACCACTTGGCTAATGTAGAAATATATTTTGCATGTATAATATATGTATAAGAAACATCATATTGCTTACCTTCTCAATAGGTGAGGGGAGGGCAAAAATTTAGAATCTCAAAAATTTTAAATTGATATTAAAATAATAATAAAAATGCACTATCACTTCCCAGGAGGATGGGGCTGAAGGAGTGATTAGAGAAAAGTCATATCCCAAGAGCATAGTTGGCTCAGCTTGTAAAAAGTATGGAAGGAGAAAATTAACTGATGAGTCATCATGCCAGCTAATGAGCACAAGAATATAGCAAACCACTGATAGAAGCAAGAAGCTGATATAGGTATTGCTTTTCAGAATTTTTTCTCTTTTGGGGATTTTGATTATTTTATTTCATTCTCCCTATTTCTTTTTAAGCAGAATCTTCTAGCACCATGCTATATTGGAGTACTGAAGATGTTCTCAGTAAAAGTTTTTTTCCCTTTTTTCCTTGATGTTTTTGAATTTTGAATTGAATTTAACTCAGCTTTTCTTGCTATTTTTGGGGAAGGCTTTCTTTGGAATTTTATGGTTTTGAAATGTGATTTTAAAAAACTTTTGTTCCGTTTCACTAACATTTACAGCCTTTAAAAAAATCTCTTCCCTATTTTTAGTTTTGTAATTTTCTTTTTCTAGTCTATAATAAGTACTTCTCTTGATCTCACTCAGGCTGTTTTAGTCCTGTGATAGAGAGATAAAAGTCTGCTCTTCTTTGTTGCTAATAATTTTGGAGTTATATGTCTGTTTTAATGAATTTTACTTAAGTGTTATGGCTTACCAATATACTAAGTGTTAGTATGATTGTGTTTCTATGTGTCTAGTAATTTGTATATTTCTTTTGCATTTCCTATGAGCTATACTGCTTTTGGATTTCTTTGGAACTCTCTATAATGCCTTTCTTCTCCAAGAAACTTGTCATTAGGAAATTTTGTTATGCTACAAGATTGAATCTGCCAAGTACTCATAGTTCATCAATAATCTCTGCCTTTCTGATTGGACTCTTAGACTGAAAGGCAGGACTATTAGCTTCAGGAACCTTGTTTATATTGGGCTCAGCATAGTTTTGTCTTTTCATTTCCCACCAGTAACATCACTTCTGGATTTCTTTAGAATAAAGTACCTCCTTCCCCTAATTTTTTAGCTTCCTTGAGGATAAGAACTGCCTTTACTTTTATTTGTATTTGAATTCCCAGTATTTAGTTCAGTTCCTGGCACATAGTATATGCTTAATAAGTGTTTATTGGCTGACTATTATTTGATACACCCCAATTCTTAGAGAATTGTGTTATTGTATCATTGTAGTTTAATATTGCATGTTTAGCTTTACTTTAGAAGTGTAGTTTTTCAAATACTGGCATACAGTAACCTACGAAACAGAACTATTGTGTTTGAAATAGAACTGTTTGAGAAATGTTGTGATGTTTTTGAATTGGAAATTAATGATGGTCTCCTGATTTTAGGAATGGTTCCAAAACATCATGGGATCATAGATTTTAGCACCAAAAAAGTCTTTAAAGATCACTGAGTCCAATCTCTTATTTTATAAATCATATAAGAAAGCATCTCCATCCAATTCATGAATTCAAAATTAAAAAAAAAAAACAGTAAGAAGCCATCAATGACTAAAAAAGGAATTATACCAGAGAAGCAAATGCAAACCATGGTAAATGGACCTGGAACCTATAAACTTAGAGAGAGAAAATTCACCAGGTAAAATATAAGAAAATTGAGCACTGAAAACAATAAAAAAAATTCTGTGGGTTGAGTGAAGCTCAAAAGATAAACCACGGAAAAGAGAGTAACTCTATAACAAATACCTAGAATCATATTGAAATATGGTTTTTGACCACAATAGCTATGAGAATGACTAGAAGAAATTAAGCAAGAGATGAAAAATGAAATCAGAATTTAAGAACTAAGGAAGAAAATAAGGAAGGAAAAAATTTAAAACAGAAAAGAGAAAATCTTATCTAAGTCACAGACTTCATAAAAAATAGAATAGAGCAATCAGAACTCATTAATATTTGAACAAAGTAAAATAATTGAAAAATAGATGAAAATTAAAGATACCTACTATCAAAAGTAACAGATTTAAAATAGGTCTGGGAAAGAATTTAAGAGACTCCTTGAAAACAAAAACAAATGACTAAACATGACCAAATGAAACCTTGGAAACCAAATTTTAAGAAGTCATAAAGCACCTAAGATCTATAAAAAGCAGAGGATGAAGTAAAAAGAGAAAGGATTCTATAATTACTTCCTGAAATAAACTCCGGATTGAAGGCAACGATTGATACAATGGCTAAAATTTACAGTGTGGAAGTCAAAAGTTAAAAAAAAATCCACTACAATTAACCAAAAATAAAAAGTTCCAAGAAATCATAGTTAAGAATACATAAGAATATTATGAAACAGAAAAGGCAGTCTTGGAATACAGTGTCTCCAAAGATGAAAATTAAAAGTTTTCAACCAAAGAAAATTCAAAAATGCAAAAAAGTAAATATAATGGAGGACTTTCAAGAATCCTTACAATATAGACAGAGAAATGGAAAGAGAGAGAGAACTGGGGAGGAAAAAGTTACAAACAGGAGTTTCCCACATGAGCTCACTATATTTGATTATCAAATTTTCAGTGTGAACATTTATAGTTATATAACTTTATTTAATTAGTAAATGCTACAAATTTCCGAGTTTCATTTATTGTTTTGTTTAGTGCCTAAACTTAAGAATGTTAATAATACAAATTAAACTAAAAAGTGTGCCATGTGGACATTTTTCCCCCAGAGGGCCAATTGTTAAACATTTATTGTCCTACTTTTGCTCACAAGTGAAACAAAATCAATTTTGGAGAGTTAATCATAAGAAAGAAATTTTTTTAATAATTATAACTTTTATTGACAGAACCCATGCCTGGGCAATTTTTTACATTATCCCTTGCACTCACTTCTGTTCCGACTTTCCCCCTCCCTCCCTCCACCCGTTCCCCCAGATGGCAAGTAGTCCTATACATGTTAAATATGTCACAGTATATCCTAAATACAATATATGTGTGCAGAACCAAACAGTTCTCTTTTTGCACAGGAAGAATTGGATTCAGAAGGTAAAAATAGCCCGGGAAGAAGAATCAAAATGCAAACAGTTTACAGTCATTTCCCAGTGTTCTTTCTTTGGGTGTAGCTGCTTCTGTCCCTAGTTGATCAATTGAAACTGAGTTAGACCTTCTCTTTGTCAAAGAAATCCACTTTTCATCAGAATGCATCCTCGTACAGTATTGTTGTTGCAGTACATAATGTCTCCTGGTTCTGCTCATTTCACTTAGCATCAGTTCATGTAAGTCTCTCCAAGACTTTCTGTATTCATTCTGTTGGTCATTTCTTATCAAACAATAATATTCCATAACATTCTCATACCACAATTTACCCAACCATTCTCCAATTGATGGGCATCCATTCATTTTCCAGTTTCTAGCCACTACAAACAGGGCTGCCACAAACATTTTGGCACATACAGGTCCCTTTCCCTTCTTTAAGATCTCTTTGGGATATAAGCCCAGTAGTAGCACTGATGGATCAAAGGTTATGCACAGTTTGATAACTTTTTGAGCATAGTTCCAGATTGCTCTCCAGAATGGTTGGATTCATTCACAACTCCACCAACAATGCATCGGTGTCCCAGTTTTCCCGCATCCCCTCCAACATTCATCATTATTTTTTCCTGTCATCTTAGCCAATCTGACAGATGTGTAGTGGTATCTCAGAGTTGTCTTAATTTGCATTTCCCTGATCAACAGTGATTTGGAACACTCTTTCATATGAGTGGAAATAGTTTCAATTTCATAATCTGAAAATTGTCTGTTCATATCCTTTGACCATTTATCAATTGGAGAATGGCTTGATTTCCTATAAATTAGAGCCAATTCTCTCTATATTTTGGAAATGAGGCCTTTATCAGAACTTTTAATTGTGAAAATGTTTTCCCAGTTTGTTGCTTCCCTTCTAATCTTGTTTGCATTAGTTTTGTCTGTACAAAGGCTTTTTAATTTGATGTAATCAAAATTTTCTATTTTGTGATCAATAATGGTCTCTAATTCATCTTTGGTTACAAATTTCTTCCTCCTCCACAAGTCTGAGAGACAAACTATCCTATGTTCCTCTAATTTATTTATAATCTCATTCTTTATGCCTAAATCATGGACCCATTTTGATCTTATCTTGGTATATGGTGTTAAGTGTGGGTCCATGCCTAATTTCTACTATACTAATTTTCAGTTATCCCAGTAGTTTTTGTCAAATAATAAATTTTTATCCCAAAAGTTAGGATCTTTGGGTTTGTCAAACATAAAGAAGAAATTAATGAGAGAAAGAAAATATAAGGACCAGAGAGTTGACTCTAGGCTAGATAGGTACGTTTTAGTAATGTATAACTGAAGTGGTCAGTTATTATTTGACTTTTATCAGGTTCATTTTCTTTCTCCAACTTCTTTTTCTCTACACAAGAGAAGAGACTAAAAAAAAGAGGGAAAATAAAATTATATTATATAGGGAAATGTCATAAAATATGTAAACAATATATAGCCATAGCCTTGAAGATATATGTAATTAAATTCATAAAACAAAGATAATAAAATGGATTAAAAAGCAAAATCTTACAATATATAATTTATAAAAATATGCTATAGTTATAAAGATTCACACAGAGTTAAAATAAAGGTCTAAAACAGAATTTATTATGCTTCAGATGAGCTTCAAATAATAGGGGTAGCATCCATGATCTCAGATAAGCAAAAGTAAGTATATATGCACCAAAGAACATAACATGTAAGTCAAGGGTTTTTAACTTGGGTTTGTGCACTTTAAAGATATTTTGGTAACATTATTTAAACATACATGGTTTCTTTTATTATCTATATATTTTAATATATTTTAAAATATTATTCTGTGTAGTTCTTAGGCTTTACCAGACTGCCAAAGAGTCCATGACACACAAATGTTATGGACCTAAATTTTTAAAAGAAAAATTAAATAAATTAAAATATAAAATAGAGAAACTATATTAGCTGGGCACTCCTTCAGAAACAGGTACATATAACAAAAAAAAAGAAAGAAAGAAAGAAAGAAAGAAAGAAAGAAAGAAAGAAAGAAAGAAAGAAAGAAAGAAAGAAAGAAAGAAAGAAAGAAAGAAAGAAAGAAAGAAAGAAAGAAAGAAAGAAAGAAATTAAAGATCTCAATAGAATTTTACAAAAGTTAGATATGATAGATCATTAAAAATAACTGAATGGAAATACAAAAGAATATACTTATTCATTGACTAAGATCAGAAATGCTAAACCATTTTCTGGTCAATAAGTTACAAATAAAAATATAATTAAAATTATAATCAATAAATGATATTTGAAAAAAAGATTCAATCTTAGATAGAGACTAAATCATTTAGTCCTAAAGAAATAGTAGGTCAATAAACAATACCTAGATGTGATAGATAATTTCCATCAAAGAAAATAACAACAATGGCAAAGTATGCCAAAATTTTGGATATACAGTAAAAGCAAAGCAATCTTTAGGAGGAAAAATATGCTACTAAGTTCTTTCAACAACAAAAGAACCAAAGAATCAATGAATTGGTTATATAACAACAAAAGAAACTCTAAAAAACTAACAAATTAAAAAAAAAACTCATCTAAACACAAAAATTAAAATTCCAAAAAGTGCAAAAGAGTTTAATTTAGAATGTAAAAATCCATTATATATATATATATATATATATATATATATATATATATATATATATATATGTATGTATCATAAGAAACTTTTAAAAATTGATAAAACTAATCAATGTTTTGGTTGGCTAATATGATGAAGAGGAAAAAATATTAACAAAAGAAAAAGAATTACAACAAATAAAGAGAAAAAAACAAAATTATTAGAAATTATTTTATCCAAATATATACTAAAAATGATAAATGAATATCTAGAAAAATATCACACATCTGATAGAACAAGAAAATAGGGGTATAATATTAATATTAGAACCATAGTACTTGATCATAAAACAAGAAAAACCAAAGAAATTTATCTCAGAGAAATAAATTGAGTAAATCATAAAAGAATTTTCAAAGAAAAATAAAGCCAAAATTAGAGGAATTTATAAGTAAATTCATTCACATATTCAAAGAATAATTAATTCCAATATTATATAAATTGTTTATAAAAATAAAGGAAGAAGAAATAATACCACAACTAATAGATAAATATAGTCCAGATACCTAAGCTAAGGAGGAAGAATGCAAATAAAGAAAATTATAAAACAATATTTCTAATAAATATTGAAACAAAAATATTAAATAATGCATTATCAAAGAGACTACACTAATGTATAGAAAGATTGTAAAATAAAGACATTGAATTTATAACAGTAATTAAATTTGGTTTTGTTTAACATTAGGAAAACTATAAGCATAAGAAATGTTTTGATAAAATGTAATAACCCTTTAAATTAATAACATTTTGAAACATACTAGTGTTCCTTAATTTGATAAATAATAAATATAAATAATATATGTCCCAAAGCTCTTCACTTTTTCTTGTGAAGAAACACTAAAAACCTTTCTAATAAAATCAGGAGTAAAATAAATATATCCATTTTTGTTATTATTATTTAATATAATTCTAAAAACCAAATTAATATAATAAGTGAAAAAGGAATTAAAGAATAAACATAAGCAAAAGGGAAATAAAATTATCATTATTTTACAAATGACATGTTTTACTTAGAGAACACTAAAGATTCAGTTAGTTAATTGAAATAATAATTTTGGTAAAGTAGCAAGATATAAAAAAAAATGCATAAAATTTGACAGCCTTTCTGTATTAGAAACAAAACCCAGCAGGATTTTTTTCTCTATTCCATTTCTCTATTATTTCAAAAGAAATAACTATAGCATATATAAAATATCTGAGAACCCACTATCAAGATCCCCACAGGAATTATATGAACACAACTACAAGATACTTTTTATAGAAATAAAATCAGACTTGCAGAATGTGTGCATGGTTGGGTTGTGCAGATATAATACTTCAAAATACTATCTAAATTAATTTATAGATATTGTACCGTACCAATGAAGCTATTGTGTACTTGCTTTATCGAATTAGAAAACATAATGAAAGAACAAAAATTCAAGAATCTCAAGGAAAATATTTTTTAAAAGTAGAAAAGAGACCTCACAGTACCAGATTGAAAGCTATGCTACAATAGTGAAACTGAAAAGCAGACAGGGAGAACTTAGGTTTAAGATCAGCATCTGATATCATATATCAACTAGAAATAGAGAAGAATGCAGGACCTAAAATGGTCAATTTTGACTACATAAAACTGAAAAAAAAATGTTAACAAACAAAATCAATGAAGTTAAAATGAGAAGGAAAACAGTTAAATCTTTACAGCAAATTAATTCAACAAAGATCTGCTATAAATCATAGAATTATTTAGGGATTATGTGAAAGTTGTATATTGTTTATGCTATATATTAAAGGTTGACAAACTGTGACCAACAGATCATAGTTTACCTACTTCTGTTATAGGTGAAAGAATTATAGAATTTTCCAACCTAAGTAAAAGGTTGGTCACTGTTCTCAAGCAGCCTGTGATTTGAGGCATTCAATGAAGCCAGAATTTGTACACAGAAGTCAGAAGAAGCTAGAGAATAAGATAGAACAGCTACCTGAAATAAAAGCTGATTATGAATATACTCCCTCTGCTGTTTAAAAGAATCCCAATGGAGAAGAAAATAAAAAAGCTATTTCAGGCTCGTAGCTAAAAGAAATAACTAAAGATAGAAAACCTCTGCAGCTGCTATCATTGGAGAAAATCTGTGTTAAAAAGCAATATGCCCAGCTTTTAACTTTTGTTTTAAGTCCTGCAGAGATCCACCTTGGATTTTGTTAAACATAATGTATTGCAGTCAGCTTATAATAGCTTGGGGGAGCTGATTGTTAAATTTTCAGCAGGAGCATATACACCCTTAGAAAATATCAAATGCTAGCAATCAGAGCTTGATTTATTATTGTATAGGTTACCTAGACTTAATGTGATGGTAAAAATGTTAATAATGAAGATTAAACGTGTGTCTGTGTAGAAGTTTTTTTTGAGAGATAGTTATTAAACATGTACAAACACACCTTCCCATACCATTCATTGTACTGACTTCATTCTTTTTGGCTAATTCCATATTCCCCATTCTTTAGAGCCACATGAAGGTCTCAGTCAAACCTTCAGAGTAATATGAAATTTTAGAAAGAGTTATCTCTTGAATAATATTTCCATTTATCTAAGAATCTACAAGTTTTGTAACTGTAATGATTCATTATGATGAAAAATATTGAAATGACCTTAAATGAGAAGGGAATGTCTTTCAAGTTCATCTCTCTGGCCCCAATATACAAACAGGTAGGACAATACATAGGTACTATAAGAAATATATCATAAATTTTCTGGTTGCCTTTCCTCTGTTGAAGAAATTATTCATAATCCAAGGTTTTCCTGATTAGAGAGAAGGCTGGTCCCAGAGCAAACCTACGAGTTCTAACACAGGCTACCCCATCCCAATCTTGGTATCTCTTTTTTTCTAGAGACAGAAAAAGAGCACTTAAGAACTGAGGCCTTGATGTTTTCCAAATTCTGCTTGCTTTCTGCTCTTCAGATCATCCCACCATGACCAGATGCAGCTAGTCTGAGACTTGATCTACAAGAGTGACATCAACTAAAGAGATAGAAAAGGGCAACAAAATAAGTCAAATGAAAGGCACTTCTTTTCTTTTTTAAAATGGCATTTTATTTTTGTAATTACATGTAAAGACAAGTTTTTAATTTAATATTTTATTTTTTCCCAATTGCACGTAAAAACAATTTTCAACTCTTGTTTTTAAAATTAAGTTCCAGATTCTCTTCCTTTCCCCCCACCCCCTCATTATGAAAGCAAGAAATTTGATAATAGGTTATACTTAGTCATGCAAAACATATTTCCATATTAGTCATGTTGTAAAAAAAATAGACCAAAATAAAAACCCAAGAAAATTTTTAAAAGTATAAAAGCATGCTTTGATCTGCATTCAGACTTCATCAGTTCTTTCTCTGGGGATGGATGATATTTTTCATCAAAAGTCCTTCAGAGTTGTCTAGGATCATTTCATTGCTGAGAAGAGGTAAGTCATTCATAACTGATCATCTTACAATATCTCTTTTACTGTATACAATATTATCCTGGTTATACTCATTTCACTTTGCATAAGTTCATGTAAGTCATGAAGACAATTTTAACACTCGTTTTAAATAAAATTTTGAGTTCCAAATTTTGTCCCTCCCTCTCTTCCCTCCTCTATCCCTAAGATAGTAAGCAATTTGATATAGGTTATTCATGGGTAGTCATGCAAAACATATTTCTATATTAATCATGTTGTGAAAAAAGAAACAGTTTGAAAAAAATGCAGTTTTGAAAGGCAATTCTTATTCAAAAATGATATGGACACTGTACATGTTACCACTCTTTTGGGAGCTAAGTCTGCATAGTGGACAGATGCTGGTCCTTGAGGCCAAAAGACCTGAATCAAAATCTTATATCAGACACCTAATAGTCGTGTGATTCATTCTGGGCAAGTTATTCAATCTCCCTTGGTCTCAATTTGCTCATTTGTAAAATGAGGATAATAATAGCATCTACTCTGTAGGATTATTGTAAGGATAAATGAGATAACCTATATAAATCACTATAGATTGTGTGTGTGTGTGTGTGTGTGTGTGTGTGTGTGTACAGAGAGAGAGGGAGGGAGAGGGAAAGAGGGGGGAAGGAGGGAGGGAGAGAGAAAGAGAGGAAGAGGGGGGTAGATGCTGGCTACTATTAGGGCACAATCAAACAATCCTATAGACCTTCACATCCCACTGGCTCCATTGCTTGCTGGAGGACCCAGAAGTAAATACACAGAGTTTCCAGCAGCAGAGCTGCAGTGAATTTTTCAAGCAGCCAAGCTGTGGCCCCATAAAGACAACAACAGCAGGGAGAGGGGGAGACAGAGACTTATAATCTTGCTAGACTGTCCTATTGTCAAAGTCAGGATGTATAATGCAGAGATTTATCAAGCGCTCAATTCAGTCCATTCACACAGCTCTTTCCTTATGCCGAGATGCTCTCCAATCCTTACAGTGGATTAACTGGTTCATTTCACATGACTAATATAAAGAAGGGTAGGGAGCATAAGAGACCAACACTATCCTTTGACAAGCCAATACTTACTTGCGAAGTGACCCTTGGCAAGAGTCAGTTAGCCTCTGTTTGCCTCAGTTTCCTCAATTGTAAAAGGGGGATCATAATAATATTTATCTCCCAGGACTTTGTGAAGATCAAATGAGATTTTTGGAAAGTATCTGGAACATAGTAATTGCTTATTTGTATACATTTTTTTGTTGTTGTTCATAAAATTCAGTCATGTCCGAGTTTTTGTGACTCCATTTAGGTAATTTTTTTTTGGCAGAGATACTAGAGTTTTTGCCATTTTCTTTTCTAGCTTATTTTAAGATAAGGAAACTGAAGCAAATAGGGTTATATTACTTGCCCAAGGTCGCCCAGCTAGTAAGTATGTGAGGCTAGATTTGAACTCATGAAGAGGAATTTTCCTGACTCCAGGCCCAGCGCTCTATTCACTGTATCACCTAGCTGCCCATATAAATATTAGCTATTATTATTATTACTGTCATTGTAATTACAGACAGAAGGTTCTTAAAAATCTAACCCCACCCTAAGGAGCGCTCCAGTAACAGTCATTTAAATCATGCATACAGATGTAAATGACTGCCCTAAGATTCCTTTTCTGGGTATGGATTTTGATAGAGGGCAAGGGAAAAATAATGAGGCCACTGGATGGCTAAAACAGGTTGGGGAAAGAACAGAAGAAAAACTGTATGTCCTTTACTGTGGAGAAAATAGGATTGGGCAACATAAAGGAAAGATCTGAAGAAGTGGATGAAGAATAAAGGGAAGAGAGAGAGAGAGAAATGGAGCATGTAGCAATTGAAGAATAGTCTAACCTAAATTCAAATCCTCCTTAAGACACTAGCTGTGTGACCAGAGTGACCCTGAGTTAGTTTTGTCAGCTGTAAAATGGGGATAAGAATAGCAACTAACTCAGAGAAGTGTTGTAAAAAATCAAATGAAATATCTGTAAAGGTGGGTATCTCGATGGCACCATGGATAAAGCACCTAAATCTAGAATTAGGAAGATTCATCAAATCTGATCTGTGTGATCTTGAGAAAGTCACTTTATTCTGCTTGCCTCGGTTTCCTTATCCGCAAAATAAGCTGGAGAAGGAAAGGGCAAACCACTATGAAATCTTTGTCCAAAAAAAAAAACACCAAATAGAATCACAAAAAGTCAGACATGACTGAAATGTCTGAACAATATATACTAGGGGAGAAGAAGAAAGGGAGGGGGAGAATTGAAACAACCTCTCAGGTTTCTGTCCCTCCTCTTTTTAATTTGATACTGACCCTTTTACCAGCCTGGTCTCTTACAGGTTTTGTTGACATTCATTGATCTTAATTCCTTTTCTGAGTCCAGTGACATTAAATTCCAGTGGGGCTGTCACTAGAGACACTTTTAAAGGGGGTAGGAAAGCAGCTGCAGAGATTCCTGCAAGTGGAGCATTCATTCAATTTAAGCCTGAACATTAGTAGACTGTGGAGCAGCAGGAAACTGGCTCCAGGTTTATCTGCAATACAGGCTGAGGAAACAGATGGGGTCAGTCTCCCTGATTGTCAAATTGCCAATATGTAAAGGGCCTTTAGAAAACAAAACAGGAAATGGCAAAAATGAGTCAAAGAGTTTCCTTCCTGCTTGGCCTGGGATTTTATACAGCATTTTTTGCTCTCCCAATTTTTGCATCTTTTCTGATGGTTATGTTTATATTCAAATTAACCAGGCTACTCCTATGCTCAAGAATCTTTGATGGCTCTCCATTATCTCTTAGAATAAAGCACAACCCCATCCATTGGACCTTCTGAGCCCTTTACATTTTTGTCTCAAACTACTTTTTCTGACTCATTTTACAATACTCTCCCTCATAAATTCTGTGTTCCAGCTAAATTGCGTCAATGCTGTTCCCCAGACACTGTACCCTACACACTATATCTTACCTCCATTAATTTGCACAGATTATGTGCTCCTCATTGTGGAAATGCTCTTCTTCCTCAGTTTCATCTCTTAGACCCTCTTGCTCTCTTCAGGTCCCAAGGATCACCAAAAGGCATTTCCTGGTTCCCCTCGTTAGTTGTAGTCCCAATCTCACAATGATTCTGGATTTATTTTCATTTAACTTATATGTGTTACTTGTTGTTTGTCCTGATGATAGAATATAACATCCTTATGGGCTGGAACTACTTCATTTGTATCGCTGGATTTGGTTTTTGTCTTTGTCCTGTGTTTTATACAGGTACTTTTAACATCTGGTACAGAGGGCTTAGGGCTGGATCAGTGATTTCAATGACAGAGAACTTCAAGGGGATGGAATTCCCGCAATGGTGCAATTCAGCACCTTCTCTGAAACTGAGAGTCCCAAGAGCATTGCCTTGAGCAGTTTCAGAGCTTGAACTCTGAAAGGTTTAGAGACCAACAAAACCATTTAAATATGGAAATCAAACAGTTATATGAGAAAAGTCCAGGGGGAAAAAGAATATATTTTTGCAAGTAAGAAAAGGTAAAAATGGCCTACAGCCTATATGTGCCAGGAGCACTGAACCCAGAGCTTCCTAGCTCTGAAGATAACTCTATGCCATCACATTGCCACTCATCCCTGGCACATAGGAGACACTTTATAAAAAGCTTATTGATATTTTTGTATTGAATATCTGTGTAATGCTATTTTCTCCTGGTAGAATGTAGACTCCTTGAAGTCAGAGAGAGTTTAATTTTTGTCTTTTGTGCTTGGTGCACCCCCCCATCTTGCTTTATTGGGAATTATTATTGTTCAGTCATTTTTCAGTCATGTCCAACTCCCCATTTGGGGTTTTCTTGCTGAGATACTGGAATGGTTTGCCATTTCTTTTCCAGCTCATTTAACAGATGAGGAAACTAAGGCAAACCTTGCTAAATGAATTGCTAGTAAGTGTCTTAGGTCAGATTTGAATTCAGGAAGGTGAATCTTTCTAACTCCAAGGCAGATGCTCTATACATTGAGCCATTTAGCTGACCCTTCTATCTTATGCCTGAAGAAGAGCATTCTTATTCTGCTACTTCCTTCCCCAATTTGCTCTGTAATAATATAGGAAATAATCACTTCTGGTTAGGAAGACTAATTGCATTTGGTTTGGAGAAAGGCATTAGAGTCAAGAGCCAAGAGGATTTAGGTTATACTATTATCTAAATCTCTTATCATCAGAGATTCTCCTATCCTCGTCACTTTTCACTCTCTCCCACTAGTTTCCTACACCAAACAAGAATTAGAATATTTTGTTCTTAAATTTCTACCTACACAGAACTGCCTCTCCAGGGAATTGCAGAAACTATTGTTTATGAAAACAGCTTCTCTTCAGGAGATTACTCATGTCTGGAGGAAGATAGGGAGACCAGAGCCCTGAAGCAAAAAAAAAAAAAAAAAAAAAAAATAGAAAGAGGGAAGGAAGAATTCCTCACTTTTTAAGCCACTAAGGAGCCTTTCCATCCTTGACTAGTTCTTTCTTAATAGACATACTAAGGCAATGAATGTGTTTTTTCCCTAAGATGAGCAATTTCCTCTTTTCTTTGAATAGACACTAGCCCATTACTTCATAATGATACCTTGTGCTTATTTTTACATTTTCCCCCTTTTATCATTCTGAACTTGAGAAACATCAACAAACATTGCCTATTCAAAGAGCAAAAAAGGAGAAAGCATGAAACTATGAATCACCATTGCGTACAGCTTGTTTGTCTCTTTTTATATATTTCAAATTTACCATGAAAGCTCCAATTCCTCCTGCTTGTCTATGTCCCTTTGTGAATTTTATTTTATCTTTCATGCATTTTTTGATTTGTGAATGCACTTTTCTTTTTTATATTCCTTATTTAATATTACTATTTTGGTCCCTTCTACCACCCTCACTCTCCCTGCCATCCCCAATGAAATAGTCACACAAAACAAATCTACTTATTTGTCCATGTCCATTCTGTAGCTTTGGTTCATCATTTCTCTACTAAGTGATGAGAAACATGATTCCATTCTCTGAATATGTTCCTTTCATTATTTCTTACAGAACATTAATATTCCATTGTATTCATGTGCCATAATTTGTTTACTCTATCCACTACACACTACTTAGCTGGTCATTCCAAAATGTCTTTCCCCTTCTCCCAGAGTCCAATCCCTTAATAAGAAAAAGAAAGAAAAACAAGTTTTAAAAAATTAACCAATACATCAACCAAATCTGACATATGTAGTCCCCATTTCTGCAAAGTAGAATTCTCATGATTACACATAACCATTTTAAATTATATAGCATTTAATTTCATTTGTTTTGTTACTTTAATTTACATTCTGTAGATTGCTTTCTTGGACCTGCTTTCTTTATTTTGTATCAATTCATATGTTTCCTCATTTGTCTATGTATTTATCATAGTCATTTTTTCTGATTACATAGTAATATTTTATTACATTTATGGAAAAAACTTCTTTGCGCATTCTCAACTGATGGACATATAAGTTTGTCTTTAGTTCTTTTCTATAATAAAAGTGCTTTGATAAACATTCTGGCATATATAAAACATTTCTTTTTATTCTTGATCTCCTTAGGGATATACCTACCACTGGAATCACTAGGTTAAAGGTTAGGAACATTTTAGTAATTTCATTAGCATAATTCCAAATTATTTTTCATAATACTTGGATCAATTTCCAAATCTATCAATTATACATTTATGTTTATTTTTAATGTGCCTATCTTTTTATAACTTCTCCATTATTGACATTTCTATATTTTTGTCATCTTTGTCAATTGCCTAGAAATGAGATAAACTTCCCAGTTGTTTTGATTTATATTCCTTTTATTATTAGTGATATGGAGCAATATTTTTATTTTGTAAATTTGTTTGTAATAAGTTTGTAATTCCATTGACAACGGTTGATTTTATCTATTTATCTTATTTATTAGGTAATGACTTTTGTACTTTAAATATTTGTATTAGTTTCACTACATATTTTAGATATTAGACCCTAATCAGAGATATCTGATGCAAATATATTCCCCAATCAACTGCTTTACTGCTTATCTTTTTTTGGATTAATTTTATTCATATAATAGCTTTTCAATTTCATTTAATTGAAATTATCTGTTTTATCTTTTGTGGTTGCTTCTATCCTTGTTTGATTAAGAATTTTCTCCCTAGCCACAGCTGCAAAAGATAATTGTTTTTGATTCTCTTTTAATTTTGTTATGGTATAACCTTTGCTATTCAGGTCATATAAGATGACGCTCTAAATCTGATTTCTGTTAAACGGCCTTTTTGTTATCCTAGCAATTTTTGTCAGATAGGGAATTCTTTCCTAAGAAATTTTTCTTCCCAAATTTATCAAATGCTGGATAATTGGGTTTAATTCATGAATTTCTCATTCTTCCTTATCTAATCTATTCCACTGATCTGTTTTTTTCTATTCTTTAAGCCAGCACTAAGAAGTTTGAAAATTACTATTTTATAATATAGTTTAAGGTCTGAAATTGCCATTTCTCCCTTATAGATTTTTTTTCATTTTGTTTGAGATTCTAGGTATCTTATTCTTCTACATGAATTTTGTTATTTTTATCTAGTTCTATAAAGTATTTGTTGGTAGAAGGATTGGTATAATACTAAATCTCTAAATTCTGTGATAGCATCATCATTTTTATTATATTATCATACCTCAGTACTGATTATCTTTCTAGTTATTTGTCTTTCTTCCTTTAATTTTTTATTTTATAATTACATTTATATAGATCTCAAGTATTAGATTATTAATTTAGATTAATTAAGATCTAGAAAAAATAATAACAAAGTTCATCTGGAAGAACAAAAGGTCAAGAATTTCAATGGAATTAATGAAAAAGTACAAATGAAGGTGGCCTAGCTGTACTAGACCTAAAATTATAATATAAAGTAGCAGTCATCAAAATCATTTAATACTAGCTAAGAAATAGAATAGACCAGATTCACCAGACACAACAGTCAATAACAATAGTAATCTAGTGTTTGATAAACCCAAAGACCCCAGCTTTTGGGATAAGAAGTCACTATTGACAAAAATTGCAGAGAAATTTGGAACATGGTATGGCAGAAACCAGACATTGACCAACACCTAACACCCTATACCAAGATAAGGTTGAAATGGGTTCATGATTTAGACATACAGAGTGATACTATAAGCAAATTAGAAGAGCAAAGGAGAGTCTACCTCTCAGATCTGTGGAAAAGGAAGGAATTTATGGACAGCAAAATAGATAATTTTGATTATATTTAATTAAAAAGATTTTTGTACAAACAAAACCAATGTGGACAAGATTAGAAGGGAAACAGAAAACTGGGAAAAAATCTTTACATTCAAAGATTCTGAGAAAGGCCTCATTTCTAAAATATATAGAGAATTTACTCAAATTTATAAAAATACAAGCCATTATTCAACTGATAAATGTTCAAAGAATATTACAGATAATTTTCAAAGAAATTAAAACAATTTCTAGTCATTGAAAAAAATGCTCTTAATCACTATTGATCAGAAAAATGCAAATTAAAACAACTCTGAGGTACTACAACATGCTTCTCAAATTGGCTAAGATGACAAGAAAAAATAATGGATAAATATTGGAGAGGATGTAGGGAACCTGAGACATTAATGCATTGTTAGTGGAGTTGTAAACTGACCCAACCATTCTGGAGAGCAATTTGGAACTATGCCCAAAGGTTATCACACTTTGATCCAGCCAAGATCTTTACTGGGTCTGCATCCCAAAGAGATCATAAAAAGAAGAAAAGGATCCACATGTGCAAAAATGTTTGTAGCAACCCTTTTTGTAGTGGCAAGGAACTGGAAACTGAGTGGATGCATCAGTTGGAGAATGGCTGAATAAGTTATGATATATGAATGTTATGGAATATTATTGTTCTGTAAGAAACAATCTGCAGGATGATTTCAGAAAGGCCTGGAGAGACTTACATGAACTGATGCTAAGGGAAGTGAGTAGAACCAAGAAAACATTGTACACAGCAACAATTAGATAATGTGATGATCAACTCTGATGTAAGTGGGTCTTTTCAACATTGAGGTGATTCAGGCCAATTCCAACAGATTTGTGATGGAGAGAGACATCTGCACCCAGAGAGTAGACTGTGGGGACTGAATGTGAATCACAATATAGTGTTTTCACCATTTTCATTGTTGATTGCTTGCTTTTTGTTTTCTTTTTCTTTTTTTCCCTTGTTGATCTGATTTTTCTTGTGCAGCATGATAAATGTGGAAATAAGCATAGAAGAATTGCACATGTTTAACATAAATTATTCATTTTCTAGGGAAAGGGAACAGGGAAGGAACAGAGAAAAGGTTGGAACATAGAGTTTTGCAAGGATGAATGTTGAAAAGTATCTTTGCATATATTTTGAAAATAAAAAGCTACAATAAATAAAAAAAGAAAAGAAAAACTATTCAAACAGACCAAAGTATAAGAAAGGACTCTTTTTTGTTGTTGTTTTGGGGTATTTCTCCCAAAGCAAAATAGTTTTCCCTAAGGCTAATTGACCTCTTCTCTGCAGATAACTTTTTCTAGGATGTTATTATTAAGTGCACATTTTGGTATATATTCCTGGTTTATTGAACCTTTATTAATTTTCTATTATTTTTATAATATTTATAATATTTTTATTTTATTTTTATTGTCTAGTGGTCTATGAAAGATTTTTATTTTGCTTTTTTTACATTTATTTAGGATTTCCCATGTCTTAGCACAAGATCTAATGCAAATTAGATCAATTTTTGTAAAGATACCAGATAGTAATAAGACTATATGATGTTGGGCAAATCTCTAATCTTCCTAAGCCTAAAGTTCCTCATTTATAAAATGAGGAGGCTGGACTAGACAGCACCTGAGAACATTCTTAGTTTTAAATAAATAGTCTACGATCTAGCTCTATGTATTCCTTAAAATTCCCATTCAGAAATGGCATAGGTCTTTTTCAACTCTCCATTTTCCAATTCTTCATTCTGTACTACATTTTCCTTTTTTATGTGTTCATTTCTAAGAAACACTAAAATCCCTTACAGTTATTAGTTACCTAGTTTTGCAATATAGTTAACTTTTATTATATTTAATTTTTCATTGTAATTGAGAGCCTATGGCATATAGTATGTATGTTTGGTGCTAATATTGGTTGATTGTCTATGATTCTTTTAAGCATACTTGTATTTCTTTATCTCTATTGATGGGTGATTTTTATTTTATGTGTATGAGTGCATCTATGACTTGCATGATTGCAAGTACATTTTTCATTCATGTGATGCATAATGAGTTTTGTTTGGAACCCTCAATTTGATTCTCTATACATCTTTTTAGATGTTTCTCATAAAAACAGAGTATTGGATTTTATTTTCTTATCCTTTTTTGTTTTAGTGGATCATTTAAGGCATTCATTTTTGAAATTATGGTTGTTATATTTGTTTTTTTCATGCAGTTTTGAAAGTCCTCTTGTACTTTGTTCCATCAATTGTTGTTGTTTAGCCATTTTTCAGTCATATCTGAATCTTCATGACCCTATTTGGGATTTCTTTGGCAAAAATACTGGAGTAGTTGGTCATTTTTTTCTGCTCAAACTCATTTTACATATGAGGAAATGAGGCAAACAGGGTAAAGTGACTTGCCTAGGGTCACACAGCTAGTAAGTGTCAGAAGCTGATTTTGAACTCAAGTCTTTGTGACTCCAGGACTAGTATTCTTTCCACTATGCCACCTATCTACCAACTGATCCATAATAGCTGAACAGTAATTAGTTTTGCTCAAACTATTTAAATGATTATCTATCCCCAGTAGCTCTACCTCCCTCCCAAGATTTGTATACCCTCTTCCTAATTATCTATTCCCTCCCCTCTTTTTGTCTCTTCTCTTTCTCCATTATTTAGCTGGGGAAGTGATTAGTCAAAATCTTCACTCCCTTCCTCCTCTCCAACTTTTGCTTTTATTCATTTTATTCTACTGCACCATTTTTCTAAAATATATATATATATATATATATTTCTTTCATTTGTTCTCTTCTTCATTTTTCTTTTTTCCAGTCTTTTATGAAATTACTTAACAATTGATGGGCTATATACCCATATTTTTCCCTTTATTGTTTCTGAGTCCCTCAAGAGGTTAAAGTTTTAAAGTATCAGGTTTTGAGAAATGAATCTTCAGACCAATTTTTGTCTTTTTTTGTCTTTATAGATCCTGCCTCTTTCCCTTTTTTTCTGTCATGTTTTGCTCCTGAAAACAGAAAACCATGGAAGAAGAAATGTTGGATTTGGAGCATCACCACATGGTTAAAAAAAAAAAAAAGGCTTGTATCCTTAAAGTTTATCTCAGCCCCATACCCTTCTCTGATCATGAGCAGCCTCTTTACTGAAAACTGCTCTGTTTCATTTTTGGCTCAGTCTTTCTTCAACATTATGGCTGCTAGCTCCACCTAGGGACTCAAATAGCCCTGTACTTAGGGTAGGATATACATGGAGTTCCAACACTTTCTCAAAGAAGTTCTCTTTGCATATTCTATCTTTAAGACCAACTAATTAGCACAGTGCCTGGCACAAAATTGATTCTTAATAAATGTTTATTGACTGATTGGACTTGCATAGAATTCAAGTCTTCTGTTAGAATTGATGCCTTTGGTTTTCCCCTCTGCCAAATTTTCCTTCACTTCAGTATTTTAAATTCCAAAATTATTAATTTTTCTTTTATTCTCTTATAGAATTTTTTCTAATCCAGATTAATATTTTTCTCAGTTGTTAATTGTTGTTTTAATTTTTACTCTACTTTTATTAATAATAAAGCATTATTATTTAGTAATTAATCCTCTGAATGGCTGAACAAATTGTGGTGTGTGATTATGATAGAATATTATTATGCTATATGAAATAATAAGCAGAAAATCTGGAAAAATCTGAAAAAATTTAAAGGAGCTGACTTAAAAAGAAATATACTGTATACAGAATAACCCCTATATTGTAAGATGATCAGCTGTGAATGACTTAGTAATTCTCATCAATACCCAACAACTATGAAGGATTTATGATAAAAAATGCTATCCATTCCCAGTGAAAAAACTGATGGTATCTGAATAAATATTGAAGCATACATTTTAACTTTATTTTTCTATAGGGTTTTTTGGGTCTGTTTTCTTGTACACCATAGCCCAGTAACTTCTGCCATCTTGGAAGACCACTTAATCCCTGGAATTCACACGCAGAAAGACCTTGTGCCCCTGCAGCCTCTCACTCTGATTGGATGGCTCGGGGTTAAGTAACTTGCCTAGGGTCACACACCTAGTGTATTAAGTGTCTGATTTGAACTCAGGTCCTCCTAACTTCAGGACTGGTGCTCTATCCACAAGGCCATCTAGCTGCCCCATGGCTGCTATATTTAAGGAAGACTTTCTAAGGTGAGATATCTCTTCATTTCTTACCAAGCATCTCCCAAATGTCTTCCTTTTTAGCTTCTTTTTATATATTCCTATTATTCTTTAGAATGAAAGTTCTTCTAGGGCAGGAGCTTTCTTTCCTTTTGTTTGTATTTGTATTTTCATGACTCCACATATATAAGCTATATTGAATTGCTTACCTTCTCAATGAGGGAATATGAGGAGAGATGAAAGGATGGGAGTTGAAATTCAAAGTTTTAAAAACTAATATTAAAAATTGTTTTTACATGAAAATAAGAAAAAATAAAATACAAAAAAAATCCCCTTAAGTGGTCACATTATTTGAATTCCTAATGCATAAAACTAATAACCATATTTTACATAATTATAACTTTGAATAGTGTGAATACAAAAATGGGGCTACTTCTAGGTGATTCTTTATTCACACTAATGAAGACTATAGCTTAGTCATTCCCAGTTCCTTCTTTATGGATTTAATTTCTCTTTTGAACCATTATGAAATTTCTTGTTGCTCATGTTCTCTGGGAAGTCCCCAGTATTCTGTCTTTCATAGGACACTGGTTTGTTTTACTTTATATTGCAATATTTGCTAAGAGAGCTTTACATTCTCTTTAATGTTTTACTCATTCTTCCTTTTAGTTTTATGTTTTTCTCCAACTTTAGTTGCATGAAGTATTGGTGCTTGATTTTTTATTCACAGATATTTGTGCATTCAACTCAGCCTCCAAAGCTGAAATGCAACAAAGTATGGATCTATTCTCTGCTGCTTGTGTTCATTTTGGCCTAATAATTAACACACACCAAACAACAAACCACAGGTAATCCATCAGCCAGCACAGTACCATCCATGTGAGAAACTATCAGTTACAGCAAATGGAGAAGTTTTGAGTGCTGTGAATAAGTTCACTTATCTTAATGGTTCCAGTATACTTTCCAGGGATGTTCATATTGATAATGAGACTGACACATGAATTGCCAGAACTAGCTCAGGGTTTGGGAGATATTGAAGAAAACCATGCGAAAGCAGAGCTATTAGACTGACTATCAAACTGAAGGTCTGTAGAGTCATTGTGCTGACCTAATTGTTGCGTGCCTGAGAAACCTGGACTATATCAGTACCAGATGAGGATGAGGTACCAGACATTAAGGTCTTATTTTGAACTAAACTGCCAATCATTCCAACTCTACTGCAGAGAGCACACTTCCATTGGGCTGGCCACATTGTCCCAATGCCAGATGTATACTTGCCAATAAGACTATTTTGTGGGGAACACACACAGAGCAAGTGTACATGTGGTGGTCAGATAAAGCAATACATGGATCTCTCTTTAGAACTTTAGAATTGATTATATGACACTGGCATAAAACCAGCCTTCATCAGAGAAGCTGCTGTGGAGCAAAGCTGAATTGAATTGACTCAGAAGAAATTTGAGATGTGCAGTTAGAGAAGTCCCCCCAAATGTTCATAGGGACAATTTGTGTCCGACTTGTGGCAGAGCATTTTTAGCTCTGATTGGTCTGATCAGCCACACTGTATCTTGGCTCTAATAAAGTGATGTCATTTTGTTCCTCTTCAAGAACAAAGGATAACAACTAGTATTCTCCAGTGAGCTATCTGCTTGTGAAATGTACTTTTATTCAGATTTTTCTTTTGATATCTTTGGTGTTTTAGCCTTTTTTTGCATTTCCCAATCATTCTATTTTTTATTTCTCCCCTTTTGCTGTAGGTTTATTCCATTAAGGTGAGCAGCAAAGCTGCCTCAGTTTCCTCATGTTCAGTGATAGTTTGCTGGCCTAAGGCCCTACCCTAAGGACCCTTTGTGGGTACAGGACTAATTCTTCATGCCTGGAACAACTACTCATGCTGGCACCCTGTCTGGTCCCTGCTGTACTTTCTTCTCATAGCTGACCATGTCAGTATATGACACTTCTTACAAAAGTCAGGAGGATGTTCATGAGGCTCCTTATCCTAAGATCAAAGGCAGTATATTTTCTGTCATTCTGATAAGTCAGAATCTGCCTCTTCTTATAGGAATGGGGAACAAAAAAGTATTTTTGCAATATCATTGAAACAGATTCAAGATAGACATCCCAAGATTGCACATTTGCCTGTATTCCTGTTGCAAGAGTATAAGAGCTAATGAAGAAGGGATGTAGAGTAAGTACTTTAACTATTAGAATTCTCCAAGATCAATTCATAAAGAATTTTATCTCGTTAGTAATTCTATCTTGTTCTTCTATAGATTTAGCTGTGTTTATTCAAGATTTGGTATATAATTCATTTTTGTAAAGGCAAGTAGGGGAGAAGGAATGTTGAAGTGGTTAGGCAAAAATGTTTTGTATGTCATCTTGCTGGATATATAACCTAAAAGTCCAAATAAATGTCTTTTGCTTTGAATTAATGTGATATTTGTTCAACTGGTAAAACAAAGAAATTGTTAAGTGATCTTGAACTATATGCCTCAAACTTGGGGGAAGGCCCACAGACTATGCTAAAAAATTCTTTCAGTTCAGATGCTATTACAACATGCCAAGCAAAGGAGCAGACTGGTATTTGCACAGTTAATAAATTATTTTTTACAATTGCTCTGTGCCTCAAGATTATTTCCCCCCTAGACTTGAAGTCTCATTAGATAAATAAACATGAAGACACATGAGCAAATATGCACATGCAATATGCACAGAAAAATTTCTAAACTGTATTAATAGGAAAGTCATTACCATCAATAATAATAATAATAATTCCATTATTCAACACTCTAAAGTTTATAAAGTGCTTTCTTCACAACCATCTTCATTTCTTATCAGACTGTAATCTGGTCTTGCATCTTGGAAGACCATGTAATCCCTGGAATTCACACCTCAGAAGGACCTTGTGCTCCTGTATCCCCTCACTTTGATTGGCTAGCTGCTATATATACATATACATACATACATACATACATACATACATACATACATATATATATATTGCTGAAGCAATTGGAGTTAAGTGACTTGCTCAGGGTCACACAGCTAGGAAATGTTAAGTGTCTGAGGTCATATTTGAACTCAGGTTCTCCTGACATCAGGGCTGGTGCTCTATCCACAGGGCCGTCTAGCTGCACCATGGCTGTTATATTTTTCTAAGGTGGGCCATCTCTTCATTTCTTACCAAGCATCTCCCAAACTTCTTCCCTTTTAGCTTCTTTTTATATATTCTCATTCTTCTTTAGAATGAAAGCTCTTCTAGAGCAGGACCTTTCTTTCCTTTTGTTTGTATTTGTATCCTCTTTACTGTGCACAATGGCTGACATAGACTAAGGGATTAATAAATGCTGGTTGACTGACTGATCTAGTATACATTTATTACTTCCAATTTATAGGTTAAAAAAAATAAGATTTTAGAGAAGTGAAATTATTTGCTGAAGATCAGAATAGTTAATAAATGGCACCCAAGCCTAGACTTTCTGACCCAAAAGTCAACTCCTTCCACCTTATGTAGAATTTCAGCACGTACCTATTGAATTGTACCTCTTTTAATAGGATTTAACAACTGCTTTAAAAAAGAAAGGAAGGAAGGAAGGAAGGAAGGAAGGAAGGAAGGAAGGAAGGAAGGAAGGAAGGAAGGAAGGAAGGAAGGAAGGAAGGAAGGAAGGAAGGAAGGAAGGAAGGAAGGAAGGAAGGAAGGAAGGAAGGAAGGAAGGAAGGAAGGAAGGAAGGAAGGAAGGAAGGAAGGAAGGAAGAATCAATGTAAAAAACAACGTAAGAAAGAAAGAAAAGAAAGCCATAACAATGTTCAATGTACTTAAAATAAAAATACAAAAAAAAAAAAAAAAAAAAAAAAAAAACACCAATATCTTTCTTACCTGGGCCACTAGAGGGAGCATAGTGTACAGTAGTGGATTGGATACTGGGCTAAGGATTAAGAAGAACTGGGTTCAAATTCTTTCATTTTTCTGAGTCAAGTGACTTCCATGTGCTCACAGGAAGTTCTCTGAGGCTATATAGACTATTAAGCTATAGATGATTGGAGTTATAGGCTCTTAATATTTCCTTAAATTAAAAATAACTCCAACATAGGGATGTCATTTTGATCCTCATCAAAAATAAAAAACAACAACTACCCTGCAAGGACAAGTGAATCTCTGAGGTTCAATCTCCTTATCTGTAAAATGGGAATAACAATATTATAAATACCTTATAAAACTGATTTGAAAAAAAATTCTTTCTAAACTTTCAAATGCTTTGATTATTCTTTACTCCTTCCCTAGATCTCTAACTTTGCCAGGGGCATGATAGGTGAACTAAGAAAAATTAAAATCTAATAATCCCACTCAGCCAAAGTTAAACTTCATTTCTCTGCATTCCTTAGCTTTCTCATACAATCTTATGAAGGAATATTGATTTTTTTTTTCCTGATTGGCCCTGATCAGGAAACAGAAAAAAAAAAAAAAACAGTAAAACAAAATCTTAAAATAATCCCAAATCCAGATTGCTGCCCTTACTAAGGTTTCTTACACAAGTCACTAGAAAAAAGGGGGTTAAATAATTGGGTTTGAATTTTAACTTGCTGGCTACACATAACCACTGTGGCAGGGACTGAAAGGTTAGGGAGACAAAGGTCACCAAAATAAGGCCTTGAGGGTCAGGATGAAGTGGGGCTCTTTCTTCTTGTTCGCTCAAGGCCAGAGAACACCCCCCTGCGCTATTATTATCAAATTTTCCTTTCCATTCCATCCTCCACACCCAAGTCAGGTATCTGCTATGCTATTTGTAGTCAGGACTATCCATTGGTGTTAGCTAAATGTTACTAACTCCTGTTCCTAACAGAGTCTTTAGAACATAATAGATGCTTAAAAGATACCTGTTAGAGGCAGTTTTCAGAAGAAGAAATCAATAGTCACATTAAAAAAGGCTTTAAATCACTAATGATTAGAGAAATGCAAATTAAAACAACTGTAAGATCCTATCTCACAGCTATCAGATTAACTGATATGAACTGTTATGAACTGGTCCAATCATTCTGGAGAACAATTTGGAACTACCCCCAAATGGCTATAAAACTGTGTATAACCTTTGACTCAGCAATATTACTATTTGGTCTGTATCTCAGAGAGCTCAAAAGAAAAGGAAAAAAAGACCTATATGTGCAAAAATATTTATAGCAACTCTTTTGTGATAGCAGAGAACAGGGAATTTAGGAGATGTCCATCAATTGAGGAATGGCTAAACAAGTTGTGGTGTATTATTGTGGTGGAATATTATTATGCTATGAGAAGGGCTGTGTGCTTTCTTCTTTGCTTTTTATTGTGATGTTTTCCATGATGTCAGGAGCCTTTAGTGAACTCACATCAAGGTCAACTACTGCATTGATGCAAAAATATTTAACTTGGGAAGACTCTTGTGAACTGATGCAAAGTAAAATGAGCAGAACCAAAGAGAACATTGTACATAGTAATAGCAACATTGAAAGTGATTCATTGTAAAAGGCTTAATTGAGCTGATCAAGACAAAGACCCAAGACATTTCCGAAGGACCTATCCCCTTAACTGGATACCTCTGAGGGAGAGCTAATGAACTCTGAATACTTTTTAAAGCCTTCTTTTTTAAACTGCATTTTTTTTAATTTTGTTTGTGTTTTCTTTTGCAACATGGCTAATATGGAAATATATTTTATATGAGTTCATATGTATAATTGATATAAAATTGCTTTCTCAAGAAGGTGGAAGGAGTAGAAGAGAAGGGGGAAAATTGGAACTCAAATTTTAAAAAAAGATTGTTAAAATTTTCTTACATGTAATTGGGAAATACTTAATGAAATAATGTAAAGTCCAGACTAGCTCCCTGGAGACCTCAGGAATCAGCCAGAGTCAGGATAAGCAAAAGTCCTTAGTCTTTAGGGGGAGAAGTAAAGGAAATGGATGAAACTGCCACAAGCTCTCCACCAATCTTCCTTCTGGTCCTCCTGCAAAGTGAGTCTGGCTTGTCTCACTCCACCCTCTAATCCCTCTTACAATTATCTGTATACACCCAAAAATCGAGCCAGCATAGAATGGTGAGAAGGGCCATTTTTCCAAACATATACTAATAGAGTTATTGTCCAATAGGTAATTAGCCTTAAGTGCTCGGTTGCCTGATTCAAGCACACCTTTTAAGAGTTACAGCCCTTTGCAAAATAAAAATATTTTTAAAAACTATTGGTTGATTGAGTGAATCATCTGTGAAATATAAAAAGAGAGAAAGGAAAGAAGGATCTGGGAAGGAAGGAGTCTTAAAATGCCTTTAAACTTCATTTGATGATATGTTTCAAAAAACAAATAAAAGAGAATGAGTGAAAATATTGGAGGTAGACACATAGAATAATTATCATTTATATAGTTCCTTGATGTTGCAAAGTACTATATATATATATAAACTCAACTGATATACAGTAACTTTGGGAAGCATCTTAACAATAAGGAAACTGAGGCTGATAGAAAGTGACTTATGCAGGGTTACATAGGGAGTAAATATCTAAATCAGGATTCAAACTCAGGTTTTTCCTAATTCTAGATCCAATGCTCTATTTAGGAGGTGAAAATCCCCTCAGACATCTCATTACTTCCAATTTATAGATAACAATAAGGCTCAGAGATGTTCTAAGATCAAGCAGCTAATAAATGTAGGAGCTGGCACTCATGCCTAGATTTTCTGACCCAAAGGTCAATTCTTTCCACTTTACCATAGTGGGATACCATGACTGAACCACAACTCAGAAGTCTTGTGCCTATAGCAATTTCAGATGGCAAGGAGAGCAGAGAAGTACAATGGATAGCTTAACTCTGCATGTAATAATGCAGAAAGAGGAGAGAGCCCAGACCCTAGAGAATCCAGCCATATAGACACACACTCAGCCACATGTAGAGAGGCCCATTTTCAGGCAATTAATACATTTTTTCCTTGGCCTAAATTTTTCTGGTATTTCATTTAACACCATATTTAGTTCTTTTTGTTGGTAATACTTTAAAGAGGTAGGGATCATCACTGTGATTTCACAGATGCCAGGTAAGAAATTTCTTTCTAGTGATGGAGGCTGGTGCCTTTGGGGCTTGTGAGTTTAGAGCACAGGGCTCTTTCTCGTAGCACTTAGCAGTTAAGTGACTTGTCCAGGGTCCCAACAGACATGGCCAGTATGTGACCTAAAATGAACCTCAAATAGAAAAATAGGAAACCATCTTCCTTTTAGACTCTTTTCAAGGGTCCTCAAACTTTTTAAATGGGGGGCCACTTCACTGTCTCTCAGACTGTTGGAGAGCCGACTATAGTAAAAACAAAAACTTTGCTTTGTAGGCAAACTTCATAGCCCTGGGTGAGGGGGATAATCGTCCTCAGCTGCCACATCTGGCCTGCCGGCCATAATTTGAGGACCCCTGAGTATCCTATCCAATTGAGGAAGGGGAAATAACTATAATTTCAAATTCTGCCTGATATCCATTAAAATCCAGAGCTGCCTAGTGCATCAAAGGTCTCAGAAAAACACTCTCAAACAGCAGGGTTTTTTCCCCCACCCTTCCCCCCTTTCAATCACTAAGACAATGGGAACAGGTCCCAGTCTGAGAGATTTCTATACTGCTTGGTTTCAGAGAATGTTCTGTCCCTCCCATTCCCTACCTTGTCTTTTCCCCCTCAGTTTCTTAATAAATTACAAAACCTTTTAATGATCTAGGCAACTCTAAAACTATAAGGGCTGCTTCTTGCATCAGTAGAGGGAGTGTTCCCACTGTGCAGTCTCTTACTCTTGGGAAATCACAGACCCAGGTGCTTTCTCTATCCTTAATAAATCTCCCTAAATTACCTTTAAAGCAAAAGAATCAGTGCTATCTTGTTGCAAACAAAAAATGGAGAATTCTAAGATTAAACAGTTCAATCTCCCTGGCTGATAAGAGGAATGTACTGTCTTTGTATCAGAAGAAATTAAATAAATACAATGCTGTTGACTGGGCAGGGAGTTGGGGGAGCACATGATTTGATATCAATCTATCTGCCAAATTTAGATTGTGAACCCATTGAGTGCTCAAAATTTTGTTAATATGAAACTCACTAAACAAACCTATTGACATATAGCCATGGGAAGTCTTTCATCCTTGTACTGTCATCTTCGCCATCTGGTGGTTTCCATGAGAATGGACTTCTTTATATGTTCCTTCTCTTACCCCTATCTCATGTTGGAGGAATGTCATTCTAAGATACATTGGACAAAATAGCAATTGCTTCTTTTTTGGCCAGAAACTCAGAGGGTTCTTCCCTCCCAGAAGGATTCTTTTACCATGGCAAACTTTTACCTCAATTCTTACCTAGCTTTTAATTACTGAATGGATATTGCTTCAGACAAAATGAGACCTGAAAAAGCCTTAGCTTACAAAGGTCAAGGTCTCCCACTGCATCCAGGGCCATCTTCAGTCCTCCTGATCTATGTCCTGACACTGGACTTTGTGACTGAAGGAGATACTAAGACTGATGATTTTGCACAGTCCTGTTTCACTTAAATCCAGTTCACTTGCAAGTCAAGATATTACCCTCCTAATGTTATTGGTTTTCTTTGAAAATGAAGGATGAACAACAAGGGCATATTGATGCTCTGGGACAAAAAACCAAAACAAACAAACAAAAAAACTAATGGTAGCTGTAATTTTATCAACATCACAAATTGTACACCTCTTTCTGACCTCTTTTTGTCTAATTTCTGACCTTCATCTCCGTGGTCTTAAACTTATATGTATATGACTCTGCAAATGAAGCTACAGAGTAGAATGTCACGTGAATCAACTCAAAAGGTCTTTTTCCTGGGTGTGGATGTCCATGAGACTCATGAGCACATATTTGTTATAAACTAATTTATATTATATTTATCTGTCTATATGTATCACTACCCCCCTATTAGATTGTTCACTCCTTGAGGGCAGGGACCTTGCTTCCCTGCAGAGTAGTAGTTTAAATATATTAAGCGAATTATATTTAATAACTGTTTGTTTAATTAGTGATAGCTGAAGGAATGGAGAGAGGTTCTAATCTTGTCATTCATTCACAGAGTTAATGTGAGAAACAATAAAATCCCCACAATCTAACACCCCCACATTTATATAGTAATCCAAATCTTTACATAGCACAGACAGGGTAGTTAGGTGGAGTGGGAGTAATTAGCTTCTATGTGCAAATGAAGGCACAGAGAGATAGTGACTCATTTAAGGTCACACATTTAAGAATCAGAAACAAATCTCTATTTACTTCACTGCCCTATCTCCAAAAGGGAAATGCCCAATGAGTTTAAGAAGTGTGGTGCTTTAAAGAATACGACAATCGGCATCAGAAGGTCTGAGTTCAAATACCTGCCCTGTCACTTATTATCTCTGTGACCTCTTAACCTTAATAGAAACAGGTTAGCTATTAAAAATAGCAAGGTTGGAATTGGAATTCCCCTCAAGTTTTGACATTCTGTATCTTAAAAGTGCTGGATTATGGAAATATTTTATATTTTAGTACATGGGAAAAGACCTGAGATCCCTAAAACATTTTGCAAAAGACAATTCCCCTTTAGGGAATGTCAGAGCAGAATTTTAGAGCAGGAATTTCAGAGAAATGGATGAAACTGGATTTGTCCTTGCAGATATAATCCTTCTCTACCCCTTTACCCACAGGCTCAGGTCTAGGCAGGTCAGAAGCCTGGATCATCCTTACCCCCACTGGAAGAAGCACAGGACATGACAGGGAGTCATTCTTCCTTTAATTGGTTCCCATTTAGTTAATCACATCCCTCAATGCTATGTATTATCTCTTATTCCCCCAAATCCTTGATGGCTTTAAAAGTGTGTGCTCTTCTGCACTTCTCTATTTATTGCTGCCATTCATTCATTTCAAACATATCTGACTCTGTGACCCTATTAAGTTTTCTTGATAAAGATACTGAAATAGTTTGCCATTTCAGCCAATAAATGTCTGAGACCAGATTTAAACTCACAAAGACAAGCTTTTCTGACTCCAGGCTCAGCCCTCAATCTACTGTGCTGACACATTTCTTTAAAACCTAACTTATTAAACGGTAGATTGTGACTCCATATGGGGCCTTATAATTGAATGTGAAGGGTCATGAAATTATGATTTATTATCAGTAAATGTCTGAGTTGGATACCTTTTTATATACCTATATATTCAGGGTCCCATAAAAATTTATTAGGTGAAAAGGTTTCATGAGTGGAAAAAGTTTAAGAAGTACTGCTCTAACACACACATACACATATTCCTTTCTTTTGCATGTTATTCTTCCCTTTTCAGCTTCTCCTTTCTATATTTTATCTGATCACCTCAGCCCTAACTCTGCCCCCCTCCCCCACAAGCAAATCTCCATCATATTCCAAGTTTTAGGCTACAATATAGTAGCCCAATGATCCTCAAAGTTAACTGAGTCAACCTATATAAGTGGAAGACTTTACTAACCTATCTAATCAGAAGAATTTTGGGGAGAAAAAGTAAATTACTTCCACCCAAATAGCTTCCATCCTAGGTCTTCCTATTCTGTGATAGATATAAATCTCCCTATTCCTCTTCCATCACCAATACTTGTAATTCTACCACAAAACATTCATTCCCTTTGGACATAAGGCATTGTCTTAGTTTTTAGATACAAAATATCCCTGTTGCTCCTCCATCACCAATACTTGCAATTCTATTGCAATTCTACCTTGAAACATTCATTCCCTTTGGATATAAGGCATCCTCTTACTTTTTAGATACAAAATCTCCCTGTTGCTCCTCCATCACCAATACTTGCAATTCTACCCTAAAACATTCATTCCCTTTGGATATAAGACACTGTCTTACCTTTTAGATACAAATATCCTTGGGAGGGGTAACATTTAGTAGTTACACTAATTCCAAATAAGATTTTTAAAAGCTGTTAATGACTTTTAATGTCTCAGTAGTATTGGGCAATTATAGGATTCCAAAAAGTGGGAGTGGTTTGGGGAAGAGTTTTGAGGCAGGAGCTGGGATGAGGGAAAACATCATTTGGAATGCAGATCTGGAGGGCTAGACCACATGGGATGCCATAGCAGCCAACTTGGGCACTAGCAACAGCAAGAGAGCAAACTCCCAAGACAGACTTGATGAGGCAGTGTGTGCTGTGAAATAAAGAACACCAGATTTAGAGTCAGAAGTTCTGGAGACCCAGTCCCGTTTCATCTGATTAAGAGCTGCTTTAAGTCAGACAGGGGAGTGACTTCAACTCTGGGCTTCCATTTCCCCATCTATAAAATGTAGGCTATTAATATTACTTCCTGCTTTTGTGGAGGTTTACTCTTGTTGCTTTTGTTCCCTGCCCAACCCTCTTCCACCACAAAATCCATTAAAACTAAATTTTTGTTCCTTTTCACTAAAACTCATGAAAAGGCCTTCCAGATAAAAACCGAGCACTCCACAGGCCTTCGTGGAACTGAGCCAGACAACAAGGATGTCTGTCTCTCCATTTTTCTCTGGCAAAAACAAGTTCTCCAACTTGAGCTGGCCTGACCAGGTGGGGCAGGGCAGGAAGATACAGAGTGGGGATCACCAGTCTCTTAGGAAGCACATTCCTCTGTACGCAAACAAGCCAGAGGAGGTAGAACCAGGCCCAGCCCTGCTACTCGTGGAGAGGCTCTATCCCCAGGGGAGGCTCAGTCAGCTCTGTGCCACACCCAGTGCCCGGCATTCCCTAGCTCAGGGAGGATGCCATTTCTCAGCCAACCAGGTGACTTGCAGAACATTTCCGCCAAAGGATCTTTCCCTGCAGCTCATGTGTCTAGGTAACTGACTCTTACTCCATTTATTCTGGCTTCCTCTTCATATAACAAAGGTAAATTTTGGGAGACGGGGAGGGGAAGATACAAAGAGAAGGGTTTCCTTTTACCCTTCTTGGGGCGCCCATGAGAATAAGGCATCTAGGCAAGGTTTTACCCCATTTTTACAATGAAAATCCTGGGATCAGTCCTTGCCATTCCCCTGACTGTCCCCACCCTTCACCCCTCCCCAGACAATAAAGCAATTAAACAAGTTTGGAACTAAAAGGAAATTTGGAAATCACCCTCTGATTCTACTACAATCTCCCCTCACCCTTCTCCACTCACCACCTCCCCTGCCATTTTACTGAAACTCTAAAAGGTAAGCAGTGTATGCAATATCAAATATGAATTAAGGAGCATAATTAAAATTAAAACCAGGTCCTGTCAGTCTAACCTTGGTGTTCTTTCTCCTCATATGAATGACTTTTGAGAAGGAGTATGTTGGTAAATGTTTAACCACTGGCTCTCTAGGAAAAAAAAATATGCATACACAACACAAATTTATTTTAATCTGCTTTAGAAACATTTACTCCATGATTTTCTTAAATCTAGACAATCAACAACACAATAAACCAAGCCCTGATTTATTGCATTTGCCTTAAAATTAGCTAGGCTAGCACAACCCTGCCCATGGGACAATCTACCCTATTTAGGGTTGCAAAGAAGCAGGGAAAGAGGAAATAGTGGTCTGCGCTTCTAAGAAGTTTGCCTGTTCACATGATCATTGTTTAGACCTGGAAGGGAACTCAGTCCAACCCTTTCATTTTACTGATGAGGAAGTATAAGCCATGAGATCTAAACCTGTGTTTTCTGACCACAATGCCAAGATTGTTTTTCCTATATCATACCTGTGTCCCTCTGATTCTTCAGAAATATGGGAGTTCTAACCTTCTTCCAGGAGATCAACAAAGATGCTATAAAGGTTGGCCAGAGAGAACAATAATACTTCCCTTCAGGGTTAGACACTGGCAGGAATATAATTATAACCCAAGATTAGAACTCCCATATCAAAAGGGAAAGGAGAACTAAGGGGTAAAAAATGAGGAAAGAGTGTAAGCTATTTTTACCTGTAGAATTTAAATTTGGGGAAAAAATGAGAAAACATTTATATCTGTTTTATAGAAGAGAATGAGATACATAAAAATTGACCCCCCAATATTAAAAGATAGTCAAAAGTAGAGTTGGGATTGAAACCCAGGTTCTCAGACTCTTAATTAATTCTATTTTCTACTACTGCAGAAAATTTCTGCTGTAATCTTGTTGTAGTTATTGTTAAGTCATATCAGTTATGTTCAACCCTTTCTGACACCATTTTTGGGTTTTCTTAGCAAAGATAATGGCGGTTTTTGCCTTCAAATAGGATTAAATAACTTGGCCAGCATCTAGTAGGTATCTGAGGCTAGATTTGAATTCATAATCCTCATTCCAAACCTACTGCTTTATCTACTACACCACCGAGTTGCCCTGTACCATAACCTTACAACCCCATAGAAAACATAAGATGGAGACTCAACAATGGAAGGAACACGTTAAACAATTCCCTACTTCTTACTTTTTCCTCACTATCTGCTCACTGATTCCTCTTCTCCTAATTGATAGTTCAGATCAGAAGATTTTTTGAGCTACAAGGATCTTGGAGCCCATCTAAGCCAGCCCCTTCTTTTACAGAAGCCACCTGTATATCCTTAGGCAAATCACTCTTCTGCTCCTCAATTTCTTCATTAGTAAAATGAGAAGGCTAAATAGATTTGGGATGGAAAATGCCAATCATATCCAGAGAGAGGACTATAATGAAAAGGGATATATAATATTATGTATATATAAATATTTAGAGACTGAATATAGATTGAAGCATATTTTTACCTTTTTGTTTGTTTTCTTTCTCATTTTTTTTCTTTTGATCTGATTTTTCTTACAGAACATAACAAATATGGAAATGTGTTTAAAAGTATTGTATATGTATAACCCATATCAAATTGCTTGCAGTCTTGGGAAGGGGGGAGTAAGGGAAGGAGAGGGAAAATTTTAAACACAAAGTTTTACAAATATGAATGTTGAAAACTATCTTTAATGTATTTTAAAAAATAAAATACTATTAAAAAAATGAAAAGGCTACACCTGAAGATTCCTTTCAGCTCCAAAGCCAAAGATTGTATGTCCTGGAAACCCAAAGGGTTTGTGACTTGCCTGAGCACTAAGTAGTGGTTTATTCATGAAGTTACAAGAAAAACGTTGTCTAGAGCCCAGGGTGAGTGAATGGCTTCCTTTTCTTTCTATCTTATCCTTTTCTGGAAGGTCATAGCTACCCCTTGGAAATAAGCCTTTCTTACTAATATCATAATCTTTCCCATGAGTTTAGTATATGAACTCACTTTCAAAATACCTGATGCTGTCTTTGATAAGCAGTTCTACTAAGAATGGGGATGATGAGCATGGGGACTGGGAAATAAAGAAATAGTTAACCTGGGATTTTAGTAGTTACTTGTGACAACATAGGAAGAGAAAACAGAGAAATCTTAGTACTGGGGTGAGGTTTTTTTATTCAGATTGAAATCAAGTATAAGTGGTTCATCCATGTCCTTGACATCTGATTCACATTCTGGACCCCAATTAATTATTTTTTCTGCATGGTTCATTGTGAAGATGATCCTGTGTTCTCAAAGGCTAAGCAGAATGTAATAGTAAAAATTGCTGGTCTTTATATAGTGCTTTTCATGTTATCTCATTGGATCCTCACAACAACCTTGTGAGGCAGGGGCTACCATTTCCTTTATTTTACAGAAAAGAAAATGGAGGCATACATGAGTTAAGTGGCATGCTCAGGGTCACATAATTAATATCATAGGTAGGATTTGAACTTGGGTCTTCTGAATCCTTGCCCAGCCCAATCACTTCGATCACTTGTAAATTCAAACAGTCCCTCCCCAGATATAAAAGCTTTGGATATAGGCCCTGAGATAATACTGTCTCATCTGGGATCAGCCTGAAGGCAGAGAAGTCCAACACCAGCAGGTGGATTTAAACATTTTTTGTGGGGAATGAGGGAGTTATAATAACAGCTAACATTTATATAGTACTTCTTTTGTGCCAGACACTGTGTTAAGCCTTTTATCATTTAATTTGATCCTCAAACTACTCTGGAATGCTATTATCCCCATTTTAGATATGAGGAAACTAAGAGTAAAAGTTCTATGATTTACCCAGGGTCACACAGCTAATGTCTGAGGCCAGATTTGAACTTGGACTTTCTTAATTCGAAACCCTGTGCTCTATCTATTATATCACCTAGCTGACCACAAGAAACTGTCTGGTATACAATGGAGAGGCTACTGATGTAGTGAAAACTCAGCTGATGAAATTATAGTGCCTCTGTCCATAATTAAAAGGCTATACATACATACATACATACATTTATCTGTATGTGTGTGTGTATATACACACACACACACACACACACACACACACACACATATATATATACATATATCCTAAGTATAACCTGGAATAATCTGAAACCCTCCCTTTGGAAAAACTTAGTTTAATTAAGACAAAAATTGGAAATGAGCCAGCTTACAAACAACTGCAGCAAGCCAGAGGTCACTGTGATAACAGTTTTATTCAAGTCTGTGTGTGCTCTGGTGTCGAGACAAGGCTGAGGTCAGCATTACACTGTAATACAATAAGAATTTTAGCCATTGAACCAAGCCTGCTTGGCATCCTTGGTTAATAATTTACAGTACATCCAAAAAAAAGTGAGAGAAAAAAAAAAAACCTGACCAATTTTAATCAGCACTCTTTGTGTTTAAATATTATTAGAGACGAAATAACTTGAATGCAAAAAGGAAGAGAAAATGGGGTAGAAAAAGACAAGACAGATGGACCCATTCAAGGAGAGAAGGACCTATTGGTCAATTTCCTCATTGTTAGTTTTAGCAAATTAAACAGACAGTCATTTCATCCAGGAGTAAAATGGGGCATCCTAAAGAAAGCTTCTCTGGAAAGTAAAATAAATTAAAATCCATCTTCAGTTTTTTTCCTTAGTCTTCTGGAAAAGCTCACTAATTAGTAAAACTGTACCTAACTGCTGCAGAAGGAGCGTGAGAGTTAGATTGACTTAATCATAACAGTCTCTGGATGTCTCAAGATGTCTGGATCTAAGGCAACAGAATGAATAAAACCTATTTCAATTTCCCCAAATTTGCTTGGGGGATAGGAGAGAAAGGGAAAGTTAAAATGGATAGGTAGAGGAGATTTGCCATTCTAAGGCTTCAAATTTAGGATCTGGAAGAAAATCTTAAGGAAGATGGATATAAAGTTGTGGTACACAGATGGAAAAGGAGCTTATAGATGTGGTCAAAGGAAAGAACCTTTAGCATGGGGGTAGGAAGAAATAAATGGCACAAACATACATTCAGTCAACAGTTGAGAAGAATCACAATTCTTATGACGCATTGAGCCTATACATCAAAGGAGAACCATATCTAGAACTTCTGTCTTAGAGAAACTTACAGCCATTCTAAAGTTCCCCCTACCATATTCCCTCCCCAGAACAATCTAAGGATGGCTCCTGAGTTGCTACTACTCTTAGCAACTTCCCATCTCTATGTTGAAAATAAATACAGGGAGGCTGCACTCCCACAGCACTGAAGAGAAAAACTATAACTATGGGTTTCATGCTTCATGTTGAAGGTGGTAGAGAAGCTAAAGATCATAGACTCTTAACTGTAAAGAAGAATGAGTGTAAGCCATCATTTTTTGGCAACTGAATTAAGTCCCAGATTAGCACAATCATTTACCTCACCTCCCTTAGAACACACATTTCAAATACAAAACCTAAAAGTTCCTATATCCTGTATCCTTATCCTATACACATTATCCAAGTTTTCTCTCTCTTAGTCTTTCTAATAAAATGTAAGCTCCTGGAAGGCAAGAACAGTATCATTTGTTTTTATATGTGTAATACTTTGGCACATTATTAGGTGCTTAATAAATGTTAATGATAGTACTACTTTGAAGACCACTGAAAAATACTAGGGAACATTAGTCCTCTTTCCCCAGACTAATCAGACTAAATCTGAAGTCCAAGTGGCCTGTAATTTGGAAGTCTTGGCAAATTAATTAGTGTTTTTCCACAAGTCTGTGCCAAAGACTGAAATGCTATCATCATGGTTTGAAATGCAAATATCTTTGGGAGGAATAACACATTTATAAGTTAATATCTGGAGGAAAAAGGAAGTTGAAGAACACAGAATATCAAACCTACAAGAATTTTGAGTCCATAATGGAGAAAGAAGCAAAGCAAGTTAATTCAGAAGGACTCAAAAGACCTGCTTCACTTCACAGCCTTTATTTAGATCCAGATTCTAGCAGGAATGGGGCTATTGTTGAATCATTTTATTTGTATCTGAGTCTTTGTGATCCCCATTTGGGGTCTTCTTGGCAAAGACACTGGAGTGGTTTGTCATTTTCTTTTACAGTTCATTTTACAGATGAGGACAACAAGGCAAACAGAATTAAGTGACATGCTCAAGACCACACAGCCATAAGTGTCTAAGGCTGAATTGAACTCGACTCAACTTTGTCAGTCCAGTGCTTTATCTACTGCATCACCTAGTGCGCAAAGCTGGGGATAGGTAAAGAACTAATTATTTCCGGGGAGATAAACTTATCATTTCAGATATAAAGGTTTCAAATAAATTAAAACAAATAACATATCTTTCTATGGCCCTTCTCACCAAGGAAGACCAAGTTCTCATGGGACATGAGAAAGGGCGAATACATCATACATACTTCCAATTCATAAACTCAAGATTCACTTTCTCTATGCAGGCCCCACCAGTGCCCATACTACATCTGGAGAAGGTTCTTTATTTGGGAGGGGAATTGTTTATAGAATCCTGGAAAATGTTTTCCCATTTCCTGTGATAGGAAGCCCTGGCTGTATGGCTTTCTGAAATTATCTCCCAGTCAGGGAAAACTCAGGTGTACAGAAGTAGAAATGGAAGACCATTTACAAGGATACAGAAAGAATAAAGTTAAGTCCTCGCGAAAATGGACAATATCCTTCCTTTTGCAGTCAGGCCTAGAGAACTAATTCCCTTTTCCTGATAGCTGCCCATCCAAGCTTAATATTTGAATCAATATGACCTAGGGAGAGAATAAAGAAAATCAAATATACTTAAGAATGGAGAAACATGGATTATAACTGCAGGGCTTTTAACTCAAAATAGGAAGGGATTAAGGGGGAGTAATGTCCTAGAAAACACATTGGATTGAGAATTAGAAGACCTGAGTTCCAGATCAACTTTGCCATTAATTAACTATGTGACCTTTGGCATTTTTCCTCCCTAATCTCCTTTTCCTCATATATAAAATGAAGAAGTTGGATTATATGCTCTAAACTTCCTTCTAATTCTCCCTTGCTTTCATACAATGAAAGCACAATAATCTTAGGAACAATTATCCATGCTTTGTAGTCAGGTAATAGTTCCAGTCTATCCTCAACTCATTAACCTTAGATAGCATTCTAATCCCTGATTTTCATCTCCCTTCAAAGGCCACACAAGACTAGAGAATGTTGATCCCCATACACTGAAAAGATTAAAGTGTTCTCACCACCCAGAAATATATCAGGAGATAGAAATTCACACATACACACACTTGCGTGCGCACACATACATACACACACACATTTATTTTTCCAGCTCAGGCAAATACTGACTTGTTTAAAGCAAAAGATAAGTATTTAGGAGTGGTGATTCCTGATGCACCATATTTCCCTAGAAGGATGATGGCTACCCAGAGCAGTTTCTGGGCTTTGAAGGGGTAGAAAAGGGTTAGTATATGATGTGTCATAGTCCTTTCTCAAAAGGGTGAAAAACATATTTCTTGATTATGCAATTTGGGAGATTTGTAAAATCAGATCTCAATAGCTTTTAAAGATACCTTTCAGCTCTAAATTTATACTATCAATCTTGACTTGGAAGGGACCTGCCTGAAATGTCATCCAGCCCTTGTTCAAAGATCTCCAGTAATAGGAGAACCCACTACAATCAATGGCAGCCTTTTTCATTTTATATTGCTCTAATTGTTAGGAAGATTTTTCTTATATTAAACCTATATGTGCCTCTCTATAACTTCTTGCCCTCTAGGCCCAGGCTAGTAAAATCTAATCACTCTTTCAGTTGATAGCTCTTCAAATATTTGAAGCCAACTTTCCTATGTCTCCCCTCCCATTCCCTCATCCTCAAAATCTTCTCCAGAGGAAACATCTCTAGTTTCTCCCAATCTTCATATAGCATGGAGCTGAGTCTTTTCATTATCCTAGTCTCCCATTCTGGATGCTCCCCAGTTTTTTAATGTCCTTCCTAAAATGTAGTGGCTTGAGCAGGATAAGATCACAGCAGGACTATGACTTCCCAATTCTGGAACAAAGATTCACCTTGTATAGAAGTGACATACCTGGAAATCTCTCTTGCTTCATGTCTGCCTTTTAGACTCCCTGGATTTCTTCTAGTCTTAGCTAATAAATGTCCTACCTTATACAAGAAGCCTTTCCTAGTCCTCCTTATTCTTAGTGCCTTACCTCTGAGATTATCTATTTTTTAATTTCTTTGTACATAGTGTTTGCATGTTGTCTCCCCCTTAAATTGGGAGCTCCCTGAGAACAGGGACTGGATTTTGCCTTTCTTTATATCCTCAGTACTAGAACATGCTAATAAATACTTGTTGACTTGCCTTGCCTTTAGATAACTGGAGTTTCATAAGGCTTTTCCCAGTTTTCATATCTGTGAGGATCCTACAAGTACAAAGCTGCCTTGCCCAGAGGATCTGGTGCAATTTGAAATAATGACATCTGTTTCCCTTCCATCCAAATTCTTTCAAAGGAAGACAATACAAGGAAAGAACTCTTGAGACTTTCTGAATAAATGTATCAGACAGGACTTGACTCGCTGGGCACCTCACTTTTTGATAGTAATGGTTTCATACTCACATATGTAGGCTATGAAGAAATCAGATCTCTGAATCTGTTAATATACCTTTAATCCTGTGTCCAGTGTCTCTCCTCTATGAGAAGAGCAAGAATGGACTTTATAGATGGGGAAGGTAGATTAAGGGGTGAGATTACCCAGTGAAAGAGCATCTAATATGATCTTTTCTTCCTTCTCCATTAGTACAAGAGACCCAGGCTTAAAACTTGGAAGCAAAACAAATTCAACAAAGGATTGATTAGTCCTTTCTTTTGGACATTAAGCCATGTCCCTAAGACGCAGTAGTGGGACAAAGAAAAAAGGACTTTGTGGCAAAACATTCTAGAATTCTAGAATTGGAAGGACCTCAGTCAGCCTTCTTCTCCAATGCTTTGAAAAAAACATCCCCACTAAAATATATTCAAAAAGCAATCATATTATACCATTCAAGGTAGTCCTTTTGACCTTTACTGTTGTTCAGTTATTTCGGTCATATCCAACTCTTTGTGATTGCATTTTGGCTTTCTTGATAAAGATACTGGAGCAATTTGCCATTTCCTCCTCCAACTCATTTTACAAATGAGGAAACTCAGTTAAACAGTGACTTGCCTAAGGTCACATAGTAAGTGTTTGAACTCAGATCTTCCTACCTCCAAGTCACTTGCTCTCTCTACTATCCCACCTAGTTTCCATTTTGGGATATCTCTAATTGGCAAGAGGTTTTTCCTGCTAAAGGGGATATATGGTCTAACTCAAGCTGAGAAAGGAATTAAAGAGGTAGGAGTGTGGTAAGGGAGAAGGGTTGGATTTGAAGACAGAGAATCTGGATTCAAATCCTGCCTCTGCCACTTACTAGTTACATAATCTTGTGGTACATTTAAATTTCAGTTTCTTTACCTGTAAAATGAGTAGCCTGAGTAATATAACCTGTTTCGTCCTTTTTGGTAGTACATCTGAGAAATGTAAGAAGATCCATTTTACCCAGATTTCTCCTTAAGCCAAATCTAGAAGGAATTCAAACTAGGTGGGGAAATCAGATTTCCAGAGTCAAAAAGCCAACATTTTACAAGTGACACTTTTTATTTCTTACATGCTAACAATCCTTTCCCTATCTCCATTTTCTTCTCAGTAAGACAAAGATGTGGATGATGGCCACCTTCACAGATTATTGATAGGAATAATTAAAGGAAAAAAAAAATTTTAAGTGGCTAAGCACTCTGTATATATTCAAACACCTCAGAAGAGCTTATGCCTGGCAATGACTTCTAATGGCCATGTAAGGAACCCCTCTAATCACTTTTTTTTTTTTTTTTGCTAACCCTCTCAGAAAGGAGCAAAATACAAAATAACTCAGAGTCAAGGGGATGAAAGACAAGTGTACAAATTTCCTCCTCTCCACCTCAGCCGGTAATAAAGGAAGCTTCTTTCAGGAACTAGCATCATTTCTCAGCTGAAAATTAATCTCTTCCTGCCAAAGAGCCCAAAGTGCTTGATCAATATTGTCTTGTGAGCACTCATACTCTCTGCTTTGGGAGGAAGGCTGGTGATATCTTTTCCAAAGGGGCTAAGTGATTCAGGCAAGGCCACGAGGTAAGGAAGCATCCAAATAAGGAAGAAGAGCCTGAAACATTTTCTCTTCCTAGTCCTCTGGAGAGTCGAGGCTTTAGATTTCAGATGCCTTTTATCATTTCTCCACTTGTATACCCAGAAGTGAACACTTCCCCCTTTTCACCAGCAAACACATCCCACTTACAAGAAAATTGGAAAAAAAAAAAAAACTCACAAAAAAATCAGAGCTATTTCTCATCAAACACTTCAGGGCCTGTAATTGAACCTCACATAAAGGAAGGAATTGAGAGAGGATCTTGCGGGTGAAAAATGCCAACAATTTAAAAAGTTTCCTGCAAAGGTATTTGAGTAGAATTATAAGGTAATATGAAAGGCAACTCAGATGCTCAGCAGCTGGCTGGCCTCTCAATAAAGTAGATGAGAAATGTATCTGAGTCAGTGATGTGAGCAGGAATCTTAGGAAATAAATATTTTCTGACACTACATTCCTTGTGGTTTAACACATTGCATAGTGTTAAGGACTAGGGTCCCTAGGTAGCACTAGGGAAGGTCAACTAGTTTGACCCACAGCTTTGAGGTCAGCTCCTGCTCAGAACCACGGGAGAGTGTGAAGTTAAAGGGGAAATATCAACTAAAAGATCATTCCCAGCTGGCTTCTGACCAGATGTCCTCAGCACAAGTCGTATAGCCTCTCTACCCCAGGGATGACAGGCCATGGTGTGAGAATAATAATGACTCCTTCCACTGTCTTGCCATGGGCTGACATGATGGGAAGAGGATGAGGTAGGGCAGAAGTCACCTGCCCCTGGTACAGAAGAGAAGCAAGGAGCTGGATTTGTTGGGCCGGAGGTATCTCTATGAAAACTTATTATCTTTATGAGACTAAAGCATCATTTTAGTCTCCACTCTCTGGGCTTGACCAAGAAGAAGCTTCCCTCTCTATTATTCCCTTGTAGGAGGTTCTGTTCTTCCTTGCAGAAAGGAAGGAACCTTACAGGAGACCATAAACACCATCCTACTTCCAGACTCAAGGATGTCTCAGCAGAGGCCCAGTGTACTGTTAAAAACTACAGATGGATTTCACTCAGTTCAAACATGATGGAGAAACAGATTGAGAGAGGGGGGATGTTTAAAGAAACAGATGGAAGAGATTTTAAGTTGAAGTTTCATTATTCAAGTAAATAAATAAATTTCATAAATGTCAGAGCTGCTTTCAGTTTTTTTTTTTCTTTCTAAAAGAAATGTCAGGAAGATTGAAGGAGCTTTGCTGCTTCCCCATGGTCCAAAGCCCAGCACATCAAGAGGCCACAGTATATGGGTGAGAGAAGGCACAGAAAAAAACTCTGGCCAATTTTTACGGTATGTATGTTAGGGACATCACATGCCTTTTTAGATCCTGTCATTGACTGTTATGATGTCCCTTTTTTAGGGAGGTGTTTTGCAACCTCATTTTATAGACACAAACAGCAGGAGTGAAGGGAGTTGCTGAAGATTTGTAAGGGTGGTTGCTTGAACTGAGAGAATAACTCCAGAATCCTGATTCCCATTCCCTAGGGTTCACCACCAGATGCTGCTCCTGCTAAAATTTATAAGAAAACCTTTTAGGGTTTGAAAGATTTTTACTAACCATACATGAAGGCTTACAGTTACTGGTCCCTGGAGAAGAGAAAGTGAAGAATAAGGGGAAAGGACATAACAGAAAGATCAAAGGCATATAATAGGGCCATCCCACAGAGGATACACAGAGCTGCCAGCCTGTTTCCATCAGGTCCTTCAGCACTGAGTCACATACAATCATCCAGAAATAGCAAGAGGCTTTGGCATCCCCAAAGCATCCAAATCTGACCTAGCAAATGTAGTTGTCCAGAAGCAAATGGTACAGCTCTGCACAGATGCTATGGGGAGGTCCCATTACACAAGAAAAGGGCCAGACACAAGACTTGTCTCTAGCAGCTAAAATGGCATCAGAGAAGGATTCTCCCAAAAACCCACCCATGGGCTGGGCTAGTGTTTTTTCCTAGAAACATGATTTGGCCACAAACTGAGCATAGGGAGGTTAGTGCCTTTCCTATGCGAAAGACAACACCCTTCACTGAACTTTGCTTTAAAAAGCCAGAACATAGACTCTTCACTACAACTCCATTATATTTCCCCATCCCTCCCTCATCCTTTACCCCCAAGTCCCCATGGAAGTGGATCAGAGAACCACTTCTAGGCTCAAATAAATAGATCGGGCAAGTAGACTGGTGGCTGGGGGAAGGTAGGTCCATCAAATCATATGCCTTTATCACCCTGCCCCCAAGCACTCCTGATAGCTGAGATACAGCCAGCCTTAGGGCTCATGATGACCTCGAAACTGCATTCAAGGACAAGAGCAGGGGGTAGAGAGAAGCAGAAGAATAGCCAACACTGTTGTTTGTAACCATAGAACTCTAAGATGCCCAAGAGACTCTGGGACAGACCCTGGGCATTCAATGGTGCCGGAGGACAGCGGATGGGTTTGGCTGCGACTGGGTGGCCGGGCCGGGCCGTGGCCCAAGGGTGAGGTTTACTGCAGAGCTGGAAGGCCATTCACACACCTCCCCCTTCCCACATACACACACACACACTCGGAGCTGACAGGCTACATCAATGGTGGTTCTGAACCGGAGAGCTCACTGTTGGCTGGGGCCTCTGGAGCAGTTGCCCTCCCCACCTCTTCTGTCTTCAAAGTGCATTATCAGTGCAAGAAGTAGGACGGGAGCCTGGGGGGCCACGTGGTGGGAGACACGGCCTAGTTGGGTACTTTGCCCAGATCTCTCCCCCCATCCCCGATTCCTCTCATGCTAAGACCAAAATTCTTGCTGAACCTCATAGGGGGTGGCTCTATGTGGGTTTAGTTCAGATCTGCACAGCGGAACAGTGCTGTCCTGGCTCTGTCCCTCTGCGTCCAGATCCAGAAGGGCCTGTTCAGCAGGAGGAGGGTGCCCCGCCTGAAACGGGAGCAAGGCAGGGAGCCCGGGCCGCTCCTCCACAGTGCTACTGCTGCTTGCGAAGCAGGAGTCTAGGTTGCTGGGTGTCTCTGTGCTGGAGCTGTTGGCGGGGGAGGCGCTGCGGGCGTGGCTGGGGGACACGAACCACCAGGGGTCCAGCCGCTGCCGGTTTGCAGAAGGTCGGGGCCGGGGGAGAAACTCCAAAGTCTTAGGTCTTTCCAGTGTGGAGTCTTGATGGGTGTTCCACCGTCTTGGGGTAGGAGGGAAGACCAGGTTGGGGTCTGGCAGGCGAGGAACCTCACCGGGATCTCGGCTGGGGCTTGGAGTTTTCAGCATCCCTGGAAAAGGAGAAGGAAAAAACCCCAATAACTGTGAGGCAAGAGGCAAGGGTACCATGCACCGGGAGTCAACAGTCACAGGGAAAGAGTGTATAAGGGATCTTGGGAATGGGAGGGGGCCAACCAGAAAAGAGTTAGACAGTAACACAAAAGTAATCCCAGCCAACATATTGTATTTTACTTATACTTTAACATATTTAACATGTATTGGTCAACCTGCCATCTGGGGGAAAGGTTCAGGGGAAGGAGGGGAAAAATTGGAACAAAAGAATTTGCAACTATCAATGCTGAAAAATTACCCATGCATATTATCTTGTAAATAAAAAGCTATTTTAAAAAAAGTAATCCTAGACAATGGCATGATTGCCAGCTTTTCTCTCTATTTGCTTGGTAACTAGAATGCTTAGGGTGACCAACAGGACACTGGAAGGAAAAGTGTCAGGGTGATATACAGTTATTCCTCCCACATTGCAGGGATTCACAGCCTACCCTGCCTGATCTAGAAAATCTGGAAAATCTTTTGGCCTTCCTTTCATACTAAAGAAGAAGGCTGATTTTTTCTTTTTCCTTTATAGAAACCTTATTATAAAATTCAGATATATTTATGGCACTAAAAATAAAATATGCAGATATTATACAATGCTATGTATATATTTTATACGTTTCAGAGTTTCTAAATTTTTCCTGTGTCATCTGCTAGCCTTCATGTGTTCATGCAAAACTCCTCCCAAATTCCTATTTAATTTCTTATGCTGACTTGCCATACTCAAACCACAATCGGGAAAGCCTTAATGTGGAAGGGATAATTGTATAAAAAGAGTGTCATACACATTTGTAGGAGCATCAAGTGTTAACAGGTAGGTCTCCAGGAAAAGAAGGCAGAGAGGAAAAATAGAGAACAAAGCTGATTTACTCATGTGGATGCAAAGATATGCCTGTATGTGTCCAAGCACAATATCAGATTAAGTAGATGTCCATGAAGGGTTGCTAGGGTATGTGTGGGGAGGATGTGCATGAATCTATGTGGATCTACCTACTAAAGGTTAACTGAGTCAGTACTATACTGAGATGCACAAGCCTAGCACATGATAAGCAATAGCCCTCATAATCACTACAGGAAATTTTACTTCCTGAAATTGAGAATATTAATTCTGGCAAGAGCCATACATTCAGCCATGTACATTAGCTATGATGGCTCCTGTGTTTGATTCTTCTTAGGCCCCAGGAAATTCCATTTCAACTCAATACCCAAATTGGAGGATGCTCTTGGGAGATAAGGAAAACTCTATCTTATTGGAACAATGGCAAATCACTGAATTTCCCCAAGACCTCAGCTCCAGCCCTTCTTCCACAATGGAATACAGCGGTTCTCAAACTACAGCCCGCAGGCCAGATGCGGTAGCTGAGGACGTTTAACCCCCTCACTCAGGGCTATGAAGTTTCTTTATTTAAAGGCCCACAAAACAAAGTTTTTGTTTTTACTATAATCCAGCCCTCCAACAGTCTGAGGGACAGTGAACTGACCCCCCATTAAAAAAGTTTGAGGACCCCTGGAGTAGAAGCTCGCCTTACAAGAAAGGAAACTGTTCATTCACAGAATATTTGACAAGAAAGAGGAGAAAGGGAGAGAAGGAATGAGTGAGGGTGGTACTGGGGAAGGTCACAGTGAGGAAGAGGCTCAGCCATACCCGGTGTGGCACTCAGTCCGTTGCTAGATGGGCTGCCATTGGCCAGGGGTGCCACTGGCTTAAGAGCGCCGTCGGAAGGAGTTCGCCTGTGACCAGAAAGTTGCGTGGGAGCGGAGAGGGTGACGTGGGTGGGGGTCAAGGACTGGTTGGGGTCTCGTTTGAAACGTTCAACTTGGACATTGACCAAGGGATTGTTGGTTCGAGGTGGCAAGGGAGCCGCCTCTACTGGACTGACGGGCATCTCATACACCACAATCTCATCGCTGTCCGATCGGAGCAGGGACCGCGTCGAGTTGCATTCAGAGATAGAGGACAAAGAAAGCAATGTCAGAGAAGCGGAGGGGTCCCCCAGGAAGAGCACGGGCTCCTCCTTCTTGAAGAGCTTGCGGGAAGGGGGGCTGGTACTCCGGCGGGGGCGGCTAGCCCTCTGGAACAGACCCTCTCGCCTCTTCTTCTCTTCTCGCGGGGGCAGCTCAGGTTCTTCTGGGGGCAGCAGCTGGCACTTTCCTGCCTCCAGCAAGTCAAACCCTAGGCCCGTGGCAGCCAGAACAGCCCCACAACCCAGGAGGGCGACCTCACAGCGGCGATGCTGGGCTCCTCCTCGCTTGAGACTGTTGGTGGGTGTTAGCTGTGGGGTGCTGGTAGCTGAGTTAACTGGGGTGGACTCCTCATGGGCCCCATCAATGGAAGGGCCATCCACCTCCTCTATCCGTGGGAACGGAATGCAAAGGTAAGACTGGTTGGAGGAATGGATTGCTCTGCTTTCCCCACTCCTCAGGCCTTCGATTTCTTCATCCTCTGTGGCGCACGGATGGGGTGATGGATGAGAGGCAAAAAAAAAAAAAAAAAAAACAAGACCAAATTGATTGAGCTGGCAGCTAAATTCCCTCCCTCTCCCCAGAACTACCTGAGTAACAGTCAGTGATACTGAAAAGAAATGAGGGTGGTTGCCAGAAGAAATTAGATATTTGACCACGAGGGCTTTCTCCTTAATATCTTCCACTGAGTAACATGGGAAAATCAATAATCCTGCAAACACATCATCTTTCCCATCCTCCTAAAAGGAGGATCAGCCAACTTGTTACCTCTTTCCCTAGGGACTTTTTACATGAGCTAGAAAAAAATTAGGGCACAGCAGGCCTAGAGATGGAGATCACCTGATGTCAGGTTAATTTGACCTTTTCAAGGTAAAGCCCGGTAAGTATGCTTTGCATTCCGTTAGAAACCATTCTTACCCTCCCACAACACCCCTGAGAAGTCATCTCTTGGGTTAGGGAGCAGGAGCCGGAGAGCATTTTGACTCTACCCTTAGTTTCTTCCTCTTGCCCTTGGGTGGGAGGAGAACCTTGAGAGTTTTCGATCAGAATTTTAGTGTCATTTCTCAGCCCATCAGCAGTATCTGGCAATAGTGTCTGAATTAGAAGCCAAGGACAGACTGGATGTAGATTCACAGATCTACAAAGGGCAAAGCTAAAAAGCCATATTATGCCTAGGGGAACTTCTTAAGTGACCCATGAAAGGCATTTAGCACTCAGGAGTTCTGACTCTTTTTCATTAAATTATAAACTCCTTGAGGGAAGAAACTTTCTTTTCCTTATTGTATCCCTAACACTTTAGCACAGTTCCTGGCACATAGTAGGTGATTAATAAATGTTTATTGCATTGAAGTGAATGGAATTTATCTCTCTCTTAGGCACCCTCCTATGGGAGAAGAATGCTCTTGGGATTTGAGTAGCGGATAGAGTGATGGAGCCAGGAAGACCCAAGTTCAAATTCTGCCTTGGATACTTGCTAGCTATGTGAGTCTGGAAATTTAACTTCTCTGATTCTCAATTTCTTCATCAAAAATATGGGTATGATAATAGTATCCACACCTAAGGGTTGTTCTAAAGATCAAATAGATAATGATTGGAAAGTGACTTCATACCTTAAAATATATGAAAATGTGATCTATATGAGAAAATACTTATTTATCTTTTATTAATATTGTTTGGATCTAGCTTTTTGTGGCTAGAAATTGTTTTAACCCAAAGGCAAAATGTATCAGAAGAGCTAGATAGTAGCAGGGAATGCTTAGATCTCCTCAATGCTTGCTTATATTTGGGATTCCTCAAATCTGAATGTTTATGCTTATTTCTCAGTCAACCTTAATTGGAATATTTATGCTTACCGATATACATCTCAATGGATCTTTGCCTATGAACAGTCAGTCCTCTGACACCCTTGTTTGAACCCCAAATAATGTAAACCACAATTCTTTTCTGGCTCATTCTCCTTTATCAAATGATCAAATTAAATTTTTTTCTAAAATGACTTTAGGTTTGGGGGTTGATTCTCATGATTAACATCTATCATTATTAATATTATTATACTAATCCAAGAGGCAGCTATGTGGCACAGTGGATAGAGTTGATAGAAGACCCAAGTTACAATTTAGCATCACATACTATGTGACCCTAGACAAATCATTTAATTGTTTGCCTCAGTTTCCACATTTGTAAAATGAGCTGGAGAAAGAAATGGCAAGCCCCTCCAGTATCTCTGAAAATCTCAAATGTGGTCACGAAGAATAGGACATTACTGAAATGATCGAACAATAAACAATACTAATCTAAACTGATCATCCCATGGGTTAGTTCCAGACATAATCCAAGTAGAGCTTTCTTGCAGGAAAACAGGGCAGGGGTCATTCTAGTAGATATCCTTGTTCATGACTGATACACTGGGACTCCACCAGCTTGAAAGTACTTCCAGAAGTATATGGTGGCTCAAAGGTTTGCAAAGCACTTTGTGTGTGTGTGTGTGTGTGTGTGTGTGTGTGTAAAATCTCATTGATTCCCCATAATAATCCTAGGAGATGGATGCTACTGCTACCCTTATTTTTAAAAAAGCAGACAAACAGAGGTTAAGTGACTTTCCCAGAATTGAGGTAGGATTCAAATTTAGATTGTCCTGACTCCATGTCCAGTACTCTGTCCATTGTGCCATTCAGCTCTCTATGCTGATGGAAGATTTGAAAAGGTTCTCTCATTTCACAGCTTGATATTTCATTCACATAGCAAAACAGGCCTCAAGAAACTTATATAGAATATAGTCAGTGGCCAAAGAAGTGCTACTAAACTATATTATCCTATGATTAAAATATGTATATATGTAAAATATATATATGCATTCCTTAAATGCACATCATCAAAGCATCCCTTTTTTTCCTTCAAGATCCCATTTAAGCATCCTCTTCTGCATAAAGTAAAGACTTTTTTGCTGATCCCCTTCCCCAACTGCAAGTTCCTACCGTCAAAAGCTTCTTTGCAATTAACAATGTTGTACTTATTTGTATTGATTTTCTTTATATTTATTTTGTATATACTTATATTCGTCCTTGTCATCCTCATTAGACTATAAGATCCATTTGAGAAAGGATAATTTCATTTTTTATTTCATTTACTATATTATTTATATTGTAATTATTATATAATTTCTTTATTTTTATTCTTTATTCTTTATTATATATTCTTTATTTATTCATTACATTATAATAAATATGTTGTAATATTGTGCTGATGGAAGTAAGTTGAGATAAGTAAGAGATAACTTGTGGTTTGGGAAAGAAAATAGTGGAAAGAGGAAAAGAAAGAGTTGATAAGGAATGGAAAGTGCTTCCATTTAGTAAAATCTTTCCATATGGTTTGCCTTCTGGCACTAAGAGGGTCTAGGAAGTGTGACTAGATGCTTCCTGAGGAATTAAGGAGAAGATAATGTTTTAAGATTTGATTATTTAAGATTTTTTTTTGTTTTGTTTTTTCTTCCTGAAAGTTATATGAAGAAGAAATTGCAAGTATCATTATCTCCATTTTACAGATGAAGAAACTGAGTTTTTGAGACATAAAGTACTTTGCTCAGGATCACTGACTTAGTCCTGGTCTGAGACATAATTTGAATCTTGATTCCATGTCTAGCACTCTTGTGCTGGACAGCAGCATGACCAATATGCTGCCCTTACCTATCTCGGCAAGGCTGGTAAATCCTGGAAGGGCAGGGGTTGTCCTCGGGCCTTTCCCCAAATTTGGAGCACTGTTGGACCACTGCTTGTATCCATCCACCAGGGATTTCAGGCTGCATAAAGGAAACAAAGGGAAACTCTGACAACCGAGTCATTAACCCTTCCCTCCCTAGACTGCTCCCAGACAATCGCATCTGCGTTCAATCTAATCACAGACTGCTCAATCCTGTTACTTCTGAGGGCCCTGAAGTCCAGGGCTAGAAGGCCAACAAGAACCTGCTTATTTACCCAAGTGAAGTGAATCACATGCTAAGGAAAGAAAAGGCAAAATAATTGTTTCACCTGCTCCTGTAATGAGCTGTGGAAAGGTCTGAGAGCATACCTTAACATTGAGGCGGGGGACGCAAGTGAACGGCAGGAGCAACAAGAAGACTTGGCCAACCCAGATGTGCTTGCTTCCCCAGAGCATTTATATCTTGAACCCATTTTAAGGTGGCTACAACCAATTCACAAAGACACAACTCAACTAATGCATCTCTGCTGAAGGGTGAACTATAGGCAAACCCCATGCAAATATAAGTTCCTGCAGGAAACAGCTCAGCAGAGCTTGGAGCACCCACCCCGGTTTACTCCAGCTGGCATCTTATTTTCCAGCCAAGTACATGACATGCTTAGGTAGCTTTCAAAGCAATCAGCTTAAAAAAAAAATCAGCAAACCCAAACAGGGCACTCTGAACTGCATCATCACCCCAGTGCACTTTGGGACATACACATGGCTCAAAATGACATTGTTCTCTTTTTAATCAGTTTTCCCAGAACCCTTCCTCCACGCCATTCCAAAGTCATTAACTTATGGTTGCAAAACCAATGATATTCTCAGGAAATCCCAGGTGTCCAATAGGGTTCCTCTCAATTAAGAGAAGGGAAAAGCAGAGACCTGGCTTTAATTCTAGGCAGTGCATGTTTGGTTTTTTTTTGTTTGTTTTGGGTTTTTTTGTTTTTTGTTTTTTGTCTTTTCTCTACAGGAGAAAGATGTAGAATTTGAAAGAATTTGTCTAATACAACTCTTGTTGTGTAGATATTAGTAAGACTGCCTCTGAGGCAAATGGAGGACCATCCCACCATTCCTACTCTACTCTGGAATTCCAGTCCAGTAAGAAGAGGACAGAAGTAGCTTCTTATTCTCCAGGATATACCTCAGCCTCCTACCCTACGTAGGGTGTCCATTGAGATTCTGGCCAGGTAAAAATTATTTAAGCTATTAAATGCAAAAGTAGTTTCAGGAGTGAACATGATTGAAAATACCTACTACCTGATAATCTTCCATGGTTCCATAAGAAATACTATTGTGACCTGCACAAAGCTCTAAGGCAGACAATCCTGTATCATTTCTCAGGGTAAAGGGGTAGCTGGGATCCAGCCAAAAGAGAAAAAAGAGTTCAAGAAAAGCAAGGTCGAATCCAAATTAGTCTGACAATTTTCCCAAGGTGCACTGTGGCATTATTTTAAACAAATAAACAAACAAATTAAAAAATAAGCACAGTTCTGAAATGATTGAAGCTATAATATCTTAAGAACTACTCCAGAAAAATAAAGAAAAGGATGTGGATGATGGGAATGGATACCAATACAAAGGCACAGAAAGGGTAGAGCACAAACTCACCCCAAGTGAAAATGTGGAGACTCTGAGAGGGCACACAAACCATTAGTTCTCTCTCGCTTCTGAGGAGATCTTCAATGAATAAAGAGAGTCAGCAATAGATCAGTTACCCTCCCCTATCCCAATCTGGATGATTGTACCATAAAGCCCTTGACTAAGGAAGTTTAAGAACCTACTTTGCTAAGAACTTTACAAGTATTATCATATTGGATCCTCACAAGAATCATGGGAGGTACATTTTATTATGGTTCCCATTATATAGTTAAGAAAACTGAGGCAGGTAGAGTTTAATGACTTGCCCAAGGTCATACAACTGATAAGTGTCTGAAGCCATATTTGAACACACAGCTTCCTTACTCCTGGCCCAGCACTTTATCTAATACATTGGAGAGGAGGAAATTCAAGGGCCAGAAAGAGAAGAAATGTCTTAGCCAGTGAAGAACTACATTGAGGTCTTCTGAGGAATCTAACCATGGAGTCCACAGACTCCTGGGAGTCTTATATTTATAAGATTTTGGTGGGGTTGGGGAGTGTCTGTGAACTTATCTTTCTAATATTTTAATAATATTTTGACAAAATTGTCTTCCTTTGTAATCCTATATATTTTATTTTATGCATTTAAAAATATGATTCTGAGAAGAGGTCCAGGGTTGTCAAAGGAATCTAGGAGACAGAGAAAATAAAGAACTTCTGGACTAGAGAACTGAGGACTGAAATAGTTACAGGTGAGTCTGGAACCTATTCTCTGCTCAAGGTGGTTCTCAAAGTGACTGGCTAAGTCATTTTGTCTGTTTAGGTCTCATATTTCTCCTCTGTAAGATGAAGACTCTTTGTAATCTGTGCCTCTTTGCTCCCCTTAACAGGATACGGAGAGCTTCAAAGAGATGAGATCTCTTGACATGAGTCAAGAGCTCAAATCCAAGGCAGATTATCTGTCTCCTATTAAATGAAAAGTTTTAGCCTTGAAGGCATTTTTTTTAAGTGAGGATTCTAGAGAAGCCTACAGGAAAAGACTTGGGGAAACATCTCATATTTATATTGTTCACTGACCTATGACTATTTTCCCACTGAGACTTATTGTAAGATAATACTAAGTTTGTTCTTCTGAAAAGTAATATTTATTATTATCACCCATAGCTGGCTCTTACCCTTCATCGCCTGAGACAATTTCCTTCTGCCCAAGTGTACTTGGTCCCCAGGTACGTCCTTTCTTCTTCAGGGCCCTCTTCTCTTCTTCTTCACCTTCTTCCTTCTGGACAACTGAACTCCGACCCCAGGTTTTGTTGCTTTCACTAGGTGTCACTAGGAGAGCCAAAGAGGGATTATCAGGTGAGATCTGGAAGCAAAGCTCCTTTCATACCTGTGTCCTGCATTTCACACTTGGAGGATTCAGAGGAGGAAGAGGAGGCCCAATGCTTGGGAAGAATGATGAAAAAGGCCTGGATTTGGAGTTGGAGGGATTTTGGATTCAAAATTATGCCTCTGTTATTTATCATCCTTCTGATACCGGGCAAATCTTTTAACCACTGTGGGTTAACCATTTGTAAAGAAGTAAGAGGCTATTCAGTACAAGATTGATGCTTTTTCCTATTTCATACTCTTTGTAGATGGGTGACATATTGAAGTTACATTTGAACTCAGTTTCCTCATAAAGGCAGACAAGATAATATCTAAAGTAGTTTTTCAGTTCTAAATCTGTGATTCTATGATCTAATTGAATACTTATCTCATTGTTGAAGTTACTCAGGAAAATAGTCAAACTGTGATTACTTGACTATAAAAAGATCCCAGAATCATTCTCAAATTTGTTCTTAATTCTCACAAATATTAAATCAAAACTGAAAGTAAACTGACCAAACATAAGAGTCTGAAACAGTCATAATGTTTAAGAATCTGTGGGTTAATTCTACAGGTTGGGGAAGGGATGGAAGTTACTGGAGGGCAAGAAGGCAGGATGGAACAAAGGTTAGTTCAAGATAAGCATTAGAAAGAAAAGAACATTAGGTTTTTAATGGAGATATTTTTGGAATTTCTATACTTTTATTAATACTTCTCAAAGAAGACTGACTTCCTTTCCTTTCATTCCATCTCAATTTTTTTAAAGCAATAGGAATCAAAGGCTTTCTCTTTCTTTTTGACTTATCAATATCCCTCTTATTTTAGGCTTCTGTCATTTTGCACCTTGATAAGCATTGATTTCCACTGATGTCTTATGGGAAGAATGGAAAATCAATCATAGGATCATAAAAGTTATAAGAAGGGCTTTCATACATTAGGTTCTTTAACTTCTTTACTTGACAGAAAAAGGAACTAATACCCTTAGAGGTTAATGACTAAAGTCTTACAGACAGCATCATTTCAATCATTTTTCAGTCATGTTTGATTCTTCAGGACCTTATTTTAGGTTTTCTTGGCAAAGATACTGGAGTGATTTCCTTCTTCTGCTCATTTTACAGATGAGGAAACTGAAGCAAACAGGGTTAAGTGATTTGCTCAGGATCACTCAGTTAAGTGCTTGAGGTCAGATTTTAACTCAGGTTTTCTTGACTCTAAGCAATGTTCTATCACAGAGCTACCTCAGTAGAATGCAGATCTCCTTGGAAGGCAGGGACTTTATCTCACACATAGTAGGACTTAAAATGTTGTTTATTGAATTGAATTGGTTTGCCAGAAGCATTAGGTTATATGAGAAAGTATCAAATGAAAAGAAAGCAACAGATGCTGAAGGAGACAAAAAAGTCAAGAGGGATTTGGTATGGTATAGATTTGAAATATATAAATATTTGCCACATTTTCTTGGCAATTTAACTAAAAAAAAAAAAAAAACCTAGCTCTCTGATAACACAAAGGAATTGACAAATTAGACAAAGAGGGGACTCAGTGATCCCTGGGCAAGAATAATGTCAACTTCAATATGTTTCCAGTCTAAGAAGAGTTCATAATGGGAGAAGTCTTAGAACTTGGATCAGATAATCTCTTACACAATTTACAAATAAACAAGCTTTCAAAGATAATTTTTGATTTCTACATGTTTTTGACAATTTTTTTTTAACCAAAAAGTAAAAAATAGAAGAAGTAATGATGGTGATAATGGAAGAAAGATAGGTGGTATGTGTATGTGTGTGTGTGTGGGAGGGGGGTGTATTTATAGTAGAAGGATTGGTGGATTTTTGGAGGTATAGATAGACAAATGGCTAAACTGGTGAATGGCTATACAGATCAGAAACAGTTCCCCTTCCCTTCCCAATCAAATGAATGCTGGAAAATTCACAGGAGGATCATAGCCCACCCCATGTAAAGTTGGTAAACACCATCTTACACTGGATGGCTCTGAGTCGGGGAATGATGGTGGGACTTGCAGGAGGACTGGAGCCACTACTGATCAAACTCTTTCTTTTGTCCATGGTTGGAGATGCCTGCACAGTGAACTTGTGCTGGAAATCTAATTAGAAATAACACATACAAAAAAATTCATTTGTCAAAAAAAAAATTAGTCTATAATCAAATAATCCAAACAAGAGAACTGAAATTTCCCAGCAGGCTCAAGGGGCAGGCATTGGTTTTCTGAAAGGCTCAGTTTCTCTCTTTATCTAAGAAGTATCTTTTTCAGCTTTGTCATCTCCTCTTCCTAGCATCTAAAGTCTACAGACATGATAGAAGGATGAGAAAGAGGAAAATTCATTTTTGGATTAGGTTTCATTAGGGATACCATTGTGTTTAATTTAAGAAAGCATTTTGGCATCAGCAACAACAACCACACATGTGCAATATGAAATTAAACACTTTGCAATGTAAAAAAAAATTATTTCTATTTTTTTCTGGAAGGAAAAAAAATTAGCCTAAAGGCTTCCCTTCCTCACAATTTAATAGCTTGGCTCTGAACCTCTAATTAGGAGAAGTATAAGGAATGAACTAACTGTGCTTCTGCAGCTTATAAGGCTTGCAAAAATGTGCACTATTTCCTTTAGTATAATCCTAACAGTGCAGGGAATAAATAACATAGAAGATATAGGTAAAGAGCATGAAGACAAGAACTGTCAATTATATTGACCTGGGATGAATGGTCCAACTTTCAATGTTTTTTAAGAACAACGTGTTTACAGAGGCAAGATAATTCAAGAAATATCTATTAAATGTGTATCTGGTGCATATATCTATGCTGATAACTCAAAGACTTGATTCCTGGAGTGCATGGAGATCCTAGGACTACATATATATATATATTTATATTCCAGGAATATATTTGGCAAGGCAATGTAGTTTTTGCCAGGATAGAAAGACATGAAGCATCCTCAAGGACACCACCCCTTATTTGTCCTCATTTGTGAATGCTAAAGGGTGACTATTCTAGGTTCAAGATAACCCATGGCTCTGCATTCCTAAAACTCATGAGGTCCTACCAGTGTGCTTTTTTGTAGCTAGTCAGCCTATAGACACAATTAGCTATTAAGACTCTAAGAACAGACTGGCATTATAAGAATAGTACCTACAAAAAATGAATCCCATAAACCTTGATAGGAAGTTCTCTTCAATAATCGTCCCATAGTCAATGTGGGAAAAGGGGGCACAAACTTAAGAGTAATACACTATTAAAAAGGGAACATGTGGCCAAAGTAATTCATAGCTTTGTATTATAAGACTCCAACTCCCTTTCCCTTTTCATAATCCTCCTGTTGATACCCTGAACAGGTTATTTATCTGGGCTCCTTAAACCTGATTCCTCTCTATAATTCAACTCCTGATAGTCAAGACTGGATCTCTTCTCAATAAAGGTCACACTCCTTAGAGCTATTTCTTGCTACCATTTGTCAGACCTGATTCCTACTACCTGTGATGTCTCCAGATAAATTGTAAAGTATCATGGCCAATGTGGGGAGAGGGAAGGAAATGAGAGAGGATAACCTGTCCACTACCACCACTCCCTCAGAAAAGGAAGTTTTTCTTCTCAAGGGCTGACTTCTTCTAGAGCTGATTCTTTTCTCTTTTGCCAAAGATCTCACTCCTTGGAGTTCTTGCCTTGGCTTAATCCTTAAGACATGTCTTGCTTTTAAAAGGGTCGTCAGGAACATGGTTAGCCAATGGCTAACTGCCTCTTAGTTTTATCGATTGGAGAATTACTTCACATGCAAAGTGGTAACAGAATGTTGACATGACTTTGCACTTTGCTTACATCATTCATACTTCATTATCTCTGTTACCTGCTCCTAATTTTCTGTGCTTTTATTATCTAGTTTGAGGGGAAAAAAAGACAAAAACAAAAAGGGAGCTACTGAAAGTTTCTAAGGAGAAAAAAGTGTCACAAGAGTCACCAAGATGATTAAATATTGATAGTAAAAGAAAAATCGGGAAAACTAGGTAATTCAATAGATAGAGCACTGTTCTGGAGTCAGGAAGACCTGAATTAAAATGGGGATTTAGACACCAGTTGTGTGGATTTGGACAAATCATTTATCCCTGTTTACCTCAGTTTCTTCATCTGCAAAATGTAAAGGAGGTAATAGCAAACCATTCCAGTATCTTTGCCAAAAAAAAACAAAAACAAAAACAAATGGGGTCATAAAGAGCTGAATATGACTGAAACAATCAAAGAACAAAATATGTGCATATGTACTGTTTGCATTATGTACCAGTATGTATAGTTGTAACTACCAGTGTTTATATAGAGAAGTATATGTATATACACATAGCCTACATAATATATGTGTGTGATTGTATGGTGTTAAAATAAAGCAATGGTCTCCAAAATTTCTATCAACAGCAAAAAAAAAAAAAAAAAAAAAAAAAAACCAGAGCATATATCCTCCAAAAAATGCATGAATCAAATACAAATATTACTATAATGACATAGTATATGCATTGTAAAACATATGCCAACATACATGTATATATAATTTGGACTCATACACACACCAATATATATATATATATATATATATATATATATATATATATATATTTCTCTACATGTATACATACATATGTGTATGTTCCCCTATGCACAACTACATCTCCCAATCAATTATTAAACATGTAATATGGGCTAGGCAGAATGTAAATGTTAAGGATACAAAGGGAAAAAAAAAAAAACAAGAAACTTACCATCTAAAGGGAAGGTAGCTAATATAAATGAGAAAGTACAAGATAAATACAGAATAAGTTAAAAAATCTATAAGTTGTATCTAATCTCTCAATGCCATATACTAGAATAGATACTGATCTTTTTATAATCTAGTCAGCCTGAGTCTAATTGTTCTAATACAATGCCCTCCCTCCTCCTCTGCCCCTTGGGACTTCTAGTCTCCTTTGATGCTCAGACCAAGCCCCACCTAGTCCTTGGCCCTGTTACCAATGTGTTGGTACCCTGTGTAGGTGTTCTTTTTATTATACCCAACTTGATAGGACTCTATGAACTCTGTTCTTTTTTTTTCCCAGTGTGTCCCCATTTTACAGATGATAAACTGAGGCAAACAGGGATTAAGTGACTTGCCCAAAGTCACTCAGCTAGGAAGTGTCTGAGGCTGGATCTGAACTCAGATCTTTCTGATTCCAAGCCCAGTGCCCTGCCCGCAGCGCCGCCTAGCTGCCCCTTCTGGCCTTTAGCACTGCTCCAGTCACAGACCTGACGGGAGGCTGATGCGGTTGCCGTCCTTGAGCTTCAGCCGGTTCTTCTTAAACTTGCCCTTGCGCTTCTTCACCCGGGGCTTCTCCTGGCACAGCTGATGGATGATGATGTTGAGCTCCCTTTCCAGGATGTCGATCTCCCGCTCCGCCAGCTCTTGCTCCCGGCGCCTCAGGAGTTCCTCATGGTTCTTCTGCTGAAGGGCTGCCCGGGTCAGTTCTTCCTCCCAAGTACGGAGCTCCTACCCGAGAGAGAGAGGAAGAGGAAAATGAACACTGGGAAGCGACTCATTATCAGATAATCTCTATTGGAGGGTCCTTCACAGAATCAAGAATGTTAGGGCTGAAAGGGATTTTAAAATCATTTTTAAAGATGAAGAAACTGAGACAAAAAGCAAATAAGCAATTTTTCCCCCCCAAAGGAGACCATGTATTTATATCATAATACAACAAGGCTAAATGGAAAAAGTGCTAGATTTATAAGATCCTTTAGATCAGAAAGTATTTCACTTTTGTCTTTGTATCGTTAGTCCTTGACACAGTGTCTACAACATAAAAGGCATTTTTAATTCCTTCTTAAGGAAGAGGAGAGGAGAGAGGGAGGGAGAGAATTTGGAACCCAAAAATATTTAAATCAATGTTGAGAAACTGAATCTACAACCCATGAATTTCCCATTAGGAACTTTATGTTTTGACCCAAAAACTGGTAATAATTCAGATTACTTTCAAATAAAAAGATTGGTTCTCTAAGAGAACCATCCCCATATTTGAACTCTAGGGTTTCTTGACTCCAGACATAGTGCCTTTCTCTGATACTTGGGAATAGTACTGAAGGCCAGATGTCAGAAGAATGGAGGAAGACATCAGAAAAGAGAGATGAAAAGATAAGCAATCAATCTAGTGAGACTGATTAGGAACCCAACAAAAGTATAGTCTCTTAAGAATGGCATCAAGAGGGAGGGAAAAAAACACAAAACACTGAAATCTTTATAAAGTCATTTATATGAAATAATTAGGTCCAGAGAGAGAACAAGAGATTTAGTTTATAAAGCTTCTATGGCAAAATATCATTTGTTAAAATTTAAATACTTCTCTTAAACTCTCACTGGCAAGAAACTGGGCCTGAAACAGGTAAGATCTGGAGACTGAAGGGGGATAATGGAGGAGAGTAGATGGGAAATAAAAGACATAGAAAACAAGAGACAGACCAGATGAAAGAAATTTTATGTCTTCTTATTAGGAAATAGATTCTCCAAAGTGACTTTTTAAAATGCTTTTCTTTATTATGTTTTTCATTTTCCTTTTCTTATTTTTCTTTTTTTAGTTTATGAAATAAAACAAGCATTTCCATAACATTAGTATAAGAAAAAAGATGACTGCAATGAAACTGTAAATTATATACAATTTACTATTCCTTTTAAATATATAGTAAAGCAATCATGCAAAATGTTAATTTATTTTCTAATCCTTCCCCTCCTCCTCACTTCCCCTACCCGCACCTCACACCCACCCCAGCGATGGCTACTATTTAACTATAGACAGAGCAGGGAGAAGCAAAGAGTAGGAAAAGAGAGGAGGAAAAAGGGAAGGGGGAAAGGGATGGGGAAGAAGAGGGGAGAGAAAAAGAGGCAAGAGGGAAGAGAGAGAAGAGAGAAAAAGAAAGGAAAAGAGGACAGAGAAAGAGAAGGAGAGGAAGAGAAAGTGGAAAAAGAGGAAAGAATAAATGTAATAGATTTTTATAAAATATTTTTATATTATAAAAATTTTTATATATCTTTTTAACGTCTTCCTTCTTTAGGAAAATAAACCTGTTACAAATAATTATTCTGAGCTCTACAAATCCTCTGCTCCCTTGTGTGACTTCTTTGCCTTCACTGCTGGGAGAACAAAAGGATTTAGAAATTACAGAATAATTATGCTCAGTTGGTTGATTTTGCTGTTAAAGGGAAAAGTTGAAAAGTTCAAGATGGTTGCAGCATCACAGATCATTCATTCCTTCCTTTCCTCCTGCTGGTTCCTATGAGTGACAAGAACTTGAGTTTATAAAAGACCTTTCTATCTAAGAATATCAGACTTCTCCCCTCCACAAACTTTCATTCATCCCCACAGAACTTAAAACAGCAGCAACAGTAACAATTAGCAGTAGCCCATAGGACCCATTGTTGGCAGTGAGAAAGTCACCTGCCTGATGGAGGTATCACTAAGTCAGCAGCAGGGCCCAGGAGCTACAGTAATTTTATAATCTGAAGTCTAACATTATATGAGTAAAAAAAAAAAAATCCATTAAGAAGCACTTCTGTAAATGGAGTTACATAGCAACTTAAACCACACTTTCACATACAAAATGAGAAAAGGTTCATCTCTCACTAAAAGAAGCCTAGAATATAAGTCTTTTCCTTGTCTTTTCAGTACCTAAGGAACTGTGATTTTATCAGTTTGGAGGAACTCTGGGTCTAGGAGATCTATCCACAAAGACATATAACATCCTGTAAAATCTTAAGAAGTTGCCTGAGGCTCATAGAGATTGAAGTACCTTGTCTATAAAATTATACCTATAAATTCTTTATAAATGCATTCTGTCTATTCAGACACTATATAATAGGAAAGAATTTTAATTGATATTGCACAATAAAAAACGTTCTTTATAGTGGTACAAGGAGTCATTTCTGAAAATTAGTTTTTTGGGTTATTTTTTTCCCTTTTGGATCAGAACCTTGACTTTATTGATCTGAGAAAACTTCTTTTTATAACACAACTTGTGGTCTTATATAATAATGTAAGGGACTGAGAGATTAGGTTCCCGACCCAGGGTAACATAGTATTATTAGAAGCATGATTTCAACTCAGATCATTCTGAACCTACTAAAACTCTAATGTTCATTCCATTTTATTATGCTGTTGCTAATTCAGTCATTTTTTTTAGTCACATCCAACTCTTTGTGACTTATTTGGGGTTTTCTGGCAAAGACACTGGAGTAGTTTGTCATTTCTTTCTCAAGCTCATTTTACAGATGAGGAAACTGAGGCAAACTGGGTTAACTAACATAGCTAGTAAATATCTGAGGCCAGATTTGAACTCAGGATATTGTAATGAATAAGGAGATATGCTTATTAGAGCCAGTGAGATCTGGCCAGGTTCAGGACCAGCTGGGATGACCCAATGATGGATGGATGTGTTCATTCTTTACCTTTTCTTTGGCCCTGAGTTGATCAAACATCTCTTGAATCTCATGTTTCCAGTCATCCTGAAGACAGTGGAAGGAATCCTTGGGCATTTCAAAAAAGCCAGACTCTTCAATAGTAGTGAGTTGGTCCAGGATATTCATAAAAGATGGTCGTGAATGGGGGTCAGGATTCCAGCAGTCTAACCAGAGTAAATGCAGATAAACAAAAAGGATGAAAAGAGATAAATTTTGGAATTAGAATACGAGTACCAGGTTTCCCCTAAAGCTCCCTCTCATTCTCCTGAGACTCCTGAATAGAAAAACTGTTGTCATGAACAGTAGTTAAGAATCAGGGGAAATGAAAATTATGAAAATTACATCAAAATGATAACTCATAGGAAAAGGAACAAGGGTCTAGGAAAGAAAAAATTAAATATCCAAAGTCACAAGTATAGCATATGAAATTAAACTCCTGAGTCCTAATTTCCAGACCAATCAACAAGGAAAAAAATTAACATAAGGGATCTTCACTTATAGTATCATAAAATAGTTCATCATATTTTAAGATAAAGGGATTCTTGCCTTTACAATCTTATACATTTACATAAAAACGCAAATATATGTAGGTGTGTATCTCTACACACACAAGTGCACATACCACACATATCACTACCCTCATGAAGAAGATCCAAGGGTTCCCTCTTCCCTCTTGGATAAAATGCAAACTCCTGTTGGCAAAGTCTCAATTGGAAGGAACCATAGCAATTTCCTGTCAAATACCATTTTCTCATAGATCAACAAATGTAGGATAAGAGGGATAGAAGGTATTAGGTAACTTGGCAAGGTTGGCAAATCAGTGTCAGAGACAGAGTTTAACTCCAAGTTCTTCTGATTCTCAGTCTAGTGCTTTTAAATTGATTTAAAAATTGTTGGACTGAGGTCAAGGGATTCCTAGCTTCCTATCATAGATTTAGAGCTGGAAGGGAATTAACAGGTCATCCAGTAATCTACTCCAACCTCCTCATTTGACAGATTTAGGAACAAAATCCAAAAAACATAACTATGAAGTGGCACAGATCAGGTTTGAAGTGAGGTTCCTTCATTCCAAATCCTGTGATATTTTCCCTTCATTCCATTGCTGCCTTTACATCAGAGCACTAGTGTCAGTTCTATCACTAAATGTGTGACTCTCCTTAAGTCAAGTAGCCAAGGACTCAGTTTCCTTGCCTAAATTAACCCTTTCAGATTCAAATGTTCTACACATTCAAAATGTTCCTTCACAGACTTTGCTGCTTACTAAATCAATTTTTTCTATCATGGGTGGTCAGCTATAAGAAGCACTTACTTAGAGCACAGTCTAGCAAAGCATTATAAAGATCATAATATGGGTATTATTCCCATCATCCACAGTATTTCTCTCAGGGATGACTAATACTTAAATTTCTTTCTTGATAACTGCTATGAAAATTTAGCAATATCTCAGCAATCTCCCCTCCCCCTTCTCTCCTCCAGCCACTTACCTTCCATGAGTTTGGTAAAAGGTTCTGGGCATGTGGAAGGAATGGGAAGGGCAAGCTTATTCATGGCAACCCCATATGCTACTGCTAAGCCATCTATTCCTCGGAAGGGCACTTCACCCGTCAGCAGTTCCCAGAGCAGCACACCATAGCTAAGGAGAGACAAAGACAAGGACTAGAGGAAATAACATATTATACTCAATTATCATAGCTTGTATGGCCTTGCCAACAGAGCATGAGGAGCCAATGGATAACATTATCATAACATTATGATTTTACATCATCGTGGTACTTATGGCAATGTGGTACAATGGAAAGAACATTGGACTTGGAGTCAAGAGACTTGAATTCTAGTTCCAGGATTATTTCCCCTTAAAATATAAGCTCCTTGAGGGCAGGAGACCTTTTTTTTTAGCTTTTATTGGTATTCTTAGCTCTTAGCACAATGTTCGCATTTCAAAAGGCTTTTATTCAATGCTTGCTGATTGACTAATTCTTAGCAATGTGATCCTGGGTAAATCACTTAGTCTCTTCTGAGTTTGATTTTCATCATCTATAAAATGAGAGGAGTAGTAATGCTTCTACTTCTTACATCACAAAGATAGTATGAAGAAAGTTCTTTTAAGCCCTAAAATACAATGTGAATAAGAATACTATTCCTAACGTTGTCACATGCTAGCTGAGTGAACTTAGAAACCTCATTTCTCTCTGAGACTAAATTTTCTCATCAGTAAAATGAGAAGGTTGGACTAGATCGGGTATTCTTAACCTAGTCTCCAAACACTTGATTTAAAAAAAAATATGTTGACAAGTGTATTTCTATGCATTTGGCTTCCTTTGTAATCCTGTGTGATATATTTCGTGCATTAAAAAAAATATATTATTCTCACCTATACTAAAGAGATACACAACACCAAAAAGGATAAGTTCTGGTCTTTATAAATGCCTAGGATTTCTTCCAGTTCTAATATTCTGAATCTATAAAATAGTCCTTAAAAACCTTTGATGAAGTTGCTGATATCTGTTTCTTTTTGTAGTGCTATATATAATTAATCATATTTTGAGGTTTTAAAAAGGAGTCATGCTCTTGGATGTGATCTAGTGATTGGACCAAAATAAGCAAGTTTTGATAAAGTTTTTAATCAAATGCCTACAAGTTGAATAACTTCCCACATGTAATCATCAATACTAAAGAGATCATTGCTAGACTAGTCTTTCAATAATAGTGGTCTCTTTGCCCAATTAAACATAATAGGCCCAATCAGACTTCCAAGAAAATATTTTAATGATCTAGAAAAAATAACAACAAAATTCATATGGAACAATAAAAAGTCGAGAATCTCAAGGGAATTAATGAAAAAAAAAAATCAAATGAAGGTGGCCTAGCTGTACCTGATCTAAAATTATATTATAAAGCAGCAGTCACCAAAACCATTTGGTATTGGCTAAGAAATAGATTAGTGGATCAGTGGAAAAGGTTAAGTTCACAAGACAGAATAGTCAACTATACCAATCTAGTGTTTGACAAACCCAAAGATTCTAACTTTTGGGATAAGATTTCATTATTTGATAAAAACTGCTGGGATAACTGGAAATTAGTATGGCAGAAATTAGGCAAGGACCCACACTTAACACCATATACCAAGATAAGATCAAAATGGGTCCATGACCTAGGCATAAAGAACGAGATTATAAATAAATTAGAGGAACATAGGATAGTTTATCTCTCAGACTTGTGGAGGAGAAAGAAATTTGTGACCAAAGATGAACTAGAGACCATTACCGATCACAATATAGAAAATTTTGATTATATCAAATTAAAAAGCCTTTGTACAAACAGAACGAATGCAAACAAGATTAGTAGGGAAGCAACAAACTGGGAAAACATCTTTACAATCAAAGGTTCTGATAAAGGCCTCATTTCCAAAATATATAGAGAACTGACCCTAATTTATAAGAAATCAAGCCATTTTCCAATTGATAAATGGTCAAAGGATATGAACAGACAATTTTCAGATGATGAAATTGAAACTATTACCACTCATATGAGTGTTCCAAATCACTATTGATCAGAGAAATGCAAATTAAGACAACTCTGAGATACCACTACACACCTGTCAGATTGGCTAAGATGACAGGAAAAAATAGTGATGAATGTTGAAAGGGATGCGGGAAAACTGGGACACTGATGCATTGTTCGTGAAGTTGTGAATGAATCCAACCATTCTGGAGAGCAATCTGGAATTATGCCCAAAAAGTTATCAAACTGTGCATACCCTTTGATCCAGCAGTGTTTCTATTAGGCTTATACCCCAAAGAGATACTAAAGAAGGGAAAGGGACCTGTATGTGACAAAATGTTTGTGGTAGCCCTGTTTGTAGTGGCTAGAAACTGGAAATTGAATGGATGCCCATCAATTGGAGAATGGCTGGGTAAATTGTGATATATGAATGTTATGGAATATTATTGTTCTGTAAGAAATGACCAGCAGGATGAATACAGAGAGGACTGGTGAGACTTACATGAACTGATGCTAAGTGAAATGAGCAGAACCAGGAGATCATTATACACTTCGACAACGATATTGTATGAGGACATATTTTGATGGAAGTGGATTTCTTTGACAAAGAGACCTAACTGAGTTTCAATTGATAAATGACGGACAAAAGCAGCTACACCCAAAGAAAGAACACTGGGAAACGAATGTGAACTATCTGCATTTTTGTTTTTCTTCCCGGGTTATTTATACCTTCTGAATCCAATTCTCCCTATGCAACAAGAGAACTGTTCGGTTCTGCAAACATATATTGTATCTAGGATATACTGCAACATATCCAACATATAAAGGACTGCTTGCCATCTAGGGGGGGGGTGGAGGGAGGGAGGGGGAAAAAATTGGAACAGAAACGAGTGCAAGGGATAATGTTGTAAAAAAAAATTACCCTGACATGGATTCTGTCAATATAAAGTAATTATTAAATAAAAATTAAAAAAAAAACATAATAGGCAAATCTCACTGTCTAGAGCCCCGGAGCTATTAGAGACAACCACTTGCTATGACTCAGGTCATACTAAATCTGTACTTGAATTTTTCTTCTCGCCTCTCTTAAAGGAAGGAAGACAGAACGTCACAGATGAGTCATTGTCTCCACAACTATGACTGAGCAAACCATGAAAAAGTAGAAAAAAAGGGGCTTTGATCCCAAACCTGTCAGCACCCTGGCTCAGGCTTGAAATGGAAATCAAGGAATCATCAGAAAAGGTCTTGATATACTTAGCTTGATCCACAAATTCCCAGCAATGCTAAGTAATGGCTCCTTGAAAAGTTTTCCTTAATCCTTCCCACTAGTTAGTGCTTTTCCATCCTGGCCTAAATAATTATTTTATTCATTTATGTACATGTTTTACACACACACACACACACACACACATACACACACACACACACCATAAAACGTAAGCTCCCTGAGTGTAGAAAATGTTTCCTTTTTGCTTTTGTAAACTCATATATAGAAAGATACCAGGAAAATAATCAGTGCTTAATAAATTGACCTGGATAACAATGCAAGAACAGGGGTCACATGAAAGGCCTCAGGGAAAATTGTAAATTATTAGCTACAGTGGGCTCCCAGAAATAGTCCTAGATACTGATAGTAAGACACCCTACCACTTCTTCTAATAAGTTATTAATGCAACTGGTCTGAGAGAGTCTCCTTGACTAAATGGCACCTGGGGACATCCAAAATTATTAGTTCTAAATTTAGGGTTAAAGTGACTGTCAATCTGGAAATTTCTCAAGAACACAGAACAAGGTAAAAACCACGAGAAGCAATCCAGTCAATCAAAAAATACCTGAGAAAGACTCAACATTCAGGATAGGTGTGATTGACCTATTATTCTCTTATAAGTTCATAGGATCATACATTTAAAGCTAGAAGGAATTTTAAAAGTTATAAAGTCCAACTGCTCCATTTTACAGATGAATAAACTGAGGCACAAGGAGGGTAAACAATTTGCCCAGTTTCACCCAGCTGGTAAATGTCTAAGGCAGGATGCCAACTCAAGTCATCCTTCCTCCCAGTCCAGAGCTCTATCCATTCATTGCACCACCAAGCTGGCAAAGAAAAAGATGGTAGAGTAGTTCAAAGATTTAAACTTTTTCTTATTCTTGCATTGCTTTCTCTTACTCTTTACTTCTATATTACTGACCAGATAGCTGCAGCTTCCCTAGAAAGGAAAAGGAAGAGATGCAGCACCATAGAGAGCCAATATGATGGAGATGTTAGTTCTAGCCATAGTCAATGAATTACCTGAGTTTGTAGGTATTAACCATGCAAAGAAGAAACCCTGGATAGCTTAACATCTTTCCTTCTTATCTCTACATCTCCCTCCTTTGGGTATATCCAGTAAATCATATCATCTTCCCTTTGAGGCCTTAATTTAAATATACCAAATGAGAGAATCTACTGAAAAAGTTCTTTAATGTGGGGCCCATGAGCATGTTTCTAAAATATTTTGATAATTTCCAAATTTTCTAATATTTGAACCAGTAGTAATTGTGGAAAGGTGGGTTTGAATGCAGGTCTTTGTAACACTAAGCCTATCACCAACTGTCCCTATAAAGATAATAAAATGTATCAATTTAAAAAATATTTTTAAACAATTATTGATTTTAGGATTTTTTAAAATGTTGAGTTCCAAGTTTTCTCCCTCCCTCTAAATCTTTCCTCACCTACTACAAGCAAGATATCAATTATACATGCAAAATCATGCAAAGCATTATTTCCACATGAGCCATATCACAAAAAAGCAAGAAAAATAAAATTTGCACTCAATTCATCAGTTCTTTCTCTAAAAATGGATAGCATTTTTCAACATAAGTCATTTGGAAATATCTTGGATCATTGTATTGATCAGAGTAGTTAAGTCTTTCACAGTTGACAATCATTATAATACTACTGTTCCTATGTACACTTCACTTTGCATCAATTCATATAGGTTTTCCCATGTTTTTCTACAACTATCCTCCCTGTTATTTCTTATAGCACAATAGCCATCACAATCATATGCTAGGCTTGTTCAGCCATTTCCCAATTGAGTGTCATCTCCCTAAATTTCCAGTTCTTCACTACAAAAAAGAGTTGGTATAAATAAACCCTTTTCTTTTTTGTTTGATCTCTTTGAGGTTATAGACCTAGTAGTGATATTGCTGGGTCAAAGTATGCACACTTTATAGTCCTTTGAGTATAGTTTCAAATTATTCTTCGGAATGGTCGGGCCAATTCACAACTCTACTAAATTAATGTACTTATTTTCCACTATCCCTTCCAGGAGTCATTGTTTCTGATAAGTGTGAAGTAGTACCTCAAAATAGTTCAACAGCATTTTTTCCTAAGACTATAGATAGCTTTGATTTCTTCTGAAAACTGCCTGTTGATATCCTTTGACAATTTATAAACTGATAAATGGCTTTTATTTTCACAAATTTGACTCCATTCTCTATATATTTGTGAAAAGAGGCTTTTATCAGGGAAACTTATAAAAATGTTGATATTATTACATCATTATCTATGGTGCCTTTTAGCAAAATGTACTTTACCTAATTATCTCTTTTAATCAGGTCTATTTATGCTTTTGCTTTGTCCAAGATCATTTCTGCCCTTGCCATTTTTTACTTCAGCTAAATCATAATAGATTCTAATCCATCTCTTATTTTAACTCTGTTTGTCTTTCTGTTTCAAGTATGTCTCCTATAAACAACATATTTCTAGATTCTGGTCTCTAATCCATTTTGTTAACCAATTCTGTTTAATGGGTAAATTCCTCCTATTCATTTTCCTCTTCCATCCTATTTTCTTCCATTTATTCTTCTTACTCTCTTTTTATCCTGTCTCTCCTCAAAAGTCTATTTTGCTTCTGACCACCACCTCCCTTAATATGACCTCCCTTTATGATTTCCTCTTTCCTTTCTTCCCTACCCTTCCTATTTTTCTGACAAGATAGATTTCTATATCCAACTGATATCCAATCTTCCATTAGCAGAAGGAGAGGGAAGAAAAGAGGAGGCAAGGAGTAGTAGACAATATTGTCAGGACTGTCTAACACCAGTCAAATTGCACCAGAAAGCATTCCCTCAGCATCAGACTCCATTTAGATAGACCACATCTACAACTTCAAGTACATACCAAAGGGAGAAATCAAAAAGAGTAGGAGTTAGAGCTGAAAAACAAGTCAGATCATCTACTCCAACCCTCTTGTTTTAAAATGAGAAAGACAAAGTTTAAGGGAAAGTGACTTTCTGATGGGAAGAGTTCATGGTAGAACAACAGATATAGCTCTAGCTTTGGGGTCCGAAATATGGGCTCCTGATAATGGCTCTGATGATGCTACCAATATAACATTGAACAAGTCATTTAAACTCCTGGATCTAGATTTCCTCATCTATAAAATAAGGGGATTAGACTAGGCAGCTTCGAGATTACCTTTTTACTTTAGAGCTACAATCCTTTGACCCAATTATCTCCATTTCATATATGTGGAATGTGAGATTCAGAATGATCACACAGCTATAATGAATAACAAACAGGGTGAGGATTTGAACTGAGGTCTCCTTTCCTAGTACATTATAATTGCCTATGACCCATGACTCAAAAGCTATTGAGATTCTGTGGGAGAGAAGAATAGATTAATTTACATTAGCTACCTCATTCTATAAAATCAATGGAAAAGCAGAATTAGACATACAAAAATTTACCAAACATTTACCTATGTTTCTGAAATGTAGAAAGCTAAGATTATATTTTCCTTTATACAAATTTGCTAATGACTTATCGTTAGATCATCTAGTTCAACTCTCTTAATCTTACAAATTAGAAAATCTGAGGATTAGAACTGATTTGTCTAAAGTTCCATGGATAATAAGCAGCAAAACTGGGTTTTGAACCTATATCCTGTAACTACAATTCTTTTTACTATACCACACTGAAAAATCTAATTTCCATCTTTCCCATATCTAAAAACATAAGAAAGGCAAATAGTTGCTTGAAAAAATAGACCTATTGGAGTGTACTGAGTGTGCCTAAATAGTAATAATCATATAATCTGTTTAGGGTGGACATTTGTCTTGGTCCTTTAGATTTAGGACAAGAGTTTTAACCTCAGGTCTGTGAACTTGTTTTTAATTTTTTTTTTATAATTCTATTTCAATATAATTTGTTTCCTTTGTAATTCTGTGTATTTAATTTTAAGTACTTGAAAACATTATTTTGAGAAAGCATCCATAAGCTTCACCAGAGTTCCAAAGGGGTTCATGAAACCCATAGAAAAGGTTAGGAACCCCTGCTTTAGAATAAGTGCTAATCTCTATATAATTACTTAACATCTCTTCCTGGAAGGCAACCATGTATCATCTCTGGAACACAATATATCCATAGGGTAGAGCAGTCCTTAGAAATCCCACTCCCTAAATATTGGAAATTATCTTTGCATGAATTTTGAAAATCATCTACCTATGTTTGGATTCTCTTCCAATTTGGGGATCTTATGCTCCTAAATAATACCCAGATTTTGGAAAAGTCTGGGCAACTGAAATGAATTTGAGAACACAGTGGCTCCTACCTCCATACATCACTGCCCTTAGAGAACATGGAGGAGCGGATGACTTCAGGGGCCATCCAAGCATAAGTTCCAGCCGCACTCATCTTGGTGGTTTTGTGCCATTCCCGGGCCAGGCCAAAATCTGTGATCTTCAGAATCTTGTTGCTCAAGTCTCCATTTTCAACCTTCTGGAGGATTAATACTAGATGAAGAAAGAAAGACAAAAAAAGAGAATCAATGGACTGAACACAAACAGTCCCATGAAATAACTTACATTTATAAAAACATACTAGTTCTATAAGGGAGGTAATGCAAGCATTATACCCCTTATTAGCCCATAATTACATGAAATGTTTTACACAAAATACAAGGCTAGTAAATAGCTGATACTCAAGCTCTTCTGTTTTCGAGCCTTATTTCTTTTTTTCATCATACCAGAAGCTTTCAATCAGGAAAATATAGTTATCTCCTAAATATTCCTATATCTCCACAAGAAGTTCGAGGACACATGTACCATCATTTGTACCACACTGCTTCCCTAAATGTCTCAGATGTTACAGCCTATCTCAAACCTCTTTTCTTTCCATCTGTTAAGCCATTCAACACCTCATTATGCATCTAACAGAATTAATTACTTCATCTAAAGAAAAAACCCAAAAACTAAATACAAAACTGCCTTCTGAGATCCATGGATCCCAGACACATGAGTGAAGATCAACAGCTCACAGGCTAAAAACATTTAGTCAATTTGTTATGAATTAGATGTACAGGAAAAAATCTTATACTTCTTTTTGAAAGGCAACATTAAATTCGTGCCTAACAATTGTGTCCCTGATTTTATTCCCACATGTCTCAAATTATCTAGGAAAGATTGAAAAGATGAAGGAAAAGATATTTGGGGTAGTGTTTTAAGATCAATATTATGACTTCTTTATATTTTTTATTTTTATCATATGTAATATTTACATTCTTTATACACTTTCTTTTTTTAAGAAAAGCTTTCCCCTGGATATCTTCGCTATTTTAGTTTCATGGCTCTAGAAGTAGAAACAACTTTAGACATTATTTACAATTCCCTCATTTTACAGATGAAGAAAAAGGCTCAGAGGGGTTGTGACCTTCATAAGGACATACAGCAATAAAGAAGAGAACCAGATTTTGAAACAATAGTCTTCTACTCCCATTCCCATTCTTCTATTCTTCTATTGGACTAGCCTATCTCATACTTATTTCTATTTTCCTATATACTGAGAACGTAACATTAATAATAACAAAGATGATGATGATGATGATGAAGAAGAAGAAAGGAGAAGGAGAAAGAAAAGAAAAAGAAAGAAGAAGAAAAAGAAGAAGGAAAAGAAAAAGAAAGAAGAAGAAGAAAAAGAAGAAGAAGAAGAAGAAGAAGAACAACAACAACAACAACAACAACAACAACAACAACAACAACAACAACTTACAACTTAGTATGGAATTTTGAGCTAATCATTTCCCTCTCTGGGCCTTAGCTTCCTCATGTGTCAAAGGAGATGAATGATCCCTTCCTTTCAGAACGGAAAGACTATATATATGTAAGAAGAAGAAAGGAAAAGAAAGGAGAAAGAAGAAAGAAGAGAAGGAGGAGGAGGAAAAGAGGAACAAACCTCACAATAATCCTGGGAGAAAGGCACTAATATTATCCCCCTTTTACAGATGAGAACACTGAGTAAACAGAGGTGGAATATTTGTCTAATATCACACAGGTAGTTCTGAGACCACACTGGAACTCAAGTCTTCCTGATTTCAGATTCTCTCCACTAGCTACCTCAACAAGCTACAAAGGTGAGTGATAAAGGGGAGACTTTGTGGATCCAGCAACAACAAGGCATGAGTACATTGTAGGAATTAAAAACCCAACTTAAAAATTGACTACACAACTTATGACCTATATCTCTGGCAATTTACTTAACCACTTGAGGCCTCACTTTCTTCATCTTTAAAATAAAGGAGTTGGACTATATGACCTTCTGAAGTCTTTCCCAACTCAAAACCCATGAAGAGGGACAAGTGTACCTTTCAGCATAGTATTCTGCAGTGTTTGTACCTACTGGTTCTAGGTTTCTCAAAGACTAATCCTTGGCTAATTCCTCAAGGTTATTTATTAAACAGTACCAGCTTGCATTTTATCATGTTTTAAGACTTACAGAATACTTTCCTCACTGTTATCCTATGAGTACTGTATTATTATTTTATAAATGAGAAACCTCATTATTTTGTCAACTTCTATAAAATAGAACTTAGAGATGTGACATAAAGAAAAATGATGTAGGAAAAAAAATGTCAAATTTAAGAACCAAAAACCCTGAATTTAAGTCTTACCTTACAACTTAATATGGAATTTTGAGCTAATCATTTCCTTCTCTGGGCCTTAGCTTCCTCATGTGTCAAATAAGATGAATGATCCCTTCTTTTCAGAACGGAAAGACTATATATATGTAACACTGTCCATGTTACATGTGGCCATGTTAGGTAACTGGCCAACTGAAGTTAACTGGTTTTGCTGAACTTTTTTTTAGCGAATTATTAGTCATTTTTATCAGGGGTGGAAAGTTGGGAAATGGATGGGAAAAATATTCAAAAGGAAAGGCTATGAAAAATAAAAGATATCTGCCAGTTATTGAAAAGACATGAAAATTATTATTTTTGGCAAATGATCTGATGATTTATTTAGACAATCCTAGAACTGAAAAATAAAATGATAAATAATTTCAGAATAGTAGAGAGAGATGAAAGAAACTCATGAAAATTATCAGATTTTCTGATTACTATTAAAAAAGTAGCAAAAAAAGATGGAAAAAGAAATTATATTAGAAATAACCATAAAGTATGAAAATTTGGACATCCATCTACCATGACACACTCAGGACTTAGATAAATATAAGTACAAATATTCTACAGAAATTAAGGAAGATAAAATGTTAGCAAGATATGAATTAATCATTATTGAGCCATGCTGATATAATAAAAGTGGCAACACTAGTTAAATTAGTTCAGTGTCATACAAATCAGATTACCAAAGGATTATTTTATTGAACTTGACAAAATAACAAAATTCATCTAGGGAATGAAAAGTCAAAAATTTAAAGTGAAAAAATGGAGAAAAAAGTACTATTGAAAGGGACTTAGCAGACTAGACGTCTAACTAGATACATCAGCAATCATTAAAACTATTTGGTACTGGTTTTACAAAATAATAATAATAATAGAAAAATTTATCAGTAGAGCAATTTAAGTAAATAAGATTCAGAAACAATCAAACTTGATAACTCAAAGACATTAGCTATTGGGATCAGGACAGGTTTTTAACAACAACAACAACAAAAAAAAAAAAAAAAAAAACTGACAAAAACTGAAAAGCAGCCTGGAAGAAGCTAAACCAACCACTCGCATCAACTGGCTCCAAATAGACTCATGACTTAAATGAAAATGTCAACATTTTTTAAAATAGAGCAGGATCAGAGAGGAAGGCAATTTTTACAACTGTGGTTAGAGGAAGAATTCATTAGGGCTAGACATTTTCATAAAAGATTTTTGTTTACATAAAACTGAAAAGTTAGATTTAGAAGGAAAATAGTTAATTGGGGAAAAATCTTAGCAGCAAATGTTATTTGATAGAATTCTGTTATCCAAGATAAAGGGAATTGATAACAAACATAAAAACAAAATCTATTTGGGCAATGGATTCAATCAGGTTTTTCTCAAAAAAAAAAAAGAAAGAAAGAAATTATCAACAGCTATTTAAAAATTCTCTAAATCACTAATAATAAAAATTCAAATAAAAACAACTCTGAGATGCTACATTCCTATTAGAAGGTCAATCAACACAATTATTAAATGTCCACAATATGCTAGGCACTGTGCTAATACACAAAATAGAAAAAAGGAGATACAAAAAGGGGGAAGAGAGGCAAAAAAGTAGTCCCTACTCTCAAGTAGCCAAAATCTAATATGGGAGACAACATGCAAATGACTATATTCAAACAAGATATATGCAGGATTCATTGAAGATAATCAACAGAAGGAAGGGACTGGCATTAAGGAGAGATAAGGAAAAACTTATTATAGAACATGGAATATTAAGGAATATTACTAGGGGAGGATGTCAGAGAAAACTAGAGAGACAGAAAAGATGGGAGAGGATTCCAGGGAAAAGACAGTCAGTGAAAATGCTCAAAGAAGAAAAAAAAATTGGCAATGGTTGCACAAGCTTTGAGAAGACAAACATACTATAGGTTAGCGATACATAGCAACCATTTTAAAGCAATTTGAAACTTAAACTTCTTCCTGCCTAATCACTGTACTATGTGTACCTCTTGATCTAGTAATATCACTATATACCAACTAATCAAAACCCAAGAGATCTCTATGACCATGACTCACATATATACAAACATTCATAGCAATGCTTTTGTTTTAACAAAAAACTAGGAAGAACTAGAAAGGAGATTCATATCAATATTCATATCAGTAGAGAATGATGAGTGTAATGAAATATTATTGTACCATAAGAATTGACAAATATGATAGATTCCAAGAAACTTGCAAAGAATTATATAAACTGATGCAAAGTAAATTCAGCAAGACCAACTTATATAATGATTAAAACAAGGGAAGAAAATCATGTGGAAAAACTTGAGAACTCAAATAATGTGGTAAAACAAGAACGATATACCTTGATTTGTTTTCACTAAGTCTACTGATTGTTATGAAAGATGAGGCAGAGTTACTGTTAGTAAAAGTGCTGCCACAAAAGAAATAAAAGAGTATCAAGAAAACATTTTTAAAAACACAGAGAGCAGTAGGGAAATCAGAAAGGAGGTCAAACAAGCAAAACAATTGTGTTAATAGGTTAAATTGAACATATTTTTCTTAAATCTATATGAGAGAAACTTAACAGTTTCATATACAATGCTCTTTTCAAGTCTTTTTATTAAAATTTTCATATTTTTAAATTTCTAAGTTCATAATTTTAAAAAATTTAAAGGTATCAATAAAAATGTTTTAAAAGTTCTCTAAGGTTCCTTCCAGGGCTAATTGATTCTATCATCTTCTTTCTTCCTCATCTTTTTACTCTAACTATACTCATAGAAAAGCACCATCAAGGGAGTACTTAGAACTGTACTTGGAATTGAGCCAAGACTGCTTTATCACCTATCAAAAGGGTTCCAGTGAAAAGTACATTCCTCTTAGAGGAGTTTTCTCTAAGACAAAAACACCCTGGAACACTAATGGAAACTGAGTGCTACATGCCATAAGCTTGTAAGAGTTGAAAAACTGCATGAGAGGCACAGCTTCATTACTACCTATTACATAAAAATGCTTATTTTGACATTTTTAGGAAAACAAACAAGTATTCAAGAAATTTTTCCTTGCTAGGCAGATAGCTCTCAAAAAAAGAAAACTAGCTCTAAGCATGGATGGCAAGAACCTCAATTTTGAAAGGAGGAAATGGGGAGAAAATCTGCTACACAAATCTTTCCTTGAACAACCAATACTGTTGGTACTGAATGAGGATCACAATATAGTTTTTCACCCTTTTTGTTGTTGTTTGCTTGTCTTTTGTTTTTTTTTTCTCATTCTTTCCTTTTATGATATAGTTTTTCTTGTGCAGCATGATACATGTAGAAATATAGAAGAATTGTACATGTTTAACATATGTTGGATTACTTACCATCTAAGGGAGGTGGTGGAGAAGGGAAAGAGTAAAATTTGAAACAATATATCTTGATATGTTTCCACTAAGTCTACTTATTTGTTTTGAAGGATTCAACAGGACCAGAAGAACAACTTATTCAATGACTACAACAATGGAAAAAAACTATATAAAAACTCAAATAATGTGATGACTTCAGATGATTTTGCAAAGATTTTGCAAGGGCGAATGTTGAAAACTACCTTTGCATGTATTTAGAAAATAAAAAGCTATTATTTTTTTAAAAAAAACATCCACTAACCAGTGTCAGTCCCTGGGAACCCTTCACACAATAAACTCTCCGAACCACAAAGTCAGTCAGTCAACAGGCAATTATTAAATGCCAGGTACAGCACTAAGTGGCAGGATACAAAGAGAGGCCAAAATAAACAGTCCCTGCCCTCAAGAAGTTCACATTCCAAAGGGGCAGACAAATATGCAAACAACTGTGTACAAAGTAAGATTAAATAGGAAAAATCTCAAATAGTAAGTACTAACATTGGAGAGTGGGGAGAACTGGAAAAGGTCTCTTATGGAAGGGAAGATTTGAGCTGAATCTTGAAGGAAATCCAGAAACAGGAGATGGAGGTGAAAAGGGAGAGTAAGCAATACAGGAATGAGGGAAAACCAGGGAAAGGCCATCAAGAGAGATGAGTATGATTATTAGGAACCAGAAGAGCAAGCAAGAAAGCATGAAGAATTATGCTTTTTCCCAGAATCATTTTGGAGAGAAAAAGATTGGTTTAGTCTCAAGTTCAATGTCATTGGATCATAGACGGGTACATGAATGGGAGTAAATTATAAAATTATTTGGAAGGGAAGTAGGGGCCAGATAGTTAGGGACTTTTAAAACCAAATGAAGAATTTTATATTTGATCCTGGAGGTAATAGGAATCCACTGAAGTTTACTGATTTGAAAGGATGACTTGATCAAATCTACATTTGAGAAATCACTTTGGCAGGTGAGTGGGGGGTAGATTGGAAATGGAGAGAAATTTGGAGAAAGGAAATCAAGCAGTTGGATTAAAGAGGTGAAAATCTGCCTCCATGCTAATGGTGTTGAATAAGAATAAAAACTATGTAGGTGGAAGAAGGAATATACTAGGGAACCTCATAATCAAATCAATAATGATCTAGCCCCTGCTGTAGACATAGATCTAAGCAAAATATCTGAAGTAGGCCAATTTATTCTTTGAGCTCCAAGGCCCTGTTATTTGGCCTATCTATCCCCCTTCTCCCAGGAGAGTCTTTCAGCTATCTATCAATTTATCCTTACAAAGGCAAAATAAGGTTTACTTATGTGTAGGGAGAAGGTTTTTCTAAGAGACATCTGCTAGGTGACCCTATTATATAACCCCCTATTCCTGCCAACAAATTTGCTCTAATTAAGCACTTCAGGAAGCTATCTAGAACAGCCTACGAAACAGAATATGTGGCTAGCTGGCCTTATTAATGACCACAGTAGCATCTGGGTGGTCAAACTTCCAACAGAAAAAACCCAACAGCTTCCTAAACTTGATGAGACCTCACCTCACACAAGCTGTTCTCTTATTACGGGTCTGGTCAAATGTGTCTCTGCATGTTCAACACTAGCCAGCTGTACTAAAGCCCTTCTCCAAGTATCTTTGCTTAATTATGCAGCTTTCCTTAAATAAATTCTAGCATTAGAAAGCAAAAATCCCACGTCTGCCTCATTATTTCAATATTCCAAAAAAAGAATCTAGCACCACTTGTTTCCCCATCAGGTATATTTGCGGAGAGAAATTACCTTCAAGACTCAAATAAAATGATGGAAGGACTTCAGACACTACAACATGTAGCAAGGAAGATATTTTGGGGCAGAGGAACCTAACCAAGTTTGTCAAATCATATCATATAAATAAATTCATCACCATCAACCAGGAATCAATATGATTTAGAGAAAATACCAACAAATGCATAAAAGAGAATGATGAGGACAATACTACTAATAATAGATGACATTTATATAGTATTTTAAGATTTGCAAAGAGTTCTAGATAAATTAGCTCACTTCAGCCTCACAACAACCTTCTAAGGCTATTATGACAACATTGCCAATGGCTACCTGAATTAGACAGATAAACACACACACACACACACACACACACACACACACACACAAATATGAGTTCTAGTCACATCATTTTAATAAATGGAAACCATTTCTAAGCTAATCTTTTTTTTTTTTAAGAGAAAGGGTAGAAAAGAAGGAGGGAGGGAAGTAAGGAGGAAGGGAAGAAAAATGAAGGAAGCAAGGAAGAAAATCCTTGTAACAAATATACATAATCAAATGAAACAAATTCCAGTGAGGTCCAAAATATATATGTATGTGTGTATATATACATACATATATATTATATATATACATATATATATATATATACATACACACACACATATACATGCATATTAAAACCTTTATACCCTAAATTTATCATCTTTCTATCAGGAGGTAGATAGATGTTTCATTATTCTCTCTCTAGAACTATGATTGGTCAGTGCACTGATCAGAGTTCTTAAGTCTTTCAAATTCACTTGTCTTTACAATATTGTTATTATATAAAGCTAATAAAAGCCTAGAAGCTATAGCCAAACTATAATAATCAACATTGATATCTGGGATGTTGCATCACATAGGAGTCAGAAATAGCATTTAAAACCAGGTCCTCCTATTTCAGATCCAGAGTTCAAATTGTGATACAAAAATATAATGGGATTATAACTGTACTGTAAGAAATAACAAAAATGAAGGATTCAGAGAACATGGTAAGATATATAAACTGCTATAGAGTAAAAGACGCAAAAATCAGGAAAACAACATATATGATTCACTACAGCAATGTTAATGGAAAGAAGAAAAAACTAACAGTGAAGAAGAGAAGGAGGAAGAAGAAGAAGGATGAGAAAGAGGAAGAAAAAGAAGAGCAGGAAGAGGAGGAGGAGATGGAAAAAGAGGAGAGGGAAGAAGTGGTAGTGGAGGAGGAGGAGGTGAAGGAGAAATAAGAAAAAAGGAGGAAAAAGGGAAAGAAGGAGAAGAGGAAGAAGAGGAGGAAGAAGAGGGAGGAGGAGGAAGGAGGAAGAAGAAAAAAAGGAGGAGGTGGTGAAGGAAGAAGAGAGAAAAAAGGAGGAGGTGGAGGAAGAAGAGGATAAAGAAAAAGGAGGAGAAGGAGGAAAAAGACGAAAAGAAGGAAGAAAAAGATGAAGAAGACAAAGATGAAGACAAAAACAAAGACTAAGAAGAAGGAAAAGAAGAAAAGGAATTAGAAGTAAGAAGAAGAATGAGGAGGAGAAGAATAAGAAGAAGATACCTCCTCCTCAAGAGGAATGTGAAATACTGCATATACTATCAAATATGACTGATATATTGATTGGTTTTCCTGAACTGTCTTTTTTTTTTTTTACTCCATCTTTCAGCTCCAGGTAATCTCTTTGAAGCCTGGAATATTCTTCCTTCTCAAATCTGCCTGTTGACTTCCTTGGCTTCCTTTGTTGTTGTTATTTGCTCTTCTTTTCAGAAGAGGACCAAAGACAAATTGAGGGTAATGTCTAAACCTGTTTGGGAACTAGAATTATGTGAAACAAAGCTATGCAAAGTTAGCAGTCTTATTCTCTTTCTCTCCAGTAATCATCAAAGCTCAGCAGCAAGACAAAAGTCAAGACAATTGTTTTAAGTTCCAAATAAAATATCATCTTTTACAAGAAGCCGTCCAACTGTTAATTATTTCCTATTTCTTCCGCTTTATGTATATATGTATGCACACACATAAACATACACACATATAAACATATATTTATATATGTGTATAAGAATATCTATGTTTGTATGTTGTCTCCCCATTAGATTGTAAGCTCCCTTAAGGGCAGGAACTGTCTTTTGCCTCTTTTGTAACTCTAGGATTTAATACAGTTTCTGGCACATAGCAGACACTTAATTGCTTCTTGACTGACTTCAGTTTTAGCCCTTCCAAGGGACTCAGTTTGCTGGGTAAGGGGGAAATCAGAAAAAAAAATTTATGTAAAAACAAAAAATGCCAATAAATCTAAGATAAAAAGCCAAATGCCTCATTCAGTATGTAGAGAGTTCTGTAGTAATTTTATTGAATATGCAATGTTTATATTCTTGCCAATACTAGATAACCTCTATCTGAGCAGAAAGAGCTTCCTCCTAGGACAGAAAGAGAAAGGACTTGAGGAGTGCCTAAAGAAAATGAAGTTTTTATTTAAAAAAATTGTAGTAGGACTGAAAGGGGTGGGGGGGAGTAGGAGATAGAGAAGAGAGATCTGAAGTGTAAGAAAAACAATTTAACATTCTTCTTAGGAGGGGGAAGAGTAGAAGAATATTTCCCAGAGATTTACTACAGTAAGAAGGGAAAGATAAGTGTACACTTAAAGCTAAAATGTGAGGTACTTCCTACATCAGAGAAAGTTGGATATTCTAAGAGAAAAGAAGCAATTTCTTCTCCAAGCAATGACATAGTAGAGCTACAGAAGCTGTCAGGGGAGAAAGCATCCAATAAGGGTCTGAGAAAGAAATAAAGAGCATACTGGGGAAAGAGGAGGAAGGATGAGAAGGCAAAACTCTTTCTTATTTTGATTCTCTCTCCTCTGCCAAGGAGAATGACTGTTGCTTTACAGGGGTTGGAAGAGAACTCCACTTCACCTCATCCCCAACCAACTAACCATATCCCTTAACTCCCCCTCCCACTGGAAGATCAAAAAAAAAAATCTGCACAAAAGTTTTTGTGTCCCCCCCCCCCTTTGTACCAGAGAAGATCTGAATTTTTTTCTTTTTCTTTTATGTTGTGTTTACAATACCTTATTACAAAATTCAGGTTAATGTTATATAATATTATACATATATCTTTCGCTTTTCTGAGTTTCTAAACCTTTTCTGTCATCTGCTTGTCTTCCATATTGTATAAAGCTTCTACACACTTCCCCAAAATTCCCATTTAATTTCTTATGCCAACCTGTGCTACATTAAAATGATGATGAGGAAAGTCACATTGTGAAAGGGATACCTGTATGTTTGGTGGCTAATAAATGTTTATTGACTATTAGTCTCAATTATGTGAAAGACCACAGATTTTTTTTTTAGTTCAACTCCTTCATTATACAGAATTAAAAAAAAAAAAAAAAGATTATGGAGAATGAGATAGGTACTAGATTTCAAATAAATGTATGTTGGAGACAGGTCCAAACTGAAATAGTCCCCCTCCCTGTCATTAGACAAGATTTTGCCCCAAAAAGTTATCAAGAAACATTTATAGAAATTACCCTGGCATGCGTTCTATCAATAAAAAGATATTAAAATAAAAAAAAGAAACATTTATAGGAATGAGAAAAGATATTTTAGAATGCACTATAGGTTGACATTCCAGAATCTAGCAGATTCAATCCCATTCCTTCAGGACCACTCCTCCTACTCCAGGAGTTAAACAAAGAAAGCTCCTCTCTTCCATTGCTATTATAATCCTTTCTCAATAGTTACCAAGGAATTCCAGGTGGGTGGGGATGTAAAGGGTTATTCTTTAATATCATTCTTAAGTCAGTTTCTTTAGAAAAACCTTTTTGCCCTCTATCTCCCAGGTTTCAAAGGAGCTTTTCCCAGGAGACTGGAAAGAGGGAATTATTATTTCTTAATATTTTCAATTTTACTATAGATGGATTTTAAAATATGCTTCCATGTAGAGAAGGGTAAATATTCCTATTTTCAAAAAAGAGATGGGAAAAGTTTACAAATGACATCCTACTGATTTTACTTCTATTCTTGAGAAAATTACTGAACAAATCATTAAAATATCAATAGTGAGCATCCAGAAAAGTTAGCATGGCTTTATCAAAACCTGATCTACCTTTATTTTCTTTTTTTGACAAGGTTACTGAACTAGTAGATCAGATAAAGGCTACAGATATAATTTTTCCTAGATTTCAGCAAACCATTTATGAAAATATCTTACAGTATTCTTGTGGAAAAAATGGAGATGTGCATTAAATTAGATGAACATACAATTAAATGGATTCACAATTAGTTAAAAGGCTAATAAAGACAAGTTTACAGGAATTCAATGCCAATTTAGCAGATCTCCAAAGTAATTTGTACTTGTCTTCATTCTGTTTAACATTTTAATCAATGTTCAGTCCGGTGGTCTTGTGATAGAGAAAGTCATTTGCACCTAGAAAGAGGACTATAGAGCCTGAGTGTGGATCACAATGTAATATTTTCAACTTTTTTGTTGTAATTTTCTTGTATTTTGTTTTCTTTCTCATTTTTTTCCTTTTCCATCTGCTTTTGCTTGTGTAGTATGATAATTATGGAAATATGTATAAAAGAATTGCACGTTTAATCTATATTGTATTATTTGTTGTCTAGGGGAGGGGTTGGGAGGAAAAGAATGAAGAAAAAAATTTGGAACATGCAAACATGGGTGAATGGTGAAATTATCTATGCATATGTTTTGGAAATAAAAAGCTTTAATAAATTTAAAAAAAAAACATTTTAATTAATGACTTGTATCAAGGCATAGATGACAAGTCCTATATATTTACAAATGACCCAAACCTGGGAGGAATAATGGAATTGTCATGATCCAAAAAGCACAAGTTAAAGTGAGAGCTAATCAAATGAAATTCAATAGGGAAAATGTGAATTCTTATTCTTTGGTTCCAAAAATCAGCTTCATAAGTATGGAATCATGATTAGAGTTTTCCTAGAAAAGGTGTAGGTAGGGTTTTTGTGGACTATAATCTCAATATGAATTATCAGTATGATATAGCTTCATTTTTAGTCAGCCTTAAGAGGAATAGCTAACATGGTACACAGAAAGCCAGGTCTGGAGTCAGGAAGACAAAATCCTGAGTTCAAATCTAACCTCAAATATTAACTGTGACCCTAGGCAATTCACTTCACCCTGTTTGCCTCAGTTTCTTTATCTGGAAAATGAGCTGGACAAGGAAATGGCAAACCTTTGCATTATATTTGCCAAGAAATTCCCAAATTGGGGGAAGGGGTCACAGAGTCAGACAAAACTGAAAACAATCCACAAAAAGGGTGGTCGTGGAAGGCATCATAAACAAGGTAGGATGAGCACTTGAGGCATATCAGTGATTCTAAACCCAATTTCTAGTTGGGAGAGAAAAGCTTAATGGGGAGAGGAAGAAGAGGCAACAAAGAGGCTATTCCTCCTTAGACAGCATTGTTATTTGGAGACTTCTTCTATTAAGAGTTTAGACTGGAACCTAATGGCAACATTAACTTTGATTAATGATTTATCATATTATGATTTTACTTATTTATTATTCATTCTCAATTCTTGGACTCTACAATTGTTTATTTTGTGCTTGTATGGCTCACCTTGGCAGAGAAGCTGCTCTTCTCCTACTCTTGGGAAAGGTAAGTGTCTGAGACAAGATTTGAACTCATTTTTCTGACTCTGAGTCCAGGGCTCTTTCCACTGTATTACATAGTTGCCTCAGGCAGAGACTGGAGACAGGAGAGTGGTATTCCCAGAAGAGAGGACAGATATAGAGATAAGAGATAGAGATAGAGAGAGAGAGAGAGAGAGAGAGATATACATACATATTTATGTAAGACTTTTGACCAGAGTTACAAATGGTAAGTATTCAACCCAAGATTTCAGGTCTGGTGGGCGGTTTTTTCCACCACAGCTCAGTGCCACTCCATACTGCCCACAGGAGTTCTATTCTCACCTAACAGAAGATAGTCCGTATTATATAAAAGAAAATGGGTGTATAATCTGGCACTTAAAGTGAAAAAGCAAAACCAAAATGTATGCGTGTGTGTATGTATGTACATATTAGAAGGTCTCTTCCAAGCTCTAAGTCTACAATTCTACAACAAAGTTGTTGTTTCTTATTCTTATATTTATTAATAGAATGGCCACACATTCAGAACAAGTCCTACTCAACCACTTGAGCCTCCTCAACATCCTAAGGGCAGAACCACCAAGTCAGTAAGCAAAAGGGATTTAGATATGATTTTTCTGCCCCAGAAGAGGAAAATAGAAATGTTACAAGTTATTCTGGAATAAGGGATGAAGAAAATGAGAAGAGGAGGTGATGGGTAGGGGAAGGTCAGAAGAAGAAAAAAAAAAATCCCCTTCATTTAATACAAGCAGGGAATATAGAAGGTGCCATCTTCCCTTTAACGTCTCTTATGAATGAAAAGAAAGTAAATAAAAAAATAAACAAATAAATGAATTAAGTGAGTAGTTGGATGGCAGACAGAAAGACAAAGAAGGCAGGTGTGGAACAGCTCAGAGCTGCTCTACACCCTGACAACCCAGAGAGACCAACCCAGCAGCTGCCAACGTGCAGAACCAGGTCCTGGGCTGCCTCACGCTGACTCAGCAGGAGCAGACTGCCTGAACGCGTGACTCACCCATCACTGCCACCCAGAGAGGGCAAAGCCAGCACAAATTCCCCTCGCCTCCCTGGCTGGTGGCCCGCCGCTGTCTCCACCTCCTGCTGCTTGGGGAAGGCTCAGAGGTGCCAGACTCCCAATCTCTCAGACTCTTCAGAGGAGCAATGTGTGCCAAAGAAAGAGGGAAGGTACCAATCAAGGTTGGGCTAATCTAATCCGAGCACACTAACAGGGCTCCCCGTGAGACTACTGCTGGGCTATCATTCCTACAATCACGTCTACAAACACAATCTAAATCTACAATCACATAATGCAACCAGAGATCTTCCACGCAGAATAATCAAATGCTCAACTCAGATGTGAGCTTGCAGGTCGCCTAATCCAATGCCATCGATGTATATGTGGGGACCTAGACAGTTTCTGACCAGTCCAGGATCACTCAGCTTGCTAGGGGAAGAGAGAATCAGAATTCCTAGTCCGTTGCTCATTCTACTCACAGCTGTCAATGAGAGGTAGTGGAAACAGTCCAGAGAGACTTACATCTGAATGCAGCCTCTGATACTTAATAGTGGTGTGACCCTGAGCAAGTCACAAAGGCTTATCTGCAAAATGTAAAATGTGTAATAGCACCTGCCTTAAAAGGATGTTATCAGGATCAATGGAGATAATGTATGTAAAAAGCTTTACAATACTGAAAATGTCATATAAATGTCAGCAGTAATAGCAATGATTATAATCATTATACTACACAGTTTGAAATGTAACTAAATCCACAGTAGTCTTTTTCTTTCTATATCTATGTTCTAAAAAGTTCCTGTGGATTCCTATATTCAGATTTGCCCTCTTATCCTAGAGCTGAGGCAAAAACAAAACAACAACAACAACAAAAAAAAAAAAAAAAAAAAAAAAAAAAACTGTGAAAAGGATTGTCAAAAGGTGCCAAGATCCTCAACCATTAACAGTTTCGACAAACATTCCATTCTTAGAGGCAGCTGGTGGTACAGAGAATAAAGCCCTAAGCACAGCAGACAGGAAGACCAGAAATCTGGCTTTAGACACTTAGGAGCTATGTGATCCTGGGCAAGTCATAGAACCCTCTTTGCCTCAGTTTCCACAACTGTAAAAAAGGAAAAACCACAGAATCTCTACCTTACATTTTATTACTCTGCAGAAAGCTTCTGGTTGCATTAGCCCATGTGACTGTAAAAATTATAGCCTGGCAGTGAAGAAGAGACTCAAATGAGATAATATTTTTAAAATCACTTAGAACAGTTCCTGGCACATAGTAGGCATTATAAAAATGATTATTCTCTTCCCCTTTTAAGCAAATGTCAAGCACCTTCTATTTGCAGACATAACTGTGTTCTAGGGCTCTTTTGGAAATTTATCAAAGGGTTCTACCTCTTCAGCACCAGTGTTGTTTTGGGGCTTCTCTCTATGCATAAAATTATATGCCTTAAACACATAGTAGGTGCTTAATATGGGCTAGAATGAATTTAGTTCATCCAACCACCTGCAACATTGTAATAGGGCAGGGATAGCTAATGGCCATAATTATATATAGACTATATCCTGGATCCAAGAAAGAGGAAAAAGGCAAATTAATACAAAATTGTTCATAGCTCTTTTTGAGGAGGCAAGGAATAGGAATCTGAGGGAGTATCTATTAATCGAAGAATAGATGAACAAGTTATAGCATATGAATTTGATGGAATAGGATTGTGCTATAAGAAATGATAAAGGGGATGATTTCAGAAACACCAGCAGGAACATATATAAATTCATGCAAAGTGATAAAGTGATGCCCAGTTGATATAGCTCCAGAATATAGTCATCAACAGATCCACAAATAAATTTATACAATAACTCCAACATTCTTGTAAAAACACTCAAAAATTGAGGGTAAAAAAGAGTAGCAAGGAAGCACTTTTAAAACAGAGTAGAAAGCAGAAGTAGTTCAAAAGGAAACAGACAAGCAGAGCAATTTTGAAACTACATATCAAATTTAATATATATTTTTGAACCAATTATACATTTTTAAATTTACAAAAATCTATTTTTGTGAATTTGAAAATAAAATTTAATTCAAAAAATCTATATCATAATATAATCCCTTTTTCTTTTTTTGTTGTTCATGCTTGTCAAGTTTATAAAAGAAAAAAGAAAAAGCAAGCTTGGTACATGGAAATTTCAAGTATCATCCTTTTCTTTTATCAGAACACTTTAGTTTATTCATACTTATGTAAGACTTTAGGTCAAAGTCATAGGTGGTAAGTATCCAACCCAAAATTTCATATCTGGTGAGAGGTTTTTTCCACCACAGCTCAGTGCCATTCCAGAGGAAGCCATATTGCCCATGGGAGTTTTATTCTTACCTAAGAGAAGATAGTCCATGTTATATGAAAGAAAATGAGTATATAATCTGACATCTAAAGTGAAAAAGCAAAACCAAAAGAAAAATATACAGAATATGATTCCTCCTCCCTCAAGCCCAGTTGATATAGCCCCAGAATCTAATCACAAAGGATGAGGTTCTATTACATTAGCAAGGTGAAATTCTCTGTGATGCTTTCATTAGACACAAAGACCTCTCTAGATCAGGAAGGGAACCACAAGATTGGCCAAGTGCACAAATTAACCACATCCTTTCGTGCTTTAAATAGCTAAGCCAAAAACAATTTCAGCAATTTGACAGTGAGAAAGAATTGCAATCTGGGAAGTGCTTGTTGAAGAAACCCTTGGATAAGAGGAAAAAAAGGGAATTTATTTCTGTTCCCTCCCATCATTGGTCATGGATCTCTGAAGGGAAGCTACTAGAGCAGCAGGAGACATAGCACCCAATAGGGAGCAGAGACAAATTCTTCAAATACATGTGCAAAGAGAAAAGCAAGTAAAGAAGCAGCTTTTTGGAATGGGATATCTGGTGGCAGAGAAGATAGTAGACTTAGAGAGAAAAAGCAAACCTGGGGAATTCAGCTGAGCAAATGATTGGCAAAGACATAGAGCTATGTATAAGAGCTCTATGAAGAGAGTATTTCCAGGCCCTATCCTACCAGAAGTTGTACCTTTTTGTTGCTGTTCTTATAGTTCAGTCATTTCTGTACCATCTTTATGATCCTATTTGGGATTGTTTTGGCAAAGATAATAAAAAGGTTTGCCATGTCTTTGTGTAGCTCATTTTACAGATAAAGAAACTGAGACAAATAGGGTTAAGTGACTTGCCTAGGATCACCAAAAGTGAGTCTAAGGCCACGTCTGACCTCAAGTCTTCCTGACTCTAGTATACTGAGTGTATACCTTACTATCATTGTACTGTAAGCTTGAGCTCACTCTTTTTATGTATTTGTAGAATAGTGAACCCCAGGTTTATGGGGTAAATATTTTTACCTCCTATTTTTCTTTGCCATCTTAATAAGTGTCTTTGCTAAGAGTGAATTGCATCTACTTAGTGATTGTTAATAGGAAACACCAGTGAGAGTTCATGAGCATGTTTGAAATGCAGACCCTAGAGTCCAGTAGCAACCCATATACAAGAATACACTAGAGAGGGAAGTCAGAAATCATGCTACAGTTATAATTTCTATAAATACATCACTAAAAAATTCTGAGTAACGTAAAAAACAAACAAACATGATAATAACCTCTTCAATGAACAGGTAATAGGACAGAGACAAGATGCAAATAGGGCAGAATCCAAAGTCAGATGAAGTGGTCATCCTGGGTATTTCTGCTCAATTTTTTTTGTTGTTAAAAGAGAGAATTCTACTTTTGGTAGAGGTAAAGGTTGGGGATAGCGAAAGGTAATTTCAAGAAATGACTATTTTTTTAATGGGTTAGCTAGGGTAGACTGTCAGGCCTAAAGTAAGGAAAATTCATCTTCCCGAGTTCAAATCTGGCATTAGACACATACATCAGGTATGTGACCCTGGACAAGTCACTTCATCCTATCTGTCTCAGTTCTTTCATCTTTAAAATGAACTGGAAAAGGAAATGACAATCCTAGTATCTTTGCAAAGAAAACCCCAAATGGGGTCACAAAGAGTCAGACAAGACTGAAATGGTGGAACAATAATATTACAACAATAACAAACGTCATCCATAAAACTACTTTTAAGATGTCATTTAATCCTGCCTTTCCACAAAATCATCCATTCCTACTCTAACAGCGGGGCAGGGTTGTGTGAGTGGTCATTTCCCAGCAAGACACAAATATCAAATCCTCAATTACTGAACAGCAACACCCCTCACACCCACTTCACTTCCTTCCCCAAACAGGTTGGTCTATTAAAAACTAAGTGAGCCTGAAGCTGGGAAGTTGACAAACTTCTTTCTCAGCAAATCCCTGATGATCTTTCTCTCATGGCTTACATGCCTCTGGAAAGTCATCATCGTATAACTGCTTTGTTGATAGCTCTAACTCAAGGATAGGAATGGAAAAATGGTACTAGGCACATAGCTGGCATTTCCTACTGCTTAATGACAATGATGATAATAGCTAACTCTTATATGACACAGAATGTTACAGCGCCTACTATGTACTGGTGTTTAGCACAAATATTTCATTTTATCTTCACAATGACTCTGAGGGTTAATCTCCTTTTTACAGATGAGGAAACCGAGGCAAACAGAGGTTAAGTAGCTTGTCCAGGATCACACAGGTTGATGACACAGTTATGAAGACTTGAGTTATCCAAAGAATCTTTGGAATACTACCTACCAAAGGTCTTGTAATCATTAAGACTGCTATGGCTACTCTTCTGAAGAAAGAAAGAAATTGAAAAGGCAATCCTGTGTCCTTGAAATCTACCTTCCTATAAACAGTTTACTTTCCCCATAAGTCCATCCAATAAAGTCTAACAACCCTGTGGTGCTTTCCACTCTATTAGCTCTCATTTTCATGTCCAAGCTGATAAACTGAGGGATGCTCATCATTTCTAATCACAGAACAGGCTTGATTCCACAAATGAGAAGGGAATAGACTACTCATCTTATGACAGTACATTAATCCTCTCAAATCTCTAGGATTCATGTATTCAAAAAATGTTCTCAAGGGTACTTAGCAATTTTCAAAAAGCCATAATTTCTTCTTTTATGGTTGGTATGAACTAATGGAATTTAGCATCATCATCATAATCACAACAGCTGTCATTTGTATAAGTTCTTTAAGGTATACAAAGCACTTTATATATATTCTCTCATTTTATTCTAACAGCAATTCTGGGGGTTGCAATTATCATTTCCATTTTACAGATGAGAAAACAGAGGCAGACTTGCCCTGTGTCACATGCTAGATTTGAACTCAGATCTTTTTGACCCAGACACAGCACTCTATCCACTGAGCCACTTAGCTGCCTCCAGAAATCAGAACATAGAGGAATTAGTCCTTGTTCTGTCACCAACTTGCCATGTGACTTTAGCATATGACCTCACTCCTCTGGGCTCCAGTTTCCTTACCTGTAAAATGAGAGGTAGGGACAGGATGACCTCAAAGATCTCTTCCAGCTCTGACGTTCTATGGCTCTAGCATGCCTAATAATAGTTCTGATGAACTATATAAAGGACTGGTCCTGGTAGGATCCCTTTCTGTCCAGTTGTTCCAAGGACATTCCAGAACTTAATCTACTCTTTTTTTTTTCTTTCTGCACTCCAATGATGGACTTAAAAAGCAGGTTCATTGCACCTCCAGTACCAAAAGTAAAGCTGAGTAACAGCAATCACATCAAAGCTGAATGCAACACCTTGGTGGTAAGTAGAGAAACAGTACACTTGGGATTATCATTATTAGCACCCAAATATTAAGCAGTTAACCATGATTTTCTTTTTTATTTATTCAAAATATATATTATATTGATTTAGAGACAAATTCCAAATTTTATGAATTACATAACAAGGGATGGGGTAAAAAAATTTTTAATATTTATTTTTACAAGAGTTTTATCTCTGTCTCTCACACCAATAGAACAACAATTTTAAAAAATTTAAGCACTAAACAAACTCTCTAATAGTCCAGATATGCAGATATCTCATTCTGGACTTTAAGTATATTACCTCTCTAACAAGAAAGGGATTGGCCATGGTTTTTCTACCAGCCCCATTTAACTTCTATCCTTAATATGGTTCACAGCATTGTTCTCCTGCTTTCTCCCTTGAGCTCTAAAACATAGTTGCCATTCTTAGACCCAATTTGGTTCAAAATTATATTTCTAAACATTCCTTATTAATGCTTCACTCTGTTCCCAACCCATACTAGTCACTGATGAGACCATCTAGCCTCTAAGCTATCAAAAGTATACAGTAATCCCAAGTGAAGACCATTTCCCTAATTACATAGTTATTGAAAATGTGGCCCTGAGGACAGGATTGATACAAATTCAATCAATAAGTCAATGTGCATTGATTGTATGCTATTATTTATGTCTCATATATTATATATGGTTGTGTGCATATATAAAATTATATGATTTGTATGTCAATCAATAAATTAACCCGAATTATTATATATTATTTTATACATATATCATATATTATAATGTGTACATGTATATGTATACACAATGTTATAACATAAATATATTATGTATGATATATGCATATATTATATTGATATATAATAGTATAAATCAATATAAGTTGATATATAATGATATATACAATTTTTAATATTATACACACATATACATACACACACACACATACACACACACATACACACACACACACACACACACACACACACACACACACACACATACATATATACACACATTTACATCCTGTGTGTCAGGGCAAAGAATAGTAAAAATAAGGTCACTATTCTTACAGAACTCACATTCTATGTTGACCAAATCTAAATACATATCTCTCATTCTAGGCTTTAAGTTCATCACATAGTTTTCTACCAGATTCATTTACCTGGTAAGCTTTATATAGTTCACAACTGTTCTTCAGGTTATAAGCTAGAACTAATGCTCTCTCCAGTGGCTTTCAATAAATTAAAGTTTAAAATTTCACTATGACTTTTGGAAAACTGTATAAACCAATTTACTAGGCAAATATACTCAATATAAAACATTCTATCTTGGCCTATAACCATTGAAAGCATGTATACTTTCTTAGCTACAGAGTTACCTGCTGGAGTGAAAATGACCTTACTCCTAAGAAAAAGGATTTCCATTTCTGTCTCTCAGACTATAAGGTTACCATACTCCCAGCAGATGTCCCCAAACCTCCACTGACAAAGAAAGAATACAGTAAAATGAAAATGAAGCAAATGGACAAATTTGTTAGAATTATTCAGAAATAACTAACAATTTAAACCTAGCAGAGATGATTTGCTGCATCAGCAATCCTTTCTATAACCTATTTTATCAAGAAATTCTATTAGGAACATAATCCTACTAAGTCAGATCCTATTATAACAAAAATATCTGAACAATGAAAAAGATTTCCAAGTACTAGGCTCATTCCTTTCAAGCAACAATAGATAAAACAAAATTCTAATACTGTCACAGAACTTTGGAGTTTGCTATTTGAGAAGACATAGACCAGCTGTCTATTTTCATAAGAAAGATTAGCTTAGATTAGCTACAGTCAAAGTCAAATTAAATTAAAACCGTTAATCTGTAAATAAATGGCTTATTATACGTTGCTCCCTAAAACTCACCTATCTTGTCAAGAAGGTTGGATTAGATTAGAGCTTCCTGACTTGGAGCCTGTGAATGTTTATAAAACAAAAATTTGATATCTATATTAAATATAATAGGTTTTCTTTGTAATCCTCTGTATTTTATTTTATGCATTTAAAAGCATTATTCTGAGCAGAAGTGCATAGGTTTCTCCAAAATGTAAAGAGCCCCTGGCTACCAAAAAAAAATGCTTAAAAACCATCTTCATTTGGAAAACAGGGTGGTGGTAAAAGATGGTAAAAGATTTCTTTATATGATATAAGGATTTTGAGCCAGGAGTCTTCTGTCTTGGATTAAAGACCCAAACACATTTGAAATAGCTACTACTGGTAAAATACAAATATTTATTTGTTCTGAGAAGGAGGAACTATAGGGCAGCTAGTGGCACAGTGGATAGAGTACCAGCCCTGGATCTACTATGATACTAGCTATGATCCTGGGCAAGACACTTAACACTTTTTGCCTTAATTTCCTCGTCTGTCAAATGAACTGGAGAAGGAAATGGCAAACACTCTAGTATCTTTGCCAATAAAACCCCAAATGGAATCACAATATGATTAAAATAACTGAACAACAATAAACAACCGGGATAGTCCCAATTGAAGTCACATCTCCATTTAAAGATTTTTAAAAGATTTTTTTGCATCCTGGATCTCTCTTTCTCAATATCAAAGAGGTCAATGTACCAAAGCCCTGACCTCACACTCAACAGTAGTGTTGCCATGCATTAAGGTATATTGCCAAGATTCACTCGAGGCAAAGCAAACTGGAAAGATCCTCATGTGTTTTCATATCTAGCATGGGCTGATTCTTAATATTGTGGCTTTTCTCTAACATAGGATCCCCCTTTCAGTGAGTCAAGGCTTCCACAAAGCTGTTAGTACTTTTAACCTGCATTTGTCACAGTTTAGATTGAAGAAGATAACTTTTTTTCCCCTTTATGATTAGCCCAAAGTTGTTGGAAACCAGTTTCCATTCAAGCCAGGGGCAGAAATGAGACTTTGCATGGTCATAATAGCTATGTAAAAACTAAGAAATCTCTACTTTACTCCAAAAGAAGATCATCAAGCTAGAATTATCCCTTTCTGTCATCCCCATTTAGAAGAACTTCTCTTATCACTCTTTAGTGCATAGCTTAACCTCTCCCCATCAAATACTAATTATAGAAAAGAACATCAAAAAATAGTGAATGGTGAATAAATTCATTTGTCCAAGCAAAACAGCAACTAGAAATTGGAGAAGCTCTACAAATTAAATTATATCAGAAAATACACAAGAATAAATAAATTCTTCCACTGTGATCTCAGCTCAAATTGGGAAAAAAGTGGAAATCTCATTTTGGAAAGTTCTCATCAGTATCCAGAATTTCAGGTTCTGGAAGTCAAGAAATATTGGGCTACTCCCATACATGGCCATAGTTTGGAGGACTACTGTCTACTTTTCAAAGTCTCTTCCCCATCCTTGGAACTCCTTCATCTATATGTCTCTCCTAAAGAAATCCACAACTTTTGTAAAATTGCAGGATAAAAAATAAAGCCACATAAATCATCAGCATTTTTATATGTTATCAACAAAATCCAATAGCAAGAGATAGAAAGAGAAATTCCATTTAAAATAACCGTAGACAATATAAAATACTTGAGAGTCTATCTGCCAAGACAAATTCAGGATTTATATTAATATAACTATAAAACACTTTTCAAACAAATAAAGTCAGATCTAAACAATTGGAAAAATAGTAATTGCTCATGGGAAGGCTGAGCTAACATAATAAAAATGATAACTCTACTTAAATAATCTATTTTATTCAGTGCCATACAAATCAAACTATCAGAAAATTATTTTATAGAGCTAGAAAAAAATAATAGCAAAATTCACCTGGAAGAACAAAAGCTCAATTCATGAATCAAGGGGAAAAACAGGCAAAAGTCAGTGGTCTAGCTGTACCACATCTCAAGCTATATTACAGAGCAGTAATTATCAAAGCAATCTTGGCTGGTTCTCTATCCACTGTGCCACTAGCTGCCCTATAGCTGACTAAGAAACAGAGCAGAAGAAAAGTGAAATAGATTAGTTACAAATTATATTATAGTAAATGATCATAGAAATCTAATATATGATAAACCCAAAGATGCAAGCTTTTGGAACAAAAATTCTAGGAAAACTGGAAGACAGCATGGCAGAAACTAAGTATAAAACAACATTTCACAGTGTATATCAAGATAGGATCAAACTGCCTACATGATTACATAAAAAGTGATAACACAAGCAAATTAAGAGAGCACGGAATAGTTTATCTATCAGATTTATGAACAAGGGTCTTCCCTTTTTAGAATCAAAGAAGATATTGAGAGCATTACTAAATGCAAAATAGATCACTTTGATTATATAAAATTAAAAAGAGTTTTGCACAAACAAAACCAATGCAAGCAAAATTATAAGGAAAGCAGAATACTGAGGAAAGGGACAGAAATTGCATTTTTTGAATATATAGATAATTAAGTCAATTTTATAAAAATACAAGTCACCCTCAATGAATAAATGGTCAAAGCATATGAACAGGCAGTTTTCAGACAATCAAAGCTATAGCCATATTTTTTAAAATGCTCTAAATCACTGTTGATTAAAGAAATACAAATTAAAATAACTCTGAAGTACTACCTCATACTTACCAGATAGGCTAATATGACAAAAAAGGAAAATGTTAGATGTTAGAAGGGACGTGAGAAAATTGGGACATTTAATACACTGGTGGTGAAGCTATGAATTGACCCAACCATTCTGGAAAGCAATTTGGAACCAGCAATGTCACTGCTAGGTCTATATCTCAAAGACATTACAAAAAGGGGAAAGGACCTATTTGTACAACAGTTTTCATAGAGCTCTTTTTATGGTGGCTAATAACTGGAAATTGAGAGGATGCCCATCAATTGGAGAATAACTGAACAAGCTGTGAGTGACTATGCTTGTAATAGAATACTATTGTGCTAAAAGAAATGACAAGCAAGATGATTTCAGAAAACCATGTAAAGATTTACATGAATTGATGCATAGTGATATGAACAGAACCAGGAGAATGTTGCACATGTTAACAGTAATATTGTTTAATGAAGAACTGTGAATGACTTAGCTTTTAGTAATACAATAATCTAAGACAATCCCAAAGGACTAATGATGAAGTCTCATATGCGTGCCAGAGAAAGAATTTTTATTATTTGAATACAGACTAAAACATGTTTTTTTAATTGCCTTTCTTTCATTTTTCCTTTTATTCAAGTGTTTTTGCACAAAATGACTAATATGGAAATGTTTTATATAATTGCACATGTATAACCTATATCTGATTGCTTACCATCCCAAGGAGAGGATAGGGAAGGAAGGAAAGAAGAATAGAATATGAAACTCAAAACTTTAAATAAAAATGTTAGAAAGTTAAAAATACAGCTAGGTGGCACAGTGGATAGAGCACCAGCCTTGAAGTCAGAAAGATCTGAATTCAAATGTGATCTCAGACACTTAACACGTCCTAGATGTGTGACCCTGGGAAAGTCACTTAGCCCCAATTACCTCAGAAAAAAAATTAAAAATAAAAGCTCCAGCAGCTGCAGGGGTGGGGGGAAATGCTAGTTTAAAAAAGAAAAAGTAATAAAGGAAGAGAGAGACACAGAGATAGAGATGAAGGAAGGGAGGGAAAAAAAAGAAACAAAGGAAGGAAGAAAGGCACACAACTGAGCTAATAAATTTCTCACAAAGGAAAAACAAAGAATTATAAACAAAGAAATATAAATTTATAATTTTATGAACCCATAAAAGAGGGTTCACATGATTTTTTTAAAAAATAAATTATAATATTCTTTGAAAAGAAAATGAAGTACATCCATTACATCTTCATCAACAAGTCAAGTGGAAAAGCACTGGACCAGGAGTACAAAATACTAGATTTAAGTCCAAGTTCTGCTATTTTGTGATCTTAGACAAATCACTTAGCCTTTCCAAACTTCAGTTTCCTCCTCTGTGAAAATGGGTGCTATAATAATTGCACTATTTGTCTAACAAATGGTTGGGAGAGAAGCACTTCCCAAACCTTAAAGAAATGACTCTGTTTTATTATCATTACCCATCTCACAGAGTTGTTTAAGAAGGTTCTTTAACAATAAAGTACCATATAAGGTTCTCCTACAGTTGCTCCTCTTGTTATTTAATCATTTCAGTTGCAGCCAACTCTTCATCATTTTTACATATAAGTAACTGTCTAGTCCTTGAAAGCTATGCCAGTAGAATCCATACTATGACAGGTTCTAAAACTAAGCAGAAAGGTAATGGACTATAACATTTTTTTTATCCCCAGAATTTAGCATCATCTCACACACATAGTCGATGTTCAATAAGTTTTTGGTGAATTGAAGGGGGTGAAGGTTAATACATATGTATTATGTTCAATGTGAAGAAATACAGGAATCTGAGTTGAGTCATAGCAGTGGGGTGGAAAAACTATATGGCAAAGAGAATTTAGGTTTAGAGCAACAAAAACAAAATCAGAGTTGTTATTATTGTCACTGGATCAAATATAGATCACCTGGACAGAAAGAAGAAATAGATGGGAAGTTTAGAAAAATAAAACAAAATCACTGCAAGTAGGAGATACAGTAGGAGAATTCCATTATATATATATATATATGTATATGTATATATGCATATATGTATATATATATTTAAAATAATATAATATTAAATATATTAAAGGGATTATTAGGGAATAACCAAGATTAATTTCATATCCTAAATTCAATTCTAGCTTCAGGCATTTACTAGCCTCAGACCCAGGGTGAATTACTTTACCTTGTTTGCCTCAGTTTTCTCATCTGTAAAATGATCTGGAAAAGGAAATGGCAAACCACTCCTGTATTTTTCCAAGAAAATCCCAAATGGGGTCACAAAGATTCAGACATGACTAAAATGACTGAACAAGAAGTCTCCTTACATTGTGTCCTGATCAGATCATATCTGGAAAACTATATTCAGTTCTGATAACACATTTTAGGAAAAATGTTGACTAACTGGATAAACCCAGCAGTATGACCCAAATGGTCAAAGATTCAGAAATCAAGCCTATAAAGAATAGGTTGAAGGAACCAAAAATATTTCAACTGAAGGTGAAAAACCTTGGTGGAGACATGACGGCTGACTTTAAGTATTCAAAAGGCTCTTTTATGATGAAGGATTAGATTTGTTCCACTTGGCTCAAAAGGGCACAACAAGGAGATGGAGGGAGGCTACAAAGAGATAGGTTCAAAAATAGAAAATGTAGGCTAGGTTCAACAACAGAGAAAACCTCCTGACAATCAGATCCATAGTAGGTGATGTGAGCTGCCATCCCAGGTAGTTGGCTTTCCTTCCCTTGACATTTTCAAATACAGGATGAACAACTAGATATTGTAGATAAAGAATCTTCTTCAGGGCCCAGTTGAACTAAAAGGTCTCTTCCAACCCTCAGAGTCTAAGTTCTGGAATTATTCATATCTCAGCAACCTCTGGGAGGTCCCCACTTTCCTTGAATGGTCTTTGGTACACATACACCCTTCTTGAGCAATAAACATCTTCCTTCTAGGCTTCTGACATGCTCAGTTCACAGATGTGACAACAGAAAGGGGTCCCAGACACTGCCCCCTGATCTATACTATGTGAATGGAAAAAAAGAAACACTTCTTTACAAAAAGAGGTAAACAATGGCCTTGCCATTATGTCAATGAAACATTTCTCCTTCTTCCTCCCCTTTCCTTTGAGAAGAACAGACCCAGTTCCTGGTCTAGTCTTACAGCAAGCTTACACAGAATCCTGCCAGGTTCGAGGCCTTCATTTTCATTTCACTTTACTTAGCTACCCAGGCCAAAAAAAAAAAAAATGCAGCTTAATGATTCTGGCACACGGGGGCTAGAAACCTATTTGCTAATGTAATTCCGGCTTGCATTCAGCTGGGATCAGCTGGTAAGCATCAGATATCAGAATGCTGCACTTTGTAAGATCAACCCAGGACATGCAGCAAGGAGAACAGGTATAGGCCAGAACAAAAGATAGGATCAAAGAAGAAGGCAGGGAAAGGGAGAGATTCCCACAGAATCTGCTCACCTTCTTTCTGAAGCAAGGTTCCCATGCATTGCCCAAGCTGCTGTAATAGTTTTCCTTACCTAATCACTAACCTGGGGAGTTAGTCAATTCAATTCAAGAGATATTTATTAAGCACCTACTATGTGCCATGTAGCACAGTGGCTCATCAGCCAAGATCCTCACAGAAGGATCTGAGTTCAAATTTGACCCCAGAAAATTACTATCTGTAAGACGCTGGGCATGTCACTTAATCCTGTTTGTTTTTCCTTATTTGGAAAATGAGCTAGCTAAGAAAACAGAAAAGTATTTTTGCCAAGAAAACCTCAAATGGGGTCACAAAGAATTGGACATGGACAAGGATTGAATAAGTCAACCATAAAATGTGCCAGGCACTATGCTATACACCAAGAACAATGAGTACGCAGATTTAAAGTAAATTAAAATATAAGCAAAGTAGTTGGAAAGTGAGGAGGGCACAGCTAGGTAGTCAGTAGATAGAGGTTGGGGTCTGGAATCCAGCCCCAGACACTTTAAAGTTATGTCACCCTAAGTAAATCATTAAATTTCTGTCTGCATTAATTCCCTCAACTGTAGAATGAGAATAATAATTGCACCTTTCTTCCAGGGCTGCTGTGAGGATAAAATGAAATAATATTTGGAAAATGCTTAGAATAGTGGTTGGCACATATTGTTCAGTTGTGCCTGACTCTCTGTGACCCTGTGGACCACAGAACACCAACAAAGTCCACAAGTTTTCCTGGCAAAGATTCTAGAGTGTTTTGCCATTTCTTATTCCAATAGATTAAAGGCAAATAGGGACTAAGTGACTTGTCCAGGATCCAACAGCTAGCAAATGCCTGAGGCTGGCTTTGAACTTGGGTCTTCCTGACTTAGATCCAGAACTCTACCCACTGAGTCCCCATTTATGTGTATGGCATATTGTAGGCACTTAATAAACGTTTGTTTTCTTCCTTTTCCCTTTTCCCCTAGTAGAACATTAAACTGAAGGAATTGGAAAAACCCTCAAGAAGGAGGTGAGGGAATTAAAAGTTCAATATGGTGCCATTAAGACATCATTGTGAGATATCAGGTAAATAGCAGCATAATAACCAATTTGGAGTTACAAAATCTTGCATTCAAAACTAAGCTCAGCAACTTATTACTGTGTACACTATATACAACATAGTGACTAGCACATAGTAGAAACTAAATAAATTTTGTTGACCGATTCTGCGATTATGAGTAAATCACAGAATCACTTCTGTATCTGGTTCCTCATCTACAAAATGAGGACACTTAGCTGGGGTGATGTCTCAGTTCTTATCATTCTTTGATCCTTTTGATATAGACTGGTTTCCTACCACAAATCTGACATTTGTGCACTTATGTTAGCTTTTCTCTGTTTAATGGCTAAAAATGATAGCCTTGATTCCCAACCAGTAATCCTGCCACTGCATGCACATAAAAGCAAGAAGACATGAGTGTGTGAATAGAGTAGTGCAGATCGATTTCTTCCACTAGCAAACCAATTCAAAGTATATGACTGTGAGTTATAGCATCCTCTTCAGGTGTCTCACTAGCCACATGCTAACTGTAGCTACAGTTAGAGTGCTGGATCTGGAGTCAGGAAAATTCATCTTCCTGAGTTCAAATTCAGCCTAAGACCCTTACTAGCTCTGTGACCCTACGCAAATGACTTTACCTGTTTGTCTCAGTTTCCTTTTCAATCATTCTTTTTCTTGGTCTGTATAAATCATTCAAACTTAGGGTAATGATTATTAATCTTGTATCTTCCTCTATATAGTATTCATTTCTGTGAATTCACATCAGCAAGTATTGTCTGTGTCCAGTAGTTTTGAGCAATTTTCTTGTATTATTTTCTATCACATGATATTCATGATTTTTAATTTATCATAATCTTAAAAACTTGTCATCTTTAAGTTATATCTGCCAGCCTATCTTCAAAGTAAGTCACTGTGACTTTTATGGAATGCATAGGTTCTTTTAAAATTGTTGCCTCTTATCCAACTTTACTTTCAATTTAGTGTTTTTAGTGTTCCAAATATTCATTCTCTCTTCCAGAGCCTCTCCTTCTTTTAAAATCATCCTTTTTTTTTCTAAAGTTCATTTTGTTTTCTTTAATTCTGAGTTCCTTTTCTGACTTAATTTCATGCCAATGTCTTCTTTTAAGAATGTAAAGTCTATTCAGAGAAAATTAAACTCAGCTATGTTTCCAGTTCTGATTCCTTTGGACTTAGAAGCTCTTTCTTCACTAGTTAGCTCTTCACTAACACAGTTTCTGCCACATATCTACCCCAATTACTTTCCCAACCACTAGAGATTTGGGGTAAGGAAAAGTTCAGAAAGAAGTACAGACTGAATTACTGTCATAAGGTATTGAGCTACCTGTAAACTGAAATTTATCCAAAGCACAAACCTATAAGGTTTATCACACTGGCTACATTTGAAACACGGAATGAACTGGGGATGGGGAGGATGATATGCAAGTTTTAAGTATTCAATCAATCAGTAGGGTTTTATAACATTTGTACTATTTAGGATGCTTTAGTGTTCTTACCTTTTACTCATTGTCTGATACTTAATTCCTTTTCCTAAGATTGCTGTTTTTTAGATTGAACAATGAATCAGGCCTTAGAGGTCCCATGTTTGTCAATTTGACAAAAATGAGTTGAGGCAACTGTCTCTCATCATGCCTTTTAGTTTCCCCTGTAGAGCAGCAAAATCATTTGCTAAGATTACCACAGTGATGATGAGCTGAAAGCTAGGTACAACAGCCTCCCATTGTTTGAGTTCTCTAAGTTGATAATTTTATGTGGCCCAGGAATGATTTATATTTATATATATCTGAACGGCCCATGGCGGAAAAAAATTTCCCACTCCTGTTCCAGAGGATTCAGTTATCTCGGTGTTTAAAGAGACATGAAACTGGAAGTTGTATGCATCTTCTCTTTTTCATGAAATCACATTACAAGATTCCAGTAACAATCTATGAGTGAGGATCCAGCTAGAGCACCAGCTCTCTCTTCTAAATTCCTTTTGCTTTTGTTTAGTCATTTTTCAGTCAGGTCCAACTTTTCATGTCCCCTTCTGGGGGGACATGCTTTTTCTAGCAAAGATACTAGAGTGCTTTGCCATTTCCTTTTCCAGCTTATTTTACAGATGAGGCAAACAGGATTAAGGGACTTGCTCAGGGTCACAAAGCCAGTAAATATCAGGGGTCAAATTTGTACTCAGGTTTTCTTGACTCAAGGCTTGGTACTCTTACCCACTGCCTCAACTAGCGCCCCATACTCCTTTTAATTCCCCTCAAATTTCATGTCACGTAAGTCCTGAGCCAAATGAACAATTGTCAAAAACATACGCATTAAAGTGAGCATGGTGCTGTGTCTTATACTTCCCACTTCATTTTTACAGCTTTGTTTTCCTGATTAAATTTCTCCTGTGCTAAAGCCCTTGGGTACATACTAATTATGATTTTAGAGCTAGCAGTCATAGCAGAACCTGGTCAAGACCTAGCATAAAGAGATTAGCAGAAAATAAATACTCTTATTACTGATTGATTATATGTGTTTTCAGTATTAAAATAAGAAAGATAATCACCTTCTGCCCCAAGAGTTCAATTTCTTTTTTTTTTAATTTTTTTATTTAATAATTATTTTATATTGACACTCGTTTCTGTTCCGATTTTTTTTTCCCCTCCCTCCCTCCACCCCCTCCCCTAGATGGCAAGCAGTCCTTTATATGTTGGATATGTTGCAGTATATCCTAGATACAATATATGTTTGCAGAACCAAACAGTTCTCTTGTTGCATAGGGAGAATTGGATTCAGAAGGTAAAAATAACCTGGGAAGAAAAACAAAAATGCAGATAGTTCACATTCGTTTCCCAGTGTTCTTTCTTTGGGTGTAGCTGCTTTTGTCCGTCATTTATCAATTGAAACTCAGGTCTCTTTGTCAAAGAAATCCACCAAGAGTTCAATTTCATCTCTTTCCAGCCTCCCTAAAATATACCTGAACTTTAAAATAAAGTTTGGTTTCTTACATCCTTTGCTGTCTTGCCTGAATTATTCCCAAATGGCACAGCTGGAGCTCAAGCTCCACTCTCAGCCACACACAGTTGGCCCCAGTAGGAAACAGAAACCAAAGGTCGTGAGCATTTCTTTGCCTTAGAAATCTTATGGCCGGCATCCTCTTAGTAGCTCTTGTCCTTGTTAAAGAGCCATTCTTCAAATCCCTCTCTTCCTCCCTCCCCTCTTCAACTGCCAACACAGGATAAGAGAGATGATCTGCCAAATGCCTATTAAAGTGCTTCCCAGCTGTGCCCCAGAGATACCACAACTATATCTCTGCAGAAGATGAAAACACCAGCAGTAAAAAGTAGCACAGGGACATCGGTCTCCATTAGTCTCTCCCTGGACCTTTGGTGGCTCCTTCACAATGAACAGTTCACTCCCCTGGGGGATAGAAGCCTCCTGCTCACATCTTCCTCCTCTATGGAATCCATCCAATGATGCTAAAGTCATTTTAAAACCTCTCTAAATATCTGCCCAGACTTTCAACCCTTTGTTTCTCCAGATTCACTCAACCCAACATTCTTCTTACAAAGGATCACACAGACATCTGCCCCCCTTTTCATCTGCTGCTGCCAGGAAAGGAAATGGTATTGGTCATGATTGAAAAGAGGAGGGGAGGGAAGTGGGAGAGAGGAGAAGAAACCTGTCTCTTCTGGGAGCAAAAGTTCCAAATCATCATGGCTCCCTTTTACTCTGCTGCCTGCCTCCCTGCCTGCTGGACTCCATCATCTAGATGGAGGTTGCTTTGGGGGCCAAAATGAAATCCATCACCTCCTATCCTCTTCTTTAAAATCTTATTTTTCACTTTCATAAGTCTCAATATCCTCATCAACAAAATGAGGAAGTTGAGCTAGCTGATAACTCTAAATCTAAGATCCTATTTCAATTACAATCTATACCAATCACCCTATCCTTTTTTGTTCATCCAGAGTTGACTTCACAGTGCTTAGATCACTGGACCATGGAATCAGGAAAACCTGATTGATATGCCTGTCCCACCGGGTTTAGCAAGTAGAACCTTAGTACCAGGATGAAGACTTAAACAAAAATTAAATTTTAAAAATATTCCAGTGGGATGATAAAGAGACCCAGCCTTAGACTCAGAAGGTCCTCTAATACTTAAATGAGATACTATGGACAAGTCTCTTAACCTCTCAATACAAGAAGCTACATAAGACCATTAAGTTATAGATGAATTGTTGATTTGGGTCAGTGGAGGAAGCTCCCCCACTAGGAGCCCCTACACTGAGAGAGTAGAAGGGAAGGGGAAAGTAAGAAAGAAGAGAAAAGGAGAAGAAAGAGGGGGGGGAAAGGAAAAGAGAGAAAAAAATCAATCAAGACAGTTCTTGCTCACAAGGAACTTACATTCAATTAGGAGGAAGACAACACATAGAAAAAAGTTGGAGGGAGGAAAGAGATGTCTTGAAATGTCTGGAAAATGAGGTGGAATCCTGGATAAAAATGGCATCCCTCAGGTGGAAATAATTTTATTATTGCAGACATAGGTCAGGTAAGTAGAGACACTGTGGCTATCCTTTCAGAACTATCAAAGTCTGAAAAAGCATATGACATCTTTCATGTTAGCCTCTAGTTAAGGGGCTACCATGAGTACAAGAAAGGAAGGAAAGAAGGAAAGAGGGAGGGAGAGATGGAGGAAGGGAGGGAGAGAGAAAGAGAGGAAGAGAGAAAGACAGAAAGACAGAAAGAAAGAGAGAAAGAAAGACAAAAAGAGAGAAAGAAAGACAGAAAGAGAGAAAGAAAGAAAGAAAGAAAGAAGAAAGAAAGAAAGAAAGAAAGAAAGAAAGAAAGAAAGAAAGAAAGAAAGAAAGAAAGAAAGAAAGAAAGAAAGAAAGAAAGAAAGAAAGAAAGAAAGAAAGAAAGAAAGAACATGAGGTTGATTTTCAAATAATGATATAATAGATCCCTTTGCCCTGGCATAATATGTTTTAAATGTCATTGGTGCAAGCTTACCCATCATTACTCATCATTGTTAGAGATCCCCAATCCATTAGATTTACCGCAATCACTATGGCTTTTTGTTTTTGTTTTTGTTTTTGTTTTTTTGCTGAGGCAATTGGGGTTAAGTGACTTGCCAGGGTCACACAGCTAGGAAGTGTTAAGTGTCTGAGGCTGGATTTGAACTCAGGTCCTCCCGACTTCAGGACCAATGCTCTATCCACTGTGCCATCTAACTGCCCCTCACAATGACTATATTTATGTAAAAAATGGAAAGGCCTGTCCTAAAACTGGATGTTTATAAATTAGCAGCATAGCTTCCTAGACAGCAGCTGCCAGCAATTGTAACACCAATGTTCTCAAGAACCCAAGATAGTACTTTACAAGGCCCAGTAACTGCTTTCTAATAATATTTTCACAAAATAATGATTCTTTCAGATTATTTTTCCAGTATAAATTATGAGAAGGAAAAGGAAGAGGGGATAACAATGATAATAATAATTACCATTTTATAATGCTTTAAGATTTGAAAAATGCTTTATAACTTTATATCTCACTTTATACTCATAATAACCTTGAGAGCTAGGCACTATTATTATCTCCATTTTACACATAAGGAAACTGTGACAGAAAGGGATTGTCTTGCCCAAGAATTTGATAGATTTAAATTTAGCTCTTTCTAACTCCAATTGATCAAAAAATATTTAATAAGTAACTACTATCTGTCAAGCATTGTGATAAGCTTTGGGGATACAAAAAAGAAAGTTCCAAGTCCAGCACTCTATCCACTGTCTCACTTTGTTCATATAAATAAATTGTAATTTTTATATTCCACTTCTAAAGATTCCATGAGAGAAGCTTGTGGGAGAAAGGAACAAGAGAAAAAAGATTTTAACTGAATAAGAAAGTGAAGAAAACCACATAGGATGACTTGGAGAGGAGTGTATCAGTGATGCTGCTCAGAAGCTGAATTTGAGGAAGAAAAATTTGGCCAAAATTTTTGAGAAGTTGAAAACATTTTGAAGTAAAACAGTCTCTAAGCCCAGATATGGGTACAGATTCTACTTTCACATAGTAAAAGAAGTAAGAATAATATAAATATATTATATTTAATACATCTATTAACTATATTAAGAATAATTTAAAAGGACTAAGGAGAATTAAGGAAGATAAAAGAAGATTAGGGAATAGAACTCATAGAAGTGCATACAGAAGAATAAGAAAAAATAACTGGCAAGATCAGGTCTAGCAGAACCAACAGAAAGTTAAGTAAATTGATGAAGTATACTGATGAATGGAACAAATTGATTGAAAAAAAGTTTTAATTTTTTAAACAAGAAAAACAAAAGTTTCAGCCAGGAGCTTAGATGTGAAGTGTTTTAAGGAACAATGTTGAAAATCTCAACCATTATGGATAGTAGAGGAAATTGTACAGGAACTGGCATCAAGTAGTAAGCATTTGTATTTCAACAGCCCAGTGACTATTGTCTGTGTTCCAAGTGTAGGCTAATCTCTCTCCCAGAGGAGACGGTAATAGGGCTAGAAGAATGCCTCTCCATACTCCAGGTTGTTAGGGGAGAATGAAGGGCTCCTAAAAGAAACAATGGGACAAAAGAAAGGTTATGAAGTAGACAGATTTGGTCCTTATCAGTGTGAATAGAAAATGCTCCACAGAAGAGGAGAAGGAAAAGGGTACCACAACAGGAAAAAGAGATCTGAGGTCTTTCCTAAAGAGGGGAGATGAAAAAGGATGAAAAAAGGTACTTGTCCTCCCACTAATGATACAGAATCATAAAAGTTAACAGATGACAGATCATCCAATAAAGCATAGAAAAAGAATGTGACTAAATACCCCTATAGAAGTACTTAATTACTTGCTCAGGGGACTAAGGCAGCTATCCCTACTTGATAGAGAGGTGTATCTTCTTACTAGAATATATATATTAGATATTAAAGACAAATTCCAGAACTTAACATTTGATAACCACCTACTTCTGGCAACTCACAAGTCACAAATAACATATATCCAAAAGCAGAAAAAAGGATTGCCAACAATTATGAAATTTTGAATAAAAAACTGAAGACAAAAAGAGCACAGGTTATATTTTTCTTCTTTTGACCATAAAAGGCAAAGGATATAAAAGAGAAAAATTAATTGGAGAAGGGATCAACAGTCTAAGAAGGTAGTATATGACAACAGGATGTAAATTTTGGGGTTACAGTTTATAATAGAGAGTTGACAGATTCTTGGTCATAGATAGAATATACCTAACAGAAGCTGGTAACAATTTATTTGCTAAGTAGCTTGCAAATTGAACCAAAAGGTCTTTTAAAAGGAAGGGGAGAAAAAAAAGTATATATACACACACTATATATATGTGACAAGTGTGTACAAATATATTCTATGTATATAAAATCTTGCCCTTTTGCAAGACACCTAGCACAAGACACACAAATACACACACACACACACACACACACACACACACACACACACACACACACACACCCTACTATGGGTACAAATAGGAAAGGCAAAACAGTTCCTGACTTGGTATTTGTATCCCCAATATTTAGCACAGTGCTTGGCAAGTAAGAAGCACTTAATAAGTTCTTTCTTCTTTCCTTTCATTCTTTGTTTTTCTTCTTTCCTCCCTTTGTTTTCCTTTCTTTCTTTCTTCTTTCCTTTCTTCTTCTTCTCTTTGCTTTCTTTTTTCCTTTCTTTGTTTCCCTTTCTTTATTCTTTCCTTTCTTTCTTTCTTTTTTCTCCCTTCATTCCTTGTCTTTCCTCTTTCCTTTCTTTTTTTCTTCCTTTCTTCCTCTTTCCTTTCTTTCTTCTTTCCTTTCTTCTTCTTCTTCTCTTTGCTTTCTTTTTTCCTTTCTTTCTTTGTTTCCCTTTCTTTATTCTTTCCTTTCTTTCTTTCTTTTTTCTCCCTTCATTCCTTGTCTTTCCTCTTTCCTTTCTTTTTTTCTTCCTTTCTTCCTCTTTCCTTTCTTTCTTCTTTTTTTCTTTCCTTCCTTTCTTTCTTCTTTTCTTTGTTTTGCTTACTGCTTGATGCCAGTTCCTGCACAATCTCCTCTACTATCCAAAATGGTTGAGATTTTCTTCAACCTTGTTTCTTCTTTCCTTTTATTCTGTCTTCTTATTATTCTTTCCTTTCTTTTTTCCTTCCTTTCTTTTTTTAACTTTCTTCTTTATGCCTTCCTTCCTTTTTACTTTCTTCTTTCCTTTCTTTTTTCCTTCCTTTTTTCTTTCTTCTTTCCTTTTTTCTTTCTTCTTCCCTTCCTTTTTTCCTCTCCTTTTCTCAAAAATGATCTTCAAACTCTTAAGAATCGATATCTTATAAGCCTGTGAGTTTTTGCTCTGAAGATGAACTACAGGATTGGTTCCTGTGATAACAATTCACTGATCACTTTACCCAGATAATCCCTAAAGGGGGAGATTCCATTCCCTCTCTCAGCTAGTGATCAATGAATGAGTGTCATATTAAAGACAACTCTGCTGAAATGCACAAGCAAGGAAAGAAACAAATATTTATTAAGCATCAGCCAAGTGCCAGACATTGTACTAAACCCTTTACAAATATTATCTCATTTTATCCTCACAACAACCCCAGGAGGTAAGTGCTATTATCATCCCCATATTATAGTTGAGAAAACCAAGGCAGATATAGTTGACTTGTCCACAATCATACAAATATTAAATGTTTACACCAAGATTTGAACTCAAATCTACCTGCTTTTAGGGACAGTGCTCTAGTCACTGAAGACAGAATGTATCTATGTCCTCTAAACCATGTATTAATAGTCACTATACTTCCAATAATTCATAGCATGGCATAATGAAGGAAATAATAGTTGGAGACCTTGTAGGCAGATGAAAAGACATTTTTGAAAAATTATGAAGGCATCCTCATGATAGTTGTTTTGGGGGAGTTGGTTTACTGGCCAAATTTACCTTGGTATGAATTGTGAAATAATTTTGCAATGTCCTTCTGGCATGATTCACTCAGTGAGATTCAAGGTTGAGCTTTAAGCTTCCTTTGCTATAGTAGTCTTTTATGTACAGTCCTAATCAAACAATCAAACAATAAAAACTTTTTAAGTGTTCACTATGGGCTAGATACTGTTAAGTACTAAATGGGCTTATAAGGAAAAAAAACAAAAACATGTTCTGGCTAAAAAAAAGTTATATTCTAAGGATGCTGGATATCCTTATATCAACAGGAAAACATTAGAAATGTGTTTCTGATATACATATAATTGCTAAAGAGATCTTTGGGAGTCTGCTGAAAATGTCAAATTTCACATATGATGATGATGATGATGATGATGATGATAGTACCATTACTATACCACTTTTAAGTTTGCAAAGTGTTTTACAAATATGATTTCATTTGATCTTCATGATAATCCTGGGAGGTAGAAGCTATTATTATCATCCCCATTTTACAACTGAAGAAATTGAAGCACATAAAAATTAAGTGACTTGTCCAGGATGTCTGAACACAGTTTTGAACTTTGATCTTCCTGTTTCCAGGTCCAGAGCTCAATCCAATTTACCATCAGTGATATTCAATTCCACAATGTACCAGATCCACCTTCAAGTTTATGGCTTGTGTTACTACTGGGCTTATATCCCAAACAGATTTTAAAGAAGGGAAAGGGACCTGCATGTGCAAGAATGTTTGTGGCAGCCCTCTTTGTAGTGGCCAGAAACTGGAAATTGAGTGGATGCCTATCAAGTGGAGAATAGCTGAATAAATTGTGGTATATGAATATTATGGAATATTATTTCTCTGTAAGAAATGATGAGCAGGATGATTTCAGAAAGGCCTAGAGAGACTTACAAGAACTGATGCTGAGTGAAATGAGCAGGACCAGGAGATTATTATATACTTCAACAACAATACCATATGATGATCAATTCTGATGGACATGGCCCTTTTCAACAATGAGATGAACCAAATCAGTTCCAATAGAGCAGTAATGAACTGAACCAGCTACATACACCCAGGGAAAGAACTCTGGGAGATGATTATGAACCACTACATAGAATTCCCAATCCCTCTATTTTTGTCCACCTGCCTTTTTGATTTCCTTCACAGGCTAATTGTACACTATTTCAAAGTCCAACTCTTTTTATACAGCAAAATAACTGTTTGAACATGTATGTATATTATACTTTAACATATTTAACATATATTGGTCAATCTGCCATCTGGGGGAAGGGGTGGAGGGAAAGAGGGAAAAAGTTGGAACAAAAGGATTTGCAACTGTCAATGCTGAAAAAATTACCTATGCATATATCTTGTAAATAAAAAGCTATAATAATTTTTAAAAGTTTGTGGCTTGTTGTCATAATCAGGGTATTCTTAACTAGTGTTTCTTCAGATGGGTTCTGCAAATGCTAACAGCAGCAAACCATTCATCTTAGATAGCAGGACAAGAAAGATAAAACTCACTAGTGAATATATCTCTTCCTTTCACTAACTCTAGGTAGGAAGTCCAGAGGTCTTTCAAATTGTCACAGACAAGTTCAAATGACCAATAAGAAGGGAATACTTGATCTATTTAATAAGCAGATACAGTTTAAAAAAATCTTAAATAATTTTCTCTTCTCTTATAATATAGTGCAGATGGATGGCAGCAAGGTAGTTCACTGGATAGAACAGAGGGCCAGTAATTGGGAAAGTATGAGTTCAAATCCAGACTCAGATATTTATTAGCTATATGACTTATATCACTTAATTTCTATTTGCCTCAGTTTCCTCATCTGCAAAATGGGGATAATTAAAAACACTCACTTCACAGGATTGTTATGGTTATCAAATGAGTTCATATTTATAAATAATAATATTTATAAAGCATCTGGCACATAGTAAGTACCATATAAATGGTATTTATTATTATTATGAATATTATTAGGGTGATACAACTTCCTTGAAGAAAGGTATCTCAAGGCTCAAATTTTGTAAAGAACTGATAGGATCTTTCCACAGCAACTTTTTTCTATGTAAAAACTTTGGCTATTAAGATTCTGTATTAGACAACAGTCTCATTAGAAAAACTCTACACAGCAGTCTTGGTTACAGAATTCTTCTTATAATAATAGACAGGGCAACCATGGTAAAAACAATCATGGAATTCAAAGGCAACTCTCAAACCATTTACTATATTGTAGTTTCCTTACCTTTTAATGTATGAATTTAAAAAATATATTTTAATGAGTGTTTTTCAAAACAATTAGTTTTTTATTAATGCTATATATTTTATTTTATGCACTTAAAAAATTGTTCTAAGAGGTCCATAGGCTTTATCAGGTTGTCAAAGAAGCCCATAACACCACACAAAAAGTTAAAGAATCCCTACCAACCCCAAGAAAACCCCTGAGAAAATAAGACTCTGTAGCCACTTCTCTACCCTGGCAGAAATATTAAATAAATCCCTTTACAATCTGCAATCAGGAGTACTTGGATTTGAATACTACTTTACATATTTACTTGCTGTGTGACTATGAGCAAAGTATTTAAATCCTCCAATCTATTTGCTATTCCCTGTATTTGATAATGCATCTTGGGACTTCATGACTTTGCATGGTCTATCATGACTGAAATATCCTTCCTCTTTATTTCTACTTTGTTGAATCTCTTCATGCAAAATTATTTTGCATTTACTTTGAAGATTCATTGTATTTATTTACATATTTCCTTCTGGTAGAATAACATCTCTGATGTCAGAGATACTTTTGTTTTATATCTCCAGAATCTAGTACTGTTCCTAGAACATAGTAGATGCTTAATAATTAAACAATAAATAAATGAATGATTATACATTTGAGGGAAAAAAAAGAAATCCCTTTACAGTTAATGTACACATCAACTACTGGATGGCTGCTGTGGAGAGTACTCTTGTACTATTGCTGAAGGTGGTGGTGGCTTCATTTTTTATAAAAACCAATAAGGTAATGTTTTAGCTCATGCATGAACTGGATTTAAGTGAGGCAGCTTCACTCTTCCAGTCATAAAAGTCCATAAAAGTCAAGATAACTTGCAATGACCTGGGATACAATGAATAACCTTGGGACCTTTGATGTCTGATCAAACTCTAAGTGCTCCACAATGCCTTTTAGTCACCTTCATGGCCACTGGAACAAATTATTCTCATTCACACATTCCACCAGGGGAATATCAGTCAGAGTGCTATTTGGCCATCTGCCAAAAAAGAAAAAAAAAATAGGCAGCTAGGTGGTGCAGTGAATAGAGTGCCAAGCCTGGAGTTAGAAAGATTCATTTTCCTGAGTGACAATTATGAACTGTGTAACCCTAGGCAAGTCATATAACCCTGTGTGTCTCAGTCATCTGTAAAATGAAGTGACAAGGAAATAGCAAACCATTCTAATATCTTCCAAGAAAACCCTAAATAGGGTCACAAAGAGTTGGACACAACTGAAAAACAACAACAAAAATTAGATCTATATATAGACATTTAATGAACATAAGTAAAAGGAACTGGAAGGGTACTAGAAGCTACAGCTTAGAGACATAGTCATTGTCTCCGTTTGTGCTAAAATCATTCAGGGTCTTGGCTTTCTGATCAGTGGTGATAATGCCATCTTAAATTGGTGAAAATATCCTTCCAGGTCAGTTAAAACCAAAAAGATACTGTGTTTTGATACTAGTTATTTTACTATAAAAGATGAATTTAACTTTCTACATGTGCCACGTTTAATGTTTTGCATAATGATTATCACTGTCAGCCTCAAGAGGTTATCCTGATGAATCTTTGTACCATTTTGAAAACATCCCTTGAAACTAATCCATATCCAGATTTATCACTCTGCTGCTTTTAGGAAAACAGAGACGAATATAAATTTATACCACTCAAATGGAAATGGATAGAAACATCTTCAGTTATTATCCCTTTGAATCTCATCTAATATATAAAAAAGCTGTAGTGACAGCTACCAAAACCTGTCTAAAGTTTTACTCTCATATCAACAAATATATTATTTGTAGTACTAGAGAGCCCTGAATAGCCTTAATGAATATTCCTATCCCCTAAAACTTTAGGACCAACTATTTCATAATTCTCAAAAGATAAATTACTTAGCAAAAAATTCCTTATTTGACTAACAATAACAATCACACCTGGAAAGCAGTTTACCAGAAATTAGGTCTAAATCAATATCTTACACCATATACTAGTACAAATTCAAAGCAGAAATGTAACATGAATACTTTTCAAAACATAAAAATAAATTGGAAGAAAACCAGAATCAGATCCATTTCATAGTTTGTTAAATAAACAAAGAAAAGCGGTGATTACAAATGATAAAATAGATAAATTTAATTACATGTATAGTGCGGTTTGGAGACAGATCCAAAGACAGAACAAATCTCCAAAGACTGGCATCATGGACCCCTGAGATTTGAAATCCCTTGTGTTTTGAAGAGCAGTCAGTTTTCTCTTGGCCCAGAAAAGATAGAAGGCAATCTGGACTAGACTAGAAAGGATTATGCAACCCTAGGGGAAATTTGAACAGGTTGGGAGAGAGAGTACAAAAATGAAAGAAATGAGTTCAGAATAGAGGATTGGCAGGAGAGCAGGAGAGCCGAGAGATTGCTATAGCAATCAAGACTGTGTATTCAAGAGACTAAAGGCACTCTTGCCTTCCCTTCCAGCTTTATAACAAGGAACACTAGCTATGGTTGTTGGAAAGTATTTGTCCCACAGTGAGGACTTAAGGAAGCCTCTTCATCTCCAATTCCTTTCCTCCTCCACATGCTGGTTCACTATCAGATTTCTGTTTACAATTGGCTTCTCTGTTTTGTTCTAAAATGTTACTCTAATTCTGTTTCTCTTCATATACATCTGTGGTTGACCTAGAAATAAGCATTTGCTATTTGTACTTTGGTCAAGTCCAATTAATATTGAGGGGGAATCCTTGAACTATTTGGCTTCATGGAATTCAAATATCTATTACTTTTTGTCTTGGAAGTCAGAAGTCACTTTTGATCCTGCAAAACAGACTACTAGGTCTGTATTTCAAGGAGATCATAAAAAAGGAAAAGGATCTGCATGTACACAAATATTTAGAGCAGCTCTCTTTATGACAGCAAAGAATTGGAAATTGAGGGAATGTCCATCAACTGAGGAATGACTGAACAAGTTGTGGTATATGGTTTTATTGGAATACCATTGTGCTCTAAGAAATGATGAGCAGGCAGATTTCAGAAAAACCTGGGAAGGCTTACATGAATTTCTAAAGCTGAATGAAGTGAACAGAACCAGGCTACACTGTACACAGCAACAGCAACATTGTTATCTATCAATTTTGAGACCTTGCTTTTCTCAGCAAAGATCTAAGACAATTCTAAGACTCATGACGGAAAACACTGTCCACATCCAGAGAAAGACCAGTGGAGTCTGAAGATCACTTTTGTTTTGTTTTTTTTCTTTCTCATGGTTTTTCCCTTGTGTTCTGATTCTTCTTTCTATGTGGAAATATGTTTAATATGATGGCATATGTGTAACCTATATCTGACTGCCATCTTGGGGAAAAGAGAGAGGAGGGCGGGAAGGAGAGAATATGAAAATCAAAATCTTATAAAAGTAAATGTTGAAAATTAATATTTTTTTAAAAGAAGGGGCAAGTTCTACCTCCAACCAGTCCAAGGGGAAAGAGACATGATCTAGAAGGATCCTTTCTATCCTTTCCCTGAAGGAAGAAAGGAGGCAGAAGCAAATTCTCAGCCAATCTGCTTTTCTCTATCATGATAGCTGCTAATTATACATGAAATTGAAATGGTTTTGCTTGCACAAAAGTAAGGCAAATAAGCTAAGGAGGATTGATTTAATTGAAAAAAGACCATTATATCAAATATTTCTGTAAGCCAAGCCCCTAAAACCCAAATTATATATAACACAAAATATAAGCAACTAATGAGAGATGTAAGACCAAAAGTCATTCCCTTGTAGGTGAGTGGTCAAAGGATACGAACAAATAGCTCTCAAAATAAAAATTGCAAACTATTAGTAACCCTATGAAAAGAATGCTCCAAATCACTAATAAGAGAAATGTGAATCAGAATAACTACAGTTTTACCTCACACTCAGAAAATTAGCAAAAATGATAAAAGGAATCTATCTTGGAAAACTTATGGAAAGATTATACAATAATACATTGCTGGTGAATCTGTGAATTGGTCCCATTGTACTGTAGAGCAATTTGGAATTATGCAAAGAAAGTGACTAAAATACCCAGACTCCTCTTTTGACCCAGAGATTTCACATCAAATATGCCCTAAGGTGATCAGTGACAAAAAGAAAGACCTTACATACATCAAAATATTTGTAGAGCACTTTTTGTGGTAGTAAAGAACAGGAAGCAAAAGGGGTGCCCCTCAATGGTAAATGGCTAAACAAATTGTGATATATTGATGTAATGAAAAATTGCTATGCTTTAAGAAAAAAACTGATAAGATGAATACAAAGAAACAAGAAAAATATATATGAATTGATGCAAAATGAAGCAAACATATTCAGGAAAATAATATATACAATGATTACAACAACAAAACAGTCAAAAATGAATGCTATGAAATGTAATAACTCTATAGATAGGCCTTCTTTCCAATTTTTGCAAAGTTGAAGGGGATTTCTCTGATTGCTGACAGGGTTTCTTGAATCCAACCAAAATACAGATGATTGTATTGTCACAGTCGGTGAGAAGAGGATATTCCTTGGTACTGATAGTCTGTGTAAATAACCCTTAACTCTAGGTTTGATTCTGAGGCTGAGTATCCAGTGGCTCATTTTAATTTAGAGACCAGACCCATGAATGTTTCTTCTCTATTTATCCAGAACCATCTTGTTTGTCATCAATTACCAGAACACCACTGGTGTAAATGTTCACAATGATTGCACTATTTCAGTCATTAATGACGAGCAATTTCTTCAGTCATGGACTCGACCCCACCCAGAATATACAATCTATTCCAGAGAGACAAGTTTGTCCATTGCTAGGTTGCAGACTACGAGTGCCAATGAAGGTGTGTACAGACATTTAAATAAATTACTCCTCCACACCTAAGCAACTCAGCACTCCTTGGAGTCACAGGAATCTAAACCTTACGTGGAATGAGAATGGGCGGTGCTTCTGATTGCTGTCAGTATTTGAGGTATTTTAGTCACTTTCTTTGCACACTTCCTCTGCGTTAAGCATTCTGTTGCATTCCCTATTGCAATCTCATCCTGTGGAATGAGTTAACAAGACTTGCATACAAGCAAAGTCAATATTCTTATTCATAGCCTCACTTAATGCAGTGATACCAATGATACACATCTGTAACTATGCTGGAAAGCCTGAAATTTCACACTCGTAGCATCCTAGACAATAAATACAAATACAAGTCATTAACAAGCACTTGAGATTGGAGTGTGTTTTCTAGATCCCCACAATACTGTATGCAGGCTCTATCATGGTCAGCTTCTTGTCTCCACTTGCAGCACATACCTGGAAAGTAGCAGGAAATTAGTAAATTCCTATTGAATGACTGATTGTTCTAATTTGGGAACAATCTCTTGGACATATACTATCCAGTTTCTTTTGAAACTTCTTGGGGATATCCTTTATCACATTATTGGGCAGCCTGAAATTTAGACAAGGGTCATTACCTTTGGTTTTGTTTATATGCATGTGGAGGGAATTCCCAAATGTACATTCTAGATATTATTGCAACTTAAGTAGTTCCTTTTTCAAAAAATATTTTTTAAGTTGATAAGTATTTTTTTGTCATTCACACCTCCTCTAAACACAGGAAAAAATAAAGAAAAACAAAATGCTTATAATAAAATATTCAACAATATATGCCCATTCCAGAGAACTCCTGATAAAATATGCTATATAACTTCAGATAGAGAACTGATAGACTCAGAGTACAGACTGAAGTATATTTTTTTAGACATGGCTAATGCAGAGATATGTTTTGTTGACTATTCATATTTATAATGGATTTTTGTTTTTCTTGCTTTCCCAAAAAGTAGGGAAAGAGAAGGAAGACAATTCAAAACTGAAAATAAAATAAAAGTTAAAAAAAAATGTGTTTCATTTTTAAGTCCATCTCCTCTTTGTCAAGAATGTGGTAGCATATATAAATGAAACAGAATATCATTGTGCCAAATATTATTGGGCCAAACAACAAAACAAACCATGAACTTCCATTTATTAACAAATAAAAGCTCTGGGGTTTTTTTTATTTTTTTTAAAGTCACAAATTGTCTCCTTTTGGATTTTATCTTCCCTCAAATCAAATTGCTTATGGTATCTATTCTATAGGTCCTCCAACAAAACAGTACCAAACTAGCTAGTTTTGAAAGTTAAAAAAAAAAAAAAACTTTATCAACAAGTTTTATATAATGTCATTGCAGTTTACAAAAGGACTTGTAGAATGTTAAGCTCAAAAAATTTTCGCAGCTCAAGTTCTCTCTGAAACACTGTACTTCTCAAATTTGCCAATTTGACTTTAATCCTCTTAAGTTTGAGAAACAGGACAGAAGAAGAGAGGGTGTGTAAAGGATGAAGAAAAGCCTAGTATTAAATAGTTTACTAGATACAGCAGGAAGAAGGTGAGTTTTGTGTAGATTGGTAGTAGAGGTAACTCGGGGTGTGGGGATGTACACATCGACTGAAAATGAATGAATAGAAGAAATGGGAAGGGATTGGTTTTAAGAGAAGGTATATTTCCAAGAGAGAAAGCTAGGATGTTAAATATGGAATTGGAATTTGAAACTCTTGTGGCATTATCTGGGAAAGTGGGCTGAGGAAAAGGGATTTTGCCACCTTTAAGGCTTTTAAAATTTCACTAAAATCAGAACCTACATGGCCAGGCATTTAAGGATTCATTGCCTTTAAAGACATTGGTACAATTTCAGGAGGCAAAATCCAGTCATAGTGAATATTATAAGCAAAAACAAGAAGGAAAGGAGGCAGGTGACTTGTGAAAAGATTTACCATGAAGGCTGCTATTATAGCTTAATCTTAGAGAAGACTAATATAGTATTTTTTTTTGAAAAAAAAAAAAAGAAAAAGAAACACTGGGGGCAGGTAGGTGTACAATGGATAGAGCACCAATCAGGAAGACATGAGTTCAATTTTGACCTCAGATATTTACTAACTGTTTGACTCCAGACAAGTCACTTAACCTAATTGCCTCCAAATTAAACACACACACACACACACACACACAGAGAGAGAGAGAGAGAGAGAGAGAGAGAGAGAGAGAGAGAGAGAGAGAGTAATAAGTAGAGATAACTTAGCTTAAAGTTCAATTTCTACTATTTACTAGCTAATTGACTTTAGGGAAATCAACAAATTTCCCTCAACCTCAATTTCTTCATGCACAAATTAAAGGGGCTGGATTAGCTCAGGGAGGGGTTCTTAAAATGGTCCCTGAAGATTTTAAAAAATATTTTGATACCTGTATTTCAATATTATTTGTTTCCTTTGTAATCCTTTGTGTTTTGTTTTATGCATTTAAAAGCATTTTTCTGAGAAGGGGTCCATGACACAGAGAAGGTTAAGAACAATCCCCATCTTGCTCTTATATGAGAGGATTTTCACTATTGATTAAAGAAATGCAAATTAAGACAACTCTGAGAGATCACTTCACTGATAAATGTTGGAAGGGATGTGGGAAAACTGGGACACTAATGCATTGTTGGTGGAGTATGAAATGATTCTAACATTCTGAAGAGCATTTTGGAACTATGCCCAAAGGACTATAAAGCTGTTTATATCCTTTGATCCAGTAGTGCCTTTACTAGGCCTACATCTCAAAGATATCATAAAAGAAGGAAAAGGACACACATACAAAAAAGTATCTGTAGCCCTTTTTATAGAGGCAAGGAACTGGAAACTGAGTATAGGTTCATCAGCTGGGAAAGAGATAAATAAGTTATGGTATATGAAGGTTATGGGATATAATTATTCTCTAAGAAACAATTAACAGGATGACTTCAAGGCCTGGAGAGACTTCCATGAACTGATGCTAAGTGATGTGAGCAGAATCAAGAGAACATTGTACATAGAAATAAGATTATGTGATGATCGACTCTAAAAGACGTGGCTCATTTAAACAAAAAGGTAATTCAGGCCAATTCCAATAGATTTGTTATGGAAATTGTCATCCACATCAAGAGAGAGTCAATCTATGGAGATTGAATGGGGATCAAAGCATAGTATTTTCATTTTTTATTGTTGTGGTGGTTTGCTTGTTTTTTATCTCCTTTCTTATGCTTTTATTTTCCCTTTTGATCTGATTTTTTTACACAGCATGAAAAATATGGAAATATGTTTAGAAGAACTGCATATGTATAAGCTATATTGGATTGCTTGTTGTTTGGAGGAGAGAGAAGCAAGGAGAGGAAGAAAAATCTGAAACAAGGTTTTACAAAAGTGAACGTTAAAAGCTATCTTTGCATGTATTTGAAAAAAGAAAATACTGTTAAAATAGAAAATATGAGAAGATTTTATGAAGATAATAGAGGCACTATTATTCACATTATGATCAATAAAAATACCACAAGATACAATGAATTATCTATGGTAAGATTACCAATGACAGATTTTAAATCCCTAGTTGGTTTCCTTCTGCCACCTATAGCATGCTACCGAGCTACTTTCTCTTGTCATCAGCTGGTATTTGTAATAAAAGGATGAGCTAATTTTACTATTAAACTAATCAAAACATAATTAGGAAGGTTAAATCTGCTGCAAAGAAGAAAATAACTATGTCAGTGCCAAAGAGAAATTATTTTTGGATCATCCTCACCACTGTTTCTTCCCACTATCACGACCAAGATTTGCTTGCACAGCATTTCCTATTTAAAAAGGACCTAAAATTGGTTTGCATTGGTGATTCTTCCTGATCATTTTAAAGATAGTTTAATGTGATTATTCTCCTTGTTCAGGTGAAATCAGCGGGGAATGTCCAGGGAAGGAAGCAGCCGGGTTACAGAAGGGACAGGTTACAGATGAAGACACTGGTGGTTTCCATGGATACTTTCCACGATAGAGATTTACAAACCATTTTACTGGGGGGATTACAGCAATGAACTTCTGCACTTGAGTTTCTTGTTTGCCCCATTACTCATCCCACACTGTCATTTAAAATGGTACTGGCACAAATGCTTTATGGCCTATCTTGGCTTAAGTAGAAAGCAAAGAGGGAAATGTATCTCTTTCCTATTCTTAAAGATACTGAGGGAAAAGGGGATGGGGATAGACTAGGGGTAAAGAACGTTGCTTAGGCTGACACATGTTTTTGGTTGGATTTGTGTAACTGCTTTTCTTTATTACAAGGGAAGGTTTCCTGGTTGGTGGAAAGATGGGGGAGGGAAGCAGATCCAGAAATAACTGTAATTTTAAAAGAATCAGTGAAGCTCTAAAAAAAGGAGGTGGGGGTAGGAGGAAGGGATGGCTGGAGAATGAAATGTTAGCTTCAGTCAACCAGGAACAACTCATTGTTACTTTTGAATAGGGTTGTATACTTGACATCTGTACCAAGTGGTCACACACCCTTTCCTTGAGTGATATGTTCTTTTTAGGGACCACAAACATGCCTTGGAAATTTAACTCTTTTATCTCCTGAACGTCCATCCCAGAGGCCTTAATTTATCACTAGGCTAAAATCTGCCCCAGAAATTTATTCCTGCTGGAAGTTCACTGAGACCCTGTAATTCCCGCAGTGGAAGTCCTGTCTTTTCCTATGGCCTTTCCCTCTGAGTGCACAGCTCCTTTTAGAGCCCAGACCAGCCAGATCTTCAATTCATACCTGGCTGAACTCTGGACTTCTCTACCATGATTGTGGGTCAGGTAGCTTCATCAATTCCTCCACCCCTTTTTTTAATTTATAGGTTGTCTTCCCCCATTAGGATATATGTCCCTTAGATCAGGGACTATCTTTTTTCTCTTGTATTGTATTTGTGTTCACAGTGCCTAGCACGGAGTAATATGCTTGTTGATTGGTTCAAGCAGACTCACAACCTGCCTGCTCCCCCTCTATTTTCTCAACAGTCTTTTCAGTAGTCCTTGTCCTTGTGTCGACAGTACCATTCTGGCTCCCCTCCAATTCTGGAACCATGAACAATCAAACTCTGCCATTATTTGAGGAAAATGTGTATTAATCTATTCCCCTTAGCCCCACTCAGCATCCCAGTAACTTTCCAAAGTTGACTCTCCTGATCACTATTCCCCAACATGTGTTATCTCCCCCAACCACAAAGAGATATGCTCCATTAGAGCAGGCTGTCTGCTTTTGTACTTGTATCCTTAGCACTTAGTACAATAACTGGCAAAAAGAAAGCCCTTGATAAATAATCTTTCATTCATTCATTCATTCATTCATTCATCCATCCTACATTCATCTTCAGGACTTTCAGCTAAATGTAACATTCTATAAAGGATATAATGATTTTTTCCATGGCATAATGGAAAAAATATAAACTTGAAAGTCAGGAAACTTAGTTTCCTATGTGCTCTGGGCAAGTTATTTCTCTTCTCTCCATACCCAAAGATTCTTAATTTGCAAAATGACTAGACATTCTCTAAGCACAAATATTAGGATTCTAAGTTCTGTGAATGGTATATTCTGAATCTTCAAGAGGAATTAAACCACAGTTAGAAAGAATGAAAGGTATAACACAAGGAGACGGGATCTCAAAGGCCCTCTAAGTCCAACTCAAAACTGAACTTGGATCCCTTTTTCAACCCACCAGACAGGTAGTTATGTAATAGATCTCTAAGTAAAGAAGGATTCACTATTACACGAAACACACTGTTCTATTTTGTTATAATCATTAGGATGTTCTTTGCTATTAGGTGTTTTTCCTTTTGTCAACCCTAAATCTGGACTTCCACTGATTGTTTCTAGTTCAGGCCTCTGGGGCAGAACAAAAAAGTAAGGGCCTGCAACTTTCTTCCTATCACTATCCCTTCTTTACTCTTAGACATTAAGCAGTTTAAAGATTTGGGGAATTGAGAGTATCCAGAAGAAAAAAATTCAAGTTTCAAAATCTTACCTGGTTCTAAAATAGTCCAAGGGCCTGCTTTTCCTTCTAGAGGGGTTAAAATTGTTATATCATTGATACAGGAAACTCCTAGGTGCAGTAGGTGCTGGGCCCAGAGTCAGGAAGATCTGAGTTTAAATGTGTCATCAGATATTTACTAGCTGTGTGAACCTATTAACCATTGTTTGCCTCAGTTTTCCCATCTGTAAAATGGGAATGAGAATAACACTTACTTTCCAATATTGTTTGAAGGATCAAATGAGATATCTATAAAGTACATAGCACAATGCCTGACATATACCAGTTGCTATATAAATACTTATTCTCTGCCCCTTCCTTTCCTTCTAATACCTTCTTTATTACGTATAGTCACAGAGAACTTCCCATACCTTTGATGTTTGTTCAAGGTCACATAGCAAGTCTGTGTCAAAAGCAGAACTTGAACTCAGATTTCCTTGCCTCTGAGGTCAGTATTCTATTTATTCTTTCATAATGAGTTAACTAAGACTTAGCTTCTCCAGGCAAGCATCAGACTTAAAAAAAAAAAAACCTACAACTTTTGAAACTGGCACAAAGTAAAATTGATTCTCTGGGTTGAGGCTCATGAAATCAATTCATATAGGTTCCTTGCTATATATCAGATAAAGTCAAAACTCTTTTGTTTGGCATTCAAGGCTCTCTACTCTGGTGCCCTTCCAGCTTACTTTCATTTTACTTTTCTCTATTTGCTATGTTTCAGCCAAACTAGACTTCTCTCTGCCTTACAAATAGGCATACTTATACTCTGACTGCTTCCCATGTCTGAAATATCCTTGTTTTCCTTCTTTATTTACTGAATCGCATTTTATATTTTAAAGACAAATTCAAATTTGAAGCCTTTGTTGATTCCCAGTCAATAAAACCCTTCCTTTTAAGATATAACAATGTTTTTTTTTTAAGTAATTGGTTAATCACATAATATTGCATATAACAGCTATCTGTGTTGGTCTTATCCCTTTATAGTTGTAAGTTACATAAGGACAAAAACTGTGTTGCCTTTTTAAATTTTTTATTTTTGTCTTTTCTTATTATATCATATTTATTTCAGAATATATTCCTCCTCCTCTTTTTCTACCCAGCAAACTATCCCTTGGGACAAAGTTTTTTGTTTTTTTGTTTTTTTTAAGAGAGGGAAAAATACCAGCAAAACTAACACATACACAGAGTCTGACAGCAAATGCAGTATTCACTTCCAACATTTCTCTTCTCTTTCCCTTTCAACAACAAAAGAAAAGAAATGCATTTTCTTAATTCTTACCTGAGACAAAAACATTTTAAAATGGTTCAGTTTAATTTTATTGTTCTCTCCATTTTTATTATTGTAGTAATTTTGTATATAATTTTCCTGATTCTACTTATTTCATCAGTCCATAAAAGTCTTCCTATGCTTTCTGAATTCTTCACATTCTTCTTATAGAAATTCCACTGTAATCATGTCCTAAATAGAATTTATTTAACTAGTTCTCAATCAGTGAGCACCTACTTTAAGTCCCATTCTTTGTTGACATAAAAAGCACTTCTACAAACATTTTGGTATATATGGGATCTTTTTTTCTGTCTTTTACTTCCAAAGAGTACATGCTGACTAGTGGGATCTCTGAAACAAAAAGCATAACCATAAGCACATTTGTCACTTAAAAAACAATAAGAAAAACAAAAATCTAATTCCAAATCATTTTAAAATAATCACAAAATCTAGAGTTGGAAGGGATGGGATATCAGTAGCTATGTTCTATAACCCAGAATAGTTGAATAAATTAATCACTCCATCAGTAGAGTATTACTTGTCTTCCACAATCTCTCCAATATCAACTGCTTCCATCTATTGTCATCTTTGACAACTGGCTGGGTATAACATAAAATCTCAGAGTTTTTTTTTATGTACATGCTTCTTATTAATACTGAGAACAAACTTTTATATGATTAATAGCTTATAACTCTTCTTTTGAGAAGTATTTTCAAGTTCTTTAACCACTTATCTGTTGAGGAATAGCTCTTGGTTCTATATAAAAATAAAGGGCAGGGACTGGACTTATAGTTCATTAATAAAGGAAACTCTATAACCATATCATACATGTACTATATATGTATAGTTGTTACATACATATATGGATATATTTATACATATAAAACCACATGAACGCATATACAGACATATAAAACCATGTATAACTATACATATATGTACATATATGTATATATATACACACATACATATAAACTATTATCTATATCACTACACATGTATAGGGGCAACAAAGTAATACAGTAGCTAAAGCCACAGTGTATCCTCAGCATTCAGCACAATAACTGGCAAAGACAAAGTCCTTGATGAATAATTTTTCATTCATTCATTCATTCATTCATTCCTCCTATATTCACCTTCAGGACTTTCAGCTAAGTAACATTCTATAAAGGCTATAATGAGTTTGGAATCAAGAAGAGCTGAGTTCGAATCCAGCCTCAGATATATAATAGCTATGTGATTTGGGGCAATTCCCTTAACCCATTTTCCTCAATTTCCTCATTTGCAAAATAAGCCGGAGGTGTATATACATACACACACATACACATATACATATACCATATAGTTATAGCAATACATAACTATGTTGTAACTATTTAAATATATAACTATAACTATAACCATGCTGTTATATAAAACATAGTTAAACATAGCTATAACTGTATATTTATAGTTTTATGGTATAATTTTATATATAATATAGATTTATATAGTACAGTAATACATACATGTATACATAATTATATTCAAATATTATAAAAATTATATTATCAACATGAAATTAATTATATGGTTATATATTAATATAAGTGATCACATAATTAATTTCATGTTGCTAATAATATAATATATAATATAATTTCATATTAATAATTGGAGTTTATTAATATAAGTAATCCTAAGAAATCATAATATATTATATAATTTCATGTTAATTATAATTAATACTTATTTATATGTGATCATACAATTAATTTCATGTTAATAATAATAAAACATAATTAATTATATGTATTGTATTATATTTTATATTACATATAACTGCACATAGTTATATGTAATAGATATTTATAATATAGTTATGACATAAAATTATACATGTATTATTTTTATATAGTTATAACAGACTTCTCTCTACAAGAACTAGAGGCAACTTCATCTGTAACATAGCATTAGAGAACTGCTTCAAGTCTTAAGAGGTTAAGCAGCTCATTCAGGGCGATACAATTAATATGGTCTTAAATTTAGGTCTTCTTGTCTCTGAGGCTACCTCTATGCACTATTCCAAGATGCCTGTGATCCTTTATATTTATGTCAAATTATAAGAGGCATTTGATGCAAAGATTTTTTTCCCCTACAAATCAAGTTTCTTTTTATTTTAAATCAAAACTTCACCAATACTGCTTGCACAAAATCTTTTCAATTTAAAATAATCAGAATTATCTGTTGTATGTTTTGAATTTCTACTCCTTGTTCTTTTACTAAAATTTTCTCCTTAGCCATAGTGGTGATTCTCTTGATTCTCTCGTGATTCATTTTCCTCCAGGTTATTCTTATGAGACCTTTAAATAGAGTATCCATTTGGAACCAATTATTGTTTATGTAAAATGAGGATCTGGTCTAAACCTACTATTTTTGTCAAATTGATATCCAGGGCTTCCAACATTTCTTGTCAAATAATGAGTTTTCCTCAAAGTAATATGTGTTCTCAGCTGTATTAGACACTAGATTAAGAATCAAATGTTTCTGTTTCTTGATTATTTAGTTCTTTTACTAGTCTACTTTTCTACTGTTTTCATCAGTAACATACCATTTGAATGATTTTTTATTTATAATAAAACATGAAGATGAGAAAATATTTTCCTCACCTTCTTTGTAAAATTGGGATGATTATGGGTTAATCTTTTTCAATATATTGTTAAGTTTTGCTAAACTTTATTCCTCTTTAATTCATTAAGGGATATAAAAACAATAGATAGCAATAAAATTTAATTTTAGAAATTAAAAAAAACAAAACAAAAAAGCATATACGAGAACGAGAAGCATTATTCCCTCCTAATTCCTTCTTTTAAAATTATTTCCATTGATATTCTAGAAATTTTGTTCCTCCAAAAGACTTATTATTTTGTCTAGCTTTACTCATCCTGGTAGTTAGATTGACATAGCTCTAAATTTGTGAATGAATGTAGATAGTAATGTTCATTTTAAAACATTACCTCAAACCAATCATGAGGTATAAATATCTCTCCAATTATTTGACATCCTGTATTTCTTTAAAGAATGCTTTTTAATTGTATTGAAATGTCTTGCATGATTTGGGGGAGATTTATTCCTGGATTTTGTTTTAACTATATAGCTGACCATTTTTATGGATTTATTTTATATTCTACTATTTTTCCTGAAGTTTTTACTTAACTCAGTTCCTTTACTTATATTGAGGGACCTAAAGGAAATAATACCATTGTTTGCTTCCCTGGTTAAGTTTGCCTCTTTCTTGACAATGTTTATGGATTTTCATTTCTTATCACTAAAACTAACTTTTTACAACTATCTAAAACAGTATTGGGGGAAAGGGTATCCTTGCTTTGTTCTTGTATTTATTGAAAAACCTTTTAGCATTTCCCTACTGAAAATAATGTGAATTTCTGCTTTTTATGTATGTGCTTTTCATCATACAAAAAATGGACTTCCTATGCTTCATGTCCTTTAGAACTTTTAGCATAAATGAATACTTTGTTAAGTGTTTTTCTTTATCTATTGTTACAATTATATGGTTTGAGATATTTTGTATTTAATATAATTTATTATGTTAACATTTTCTAATGCTGAGCCATATCTCAGATATAAATCTAATATGATCATAGTCAGTAATTTTCTAGCTAATTACCATAGTCTTTTTTCCAAAATTGTATATAAAAATTCTATATCAATACTCATTATTGACACTGATCTTTTGTTCTCTTTCTATGCTTTATCCTTCCCTTGTTTAGAGAGTAGAACTAAATTTGAATCTAAAAAGATTTTGGTAGAACATTTTCTTTTTTACCTGAGAATAATTTGTGTAGTATGGATGTTAATTGTTCTTTAAACTTTAAATAGAATTTACCTGTAAGTATATTTGAACTAAGATTGGTTTTGTTCCCTTTCTTAGCAACTAGGTTGTTGTTTGGGTTTTTTCCTGGCAAGTTATAAAAATTTTTTGATATAACTGAAATTGTGACTATATGATTTAGACTTTCAAGTATGGAGTTTTCTCTGGCCGTGATTTGTGGGTTTAATAGATCACTCTTTTGTTGTTGATATTCAAATGTTCTTCTGTTATTTCCAGAGATATTATATTCAGCATTTTTTACTTTTCATATTCTTCTTATTTCTGCAGAATCCTGTTTTAATGTCACTCTTTTGGACCTATATAGAATTCAGGTGGTCTTTTTATTTCTCCCAATGTTTCTTCCACTTACGAATTTTTTATTTTAAATTTATTATTCTCTTTCTTGGAATTTCTTCTTTAGAGAGATTATCATATGTCCTAAACTCTGTATTGTGGTAGTTTCAATACTATGTTGAAAGTCTTGATTTCTGACCTAATTTGATCCTAAATTCTTCTGCTTTCCCATTTCTCCTCTCCCTCACCATTCTATATTTTGAACCTTGCTATTGTTCTATAATCTCTTGAGAGTCTACTAAATTCTTGTTTTGATTCATTTTCCTTCAGAGTTTAATGCTTGTTCATAGTGTCCTAACACATCTATTTTCTCTTTCTTCCTTCTGTCTTTATGAGCCTCTCCCTTGTTTTACATGCTTGTGAGTTAGGTTTTTACTCAATTTTTTCTTTTCTCTCTTTGTTTTTTCATTTCAACATGTCTCTGATTTCCTTCCTCAATCTTTGGCTCTTCCCCTTTTTATATCAAAGGCCTGAGTATCTTTCCTCACATAGAAGTGTATGAGGAGTCAGATTAGGACCCTGCCAGAATATATCTTATGGTGAAGAATCAGGTCCCAACTGAATTTATCAGTTCTTTTTCCTTCAGTCATGAAAGTTCCATACCCTATTAGATAGTTCTGGACTGCCTATTTTCTCTCTTTTAATTCTTCCTTTCTTTGACTTAACTGAGCTAAATCAGTGCTCGTTATCTCCCTTTCCAAACTACCATGCATATACTCTTGATATTGCTTGTAAATACTAGTTATTTACATATTATCTTCCCCACAGATCTTGGCACATAATGCTTAATAAATTCTCACTGACTGACTGCTGCCCCTTGTGGACTAAGAAAGATTTCAAGCTAAATGAATGTTGGAATCGGAAGAGAAATGAAGGGCAACATAACCTACTCAGAAACACAAGTCTTCAAGATTACTTGCCTTGATTTTGAGGTGGTAACACTAAGAGCCAACTGAATATTTTGGCTCTCCAATGTTATTTCACAGTACTTTTGTTGTTTTTACCTTGTGCAGTGTTTCTGACCTATGCTACATTCTATATCTAGCACATATCTTTTCTTAAGTATTTGGATCAGAAAGGGTTAAAGAAAACAACTGTTCTCTCATTTTACCAACCATGTGTTTCCAAAGAACTATGTTTTAACTAAACTTTTTTTACTTTCCATAGCAATTACATAAACTTGACAAACAAATTATTTTTGTTAAAATTAAGGAACATGGTAACTATAAGATTCTATCAACATAAAGGTTCTGTACTCATGTAAAAACAGACACTACAAACAAACAAGAGCAGAATTTCAGGCCTTTGATATTCTCATGAAGCATCTAAGCTAATGTGTATGAGACACTGTATCATTATATGGATGGGATATGGGGGAAATATGGAAGAATTATGGTTCCTGCTGTCAAGAAATTGATAATCTAAGGAAATAAGACAGCAGAGAAAAGGAAAATCCAAACAGTTAAAATCTAATATTTTATCAACAATATTTTCTTTAATACTTCACCTTTAAGGACTCATAAAGAACCCAAGGACTCTACTTTATTGCACGGAAAATGTCCTTTGAGAGCCTCTCTGAACTAATCAAAACTGATCCTCAATGACAAACCCATATTTGCTATCAAGCAAGCCTGTACCTTGCATCTTGGTAAGAACTGACAGAAATTGTGCTTCATGACATGTCCTTTGAGAAAAAAGTGGCATGTCCATGCCTCAATAACTTTGGGCACTTAACCTGCCAGGACCTGTTTTCTCATCTGTAAAATGAAAGGACTCAAAGGGATGATTTCTGAAGTCCCTTCCAGCTTCAGTCCTACAATTCTGTGACTTTAGTGGAGGATAATCAAAAAAGCATGAGGAATGAGGATGGGCTTTGGAATCAGAGGATGTGGATGTAAATCTTGGCTCTGAAACTTACTACCTGTGTGCCCTCAGGCAATCACTTAACCTTGCTGGGGTCTAATTTTTAAAACAAGAAAATTGTACTAATTGGTTTCTAAGGTGCTTTCCAAATCTCCAAATCAATAATTTGACATATTATTCTCTTTCTTCTTGGAGATAGAACCAAATTGGCCTTCTTGCTGTTCCTCAGAGAACTGACTGTGCATCCAGCCTAAGATACCGTCCAACCTCATCTCTGTCTCCTATCATCTCTGTTTCTTTCAAGCCCTAATTTCTATAGAAAGCCTTTCCTAATACCCCTTCCCTCTATTGCTTAGCTTGAATTTATTGTGCATAGTTTATTTGTACAAAGTTGTCTTCACATTGCCTCCCACATGAGACTGCGAGTTCCTTGAAAACAGTGACTATCTTTTTGCCTGAAATAAGATTTATAAAGCACTTGGTCCAGTACCTTTCTTTTTACTTCCTTTTATATGTTGTTTTTCCCTATTAGACTGTAAGGTCCTCAAGGGCAAGACTATCTTTCTCTTATTCTTATCCCCAGCACTCAGCACAGTAACTAGTACAAAGTAAATACTTAGTACATGTTTATTGTGTTGTACTGCACAAGCATTACATAAAATAAATATTTTGGGTGACTGATAAACCTCATATAGAGAAATAAAATAAATATATGTAAGTACATATATGTAATATACAATTTGTATATGTATATTTGCATTATGCAATTGTATAGACAATAATTTTATCTATAATATGTAGGTATATGTATATAATATATAGATATATGTATATAATACCTAGGAAGAGGAGAAGAGAGGATGTTCCATACCTGGGATTTCACCAATGTAGAGAAATACTGGTTTGGAAACTCTTTCCACCAAAGCAAACTAACAACTCATTTGTGATTTAAAATTTTAGAAAATTGATGAGAGAATGAAGTTGTTTGTCCATGGTCACACAGAGGCAGAACCTGCAGCTGGGTGATACATTGGATAGAGTACTGGATACTGAGTCTGGAAGACCTGAGTTCAAATTTGGTTTCAAATACTTCCTAGCTATATGACCCTGGGTAAGTCACTTGATATGTTTGCCTCGGTTTCCTCATCTGTAAAATGAGCTGGAGAAGAAAAGGATAAATTCCCATATCTTTGCCAAGAAAAGATCAGATAGGGTTACAAAGAGACAGTCATGGCTGAAACAACTGAATAATAAAAATTACTTACAAGGCTCAAGCAGGTTTGCCTAGATGAAGTAGAAAACCTGTATTAGGGAATATGCAGGAAATGAGGGTGCTGAGACAAGTGAGAAGGAAATGTTGACAAAGCAGCAGTATTCTCTACTTACTGATAATCAGTACCTCTAGTCTCTCTTCTATGAGAGAGTCAAAAGCTTTGAAAACCCATAAAGAATGAGCTACTCACCCTCAAAATTCTACACTCCAGAAAAAAAAATCTGCAATCAAAATGTGCCTTGGGCCAGAAGGACAGGGGGTGGGAGTGGAAAGAAGCAAGGAAGATATAACCGTATATCATACATTCTCTCTGACCTCAGCATCAGAGGTGAAGGGAGGAGGGGAAGAAATATATTATCCTCTTCTTGAAGCAAAAGCATTTTAATTATCAGTTGAATGAGAGTCCAGTGGAGCCATAAAATAGATCACAGCTTTCCCATCTGATTAGTTCTGAGGACATGAAAGACAGAACTGGGTGGGATATCTGGGGGGGAGAGGAAGAAGAGAGGAGGATGCTAAGCAAAAACATGCAACATTAATAGGAAAATCCATTCCCCTGTAGATAAAGAACCAAAGGATAGGAAGGAGCAAAAGTTTCTCAAAATAAAAATTGCAGGCTATTAAGAAACATATGAAAGATTGCCCTTAAATCATTAACAATAAGAGAAATGCACATTAAAAAAGCACTAAAGTTTAACTTATACCCAATAAAATGGCAAAGATGAGAATAACCAGTTCTGGAAGGGTTGTAGAAAAATTGGCCCATTGATCCAATTGATGGAACTGTGAAGTAATCTGACCATTTTGGAAAGTATTTCAGAATTATCTGAAGGAAATAATGATATGCCCATATCTTTCAATCCAAAGATTTCACTGCTAGTGAAATCCATATACACCCAAACACACTGACCCATACTAAATATACTCCACATACACCCAAAAGGATCAATGACAAAAAAAGCCCCACATACACCAAAATATTTAAAGAAATGTCCATCAACTAGAGAATGGCTAAATAAATTGTGTTACATGAAAGTAAATAGAATATTACTATGATAGAACAAATAAGAAGTATGTGGTAAAGTCAGAACCAGGAACACAATTTTGCAAATAGAACAAAATAACTTTGAAACCCAATGCTGTTGAAATCATGATGACCAAGAAACTAGCATTAAAGAATACAAAAGAAGGCGACCTTAGCAGCATTCTCACTTCCATTTGCACCATATAGCCAATCAGATGCCAGATCTTATTGTTTCTGCCTCCACAATATATCTATCATCAATCCCCTTAGCTCTTATCACACAGCTACCAATCTCCATTCAGACCTTCATCACTCCTCACCTGGACTACTGTGTGAGCTGCCCTGCTTAAGTCTCTCTTCTCTTAATCAAACTCTCACATAGTTAGTTGTCAAGATTTTCCTAAAGCCTGAACATGCCATTTCCTTACTCAGTAAGTTCCAGTGGTTCCCTATTACCTCTAAAAACTCTGACTGATATTTAAAACCCTTCACAAACTGGCCCCAATCTATCTGTCCAACCTTATTAAAAGTTGCTCCACTTCACACACTCTATAGTCAAGTCAAAGTAGCTCTTCACCCACTCCATTTCCCACTTCCACATTCTTGTACTGACAGTCCCCATATCTTGAATACATTCCTTTTTAAAATCCTTAATTTCTTGTGCCACCTGCTATTTGAAGATTTTCCTGATTTACTAGTGTCTTCCCATCAAAATCAGCTTATAATGATTTATATTTACTATTTTCTCTCATAGAGTGTAAATTCTTTGGGAATAGTAACTTTCATTTTTGTCTTTATATTTTAAGTGTCTAGCACATAGTAGGTGCTTAATAAATGCACAGTCAGGGATGCAGATGAGGAAAATGAGGTTCAGAGAGATTCCATAGCTAAGTAAAGGGTATTGCTGGAAACACAATTCCTTTGACTCCAAATGAGTGCCCATTCCATCACTGCATCATATCTAAAAACATTTATTTAAGTAAGGTTAAAAGACAAAAGAGGTATATGATGGAATTGGATAAAGCAGCTGCAACACCATTTCTTAGAATTAGAAAGTCTCCTAGTTGGCCCTAAGGACAAATGGGAAATAAATAAACAACATTACAATAAATACAGGCTCTTTAAAGGATGAGTGCTAGTCCTTCATTTCACAGGAAAACCCATCATTATTAGGCTGATGGGGAGTGCCTTCTCTCCATATAGCAACCATCTGTCACTTGTGGAACAGAGGTGGGGGAAGGGAGACTCTTTGTCCTCCCTTTATCTATTGCCTTTATTAAACCTTTTCATGCTGGTTCATAGGATCAACTCTACCTTTAGCAAGAATCCCTGTTCTCATCATAAACTATAAGCATCCCTGATATGTACTACTGATATTCTAGCTTATCACACAGATTCAGCCATATGGTAAATAATACCAGTTTAGTAGTTACATATTACTTTAATGTTTGCAAAATATTTTACATATGTTATCTTATTTGAACCTCACAACAACCCAGTAAGATAAAGGTTGTTTTTATCCCATTTTACAGATGAGAAAATAGAGACTAAGAAGTTAAATGACTTGCCCAGCAGACAGCTATTAAATGACTCAGGCAATTTTCAAACTCAAGTCTGGCTGATTCAGAGTCCAGAAGTAAGGCCCTGTACCATAGCTGCCCCAGATTTGAAAGGGAATCAAATCCTTCCCGATCCTATCCCTAGTCCATCCCCCACCCTGTACTGTTTCCTATCCCCAAAGTCTCTTTACACAGTAAATTACAGAATGACAGAATCAGAAAGGTCTTTCAAGATCACTATTTCAATCCTTTTTACATATGACCATTTCTTTGGGTAATTCAAGCTTCAGGGGTTAAACTAAATAACTTCCATTTCTAATTTAAAGTCTTTGCCATTTGCTACTTCTAGCCAAATATTTTTCCATTAAGTGACAATGGCCTCCTGCCTGTTCCATGAACAAGACACCCTGTTTCTTAACTAAAGCATTTTCTCTCACTGTCCCCCAAGCTTGATACTTCTTCCTTCTCATCTTTACCCTTGCTTCCTTTAAGTGTCAGAATTCTATCTTTTAAAGGAAGCCATTCCCAACCCCTCTTAATCCTAGTATTTTCCCTCTATTAATTATTTGCTATTTATCCCACATGTAGTTTGTCTGTACATATGTTTGTTGTCTCCCTCATTAGATTGTAAGCAATTTGGGGGCAGAGACTGTCTCTTGTTTCTTTTTTTTTTTTTATCTCCAGAGCATAGTGCCTAGCATATAGCAGGTGTTTAATAAATTTTAAATATTGATAACTGATTTATTAATTATGAAATCATGGCTCAGAGAGGCTGTCACTTGCCCAAGGTTACACAATTAGTAAGATAGAAGAGTGTCTAGGTGGTGCAATGGATAGACTGCTAGGCCTAGAAGTAGGAAGATTCATCTTTCTGAATTCAAATCTAGCCTCAGACACTTACTAGCTACTAGTACTACATTACATTTTTAATATTTCTTCCTTTATTCTCTTAAGTTTATATAATCAATAAAACAGACTTTCCAGATTGAAAATATAACAATTTACTCCAGCAAGATAGAAGATGTTAGAGCTGGCCTCTGTATGTCTGTTTCCTGAAGACTAGCTTAGCTAAACTGAGAGATGCTCATTATTATAGCACAGAATGAAGAATTTTGTAGTCCCAGTGGTTCTCAAAGACCACTTACTTAATAGGCTGTAGAAAAATTAAATATTAATTGATGAATACAGTAGCCAGCCTCACCAGCAAAGTTAAATACATTTATATAACATTTCAATTTTTGAGTAAAAAAACTGAGACTGGAAGCAATCACACAGTTAGAAAGCAATAGAGATTATCTCTAAAGAGGAATGGAAGGAAAACTCCAAGAAATAACGTTACAGAACCTAGAAGTGATATCCCTTACTCTTTAAAAAAAAATGCCTAAGAGTAAACTTGTTTTATACTTTGATATCCATATTTCAAAACAATTGATTTTCTTTGTAATCTTATATATTTTATTGTAGGTGGAAGGAAGGAAGGAATGAAGGAGGGAGGGAAGGAAGGAGGGAAGGAAGAAGGGGAAGCAAGGAAGGAAGAGAGAAGGAAGGAAGGAGGGAAGGAAAGAAGGAAGGAAGGAGGCAGGGAAGGAAGGAAGGAGGGAAGGAAGGAGGGGAAGCAAGGAAGGAAGAAGGGAAGGGAGGAAGGAAGAAAGGAAGGAAGGGAGCAAAGGGAGGAGAGAAGGGAGGAAAAGGAGGGAAGGAAAGAAGGAAGGAACAGAGAAGATAGGGAAAGACAGAGGGAGGGAGAAAGAAAGAGAAAGAAAAATAGATTATGATTCTGAGAAAGAATCTTTGAGCTTCACATCAGACCCACAAAGGGGTCTGGGACACAAAAAGTTAAGAATCCCTGGTATAGTCAGAAAACTCAGAGCAGTAAAAAAGAATCCACTAACATTACAAGTTAGTTAATTTCAACCTAAATACCAGATTTGAGCTAGCCGATAAGAATATAGTGAGCCATAAAATTAATGACTGGAAAATACTTTGGGTGATAGAAAGAAAAAAGATGTCCCAGATCACTATTTCTCTGGGTCATCAAAACAGGAAAGGCTTAGAAGAACAAATCCCCAAGATCTAGAAGCACTAATTAACAATTATCTTGGCTCCCGATCCCTGCATCCCTCAAACTTTTGAGTCTGGGGCCACTTAGCAGCTACGTTTAAAGCCAGCATCACTAGGAATCTTGGATCAATTCTTTTTCTAAAGAAAGAAAACATGTAAGGATTCCATTGGTGGAGTAAGCAGAGAATAAGCAGAGATGCTGGCAACAATAATCTTGTGCTTATATGGTACTTCAGGGTTTACAAAGCACTTTATTATTTCATTTGATAATAATAAAAAATTCTAGAAAGTAAGTAATAGAAGTATTATTATTCCCCTTTTACAGATGAAGAAACATCCAGTCTCTGGCTCAATACTTGGTCTATTTTGTTGCCTACTGAGCTGCAGTTAGGATATCCTGAACATCTGGAAGAATAATAGCAAAACTGCCAGCCAAAGATTAAGATAGCCAGTCAGCTGTGACCAAGCTTCTGATAAAGCCAGCATGCCCAAAACTCTTGTTAATTAAAAACAACAATAAATGTTTGGTTGTTTATTTTTTTCTTTCTCATTGTTTTCTCTTTTTGATTTGATTTTTTTTTCTTGTGCAGTATGATAAATGTGGAAATATGTTTAGAAAAATTACACATGTTTAATCTATACTGAATTACTTGCTGTCTGGGGAGGGGAAGGGGACAGAAGGGGAAAAAGGGAGAAAAATTTGGAACACAAGGTTTTGCAAGGGTGAATGTTCAAAACTATCTATACATGTATTTTGGAAAATAAAAAACTATTATTAAAAAAAAAAAAACAGAAACTCATGGTGGTTCAATCAGAAGCTGGAAGGATAAAAAGAAAAACCAATGAGGCAAAAACAGAGAATCTACAACAATGAGATACAGAATAGACCATATTCCTTTTCCATAAACCAAGTCTAATCCAGACCACATCCTCACCTAAATCCACTAAAGCTGGGCTTTTCAACCTTTTTTTGGTGCCATGGATTTCTTTGGTGCGCATATTTTTAAGTGCAAAAAATGAGCTACATAGGATTGTAAAAGAAATTAGTTCATAGATCCTGGGTTAAGAACCCCTGTTCTACGCAGAGCATCTAACTATAATTGAGATTTAGACCTGGTTTTAGGATAGGGATTCTGAGTCACTTCTATATCATAGATCATTAGTTTGGGGAAGCCTATGAAACCCTTCTCAAAATAATGCTATAACATAACAAATATGGAAATATATTTTGAAGAATTACATGTGTTTAACCTATATCAGATTGCTTGCTGTCCTGGGGAGAGAGAGGGAGAAAATTTTGGAAGACAAAGTTTTGCAAAGGTGAATGTTGAAAACTATTTTTGCATAAATTTGAAAAAATAAAATATTATTATTAAAAAATGAAATAAAAATAAATTTTCCTATTTCCTATTTACATAGGATTACAAAGAATGATTTCATGGTTCCCGAGTTAAGAGCTCTTGGACTAGGGTATCTACATGGTACAATGGATAGAGCAGTGTCCCTGGAGTCTGGAGGACTTGAGTTTAACTGTTATCATTAGTTTAGATAACTAACTGTATAGTTCTGGGCAAATCACTGAATCTTCATTACCAATCAGTGCTTCTCAGAAGAAAAAAAAAGCAACACCTGGAATATGATGAATAATAATGACCTCCTAGTTAAATAATGATTTACCCCTGAGGTCCTTCCTCTGGTTAGTTGGTTCTTTTCCAGAGTAACCGAATTTCAGACAAATCTACATTCCTCTTCAAGTTCTACTCCTGACTTTCCAGATCTTTTCCTCCATGCACAGCAATTTCATCTCCCTGGAAGTCCATATACTAGCCATGTCTTTAAATTCTACTCCTGACTTTGGAACCTTGCTTCACTATGCTCCTACCTGGGTAATTTCTTCCTCTTCACCCCATCTCCTCTACTTTTCTCTTTTACTCTAGTCTTTCCCCATTGGACTATAAGCTCCCTGAGGTCAGGGACCACTTGTATTTGCATTCTCTAACACTTATCTTTGTGCCTGGCACAAAGCCCTATTAGATTGTAAGCTCCTAGTATTTGAAAGTAAACACCTATTTTAATTTTCCAAATTTCAGTCTAAAGAGCTTCCTTTCCCTCTCATATTGTCTTCCCCTATAGAATCTTAGGTGACAGGCTCCTCTCCATCCTAAAAAGTTTGTTCCCCAGATCAAAGGTGAACTTTTGAGAATGTCCAACTTTTCTCTCCTATTCTATTACAGATCCTAGGATGGAATAATTATCACTTCCCTCCATGACTCTTACCATTTCCATCCCAGTGATCAGTTTCTCTTTAATAAGAATCAGATCCAGAATAGAATTTCCTTCTAATTGGTTCTCATATTTTTTAAAGGATAAAAATCGTCATTCAAACAATACAATTAATTATTAGATGCTATGCTTTTTGCAAGAGAAAAAAGAACTTTAACTCATGTGTGGATAACTGCCATTCTCAATACAATCATTCCTTCATGCTGGAATTATAATCTGCTTTCTTAACTTTACTTATCTGTCCAAGTGATCTATAGTGTGTGTGTTTCTATGTGCACACATATACATATATATATGTATATGTGTACACATAGAAACACACACTAATTTACACACTTACAATACTCAGAAGTAATTCTGAGTATTGAGATATATGTGTGCATATATATATATGTACATGCACACATATATCTCAATATTCAGAATACCTCCTTAACAGGGATTTTGTAAAGAAAGCATGTTGTAAACTCTAATGCACTATATAAATATGCAATAAATGCAAAATTACAAAAAATTACAATAAATATGCAATATTAAAACTATTACTACCTCTACCACTACTTCCATGTCTATATCCACTAACACTCATAATGACTAAGAGAAAGTTTTTCAACCAAAAAAATATATTTCAGTATTTCCTTAGTATAGCTAGGAAACACATAGCTGTTTTGTCAATACTAATGGGGAATGACAGAGTGATATAAAAGTCAATGACAATGGATCTAAACTTTAAAAAACAATCATTAAGAGACTTATGATAGGTAATTCCATAGATAAAGGTAAAAATAGAGTAGTAGTGGGATGCATATACCATTAAAAAATTTACCTGAGCCCAAGACTATGGATTCTAATCCCCACTCATTTTTTTGCACCTTTACGCTTCTCAAAGACTAAATTAAGATATCCTATAGTTGCAAAATAGTGAATACAAAGTACATTGTACTATTAGCAAAGAACAAAAGATTGGTTTTTGTTTATTTGTTTTTTAATGATACTGCTAAAGGAAACAGAAGAAAAAGCCATCTCTTTTAGTAAATCTGCATAGTGTATACATAGTTATCAATAATCTTCTCTACTCCTTCCCAAATACATAATTAATCTCTAATCATTTCAGTAGTTGGAAGACATTGACCAGAGCCTGGAAAATCTTAGCATCTAACAAAACTGAAAGAAAGAAATCAATTCCCTTAAGTCTCCAAAGAGCAAACTCTTGACTGCCCACATCAACCCTGACTGTGGAGTCTTGTGGACTTTTTCTAAAAAAGTAAGACAAATAAAATTAAATGAAATTTTTAAAAACCTAAGTGACATCTTTTTTTCCCCCTGAGACAATTGGGGTTAGGTGATTTACCCAAGGTCACATGGCTAGGAGGTGTGTTAAGTGTCTGAGGTCAAATTTGAACTCAGGTCCTCCTGAGTTCAGGGCTGGTGCTCTAACCACTATGTCATCTAGCTGCCCCAGATACATCTTTTTAAAAATCAATTCAGCAGGACTTATCAAGAATGCCCTGAATTTCTGACCACTATTGTATTACACTGCAGTCCAATTTTTCTGAAGCTTAATGTTTCTCAAATGGCAACTCTCAGATTCATGGAGTGCTCAAAGGACAAAGGGAGAATTTTAGCTCTAAAAGTGAGAAGTCTCCTAGCTGAAAGAAAAATAGCAAGATTCTCACAATTGCCCCCAAAAAAAACTACCCACAGGATGATTTCATCTTTATAACAGCCTAGGTTCCTAAACATAAATCTCATAATAATTATATTTTATATTTATTTGTAGCTTTAAATTGTTCCTTAATTCCAAAAATCTTAAAACCTCCAACAGGCAAATTCTTAATTATTAAAGTCCCCTTGGGAGGCACATATTACTATCTGATCTTTTAAATGGAACAACTGAGGCACAGGGAGATGAGAGGAATTCTCCAACATCTTTCCACAAGATGAGGGTGAAAGAGAAAGTAAAATTTTTAAAACCTAATTCTGCAACCACAAATAACATTGATAACTTTATGTATCAAACAGGAATCTTTCCCATAGTCTAATTTGAAAACAAGGCCATTAGACAATGCAGCTTTGTAGAAAAATCTCTATGGCATTTTTCAGTTGATCTCCCAAAACTCTGGGGAAAATTGCAATTTCTCAGGTAACTTGAGGCAAGTGTAAATAAACCACTGGCATCCTGACGAAAAAAAAAAAACTGCTTTTATTGCAAATTAATTAAATTATTATTTTATCCTCTAATTTCACTATTTTTCATATTTCTGATATTGTAGGAAAAGAAAAGAAAGTATCTCAATGATGCCAATATTAACAGGAAACAAAACTTCTAAAATGATTTTTGAGAAGTCAAATTCTGAATATGATTAAAGCAGTTGGGTCCTAACGAGGAAAACTGCTGGGTTCATTTCCCTAAAAAATTAACTCAATTCCCTCCTGACAAGAGAAACACAGCATAGTTTTTTCCTCTGCATTGCATGGTGTAATGGGTAAAGTGATTAACTTAGAATCAGAAAAAAATTTGATTCCATCTTACTTCAAATCTCTTTGAAGTTAAACAATGCAATGGTGGGTAAATCACTTACCCCTTTTGGCTGAACTTGCTCAACCATGAAATAGAGGAGGCTGAATTAGATGTCCTCCATGGTCCCTTCCAATTCTAAATCTATGATCCAATGATCCCACAGATTTAATAGGGAGATATCTACTTCGCAGTATTGTTGTGAGGAATGTGTTTTATATATAAATGAATTTGAAAATAGAGAGCACAAATTCCAACAGAAGGGCATTCCCAGTCTTTGAATTCATCTAGCCAGGACCCCAAGGGCAAGGGTGACATGTTTTAGAATCTCATTTAAGTCAAAACATTTAAGTCATACATTTTGCTATTTCAATGTATGAATTCAGAATGCCTTACAAACTTACAGTACCTTTGGATTATCTGTTGGATAGTCACCAGATAGTTATGAGAATATATAACATCTGTAGGCTACCTAAAATTGCCCAAGTATGCACTATTGGACGATTCCTTTAAAATTACAAGCAAACAAGAATGGATTCATTTAACAAGCATTTATTAAATGCCTATTATGTGCAAAATACTCTGGGTGGTTTAGATAATGTACCTACTCCCTTTTGAGAAGTATGTAAACGAATTCACAAATGTCTTTTTTAAATAATGATCCACAAAAAAAGAAATTTAAAGTAGCAAAGAGAATTTGATAACACCATATGCATTATATGACATAACTACCAAATACCAATGATGCATAGTGTTTGTTCCATTTCCATATGTGCTCTATTCTTCCCTAGTACTCAAACCCCCTCATATTCACTCAAATAGGCTGCTTTCTGTGTGTAATTTTATCACAAATACATCAGAATCCATTTTATCCATGGATCTCATTTGGCTCCATGAACTTCCTTCCCCCCCACTCTTCCACCAGACTTACTGTTACTGGATTTGAGGTCCCGATGGATGATGGGGACTATCGCTTCATCATGCAGGTAGTTCATGCCCCTCGCAATCTGCACAGCCCAGTTCACCAATATGTCAGGAGGGATCCTCTTCCCCGATAACACTCGATTCAAGGACCCTCCACGGGCAAATTCCATAATCAAACAGAGATTGGGTTCTTTCAGGCACACCCCCCTCAGAGCAATGATGTTAGGGTGCTTTAGCATGGCAAAAAGTTTGGCTTCCTGACGAACATTTTCTATTGTCTGACTGATGTCCTCATCAGGGTCATGGCGAGCAGCTTTCACGGCAACTTCTTCTCCAGCCCAAAAAGCTCGATACACCTTTCCAAAACCCCCAATGCCAATGATCTCCTCCAGGGTCAGCTCTGCAAAGTCAATCTCTAATACTGGACAAGGAAAATAGAAGAGACAGAGGCATTAAGTCAAAATTATTCTGAAATAAATCATTTAATCATCAATTTGTAGATAGACCACTGATTTTAATCATGGAAATCTCACATGGAGATTTTTATTGTTATTAACTATTTCAGTAATATTTATAAAGAGAAACAATAATGGCAATTCTAAAATTTAACACAAGAAATTGTAGACCAGTAATAATCTGTATTACTAGTGCTATCTATTTAACTTGGCCCTAGACTTCACAAGAACCACATTTCTACACTGATTCTCCTTTAAAAACACAATTTCCTTCTAATGCCATGACACCAAAGCTTCATATAGGATGAATTATAATGTTTGTGCAGAGCTGAGAACATGAATTAAAGTTGTTGACTGCCATATAGGCGCTACCCTCAAAGCAAGATCTTTAAAGAAAAAAAAGAAAAAAAAATACTTAGTAATTACACATAAAGGATGCACTCAGGCTTCAAACAAGACAAATTGGGGGAAGAGGAGGGAGGAGCAAGAACATAGCTTAAATTCAATAAAAGCTATCAACCTTTATTAATCACTTGGAAAATATTTTACTAAGAGCTAGGGACAGAAAAAAAATTTAAAAAGAAACTCCTGCCCTTGAAAAGATTATTTTCTACAGAGGGGAAAGGGGAAAGGCAGGGATACTCCATGTAAATGGTTCTGTATACATAATAATTTTAGGAGAGAGAAAGCACTAACTGCTAAGTGATTCAGGAGTTTCCATAAGAGATGGTATGTGAGCTATGCCTTGAAGAAGTTAGGGATTCTAAGAGGGAAAAAGGAGAGAGCACTCTTCAGAAATCAATGCCAGGCTGTGCAAAGAAATAAGGTGGAGAAATGTAATGCTGAATTTGGGGAACAGCATGTAGGTCACTTTTGCTGAAGTATAAAGTGTATCAATGAAAATAATGTGCAATATGCCTAAAAAGATAAGGAGGAACCATATTAGAAAGAGGTCTAGATGTTAGGTTGAAGATCAAAAGCATAGTATTTTTCATGTTCTTTCATATTTTTGTGGATTTTTTTGTCTTTCTTCATAACATAACTAATATTGAAATATGTTTCGCATGATTACAAAATGTATAAATTATATCAAATTGTTTACTCTCTCAGGGAGAGGGGAGGTAAGTGAAGAAGGGAAAAATGTGGAACTCAAAATTTAAAAAAAAATTTTTTTAAACTTTCTTTACATGTAATTGGCAAAACAATTAAAACTATTATTTTCTCAAAAAATAAATAAGTAATTGTCAGGCTGAGTTTATATTTTATCCTATAAGCAATAGAAGTTACTACACAGGTAAATGACATAATCAGATATGAGTTTTATCTTTTTAGAGACAAGAGGGAATGGAAGCCCTCTTGTAATAGTCTCCTAGAGTGGTGATGAGGGCCTGAGCTATCACAATAACTGTCTGGGTGGAGAATATGAAACAGATATGAGAGTTGTTGTGAAAATAAGACTGGCAAGATTTGACAACTAGTTGGACTTTGAGGGTGAAGGGAGGGAAGAGCTAAGAAAGATTCTAAAGCAATTGGAAGAATGGTGGTGCCTTCAGTAGAAATAGGGAAATCTGGAAAAGAACTGAATCTGAAGTGAGGTCAGGAAATGGGGAGATAAAGGTAATAGAGGATGGATCTAAGATTTCCTTAATGCAGGGAATTCTCAAATGAGCAAACTCTTTCTTCCAAGGCAGATCTGCAGCTCCGAGTCTTAAGAATTGATTCTATCATTCATCCACCCAGCAAAACTGAGTTTAATCCTGCATGGGGGGGAGGAGGGAGAAAAATGGGCATTCAGTGAAATAGGGTACTTCTAAGCAATCCTAATAAAAATACCAGAACTAAATAAAAAACTTAACTTTCAAATACGAAATACAAAAGAAGCATAAAAAAGAAATAAGGGATTTGATAAAGTTAAATTTTTTATTACTACATGGGAAAATGATATTTATGATTCCTAAAAACTTTCTCATTATTAGGGCAGTTAGAAGGAGTATAGATAGGAAGCAGAGGTGTGAGTTGCGATAGTATAATCATCTAAAAAAATATTTAAATAAGGAAATAAGTTTAAATAAGAAAAAAGTTGACTCTATCATTAAAAGGTCAAATGACTTGGCCAGAGACGCATAGGCAATATATGTCAGAAGCAAAATTGAACCTAAGATCCAAGGCAAGCTCTCCATTCACTACATTGAAAGGGAGGATATGAGTTCTTTTAAGACATGTTGAATTTTAAATCAATCAATAAATCAACAAGCATTTTGTAGGCGCTAGGGATATAAAAAGTAAAAGCAAAACAATATTTACTCTTAAGGAGTTTACATTTGATAAAAGGAAACAACATGCACATATAAATAAGTATATGAAAATAAAATTATTAGGTGTTGGTACCAGAACCTTATAAGGAGGGAAAGAATTGGAGAAACTTCTTAGAAATTATACTTGAGAAGACCATATAAGGAAACCAACCTATTCCAAGAAGAGAGTAGGGAGGGTAATCCAGGCACAGGAAAACTACAGTTAAGAAATATCCCCTTGTAGTTTCTCAACCACAATGTAAGTTCCTTCTTTCAGAGCAAAACTTTCTTTTGATTTTGCTATGTAAATTAACATCTGATACTTCCTGCTTATCATACAGCAATGGGATTCTCATGAAAAAGAGAATCATTCCTCAATCTAATCAAGATGAATGGTTAACAGAACAACTAGCTAGAAGAGAACAATGATGAGGAAAAGGAGGTAGAAGTGAAAGAGGAAGAGGAAGGTGGCGATGATGATGATGATGATAATTATGGCAATGATAATACATTTCTAGCAATTTAATGTTTACATGGAAACATGGAAGATGGCACCTGAGCAATGTCTTGAAGAAGCCAGGGATTTTAAGAGGGAAAGGCAAGGAGAAAGGCACTACCTACTTTATTTTTATTTGAGGATCACTTTATACAAGTCTTTGTAAAACAGTGTTCACTTGTTCTCTCTGTATATGTGTATATACGCAATATACATACATACATATACATAAATATATACATTCACTTATATTAATACACACACACATGAAGCCTAAGAGTCACTAATGGCTTTTAAACCTAGCTCATGTTTGCTGTGGACAAATGAATAGAATCAGCATAATTTCCTTGCTCTGTTGCTGCTTAGGCAATTCTTCTCTCTTAGTGAGTGGCTGATGTGGCTATTTGCCAAACTGCTGCAAAGCAATGGTCTTACAAAGCTGGTAGTTGCAGGAGGCCAACTAAAACTTTAATGCATAATCTTACACATATTACACAGCATTCATGTCTAAGAGAATCACTGCAAGAAACTGGGATAACACAAAGGACCTTCTACTTAATTATAAGAAGTCCTGACTTACTGTTTGCCCTTGCAGAGTTATATTTGTTAATTTTGAGGTAGCCAAGATAATTAATGAAATTATAGATTTAGAACTGGAGGGAACTATGCCTCTAGGATACAACACAAGATCTGGAGTCAGGAGTCAGGAAAAAAATTTAACTCAAATACACCTTAAGTAATTTCTAGCTGAGTGGTCCTAGGTAAGATACCAATGTCTCCTCATTTATAAATTAGGGGTAATAATAATATCTACCTCACAGGGTTGTTGAGGGGATCAATCAGGAGGCAGCAAGGCATAATGGATAGTCAGGAAAATCTGATTTCTTCCTACTTCTGAAACCTCCTAATTGTGTAACCATGGGTAAATCACTAAATCTCTCAGGGTGAATTTTCTTATCAGTAAAATGAGAATAATGCCTACAGTACCATACTCACAGAGTTATTGTGAGGTTCAATTAAAGTATATAAAATACTTTGCTTATATACATATAAGCAAATATATACATAAACATATACATATATTATATATATTGTTCAAATCATCACTACTACAATTATCATTATCTTCTTCTCTATAGTAACCCCATTAGTGCTAAAATATTTTTAAATAAAATACTGACACAATAAAACTCATATAGAAGAATCTAGGGTGAAATTTGCTGTGTAACACACAGAAAATCAAGGATTGAAAAAATAATATTTCACTTTTCCATTATGCTTACAGTTTGGAAAATACTGTGAGGATAATGAAAAGAACATTGTATTTGGAGTCAGAAAATCTGAGATCAAGTACTAACTCTGACACTTAACACCCTGGTGAAGTTATGGCAGTCATTTAACATTTCTTAGCCTCAATTTCCTTGAAAATATAACAAGTGAATTAGATCAGGTGATTTTATAGGTTCAGTTCTAAATCTATGATCTCATTAATCATCCTACAGGCTTTTCAATATTAAAAAAATTAGTGAATTCAATTTTTCAAGAAAAAGCAACAAATAAATTGAGACATAAAAATAAAAGCAAAGACCAGATACAAAATCTCTTGAAATAAAAAATTTAGAAATAAAATTCAGAATTATTCCTAAGCCACTTGGCAGATGACTTATATACAGACATTATTCCTTTCCAAACAGTGTGTCAGTAAGGCCATTAGTGCACAAGTGTAATCACCTTCTCTTTTGTTCTAACTACTGATGATTTTCAAAGACTTTATAAATCATTCTCCCTTGTTTAAGGTATAGCTTTCATGTCTTAACATTGCCTTCCTTTCATCTCAATTTTGTTATATGATTGGCAGTTTATGCAGAAACCACTCTTAAAATAAAATTAGTTGACTTTTCTGCATTTAAGATGCAGAAAGATGGTGTGCCTTGTCCAAAAGAAGGAAAATGCTTAAAAGTTTCAACCTTATTAAAAAAAAAAAAGGAAAAGAAACCTATTGACCTTAATCTCAGCTGACTAAGACTCAGTTGACTAACTTCAACTGGCCTTTACTGAAAAAATGCAGTCCATTTATTCTCTCTTAATTAAGTCATGGGGTTCTATATATCCTGTCCCAATCTCTCATCTGAGCTTCAGCTCTCCATAATTAACTGCCTATGGTACATTTCAAACTTTATATCCCAGAAATATCTCAAACACAAAACAAGTGTCTTCAAACTACAGTAGGTCTCCTTTTTTGCATTTAAAAAATATAAAAACTATTCTTAGTTTGAAGACAGGCTCTCCAGTTGTAAGTTGCCAATCTCTGCATTATAAATCAAATATGTCCAAAACTGAAGTCATTTCCCCCAAACCTTCCCCTCTTCTAAACTTCCCTATTTCTGCTAAAGGCACCATCATTCTCCAAGTCTCTTAGGCTTGTAATAATGGAATTGTCTTTTGTCACTCTCCCTCACTTCATACATCTAATCAATTGCCAAATTATGCCATTTCTAAAATCAAAATCTAACCTCTCCTGTCTACTCATACTATTATTACCTTATCACCACTAACTTAGATGTTTGTAACAACCTCAAGTTTCTCTCCATTCCAGCCCATCCTATACACTCTATCCAAAGTATTTTCCTTAAGCACAGACCTTCACCACCTTGCTCAATCAACTCCAATGGCTCCTAATTGCCTGTAAGATAAAACAGAAAGGCTTTGAAAGCCCTTCCTAGCCTAGTCTCAATCTATCTTGCCAGTCTCATTGTACATTACTCTCTATACCACATTCTGAAATCCAGCCACCTGACTTTTTTTTCTCAAAATATTCCATCTTTCATATTTATACCTTTGCACTGACTATATACACCATGCCTGGAATGATTTTTGTCCACATCGCCACCTGATAGATATACTCTTTTTCTTCAATACTTAGATAATGTTTTTAGCTAATAGTAAACTTGAATTTTAATACTTTCTATTTGCTATTTATATTATTTCAGTACACTGAAATGCATGCACATACACACACACACACACACACACACACACACACACACACACACACATTTTCTCCTCAATAGAATGTTAATTCCTTCTGTTAGAAATTACTTCAGTTTTTGCATTTGTAGCCCCAGAACACAGAATAGTGTCTGTTACACAGTGGACACTTAATAAATGCATGTTAATTTATTGATATTCAGAAAGGCAGAATTTTATCAATGTCAATTGTGCAGATGCTGCTGTGGGTGCTGAAGGAACAGCTCCTCAGGTTCCATCATTCAGAAGAAAAAGAAAGAGAAAGAAGACTACATGGAAAAAATGCAGTAAACACTTCTTTGGTTATAAAAACTTTAGTTTCTTGTTTCATATTTTATGGAAACATTACGTGCGTTCTGTGTTAACTTTGAGATTGATGACCAGGTTGAATAAGAGAATATATGAAAAATAATAACAATGAAAAATGACTTTTTCTAAGAAGACACTTCACTGATATTTTTGGGGGGAGATTATGGCTTATTATTTTGCAAAATTAACTTTTCTTTTCTGTTCTTATAAAATTTTAGTGCTGGTTTTAAACAGGAATCAAGTCATGAAATTTTCAACACAAGCTGCAGCTCAGTAAACTTTCATAAAATAAAAACCATATTTGTTTCATTTGGGGGTTGGGTTATATTCCCCACTCTCCAGATCATGTGCAATAATACAAACACATTTTAGCATGCTCAGAGCAAGTGAGCTGAAGATTCCCTAGAATTTGCTCATTCTACAAAGAAATACTTAAAGATGCTCATAATTAAAATATAAAGTATATTGAAACCTCCTTTTTGTTTTCTACTCATATAATAATAAAAGTGTACGTTAGCAAATACACTGAATGTATGCTCTATTTGAAAGAAAAAGAAAAACATTTCTTGTCAGGAAAAAAAAAATTAGTCCACTGGACTAGAGAGCGCAATAAAACAATTTAAACAAAAGATTTTTTTTTTTTTAATCATTAAGAAAAGCCTCTGGGTTATATATGTCAAACCTACTGGGAACCAAACTCTATTACTTAGGTTGACTATAAATAAAATAAAAACTTACTCTATTGTATATAAAGTAATAGATATGTGTGTACTCCATAAAGTTAAAAGTGAAATAACACTGTAAGATGATAGTATCAATAACTTAATTATTCAAAACAGCCTCCCTGGATCTTTCCTCTTCTAGTATCTTCCTTTTCTAAACCATCTTCACACTTCTGCTAAATATTCTTACAATTAAGATTTGATCATGTCACCTCCCCACTCAAAAATCCAGTATCTATTGTTTCTGAAAAAAAATTTCCTCAGCCTAGCACTCAAAGTCCTCCACATTTTGACTCCTCAGTATTTCTCAAGTATTGTTGCATATTATTCTCCTCTCCAGACTCTGTTTCAGTCAAACTTCCCTCTAGCCAGACATTTCCTGTACGTGATATGTACATATGTACATTTTCTGTACATATTTCATCTTCTCCCTCTGTACATTTGCCTAAGTGGCCCCTAAGGCCAGACTGCCCTTCCTCCTCACTTCAGCCTCTCACAACCTCTACATTTCTTCAAAGCACAATTTAGTTGCTACACACAACCTTTCCTCATCTTTCTGATCATTAGCACTTTCTCTCCTTGAAATTACTTGTATTACTTTATGTGTATTTTGTATTTACTCTTACTTATATTGAATCTTCTAGTCAAATAGAAGTTCCTAGTCAAATAAGAGGCAAAAACCGTTGGAGGGAAGGGTCTTTGTAGATCCCAGAACTAACAAGTGCTTTTGTACAAAGTAAGTATTGAACAGATGTTTGTTGAATTGAATTTCTTAATCAAACAAAACTTGGGGAATTCTTGTCATCCATATTTGAATAGAGTTTGATGATGAGAAAATTTTATTTTAAAACACCAACATTCAAAACTAAAATGTATAGTCCTCAAGTTCTTTGATGTAGAGGACTGAAACTATTGGATTGATACACTGAGGTCAGGACTGCTGAGAACTTGAGGCTAACTACTGATTGGACAATACTCTATGGGCATATGCTTGGAAAATGGTCCTTTCCACTATCCATACTGGCTCAATGATTGGTGTATAGAGGATTGTAGGAGGGACTAGGAGGTGGAGTAAAAGCTAGCCAGGGTCATACACTTGGTAGTAGAAGAGGGGGATGGTGGTCGCAGAGATTCTGCTTCCATCCTGTTCAATCCTGCATAAGGGGACCAAGAATAAAGATTAGGGACTTTTGCTTATCCTGACTTTAGCTTATTCTGGGGTGTCCTGGATGCTAGCGGAGTTGTTACACTTTAAGATTTTCCACACAATGTTCTTAAAGTTCAATCACAAATGGACATCTATCCAGAAAAAATTCTGAGGTAGTCCAAAGAAAGAATTATTAGTAATTTTATCCCACCCCCAGGTTTCTGGTGACATAGATGTCCATTTTTATTTTCTATATAATATAAAATGACCACCTAGGACTGATAACTTCTAAAGGACAACACCCACTTGCTGTCAATCTCCAGAAACATGATTAGGACCAAAGGAAAGAATTCACAAGAGTTTTGTCTAGAACTATATGACCTCAGTCTCCAAAAGGTATTTATTCCAGTAACATTCCTCAAAGTCCACTGAACAAAGTCAATTCTTCCCATCTTTGTGAACAAGATGAGAATCACTCTATTTCCTGGATCTTCTTCACTACTAAAGCTCAATCAGTTTTATTCTGGGGGAATCTTGTAAGACCCAAATTTGACTCTTCTGTTTTTAGTAGAGGAAAAACTCCTAAAATGATACAATGGCAATGTACCTATTCATAGAACTCAGGATCATTTTTATCTTCATATCTATCCAGTGCAGACCACAGCAACATATTTCAGAAGCCATGGAATGGAAGACAATGAAGAAAAATGAACTTTTTAGTATGAACTAAATACTCAATTCAAACTTTTCCAAGAATTTAGGTGCAATTCAATTAGATAAACATTTATTAAGAATCTGCTATGAGTCAGGTTCATTGTATCCTGAGTTCTCTCTATCTTAATTTTAGGCAGACCCTAATAATGATCAAAGATTTCAGAAACAGAAAACATCAAACTCTGATTTTAGTCACTAAAATGACCAGGGTCATCTAACATGCTCATTCACTTCTTTCTCTGCCATATTACCAAGTTTGCCATTAAATACATCTGACAGCATGCAGCTCTCAGCAGGCTTTTAGCCCAATGGACTTAATACTTGAACATCATTCACAAGAATTCTTTTCAGATTCAAAAATTATAAAGATCAAGATGAAGCCATATGTAGTGATAAATTCAAAGAAGCAATGAGGGGAGGTTAAAACTTTTGGAGATCCCAAATTGAGGTCAAAAAGAAGAAAAGAATGAACGATTTCTGATTTTGTTCTAAATTTCCACCATCACATAGGATATAAGTATATATATAGGACCAAATTATAAACTACTTTTGTGGAAATAAGTTACAAACCAAGAGCCAAGAGAGTAGTTTCACAATAGAGATTAAGTTAAACACTGAACATTTAAGTACTGATAACAACATTCTTGCTAAGAACCTGTGTTTTCCTTTTATTCTAAAGGTCAACTGGGATATGAAATATGTTGTAAATGTTAATAAGAAGTAAAAATATTCAATACTTGTGATTCTAAATTTATAACTTGAAAATACCTTCAAAAGGGACCTTTTTCTTTACAAAGAAGGAAACTGATAGTCCAAAAGATCAGGTGACTTTAAAACTATCAAGACCCTAAGTATGAGAGGTAGGGGCAGGTAGATGGGAAAATGGATACAGTACTGGCCCTGAAGTCAGAAGGACCTGAATTCAAATACCGCTTCAGACATTTAATACTTCTAGCTCTGTGACCCTGGGCAAGCCACTTAACCCCAAATGCCTCAAGAAAAAAAAAACCAGAGGTAGTATTTGAACTTAGGTGCTCTCATGGCCTTTTCAATTTAAAAAAAAAAAAAAAAGTCAAAGCATCCAAAGAAGCATTTCAGATTTTTTTTTAAATCTTGTAATTTTTGCCTTCTGTCTTTTAAAAAATGACTAGCATTGGCTGAGATTCCAGTGGTAATTTAGGTCCACGGAGTTATCAGATGTGGGCAAAGGACTGAGGATAACTGAAAATTCAGGACAGTGAGAAGAATACTATGGATAACTATTGATCATGATTTATCATGAGAAAAACTTGTTTTAAAAAACAAGTATTACTGTAGGCAGAGAGAGCAAGAAATATTTCTAAAAGTTCTTTAAATCGCAGACTAAAAAACAACAACAACAAACAGCAGGTGAGTTAAAGAACTGGAATTCAGGCAAAGAACTTTGAAATTGAGATACATTTTCCCAACTCATCACTTCTTGGGACATCATTCACCCAATGAGGCCCCTGAAGATACAGCTTCTTTGCTGTAGAAATGAGTCAAAAAAAAAAAAAACTATACAATATTTCACAGATGTTTTAGCTTTGAAGAAACCTGGGATTCAATGAACTTTTCAACTCAACCCTGCCTTGGACTCCCCAATCTTCCTTACAGCAAATGCCTATGCAGGGTGGAGAAGAGGAGGTTAGTGGATCTGATGACTAAGATCCTCACAATATTGATGTCATGAAAAGAGCACCAGCTCCATTAGTAGCTGTGTGACCTTAGGCAAGTCATTTTTTCATGGATTCTGAATGTTGTAAAAAGGAGTAGTATACTAGATAACCTCTAAGATTACTTTAAACACCTAAGTCGTTATGAGTTTACTATTAGCCACTTGCACAGTACAGGGTGAAAGGCTCCCCTAACTAGGACTTGACTTTGTGAGGGGTAAGTCACAGTAGGTGGTAGTCCCATCAAAACTGAGAAGGCCCAAAGCCTGAGTGAGATACAAGAATCGGCCTGCGCACCATGGATCTTATCTATGACACTACCAAGCCCCTGCACCCGGCGCAAGCGCGCACCAGCTAGGTTAGTTGCTTTCCCAGGGGTAACCTACCCCCACTCCCAGCAACCTTCCTGCCCCAATCCACCCACTAGGGCCAGGCCCCTCCCGTCCACCGCGGCATTTCCAACCCTCCAGTCTTTTGACTGTCTGTCCCGCCTTGTCCTTACAGTGGATGGCTGGGTAGCAGCTGGGGTCTTCCCCGCCGGGCTGGCAGCGGCTGGAGAAGGCGCTCCGAGGGGTCACGTAGTTGCTGGGGAAGATGCCCACCCGCTGGTTCAGCTGCCCAGTCCACCAGCCCTCGTCGCCGGACACCTGCGAGTCCTTGGACAGCACTTCCACCACATCGCCCAGCCGCAGGGTCAGCTCGTCCTCGCCCGCAGCCTCGTAGTCGAACACCGCGGTCCAGAAGGGCAGTGGTGGCTCGGAGCCCAGCTCCTCTGCTACTGCCACGGCCACCGCCGCCCCCTCCTCTTCTTCCTCTTCCTCCTCCTCCTCGCCCCCGGCCCCGGCTCCATCCTCCCCGGGCGGGGCGACGGCAGCAGCGCTCGCCAGGCAGCCGAGAAGCGCGCGGGAGGGATCCATGGAGCGGGAGATCCATGGAGCGCAGGAGCCGCCGCTGCCTATTGTTCATGCGGCTCCGCGGAAGCTGGGGGACCCCTCCCCCGAAAGCAGCGGCGGCTGCAGGTAGAGTGGAAGGTGGCGGAATAGGGCAGGACTGGGGGACGGGGTAGGGGATGTGGAGGGAGAAGCCCTCGAGATGTCCCGGCCCAAAGAGCCCTTACTGTAGCACAGGGGCCGGGCCGGATCCCCCGCCTTCCCTCTTCCACCTCTTCTTCCTCCTCCTCCTCCTGTTTTACCTCCACCACACAGGGGTGGTGGGGTGGGAGGGGTATTGGGTGGGAGAGAACCCGATCATGAAGCCAGCGCTGCCAGCTCTCCTGCCCAGAGCCGCTCCCGGTTCCTCAGTCCTCCCTTCTCTACTCCCCTCCCCACCCCTTTCGTCCTGTCTTCCTAGCCCAGGCTGCACGCCCAGGACCACCTGACACCCACTCCGCCCCGCCCAACCCTGCGGACTAACTGGGGCGGGGATGGAGGACCGGGTAGCAGGCGGGGACTACTGCCCCACCTCCAACGCCCGGTTTCTGCCAGCTTCCCTTCCCATTGGCCACAGAAATCCTGGGTCCACAGGTTATACTAGTTCTGATTGGAAATATCCTTTCCCCCTGCTACCCGCCCCTCAACTGCTCCCCTCCCATCTACTCTCCATCCCTAAAGAAAGCACGCCTCCTCCGCAGGAGAGTCTCCGCCCCCCCCCTTCTGGTTTCTCATTCTCAAACCCATGGATCAACCCTTCCCCCTAAGCCCATTGGCCGGTGTCAGATTCAACCATTGGTGAGAAGCACCTGTCGATTAACCGTGAACGTACAATTCTCCTCAAGTGAAGAGAACGTAAATTTCATTGGACAGGCTAAGACAGACGGGTGTGTTCTGATAGGTAATAATCCACCCTCCATTCAGGATTTAGTAAGAAAGCTGAAAGAAAGCAGTTTCTTTGTTTGCAGGGAATTGAATCGGAATCTTTTTTGAACTTCACCTAAAGAGCTTTCTCCATTCCACCTTGGGAGGCTCTTCCTTCATATCTCTTTTACATTTAGATTGATTTCCTACTCACTTCAGACCTTCAACTCTTGCTCTTTAATGAGGTTAAAACTAATCTACATTTGTCCATTTTCTTATCTCTATAACTTTTCCATTTGCAGACCAGCCCTTGGAGTTTGGTAGGTAGGTTTTTGGGTTTTGGTTTTTAATTTTTAATAATAGCTTTTTATAAATAAATAAATAAAAAATAAAAATAATAAAAATAAGAGCTTTTTATTTTCAAAATACATGCAAAAAAAAAAGTTTTCAACATTCACCCTTGCAATCTTGTGTTCCAATTTTTTCTCCCTCCCTTCCTTCATCACCCTTCCCTAGACAGCAAGTAATCCAATATAAGTTAAATATGCGCAATTCTTCTAAATATATTTCCACATTTATCATTCTGTACAAGAAAAATCAGATGAAAAAGGAAAAAAATGAAAGAAAAAAAAGCAAACAACAACAAAAAAGGGGAAAATACTATGTTGCGATCCACATTCAGTCCCCATAGTCTTCTTTCTGTATATAGGGGGCTCTCTCCATCATAAATCTATTGCAATTAGCCTAAATCATCTCCTTGTAGAAAAGAGCCAAATCCATCAGAGTTGATCATTGCATAATCTTGTGGTTGCTGTATTCCATGTTCTCTTGGTTCTACTCCATTTAGCATCAGTTTACATAAATCTCTCTAGGCCTTTCTGAAATCGTTGTGCTGATTCCATTACATTCATATGCCATAACTTATTCAGTAATTCCCCAACTGATGGGCATTCATTCATTTTCCAGTTTCTTGCTGCTACAAAAATGAGTACTACAAACATTTTTGCACATGTGGGTCCTTTCCCCTTTTGTATGATGTCTTTGGAATCTAGACCCAATAAGCACACTGCTGGATCAAAGGATATGCAGAGTTTGATATCCCTTTGGGCATAGATCCTAATTGCTCTCCAGGATGATTGGATCAGTTTACAACACCACAAATAATGTATTAGTTGGTCCTCTTAGAATAATAAAGAATACTTGAGATTAGAAGATACTAATTTTAATGAAGTAGTTTTCTATCTATATCTAGCTATACATATAAATACACAATCTGTCTATCTATCTATCTATATTTAAAGTTATCTTAGACCAGGTTAAGAACCATTGCTATAGAGGATGAATTCTACTCCAATACTGCTCCCCCATTTTTTAAATTTTGGGGTGTTTTTTTTCTGTTTCCTATTCTCTATGGGATTTATTTCTTGGCATAGTCCTGAAGAGCCAAGTTTCATCATTCTAATGGCTAAATACTTCACCACCTGACATTTTATTGGTTTAAAAGGTAATATTTGCCCATCTCTTTTAATTTTTAGTAGTGGGGAAAAATCATAAAATCATTGGAATTTAAAATTAGAATAGTCCTCAGATCAACTACATCAATTCAGCTTAATTTGACACACAAATATTTTGTGCATTGTGTAGATGCTTGGTAGCATCTAGTTAGGGCTGGGATACAAAGATGAAAAATATAGTTCATACCTCAAGAAATCTAAAACTTAATACACAGAAATTATAAGTTATACACATGTAATATTAAACATTGATGCATTGTCTCTAGTCAATCAACAAGCATTTATTAATTGCTTCATGTTTCAGTGCTAAGTCTTAGAACTACAAAGAAAGAAAGAAGCACAGTCCCTGATTCCAAGAAAGAGTTCAGGTTGCAATTCCAAGAACAACATGCAAATAATTGTAAATACAAATACAAGATACAAATAGAGGGTTATTCTAGAGGGAAGCCACTAGTGATGGAGGAGAGGGGGAAGATGATCAGGAAAGACTTTTTATTGTTGTTAAATTATTTCTGACTCCTTATGACCCCATGTGGGGTTTTCTTGGCAAAGATACAAGAATGGTTTTCTATTTCCTTCTCCAGCTCATTTTACAGATAGGGAAACTGAGACAAACAGGATGATGTGACACATCATCACATAGCTAGTAAGCGTCTGAGGCCAGATTTGAATTCAGGAAGATGAGTCTTCTTGACTCCAGATCTAGCAGCCTATCCATTAAGACATTTAGCTGCCCAAAAGAGCTTCTGTAGAAGATCTTGAAATAAACCAGGGAAGAAAAAAAGGTGGAGGTGAAAAGAGGGAAGATTAATTAGGCATAATCAAGAGCTGGAACTCTCTGTGGGAAGAAGAGCAAGAAGAGCTAGCATTTCAAAATGGATGGGAGTAAAGTGTTAAAAAGATTGGAAAAGTAGGAAGGGGACAGGTTATAAAGGAGTATAAAATATAAATATGAAATTTATATTTTAAATATAAAAGAGGAATACATGCATACATATATGTATGTATATATACATATGTGTGTATTGTATATATCCATATATAGAGATTTGTAATATATAGATATGTAAAATCTGAAAGAAGTTAGATTTTCCTTTTCTAATACTCCAGATTATTATATACCAGAACAAAATATTTAATGATAAAATTTTGGCTTGTAAGGGACAACTATATATATTTTCTAGACACAAAATAGTCACTAACACAGAACACTCACAAGTACACATTTGATAGGCACAACAAAACTAAATAAATGAATATTCTAATTGTTATTATACTCTGACCAGAAGTTGAGACTTAAAACCATTAAATATTAAACAAACCCAAAAAACTCAGGCATTTTGGATTTAACTTCATCTCTCCACCATCTCTCCAATCTTTCAAATTCTATGTTTTCTGGCAAGATGATCAGATGATTAAATTTATCACTGAAACCAGAAAAAAATGAACTATCTGTGTGATTATAGACAAATCATTTGGCCTCTGTCTTCTTCAGTTTCTCCATTTGTAAAATGGGTATAATAACAAAACTTGCTTCCCAGGTTTATTGTACAAATGAAAGGAAATATTTGTAAAGTACTTTACAAACCTTAAAGTACTGTATAAATGCTTTAAATAATAAATAATTATTTATGCTTGAAATGTTTATATTTAAAATATTTATATTTTAGAATAATGTTTATATTTAAAATAATTATTATTATTAACACTCCTAGGTTTAGTCCTTTGTAAAAAAGCTAGAGTAGATAAAAGGGAATTCTTCTGAAGTATAGTCAGCAGAGACTGAAGAACCAGTATCTCTGAACCTCTTAAACTCATTAAAATGAGTCTAAATCTAAACTAATTCTAAATATGCCCATCTTGAGAATGTTTGATCACTCACTAAAAAAAAAAAAAAAAGGAAATGCAAAACAGGAAAAGCAAATAGAAACCCTAGGACCAAGCTTATCTAGTTAAGTTCCCCTATTCAAGCTACTCTATGGAATCAATCCCTATGTAACAGTGAAGGGCTAATTCTCACTGAAGTTAGATGATGCCATCTGGAGGGGTGAAAGAAAAAACAACCAGAAGCTGCATCTCCTTTATCACTGAAACAACTCCTCCTTATATTGAACTGAATGTCCAATAACTTGGTCCCTTCTTTCCTACAGAGCTGTAAAGAAGAAATATCTAAAACCTAATTTACTACGGGATTAGAAAATCAAAATTGATAGTTATCATTATGAATCATGGTTTTTCCTACTATTTTTCCTCCCACCCATGAGCTTTTCTTGTTGGGTCGATTGCACTGTGGATCACTGCTACCTACAAAACAGATGGTAAAGAATCAAAACAAATAAGCTTTTTCTTTTAAAGCTGCCGAAGTTTTCTAATATAGTTCATAAGCTGTATCAAACCCCAAACTGGTTAATTGCTGGTTCACATCTTAATGCACTCTTTTGGTATTTGCAAATAAGGTATGAAACTATATCCCAAACTTGCTTCTGTAATATATAGAAGTATAGATTTCAATGAAAAATGTCTTTACTATTTCAAGATTTAGTTGTGTTATAATAATTGTCATAGCTGATATGTAAATATAGCACTTTAAAGTTTGCAAAGCACTTTACCTATAGTCATTTGATCTTCACGGCAAACTTTTGGTGTAGCTATGATGCAGTTGGAAAATTGCAGGAGTTAAGTGAAAACACCTGGTTAGAACATCTACTCTTTGCCTACACCTTCCCATCAGACAGCTTTTGAATCAGTGATGTGGGAGAGTCAGACCCAATCACAGATAGTTCCATTTTCTATATGAGCCTCGGAAATCAGCAAAAGATACAAATCAGGGCTTGATTTATTGTCTTGTTGGTTGCCCAGATTAAAGAAAGCAATGGGAAAAATAAATAATGTAGATTAAATTTTAAAGTGTGTGTATGTGGAGTTGGGGAGGTACATTTCTTTTCTTTTCTTTTCTTTTTCTTCCTTCCTTCCTTCCTTCTTCCTTCCTTCCTTCTTTCTTTCTTCTTTCTTTCTTTCTTTCTTTCTTTCTTTCTTTCTTTCTTTCTTTCTTTCTTTCTTTCTTTCTTTCTTTCTTTCTTTTTTTTTTTTGAGAACTTGTTGATAAAGATTTACCAGAACATGATTGATTTGAATACAGATTCACGGACTTCAAAGACAATGCTCTTTTAATTCTACCAAATCCTGAATATCATTCATCTTAAAGACTGATTTCTGGGAGACATCCTCAAAAATGAAACTTCAGATTAAATTCAGTAACAAACCTCAATCCCACAGGGGAATACTTTGTTCTTGTCTTTGTCCAGAACCTAGAACAGTATCTTGTAAATTATTGCTTATTAAATGCAGTTTGAATTGAATTGAATCAAACTCCCTCATGTCAGCAGAGATATGGAAGCAGGAAAGGGAATGTTACATATACTATCAGAGGAAGTCATTTTACCAGTTTTGCTTAAATGTTTTTCTTTGTTACAAGAGAATGAAATAAGGTGGGATATAATTTTTTAAAAAGATTTTTTTTAAAAAAAAGGCCATCATTAAAGCTTTCAAACATTTTATTTATTTTATTTTTAATATGTGGAATAAAATAAGTATTTTCATAACATAATATAATGAAAAAGATGATTGAATGTAAAACTGTGAGATTATTGTGTACATTTTATTTCTTTTAAATATATGTTTTTTTAAATTTGTTATAAATTTATGATGCATAGGCATAGTATTGCAAAATGCCTTGATACATCATGTAGTCTTAACGCAGGACAAAACCTAAATCATACAGAGTACAGGAGAATAGAATCACTGAATTTTAAAGAAAGAGGGACTAAGATCTAACACCCTGGTTTTAGAAATGAGAAAACTGAGGTCTCTGAAAAATAATGATACTTTCCTACAGCCACATAGTTGGCTAATGACAAAGCTGAGTCTAGATTAGAATCTAATACAAATCGTTAATTCTAACGCAGGTCTTCTACCTATAGCCCAATACCCTGACTGTGTACTATGCTGTCTTCCAGAGTGTTTCCTATTTTTAAAAGTTTCTAGAAAAGTTACTTCCCTGGTAATTCAAGCCAATGTATAAGAGCTGTCTTGGTAGAAATTTTTTCCTTCCATATCTAATTTAAATCCCTGATGCCTCAACATAAGCTTTATTGTCAGTAAATATATAGTATTCATTTTGAAGAGTCACTAAGTGGTTTCCATAATCTACAGGTCAGGATAAAGAACTATAGATTTCTATATGCTGGGTGAAACTTTCTTTGAGACCTTTGCTATTCAAAAAAATTGTATTTAATTTATTAATCAACCAGCACTTATTTAGCACATATTGTGAAGTGCATTTTGCTAAACTCTCTAAGTACAAATGACCCTCCTCTATCTCGTTTTCTTTTTTTAATTATTATCTGTGTCCTCTGTATGGCTGCTGTACCCTGAGGCTCTGTCCTGGGGGCCTTTTCTTTTTTCTCTTTATACCTTCTCTATTACTTTGCTTATAGGTCTCAAAGTACAACTTCGTATATGAGCCTTTCCTGTTCCTGTTGTTAGGCACACACAAAACCCCCCTGGAAATTAGTTTACATTTATTTTGTAAATCTTTTATATTGACTTACCCGAGTGTTCATTAGTTTCCCTTCAGTAGAATGTAAGTTCTTGGAGGATAGGGACTGTTTTATTTTTGTCTCTGTATCTCCAGTGACCAGTTCAGTGCTTTGAATATAGTAGCTCCTCAATCAAACAGCTAGGTGGCAAATTGAATAGAGTACCCATTCTGGAGTCAGGAAGATTCATCTTCTGAAATTCAAATGTGACCTCAGACACTAACTAACTGCGTGACTCTGGGCAAGTCATTTAACCCTGTTTGCCTATTTCTTTTCTATAAAATGAACTGGAGAAGGAAATGGCAAAGTACTTCAGTATTTCTGCCAAGAAAACCCCAAATGTCCTCATGAAAAGCCAGACATGACTGAAAACTACTGAATAACAATAGCTACTTAATAGCTGAATAACTAAATCGATGCATGAATGAATGAGGCTGCCACAAAAAGAATAAGGGCTAAATACATGAAAGCTAAACAGTACAAATGATGTTAATAATAACATCAAATTTACATATCACTTTAAGTTTTGCCAAGTGCTTTACAAATATTATCTAATTTTATTCTCATAGCTCTGGGATGGAAGTGCTATTATTTTCTTCGTTTTATAGAAAAGGAAACAAATGTCACAAATACTTTGGAATTGAGGATCAGTTTCATGGATTCACAGCTAGAGAGAACCTTAAAGATCATCCAGTTTGATCCCTTCATTTTGAAAATGAGGAAGCCAAGAACTAGAGGATTTTGTGATTTTTTTTTTCCCTAGGTCATCCAGCTATGTTGTAAAACCAGGACTTGTATTGAGGGTCTGTGATTCCAAATTCAGCACTTTTTTCTCTTCATTGATCTCATTAATGTAAGTACTTCCTTCAGCAATGCAGTTGAAAGCATATAAACATTTTATCTTTCTTTATGACTCCAACTTCTGTCCTCCCATAAATCTTACAAAGAGGGTTTACCCAATGTGCTAGTGTCCTTCTAAGTTTCTTATCATTAAATGGATGCTAGTGCAGTCTATAGAATGTATACTTATCATCTCTTTTTTTCTCTCTACTTGATCACTGCATAAGTTTCTTTGATTAATTTTTTTATGAATGGATGAATGAATTTGTTAACCATCTTCTAGGAATGTAATCTGTAGTATACAAAAAAATTTTAGATTCTTTCCTCCTACTCAATTTTTACTTTTTTTTCAGGAATAAACAAAATAATTTAACATTTTTTTTAACTGAATTCTAAATTATTTCCTTCCCTCTACCTCCTTGAGAAGGTAAGCAATTTGCTATAGACCATATATATGCAGTCATGCAAAATATTTCTATATTAGCCAAATTGCAAAAGAAAACAACAATAATGAAGTTTAAGAAGTAAGATTCAATCTGTAGTTAGACCCCATCAATTCTTTTTCTGGAAGTGGATAGCATTTTCCATTATAAGTCTTTTGGAATTATCTTGGGTCATTGTATTCCTGAGAATAGCTAAGGCATTCACAGTTGATCGTTGTAAAATATTGCTATTATTGTGGACAGTTGCTCCTGGTTCTGCTCACTTCACTTCACATAAATTAATATGTTTTCCCAGATTTTTCTGAAAACATATTGCTTGTCATTTCTTATACTACAATAGTAATTCATCACAATTATATACCACAACTTGTTGAGCCATTCTCCAAGTAATGGAGAGTGTGAGATGTTGGTCTCTATCTTGTTTCTGCCAAATTGCTTTCCAATTTTTCCAGCAATTTTTGTCAGAGAGTGAAATCGTGGATCTCTGGGTTTGGCAAACATGATTGTTATGGTTATTATGTATTATGTATCCAATCTATTCCACTGATCCATATGACAAATTGTTTTTGATGATTACTGCTTTATAGTACAGTTTGAGATCTTATATGGCTAGGCCACCTTCCTTCTCATTTTTCCTCGATTCCTTTGATATTCTTGACCTTTTGTGTTGTTTTTCTATTGCTGTAAAAATGATTTTTTTTGTAATAGCATTGATATGGTACCAAATAAATTGATTAATTTAGGTAGAATTGTTACTTTTTATTTTGGCTCAGTCTACCTATATTAGCAATTATATTTCTCCAATTGTTTAGATCTATTTGTGTGAAAAAATGTTTTGCAATTTTTTTCTGTAGTTCTTGGGTTTGTCCAGACAAGTAGACTCCCAAGTATTTTATATTGTTCATAATCTTACATTCTAATAGAGGGAGACAATATATACAGTAGAATGATGACTAGGGAAGGAAAGAGAAAAGTCACAGGGATTAAAGATGTCAATTATCATGTCTCCCTTGATAGCAATGTTAGTATTGACTATATTACTGTTACTGGCAGCAAAAAAGATGACAAAATATCCAGGTAGTCTTGATTTTCCTGATATATATCTGAATGGAATGTTAAATATCTTCTTATAGCTAGACATGTTGAGTTAAGCACTAATCAAGATAATTTAGCCCCAAGTAGAAATCTAATGTTGAATGGATTAATACCTTTATGGAGAGATAGCAAAGTCTCTGGAGATCACATCTAGAGGGTCATATTTTTTTGGTAGGACATAGAAGAGCAGCAACATAGCAGATGGTAAGATGTCTTACTTATTAAGCCAGTGATACTTGCCATAAGTGTCAAATAGTTCTTTTTCAGGATCTTTTCTGGAGCTTCCTCTTACTACTGGAAACATGAAATTACTACTTTAAATAAAAGTTATTTTTGTTCCTCCAATACAATTCTTGTTCTTCTACAATTCAAATGCCAACCTCTGAGGACAACAATTATCAAAAAAAAAAAAAGTTATCTTGATTTTGTTTCTAATAAGGCAATTTTTATGATCTTAACATGAACATGAGAGAGGCCACATTGGAAAATTTCCTTTAAAGAGTCTTTTGTTCTACTTGTTCCAATGTTTTCTTATAGTTGACAAATAATAAGCACAACAAGATCTTATATTTTCTGCACCTTTCAGTCAATTATAGAACTGTAAAGATGTGATCAATCATAGAATATAATTTGCAAAAAAAATCTATTTCCTTCTCATGTTTTTATTCATGATTCCCTTAATATGTTTGTGAATTTTTCTTGGACCTTCATTCTGTTAAAAAGAAAAAATAAAATCTGCGGTATTCATAAAAAAAAAAGAATTATTCTTGGAAGTATAGCTGGGAGAGATTGTTTTCCCCTCCCCACCCCCAGTTGATAAAATTACAGAAAATAAAAGGTAGATGAAGTGCTATTGTGTTAAACACTGAGGTATTAACATGTCAAACAGAAATGCAAAGATGGATCTATTGCCCTTTACAAATCTTGAAGGAGTTCTTCCAGATGGAATTAGAAAAGCAACTTGCTATTGACTGCAAAGATTTTCCATATTTGTCAATATCCTTTAAAAAACTAAACTTGCCAGCTTTATGGGGAAAAAACAATGGAATCAGAAAACGGCCTTGTAGATTGACCTCTGCCCTGCCCCAGTGGAGGGAAAGAAAAGAAAATTTCTTTCCTTTTCTCTCTCCTCCTTTCTCACTATTACCCAGTTGACCAGGGTAGAGCTACCTGTTCCTCAGTAAAAAGCTTATTCAATAGAGAGAGAGAAAAAAAGGAGAGACAGAGACAATTTGGCAGAAATCCACTTCAATGATCATGACCCTGGAAGTAGAAAAGAGAGCCAACTCTTGATTCAAGGGGGAATTAGCCCTGGCAGTTGGGAATTGAGGTGCAGAGAAAAGTAGCCCCAGGGATTCTAACCCAGTGACTTTCTGAGCAAAGGCATCACATCCAGGGGAAGCCACATGAGTATATCATGAGAAGGAAAAGGATACCACGACCTGCAGTACTGCACTCATTAGTTGCTTTAGTGATATGTGTTCCCTATGTGCTTCACTTCTCATTCTTTTCTTGGACTTTACGCATATTTGTGGAAGAGCACACCCAAGTTTTATTTGAGGAAAGGTGGGCATTTTGTTCAGCTAATTGTGTCTGCTGATTGATTATTAAAGGTAATATCACAGGTAGGAGCTTGTTAGACTTAGTTCTAAGAATATGGACCAACAGAGTATCTTTAAAATCTTTGAACTTTGGAGCAATTGCTTGTAGTCCAAGAGTCTTTGTTTCCTACAACTGAAAAAAAAAAAAAAAAAAAAAAAGATTAAAAAGACAGAAGCAAAAAGTAGCCTATAAGACAATGGCAAGGAATTACCTTTCTACCTAATATATGACAGGCTCTTTAATTTATGCTCATTATCAAGACTATAATGTGAGAATTCTTTTCTTGCCTTTGAATACATGATAAGACCATGCCAACTTTTGTTTATCTGATAAGTACTTGTGAGCCATCTTTCTTTTTAGCTTCAACTTTTCTATATCTTTTTATTTCATTTATATTGAGAACATCAACATTAATACAACATAGTTCCTCTCATATTCAATAAGGCTATCTCATTTAGAGATATAGATTTTAAAAAACTTTGTGATTCTTAACTGCTACTGTTACTATAGAAATAGAAAGATATCATAAAGAACTGAAGATTTTGTAGTTTTTTTATGCTTTCAATTATCTCATGGTTGCCAAATCTAATTTAAGTCACTAGGTTGTCCCTCACATGTGAAAAGCAGTGTTATTGTGTGGCTCTCTGAGATACGAATAGACATATGTAGCTTCTTCACCCTCCAAGGGACAGATTCAGGGGTCCTCAAACTTTTTAAATAGGGGGCCAGTTCACTGTCCCTCAGACTGTTGGAGGGCCGGACTTAGTAAAAACAAAATCTTTGTTTTGTGGGCCTTTAAATAAAGAAACTTCATAGCCCTGGATGAGGGAGATAATCGTCCTTAGCTGTCGCATCTGGCCTGCGGCCCGTAGTTTGAGGACCCCTGGTACAGTGACACTATTGACTTCTCTTTATCCTTAACCTGGATTGTTCAATTCTGAGGCTATTCCAGTTTCTCAAACACATACAAATCCATGACTACAAGCCAGCCAAAATCTATTCCTTGACTGTCTAAGAGGGTTTTCTGATGTGGTGATTGATGTTTTCACATATAAATAGGTAACATCTTGAAGTTTTGCTATTTGGATACTAAACATATGTACATAATTTGTGGAATAGTTGAGTCCCACAGTTTAACACAGTCAAAAAAGATCTCTTAAAATGATGCAAGAAATCTAATTACAGGTCTTCACATTCCAACACAATGGCAGACAACTGCCACCATGTGGAATTTAATGGTATAGCAGCCAAAATTTAATATATTTACAAACCAATATAGTTCAGAGAATCCTATTATGTCATAGATTTAAAGCTGGAAGAGACCTTCGAAGTCATCTAGCCTGACCTCCTCCTTCTAAAGATGCAGAAATTAAAGTTGAGAGAAGTTCTTGTGCTTATAACAGATAGCAAATAAATCCATTAATCCAAGTCAATAACTAAACAGAAATCAGATAGGATATTTATATAGGAGGAAACAATACACACAATATACACCCATGTATAGATACAGACACAGAAATATACATAACACATGTATAAGCATATATTTATATGTATATAAATAAAACATATATTACATATAGCATATACTATATTATATTACTCAGAAGTGCTATGAGCATCAAATGAGATAAAATTTGTAAAGCACTTAGTACGGTGCCTGGCACATAATAAATACTTAATAAATATCTGTCCCCTTCTTTTCTTCTATTTGTACCTTTGTTCTTATCCCCTCTATCCTTCTCTGATGGTCCCCCATACTATTCCTATCATCAACCTTTCCATTCCCTACCCTCTACAAAGAGACTTATCTGTATTCCGCACCTTTCAACAAGTCTTATCCCTATAAACCTTTCAGGTTTTTATCCTCTATCCCTCCTTCCTTTCACAAGTAAACTCCTAAAATAAAGCTGATTATTATTATTACTTACCCTTCCTTTTTTCCATCATTTATCTCTCTTTTGTTTGCAGTCTGGCTTCTATCTCATCTTTTTTTTGAAACTGCTTTAATGATTCTTAATTGCCTTATCTAATGGTCTTTTCTTAGTGTTCATTCTTTTTTGGTCTGTCTGTCTGTCTGTCTGGGTCTCGGTCTCTCTCTCTCGCTAGCTTTATCTTTCTCTGAGTAGAGTTTGAAACCAGTGACCACCATCTCTTCTTGGATATTCCCTAGGTCTTCCTGATGCTTTTCTTTCTTGGTTCTCCCAAGTATCTGATCTGGCCATGGCATCTTGTGCAGGACCATCATTCCTACTGTACCCCTTAAATGTGGGTATATTAGGCAGATATGAACCCACATTAGACCAAGAGTTCCTTGAAAGCAGGGGCTATATTTTATTTTTTTGTTCCTTTAATATTAGCATAATGTCTGGCAAATATTAGGCACTCAATAAATGTTTATTGATTGATTAATTTCTGGCTTTGTATACATTTCCCATATCAGGGAGTTACCTTTAATTTTTTCTTATTTTGAATTTTACAAATGTAAAATAAAACTCATATTTCCATATGGAAAGTAGGCTAGAAAAGAGGATTGTACATGAAATCTTAAGTTTGTTTATGCGGTTTTCTTTTTTTTTTTAATATGTAATAGATGGGTTCTTAACCTAGAGTCTGTGACATAAAGGAGAGCACTAGATAATAATTTCTTATCTAAATTCCACATGTAACTTTCAGATCTGTCCAGTTTGTCTGTTTCCTGCTGGCCTTCCTTTTTGTCCTCTTTTTAAAAATACTTCATTAAACCTCCTTTCTTCCCTCTTATTTTTTTTGAAACTCTTGCAGTCCTCCTCCTATCCAACTTACCTATCTTCACTGGAAAAAGAAAAAGAAAAACAAATCTCTTATAGCAAATACACATAGTCAAGGAAAACAAATTTCCATGTTGGCTATGTCTGAAAATGTATTTCTGATTCTGCTCTTTGATTCTACCTTCATTTGTCCTCTGAAGTCATGGTTGGTTATTGTATCAAAAATCAGTTCTTAAGTCTTTCAAAGTATTTTTTCTTATGATGTTGGTGTGATTGCATAAACTGTAGTGGTTCTGCTCACTTCATTCTGCATCAGTTCATATAAATCTTCCCAGGTTTCCCTGAAACTATCCCTTTTGTCTTTTTTTACAGTCAAGAATGAATTAGAATCAGCTTGATTCAGCTCCCAAGAGCCAACTGTTAATTTTTTTTTTTTTTTTTTTTTGGCTGAGGCAATTGGGGTTAAGTGACTTGCACACAACTAGGATCACACAACTAGGAAGTGTTAAGTGTCTGAGGTCAAATCTGAACTCATGTCATCCTGATTTCAGGGCTGGGTTCTATCCACTGAACCACCTTGCGGGCCCCACCAACTGTAAAATTTTCAGAGCAATCATTCACACTTCAGAAATTGGTAAATGGTACAACTCAGAGACTTACTTATTGTTTTGTTAATGATATGAACTTAAGAAAGTAAAGAAGAAAATGTTAATAATATAGATTAAACTTGATATTGTATCTTGCATAATTGTTTTTCAGAGAGCCAATTGTTAAACATTTACTAACACATACTACTTTTGATACAATAATGTTTCATTACTTTCACATAGCACAATTTGTTCAATCATTCCCCAAATGATGATCATTCCCTAAATATCCAGTTTTTTTGTTATAATAACAAACAAATTTTTTAAAATTTCTACAAACATTCTTGTTACTTTCATCATTCTTTAATCTCTTAAAGTACAGGTCTAGAAAGGGTATTGTTTGGTCAAATTGTATGCACAATTTAGTGACTTTAGGAGCATAGTAACCAATCACCATCCAGAATAGTCGGGTCAATTCATAACATCAGTATATCTATCTTCCCAAGAAGAGTTATTTTCTTTCTTAGTCATCTTTATTAATCTGACGAATATAAAACAGAATTATTTTAATTTATATCTCTAAATATTGATAGTTTAGATATATGCAGATATATCTTTCTATAGCCTTGATAACTTGGATTTCTTACTTTAAGAATTTCCCTTTTATTCCCTTTGACTAATATATTTCCTAATAGCTGTTATTTTTATATTTTTATATCACTTTTTTATCTATCTTGAGTATCAGGTCTTTATCAGAGAAACTTGCTGCAAAGCCTTTCTCCCACTTAAGTGTTGCCTTTCTAATTTTAATTGTATTGCTTTTATTTGCAAAAAAAAAAATCTTCTTAATTTTACATAATTGAAATTATTCATTTTATCTTCTATAATCCTCTTTATCCCTTTTTTTGGTGATGAGTTCTTCCTCTATCCATAGTTTCAAAAGGTATTTGCTTCTTTGCTCCTCTAATTTGTCTCTGAAATGACCTTTTATATCTGGGTCATGTCTCCATTTGGAGCTTTTCTTGGTATATGAGCCATTTATTGTTTGTGTGTGTTTCTCTAGGAAAGTCTATTTATACCAACTAATACTAAGCTCACACATTCCAGAGGCAGCATCTCTGTGGAGAATGTAAGGGGAAAGAGAGACAGAAAAACATGAAGGATCATGGATCTATTACTCAAGGTAGCCTTGTCAACAAACTGGCTAAACTGAACTTGAGTGAGTTCTTTTTCAGGCTCTGAGTGTCTGATAGCTGGAGCTTACATTTTTCTGACTTTTCTGTTCTTCTCCCTTAAATCGTTGCCTAAATGTCCTCAATCCCTGTCCTGAGGCTATTAATAATCCAGCTGGTTCCACTTTTGATTTCTGTCACCCTTACTTTCCCAGTGACATTTTCTCCTCTGCCTCCCTTGCTCCCTCCCTCCTTCCTCTACTTCTTTCACAACTACTTTTTTCATCTTTCCCACTTGTCTGAATCCCACTGACATGGGCATCTCTGTAGAGCTGCTAATCTGTATGTTGTCATGTTTCCTTCATTAATTTCCCTTGAATCCCTTGCTCATGTTCTTTTTTCTTCCCCAGCCCCATCCTGTCCTCTTCTGGTGAGGGGATTGAAAGAGCATCAGGAAAGTCAAGAAAAGAAAGAAAAAAAAATCAAGAAATAACAACCCTAAAGATTTAGAGAATGACCCTGATTTTAGTTTTCTCCTTGGCAAAATTAGAAAGTTGGACTACGTGATTTTCAGTTTAGCTCTAAAATCCTATGATCTATTATCATTTTTTTTAACAATCTATTTGGTAACACGATCATGACCACCAGACCTGACTGGTTTCTGCCAGTAACGTTGCTATGGAGATAAACCATGTGGACTGCTTGTGTTTTTAGATGCAGCTTATGGGCATTGATCTCAGAGACAAAAGACTTGATTCTAAATCCTGATTTTTCCACATAGCTGTGTAACTGTGGGTAAACAATTTCTCCTATCCAGACCTCAGTTTCCTCATTGGTACCATGGCATTACTAGTTCTTACTATGCTTGCTTCATATAACAGTTGGGAGGAAAGTATTTTGTAAACCTTAAAAAGGCATAGAATGAGTTGTTATTATAGTTATAATTACATAAAATAGAGAAATATATTCAAAAGCAGGTGAAAATATGTCTTTGGCCTTCCTATTTCCTCTATGTGTACAGGGCTTTTGGGCATTTCCTTTGGTCTGGGCATTTAGGTTATCAACAAATCCCATTTATATGACATTTAAAGGTTTGTGAAACTCATTGTTCAGAACAGCTGAAACTAGGAATTTTTTTATCAAAAGCAAGAAACAGGAAAAGTGCTCTAAGCTGGGAAAGGTGAGAAAACAAAGACCCCAGAAAAAAAATTAGTGAAAGAAGGAGGGGAGATCATCCCTGTGAAACATCTTCTGGCTTCAATTTTTGGTTAATTATTGTTGATGATTACGTTCTAGTTTGGCCAGACTAAGCCAGAGAAACAAAGACTGAGAGAGAGAGAGAGAGAGAGAGAGAGAGAGAGAGAGAGAGAACAAAATCTAGGAAGTCAAATAGAGAGAAGATAGAGAGAAGCCATTTGGACACCTATGGATTCAGTTTCCTGAATCCTCTATCCTCTGAAAAAATAACATCCAAGAAAAGTATGTGGTAGGGAATAGAAGCCGAGACAGAGGCAGAGACAGAGAAGTAGGGCCTAAGCAAGAACTAAAAAACCCAAGCTAATGGCAATGGAATGGCAGTAGTAGAGTGATGGAGGAGTTCCCAGACCAAGTGATAGCTAGCTGAACCTGAGGAGTAACAAGCAATAGATCCATAGTGTTGAGGGGCAAATCCAGGTCTTGCTTTCCCGCTAGTACTTTGAGTCACATGTATTATATAGATCTAGGAAATCAAACCTCCCCCCTTTTGGGAGAAGGACACCCAAAGTAGCTCTATAAGTCTAGAATAATCCTCTAGAAGATAAAGTTCCCTGAAGTAAAAAGAAGAATTCCTGACTATTAAGGAGTTTGTAAATCCTTTTTGTTTTTAGTCAAGTTACATAAAGACCATTCTTTAATTCAAAGCTTTTAAAACTGTGGGTCATGACCCTATATATTGTCTTGTAACAAATATAAGGATTGCAAAATGATGATTTATTATCAGTAAATGTATTATTTGTATATTTATTTCATCTATCTATATACTCAGGGCCACATAAAAATTTCTTGAGTGAAAAGGAGTCATGAATGGAAAAGGTTAGAGAAACCCTACTATAGATTTTCTTTTGTTAGCCTAAATGCTTGTATGGTAGCTCTTACATGATAATATGTTAGAGGGAAAGAATGCTGGGCTTGAAATAAAAAAGACATTGGTGAAACTATAGATTCTTCCTCATCTTATCAATATGGCCTTAATCAAAACACTGAAAAAAATCTTTCAGTTGAGCTATAGTCATACAACTCACATCTCATGTCAACATGTCCAAAACAAAATTCATCATCTTTCCCATGAAACCTTTTCCTATTCCAGGCTTCCCAATTACAATCAAAGAGAACACCATATTCCCAGTTACCCAGGTTTACCACTTAGGTATCATCAGTTACTCATTTGTATTCCCTTCTCACATAATCCATGACCAAATCTCTTCTACCATCACAGTATCTTCTGTATACTTTCCATTCTTTCTACTCATTTAGCCACAGCTCTAGACCAGTGCTCTCAACCCCTCTCTCCTGGACTATTATAATATTCTTCTAATTGGAATCCCTGCTTCAAGTCTTTGCTCACCTTAATTCTACATACACTCAACTGCCAAAGTAAATCTTCCAAAGTACATATGACATAGCATCCCTTTGCTCAATTACTTCCACTTGCTCTTTATCACCTCCAAGGTCAAATATAAAGTCTTCTCTTGTTATTTAAAATCCTTTATAACTTGCTTTCATTGACCTCCTCACTGCCCCCAAATAAGATTCCACCTCTCATCTCCATGACTTTGTACTGACTCTCCCCTCTTTCTGAAATACTCTGACCCTTCACCTCTGCCTCTTAGTTTTCATGGCTTCCTTCAAGACAGTTCAAATCCCATTTTCTGTAACAGGCTTTTTCTGGTCCTCTCCCTCTATCCATCTACCTCCTCCCATTCCCCTAGCTCCTAATGTTTTCCCTTTCATGTTACCTTCTTCTATTCTTAATGTAGTGTCTACCTAATTAGTTCTTTAAATATTTTCTGCCCTTTCAGAATGTATGTCCCATGAGGACAGATGTAGTTCGCTTTTCTTTGCATCCCTAGCATTAAACAATACCCAGCATTTAGCAAGTATTTAATACATGTTTGTTGACTGACAAGAGTTCAACAGACAAGAGATTCAGTTTCCTCATTTTCCAAAAGAGATTAATAATCTTGCATTTACCTTGCAGGAGTGTTGTAATTATCTGAATCATTCAAAACATTTACTAATTGCCTAGTGTGTGCTATGTGTTAATAGTGTGTCAAACTCTGGGAGAAATAAAAAGATAAATATGACACAGTCCTTACAATACAATACATATATATATGTATATATATATACACACACACACACACACACACACACACACACACACACACAACACAGAGATAAATAAAGATAAGATGATATACTTAAAGTTAAAATGCTATATAAATTGTTAGCTACTATTATTTATTTTGTTAATCACAAAATTTAGAATGAGATCTTAGAAGGGGAAGAAAAAAAGGGAAGGGAAGGGAAGGGAAGAGGGAAGGAAAGGAAAAGAGGGGGAAGGGAAGGGAAGGAAAGGGAGGGGGAAGGAAAAGGAGAGAGAAGGGAAGTGGAGAAAAGATGAGCGTTTATTAAGCACCTATTATATGCTGGACTCTGTATTTGCCATTAGACTTTTAAAGAAATCCACACCAGCCACTAGACTTTAGACTGAAGTTTATTTCAGGCAAGTGAACCAAAAAACCCATCCCTCTCCATAAGCTCCTGGCTTGTCTTGCTCTACATCAATTGTTTCTTCTTTATACAATCTGCCAATGCACCTGTGCTCATATTCAGACATCCATTCCATGAAATTATAATAGCCTCCAACTTAAGAAAGCTGAAGAAATGGAGGTATATCCTGAGCAAGGAGGCCCCTAGCCCTTTCCTGGAAGAAGTGCTACATTTTTTATAGGAGAAACCAGACCTACTGATATAATTAAAAGTCTTACTATTATAAAAATTCCTTCCTTAAAAATATTATCTCCATCATCCTCAAACATTCACTAAGCTCTAATTGCTTATTTTTATGGTTACAAAGCACTTTACAAATGTTGTATATTAATTAATTTCATGCATATTAAGTAGGCAGGTCAAGTATTATTAGTATGTCCTTTCTACAGATAGAGAATTTATAGCTCCAGAGAAGTGATTCCCCAAGGTCACACAGAAAGTTACCAAAAGAGCTGAACTTGAAAGCAGGAATCCTTACCATTAGATTGTAAACTCCTTGAGGGCAGAAGCTATTTTTTAAATTATTTTTTTAATATCATTTTTTTAAATTTTTATTTAATAATTACTTTATATTGACACTCGTTTCTGTTCCGATTTTTTTCCCCTCCCTCCCTCCACCCCCTCCCCTAGATGGCAAGCAGTCCTTTATATGTTGGATATGTTGCAGTATATCCTAGATACAATATATGTTTGCAGAATCGAACAGTTCTCTTGTTGCATAGAGAGAATTGGATTCAGAAGGTATAAATAACCCGGGAAGAAAAACAAAAATGCAGATAGTTCACATTCATTTCCCAGTGTTCTTTCTTTGGGTGTAGCTGCTTTTGTCCGTCATTTATCAATTGAAACTCAGGTCTCTTTGTCAAAGAAATCCATTTCCATCAGAATATATCCTCAAACAGTATCGTTGTTGAGGTATATAATGATCTCCTGGTTCTGCTCATTTCACTTAGCATCAGTTCATGTAAGTCTCGCCAGTCCTCTCTGTATTCATCCTGCTGGTCATTTCTTACAGAACAATAATATTCCATAACATTCATATACCACAATTTACCCAGCCATTCTCCAATTGATGGGCATCCATTCATTTTCCAGTTTCTGGCCCAGAAGCTATTTTTTAAACTTACATTTGTATTTTCTGTCTTTAGCAAAGTGCTTGGCACATATGTTCATTGACTGGCTGGCTTGAAGTCTGATCGATCCATCAATAAGTATTTGTCAAGCACCTACTATGTGCCAAGCATTATGCTAGGCTCTGGGAATACACTCTTTCCCTTATACCAGATTGCTGCCAGTTAGCATATAAGTGGTTGTGATCATACATTTTCACATATCATGTGTGAACTAATAGATTGTTGGAATTAGACAATTAAAGATAATTTAATTCTAGTCTAAACCCCTCATCTTGCAGATGACGAACACAGGAATTAGAGGGATAAAGTTATGTACCTCAACTCACACAGATAGTAGAAAGTTCAAAATTTAAATCAGGGTCTTCTATCTCTAAGTAGAAACCACTTAAAGCTTTCTTCTGTGTTCAGGGCATTCTGCTGGACATTAGCATTCTAGTCTCTAATCTCAAGGGGCATCAGTGGAGCTAAGGACAAGTTGTGTATACATTAAAAGTATAAATAACACCATAGGCAGCACATACCTCCTGCCATAAAAGTGACAAGAATTGTGTGGGGAATTATAAATCATAAATAATAAAAAGGATTATAAATAACTAGCTTATATCTGCTTACTTACAAATGAAGTCTTCCTTCATTTACAAAAATAGAAGAGCCTATTTATAAGCTGCATCAAGTAGGAAACTTTATTACCAAAAACTGCTAAATAGACCTGGCTTTCTAAATATATAATATAACTACACTCCCACAGAGTTTCATCTAGAAACATATTCCAAAGATATTTCCATATCATCACGTGCTTCTCTGTGTTGCCCATGATGGCGTAGCAAGTCAGTAGTAGAATTGTAAATAGAGTCTCAGTGTCTTGCTCTAACCATCATACTTTTATTCCCTACCACTTGAATTATATCTAACATCTTTTTTTTAATGTTTTTATCAATATCGTCTGTTTGTTGTATCAATCACTTCCTTATATACAACCTCCTTTGTAACTGGTTTTTCAATAATATTTTATTTTTCCAAATACATATAAAGATAGTTTTCAACAGTCATTTTTGTAAGATTTTGTGTTCCAAATTTTTCTCATGCTCTCCCTTACTTCCCCCCTTTCCAAAACAGCAAGCAATCTGACATAGGTTAAATATGTACAATCCTTTTAAATACATTTCCCTATTTGTCATGTTGTGAAAGAAAAAACAGACCAAAAGGGGAAAAAACCACAAGAAAGAAAAAACAAACAAAAAAGGTGAAAATGCAATAATAATTTTAAAATGTTTTAAAACTAAGTAAAACTTATCAATGAAGCTACTCTGTCCAGCAGTCTGTAATATAGTGTATACCTGTAGTCTCCCATCATGAGCCTGGAAATGTGTCTCATTATCTGTTCTCTGTTGTTGTTTAGTTGTTTCAGTTCTGTTTGAATCTTCATGACCCAATTTTGAGGTTTGCTTAGCAAATACGCTCAACTGATTTGCCATTTCATTCTCCAGTTCATTTTACAGATGAAGAAATTGAAGCAAACAAGGTTAAATGACTTTCCCAGATAATAAAGCTAGTAAGTTGGATTGAGCTCATAAAGTTGAGTCATCTTGATTCCAATCCTGTGTCCTTTTCACTGTTCTACCCAGCTACCTGGGATCAAGATTAGTTACTATTACTATGAATTCAGTTCTTTTGAGTATTTGTCCCCCTTTGCTATTATTGTAGTCATCAAACATATTGTTCCCCTATTTCTGATTTACAATCTGCATCAGTTCATAAGACTTCATTCCCCTCTGAATTCCTCATGTTCTTTTTTTCTTATGACACAATGATGTTCATTTCATTTCTATAATGCAATTTGATTAGTTTTTTCAAGTTAATGTATACTCATTTTGTTTGTATTTGGTTTTACTTCCCCAGAATGTGCTGCAATAAATATTTCAGTATGCACTTTCTTTTTTGTCTTTGACCTCAATAATCAATACTCAGATTACTGGTTAAGAGAAGACAAAGCCTAGTGATTTTTCTTGAATAGTTCTAAATTATTTCCCACAATGATTGGATCAATACACCAGCCCACCAACAAGTTATTTGTATGCCTGTCTTCCCACAAACCATGCTCCTAACTTCCAATGTGGGAGATGAGAAATAAGAGTGTTGGGTGTGACTAATACTAAGAGGATCTGTTTGGATGGACCATAGAGTATTAGAAAAGGAGCAAAATATAATAAAATTGGAAAAGTAGTTTGGAACCAGGTTGCTTTAAGAGTAAAATAGAGGAGTTTATACTTAATACTATAAGCAATAGGGAATATTTAGAGATTCTGAGTAGTGAAATGACATGGTTAGACTTGCACATAGGGAAAAAATCAATGTAGTCACTATGTAGAAGTTGAACTAGAATAATAAGAGACTTGAGGCAGGAAGACCAATTAGCGAGATATTGCAGTAGTCCATGTCAAAGCTGATGAATGCCCCAAATAGTATGATGGCCATGTAAGTAGAGAGAAATGGAATAGATGAAGAGATGTTGTGGAGGAAGAAATGAGAAATATGTTGAATATGTGAAGTGAGTGAGAGAGATGAGTCACATATAACCCAAAATTGTGGATCTGTGTGGCTGGAAAAATGGTAGTGCTGTAGATAGATAGAAATCCATCACAGAGGAATGGATTTAGCAAGAAGAGATAATGAGCTCCATTTGGTCATATTGAACTTGAGATGCCTACAAATGGATAGCTTGTAGGAAAGTTCCAGTAAGCAGTTGGTAAAATATAATGGAGCCCAAGAAAGCCTGGAGCTAAATATATAAATCTGGACCTCATCTGTAGAAATATGATAACTAACCAAAGAGCTAATTATGTCACAAAGTGAAGGAATATAGAACCTAGGACAGAGAAAAAATGGAATACATTACATGGTATGATATGGAAGATGATCTAGCCAAGGAGTCTGAGAAGCAATGGTCAGACAGGTTGAGAACTAGCTCGCATCAGGAAAACTCGAAGAATGAGAAAGTATATAGGAGGAGAGGATGGTCAACAATTCCATATAGCACAGAGAGGTCGAGAAGGAGGAAGTTGAAGCAAAGTCATTAGATATAGCAATTTTAAAAATCATTAGTAACTGAACAGACCATTTGAATGAGGGGGTCAAAAGCCAGTTTACAATGGATTGAAAATGGGAGGAGAAGAAATAGAGGCAATGAATTTAGACAACTTTTTTCTAGGAGGTTGGCTATTAGAAGGAAGAGAAAAATAAGACAATAGATGAAAAACAGGTGAGATAGGCATCTTTATTTTTTAATTGAAGAATGAGGAATACCTCGATATGTGTCTGAAGCATTGGGGAAGGAAGAGAGCTTAATACAGTGGAAAGAATGCTGAGTTTGGAGTCAAGAAAATGAGGTTTTCAAATCTTTACTTACAAACTGAATGACCTTAGGCCAGTCAGTTAAATTCTGTGTTACCGAGTTCCCTCAATTCCAAAATCAGGGCATTAAACGAGATAATCGCTTAAGTATTTTCTAGTTCTATATCCATCAAGTATATATCAGTATATAAGGGAAGATTAAAAATTAGAGATAAAGAAGGATAATTGAGAGTTTATAAATCAGAAAGGAATTAGAGGAAAGGTATCTGGAGAAGGACCACCTCAAAATCAGAGACTAGAGGGAAGAAAGGGAAAATAGGCAATAAAGGAAAAAGGTTTTGAAATATAGAGAAAAGAAAGATGGAGCTCAAGGAGAATAGTTTACATATTATTGAACAAGTTACAATCTCTCTGGAACTCAATTCCTCCATTTGTAAAGTAAGAGTGTTAGACTAGATGACCTCTGAAAAGCATTCCAATTATAGATTGATGATCTTTATGCCCTCTGCCTCATTGTGTTGTACTCTTCTTCTTCATCTATTGAATTTCTATTTTTTCTTTAAAATCCAGTTAAAATATCACATCCTTCAAGAACCACTCTCTCCATATTTTATACAACACGTTGTTCTACCTGGAACACTTTCCCTCATTATTTTTCCCCAGCAAGGCGAGTGATGTTAAAGGATGTTGGGTAAAAGGGAAATTAGATTCCATTGTGAATCTAAGCACAATATTTTTAGCCTCATAGATACAAATTGACATCTTAATGATTACAGCTCAGCTCCCAAATGCCTCAGAAATTATACCTGATATAATGTTTTTCAAGATTCTGAGAGCAGAGAAGGGATTGTATTCTCCTTAGATAATAGTAATATGTCTATTTATCCAGGTCAGGAACCTCTTACAATAGCTCCTTTTTCTTGCTTTCCCCTTCATTTCACTTTCATTCTCTTGGATCTCCATAATCCCCTTCCCATCCTCCAAAAATCTTTGTCTTACAGCAGCTCACATAAGAATTAGGGAATTCTTCAGGGATTTCTCAGGGACCAGCTGTATCAAAGCAGATTACTTCAAGCTTCATTCACATACCAGCATTTGTATTATATTTTAAGCTTTGCAAAGTACTTTATATTTATTATTTCATTTAATCCTCACCAAAACTCTATAATGCAGGTTCTTTTATTGCCCCCACTTTACAGATAAGGAAAATGAGCCTGAAAAAATTTGCTTAAGGTTACAGAGCTTCTGAGACATGATTTGAACTCATTCTGTGCCCCACCTAGATGCCTGTTATTTGATTATTTCTGCAATTATAGTAACTATAGTTCCAATAAAAAAAATCCTCTAAATCAGTTCAAGTCAGATTCATCCTTTTGCTTTTCCTTCTATAGGAAAGGAAGGAGAAAAAAGAAGTAGGAAAACCCCTGAAATACTTCCGTGTTCAATATTTCAGTAGGAATTGCCATGAAAGTTTTAGCAGAGAGATGTCAGATTCTAGAAATAGCCAAACTTTGTCTCAGAATTCAACACTTTGTTGTCATTTTAAACTTCACTTGAGATCTCTGGATAGAAAAATCAGAAAAATGTTGTATAGTACCTAGAGAACTATGGGCAGGATTAAGAATGGTATTTCCATCTGGACTTCTGCTCCCCTGGCCTGCTAACTTCCTTTAGAAGTCTGGTAGTAGTGATTAGAAGTGATAGAATAGCCAGATACTGTCTGGAGTTGGTTGGTTTAAGGGGGCCAGGGAACCGGGCTCTCTCTCTACCCATCAAAATGTGTTAGTTCAAAACTCTCTAATTCTTTGTCCAGCTGTAGAATTCTAAACTACAAATATTTACTAACTTTCCTAACTCTCCCAGGCTGCCTAGCCAAAAGTGGCCTAAGCTTGTCACTGTGACTTCCTCACTATATCCCTTTGCAATTTTTATGTCTGTCAATGAGTGTGATAAAAGGAAAGTTTAATCAGACCATCTAAATCTATGTTTGTACAATTAATGCCAGAAGGAGACACAGATTAGAGACAAGATCTTTGATTCTTTAAATAAAAAAGAAGTATCTTTTACAGCAATCGTTGAATAATTGGGGGAGACAGGATCAATTCAATTCGATTCCATAAACCTTTATTAAGCATCTATGTATCAGCCACTGTGCTAAGCACTAGGAATACAAAAAGAGGCAAAAGAATCCATACCATCAAGGAGTCCATTGTATTACCTTACAGAGAAGTGTAGGGCTATGTTTGTAAATATTAAATAATATGGGGAGAAGGAAAATGCACACACACTTTTAAATTTAATCTGTTTTGATAAACCTGGAAAGACTTACATGAACTGATGTAGAGTGAAGGGAGAAGAACCAGGAAAATATTATATACAACAACTATATTGTATAACGAATTGTGAATGACTTAGCTATGCTCAGCAATATACTGATCCAAAACAATTCTGAAGATAAAACACATTATCCACCTTCAGAGAAAGAACTGATATTTGAATACAGACTAAAACATAACTATTTTTCACTGTTTTGTTGAAATCTTCTTGAATTCAATGACTAGTATGGAAATGTTTTTTATAATTCCACACACTTAACTTATATCAGATTGTTCACTGTCTCAGGGAGGAGGGAGGATAAAAATTTGGAACTTAAATTTATTTTAGAAAATGTTAAAATTTTGTTTTAATATAATGGGGGCAAATAAAATATTATTTTTTACATTTTATTTAGTCTAAATAAACAACAAACAATAAATTAAGCTGCTGATCTGTCCAGTTTATGAAATATAGTTTTTGAGAGGCAAATGCTCACATTAAAAATTTAACAATTGATTCTCCAGTTAGAGCTAACTCCAGCATACTCCTAGAGGAGAGTGTATAAATCTAAATGACAATCACCTTTAGACCAAACATAGAGAAGCTCTTGAAAAATAAACTTGAACCCAGAAAGGATATGTTTCATGCCAAGTGTGGGACAAAAGAATTTTGGAACTAAGAGTTTTTCCAAGCACCTAAATAAGTGCATAATTTAACTCTTTAAGCCCTTTATATAGCCTCTGCCTACTCCTGCTCTCTTACTCCAACCTTGGTACACATGAGAAATCCCTTTCATTATCTATCCTTTATTAATCTTACATTTAATTTCTTCCAAGTAGCTAGCAAAAGGAGATTGTGTCAGCCATTTGGTTACAGGAAAGGAAAAAGGGAAGTAGGATAGAATATAAGGGAGAAGAGAAAAGAAGGAAGAAGGGGAAAGAGGAAATGGGAAGAGATAAACTAGAGGAAAAAGAAATGGGGAAAAGGAAAAAAGGAGAGAGTTAAGAGAAAAGAGAGGTGGAGAGAAAGGAGAAAAGGGGAAGAAAGGGAAGAAAAAGGAAAAGAGAAAGAGAGAAGGAAGATAAGAGGCAGGAGCATAAGAAAAAAAGAAAAAGAGTGAGGAAAGGGGCAAAAAAGAAAAAGTGAGTGGAAAAGGGAGGGGATGTGGAAATAGAAGATAAAACATAAGACAGGTAGATAGAGAGGGACAGAGAATAAAATTATATCATGGCAAAAATATTGAACAAAAACATTCCTTTGCATTTAAATGAACTTATTAGGAGAATTAAATGCCATCCATGACAGAAGCACTGGATTGAGATGCCTCAAGAGACCTAAATCCTTTTCCTAGCCCTGTCACTCATTCTCTATGAAACTGGCAGCTTGTCTAATGAGAAATGTAAAATAGGCTATGTTGTACTTTAAAGTACCTAATATGTCCATTTTTTTTAATATTGAGGAAAGAGAAGGAAGATACAATTTTTTTTTCTTTCCAGTCGGATGCAGCAAGCTCCCTGGGTACATTTCACATAATATTCAAATTACAAAAATGTACTCAACTTTATTCCCTAACTTCATTGTAAATCACTTGAGGACAGAGGATTTATTCCTCCTTAGTGCAGCTCTCCCAGACAAGTAGGTTTGCAATGAATGATTTTAAGATATCAGTCTATTGTCTCTGTTGTCATGCATTCTAGGTTCACACTAGCATAGGTTTGTTTCAATATGTTGGCACATAACAATAGAAAGAAAGCGCTTTCTTATAGTAATAACAATAGTTTTAATAAGACCAATGTTTTAGTAGACTTTTTAATCATTTATTATTGGAGGGTCAGCATTGTGACATCATTTGGGAAAAAAAAAATGTTCCTTTAAATCTATAAAATCAACAGGTCCCCTTCCTATTTGCCCTGCCAGCTCTTCCATGCTGTATACTACATACTAGTAATTTTATGGTATCCCAAAATTATTTGGCACATAATGTGTGCTTAATAAATATTGATTGTTGCCCCCAAATGATTGTTTTGTACTCTTTTTTCATTTATCTTATATGGAAAACAATGAACAATGGTAAACAAAATGAAGCAATGGGGGAGAGAATATAATGCTATCTAGGGAAATAACCAGAAAGATGAATTCTAAGTAAATCTGAAAAGTGGTTCCTCACATTCCATATGGGTACATCTAGTAGTCAGGAGGTGTAGGATTGACTCTCCCCGCCAAAGCTAATTCAGGATCTCTTTAAGGGGGTTCTGAAGCAGAAGATGGATATGTGTTCTAACATAAAAAATTCCTGGAGTGGGGTAAATACAGGTGTCTCCTCATTTTATTATCATGACTAGAATGCTAGACTCAACTGGAAAGTAGGCAGAAAGATTTCATCACTCTTACACAGGCACCATTTTTGTAAGCATAACTTTTCCTTCTCTTTAGGTATTGTTCAGCTATTTCAGTAGTGTCTTTGGCAAAGATATTTCTTGGAGTGGTTTGCTTTTTCCTTCTCTGGCTCATTTTACAGATGAGGAAGCTGAAGCAAACAGAGTTAAGTAACTTGTCTAGAGTCACACACTAGTAAATATCTGAGGCCAGATTTGAAATAAAAAAGACCAGTCTTTCTTTATTACAAGCACTCTGTTTACTTTTTCCTAGCTATTTCCTTGCTCTTCGCCTCTGGATTTTCCTTTCAAATCAGGCCAACAGGGAAAAAAATTGAATTTATGCTCAATCACTGAAACTGATTTATGTATCTAAAGCAATCTTTCTCAAAGAGTGGCCCTCAGACCTCTTCAAATCTCCAAGACCATTTCAATGAAGTCAAAATCATTTTTAAGATAGAATTTTAAAATGAAACTGAATTTTCTTCATTTTCTTCAATCAAAACCAAATATTTCAACAGATTGAGAATAGATGCCTTCATAAGAATTCAACTGTCTTCAGTTAAGCCAGACACTAAAGAGATTTGCAAAATATATATATAAAATACACAAAACACCATAAATACTACAACAAAAATGTTTTTATTTTTGGAATATATGGTTATTTTTTTCATTTAAAATCTATTATCTATGTCAACATATACTAGATTTATTGTTTTTATTTTAGAATAAAATAAGAAAATGTATTTTTGAAAATATATATTTTCTTATTGCATATTAAAACAATGACATAACATTTGTTTTTTGTTTTTTAATTTTGAGTTCCAAATTCCATTTCATTAGCTGCTGTGCAGCTCTTTTCATGGTGCCTAAGAACTGAAATTAAAGAGATGCATATCAATTACAGAATGGCTAAACAAGCTATGTTATATAATTGTGATGGAATATTATTGTGCTATAAGAAATGACAAGTAGGATAATTTCAGGAAAACCTGGAAAGACTTACATGAACTGATATGAAATGAACAGAACCAAAAAAAAAAAAATTATATACAGTAACAGCAATGTTGTTTGAAGAAAAACTATGAATGACAGCTATTCTCAACAATACAATGATTCAAGACTCTCCCAAAGTATTAATAATGAAGCATACTATCTGCCTCCAGAGAAAGAACTGATATTGTTTGAAGACAGGTTGAAGCATGCTATTTTTTATTTTCTCTCTGTATCTCTCTCTCTCTCTCTCTCTCTCTCTTTCTGATTGTCTCTTTCTCTCTCTCTGTCTGTCTCTCTCTTTGTGTATATGTGTGTGTGTGTGTGTAGACAGAGAGAAAGAGAGAAAGAGACAGAGATAGAGAACAAGAGAGCACTACTATAAACATTTTTGAACAAATATCTGCTTTCCGCTTTCTAAAAATATCTTTGGGATATACATCTAGTAATGGTATTGCTGGATCAAAGTATAGTGTAATAGTCTTTTGGGCATAGTTTCAAATTGCTCTGCAGAATGGTTGGTTCAGTTCACAACTCCACCAACAATGTATTAGTGTTTTCCAAAGTTGCCCACAATCACCATTACTATTCAATATTGTATTAGAAATGCTAGCTTTGGCAATAAGAGATCAAAAAAAGATTAAAGAAGTAGAGTAGGTAATAAGGAAACCAAATTATCATTCTTTGCAAATGATAAAAAGCTGTTCGAAATAATCTATAACTTTAGCAAAGTTTCAGGATACAAAATGAATCCACATAAATCATCAGCATTTTTATACATCACTAACAAAACCCAACACAAGAGATTCAAAGAGAAATTCCATTTAAAATAACTGTCAATAGTATAAAATATTTGGGACTCTATCTGCCAAGGGAAAATCGGGAACTATATGAGTAAAACTACAAAACATTTTCCACACAAATAAAGATCTAATCAATTGGAAAAATATCAAGTGTTCTTGGATAGATCAAGTGAATACAATAAAACATGACAATACTCCCTAAACTAATCTATTTAGTGCTATATCAATCAAACTCCCAAGAAACTATTTTACTAACCTAGAAAAAATAACAACAAAATTCATATGGAAGAACAAAAGGTCAAGAATTTCAAAGGAACTAATGGGAAAAAAATCAAATGAAGGTGACCTAGCTGCGCCAGATCTAAAACTATGTTCAGTCATCAAAACCACTTGGTATTGGCAAAAAAAAAAAAAAAAAGATTAGTTTATCAGTGGAATAGGTTAAGTTCACAGGACAAAATAGTCAATAACTATAGCAATCTAGAGTTTGACAAACCCAAATTTGTCAGCTTTGGGATAAGAATTCACTATTTGACAAAAACTGCTGGGAAAATTGGAAACTAGTATGGCAGAAACTAGACATTGATCCACACTTAATGCCATATACCAAGATACGGTCAAAATGAGTTCATGGTTTAGACATAAGAATGATATGATAAATAAATAAATAAATTAGAAGAACATAGGATAGTTTACCTCTCAGACCTGTGGAGGAGGAAGGAATTTGTGACCAACTAGAGATCATTATTGATCACAAAATAGATAATTTTGATTATATTAAATTAAAAAGGGTTTATACAAACAAAACTAATGCAGACAAGATTGGAAGGGAAGCAATAAACTGGGAAAACATTTTTACATTCAAAGGTTCTGATATAGGCCTCATTTCCAAAATATATAGAGAATTAACTCAGATTTATCAGAAATCAAACCATTCTCCAATTGACAAATGGTCAAAAGAAATGAACAGACTATTTTCAGACAAAGAAATTGAAAGTATTTCTAGTCATTTGAAAAGGTGCTCCAAATCACTATTAATCAGAGAAATGCAAATTAAGACAACTCTAAAATACCACTACACACCTCTCAGATTGGCTAAGGTGACAGGAAAAGATAATGACAAATGTTGGAGGGGATGTGGGAAAACTGGGAGACTGATAATGTTGTTGGTGGAACTGTGAACGGATCCAACCATTCTGGAGAGCAATTTGGAACTATGCTCGAAAAGTTATCAAATTGTGTATAACCTTTGATCCAGCAGTGTCAGTACTGGGCTTATATCCCAAAGAGATATGGAAGAAGGAAAGGGACCCACATGTGAAAAAATCTTTGTGGCAGCCCCTTTTGCAGTGGCAAGAAACTGGAAACTGAGTAGATGCCCATCAATTGGAGAATGTCTGAATAAATTATGGTATATGGATGTTATGGAATATTATTTTTTGTAAGAAATGATCAGCAGGATGAATACAGAGAGGCTTGGAAAGACTTATTTATGTTGAGTGAAATGGGCAGAACCAGGAGATCATTATACACATAACAACAAGACTATATGATGATCAGTTCTGATGGACATGGCTCTCTTCAACAATGAGATGATTTAAACCAGTTCCAATTGTTCAGTAATGAAAAGAGCCATCTACACCCAGAGAGAGGACTGTGGGAACTGAGTGTGGATCACAATATAGCATTTTCACTCTTTCTGTTACTGTTTGCTTGCATTTTTGTTTCTTTCTCAGGTTTTTTTTTTCTTTCCAGATATTATTTTCTTGTGCAGCAAGATAACTGTACAAATATGTATACATATATTGGATCTAACATATATTTTAACATATTTAACATGTATTGGACTACCTACCATCTAGAGTAAGGGGTGAGAGGAAGGAGGGGAAAATTTGGTTTTGAAATTTGGCAATAATGTTTCAATGTACTTTCCACAAAGGATCTTGTTGAAGTGGTAATCAGTGGATTTTTTCTGTTTCTATTTTCCCATCATGTTATATCAATTTAGGACAATTTTCTTGGACTATTTCTTGCATTATTGGGTCAAGGTCTTTTTTTGTCACGGTTTTCAGGCAGTTCAATTATTCTCATATTTTCTTTTCTTGATCTGTTCTCCAGATCTGTTGTTTTTCTTATAAGATGTTTCACATTCTGTTTAATTTTTTCATTCTTTATGATTTTTTGTTATCTCGTGGTCTCTCACTGGCTTCCTCTTGCCCAGCTCTAATTTTCAGAGGTGAGGTATATACTATGAATGGTATAGCACCCTTCAAAATCTATAAAGAAATAAGGGGGAAAGAATGGGCAGATGGGGAAACAAAGGACAAAGGAAGAAGACAAGGGAGAAACATGTTATTTTTGTCTTTGAAACTCTGTATCTCCTTTTCTAGTTGATTAACTCCCCCCCCAACAATAACAGAAAATTTTGCAAGAGTCAATGTTGAAAAAATTACCCATGTTTTATAAATAAAAAGCTATAATAAATACAACAGTGTATTAATGTTTTCTCATATCCCTTCCAACATGTATCATTTTCTATTTTTGACATCTAACCACTTTGAGAGTATGAGGTAGTACGTCAGAGTTGTCTTACTTTACATTTCTCCAAAAAGTACTGAATATTTTCAAAATTGATCAGTTTAATTTCTAACACAGTAAGTATCAACAGATATAACTCACATGAAAATTAATTTTTAAGATTATGAAGGTGTCAGGGAAGATTCTGGGAAGATGTCAGAGTAGGTTGGTAAATTTCAAGCTCTCCCAATTTCCCCCACAAATAGAACATATTTGAAACTCAGGGAGAATATAGACTCCTGGAAAAATCAAGAAGACTTGAAGTAGAAGATAAGAAGAAAGACCCCAGGCAGGGGATTAACCCTTGTAAAGTGCCCATACCTCTGGGCTAGTTCCACAGAAACAAAGCAGGGACCCCTGGTGCAAACTGGGTGTGGTTGGAACCTTAGCAGAAACCACAGATAGAAACATACTATGTGAACAGGGAAGAATGAGGTTCATCTTCAGAGAAGGATACTGAAGTAAAAAAGTTTCCATCCCAAAGAGTGATGAGAAATGGCTCTCTGCCTGGAAAGAATTTATGAAAAAAACTCAAAAAAGAATTTAGAAGTTAAATGAGAGACAGTGAAGAAAAACTTAAAAAAGTAAAATAAAAACCAACCAAGAAAAACCCTCAGGAATTATTGGATTCTCTGAGACATGATAAGACAGTTGTAGGATTTCAAAACCCTCAGGAATCATTGGATTTTCTGAGAAATGATAAGACAGTTGTAGGACTTCAAAATCTGCAGGAATCATTAGATTCCCTAACACATAAATAGACTATTGCAGGACTTCAAAAACTCGCAGGGATCCTTGGATTTCCTGACACATGAAGCAATGGACAATAGATGGGTTTTGGACTATCTCTTGGCTGCTGAAGAAGGCGTATGTGTGACTGTTGTTTACATACCCTCCTTCTAGGACTTCTGGCAATCTTTTACAACACCATGTTGATTTATATTGTTTGTTATATCACTACTTGCATGTACAATTCATGTTTGTTACACCACATTGAGCCTGCACTGGCTGTGGGGAGAGTCATCACTAATAGCCTCTGCAATATTGCTATGTGCTTGTGTAATATCTCCCATGCTGATGGGTTTGTGCATATCTGTTTCTAATAAGACCCTTCAACCCAGAAACCCGTTAGCAACCCCCACTTCCCTTTGGTGCTTTTCATCTCCCTTCCTGAGAAGTCAGGGATGGTGTGACCACTTCCTTTTCAATGTTTTCATCTCCTTTCCTGAGAAGTCAGGGAGGGTATGATCACCTGTGTTCTAAAACAAAAGAAAGCAGGATATGTAAAGGTCTGAAACTCTGAATTAATGCACTGAGGTTGGATAACCGAGCACTAAGGCTAATTACCAATTGGACAATACTCTATTAGTATATGCTTGGAAAATGGCCCTTCCCACTATTCTGTGCTGGTTCAATTTTTTGTTGTATACAGAGAATTGTGGGAAAGATTAGGGGGAGGAGTAAGACAAGCCAAAGTCACTTTGGCGGTAGATGAAGAAAAGGAAGAGAACTGTGTCCATCCAATTCACTTCTACCCCTAAAAACCAAGAAGAAAGACCAAGGACTTTTGCTTAACCAGACTCTGGCTAATTCTAAGGCATACAGGATGCTAATTTGGTCTTCACACTGTATCACCATTTAAAGTTGCTTCCATAAGCATACACACATACACACACACACACATACAAATATACATTTAGATATGCATGTATGTGTCTGAATACATAAATTTATGTATACACTATTCAAATAGCATAGACTATTTGGAAATTAAAAGGATTGCACTTAAGTTGTAGTTGGCATTTTTACAAAAATTGACCTAATATGCTAAAGCATAAAAACCTCATAAACAAATTTAAAAAGAGAGAAGTATTAAACATATTATTTACTGAACACATTAAAAATGTAGTCAATAAATGTAATTTTGAAGAAAATATTCACACTTAAGTGATTAACTTGATGGTGAAGAATGTGTGAATGAAAGAGCAAAACATATAAATAGCAGATAATTGCATTTAAAAAATAACAATAATGAGACAATATGGGATATAGTCAAAGCAGGAGGAAATTATATTCTAAACACTTTCATCAACAAAAAAAGGAAAAAAAAAGGAACAGATCAGGGAATTAAACTTACAACTTAAAAAAACCCTAGAATTAAAAAAGCAACAAATAAAAAAGTAAAAACAAAAAAAAAATAGAAATTATGAAAAACATTGAATTGATAAATGAATAAAAATGAACCAATAACTCTTTCCTAACTCTGAGTCCTCAGTTTTACTGAACTAATTTTCTCCTTCTTTTAAAATTCTTTATTATAAGGGATGCTTCTCTGGGGAGGGGATGATTCAAATCCAGTCCCAGACATGTAACACTTACTAACTATGTGATCCTGAACAAGTCACTTAATCTCAATTGCCTAGTCAAAAAAAATAATTTTTTTTTAAAAAGGAAAAATTTGAAATTGAAAACAAATAGAAATGTCATAATTTAGATCTTGAATTTAGGTACTAAAAGATCACAATCAAGATCACATAACAGTAAAACCCAATTACCTTTTAAAAAGAGATAATTTTATCTTCTCTCCTGGCTGCCAAAGTGGCAACATTTCTTTTTGGGGGGTGACTTCTTGCCTCTGCCCTTCACTCCTAGAGGCAACTGAGATGGATCTTAGTGTCAACAAAAGCAACAAGCCCTTTTTGAGATGCAATCAGGCTGATTTGCATCCAGAAGGTAACAAATGATGAAGGGGCTAGATTCAAAGAAACTTAGTAAGGTCTGTATAAATTAATACAGAATGATACAAGGAGTTACAGGTTAACAATGTATACCAGAGCTTTTTAAACTTTTCCCACTAGCAAACCCCTTTTTGCTCAAGAAATTTTTATGCAACCCTAGGTATGTATGTAAAATAGGTATGTAAATCAACATTCACTGATAATAAATCATAAAGAAATTTATTTTAAAAGCAATTCTTTAGTTACCATTTATTAAAAATGAAAGCAAATTTGCAGATCAATGTGCTTGTTTGTTTTTATATAGAGAATTAAAACTTGGTGGAATATTTGATGCTATAGGTCATAGAGCATCTTCAACATTTTTGAGAGTTGATCAATATTTTGATTTTGCAATTGTCAGTGCTAAAAATGCCAATTTATGTAAAAAGGTTGTTCAAAAGGCAGAAGTATGTTTAAAGCTATGTTAGAAATTGTTGGAAATTCTATCCTAATCCCAAGACAAAATTCATTTAATGATTTTTTTAGGAAACTCCAATTTTTAAACCTGTGTCACTTAACTCAGCAAATTTTCTTGAACTTGTAATGTCAGATGACTGACATTTCTTGTTCAATTGAGTATGATTTATGAACGCAACCAAGGTTTTTAGAATCAATTTTTGAAGAGAAGTATTTTTAAAACTATGTCTTCAGACACTTCAGATGATCAATTATAACATTTACAATTAAATCTTTAGGAAAATTATTTTCAATCATAAAATCATGTGTACCTGTAAATATTTCTAAAAAAACATTTTCCAATTTTTTCTTCCATATATTAACTTTTTAAGTAAAACTTTCAAGTTTATCTTTTAATATAAACATGTAACAATTTTTTCCTTGAAGTAACATGTTTAAATTGTTGCATTTTCTGAAAATGTCTGACAGCTCAATTTTGAGAGCCATAAATCATTATGAAAAAAATTTAGCAAAATTGGATTTCTGCTTAGTGAAAAACATAACAATTTCATCTTTCGATTTCAATATTCTGACTAATTTCAGTCTCTGAAAGCCACTTCACCTTTGCATGTAGTAATAAGCTTCGGAATACATATTTTTGAAAAGGTTTGAAAACAAATAATTGTAAAGGGCACAACTTTTAATGAATATTTTGATAGTATGTGGAAACAACATCTAACTCAGATGAATTTTTTTGACTACAAATGCCTCATGATGGATCATGAAGTAAATAAAACTATGATATCTTCATTGCCACCGACTTTGTGCCATCATTGCTCCAGCACCATTACAATTTTCTGTAGTGAACCTTTATTTGTTTAAAAAATTCATTGACTTTATGACATATATATATACATATATATATACACACACACATATAATATTTATGTATACCTATACTATCTATCTAAAAAATATCTGTTTATCTTATGTACTTTATAAACATCTCTTTTTTTTGCTGAGGCAACTGAGATTAAGTGACTTGCCCAGGGTCACACATTTAGGAAGTATTAAGTATTGAGACAGGTATCCACTGTGCCATCTAATTGCCTTTCTTTCTAAATATTTTATATAAAATAACAACTGTGCAATGTTAGAAATACTAATTATTTCATCTAATTGAATTGCAAACTTTAAGCTATCCTTAAGCCTGATAATAAGTTTCTGGAATTGGTCATTACAAATTTCAGAAATTATTTTGGAAACAATATCATTTGATAAAGAAAAATGAGCTACTTCTGACATTTTAATAGCAACAGGTAAAACCTGATATTTTCCTATTGGGTAGAGCTTTTTAGTTTTTGCAATAAGAAATTTTGTAAGATGCTAGTAAATCATTTTTGCTGATAATAATAAATTTCACAAAACATTGCATTTTTATTTAAAGATTTTAAACGTCATTCAAAATATTCCTTTGGTTTATTGAAGTATGCTGCATACTTGATATCAAGATGCCATTTTAATTTGGCTGGTTTCATGCTCTGTACACTCAAAACTTCATTATAAATTAAGCAAAGAAATTTCCCCACATCATCATCATCATTACTAGAAATAAATACATATTGTAAAAATAATTCAATATACTTTCTTTTTCTTGTTAATTTAGGTGTATTACAATATGGTAGTGAAGACTCTGTCACACTTTCATCAGTATTTTTTATCTCTTCTATCTAAATTTAGCCAATTATCTATAAGCCAAAAATTTTTGTCCTAAAGTATATATTGCTAATAAATACTAGCTTTAGTTTATGAAATTACATTTATTTTTGCTTAATTTTAAAAATTAATGTTCATATCCATACACACATACAGTGGTGATAGTGGGGAAAATTATTAAAGAGTTTTTGTCTTTGCTTGCTGAAATTAAACACATATTTCTGTAAAAGACAGAAATAACAGCAATTTTTAATATCTATTTTTTTCCTGGAACTCACTTAGCTTCTCCTCAAGGAATCTGCATGTTATACCATTTGGTACATCTTAGTTTAGTATTGATATTACTTCATTACCTATGGTACTCTTTAGCAAAATGTAATTGCCTTATCTCTTTTTATTGGATCTACTTTTGCTTTTGCTTGATCTGAGATCAGGATTGCTAGCCCTGTTTTTTTTTTTTTCCACTTCAGCTGAAACATAATAGATTCTGTTCCAGATTTTTATCTTTACTCTGTTTGTATCTCTCTACTTCAAATATGTTTCTTCTAAACAACATATTATAGGATTCAGGCTTTTAATCAACTCTGCTACCCACTTCCATTTTATGGGAAAATTCATTCCATTCACATTCACAGCTAAAATTACTAACTCTATTTCCCAACATTCTATTTTCCCTGTTACATTTTTTCCTTTCACTCTTTCTTTTCTTACCAGTGTTTTGTTTCCTCTCTCAATCTGTCCTTTCTAAAGCCTCTTCTCCTTTTCTTATCACCTTTCCTTTCCAATTCTGCTCACCATTCTATTATCCTCTCTCTTTTCTTTCCCCTTTTCCCTCCTACTTTGCTATAGGGTAAAACAAGGATAATAGCAATTTTTAAAAAGCAAACATTCTAACACAGTACAATACAACAACAAAGATATACTATATGTGATACCTAAATCAGGGATGATGGTAGGAAAATAATACAAGTCTTTATTTTCTGTAATTAAATTATTATGATTCTGTAAGAGCAGAAAATTTTGTATATACAGTAAAAACACTGGAATTCATAACATACAAAAATTTTGAATCTGAACTGAGGTGGCTTTACATGGCATGACAGCATAGGAAGTACAAAATGAGCATCACCAAGGCTGCAGGGAAGTTGCATGGTGTAACACAGGCAGGCACTGAGAGAAACACCTCAGATGCTAATAAGCATCTGACAACAGATTTAAATTCAGGTATTCCTGACTCCAAGCCTGGCACTCTTTCCACTGCACCACCTGCCCTTTCCTTTATACTGTGACTAAAAATTGTAAAGGAAAACAACTGTGAAAGGCTTAAAACCTATGATTAGTGAACAAAAATGACCAATTATTTTCAGATATGACCAATATGTGAATATATTTTGCTTGGCTAAACTTACTTGTTACAAGGGAGGGCTTTTATTAGGAAGAGGAAAGAAAGGAATGATGGAAAAAACTAGAGAGACTTATAATATTGACATCCAAAAAAGAAGAAAAGAATGAAAAGAGAGTCAATGAAATATTTTTAAAACATGTAGACAAGAGCAGAAGATGGTCCAGAAGGGGACATAATGAAGCAGGACAGTGTTGATACTACATACAACAAATACAAAGAATATGTAATTCTTGGTCTCATTACAACCTTCTTTGAAGGTTCTTTGCTTAAGGAAATGCTCATGATCAAATTCAAAATAAAACAAGAAAATATTTAAAAAGTAAAGAAGTAGGGAGGTAACTTGGGGATAAGAAGTAATAGTTTTTCCAATATCATTCCATGTCAGGGCTATTATCTTCAGATTAGGACACCACATTTTTAGAAAGGACATTGATGAATGGGAGAATATCCAGAGGAGAACAACTGAAATGGAAAAAAGGACTAAAGACCATGCTATAGAAGGATCATTTGATATATCATAGATTTAGAACTGCAAGGACCATAGATATTGAGAATAATACCATTTTATTAATAAAAAGGTGAGGACAAGAAAAATTATACATTAGCGTGAAGAAGAAAAGTTTAGAGGGCATTTAGTAGCCAGCTGTCTTTTAGAAAAAAGGACTAAATATATCCTTTCTCACATAAAGCTTTTCAGGATCAAAGATTCAGAGTTAGAAGGAATTCTAGAAAACAACCAATACATCTCAACTTTTCTAAAATTTTATTCACCTCCCTAATTTTTTTTTTTTGTGGTTAGATTTATCCAATGCCAAGAGGGAGAGGCTGAAGTCCCACATTAATATACTATTGCTGTCTTAAGTGAGCTACAATTTCTTACTGTAACTTATTAACTTATCCTCTTAAAATTTGGAAACCATATCGCTTGGTACATATATATTTAGTATATTGATACTACTTTATTGTCCATGGTATCTTTTAGCAAGATGCAGTATCCTTTCCTGTCTTTTTAAACTAGATATATTTTTGATTTTGCTTTTGTCTAAGATCAGAATTGCTCTTTCTGCTTTTTTTTTACTTCAACTGAAACATAATACATTCTAGAAAGCTAGAAAAAGGAGAAATGTTAAATTCCCACTTGAACCCAAATTAGAAATTCTTAAAATCAAAGGATAAATTAATAAAATTGAAAGTAAGAAAACTATTAAACTAATAAATAAAACTAAAAATAGATAGTTTTTTGGCTAATTTGACTTAAAAAAGAAAGAAGACAAAATTACCAGGATCAAAAATTTAAAAAATTTCCAGGGCTAAATGGATTTACAAATGAATTCTATCAAATATTTAAAGAGCAATTACTTCTAATATTATATAAACTATTTGGGAAAATAGGTGAAGAAATACTACAATACAAATATGGTGCTAATACTTAAACCAGAAAGAGCAAAAACAGGGAAAGAAAATTATAGGCAAATTTCCCTAGTGAATATTGATGCAAAAATTTGAAATAAAATATTAGCAAAGACATTACAATAATTTATGATGAGGATAATATTCTACGATCACATGAGATTTCTACTAGGAATGCTGGCTAGTTCAATATAGAAAAACGATTAGCAGAACTGAACATAAGAATAACAAAGCCAACAAGACATATGATTATCTCAATAGATGTAGAAAAAGCTTTTGAGAAAATATAGTACCTATTCATATTAAGAACACTAGAGAATATAGGAATAAACATAACTTTCTTTAAAATGATAAGTTGTATGTATCTAAAACCCTAAGCAAGCATTACCATCCCAATAAGATCACGGATAAAACAAGGATATTCATTATTCCCACTATTATTCAATATTATACTAGAAATGTTAGCTTTAAAAATAAGAGAAATAAGAGAAGAAAAGAAGAGAAAAATAGACACTGAAGGAATTAGACTAGACAATGAGGAAACAAAGCTACCCATTTTTTGCAGATAATATGATGGATATACTTAGAGAATCAATTTTTAAAAACTACTTGAAGTAATGAACAACTTTCACAAAGTTGCAGGATATAAAACAAACAACAGAAATAATCAATATTTCTATATATTAGTAACAAAGTTCAGCAAGATAGAAAAATTTCATTTAAAATAATTATAGACAATATAAAATATTTGAGAATCTACTTACCAAGACAAATCCAGGAACTATAAGAACACACAAGTATAAAACACCTAAACAAATGAAAAAAAAAAATAATGATTGCTCATGGGTAAGCTGACTTAATATAATAAAAATGACAATTCTACCTAAATTAATTTACTTATTCAATGCCATATCAAAAAAATTTCAAAAAATAGAACTAGAAAAATATCCATATCAAATCAAGGGAATTAATTTTGATTCTATTAAATTTAAAAGTTTTTGCACAAAAAAAAAAAATCCCACCAAAATTATTGCTGTTGTCCTTCATTCTCTAAAAGGATTCTGATATCATGGATGTGATGGCATAATGTGCAAGTCAATTAGATTTAAATGAGGGAAAGTTATGCAAAGTCACCAGCCTCACTTTCTTCTCTGGAGCCATTTCTGTCCAGTGACAACAAGATATAGATCAGATGACTGGACATGGGCCCCGATGCAGTGGGAGACATAGGTCTAAGTTTGACTAAGGCAATACGCAATCAGTAATTAAGTCTAGGTAAGAAAGGAGGCAGAGAATCGCCTCTTTTGCCTATCTATCTATCTAACTAACTAGCTATAGCTATAGATATAATCGATCTTCAATCTGGAAGTAAAAACTGTAAGGGTTTCTGGCCAAAACAGAAACAACTGTTATTTACATTCATTTTGAGTAAATCAGGGCCCAAACAATGAACAAGTGGTGGGGCTTGGCCTGGGAACTATTGTTAGTCAATCCATCATGTTTTGACACATGGTACTATTCCAAAAACCAGTGATCAAAATTCATATTGCTTTGGGCAGAGCACCTATAGGTAAGGTGTGATACCCATATGGACAGATTGAATGGAAAAAAAAAAAGAAGAATGAGGAGAGGAGAGGAGAGGAGAGGAGAGGAGAGGAGAGGAGAGGAGAGGAGAGGAGAGGAGAGGGGAGGGGAAAGGAAAGGGAGGGGAGGGGAGGGAAAAGAAGAGGAGGAGAGGGGAAGGGAAAGGAGGGGAGAGGAGGGGAGGGGAAGGGAGGGGAGGGTAGAAGAGTTCCATTACCCAATGTTTCAATTGGATCACCAGTGACACAGCTCCTAATCTTACTCACAAAGTTGTTTGTCCTTCATTCCCAAAGAGGACCACAACATTAGGAAAATAATGCCATAGAAATAGAGAATATTATAAATGTAAAATGTATAATTTTGATTACATTAAATTTAAAAGTTTTGCAGAAACAAAACCAACACAACTACATTGGGAAGAAAAAAGCAAAAAGCTGAGAAACAATTTTTATTACTAGAGTTTTTGATAAAAATCTCTTTTCTAAAATATATAAAGAACAGCATCAGATTTATAAAAATACAAGTCATTTCTCAATAAATAAATGGTCAAAGGATATGAACAGGCAGTTTTCAGATGAAGAAATTAAAGCTATGTATAGTCATATGGAAAAATGCTCTAAATCATTATTGATTAGAGAAATGCACTTGTCAAATCATTTGCTGTCTTGAAGAGGGAAAAGGAAAGAAGGGAGGAAGAAAAATTTGGAACTCAAAATTTTACAAAAGTGAATCTTGAAAACTATCTTTGTATATAATTGGAAAAAATACTCTTAAGTGAATAAAAAAAAACTGTTTATATGATTGCACATATATAATCTATATCAGATCACTTGCTGTCTTAGGGAGGGCAGATGGGAGGAAGGGAAGGAAAAATTGAAATGCAAAATCTTATTAAAAAAATTAATGATGAAAATTATTTTTACATGTAAATGAAAATAATTATTATACTATTTAAAGAAAAAATGACCTGTACTTAATTTATATTTTATATTGAGTATCTTTCCACTCTCCAATTTTAGGATAATCCTAATTGTGAGCTAAAATAACGTTTTAAGTAATTTTTCCTCAGGTTCTGGTTTGGATTTGTCAAGAGTTGGAAAATCTAAGGAAAAGAATCCTATCCTTCTTTTCAGGAGATAGGTTTTCCTGACAATGAAACTATTTCACCCAAGCCTATGACCATACTTAGAGTGAAGTCTTAGGAAGAAAGAGAAAGAGAGTGTTCTTTTAATGTCCTTTACTCTAACATTTGGACTTAGATTGTTTGATTTGGAGTTATTAATACATATTTTTATATATATGAAACACTAACAACAAAAGAATTTTTAAAAAATGAAAGAATGAGTAACTGTAAGTAGAAGGAGCACCCTTTTGGTTTTATGTAGGAGAATTTCTTTAGGCCTTTGATTTTTTTATAATTCTTAAAATTGAAGGAGGGAAACGGACAGTAAGAACCAATTTGAGCATCAGCTAAACTAGTAGAAAAGATAAGCAAAAAGAAAACAGAGTACAGTGCTAGCACAAGGTCATTCTTGATGAAAAAAAAAAGCAATTTATCTTATTTTAAATGATTCTTTCTTCATCTAAAAATTCACCAGTGCTCCAATGGATCTGTGATCTCATTAATGTAGGTACTCCCTCTAGTGATATAAATCACAAACCATCCATGTCTGCCCGATTTTTTTTTTCTATGTCCTTTCATAAATCTGTCAGAGGGATCCATACAACCTGCTGGGAGCCTTTCTCAGGTTCTCTTAACAATGTTAGGATAGCAATAGAATATAAAGGCTGTCCACTGATGACAATAATGGCTGACACTCACATGTCACTTTAAGGCATGCATAGTGCTTTATACACATGATCTTTTCATTTTCATTTCTACTTCATGAGCTAGAAATTATTATTCCCATTTTACAAATAAAGAAAGCTTGACTCAGGGAAATAAAGTGATTAAGGTCACATAACTGAAATCTGTGTCAGGATTATATCCAAGATTTCTCTGATTCCAAGCCCAGTATTCTATCTATATCATACTGCATCTGGTTATCAATTTGTAAGTATTGCTTTTTTATTTTTCATTCTAGAGTTTAATGCTGTGCCTAGCACATAATAAGAGTTTAATAATTACTTATTTACTGACTGACTGACTCTTCTTATGACAGTCACTTGCCTTTTCTTTCTGACTATCCATTTCTCTGATGACATTTTTAATGCTGATTTTCCTGCATAATTGCTCATTTGTAACTTGTTCCAGTCTGCAACTATCTGCTTAATGCCTCCAGCTATATGGGAATTATAGTTGGAATAATCATCAGTGTAGCTCCCTTTTCTTATATACCAAATGTGGTCATTATCATCATTCTCAAAAAGAATAATAGAAAGAATATTAGGCATTATTGGAAACAGCAGCACAGCCCAAGTCCTGCCTCTGGCACATCCATTCATCTTTTCTATTATGTGAGCTGTCCTTGGTATCTAGGGACACCTAGGAGGTTCTAAAAACAATTTCAATGGATCTGGGTCAGATCTCATTACCTAAATGAGATTGGACTAAGTGAGGTTAATGTCTGAAGTGGAACATTCCAAGGAAAATACAGGAGGATAAAGATGATGCCCATGATACAGGAGATGATGACATGCAGACTTGTGAGACATAATAACTTCAGCTTGGTCCCAGGGGAGTATTCCTTGTTAATATAAAACTAAGATCAGGGCTTTCTGTGGTCCTGTATGTAAAGTATATTTTGCCAGATTGAGACCGTTAACCTCAATGATCCTATCATGTTTCAATAGAACTAAATATATAATGCTAGTTTTAACTTATTTTTCAGTCGCATTAATATATTTGTGTTGGCCAAGTATAAAATAAGAAGCACTAATGTTTTCAGCTGAAAATCCTGTTATATGTTTTATAACATTTACAGATCCTCAGTCAGTTTCATATTCATCTTGTGATTCTTATCATGATTCTTAAACTTTTTGGATATTTGGATACTTAGTGCAGTGCCTGAAACATTTGTTGCTCAGTTCACTCTTTATGATTCCATAGACTATACTCTCTACAGGGTTTTCTTGGCAAGGATACTGGAGTGTTTTTCTATCTTCTTTTGTAGAGGATTAAAGTAACTAAAGATTAAATGACTTGACCAGAGTAACATAGCTAGTAAATGTCTAAGTCTGAATTTGAACTTTAGTCTTCCTGACTCCAAGCTCAGCATTCTATTCAATGAGCCACCTAGCTGCACCTGGAACATAGTGGGTACTTAATAAATGTTTATTGATTGAATTTTTTAAAACTTTCCTAAAATAGCTTGTGTGAGAGATATAATTTGAATTATTTTCAAATTTTTCTATTTTTTTTAAATTTTCATATCACCTAATTTGATTTTATGAAATTAATTTGCCTAGTATTACACATCTCTAAAATTTCAGTGTGACTGATTATAACCTGAGGGTAGCTTGGGTTCAAAATTGTCACTATATGCCCTCTTGGTCCCAGAAAAGACAGAATTCTTATTTTCACTGCTAACAAACATCATTATCTGCATTGTAAAGATTGAGGAAGTTAAATAAGGAAAAGATATATGATCTAAGAACACAGTGAGCTGTAAATAGAACTTATCTTCTGATTTTAGATCTTCTCTTTTCTCACTGCCACTTTTTTATTATTCTTATTCTAAACTTATGACTGCATAGGTCTAGGAACTTGCTGCTATAACACCATCTTAATAGTGTCTCCCACAGAGATTATAAATGTTGTTGCTATATTCCTAAAAGGAAATAAATCTTGTGGACAGCAGCAATTTAAAGAAACACTAAAATTAAAAGGGAATGGACATTAGCTAAGACTTGAAAGAAGTCATTGAAGTTAAGAGAGAAAGATGAAGAGGGAGACAATTCTTTGAAATCAGGAAATACCACCAAGTTTTCCAAACATTTTTTTTCTTCCGTAGACTTCCCATGATTCCCCCAATTCCTACCCTCACAGCTGTGAAGCTTTTTATTACTAGGGGAAAAATATAAAGCCATTTGCCAAGAGCTTCCTCTTCTCCTCTCCTCATCTCACATCACTCTGATGCTTTCTGTCATTATCTTTCCCTCTAAACATCTTCAAATAATGAGGTAGCCATTCTCTTTGCCAAGGCAAACCTCTCTATATACACAAATGACTTCATTCCATGTTACTCACTCTAGCAGATTGCCCCTTTTTCATCCCCACTCTCTGCTTTATCTGTCTCTCTTTTTTGTTGGCTGTTTCTCTCCTACTTACAAAAATGCCCATGACTCCCCCATCCTCAAAAAAATCTCACTTGATTCATCCATCCCTATTAGCTATCATCCCATATCTCCCCTCCTATTTGTAGCTAAACTTGAGAAGGCTGTCTATATTGGCTGCCCCAACTTCCTTTCCTCTCATCCTCTCCAATCTGGCTTCTGATCTCATCATTCAACCAAAGTTATTCTCTCCAAAATGCTTTTAAGTTCAGTGACACTGATCTCTTTGTTGTTCCTCAAACATGACAATCCATCTCCTAAATCCAAGCATTTTCATTGATTAACCCCACACTTGGAATGTTATTGCGTCACTTCTCCCTCCAGGCTTCTCAGGCTTCCTTCAAAGTCCCAGATAAAATTCTACCTTCCAAAAGTAGCTTTTCCTAATGATCCCTTTCAATTTCTAGTGTCTTTCCTCTGTTGATTATTTCCACTTTATTTGGCATATAACTTATTTTTACGTGTTTTGCATGTTATCTCCCCCATTAGACTGTGAGCACCTTGACAGCAAGGGTTATCTTACACAGTGTCTGGCTTATAATAGATGCTTAATGATTGCTAATTAAGTGACTGATTGATGAGATTTCCTGTGAAGGAGGGACAATAAGGATGGCAATGTCACTTGATCACAGAGTAAGAAATAGAAGAGTAAGATGTAAGACTAAAAATGGAGGAAAGGGACAGACTATGGAAGGCTTTTAAAAAATAACATTTTATTTTTCCAATTGAACACAATTTTTAATGTTCATTTTTTAAAATTTTGAGTTCCAAATGATTTCCCTCCATCCCCTCTTCACTTCTCTACTAGGGTTAGCAATATGATATAGGTTTTATATACATGCACATATACATAGAATAAATATATATGCAAAACATTCTTCTATTATGTTCTTCCATAACAGACAAAAAACATGAAAAAATAAAGTGAAAAATATTGTGCTCCCATCTGAAGTCAGACTCCATCAGTTCTTTCTCTGGAGGTAGATAGTATTTTTCATTATCAGTCTTTCAGAATTGTCCTAGATCATTATAAGAGCTAATTCACTCACAGTTGATCATCATATAATATTGTTGCTACTGTGTACAGTGTCTCCTGGTCCTGTTTACTTCACTCAGCATCAGTTCATGTAAGTCTTTCCAGATTTTTCTGAAATCATCCTGCTGATCACTTCTTATAGCACAATAATATTCAATTAAAATCACATACCATGTCTTTGACCATTCCCCAACTGATGGGTATCCCCTCGATTTCCAGTTCTTTGTCATCACAAAAAAAGAGCTGTTATAAATACTTTGTGCATACAGGACTCCCCCTCCCTTTTTTTACCTATCCTTTTGAGATAGAGACCTAGCAATAGTATTTCTGGATCAAAGGGTATGCAGTTTTATCACCCTTTAGGTGCAGTTACAAATTGCTCTACAGAGAACTTTAAAAGCTAGATGTGGGTTTTATATTTGAATCTGGAGGTGATAGGAAGCCACTGAAGTTTACTGAATAGGAAAGTGATATTGTCAGACCTATGCTGACTCGAGGAGGATCATTGTGGTGAGTGAAGGATGGACTGGAGTGTCTTGAGGCAGGGACATTAGCCAGCAGGCTATTTCAATAGTCCAAGCAGATGGTCAGAAGGGCCTGCACCAGGGAACTGGTATTATCTGAGGAGAGGAGGGAGCATACATGAGAAATCTTAGGAAGATGGAAAAAACAAGATTTGATGACTGATTGGCTATGGGGGAAGCAGATCCACACACAGGCTGTCTGTGCTTTCTGGAGTTCAGGAGTGTGGGCAAGACTGGTATGAGGAAGAGGAGGGGATGGGTAGGAGTAATTCTGGAGATTCTGCTCCTCTTGTACACTCTCTGTACCAAAAATCACCATAAAGAAAGAGCTTTTCTCAATTACTTTACAGCATAGAGCTCAGCTATGATGATGACCTTGGGGAAAATCTATTTAGGTTACAGAGAAATGCTGGTCTGTATTCTGCAACCTAAAGACAAAAAGTGGAAGGGGAGAGGAGTACAGCTTTCTCTTATGCCTAAAGGCACAACTGAAATGATCCTGACCTTATCTATTTGCAAACACAAGGCAAGCTTTGATTTTGAAATGTTAGTCTTACAGCATTATTTCTGAAATATGAATCATACCTTACTCTTTTAGCATCTAAAATGATGCTATCATTCCAGCTGGGATCGTATACTGATTGTACCAGACAAAACCTGCTTATCACATTATTTTTCTTTTTTATTTTTTTCTTTCTCGGGCTAAAGATGACAATGACTCATTGAAGCAATGCTGAAAAATGGACTTTGGCAGTGACTAATTGCTAAGGCAGTAATTCCGATAAAGCCTTCCAGGCGCATAGCAATTTGTGGCAGACAAATAGTACAGTCCTTACTAAATTCCACATCATGTTTGTCAATGTCATCCACAAACATTTATTGATTGCTATCAGATTCAGTTCTTTTGCTACCTGCTTTTAAGTTGATGGAAAACCTAAAGGGTAACTAGCTGAGTAGGGACTAGGAGGGAAAGAATGATACGTGCATGTATTAAGTGCCTACTATGTGTCAGACATGATACTAAGTGCTTTACAAACAGTAATTCAAAATAACAGTCAGAATTGAAAGCAAACTTTCTGAACCCAAAGCCAGTGTTTTATCTACTATATTATATAACTCATAACTGATCAAGAGGTAAGGATTTCAAAACCTATTGCTAATGATTAGCCTTCTCATAATCCTGACATCCTGATCTATACCATTAGTACAAGGGTAGGGTTGGAGTAAGTAGGTAAAGGCACTAGGGACAAAGGAAGAGGATCTCTTCTCCTGTTAGTTGCTTTTTTCAAAGCCAGGGCAAGAAACATCAAGGTTAGGCTAATCTCTGCCTGCTAGCAGTTGTTTAAGCAGAAATGAGAGTTGAACCTGGTTGCCCATTTGAATACAGGCTGACCTCCATTTGAAGGAAGATTTTTTTTTTAAATTTAAGATCAATTTATAGTATCCAACATATGGTATACTAGAAGGTGGAGCTATTCTGAAAAAGATGCAGCTTGAAAAAAAGTAGGTCCTTATTGCAGCATTTCTGCCTAAATTTGGCAGCACCTGGCAAAGATGCTGAAGAGAGTGGGAGATAGACCTGTCACCTGAGCATACGGTGCAGTTACAGGTCCTTGTCAAAGAATAGCTTATTTAAAGGTGACCCTGCCTTCCTATAACTCCGGGTAGGACAGATCAGCTCCTTTCCTACATGAATCAGGGAATGATAAATTTGCTTTGGATCTCAGAGGTTATCCCCAAGTTTAGGAGCCAGATGATCTTTTTTTTTAATATTATTGTGGTTTTAAACTATAGGTAAAATGTTCATCATAAAGGAGCAGGTTGATATTCAAATTAGCATAATGATATTATCATTTGTATATTGATTTAAAGTCTGTAATGTATACATTGTATACATTATACATTGTATACATGTCATTTGAGCTTCATAATGGCTATATGAGAAGGATATCAGAGGTTTTATTATCTCCCATTTTACAAAGAAGAAAACAGACTCAGAAGGTTTGCCTATAGAGTAAGTACTAGAGGTAAGATCTGAACCCGACATCTTCCTGATGTCAAGTGGGATACTTTGAACATAATGCCATGGAAGATCTATAGATGAACCATGAAAGATTCTCTAGAAAGTCTCAAAGAACTTCTTGGGCCATATACAGAACAAATGGAAAGCTGGTAGTTCAAATTCCCTTTGCATCCAAATCCCTTCCCACCAGGGCCCGCAGGAACAATAGTCCAGTGGCAGCTGGAGCAAGGAAAGTGACAAAGAAAAAGACTGAGGAACTTCCACATAAGTACCCATTTTTGCCTGCAAACTATGTTGCTATCCAAACTTGTATTCTTTTTAAAAAAAAAATTACTAATGATAATTAATACTTATCTGTACATGAGTGTGAAGAACAAACAGACTTCCAAAGTCTAGGGCATGATTGTACCAAAAATATAAGGAAGTCACAATGAAATTGCTAGGAACTATGGCAACTTTGGGTTTGTGGAGCTCTGACTCAGAGAATCACTATGAAAATTGCATCCTCTATATGGTAAGACAGGTTGGCCCCTGAGCTATTGCACTTGACTAATTCTGCTGCTGGGAACTCAGAGTACAAAGAGGCATTTCTCTAGGGTGATGTTGAAGGATTTAACAGTCTGGTGAGTTTCCAAAAATATGTGTGACAGAGTGTGTGTGTGTGTGTGTGTGTGTGTGTGTGTGTAAATCTGATATGTGCTACAGCAGCAACAGAAGCAGATTATACTGGTTCATGTCCTGTCATCCATAATCCTTCAGAAAAGTACTGTCATTTTACCATTATCAACCAAGGGAAAGAGAAAGTGAATTCCCTTTTGGTAGAATTTTACACCGATTCATCCATTCTAGAAAGGCAGAAAGTGACTACAATGGTGCTGTCTTCAACAACACACAAGTTAAAATTGGAATGATGCAGAGATTAGCAAGGCCCATGAACCACAGAGGTAACAAATTAAAGTAGCAAGGAAGAGATTAGTTTTCATATCTATGGATAAGGTAAGAGCTCATTACCAAACAATGGAGAACAAAGATTCACAGAAGATAGAATAGATGAGTTTGATTACATAAAATTAAGCAAGTTTTACACAAACAAAGCCAATGCTACTAAAATTAAGAGGAAAGCAGGTAATTGGGAGAAAATTTTTGCAGCAAATTCTTAAAATAAAGTTCTCATTTCCCAAAATATATATATTTTTGGGTATTTAAATTTATAAGAACAAGAGCTATTTCCCAATTGAACAATGGCCAAAGGCTGTTAATAGGCAGCTTTCAAAGGAACTCAGGCTATCAACAATCATATTAAAAAAACAAAGTTCCAAATCATGAATAATTAGAGAAATATAAATTAGAAGTGCAAAATTTAAGATTTTACCTTACACCTATCAGACTGATAAAGTTGAACAAAAAAAGGATGGCAATTCTGCAGGAAAATGAGAACATTAATCCACTGATAGTAGAGTCATGAATTGGTCTGACCATTCTAAGCAATTTGAGATCATACTTCATTAAATTCTGAACATTATTTGACCCAACAATACCACTACTAGGCCTATATTCCAAAGAGATCATAGAAAGAATAAAGGATCCTATATGTACAAAATATATCTACAATAACTCTTTTTTTCATTAACAAAGGGCTGAAAACAAAAATTGGGATGCTCTTCAATTGGAGTACGGACTAGGCTAAACAAATTATTGTATATAAATGGTATATAGTTATAATAGACATAATATGCCTTTTAAAAGGATGAAAGGAATAGCTTCAGTGAAACCTGTGAATACTGAGACAAGCTGATGAAAAGTAAAATGAGCAGAAATGGAAGAAAAATACACACAATGACTGACAACACTATAAAAACAACTTTGATAAATTTAAGAACCCTAATCAAAGCAATAACAAATTTTGATTCCAAAGGACTAAAGTTTAAACATGCAATCTATCTGGATTTAAAATGAGACTCTTTTTTGACACAACCAAAACAGGAATGTGTTTTGCTTAACTTTCAGTATTTGTTACAAAGATTTTGATTTGTTTTCCCTACCTTCATTGTTGAAAATTGGCAGGGAAGGGGGAGTGGAAGGGAAAGAAGACTGATTATTGTTTAATAAAAAAAAATTGAGCAGTTTAACAAAAAAAAGAAAGTAACTAAAAAGTACAGACAATTTTATCCTGATGTCCCACCCCTAGGCACATGTTTCAAGAAAATCAATATGTTTTTAAAGGTCCTGAATAACATCAAAATATTTATAACTACTATTTTTGTAGTAGCAAAGACCTAGAAACAAAGTAGATGTTCATTGATTAAAGAATGACCAAACAATTGTGATACCTGTAAAATATAAAATAACTTTACTACTAATAATTCTAAAAAACTATGAAAGGATAAATACAGAGAAACATGAGAAGATTTATATGAATGGATATCAGCATATAAAGTAAGCAGAATCAGAAAAAGAAAATACACACGGACAAAACAAAGCAAACTGAAAGATCAACAAAAAAATAAAAACTGAATTCTGTGAGATTACAACAACCAAGCATGGTACCAAAGAAGAGAGATGAAAATGTACCCTTCTCCTTCATCAAAGTGATTGGGGACTTTGTATTGGAAGAGAAAGTATGAAAAATACTACATTTAATACTATACTAGGTTAATGTATTGGTTAGTTTTGTTGAATAGGGGTTTCATCCCCCCTCTTTTAAAAAATCTGTTATAACAAATGAGGGTGGAGGATGTATTAGGAAATGGAGGTTCTTTTTAAAAAAAAAGGTATCAATAGAAATGAAAACAAAAGTGAAAACAAAACAAGGGAGTATAGCTTATAATTTTGCTTACCAAATGATTGTTTATTGCAGCTTGTAGTCTACTGATCTATTAAGGTACTCTTTGACATGTGTACAAAATTCCATCTCTAATCCCATACAGCCAGATCCTGCCAAGCTGCAAATAAGAGTGTATTTGTAAAGTATAATGCCTGGATCATGGGATATGCTTAATAAATTCTTATTCCCTGTCTCTTTTGCAGGCTTCAAAAATCCCAACAGTAAAAAAATTCATAACAATCTGGCTTTTTAAATGAATCTATATTATTGTGAAAGGTTAATATCTATTTTCTCTAAGTTATCTTGCCAGTCAGGTGCACTGGAAACGGAGTAAGTCTGGTTACCAAAAGAAGCCAGTCGGAGCCTGCAGTAAACCAAAGTCTTCTTCAGTCCCAGATGCCTTTGCTAATGTTTGCTGACTGACCTTACAAAACCGTACACACAAAATGGTTCTAAACAAATCTTGTTGTCAACTGTTCCTGCAAAACGTTCTCCTTCCCTGTCCCACCTGTTTCTGAGAAAGACTGTCCATTCCTTATCCTAACTCCTCCCGAAACCTTCCTTTTGTGGTTTTTTAAGGATAAATTACCCTTCCCTCTCCTAGGCTGTGAGTCTCTTCATACTCTGTACTGAGTTGCCTTAGCAATACTTTTTGATTTTCTTCCCTCAAGAAACTTTTCTGATGCAAATTAAAACAATTCTGAAGTATCACTGTATACCTCTCAGATTGGCTAAGATATTAGGAAAAGATAATGATAAATTGGAGGGGATGTGGGAAAACTGGGGCACTCATAACTGATTCAGCCATTCTGGAGAGCAATATGGAACTATACCCAAAGGGCCATCAAACTATGCATACCCCCTGATCCAGCAATGTTTCTCCTGGGCCTGTATCCCAAGACATCATAGAAATGGGAAAAGGACCCACATGTGCAAAAATGTTTGAAGCAGCCTTTTTTGTAGTGGCAAGAAACTGGAAATTGAGTGTATGCCCATCAGCTGGAGAATGGCTGAATAAATTATGATATATGAATATTATGGAATATTGTTCTATAAGAAACGAACAGAAAGATGATTTCAAAAAGACCTGTAGAGACTTACATGAATTCATACTAAATGAAGTGAGTAGAACCAAGAGAACCTCATATTTTCACCTTTTTATTGTTGTTTACTTGCTTTTTGTTTTCTTTCTCATTTTTTCTTTTTTGATCTGATTTTTCTTGTGTAGCATGATAATTGTGGAAATATGTATAGAAGAATTATACATGTTTAACATATATTGGATTACTTGCTATGTAAGGGAAAGGGTGGCAGAAGGGAGAAAGAAAAAATTAATTTAGAACACCAAGTTTTTGCAAGGGTGAATGCTGAAAACCGCATATATTTTGAAAATAAAAAACTAAAAAAACTTCTCTGCTTTCAACTCAGCTTAGGTTCCTCTGCATTTTGAGGGGTGGGCTTTGTGCAGTTGACAATATGATACAAAATCATTGCTTTCAGATTATAAAAATAGGATAATTTTTTCACTAGAACTCTAATCCCCCTGACAAATCCTGTACACTAGCTATCTTTGTCCTAGTTGTTTTGCTTCCAGACCAGAAACCATACTGAAAGATCTTAACCCTTTCACCTCGAGAATTCCCATTTTTTGGATGCCCATTAGTTGGAGAATTGTTGAATAAGTTGTGGTATATGAATGTTATGGAATATTATTGATCTGCAAGAAACGACCAATAGGATGATTTCAGAGAGGCCTGGAGAGACTTACATGAACTGATGATAAGTGAAATGAGCAGAACCAGGAGATCATTATACACGGCAACAATACCATAGGATAATCAATTCTGATGGACGTGGCTCTCTTCAACAATAAGATGATTCAAATCAGTTCCAATTGTTCAGTGATGAAGAGAGCCATGTACACCCAGAGAGAGGGCTGAGGGAACTGAGTGTGGTTCACAACATAGCATTTTTACTCTCTGCTGTTTGCTTTCATTTGTTTTCTTTCTCTCAGTTTTTTTTTTCTTGATCTGATTTTTCTTATGCAGCAAGATAACTGTATAACTGTGTGTGTGTGTGTGTATATGTGTGTGTGGATATGTGTATGTATTGGATTTAATATATATTTTAATATATTTAACATGTATTAGACCACCTGCCATTTAGGGGAGAGGGTGAGAGGAAGAAAGGGAAAATTTGGAACAGAAGATTTTACAAAGGTCAATGTTGAAAAATCACCCATGCATATGTTTTATAAATAAAAAGCTTTAATTTAAAAAGAGAATTCCCATTCTAGAATCTTCAAGTTGTAGAAAGTAATTTGAATTATAGGGTTGGCTACTACTTTAGGACCTGGCTATTGATTCTATGCTGGAAATGTGCAAACAATAAAACATGTATAGATACAAGGGATCAGGAAAGGTCTCCCAGACTTTTCACTAGACACCTAAATTTTAGAAAGCACCTTTAGTTCTCTGCCCAGTCTAGAATCAACTCCAGACTATAAACTGGTCCTTTAGGCATGGTCTGGCCCCCTGCCTAAAGTAGCTTTCTTGGTTCTGTTCTTATTTAAACTCAAACCTTGATGTGTCTCAGACTACAGATAGGAATGTAGGTCCCAGCAGCTGCTTGCCAAGCTAGGAGGTCCTTCCTGATTACTATGATTTTCCCCATTCCTGCATCCAGATAGCAGCTAGGAAGTGTCTCTTGGGTTATACCCACAGGAGCCTCCATGGTCTAACAGTTCTAATTTCCAGAGTCATTTAAGATTAACCTGCCTGGCAGTCAGCCAGTGAGCTCTGGCCAAACACATTCATCACTCTCCACCCTACCCCCAAGCCACAAGGCCTCTGTCGCTTCACAAGGACTCTAGCTTGTCAAGACTGAATGCTCCCCAGTTTCCGAGGACAGATATAGTAGACTCCTCCCAAAAGTGGGGGGGGAGGAGAATTGAGACGAAGGAGATAAGTACTAGAATCTGCATTAATGTTCACTCTCTTTAAATCATCATCAGTATTATCCAGCTCCAGGGGAAACAGGACAACAATTCAAATAGATGAGTGGGGAATTCATGGGCACTGGTTACACATATACATAGACCACATAGTATCATATTTCTTGATTTAAAAATCCCAGTGATCCACAATATATTTTCAGAAGTGATTCATGGACTCTTTTCTTCTCCTTTCTGGGAAGACTTGCCACATTCTTCCCCCTCCACTTCTTCCTACCACTAATTCCAATGCCCCAGAAATTTCTGATATCACTAATGTCAGTATTCACTCCAGTTGATGTTCACACTCCATTCTCTGAGACTGTCATTATGTAACTCTAATTTTTGTCCTTCCATAAGGTCACCACAAGGGGGTCACTGAATATAATATAATAACATTAACTAGCATTTATATTGTGCTTTAAGGTTTGCTGTTTTATAGTTCACATTATCTCATCTTATCCTCCAAATATTTCTGGGATTTAGGGGCTATTATTATCCTCTTTCCCTGAGGAAGAAACTAAAGTTAAGTGACTTGTTCAGAGTCCCACAGCTAATAAGTAAATGTCAGGTCTTTCTTACTCCAGGTCCAACACTCTATTGTCCCATTTAGCTGCCTATCCAATGAATGATGTCCATACCAGAACCTTCCTTGTTTATCTGAAACAGAGTTCATCTGAATTTCTCACCCTCTCTTCAAGATTGACTGTCCATAATTTTTTTTCTTTATCATATATTACTCTGGCGATGTCCTTTATAACACATGTATAATTCCTCATTTTCAGTTTATCATAATCTGCTTCTACCCACCCTAATCTGTCCTGTACTGATCCTCAACTTCATTACTATGGAAATTGTAGCATTCTATGACATAACATCCCTAAAAAATTATTGGTGTTTTTGGGGGAAATGGGCCTTTTTTCAAGGTAAAGAACTATTCTATTTCCAGAGGCAAATTAGCTCTCTTTCCTCCACTTGCTCGATTATGGCCTGCCTCCATGTCAGTTTGAAGTATCTGAGAAACAGCTCTATATTTAATTATATAGCACAGTCAGGATAATTCTCTACATAGGAAAAAAACTAAGATGAAGAATGACTATCTTCATCTTAGTTTTTTTTTCCTATGTAGAGAATTAGGCAGAGATCTAATTCTGCCACAATTGTGGATCTCATTTAGAAGAATGCTAAATTCCAGGGCGTGATGTTATCAACACAATGTCACCTAAAAGAAACAGAAGCATCTGAAGGCCTCCATCCATCAGGAACCCTTTTTGGGCTTGCACTTTGCTCTGGATCTCCTCTGGAATGATGGCCAATGCTTTGGCAAAGATATCCAATAAAAGATAAATGGCTAAAAAAGCTGTGATGGCATGTTTTTGTGCTGTAAGAAATGAGAAAATAGAAGGCTTCAAAAATACATAGAAAGTATTGCATGAAATGATACAGAATGAATGAGTAGAAACAACAATTTGTACTATAATATCAGCATCATAAAAATTAACAAATTTCAAGGACTCATATAAATTAATAAATAATTAAATAAACGGAACCAAGAGATAATTTATATGACAACAAAGTAAAAATAAACAACTTGGAAAACTGTAAGCAAATCTTGTTATTGTTTTTCAGACATGTCTGAAATCCTGTGACTCCAGAGGCCATAAGATACCAAGCTTTGTGTTTTTTTCTATCTCTTGAGGGCTGTCCAAGCTCATTTTCATTCCTTCTGGGATACTATCTAATCATTTCCTCCTCTGCCACCCCCCTTCTCCTTTTGCTTTCAATCTTTCCCAGCATCAGAGTTTTTTCCAATGAATCCTATCTTCTCATTATGTAGCCAAAAAATTTAAGGTTCCCCTTCAGTATTTGTCCTTCCAAAGAATGTTCTGAAGTTAATTGTTTTAAGTATAGATTGATTTGATCTCAAGGATGGACAGAAGCAGCTACACTCAAAGAAAGAACACTGGGAAATGAATATAAACTGCTTGCATTTCTGTTTTTCTTCTCGGGTTATTTATACCTTCTGAATCCAATTCTCCCTGTGCAACAAGAGAATTGTTCGGTTCTGCACTCATATATTGTATCTAGGATGTACTGTGACATATTTAACATGTAAAGGACTGCTTGCCTTCTGGGGGAGGGGGTGGAGGAAGGGAGGAGAAAATCGGAACAGAAGTGAGTGCAAATTACCCTGGCATGGGTTGTGTCAATAAAAAGTTATTTAAAAAAAAAAGATTGATTTAATCTCATTGCTGTCCAAGACACTCTCAGAAGTCTTTTCTAATCATCAATTGATTCTGCAGCATTCAGCTTTCCTTTTACTCCAACTCTCATAGTCATACATTACTCCTGGAAAAACCAGACTTTTGACCATATAGACTTTTGTCAGCGAAAGGATGTTTCTGCTTTTTATTATGTTGTCCAGATTTGTCATAGCTTTCCTTCCAATGAGCAAGCATGTTTTAAATTTCATGGCTGCATTTGCCATCTGCAGTGATCTTTAGGCCCAAGAATATAAAATCTAACACTGCTTCTACTTCAGCTCCCTCTATTTGTCAGGAAGTGATGGGACCAGTTGCCAAGATCTTAGATTTTTTTTTTTTGATGTTAAGTTTCAAGCCAGTTTTTTTATACTCTCCTCTATCACATTTATCAAAAGTTTCCCAATTCTTCTTCACTTTCTGCCATTAGATTTACATCATCTGCATATCTGAGATTGTTGACGTTTTTTCCTGGCAGCCTTAATTTCAGCTTTTGATTCATCCAGTCTGGCATTCTACATGATGAACTCCAAATATAAGTTAAATAATAATGTTACAAAAAAGTCTTTGCATACTCCATTTCCAATCCTAAATCATTGAGTTGTTCCATATTCGGTTCTTATTGTTGCTTCTTGATTCATAGGGTCAGGAGACAATTAAGATGATCTGGTACTAACTTCTCTTTGAGGACTAGTCACATTTTGTGGTGATTCACACAAAGTCTTTTGCTGATGAAGCAGAAAGAGAATTTGAAACTGAAAATAGAAATGATATTTTTAAAAAGAGACAGTTAAAAACTATGATCAATACAGTGACTATTCATGAATTGGTTAAGGAGAAAGGATAATGAAACAAGCTATTCATTACAGAAAGGTGATAAATTCAGGGTACATGATGAGATATGTATTTTTGTGTACAGCCATGGGGGGAGAATTTGTTTTGCTTCACTATGAATAATCATTACAAGAATTTGACTTTTTTTTCCTTTAAAAAATGGGTGGGAGGTAGGCAAGAACATGTTAATTTAAAAAAAAATAGAATGGTGAGAGGGTATTACAGATGTGAAATGCTGTATGAACTTCCAGACAAAAATATTGTTTTATTTTACTTAAATTCTTTACTTTGTTACAAGAGACTTCTCATAAAGTAGGAACAACATGTAAGTATAATAAAAACAAACAACATAAAATTGGGAGAAAATGCCTTATGTAAAAATCTATCTCCTTTTAATGGTAAATACATTTGAATAAAAAGAGATGGTATCCTTATTCCAAAAGCTGTCAACTTTCCAGACAATATATTGTAAGAACTGGAAAATCAAGGTACTAATCTTATTTTGCCCTTAGTTTTATGTTAAATTCATTAAATTTACCATAATTTTAGTGTAATCTATTTGGCAGGGAGTGTCAAATTTTAGCATTGTATCGTTAGTGCTATGTGATTTCATCCCTCTTCTACTCTAAAAGTGTTTGGAATATATACATTCATAAAGCTTTCATATTTCTTCTGGAGTCATTTCTTGTTGTCCTGTTCTATATCCTGACTGGACCCAGATGGCTTCCACAGCCCTGTCTCACTTAAAACCAATTCACTAGTGAGTCACGACATTATCTTCTTGATATCAAAGGACAAACAACAACAACAATATTTTAATTTTCTAAGCATCCATAAATTTTTCAAGGTAGGTGCTCCCTCCACCAAAACTGATCACAAAGCCTCTCAAACTTAGTAAATGAGAATTGTGGTAGCCAAAAGTTTCACCACCTACCCTATACCTATCCTGCTTCTGTGCCTTTCTAAATTTGGCTGAGCTACATTGTGTGCTGTGACAAATCAGTATAATTGATTTAGCTCTTCTCAGTAATGCAATGATTCAAGACAATTCCAAAAAACTCATGGAAAATGCCATCTACATCTAGAGAAAGGAATTGTGGAGTCCAACTGGAGATCAAAGCATACTATCTTCACCTTTTTGTTGTTTTTTTGTGTTCTTCCCTCTATCTTCACCTTTTTGTTGTTTTTGTGGTTTTTCCCTTTTATTATATTTCTGAATGATGTTAAAATATGATTAACATATTAACATAACATGTATAACCTAGGTCAGATCGCTTGCTGTCTTAGAGAAGGGGATGGGATGGAGGGAGAAAAAATTGGAACTCAAAACTGTTAAAAAAAAAAAATGAATGTCAAAAACGTTCTCTTCATGTAATTGGAAAAAATAAAATAACTTACTAAAAAAAAATAAATATAGGCAGACTGGACTTTATATGACATACAGAGTCCATCACTGGGCCCATACTCTGGGGGGGGGCCTGCCAAAGTTTATCCTTTGCTGGTATAGTCTTTGGGAGCCCAAGGTCACCTCCATACCACAATAAGGCAAAACTTTAGTAGAGAAAATACATATGTGTAAATTTAACCAAAGTTCAATAAAATTCATTTTTTGGATAATTTTGTAATCCTTCAACCTATGCATGCTCTGGTATCAAAAAAAATTAGAATTACAATGTAAAATGGACGAATCATTCAACCTGTGTGGGTTTCTCTGCTGTGACTCTGTTCATGTGGCAAGGGAGAATGTTTCTCCAAGTATTTTGACTGAAACACATGGTTAGAGCAGAAGGAAGTACATCTGCTGAAGCAATTCAGACCTGCATGGTGCCAAAGCACCTGGACTGTGCTTGTGTCAACAACAAAACTTTCCAAACTAAGCATCAGACAAAAAAAGTGTACCAGGTGTCATGTAAAGTGTAATTTTAACTCAGGCAAAAAAGGAAGCTCCCAGCAAATCAAGACTCCCGCTCAGGACAATAGTCTGGGAAAACATCTCTCTCACCATCAGGGAATAAAAAGTCATTTGAAAAAGGTTAAGTATTCCTAAACGTATTTGGAATGAGGACTTCAAAACAAAACATCCTGAAAATAAATTTGTTTTGGGGAGTTATCTCTTTAAAAAAAGAGTCTGTTTTCCTAAGCTCAGGAAAGAAAAACTGACTCATGAGACTAGTCACTATTTTTTAAGATATGAGATTTTTAATTTCCCTGTGAGATCTACTTTCACTCTAATAAATCCCATAATCCTGTTGTCTCTACACTATTAAGGATGCTTTGTTATTAGCTTGAAAGAATGAGAGATGGTTTCATTTAAAGCAAGTGCCTCCCCTCTTTTTTTTTAGATAATGGGGATTGTCACTTACCCAAAATCAGGCAGCTTGTAAGTATTTGAGATTCAATTTGAACTCAGGTTCTCCTAACTTCAGGGCCAATTTTCTATCTACTGGGACACCTAATTGTCCCTTCCCCTCTCTTCTTAAAAAAGGTTAAAAAAAAAAAAGTAAATGATTTCATTCTATAAAGTGGAGCTTTATCAGGCTTTTTAACTGACAATATTTACATTTGACAAGTTAGGAGCATAGCTGGACAAATATCTAGGCTTAGCATTGCCTTTTCCCTGTCCACTCATTTATGTGGAGAACAGAAGAGATCTGGAATTGCAAAACTGGGATACCCCAAAACCTGTTTTATTGTTAAATCGTCTAGGCTTCAGAAATTTAAAAAAATAAGAAAGGTTCATTGTACAGTTGGGTGATGTTTCTGACAGGGAGATGGAAGACTTTGAATTGCAAAGTTTAATTCAAAGGAAACCCAGACTTGAGGGAACCACCTGGGACCATTGTTATCCTTCATGCTCACAGAGGAGTCTCCCTCTGCATCCAGGGCCATCTTCAATCATCCTCATCTGTATCTGGCCAATGTATCCAGATGGCTCTGGAGGAGACCTTGCATAGCTCTCCCTCAATTAAATCTAATCTACTTGCATAGCATGCAAAGTATCATAATGTTTCCCTGATGTCATAGTACTCTTCAAGAACAAATGACAATAATTCAAAGAGCATCAAAATGACATCAGGATGTGAGGATCAAATAGCTACTTAGCTACTGAGGGTGTTTCAACTCTTTCTTCTAAAATCTCAGTCCCAGAAGCTAACTTTTTCTATTGTACAAGGGAGATTTGAAGCTAAGACTCTAAAAAGAATAAGATAAATTATTCCACAAGGTTTAAAAACAAAAAGAAATAAGGTCTGCTTCCTTCCACTAGGATTATTACTGGTTTTGTGGCTGCTTTCCTAAAAGAATTATATAATATATTGGTCATCTTGCCATCTAAGGGAGGGGGTGGGAGGGGGGAAGGAGGGGAAAAATTGGAACAAAAGGTTTGGCAATTGTCAATGTTGTAAAATTACCCATGCATATAACTTGTAAATAAAAAGCTATTAAAAATGTTTTTAAAGTATCCATGATTTAGACATAAAGAGTAATGACTGAGTGATTAAAGGGTGATAATTAATAAAGAGTGATAATTTTAAAAAAAAGTTTGTGGCAGCCCTGGCGGAGAGGGTGGGGAGAAAAAGGGGGTAATTTGGAACAGAAGGTTTTGCAAGGGTCAATGTTGAAAAATTACCCATGCAAAAAAGCTTAAATTTAAAAAATAAACATTTATTAAACATAAAAAAATCATTATGTAAAACATCTCTGGATTTTGAATTCATAGAGCAGAATTTAGCTGTTGTCCTTCATGCTCAAAGAGAATCAAATGATATCATTACGTTGGGTCATGGTCTAGAGTGTCCAACTATGGTCTGTTGGTCAGACCAACATGAGTTCAAAATGCTCCAGTACAGGATGGGTGCAGATAGTCCACATGAACATTTGCAGTGGAGAAGTCTCTAAGTTTGTGCATCTTATATTTCTCTTAAACTACTGCAATTGTGTTTTGCTTATAAAACACAAAGCCTTCTTTGATGATACCATGCTGGGCAGTCCCATGCCAGTGTCTCCTATGTCTCACAATTTGATTGCAAAATTTTTCAGAGAGACATTGAGAGTGTCCTTGTATCATTTCTTTTGACCTTCTTGTTAGTGCTTGCCTTGTGGAAGTTCTCTGTAAAAGTCTTTTGCAAATGTACCTTTGGCGTTGGAATAGCTTGTCTTCCCCAGGGCAGAAGGATTTGAATGCTTGGAGTTCAGACAGAGAAAGGTGCTCTGTGTCTTGTATTTTATCCTGCCAGGTGATCTTCAAATTCTTCCTAAGACAATTCAAATGGAAGTGATTCAATTTCCTGGCACGATGCTGTATACTGTCCAGGTTTCACAGACATGTAACAGTGAAATCAGCCCAAAGGGTCTGTAGATCATCAGTAGATCATCATGTAGATCAGTAGATCATGGAGACAGCTTAATGCCTACTTTCTCTCTCAAAAACACTGATCAGTTCTTCACTGCTTGTACTAATTTTGGCCTGACAATTAATACCTAGAAAATACAGTTTTCCACCATTCATACATGGAACCATCAGTTACAATGAATGGTGAAATTTTGAATTCTGTAAATAAATTCGCTTGCTTGGACTTCTGAGGATGTCTACCTAAATGATAAGATTGATGCATGCATTGCCAAAGCCAGAGCAGTGTTTGAGAACACTAAACATTCAAATGTACAATCATCTGTAAATAAAAAATTGGGGGGCATTTAAGTGGTGTAGTGGATAGAACACCAGTCCTGAAATCAGGAGGACCTGAGTTCAAATCTGGTCTCAGACACTTAACAGTTCCTGGCTGTGTGACCCTGGGCAAATCACTTAACCCCAAATGGGGTTGCCTCAGCAAAATAAATAAATAAATAAATGAAACAAATTGTGCATCAACTCTCCCTCTGTTTTAGTCTTGACTTGTAGTCTTTTCAAATTAAATAATTTATCATCAGTGCAGTAGCTGACCTTGATACCTTTTTAAAACATATTATAGGTTTCAGACTGCTGAAAACATCGTGCAAAAAGCATGGAAGCAACCACACAGCCCTACTTCACTCCATTGGTGAAAGCCCAAAAACATTATCCATTATCCAGAGCCCATGCAAGCATGTCATCATAAAACTCTTTGTGAGGAAGACATAGCCAAAGTCTTAAGCTAAAGCTAGAAGCTGGGCACAGAAAGTAGTTTGCTGGGTACTGACATCACTGAAATAGATCTCCGGCCCTGTAGCCACTGGTGAGGAGGTCTTAATTCCCACACCTGGACTTACATGTTACTTATGTATGTCTCTGCCCACACATGACTTATGAGTGCTCTTCCACAGGTGAGTGCTACTCGTGTCAAGTCTTGCCATTGATGTAATTGTGGCAAAGTGTACCTATAATTAAAGGAGAAATTTTTTTGCTTCATTCTTTTGCTATTTCCATTTCATTAAATGCCATTTCTTAGAACTAACAGTTAATGGTTATTAGTGAGATTTTATGAGCCATGATTTTGAGTGGTAGCAAGTTCACAAACTACCTGGAGGACCTGCTTCATGAGTTGAAGGGCCTCTAGGTATAAGTACTAAATCAGTTTTACACTCATTAACTTGCTAATATGTGCCTTCTATGTACAAAACATTTGTTCTCTTAAAAGCTATAGGAGAAAGGGAGCGGGAGCAATTATTGTTTCATAAAATCTTAACATGTTTACTAGAATTTCAAAATTCTAAGTGAAAGACTGTAGTACCGTGAAATACTGAATATTCCTCGACTTTTTCTCTAATTCATGCCCATCCTTGAAAAGCAATTGGAATCAAACAGAATTTTGGAGTGAATGGAAAATGAAATTATCTAATCTATATAGATTATATATAATATATATGTATATTATATACATATGATAGATATTAATATAATGATTGCATATTATATATGTTACATATATAATAAATATATGTGATGCAATATAACATATACATATTATATATAATAAATATAATGATGTGTAATTATAATGATATATGTTATATTATATATATGTATATCTGGAGGCAGAAGACTTAGATGCAAATCCTTAATCTATGATGCTACCAGTGTGAGCTTGGGCAAATCACTTGATGTCTCTGGGCCTCTGTTTCTTAATCTGTAAAATGAGTAGATTAGTCTAGATGACATCTAAGTGTTTTTCCTGTTCTGACATTTTTTGATCTCTGATTCTTGATTTGTCACCTTCTCTCTAACTCTGCCCTATTCACCTCATAGAAAGATCACTAGTATCAATCTAAAGAAGGAGTACTTGGGCTGCCCAGAGACCCAGAATTGGCACATCACCATATGGGGATCTGAACGTCTCCAAGCTTTCTCTGACCCCTCACAAATGACATGCAGGCACCGATGATTTAGATCCTATTCTCCTTGCTTAGGTCCTTCTGAAGAGGCAATAGCCCCTGAATACTGTAAGCCTCATTTATATTCACCATCTACTAACTCTATACTAATCATTTCCAATCACCTCTTTCTCTCCATATCCCTATGGGAAAGCATGAGTATATATATAATTATACAGTATATTACTATATACAATTATTATATAATACATTTATAGATATATAAATGCACACACACTGAAGTGTGTGTTTGTGACAGAGAGAGAAGACAGACAGATTTAATGAGAGACAAAGAAAGAAAGAAAAAAGAGACAGAAGAGAGAAACAGAGAGAGACAGAGAGAAGGTGTGAGAGAGAAGAGACAAAAAGAGAAAGGGAAAGAGGAAGAGGAGAGAGAATAGAGGGGGAGTGAGGGAGAGGAAGAGGAAAAAGAAGGAGTAGAGACAGAGATAAAGGGAAAAAGAGAGAGAGTAAGAGAGAGAGAAGAGAGAGTGAAAGAGACAGAGACACACAGAGAGAGAGAGAGAGAAGAGAGGGGAAGAGGAGAGACTTAAGAGAGAGGGAGGATGAGGAAGAGGGAGAGAAAGAGGAAGAAGAAAAAGAGGGAGGAGAAAGAGAGAAGAGAGAGAGAGAGAGAGAGAGAGAGAGAGAGAGAGAGAGAGAGAGAAGAGAGAGAGAGAGAGAGAAGGAGGGAGGGAGGGAAGAGGAAGAAGAAGAAGAAGAAAGAGAGGGAGGAGAGAGTGCCAACATTAATCATGTCTCTGTGTGAGAGATGGAGAGATCATGAAATTTAAGGAAGCTGAGGAACTGGGAGATATCCAACCTGAAAATTATGATGTAGACCAAGTTTCATTGTTTTTTATAGGTAGAAAAGAGTTAATGCTGTTTCATGGGAAGCTTAATGTATGGAGCCCAAGTTTGCTGCATTGTCCAAGTTTCTTCAGTTTTGGTTGACTTCCTTAAATTCAGATTAAGTGGTCCCTAGGATCCCTGAGCACTTTTCTTGGCAGGAATTTTGTGTAAGCCCTGGCTCTATTATTCAAAGGACCAAAGATAAAGTCAATTCTGAGTCTTTATTATCCAAATACAAATAAATGTTTGGTGGGACTCTAAGATTCTAGAAACAAGCCTCAGAATTATTGAAGAATCAAGGCTACTCTTCTTATCTAGAGCTCAAATTAATAAAAACAGGCCCTGGGCTAAGCCATTTTGAACATAGACAATGAGATGCCCTATCACTGAAGTGACAGATTCTTCCTCTGACCTTTCTCTGACCCCACCAAAAAAACTGTTGTTTTGGGGGAAGGAGTATATTTTAAGTGAAGTCAATTGAAGTCATTAAAAAAAAAAAACTAGAGACACTTGGGATTTTTGTCACATCTGGGGCCTATTTAGGCATGCCTTTAGTAATGGAAGGAATCTCAGAGGGTTTAATCAAATGTTCAGCTAATCTCTGAATTCACATTGTACTGGAAGTAAATAAGAGTGAGAAGCACACTTTTCTCTTCCACAAAAAGTGTATGATATATGTGTTTGCACTGGATTTGAAATCAGGAAGAACCGAATTCAAATCCAGCCTCAGGTACTTAATATCTGTGTAATCCTGGACAAGTCACTAGACCATTTTTGCCTAAGTTTCCCTATTTATAAAACGGGAATAATAATAATAGCCTTTCACAAAGTGGTTGTGAAGACTAAATTAGATAATAATGATAGTAGCTTTTCTCCTCTCCAAAGAAACAAATTGAAACCTATGCCTGCCACAAATTCACCATGAAATTTTCAATGAGTCTGTTTCACATTCTCTTAACATCACAAAGATATCAGTGTATCACTTGGCCTATTTATCTATTGTACCCTATCTTAACCAGCTCATCTTATACATTTCCCTGGTGACATAATTTATTCTAAATAAAGTAGATGATAACTACTGATGTGGGTAATGATTCCCATATCAGCTATGATTCATTTTCCATTGGTTAAAACAATTTCATTTTGTTGTGATGTTATCTGGAGTTCACCTTGTCCAATACTTATTGATTCTTTTTTTTTAAATAAAGTATTCATGACATAGAAATGTGAGAAGTAGAGGAGGAACTCACTCTCTCAGAGGAAATGGACCTTATAGGAAGGAGGGGATTTTTCTGTCCTCCCTCTGCATTAGCTATGTTAGATACAATACATCCAGCAGGGAACAAAGATACATACTGTAAGACAGAGAGAGGGAAAGAGAGAATGAGAGAGAAGAGAGAAAGAAAGAGAAAGAGAGGGAAAGAGGAAGAGGAGGGGGAGGATGAAGAAGAAGAGAAAGAGAGAGAGAGAGAGAGAGAGAGAGAGAGAGAGAGAGAGAGAGAGAGAGAGAGAGAGAGAGAGAGAGAGAGAGAGAGAGAGAGAGAACATAAATATAGAGAAAAAGCTTCTGGGAACAGGACCTCTGTCAGCAGAGAAGGAACTAGCTATGAACTCAAGGAAGAGTTAGCTTTGGTTATCAGGGTTGAGCTTTGTCAGAATTCTACAAACAGGCCTTCATTAACTATGTTGTTAATGTCTCATGTGTTCCTTACCAACATTATGCTATGTGTCCACACTTTTTCTGTATATTGTGTGACAGGGTATGCTCCAGGATTATAGGAAGAATGTTTTATAGCTACCATTGTTATCATGAGATAACATCATGAGCTTAAAGAAGCTTTTGAAGATCTAATTGTGACTATTAGCTGATTGTTAATGGGAAACACACTTGTTGGGACTTGTGCGCTATAGTATTAGGAATATGTTGCTTGGAATCTGGGAATAGTAGCTGCCTCTGAGGATCCAACTTGAGAATGTGATTGCAAGTTGATGAAATATTCCAGAAGAAGCATTACAGAAGTGGGGTAGAATTTGCCAGAATTTATACTCACTCAGTATCCCTTTCAGAGACCAGGGTCATCTCTAAGACATTATAAGGTATTGAAATAGGTCGTTACAGAGGTTCCAGAGATACAAAGGGGAAAAACAACATGCATAACAAATTTTCTCCTTGGTGCTTTCCCAAAGGATCAGAGTCTCAGTGGGACATATATAAGGCAACAAGCAGAAAAGCTAGATCACCAAGACAACCATCAATATGCTTTTCCATTTTATGAAGCTACTTTACCTGGGTAGAATACAAAAATTCAACAACAGTATGGTTCTGTGGCTGATTTCAAAATATATCAGCAAATGTAAGCACTCTTTCCCCTCTTTAAATATCCTAACTGAACACTTCTATTTGTGGGGAATGATAGCACAATCACCTGTTAAATAGCTCCTAGCCAAGCTCTATGGCTAGCCAAATTATCATGTTAACAGATGTCATAAAACTCTAGTGAAAATTTTGTTTCAGTTAAAGTTTATTAAAGCAAGCTAATAAAAATTCTTGTGAAAAAATTCTTGTGTATGTTATTATGTTGTGTCTGGACCCTTTAAATGTTATGATGGGGTGGAATATCAAAACAAAAGCCAAAACTATTTCTGAAACGATTACATTAGCACAGTCACCTAGATCAAAGGGGGGGGGAGAAGATATTCTATCACCGTTGGAAGTAACCAACTGAAACCACATCACAGAAAATGCCTAAGTGAAAGAATTGTAGATACAATACATGGATTCTCCAGTTGCCTTCCTGATGGCCAATACACCAGAGAAAATAGAGCTATTCTCACAAAAAGAAAACTTCCTGGAAAACCCAGACAGTACAACTATATTCTATCTAAAAGTTTACTATGGCCTGACTCTCAGTTTGCACAAAACTAAAACTACCTAGTCAGTCAATAAGCATTTATTCAACCCCTACTATGCATCAGACAATGGGTTAAGTACTGGGAATACACAAAAAGACCAAAGACAGCCCCTTCCCTCAAGGAGTTCACAATTTAATAAGGGAGACAACAAGCTACCAAATATTTACAGATTAGCGACATGCAGGATAAATAGGAAATAATCAAAAGAGGGAAGACACTAGAATTAAGGGAAATTAGGGGAGGCTTCTTGTAAAAGGCAATTTAATTTGGGACTAAAAGAAAAATAGGAAAGTCAGTAGTCTGAGTGGAGAAGGGAGATGAATGGTGCCATGATTGCCTGTAATATATTTTGCTTGATTTCTGAAAATCTGTGGAATCTCCCTAATTAGAGAACCCCTTTCTGGGATTTAGTATTTGCTCCCTTACATGTTCCTAGAGGGAAGCAAATCACACTAACAAGATTACAAAGATCCTTCCTCTGTTTATTGATGGGTTCTTTCCCTAATGTCAACTCCCATCTAGATAGACCCCAGACCCATACACTTTGGCAGTGCAGCCTGTCATGGCTCTGGCATGGCACCCATATCTCATTCTCTCTCTTGGTTGACTAATTTACTCTAAATTGACCTCATACTGGAGGCCTTTGATTTTTTTTTCCAGTATAGAGTTGAGGGGACATGACTAAAACCAACCAATGTTTCCCAGAGTCCTAAGTTTAACACTGATAGAGGTGGGGGAGAGAGGAAGAAGATTTTCCTATGGCTTGCTACTCTACTTTTCAAGCCCCTACCAATGTGCTTTATATTTATGCAATATTAATCACAGCAGTGCCACCATTTACTGCCTTTTAAACATATTCTGGACTGACTGACTCAGGCTAGTCTCCCAATAATTAAAGTTTTATATTGGAACAAAATGACACATTCATGGATGATTCAAGCCAGTTTCAATGATCTTGTGATGAAGAGAGCCATCTGCACCCAGATGAGGACTTTGAGAACAGAGTGTGGATCACAATATATCACTCTCACACTCTTTTTGTTGTTGTTTGCTTACATTTTATTTTCTTTCTCATTTTTTCTTTTTGACTTGATTTTTCTTGTGTAGTAAGATAATTGTATAAATATGTAGGCATATATTAGATTTAACAAATTTTTTACTATATTTAACATAGATTACTTGCATCTAGGGAAGAGGGTGGGAAGAAAGGGGAGAAAAATTGGAACACGAGGTTTTGCAAGGGTTAATGCCGAAAAATTATCCATGTATATGTTTTGAAAATAAAAAGCTTTAATAAAAAAATTGAGACCTTCATAAATCACTCAATAGTTAGTAAAAAGAGATTAATTTAGCCATAGCAGAAGAAAGATATTTAACAAAAATAGGCATAGGTGAGAACTCAAATTGATTCAGCTAAGAGAATCAACTTTGCCTGCTATGCACTGAGATCCACTAATCATGCCCTGGAGTTCCTCATGTGTGATGACCACTTTAGCACCCTGGATACCTTAGAATCAGCCAGAATCAGGATAAGCAAAAACCCTTAGTCTTTATACTTGGTTTTTACAGGTAGGATTGAATTGGATGGAAGCAGAATTTATGTGACTTTCCTTCTACCCCCCACCTCCCCCTCTGCTGACCCTGGCTAGTCTTACTCTACCCCCTAGTCCCTCATACATCCTCTGTATACACCAATCATTGAGCCAGCACAGGATAGTGGGAAGGACCATTTTCCAAGCATAAGCCCATAGAGTATCGTCCAATCGGTAATTAGCCTTAAGTACTCAGCTGTCCTGACCTCAGTGCATCGACTCAAGAGTTTCAAGCCCATTACATCTCCCGTTTCTTTTGTTTTAGAACACAGGTGGTCACGCCCTCCCTGACTTCTCAGGAAAGATGAAAAGCACCAAAGGGAAGTGGGGAGTCAAACCAGATATTGCTAGTGGGTTTCTGGGCTGAAGGGTCTTATTAGAAACAGGTGTGAACAAACCCATCAGCATGGGAGGTATTACACAAGCAATAAAGCACAGGCTATTAGTGGTGGCTCTCCCCACAGTCAGTGCAGGCTCAAAGTGGTGTAACAAACACGAATTGTACATGCAAATAGTGATATAACAAACAATATAAGTCAACATGGTGTTGTAAAAGATTTCCAAAAGTCCTAGAAAGAAGCTATGTAAACAACAGTCACACATACACCTTCTTCAGCAGCCAAGAGATAGTCCAAAATCAATCTATTGTCTATTGCTTCATGTATCAGGAAATCCAATGGTCCCTGCGAGTTTTTGAAGTCCTGCAATAGTCTTTTTATGTGATAGGGAATCCAATGATTCCAGCAGATTTTGAAGTCCTGCAACAGTCTTATCATTTCTTAGAAAATCCAATGATTCCTAAGGGTTTTGAAGTCCTACAACAATCTTATCATGTCTCAGAGAATCCAATGATTCCTGAGGGTTTTCAAGTACTACAACAATCTTATCATGTTCAGAGAATCCAATGATTCCTGAGGGTTTTCAAGTCCAACAATTTTTGATGTCCATGAGTCAAATGCCATAACTGCCAGGCTCTTTCAATGGTGGGCACAGTCAGCAATGGGACCACCCAATGTTTCTTGGGTCTTCTCCTTCGTTTCAAGAGTTTGTTCCGTCTCTCTCTGATGGACAAGGCTCACTTAATGGCCTTTAATAAAATTCTAGCTACAAGCACCGGGTAAGGAGTAAGTCTTTGTTCTGGTTGTGCCGGGAGGTTCACCCACTCTATCACACTGTGTCCTTGATGAAGGACTGCTGTGGGTGCCTCTTGTGTGGCAAAAACTGATATTTCCAAGGGTGTCTGAGTAACTCTTTCAACCACATTGGATAAAGCCAGTCCAATGTCTCTCAAAGCCTCTTGAGTTTCTTTTGTAAGTTGGCGTGGTGAGATAATGGTTGCAATTGAAAGGTAGTCAAGCCTAACATTAGATGCATCCATTAGATATCTCCTATCAATTTCTGAAAGTCATTTAAGGTGTTTAGCTTCTCTGTTCTTAAGGAAAGTTTTTGTACTGTAGGATATCTTAGGTATTATTTTAGGGTACTGTTTTTGTACCTTAGGGTATACTTCATATCCTAAATATTGAAAAGGAGCATGAATTTGAACTTTTTCTGGAGCTATGTGCAATTTGTAGTATCTTAGTGTTCCTATGGTCTTTTGTAGACATGCTTCTAACATTTGTTCCTCAAGTGTACATCCCAATATATCATCCATGTAATGTAATACCATTTCTTTTGGAAATGCTTTTCTTACTGGAGTAAGAGTAGCAGCAACATACATTTGACACATAGTAGAGCTGTTTTTCATCCCCTGTGGCAAAACTGTCCATTCATATCTTTTATAAGACTCAGCTAAGTTAATTCTGGGCACTGAAAAGGCAAATCTTTTCATATCCTCCTTATCTAGAGAGATAGAATAGAAACAATCCTTAATGTCTATAACCCAAAGAGGCCATTCTCTAGGCAACTGAGTAGGAGATGGAAACCCAAGCTGAAGAGTTCCCATAGTTTCCATCTGTTCATTTACCTTTCTTAAATCAGTCAACATTCTCCATTTTCCAGATTTCTTTCTTACAACAAATAATGAGGAATTCCAAGGACTTAGAGAAGGTTGTAAGTGCCCTTGTTCAAGCTGCTCCTGTACTATATCTAATAAGGTCTGAATTTTATCGCTACCTAAGGGCCACTGTTCTATCCACACTGGTGTATCAGTTTGCCATTGGATAGGAACAGGTGAAAGTGTTGGCAGGCCTTCAACAACAGCCCTACTTAAAAAAACCGAAGTACTCATTTTTAACCCTAATTGCTGTAAAACGTCTCTTCCCCACAGATTGATGGGGATTTTTCAACTATAAAAGGAGTAAAAACTTCTGTTTCACCTTCAAATATCCATCTCAAAGGGTAAGCACTAACTTCAGCTGCTATTGATCCTCCTACGCCAGACATGTAGGTGTCTGCCTTAATCTTTGGCCAATGACTGGGCCAGCTGATGTCTCTAATGACTGTATAATCTGCACCTGTGTCTACCAATCCTTCCAATGGTAGGCCATTTATATAGATAGTGATCATAGGTTGGTTAGCTGTCACAGCTGCTGTCCAGTATATTCCTGGATTTTGTTACTTGGAGTCAGAATCTGGGCGATTATCATCAGGTTGCTTATTAGGAGTCTGTATCAGTAAATCTGATACTACTACTTTCCCTGGTTGATAAGCCACACATTGTCCTGTATTAGTGACTGGGATATTATCTACACATCAGTGTGTGGATAGATACTCTCAGGAGGTGAAATGGTCAAGTTTACTGTGCCTGGAGGCAAGGGATCCATAGGCTGGAGAGGAACAGATTTCCCCTCTCTAGGGGGTATCTGTTGTCCCAGCTGCATACAATTCTATTTTCCCCAATTGTAATCCCTTTCTCCATCAGGTTGCTTCCTGGCTGATTGATTGCATAATCCCTTTCTCACATTAGATGGCTTCCTGGCTTATTGGTCATGTCTGGGTACTGGACTTCTAGGCACTCTCTGGGTGCACCATTGGCTGCCATCATGCCCCAAATGTTTTTTGCCTGGGGCCCTGGGGCTGGGCTCCTCATCCCATTTCCCTGAATCAGTCTACATTGTGAGGCCCAATGGAAGCCTCTGTTGCATTTTGGACATGGGGTATTGGGTCTTGTTCTCCCACTCTGTTTTCTCACTCTGTCTCTATGCCAACATTGAGCTTTCAGATGCCCTACTTTTCCACACTGAAAGCATCTACGAGACTCTCTGGAAGTCCCTTGCCAAAAGAGACCCTGTCTTCCCATATTGGGATCTTGGGAAGTCTGCATCATAGCCTGGCTATAAAAGGCATTTGTGCCTCCTGAGGCACAGCATCTTATGATCTCCTCTAAAAGAGCATCCTTGCGTAGTCCTAGTATAATTCTTCTGCAAACCTCATTAGCATTTTCCTTAGCAAGTTGCCTTATCAAAATTCTGTTACTGCATTTTCCCCATTAGTTCTTGTGATAGCTGTCTGCAAACGTCCCACAAAGTCAGCAAAGAGTTCATTTGGCCCTTGTGCTATTTTTGTGAAGGTTTTACCTTTTTTGTTTTTATTGGGTAGAGAAGCCCATGTTGCAGCAGCAGCAATTTGCTCATATGCTGCCAAGGGGTAATTAATCTGTACTGAAATGTCTGCATAAGAACCTACACCTGTCAGTTGGTCATAGGTGACTGCAGAATTAACTCCACTATGACTATTTTGTTGGGCTTGTATCCCTACAGAGCTCACTATATTCAGAAAGCCACAACAAGTTTTGTCCAGGTTCTAAGCATGTTCTTGCTATAGATTTCTAGTCCTTAGGGGTTAAGACTTCATAAGCCAAATTCTGTAATAACATCTTAACATAAGCTGATGCAGCCCCATAAAGAGTGCAAGCTTTTTTCAGTTCTTTGAGGATTTCTATATTATAAGGAGTATATCTTCTACTTTCTTGATCTGAAGAGTTAAACTGTTGAATCACAGGATACATTTCCAGTTTCAAATCACCTAAATTCTGCCCTTCTTCTGTGGCTTTAAGTACTGCCTTTTGCAATCTAGTCATAGGAGGAGGTGATTGCTGGAGGGGAGGTCCTGGTGGTGTCACTACCTCTCCCACTACTCCTCTTCTCTCCATCCCGGAAGGTGAAGTTGATGGGGGCGTGTCAAGAACCAGTTCCGGTTTAGGGAGGGTTGAATCATCATGCCCTTTACTGCGCCCTTCACCATGTCCTTCATCCTCACTTAATTCCCCATGCTCTCTGGTTATATCACTTTTAATCTGTTCTTTGTCCTCCTCTTTTTCCTCACACTTCCTCATCTGGCTGTTCTTAAAAACTTTACTTTTTTTCTATAATTTGCAGGATTCTTTAAGGCCAATTGTATTATGTTGTGTATATATAGAATGTTTCCTTGGAAATATAACAAGGCCCTTTATCATTGTAGTATTCACATAGTTGCTCTCCTACTAGTTTCCAATTATCTGCCCCTATCTTCTTTCTTTTAAGAACCAAGGGGATGTGCGTTTTAATGTACCCAACAGTCCAGCGATCTGCAACCAAGTTACAATTAATCCTTGTCCCATGATCAACTTAAGCATGCTTTCTATAGCACCTCCTCGGGGCAGGCATGGGGCTGGGACTGGAGCTGGGGCTGGGGGAGAATCTTTTCCCAATATCTGCCCCATTTCAGCGATCAGAATTCAGATAGATTCAGAATCTATGCGACCTTCCTTTTCCTCCATCTACTACCAAAGTGACCCTGGCTAGTCTTACTCCACCCCCTAGTCCTTCCTACAATTCTCTGTATACACCAATCATTGAACCAGCACAGGATAGTGGGAAGGACCATTTTCCAAGCATATACCCATAGAGTATTGCCCAATCAGTAATTAGCCTTAAGTGCTCAGCTGTCCTGACTTCAGTGCATAGACTCAAGAGTTTCAAGCCCATTACACTCATGGTTGCTTTATAGTAGGGAGATGAAGAAATGTCATCAACAGTCTGAATATTTAGTTTCTTGAGCCAATCAAGTTTTGAGGAATATCTCAATGCCTTTTAAGGAAAAATTAATTTGCATAGGATTATGGGTTGTAATATTGCCTCTACCACAAACATAAAGTATTTATTAAAGGACAAAGCATAAGCAATAATAATGACATTGTTATCTACTGATCTTTATAATTCTGTAGATAAAGTCAAAATTCTTTTCCCTTTGAACTGAGGAAGCAGTGTCGTGCACTTTAGTTAAGTGGGAAGTTAAATGTTATTTCTTTTAGAGAAAAAATAATATATCAACATAGTATTTATTCAATGATAAGCAGTTCCAGAAAACTGCAAAACTATTCAGACTGGTTTTCTGGACAATGCAGAAAAGCCCATTCAATAGGATTCTGCTTTCTACAATAAACTTCTAGGAAGGTAAAACCTCTTCTCCAAAAAAGAATACTTCAAAGTGAACACAGATGAAGCTTAATATTTCCCCTCTATTTCTCCTTCTCAAAACATAGGGCAGCAGGGGTACATGATTTGGGCATAAAAGATGATACCATAAACAAATTAGGAGAGCAAGGGATAATTTACCTATCAGATCTTTGAAGAAGGAAGGAATTTATGATGAAAGAACTAGAAAACATTATGCAAGGCAAAAATGGACAACTTTTATTACATTAAATCAAAAAGTTTTTGCACAAACAAATCCAACAGAAACAAGGGAAATGCAAAGATGGGAAAAATCTTTATACCCAGTGTTTTTGATAAAGGTCTCATTTCTAAAATATTTAAAGAAATGTGTCAAATTTATAAGAATACAAGTCATTCCTCAAATGATAAATGGTCAAAAGATATAAAAAGACAATTTTTAGATGAAGAAATTAAAAGCCAGTTATATTTTAAAAAACAGTCTAAATCACTATTGATCAGAGAAATACAAATTAAAACAACTCTTAAGGTACCACCTCACACCTCTCAAATTGGCTAAGATGACAAGAAAAGATAATGACAAATATTGGAGGGGATGTGGGAAAACTGGGACAATAATGCATTATTGGTGGACTTGTGAAATGATTCAACCATTTTGGAGAGCAATTTAGAACTATGCTCAAAAGGCTATAAAAATTGTGTGTGCCCTTTGACCCAGCAGTGCCATAAGTGGGTCTGTAACCCAAGGAAATCATAAAGGAGGGAAAAGGACCCACACAAGCAAAAATGTCTGTAGTACTTCTTTTGGTGGTAACAAAGAACTGGAAAATAAGTAGATGTCCATCAACTGGGGAATGGCTAAACAAGTTATGGTATATGAAGACAATGGAATATTATTTTACATAAAAATTAAGAACAAACTGATTTTAGAAAGGCCTTGAAAGATTTATATGAACTGATGCTTTGAGAGGAATACATTGTACACAATAACAGCAACAGTGTGTGATGATCAACTAAAAGACATGTTTCTTCTCAGTGGTTAAGTAATCCAAGGCAATCCCAATAGACTTTGGACAGAAAATGCAATCTGCATCCAGAAAGAGAATTAAGAAGACTGAATGTAAATCAACATATGCTATGTTCACTTTTTTTGGTTTTTTTTAAATCTCTCATGTTTTTTCTTTTTGCTCTTATTTTTTTCTCTCAATATGATTCATAAAGCAATGTGTTATTAAAAATAATTAAATTTACTAGAAAAAAACAGGACAGTAGAAGGTATTGGGTCATCTGAGAGATTTCCTCTTTCTCAAGCTATAGATGGAAGTTAAAAGCAATAACTTCACAGAACTATAGGACTCATTTATCCTCTCATCAGTATAAAGCTACAATTCTCTTTTTCCAGTCAAGTGGTCTCTCAATTATCAAGGCAAAGCAGAGTAGAGTGGGTAGTAAATATTTATGTAGCTACTTTCTAAGCTGGAGTCTTAAGCCTTCCCATCCCCCCTGCTTTTTGTGACTTTGGGACCCGGCTTACTTTTTTTGGCTCCTTTTTGGGTTTTTTTTCCCTCATTCTCAAAATTTCTCTGAGTTTACATCTTCTAATTTCTCAAATTAGAGCCTTTTGTTGCTTATTGACTCATTTTTGCTCTACACAGGAGAATTTAGGAAAGCCATCTTCCTGTCAGGTATGATCATAACAATCCTTATAAAATCTTTCCACAGTATCCAAAAAGTTATTTCATTTAACATTTTCTTAATTGCAGCCTTCAAAATCTAAAAGTAATCCCATGCAAATGAGCTAAAGAACCACTATTTTATACCAGCTATTAAAACTCAATCTATCTTCAAACAGGTTCTCTCATCACATTCTCTGTCTGGTCCTCCGAACAGCCTGTCTCTCCTCCACTTTAGACCTATTTTCCCTTGTTGAAGTTTTCTTTTTCTTTTCAGTTTTTCCACACAAATGTTCTTTTTTGCACCTTTCAACAACCAAGCTGGTCACATGAGGAAGGGCTAGCACTTTACACAGCTACTGCACATGAATAAGGCATACAGTGCTAGAGAAGGAAATAGCAAATCACTCCAGTATTAGCCAAGAAAACCCTAATTGGGGTTATAAAGAGTCAGATATGACTGAAAAAAAAATCACTGAAAAACAAGATCTGCAGTAGACTTTTCACTGTTTACATATTCATTCACAATCCATATTCTTTGCTCTTTCTTCCCATGAACCTTCTAGTGAAAGAATGGTTGATGCTAATGATCATGGCTATTTTATCTGGAATCATAGTCACAGATTTAGTTATAAGTCTATAAGTCATCTTAGATATAATTTAATATATGAGGATATTAAAGAGCAGAGATGAAGTGTTTTACTCAAGACACTAATAGTAGAGCCTGGATTTGAAATCTAACCCCATAACTTGAAATCCTACACTCTTTTCACTAGACTGAGATGCCTTTTACCTTCTTTGTATGTTTATACCCTCTTTTTTAGGTGGGAAGAAGGGTGACAATCTGCTAGTTCCTATATTTTCTTTTCTTCTGATAGCAAAGGCTAGAATTTGCCTTATTCAGTATTGTTCAACGGGGATTATACTCTCTCAGCCTAGTAAACAAAAATCTCCTGGGGCAGAAGTGTCAAACACAGCCACAATACTCTTAAGTCAGTCTCAAATATGATTGTTTGAAAAATATTTAACAAAAATAAATAAATAAAAATACTATAACACAATGATAATGTTACATTTAAAAACTAAGTCAATATGTGGTCCTCAGGGATCCTTATGGTCAGTGGCTCCATTTCTATTTGAGTTTGACACCAGTGCTCCAGGCTGCCCAAATCACATGAAAATATTTATTAGAGATACCCTGCTCCCTGATGTCAAGGCCTTAAGTACCACAGTGGAGTCTTGGGAAGTACGGATAATTCATCCAGGTTAGATTTGGGTAAAGTACAATAACTTGTGTGGCAATTTAAACAGGATTGTAACACTAGAGCCATTGCTACTCAAATATTATCCCCAAAAAGACCATGTTAATTGACCACTCCTAAAACTACCCTGCCTAAGTGAGTCTCCAGCTTGCTAAGTTTCTAGCCAGACCAACCTCCTCCCTCAGGACTCTCATCAAATGTCATAGATTGTTCAGGAACATTCTTCTTCTAAATAGAAAGACTATTCTACCTTACTACTAAATTATAATTTCTCAAGATCCTAGAGTAAATTAAAGTTAAGATTAATAGTGTGCTCTGGCCACTTGGCTTCGGGCAAAAAATTCTCTTGAGAGTGAATATTAAAGAAACCTTTGCCATACTCCTAGATTTCTTTTCCTAATATTGGTAGGTTTTTTTCTTCTGAACATGAGCAGTTCAGGTGATTGGAGCTCCCATAGTAATGTAAAGAGACTGAGATTTTGCTAAATAAAATATAGGATCAAACAAGTGAGCTTTGCTGGTGGCAGAGATTCATGTTGGGTTGGAATGGGGAGAAGGTTGCCTGGTATAGTGGTTAAGACATTAATTTGGAGCCAAGATCTAGATTCAAATTCTGCCTCTTTCCCTCAGCCTCCAGAGGCTTGCTAGATAATGATCCTGGGCAAGTCAGTTAAATTCTTTCTGTTTCAAGGCCCTCTCCATAAAAATGAGGGAGTTGTACTCAAGTTTTCAAGCTTCCAAATCTGTGATCCTATGAGAATAATTATCCATGAGAATACTTTTGTTTTGACTTAAATCCATTTGCATAAAATGGAGGTTATTTGGAGAGGACCGAATTCTAAATCAGGGACTTTAACCTCCTCACCTTAACCCACTCTCAAACATACCAGTTTAAAAACCTTAAACATACCAGTTTATTGCCTCACCTCTTTGTAATTGCTTGCCTCTCTGCATGAGCCCTAGGCAAGACTATACTCTTAAGAGCCACCAAGAGATCCTCAGAACAATATATTCGACAATCCATCTATTATCTTTTTTCTTAGTCATCACCTTTTTTTGGATTTTATTTTAAATTTTATTTTTTACATATATCTACATGTACATTCACTTTTTTCATATTTCCATTTGAATCAAGTTAAGGGAGAAAAATCAGAACAAAAGAAAAAACCATGAGAAAGAAGAAAAAACAGAAGAAAAAAGGGTGAAAACAGGATGGTTCCACATTTAGTCTCCATAGATCTTGTCTCTAGATGTAGATGGTATTTTCCACCCAAAGTTTATTGAAATTGCCTTGGATCACTGGAATTGCCAAGATCTAAGTCTATTTTAGTTGATCATCACATAATCTTGATGCTATTGTGTACATTGTTCTCCTGGTTCTGCTCATTCGTTCATTCATCATCAGTTCACATAAGTCCAGGCTTTTATGAAATCAGCCTGCCCATCACTTCTTATAGAACAATAATACTCCATTATATTCATATACTATAACTTATTCAGTGATTCCCCAATTGATAGGCCTCCACTCATTTTCCAATTCTTTGCTATCACAAAAAGGGGTCTACAAACATTTTTACACATGTGGGTCCTTTTCCTTCTTTTATGATCTTTTTGGGATACAGACCCAGTAGAGACACTGCTAGATGAATGGAAATGCAAAGTTTTATACTCTTTGTTATCTATTATCTTAGAAGAACAATGACCTTATCTTTTTTTCTTATTCTAATTCTAAAGGATAAACAAGCCCAATGAGAATAGTTAAATGACATCATCAGAAGATAATGATGATATTACAGACCTGAGTTGCCTCTCTGCATGAGCCCTACTCACATATCCCCTTCTTGTATGTCTTGCATGATTGATTCCTATATATGCCCACTTTCTCCACTGATTATATGTATGTGTGTGTGTTTGTGAGGAAGTGTGCCTACATTTAGTAAAGAAGTTCGATTTCAATTTTTCTTATTAGGTTATTTAATTAAATGGCTCTGCTTTGCATCTTCTAACTAGAAAAAAATTAATATATTGGCAAGTGCTTATGAGATATGGTTTGAACTCTGAACTTAGAGTAGCTGTTATTTGGGAGAACTATGCTCCAGATGCCAATGAACTCTATGGTCTCAATTTGTCCATAGGCTAAGAAGCCAAAATCTTTGACTAGCCTCTTCTTGTTTAATCCTAGGGGTCTATTGCCTTTCTAAAGAATCCTTTCAAAAATAGATCTGATTTCAGGGCTACTGATACTGCCTGACTAGAAGACTGAAGGGTTGTCTCTCAAGGGACCATAATCTCTGACTGACCTAGCATAGGGCTTCTTGGTGTCTGATTGCCTAAATCTAATCTTCCTGTTTCCAAGTTTATCCTCCAGATGGTCATTCAGTTGCGGTCATATTAAAGAATGCTGTCTAATCTCTAGGTTTAGGATGTCCTAAGAGAAGTCATTCCAAACATGTTAAGGGAGCTTTTGAAAGCAGCAAATTCTATTGACTCCTGTCAATTAAGTATGGCTTCCATTTGGGAGAATTCATTGTTATAGACTAACAATGAACACCTTTCCTGCCAGAATCCTAATATGACTATAGCCAGAATGAGAAAAGAAAGGAGCTTTGCTACTGATAGATATGCATAAAAAAAGTAATCATATTTCTAAACCTGCTAGGTGCCCTGCCTTATTGAGTTAATTTTATCTATTTAGGAAGAACAATTTCTTTCATCTGAAGGAAGGAAAGAATTATATATTAAGTACCCACTATGCGCCAAGTATTGTAATAACTACCTAGATCTGGAAAGGGTCATGTGACTCTATTTGGGGTTTTCTTGGCTTAAGATATTGTAGTGGTTTACCATTTCCTTCAGCAGTTCATTTGAACTGATGAGGAAACTGAGGATCATACGGTTAATTGCTTGCCCAAGGTCACAAAGCTCGGAAGTGTCTGAGGTCAGAGTTGAACTCAAGAAGACTTATCTTCCTAACTCCAGGTCCATCACTCTGTCCTTGATGGTACCACCTGGCTGTTTTCTTTCTAGAATCATAGTTTTTTGCAAATAGCAGAATCAGGGCTTGAACCCAGGCTCTCTAACACCAATTACACCATTCCATTCTCAGAAGGGAGCAACAGGACAATGACTCCATGAGCTATCATACAGATATGTGACAATAGCAAACGGAACTATGTTTAAAAGAACAGAACTGAGAATGTTTCATTAGGCAACCTGAGAGGGAACGAAGCCCAGAGACTGAGAAAAAATAGCTGAGATATATTTTCACTTCTGCTCTTCCCTTTCTTCCACTAAAGGCCGTTTGCCTGTAAGAGCAAACAGAGAGATTTCTCATACTTCCCTTTTCCGCATTTTCTAAGCTCCAAGGGGATTCAGATTTAATTTGAAGGCAGGTTTCTCTGAACTATGTTTAGAGTCAACCTAGTGCTATCGAATGAATGAATGTGAAGAAACACTTATTAAACACATATCATATGACTAGCTTGGTCCTAAGCAATAAAGATATAAACACAAAAGCAAAGACAGCCTTTACCCTAAAGGAGCTCATGTTCTAATAGAGGGATAGAAGTTATTTGGGAAGTGGAGGAAAGGGAGAGATGCTTGGGTTCAGAAAGTTAGCAGGACTAGGACCACTGAGAATAGATTGACAGTCCTTCCAAGAACCCTGTCAGAGTGTGTTTCAGCTTGGTTCCACAACTGGAGGAGGGTGGCTGGTGTCACAGTAACCAAGTATGTTATCTTGATTGGATGACTGGCCATCTTCAATCATCTTGAGCTATATCCTGCTGCTAGATCCAGATGTGAACTTGCAGAGCCTCCCTCCCTTAAATCCAATTCACTTGCATGTCATGGTGTCACCTCCCTAAAATCATGGGCCTCTTGGACCATACTTTGGTCCATACTTTGGACATACAGCCAAGTATGAAGCTCGGATGGGGACTTACTGAAATCATAGAACAGAAAAGGCTCTCAGGAAAGGCCTGTCTTGATCAGGGAGGCCCCAGGGTGGAAGTTCCAGAGATGAAGGGGTTAAAACTTCTTAGGCTGGGTCTCTGTTGTGGTCTCCAGGTTGGAGGCTGTAGAGCAAAGTTGAAGCCCCCATTTTGGAACTCAACCCGTAAGAGCATATGATCAAAATCATCCTACCATAGGTCTGAGTCATAACTTGTCAGTTTAAACATCTCTCCTCTTTAGTGGGCTTGTGGAAGGAGGTTTTTGCAGCCTCATAGTGTTCCATTTGAGCATGAGCACATCTGCTGTCAGTGCTGACAGTGCCCCAGGGGCCTGTGAACTATTTCATAAGTGAATAGGATTAACTGACAGAAGCACAAATGTAGAGAGGCAATATGTCATGGCTGTTGACTGACTTGCTAAGTGTGGCACATTACTAATGACTTCTATGCATGGCTGAGAGAATAACACTTAAGCAAATTAAATTTCTTACCTTTCATCCTGCTCTAGAAAGAAATTGGTGTCTAAAAGGAAGGTGACCCAGCTAAAGTCAGAAAAAAGATCCCTGCTTTTTTTTTTTTTTAAATTACCACTCATCTCACATATTTCTGTTTTACTTTGCAATCACTTAATATCTCAGTGCCTTAGATTTCCTGTTTTTAAAAAGGAATTCAGTTGTGTCAGACTCCATGAAGCACTTTAAAAGCTTCAGATGAAAAGATTCTAAAGAAGTTTAATGTATTTGTTCTCAAGTTTCCTTTGTTGGAGTCAAACAATGATTTAGAAAGACACCCTTCTCATTGAATTCCTTCAATTACTAACTCCCTGTGTTCATTAATTAAACATCTTTATCAAACACTTTCATCCTGTCCAGAGGCAAATTTCTAGTTGCTCCTTTGTTTTTTCCTTAGGGACCTAGGTGATATTCAAATTGTACATTCTTCTTGGTGTTTTATTGCAATGAGCTTATTCTCAACATCCTGAGACAAATGGATTTCCTTCCTCCTTTGGTATGTGATGGTTCAGTGGAATCAGGATTTGGTATCAGTCTTGGGGATGGAATCTTGCTTGGTTAGGCCACTTCCTACCTATCTGTCTGACATTTGGTAAGACACTTTTCCTTTCTAGAGGTTAGGTCCCATCTGTAGAGTAATGGAAATTAAACTATATGATCTCTGAGATTCTTACTAGCCTTCCATTAGTGATCCCACACACATGAATGCCATCTTTACAATTGCTTGTTTTTTATATTGAAGATGGAAACTCATCTTTTTAAGATTTAATAGTACTTTTTAATCTATATAATCAGGTCAACGTAATGTTTTAAAATCCATCATGGCACTTCTACCAACAGCTAGCATTTATATAATGCTTTGAGACTTGCAAAGCATTTTACAAATATTTTTTTCATTTTCATTTCTCATCCTGAGAGGTAGGTACTATTATTATTCCTAATTTGCCATTCAGAAAACTGAGTCACAGAGGGTTTAGGTGATTTGCCCAGTCACATTGCTGGTAAATATCTGAGGCAGGATTTTATTTTATTTGAGGGGGGCGGGGCAATTTAATAATTTTATTAACGAGGCCAGGTTATTAAAAAAGATGGTCAGTTAGACTAAGGACAAACATTTCATCAAGGATTTCTTGGAAGTTATGAGGGGAGACAATGTAAAAGGCAAAATGGAAAAATGGATGATACTTGACAGAAACCAAAGTGGGAGATCCTCTTTGATAACATTGACAAAATCAAAAAGGACAATCCCTTTTGATAAGTAGACCTTACAGATAAAAGATGAAAAGGGAAAAAGTAGATGTCTCCATTTGAGGCAGGATTTTAACTAAGAATTTCTCTACTACAAGCTCAAATTCACGAATCACCCAGGTGCCTCCTAATCTTACCTCTACTAGTCTAGATAGTGCTTTCAGATTTTTAGAATGGTTTACATATATTGTCTCAACTCATTCTCAAAACAACCTTAAGAGGTACATGCTGTTATTTCCATTTTACAGATAAGAAAATTTTGGCTTAAGACAAATGACAATTTCCCCCCAAAATCTACCACTAACTTCAGGAGATCTTATTGAAGCAAAATGGCCTTAAGATCATAAGAAAAAAAAATTACTTCTGATTGTTGAAAGTATGGAAGAAACAAAATTGCCCTGGAAATTTTCTTCTATCATAGTCAAACTAGATTGTTTGTTGAAGGATGTATTTCTACTGTTCAAAAAATGACATACTTAGAAATGGGATAGGTGATATTCAAATTGTCTATTATGATGATTTCTTTACATGTTTTAAAAATATCTTGTATTTTATTTTTTGTAAGCATAATCTTTCAACTCACAATCCAAATATATAGGTTTTTTTTTTTTGCATCAACCTCAGCTTCTGATTTCTTCTGCATTTGATGCTCACCAGCCTGATAGCCTCAGAACACTTCAGTTCTTCATCATTTGAAGGAGATTCCATTCAGAATAGTGAGTATTTTTAATTGTGTTTTAGTTTACCTCATCAACTGGGATATAAACTTTATCCTTAATTTATTTTATTTGTTTCAACTGAGACCAGATATTTTGGGACTAAATATGACTTCTATTTTAAGAACCAGAGAAACAGCAGTACAATGAACCAATGTCATTTGAGATTAGGGTAAAAGTGAATAAACTGAACTTTGGAATAGAATTTAGGAATGTATTATGATTTTGTAAGTACAGATTATGAATGAATAAAGGAATGAATGAAAAAAATTATTAATTCCTTACTAGGAACGAAAACAGAGAAGCAAGTGGTCTTGGTTCTCAAAAGACTCTCATCTATGTTACTGGGGATGCAACTACAAAGTGAATGGCAATTCATCTTTTAAAATATTATTTCCATTGGTTAAACTATATTTATTTCTGGTGTTGACAATCTGACAGTGCCTAAGTGGAAATAACTTTTTTTTTAAAGTTACTGATGATAAATGAGACTTTTATAGTGTTTAGAACTAGAAGGGCCTTTAGAGATCAACTACTTCGATTTCATTTTAGTGAGAACACTCAGGCCCAAAGAGGTGAATGATGAGCCCAAGGTATAGCAAAGCTGAGATTCAAAATTTAGTTCTTTTATTCTCAATCCATCATTTGTTTTTTTCCAGCAATGTTGTCAAGTTATCTTATCTGCTAGAAACTGAAAAAAAAAACCCACTAATCTTTTCCCTGCTCTCCTTGCCTACTTCATGCAATAATTTCTACCTTTATCTAGCCTTAGCATGAGTAAGTCCCCATTGTCTATAAAAATCTGGCTTTTTTTCACATCTGAAGGACTGTAGTATACGTTTTAGCCCACTTTTGCAGTAAATTATCTTTTGTATCTCAGAATGTGTGAAGCGAAGGGTGGGCAATCCTTTCATAAGTATCCTCATTTCCTACAGAGTGTGCGTGTGTGTGTGTGTGTGTGTGTGTGTGTGTGTGTGTGTGTGTAGGGGTACAGTAAAGGGAAGACGAACTGCCTTTTTCTCTGAATCACGAGGCGCAAAGCGCCAGAAACGTATCCCTGTTTGGAAGCTAGAAAGAAGGCCCAATCGCTGGCACTTTAAATGTGACTTTTAAAGCTCCTTAACCCCACGCCGGAACAGCTGTGAACAGCCCCAGCCTGGTCCCCGCTTCCCTTTCCAAGCGCTTCTTTGCGAGGGCGAGAGAGGGCGGCAGAGAGCGCCTGCGCGGAGGGGAGGGGGCCAGAAGGAGGGGAGCCTGGAGGGAGGAGGGGGCTGAAGGAAGGAGGGGGCGGAGCTGGAGGGGGTGCGGCTCTCTCGAGCTGGGCCTCCCTCTCACCCTAGCCGAGAGTGAGCGTGCAGGAGACCGAGTAGCGGGGGATCGGGTCGCGGTCGTGGCGGCGGGCGGGGCCCGGGGGCTCTGGCGGCAGGCCGGTGGTGGTGGCGGCGGCGGGGGCCCCGCTCGGGGTGTTAGGGGACAAGATGGCGGCTGCGGCGGCCCTCCGCAGACCGGGCTCCTCCTCCTCCTCCTCTTCCTCCTCCTCCGGCACTAGTAGCAGCCTCAGCCGCGGCGGCGCCGGTCCCATCTCCCCGCGCTCCGAAGGGGGATAGACCGGGGTCGCGGCAGGCGCGGGCGCGGGCTCGGGGCGCGGGCGGGCGGGGATGGGGTCCCAGACGCTGCAAATCCTCCGGCAGGGGGTGTGGGCCGCGCTTAGCGGCGGCTGGTACTACGACCCGCACCAAGGCACCTTCGTGAACGCGCTGCACCTCTACCTGTGGCTATTCCTGCTCGGCCTGCCCTTCACCCTCTACATGGTGAGTGCGAGTGAGTGTGTGTGCGCGTGTGCAAGTGACTGTGCCTAGCTGTAGCTCAGGGGCATCCCGACGTGGGGGTTGGGGGCGCTGACCCCCGCCGTCAACGCTCCTCCTTCCACTTGGAAGACCCCCCGCCTTTTCTCCCCATCCCAGGCCACCCCCGATCTCCTCGCCCGGCTACCCTCCCATCACGGCCCCTTTTCCCCCCTGGGGTAACCCCTGCTTTGACGGGCACTTCTTCCCTACCGCCAGCCTCTGCCTCTTCTTCCCCTTTAAGCTCCCTCTCTCCATTGCTGCCCTTTCCTATTTAGGGCAGCCCCTCCAATCACTGTTTCTTCATTTGGGGTGACATCCCCTTTGCTCATCCTTTCGTTCCCTTTTATGTTCTCTTTCCCCCTCCATCGAAGCCTCTTCTTCCTTAGGGAGACCACCGCCTCTACCGGCTCCTTTCCCTGCTTTAGGGGAAACTGTGCCTCCCCCATCCCCCGCCAGACTCGCTGCCCCTTCCCCTGTTGGCTGGCTCCTCATCCCGCTCTCCCACGCTTCCCCTCCCTGGCGCGGCTCCTCCGGGCTCCTCTTTCTCTGTCTGCCGGTGGAATTGGGTGACCTGGAGGAGGAATGGAGAGCGAGCCGACTCTCCCTTTCTGCCGCTAAGCACGCTCTCCTCGGAGCTGGGCCCACAAGCTGGGCATCCCCCCGAGGCCAATCAGAACGAACGGGCCCAGATCTTGATATCGTATATAAATGAGCACCGGCTCCCCTTTTTCTCTCCCCCCGGGCGCCGAGATTCGAGATTGGGTTTATTCCCTCGGGGACTCGGGACACTTCTTTGGCCTGTTCTTGGCTCCATTGCCCCTTAGCACAAGTCCCTTCTGGTCTAAAGCCCTCAGTGTGAAAAGAATCTACTTATCCACTTTCCCCTCCCCCCACTAACCGGTCCCAAGTACTGAGAAGAGCATACATCGAGGTTTAAAATATTTTTGTAGATCCTTTGGGTCCATGTGCTGTAATTGCTAATTTTAAAGATTGTGGATTAAAATCTGACACTTTTTACTGTCTCCTTAAAAATCACACCCTTTCCTTCGCCTTCCCCCTGGCTCTTGTATTTACACGCCTAGCCTGAGGAGGATCTTTAGAATGGTGTTTAAGGAGATTTGTTTGGGTTGTTTCTAGGCCCTTTTTACCCACTGGAAGAGGAAAGTACTGCCTGTTGCAGAATTTATCTTTAATCAACTTCCTTAAGTTCTAGTTTTTTAATTGTATTATCATTGACAGCTCTTGGAGATATCTGGACCCCCTCAGATTAGGGTGGGGCATTAGATTGTAGTAAAAGAAATGATACTTTAAAAATATTTGTAGCCTAGTAACTGGAAGGGACGAGAGAAAAGTACTCTGTGGAATGTTAACTTTGTTCTTAAGGTGTGTTTTACTGAAACTATATTTCTCTAAATTGGTAATTCTTTATGGCCTTAAAGAAAAGCTAAAAGATTAAATCAGAGTCTGTAAAAAGTACTGACTCTAGGAAAGGTTAAAGGTATATTTTGCTATCGTTTTAAGTTTGTCCTTATGATTGGCTGTTTTTTTCCCCCCAGAGAGTTCAGTTATTAGAAGAAAAGTGATAATTTCTTTTACATAAGTTCCAGGTAAAAAGGATATTCTCCATTGATTTTTACTATATTGAAGCTTATTTTGTATTTAGTAACTGTTTGAGGTGAAAAATGTGATTTTCATTATAATTTATTAAAATTACTTGTTTTCAAGGACTTTTTGTTTGCCATTTTACATTGTAGACTTATTGTATGTACAATTACATAATTTTAACCATTTTTTAACTTGGATTCCACTAGTACTTCATTGTTGTTTGTGTATTCTCCAGTGTCCAGCCTTAATATTAAGCAATAAGGAAAAAAAAATAATCTGGACAAAGAGCTGTAGTTGCTATCTTTCTAATTGTGACCTTATAAATATTTCTTACAGGGCATGACAGTTCACTTTAAGATTATTGCAGGGAGTTGCTGAGCTTTTTCTGATATATCCAGAGAAATCCTAAGTTGAAAACAACTATTTGAGTCATATATTAGTGCAGGGAGTTGCTGAGCTATTTCTGATATATCCAGAGAAATATTAAATTGAAAAAACTATTTGAGTCATATATGTGGATTAATGAATTTCTTCCATAAATTAACTACTTGGCCTTCCATAAATTAACTACTCCCAGGCACTGTGATTACTGAGGTCAAGTCAATTGGCCTAATTAACAAACTTTGTTAAATGAGATTAGAAAAGGGAATACAGACAGAATAGAATACAGACAGTTCTTTACATAACTGGACTGGTCAGTGACAAATCTTGCTTTATGTAAATGGACTGGTCCTCAGACCCACATAAAAGTGATTCGTGTATTTTTACATAATGGCAGTTTGCATGTATTGTGGAGAAGAGAGTCAGGAAGGAAAAGGGCTTCCTGCCTGTGGATCGAGGGAGCCTGCAAGATCAGAACCCAGAGGAAGGTTTGGGAGGGAAGGGGCAGCCACATGGGCCCAGGCAGGAGAGCACTGAGACTTGTTAACAGTGGGAGTTGGCGGGCACAGACATGCAGTACCTGAGTGAAGACAGGGAAGACATACACAGAGACTCATGGGATTGGATACACTAGGCAAGTAGGCAGAGTAGGGTAAAGGTCTCTTTTTTCTGTTCAGGAGGTCTCCTGTCAAGCCCCATGAACTGAGGCAGCAGCATCTGCTGCTTTCCTTCTGTTTTCTTTTGGAGTTTTTTTTTTTTGTTGTTGTTGTTGTTGGGCTTGGGAGGTTGTGAAGCACCAAGCAAAGGAGCAGGTGCAAGAAGAGGGGAAGCAATAGAAAGTGCATAGTAAAGTTAACGTAGAATTGTTGTTGTTGTTGTTTTTTTTAATGTAGTTTCAAATTCTTTCTGTAAGCTGCATTTGTATGATGGGAATTTCTGTAAAGTGAAAATTGTCTACTGAAGTTGAAATTAAAGGCATATCTTTTGAAGTTTATTCTAGAGAATTCTCCTCTGAAAAAGTTAGAAAATGTGCTAATTTTTTTTATTTTTTAGAGGATGCAATCAAGGCACTGTGCTGGGTGCTGAAGGGCCCTTAACAAACATTGATGTCACATGTGCTAGACTCTGCTAAGGATGGGGATATAAGAAAGGCAAAGACAGTTCCTATTCTTAAGGAGCTCACGTCCTAATAGAGGAAACAATATGCAAACCAATTACGGAGTAGAGCTTGACTTTAAAACAACTTAAAATCAATAGAAGAGATTAAAAAAATAATACAATCTAGAACATACTTGAGCAAAAGATGTAAAATGAGATGTTCCTTAGAGTTCAGAACAGGGGGAGAAACACTTCTGATTAAGATGCAAGGAAAGCTTCCTGGAAAATGTAATTGCATGAAGAGCTGGAGATCCTTCATTAAATTTACTGCCTTCTTAGATTGTGAGTTTCTTGAGGGCAAGGACTTCTTTCGTCTTTCTGTATCCCTAGCACTTAGCATAGTGCCTGGTAGAATAGGTACTCAAAAAATGTTTACTGGTTGGTTGAAATATGAAGTATAATGCAGGTCTGTGTCTAGGCACCGGGAATACCAACATAAAAGTGAAGTAATCACTACTTTTAAGGAGTTTATGGGCTAACCTGGAGAAATATGTAAGTTGATAGAAAATAGCTACAAGAGGAGAAAGCATTAGAAGTTCACAAGTTCTATGTATAAAGTGATGGTTTAGGTGAATCTTGAAGAAAACTGGGGATTATAAGAGGCAGATATGAGGAAGATGGATACTTTGAACTGCAGTGTGTGAAAGGTGTATTGTGTAATAAAGTTGGAAAGGTAGATTAGGCGTCAAGGTATAGAGATTATGGTTTATTGAGTAGGGGGCAAGTTGGGTCGATCTGTACTTTAGAATTTTATTAGAATTTATTTAGAATTTATTAGAATTGTATTTAGCGGGTATGAAGAAAATATATTGGAGTGGAAGAGAATTGAGTCAGGAAGACCAGACTATTATGGAGACTATTATGACAGTCCATTCATGTGACAAGTAATGAGGGTCTGAGCTAGGGTGGGTATTGTGTAAGTAAAGAAAAGATGACATATGTGAGAAATGTAGGAACAATCAAAATTTGGTAACTGATTGATTAAATGGGATAAGTGTGAAGAGTGGAATGTTATAGCCACATTGCTAATCTGAGTAACTAGAAAGATGATGGTATCCTCAGCAGAAAGAAAATTTTGGTAATGGGTGAACTTTAGAGGAGAAAAAAAGATAATTCTGATTTTGAAACATTGAATTTGAGATGCCTACAGGATATCTATTTTAAAATAACCTTAAGTAATGCTGGACCCCAGTGGAGAAATTAGAACAGCATGGATTGATCTGATATAGAGATGATAATTATATTTGTGGTACAAATCCATGGCAGGTCACATATTTTTTATGATTTTCAGAAAATTTTGTAGAACAAACATTAAAAGCTGTGCCTTTAATTTCAGTTTCAGTATTCATTTCCTTGCCTTTTTCTCCATTCTCATTTAGCTGAGATTATAATTGATGATGTTACCAAGAGATAATATAGAGGGAGAAGAGGATGTAGTGCAAGGACAAGATAGAACCTTAGATACCCCCAGAGTTAGGGGATATGATCAGGTTAATGATCCAGCAAAAGAAATTGAGAAGGAAAAACTGAAGGGGAGAGAAGTCCAGGAATAGGAAATAATTAAGAGACAAGAAGATCAGGAAAGCATAGTGAAAAGTCCAGTTTGGATTCAGTATAGAAAAGTATACGGAACATATGACTAGAAAGGTAGGTTGTGAAGAATAAAAGCAAGGCTAATGAATTTCATCTTTATTTTAAAAAATTATTTAAAAATTGTCAAACAGGACATTTATTTTCTCTCCCAAAGAACTGAAAAACCATTGTAACAAATATGCATAGGCTAGCAAAACTGATTCCTGTTGGCCATGTCAAAAAAAATTTCTTTTTCTGCATTTTGTGTCCATTGCTTTTTTGTCAGGAGATAGATAGCATGTTACCATTGAATAAATTGAACAGAGTTCAAAAAAGTATGGCTTTTTTTTTTTTTTCATTGATCATGGTATTTGGTTTTTTTCTTGGTATTTTCAGTAGTATTTTATTTTCCAGATACATGTAAAGATAGTTTTCAATATTCATTTTTTGTACTAATAGCTTTTTATTTCTATTTTTATAATAACTTTTTATTTTTCAAAATATATGCAAAGATAGTTTTTAATATTCACACTTGCAAAACTTTGTGTTCTAAATTTATCTCCCTGCCTCCCCTAGACAAGCAAATAATCCAATGTAGGCTAAATGTGTGCAATTCTAACCATATTTTTACATTTATCATTCTGCCCAAGAAAAATCATATCAAAAAGGAAAAAAAAGAGAGAGAAAGAAATCAAGAAAGCAAAAACAAAAAGGTGAAAATACTGTGTTGTGATCTATATTCAGCCCCATAGTCCTCTCTCTGAAGCAGTTGGTTCTCACCATCACAAGTTTATTGGAATTGGCCTGAATCATCTCCTTGTGGAAAAGAGCCAAGTCCATCAGAGTTGATCATCACATAATCTTCTTGTTGCTGTGTTCCATATTCTCTTGGTTCTATTCATTTCATATAGTATCAGTTCATAGAAGTTTCTTTAGACCTTTCTGAAATCATCCTGCTGATTGTTTCTGATAGAATAATAATATTACACAACATTCATATACTACTAGCTGACAGATATCAATTCAGTTTTTAGTTCCTTTTCACTACAAAAAGGGCTGCCACAAACATTTTTGCACATGTGGGTCCTTTTCCCATTTTTATGATCTCCTTGGGATATAAGCCCAGTAGAAATACTACTGGGTCAAAGGGCATGCACATTTTATAGTCTTTTGGACACAGTTCCAAGAAATTGCACTTCATAATGGCTGGATCAGTTTATAACACCACCAATAATGTATTGGTGTCCCAGTTTTTCCAACATACCCTCCAACATTTATCATCTTTTCCTGTTATCTTAGCCAATCTGAGAAGTGTGTAGTGGTACCTCAGAGTTGTCTTACTTTCCATTTCTCTGATCAATAATGACTTAGAACATTTTTTCATATGATTAGAAATGATTTTAATTTCTTCAGCTCAAAAATTGTCTGTTCCTATCCTTTGACCATTTCATTGATCATGTTTCTTAAGTCTGTCTGCTTGTTTTGTGGTATTGTTATTTTATAAATTATTCTTCTGGTTCTGCTCAGTTTATTCTGCAAAGACTCATACAGATATTTTTTTTTTTTAAAGTCCCTTTGGACTTTGAGTCAAGGAGACCCGAATTCAAATCCTAATTCAGACATTTATTTGCTTTGTGATCCTGGCCAAATTTCTTAACCTTTCTTAGCCTCAAGTTTCCTTATATGTAAAATGGAGGTTGTGAAGATAACTAAACAATTTGCAAATCTTAATCCACTACATAAATACTATCTGTTAACAATTTTCTTACTATGTAACTATTTTATTACATTTATATAATGTAATTTGTTCATCCATTCCTTAAAAGATGGGTACCTCCTTAGTTTCTAATTAAATTTCTAACTTTTTTGTCACCACCAAAAGATCAGCTATAAGTATTTTTGTCCGAATAGGTTTTTCCCCCCTCTTTCTTTGCTCTCTTGGATATAGGCAGAGTCCATGAGGTGGCTACATCAAAAGATGAACAGCTTAATGACTTTGGGATATAGTTCCAAATTACTTTGTTGTTCAGCCCTTTGTTTTTGAAAAGAACCAATGGCATCATGGGATAACTTGTTTTTGATTTAACTGAGACAGAGTTAAACAGAATATTCAGTCTCACATTTGTCTTCTAGAGCAATCAAAACCTAGGTCAGGATGACTGGTGATAGCCCAGGAAATAGTGAATCTTCAAAGTCTGACCAAGCTAAAGCACTCCATAGTTCTTCGGTTGCCTTCATGGCCATTGGGACAAATTGTTCTCATTTACTCATCATTGGGGGGAGGGTGAGGGGGAAGGACTGTGGGACTTCTGGCTGTGGTATGAAATTTTTCACATGCTTGGGATAGACATCTCCCTAACTCATTGGGTTTGAGCCTGTTGGTTCCCCTAAATCTTAGGTTAGCCTATCTGATGAGAGGGATTCACAAGACCGGGCTCGTTGCAGCTTCTTGAAGCCACAGGTGAGAGTTGGATGACAGTAGACACCAAAGGTAGATGAGCCCTGAAAAGGGTTTAGCAAGTTCTCACATCAGAGGTACTAATCTTCCCTGAATACCTATTGCTTTAAGGAATGTTGGATCAGTTCATAGCTAGTAGTTTATCAATGTGCATCTTTTACCCTAGCTCTATCACTTTTTCTTGTCAACTTTTCCATCCTGATGTATTTGAGAACAGTCTCAGAGTTGCTTTAATTTTCATTTTTTCTAATTATTGGTAATTTGGGGTTTTTTTCACATGGTCCTTTTCCATCCTTTGAAAACTTATTGTTCATATTCTTTGACCATTTATTAATTGGGAAATGATTATTTCTATTTGGTAGAGTAGTTAGCTCTTAAAGTTCATATCAGGGAAGTAATAGTTTTGTAACCTTCAGAGGAAGGCTATAGTATAAAGTTTATTTTAAAGAGGTGGGGGTGGGGGCTAGGATAGTCTGCAAGTAGAGAAACGAGTTTTAAGAAGTAGACTGTTTCAGCATGAGGTAATGAGGATCTGAATTCAGTGATTGGAGTGGGAATGGAAAAAAGGACATCTACAGAAAGAATGAGGAGGTAGGGAGGCTAAGGCTTAACAAATAAATAATTGGATATGGGCAGGAAGGGGAAATCAAAGATGGATCTGAGATTTGGATGCCTGGGAAGATAATGCAATTTTAGAGCCAAAAGTGATTTTAAGAGATTTTCTTCTGCAAAATGAGTTTGTCTCAGTGGATTCCAAGATCCTTTTCAGCTATAAATCTGTAATCCAATATTGTAGCTCAGTATTGCCCCTCACCCTTTCCTCTAGAGAAAGGAGATTTGGGAACTAGGTTCAGAGAGTTTAAGTAACTGGTGCTATTAACCAAAATAGGTAAGGTAAGAAAAAGATGAGAGTTAAATGAAGAAGGTAAGTTTGGGTTATACTGAGTCTGAAATGGAAAAGTTTTACCACATTGGTCAAATAGTAGAAATTGGACAGTTTCTGATGTTAGAATCTGTAAAAATGTTAGAAACCTGGAATGTAAAAAAATTATGTAATTATTCACTGTTGTAATTTTTCTTTTAAGTAAATAGGCTTATTCAAGACAAGAAGACTTAGGGAATTTACATAAATTGTGTAAGATTTTTGTTATGTAGTAAAAGATTTTATGGCTATTTTGAAAAAGGAGGTAAAGAGTAACCAGTTTGAGATAATTTTTCAGTGAAATTTGTATTTTCTGATTTATTGAAAATTAAGAAGCACTTCTCATTTAACTTTAATAGTACTTTGTACACTTCTAATGTACATTCTGCTTTTTATTATAGCCATTTTTATGGTTTTTGTATTTTTTCCCATTAGACATTAATGATTCGTGTTCAGAATCACAAGTTGTTGGAGTTGAAAAGTGGTAAATATTTCCTTTACAACATGCCAGGCAAGTCTTCAGTTTTTGCTTGAAGACCTAATTACCTCTTTAGGCAGACCAATGTGGGGAGACCTACTACCTACTTCTTTGTTGTTCAGGCATTTCAATTATGTCCTACTCTTCGTGATACCATTTGGAGTTTTCTTGGCTAAAATACTGGAGTGAACACTTTCCATACAAAGTCAGATCTAAACAATCGGAAGAATATCAAGTGCTCATGGATAGGTCGAGCAAATACAATAAAAATCTCAATCTTATGTAAATTAATCTACTT